>NC_133418.1:33412500-34662500 GCF_049350105.2 Macaca mulatta
TGAAGATTATAGGGCCAAAGGAAATATCCTCCGATAACAAAGAGAAAGAAACTTTCTGATAAATTTCTTTGTGTTCTGTTAAATCATCTCACAGAGTTACAGGTTTCACCTGAAGAAGCCTTTCGCTAAGACAGTTCTTGTGACATTGGCAAAGTGATATTTGGAAGCCCATAGAGGGCTACGGTGAAAAAGGAAATATCCTCAGATGAAATCTGGAAAGAAGCTTTCTGCGAAACTGCTTAGTGTTCTGTTAATTCATCTCACTGAGTTACATCTGTATTTCGTGGATCTCTTTGCTAGCCTTATTTCTGTGGAATCTGAGAACAGATATTTCGGATCCGTTTGAAGACTATAGGGCCAAAGGAAATATCCTCCGATAACAAAGAGAAAGAAGCTGTCTGAGACACTTCTTTGTGTTCTGTGAAATCATCTCACAGAGTTACAGCTTTCCCATCAAGGAGTCTTTCGCTAAGACAGTTCTTGTGGAATTGGCAAAGTGATATTTGGAAGCCCGTAAAGGGCTATGGTGAAAACGGAAATATCCTCAGATGAAATCTGGAAAGAAGCTTTCTGAGAAACTGCTTAGTGTTCTGTTAATTCATCTCACAGAGTTACATCAGTATTTCGTGGATCTCTTTGCTAGCCTTATTTCTGTGGAATCTGAGAACAGATATTTCGGATCCCTTTGAAGACTATTGGGAAAAAGGAAATATCCTCCGATAACAAAGAGAAAGAAGATTTCTGAGAAACTTCTTTGTGTTCTGTGAAATCATCTCACAGAGTTACAGCTTTCCCATCAAGGCGTCTTTCGCTAAGACAGTTCTTGTGGAATTGGCAAAGTGATATTTGGAAGCCCATAGAGGTCTATGGTGAAAAAGGAAATATCCTCAGATGAAATCTGGAAAGAAGCTTTCTGAGAAACTGCTTAGTGTTCTGGTAATTCATCTCACAGAGTTACATCTGTATTTCGTGGATCTCTTTGCTAGCCTTATTTCTGTGGAATATGAGAACAGATATTTCGGATCCCTTGGGAGACTATAGGGCCAAAGGAAATATCCTCCGATAACAAAGAGAAAGAAGCTTTCTGAGAAACTTCTTTGTGTTCTGTTAAATCATCTCACAGAGTTACAGGTTTCGCCTGAAGAAGCCTTTCGCTAAGACAGTTCTTGTGACATTGGCAAAGTGATATTTGGAAGCCCATAGAGGGCTACGGTGAAAAAGGAAATATCCTCAGATGAAATCTGGAAAGAAGCTTTCTGCGAAACTGCTTAGTGTTCTGTTAATTCATCTCACAGGGTTACATCTGTATTTCGTGGATCTCTTTGCTAGCCTTATTTCTGTGGAATCTGAGAACAGATATTTCGGATCCCTTTGAAGACTATTGGGCCAAAGGAAATATCCTCCGATAACAAAGAGAAAGAAGCTTTCTGAGAAACTTCTTTGTGTTCTGGAAATCATCTCACAGAGTTACAGCTTTCCCATCAAGGAGTCTTTCGCTAAGACGGTTCTTGTGGAATTGGCAAAGTGATATTTGGAAGCCCGTAAAGTGCTATGGTGAAAAAGGAAATATCCACAGATGAAATCTGGAAAGAAGCTTTCTGAGAAACTGCTTAGTGTTCTGTTAATTCATCTCACAGAGTTACATGTGTATTTCGTGGTTCTCTTTGCTAGCCTTATTTCTGTGGAATATGAGAACAGATATTTCTGATTCCCTGCAAGACTATAGGGCCAAAGGAAATATCCTCCGATAACAAAGAGAAAGAAGCTTTCTGAGAAACTTCTTTGTGTTCTGTGAAATCATCTCACAGAGTTACAGCTTTCCCCTCAAGGGGCCTTTCGCTAAGACAGTTCTTGTGGAATTGGCAAAGTGATATTTGGAAGCCCATAGAGGGCTATGGGGAAAAAGGAAATATCCTCAGATGAAATCTGGAAAGAAGCTTTCTGAGAAACTGCTTAGTGTTCTGTTAATTCATCTCACAGAGTTACATCTGTATGTCGTGGATCTCTTTGCTAGCCTTATTTCTGTGGAATCTGAGAACAGATATTTCAGATCCCTTGGAAGACTATAGGGCCAAAGGAAATATCCTGCAATAACAAACAGAAAGAAGCTTTCTGAGAAACTTCTTTGTGTTCTGTGAAATCATCTCACCGAATTACAGCTTTCCCCTCAAGAAGCCTTTCGATAAGACAGTTCTTGTGGAATTGGCAAAGTGATATTTGTAAGCCCATAGAGGGCTATGGTGAAAAAGGAAATATCCTCAGATGAAATCTGGAAAGAAGCTTTCTGAGAAACTGCTTAGTGTTCTGTTAATTCATCTCACAGAGTTACATCTGTATTTCGTGGATCTCTTTGCTAGCCTTATTTCTGTGGAATCTGAGAACAGATATTTCTGATCCCTTTGAAGACTATTGGGCCAAAGGAAATATCCTCCGATAACAAAGAGAAAGAAGCTTTCTGAGAAACTTCTTTGTGTTCTGTGAAATCATCTCACAGAGTTACAGCTTTCCCATCAAGGAGTCTTTCGCTAAGACAGTTCTTGTGGAATTGGCAAAGTGATATTTGAAAGCCCGTAAAGGGCTATGGTGAAAAAGGAAATATCCTCAGATGAAATCTGGAAAGAAGCTTTCTGAGAAACTGCTTAGTGTTCTGTTAATTCATCTTACAGAGTTACATGTGTATTTCGTGGTTCTCTTTGCTAGCCTTATTTCTGTGGAATATGAGAACAGATATTTCGGATTCCCTGCAAGACTATAGGGCCAAAGGAAATATCCTCCGATAACAAAGAGAAAGAAGCTTTCTGAGAAACTTCTTTGTGTTCTGTGAAATCATCTCACAGAGTTACAGGTTTCGCCTCAAGAAGCCTTTCTCTAAGACAGTTCTTGTGGAATTGGCAAAGTGATATTTGGAAGCCCATAGAGGGCTATGGTGAAAAAGGAAATATCCTCAGATGAAATCTGGAAAGAAGCTTTCTGAGAAACTGCTTAGTGTTCTGTTAATTCATCTCACAGAGTTACATCTGTATTTCGTGGATCTCTTTGCTAGCCTTATTTCTGTGGAATCTGAGAACAGGTATTTCGGATCCCTTGGAAGACTATAGGGCCAAAGGAAATATCCTCCGATAACAATAAGAAAGAAGCTTTCTGAGAAACTTCTTTGTGTTCTGTGAAATCATCTCACAGAGTTACAGCTTTCCCCTCAAGAAGCGTTTCGCTAAGACAGTTGTTCTGGAATTGGCAAAGTGATATTTGGAATCCCATAGAGGGCTATGGTGAAAAAGGAAATATCCTCAGATGAAATCTGCAAAGAAGCTTTCTGAGTAACTGCTTAGTGTTCTGTTAATTTATCTCACAGAGTTACATCGGTATTTCATGGATCTCTTTGCTAGCCTTATTTCTGTGGAATCTGAGAACAGATATATCGGATCCCTTTGAAGACTATAGGGCGAAAGGAATTATCCTCTGATAAGAAAGAGAAAGAAGCTTTTTGAGAAACTTCTTTGTGTTCTGTGAAATCATCTCACTGAGTTACAGATTTCGCCTGAAGAAGCCTTTCGCTAAGACAGTTCTTGTGACATAGGCAAAGTGATATTTGGAAGCCCATAGAGGGCTACGGTGAAAAAGGAAATATCCTCAGATGAAATCTGGAAAGAAGCTTTCTGCGAAACTGCTTAGTGTTCTGTTAATTCATCTCACAGGGTTACATCTGTATTTCGTGGATCTCTTTGCTAGCCTTATTTCTGTGGAATCTGAGAACACATATTTCGGATCCCTTTGAAGACTATTGGGCCAAAGGAAATATCCTCCGATAACATAGAGAAAGAAGCTTTCTGAGAAACTTCTTTGTGTTCTGGAAATCATCTCACAGAGTTACAGCTTTCCCATCAAGGAGTCTTTCGCTAAGACGGTTCTTGTGGAATTGGCAAAATGATATTTGGAAGCCCGTAAAGTGCTATGGTGAAAAAGGAAATATCCACAGATGAAATCTGGAAGGAAGCTTTCTGAGAAACTGCTTAGTGTTCTTTTAATTCATCTCACAGAGTTACATGTGTATTTCGTGGTTCTCTTTGCTAGCCTTATTTCTGTGGAATATGAGAACAGATATTTCTGATTCCCTGCAAGACTATAGGGCCAAAGGAAATATCCTCCGATAACAAAGAGAAAGAAGCTTTCTGAGAAACTTCTTTGTGTTCTGTGAAATCATCTCACAGAGTTACAGCGTTCCCCTCAAGAAGCCTTTCGCTAAGACAGTTCTTGTGGAATTGGCAAAGTGATATTTGGAAGCCCACAGAGGGCTATGGTGAAAAAGGAAATACCCTCCGATGAAACCTGGAAGGAAGCTTTCTGAGAAACTGCTTAGTGTTCTCTTAATTCATCTCACAGGGTTACATCTGTATTTCGTGGATCTCTTTGCTAGCCTTATTTCTGTGGAATCTGAGAACAGATAATTCGGATCCGTTTGAAGACTATTGGGCCAAAGGAAATATATTCCGATAAAAAAGGGAAAGAAGCTTTCTGAGAAACTTCTTTGTGTTCTCTGAAATCATCTCACAGAGTTACAGCTTTCCCCTCAAGGAGCCTTTCGCTAAGACAGTTCTTGTGCAATTGGCAAAGTGATATTTGGAAGCCCTTAGAGGTCTATGGTGAAAAACGAAATATCCTCAGATGAAATGTGGAAAGAAGCTTTCTGAGAAACTGCTTAGGGTTCTGTTAATTCATCTCACAGGGTTACATCTGTATTTCGTGGATCTCTTTGCTAGCCTGATTTCTGTGGAATCTGAGAACAGATATTTCGGATCCCTTGGAAGACTACAGGGCCAAAGGAAATTTCCTCCAATAACAAAGAGAAAGAAGCTTTCTGAGAAACTTCTTTGTGTTCTGTGAAATCATCTCACAGAGTTACAGCTTTCCCCTCAAGAAGCCTTTCGCTAAGACAGTTCTTGTGACATTGGCAAAGTGATATTTGGAAGCCCATAGATGGCTATGGTGAAAAAGGAAATATCCTCAGATGAAATCTGGAAAGAAGCTTTCTGAGAAACTGCTTAGTGTTCTGGTAATTCATCTCACAGAATTACATGTGTATTTCGTGGATCTCTTTGCTAGCCTTATTTCTGTGGAATCTGAGAACAGATATTTCGGATCCCTTTGAAGACTATAGGGCCAAAGGAAATATCCTCCGATAACAAAGAGAAAGAAGCTTTCTGAGAAACTTCTTTGTGTTCTGTGAAATCATCTCACAGAGTTACAGGTTTCGACTCAAGAAGTCTTTCGCTAAGACAGTTATTGTAGAATTGGCAAAGTGATATTTGGAAGCCCTTAGAGGGCTATGGTGAAAAAGGAAATATCCTCAGATGAAATCTGGAAAGAAGCTTTCTGAGAAACTGCTTAGTGTTCTGTTAATTCACCTCACAGAGTTACATCTGTATTTCGTGGATCTCTTTGCTAGCCTTATTTCTGTGGAATCTAAGAACAGATATTTCGGATCCCTTGGAGGACTATAGGGCCAAAGGAAATATCCTCCGATAACAAAGAGAAAGAAGCTTTCTGAGAAACTTCTTTGTGTTCTGTGAAATCATCTCACAGAGTTACAGGTTTCGCCTCAAGAAGCCTTTCGCTAAGACAGTTCTTGTGGTATTGGCAAAGTGATATTTGGAAGCCCTTAGAGGGGTATGTTGAAAAAGGAAATATCCTCAGATGAAATCTGGAAAGAAGCTTTCTGAGAAACTGCTTAGTGTTCTGTTAATTCATCTCACAGAGTTACATCTGTATTTCGTGGATCTCGTTGCTAGCCTTATTTCTGTGGAATCTGAGAACAGATATTTCGGATCCCTTTGAAGACTATAGGGCCAAAGGAAATATCCTCCGATAACAAAGAGAAAGAAGCTTTCTGAGAAACTTCTTTGTGTTCTTCAAATCATCTCACAGAGTTACAGCTTTCCCCTCAAGGAGCCATTCGCTAAGACAGTTCTTGTGGAATTGGCAAAGTGATATTTGGAAGCCCATAGAGAGCTATGGTGAAAAAGGAAATATCCTCAGATGAAATCTAGAAAGAAGCTTTCTGAGAAATTGCTTAGTGTTTTGATAATTCATCTCACAGAGTTACATCTGTATTTCGTGGATCTCTTTTCTAGCCTTATTTCTGTGGAATTTGAGAAGAGATATTTCGGATCCCTTTGAAGATTATAGAGCCAAAGGAAATATCCTCCGATAACAAAGAGAAAGAAGCTTTCTGATAAACTTCTTTGTGTTCTGTTAAATCATCTCACAGAGTTACAGGTTTCGCCTGAAGAAGCCTTTCGCTAAGACAGTTCTTGTGACATTGGCAAAGTGATATTTGGAAGCCCATAGAGGGCTACGGTGAAAAAGGAAATATCCTCAGATGAAATCTGGAAAGAAGCTTTCTGCGAAACTGCTTAGTGTTCTGTTAATTCATCTCACAGGGTTACATCTGTATTTCGTGGATCTCTTTGCTAGCCTTATTTCTGTGGAATCTGAGAACAGATATTTCGGATCCCTTTGAAGACTATTGGGCCAAAGGAAATATCCTCCGATAACAAAGAGAAAGAAGCTTTCTGAGAAACTTCTTTGTGTTCTGGAAATCATCTCACAGAGTTACAGCTTTCCCATCAAGGAGTCTTTCGCTAAGACGGTTCTTGTGGAATTGGCAAAGTGATATTTGGAAGCCCGTAAAGTGCTATGGTGAAAAAGGAAATATCCACAGATGAAATCTGGAAAGAAGCTTTCTGAGAAACTGCTTAGTGTTCTGTTAATTCATCTCACAGAGTTACATGTGTATTTCGTGGTTCTCTTTGCTAGCCTTATTTCTGTGGAATATGAGAACAGATATTTCTGATTCCCTGCAAGACTATAGGGCCAAAGGAAATATCCTCCGATAACAAAGAGAAAGAAGCTTTCTGAGAAACTTCTTTGTGTTCTGTGAAATCATCTCACAGAGTAACAGCTTTCCCCTCAAGGGGCCTTTCGCTAAGACAGTTCTTGTGGAATTGGCAAAGTGATATTTGGAAGCCCATAGAGGGCTATGGGGAAAAAGGAAATATCCTCAGATGAAATCTGGAAAGAAGCTTTCTGAGAAACTGCTTAGTGTTCTGTTAATTCATCTCACAGAGTTACATGTGTATTTCGTGGTTCTCTTTGCTAGCCTTATTTCTGTGGAATATGAGAACAGATATTTCGGATTCCCTGCAAGACTATAGGGCCAAAGGAAATATCCTCCGATAACAAAGAGAAAGAAGCTTTCTGAGAAACTTCTTTGTGTTCTGTGAAATCATCTCACAGAGTTACAGCTTTCCCCTCAAGAAGCCTTTCGCTAAGACAGTTCTTCTGGAATTGGCAAAGTGATATTTGGACGCCCATAGAGGGCGATGGTGAAAAAGGAAATATCCTCAGATGAAATCTGGAAAGAAGATTTCTGAGAAATTGCTTAGTGTTCTGTTAATTCATCTCACAGAGTTACATCGGTATTTCGTGGATCTCTTTGCTAGCCTTATTTCTGTGGAATCTGAGAACAGATATTTCGGATCCCATGGAAGACTATAGGGCCAAAGGAAATATCCTCCGATAACAAAGAGAAAGAAGCTTTCTGAGAAACTTCTTTGTGTTCTGTGAAATCATCTCACAGAGTTACAGCTTTAACCTCAAGAAGCCTTTCGCTAAGACAGTTCTTGTGGAATTGGCAAAGTGATAATTGGAAGCCCATAGAGGGGTATGGTGAAAAAGGAAATATCCTCAGATGAAATCTGGAAAGAAGCTTTCTGAGAAACTGCTTAGTGTTCTGTTAATTCATCTCACAGAGTTACATCTGTATTTCGTGCATCTCTTTGCTAGCCTTATTTCTGTGGAATCTGAGGACCCATATTTCGGATCCCTTGGAAGACTATAGGGCCAAAGGAAATATCCACCGATAAGGAAGAGAAAGAAGCTTTTTGAGAAACTTCTTTGCGTTCTGTGAAATCATCTCACAGAGTTACAGCTTTCCCTCCAGAAGCCTTACGCTAAGACAGTTCTTGTGGAATTGGCAAAGTGATATTTGGAAGCTCCTAGAGGGCTGTGGTGAAAAAAGAAATATCCTCAGATGAAATCTGGAAAGAAGCTTTCTGAGAAACTGCTTAGTGTTCTGTTAATTCATCTCACAGAGTTACATCTGTATTTCGTGGATCTCTTTGCTAGCCTTATTTCTGTGAAATCTGAGAACAGATATTTCGGATCCCTTGGAAGACTATAGGGCCAAAGGAAATATCCTCCGATAACAAAGAGAAAGAAGCTTTCTGAGAAACTTCTTTGTGTTCTGTGAAATCATCTCACAGAGTTACAGCTTTCCCCTCAAGAAGCCTTTCGCTAAGACAGTTCTTGTGGAATTGGCAAAGTGATATTTGGACGCCCATAGAGGGCTATGGTGAAAAAGGAAATATCCTCAGATGAAATCTGGAAATAAGATTTCTGAGAAACTGCTTAGTGTTCTGTTAATTCATCTCACAGAGTTACATCGGTATTTCGTGGATCTCTTTGCTAGCCTTATTTCTGTGGAATCTGAGAAGAGATATTTCGGATCCCTTGGAAGACTATAGGGCCAAAGGAAATATCCTCCAATAACAAAGAGAAAGAAGCTTTCTGAGAAACTTCTTTGTGTTCTGTGAAATCATCTCACAGAGTTACAGCTTTCCCATAAATGCGTCTTTCGCTAAGACAGTTCTTGTGGAATTGGCAAAGTGATATTGGGAAGCCCATAGAAGGCTATGGTGAAAAAGGAAATATCCTCAGATGAAATCTGGAAAGAAGCTTTCTGAGAAACTGCTTAGTGTTCTGGTAATTCATGTCACAGAGTTACATCTGTATTTCGTGGATCTGTTTGCTAGCCTTATTTCTGTGGAATCTGAGAACAGATATTTCGGATCCCTTGGAAGACTATTGAGCCAAAGGAAATACCCTCCTATAACAAAGAGAAAGAAGCTTTCTGAGAAACTTCTTTGTGTTCTGTGAAATCATCTCACAGAGTTACAGCGTTCCCCTCAAGAAGCCTTTCGCTAAGACAGTTCTTGTGGAATTGGCAAAGTGATATTTGGAAGCCCACAGAGGGCTATGGTGAAAAAGGAAATACCCTCCGATGAAACCTGGAAAGAAGCTTTCTGAGAAACTGCTTAGTGTTCTCTTAATTCATCTC
This sequence comes from Macaca mulatta, assembly GCF_049350105.2. Classification (NCBI taxonomy): domain Eukaryota; kingdom Metazoa; phylum Chordata; class Mammalia; order Primates; family Cercopithecidae; genus Macaca; species Macaca mulatta. The sequence continues at coordinate 33,421,676 of NC_133418.1, forward strand.
ACAGGGTTACATCTGTATTTCGTGGATCTCTTTGCTAGCCTTATTTCTGTGGAATCTGAGAACAGATAATTCGGATCCCTTTGAAGACTATTGGGCCAAAGGAAATATATTCCGATAAAAAAGGGAAAGAAGCTTTCTGAGAAACTTCTTTGTGTTCTCTGAAATCATCTCACAGAGTTACAGCTTTCCCCTCAAGGAGCCTTTCGCTAAGACAGTTCTTGTGCAATTGGCAAAGTGATATTTGGAAGCCCTTAGAGGTCTATGGTGAAAAACGAAATATCCTCAGATGAAATGTGGAAAGAAGCTTTCTGAGAAACTGCTTAGGGTTCTGTTAATTCATCTCACAGGGTTACATCTGTATTTCGTGGATCTCTTTGCTAGCCTGATTTCTGTGGAATCTGAGAACAGATATTTCGGATCCCTTGGAAGACTACAGGGCCAAAGGAAATTTCCTCCAATAACAAAGAGAAAGAAGCTTTCTGAGAAACTTCTTTGTGTTCTGTGAAATCATCTCACCGAGTTACAGCTTTCCCCTCAAGAAGCCTTTCGCTAAGACAGTTCTTGTGACATTGGCAAAGTGATATTTGGAAGCCCATAGATGGCTATGGTGAAAAAGGAAATATCCTCAGATGAAATCTGGAAAGAAGCTTTCTGAGAAACTGCTTAGTGTTCTGTTAATTCATCTCACAGAATTACATGTGTATTTCGTGGATCTCTTTGCTAGCCTTATTTCTGTGGAATCTGAGAACAGATATTTCGGATCCCTTTGAAGACTATAGGGCCAAAGGAAATATCCTCCGATAACAAAGAGAAAGAAGCTTTCTGAGAAACTTCTTTGTGTTCTGTGAAATCATCTCACAGAGTTACAGGTTTCGACTCAAGAAGTCTTTCGCTAAGACAGTTATTGTAGAATTGGCAAAGTGATATTTGGAAGCCCATAGAGGGCTATGGTGAAAAAGGAAATATCCTCAGATGAAATCTGGAAAGAAGCTTTCTGAGAAACTGCTTAGTGTTCTGTTAATTCACCTCACAGAGTTACATCTGTATTTCGTGGATCTCTTTGCTAGCCTTATTTCTGTGGAATCTAAGAACAGATATTTCGGATCCCTTGGAGGACTATAGGGCCAAAGGAAATATCCTCCGATAACAAAGAGAAAGAAGCTTTCTGAGAAACTTCTTTGTGTTCTGTGAAATCATCTCACAGAGTTACAGGTTTCGCCTCAAGAAGCCTTTCGCTAAGACAGTTCTTGTGGTATTGGCAAAGTGATATTTGGAAGCCCTTAGAGGGGTATGTTGAAAAAGGAAATATCCTCAGATGAAATCTGGAAAGAAGCTTTCTGAGAAACTGCTTAGTGTTCTGTTAATTCATCTCACAGAGTTACATCTGTATTTCGTGGATCTCGTTGCTAGCCTTATTTCTGTGGAATCTGAGAACAGATATTTCGGATCCCTCGGAAGACTATAGGGCCAAAGGAAATATCCTCCGATAACAAAGAGAAAGAAGCTTTCTGAGAAACTTCTTTGTGTTCTTCAAATCATCTCACAGAGTTACAGCTTTCCCCTCAAGGAGCCATTCGCTAAGACAGTTCTTGTGGAATTGGCAAAGTGATATTTGGAAGCCCATAGAGAGCTATGGTGAAAAAGGAAATATCCTCAGATGAAATCTAGAAAGAAGCTTTCTGAGAAATTGCTTAGTGTTTTGATAATTCATCTCACAGAGTTACATCTGTATTTCGTGGATCTCTTTTCTAGCCTTATTTCTGTGGAATATGAGAAGAGATATTTCGGATCCCTTTGAAGATTATAGAGCCAAAGGAAATATCCTCCGATAACAAAGAGAAAGAAGCTTTCTGATAAACTTCTTTGTGTTCTGTTAAATCGTCTCACAGAGTTACAGGTTTCGCCTGAAGAAGCCTTTCGCTAAGACAGTTCTTGTGACATTGGCAAATTGATATTTGGAAGCCCATAGAGGGCTACGGTGAAAAAGGAAATATCCTCAGATGAAATCTGGAAAGAAGCTTTCTGCGAAACTGCTTAGTGTTCTGTTAATTCATCTCACAGGGTTACGTCTGTATTTCGTGGATCTCTTTGCTAGCCTTATTTCTGTGGAATCTGAGAACAGATATTTCGGATCCCTTTGAAGACTATTGGGCCAAAGGAAATATCCTCCGATAACAAAGAGAAAGAAGCTTTCTGAGAAACTTCTTTGTGTTCTGGAAATCATCTCACAGAGTTACAGCTTTCCCATCAAGGAGTCTTTCGCTAAGACGGTTCTTGTGGAATTGGCAAAGTGATATTTGGAAGCCCGTAAAGTGCTATGGTGAAAAAGGAAATATCCACAGATGAAATCTGGAAAGAAGCTTTCTGAGAAACTGCTTAGTGTTCTGTTAATTCATCTCACAGAGTTACATGTGTATTTCGTGGTTCTCTTTGCTCGCCTTATTTCTGTGGAATATGAGAACAGATATTTCTGATTCCCTGCAAGACTATAGGGCCAAAGGAAATATCCTCCGATAACAAAGAGAAAGAAGCTTTCTGAGAAACTTCTTTGTGTTCTGTGAAATCATCTCACAGAGTTACAGCTTTCCCCTCAAGGGGCCTTTCGCTAAGACAGTTCTTGTGGAATTGGCAAAGTGATATTTGGAAGCCCATAGAGGGCTATGGTGAAAAAGGAAATATCCTCAGATGAAATCTGGAAAGAAGCTTTCTGAGAAACTGCTTAGTGTTCTGTTAATTCATCTCACAGAGTTACATCTGTATGTCGTGGATCTCTTTGCTAGCCTTATTTCTGTGGAATCTGAGAACAGATATTTCAGATCCCTTGGAAGACTATAGGGCCAAAGGAAATATCCTCCAATAACAAACAGAAAGAAGCTTTCTGAGAAACTTCTTTGTGTTCTGTGAAATCATCTCACCGAATTACAGCTTTCCCCTCAAGAAGCCTTTCGATAAGACAGTTCTTGTGGAATTGGCAAAGTGATATTTGTAAGCCCATAGAGGGCTATGGTGAAAAAGTAAATATCCTAAGATGAAATCTGGAAAGAAGCTTTCTGAGAAACTGCTTAGTGTTCTGTTAATTCATCTCACAGAGTTACATCTGTATTTCGTGGATCTCTTTGCTAGCCTTATTTCTGTTGAATCTGAGTACAGATATTTCGGATCCCTTTGAAGACTATTGGGCCAAAGGAAATATCCTCCGATAACAAAGAGAAAGAAGCTTTCTGAGAAACTTCTTTGTGTTCTGTGAAATCATCTCACAGAGTTACAGCTTTCCCATCAAGGAGTCTTTCGCTAAGACAGTTCTTGTGGAATTGGCAAAGTGATATTTGAAAGCCCGTAAAGGGCTATGGTGAAAAAGGAAATATCCTCAGATGAAATCTGGAAAGAAGCTTTCTGAGAAACTGCTTAGTGTTCTGTTAATTCATCTCACAGAGTTACATGTGTATTTCGTGGTTCTCTTTGCTAGCCTTATTTCTGTGGAATATGAGAACAGATATTTCGGATTCCCTGCAAGACTATAGGGCCAAAGGAAATATCCTCCGATAACAAAGAGAAAGAAGCTTTCTGAGAAACTTCTTTGTGTTCTGTGAAATCATCTCACAGAGTTACAGCTTTCCCCTCAAGAAGCCTTTCGCTAAGACAGTTCTTCTGGAATTGGCAAAGTGATATTTGGACGCCCATAGAGGGCGATGGTGAAAAAGGAAATATCCTCAGATGAAATCTGGAAAGAAGATTTCTGAGAAATTGCTTAGTGTTCTGTTAATTCATCTCACAGAGTTACATCGGTATTTCGTGGATCTCTTTGCTAGCCTTATTTCTGTGGAATCTGAGAACAGATATTTCGGATCCCATGGAAGACTATAGGGGCAAAGGAAATATCCTCCGATAACAAAGAGAAAGAAGCTTTCTGAGAAACTTCTTTGTGTTCTGTGAAATCATCTCATAGAGTTACAGCTTTAACCTCAAGAAGCCTTTCGCTAAGACAGTTCTTGTGGAATTGGCAAAGTGATAATTGGAAGCCCATAGAGGGGTATGGTGAAAAAGGAAATATCCTCAGATGAAATCTGGAAAGAAGCTTTCTGAGAAACTGCTTAGTGTTCTGTTAATTCATCTCACAGAGTTACATCTGTATTTCGTGCATCTCTTTGCTAGCCTTATTTCTGTGGAATCTGAGGACCCATATTTCGGATCCCTTGGAAGACTATAGGGCCAAAGGAAATATCCACCGATAAGAAAGAGAAAGAAGCTTTTTGAGAAACTTCTTTGCGTTCTGTGAAATCATCTCACAGAGTTACAGCTTCCCCTCAAGAAGCCTTTCGCTAAGACAGTTCTTGTGGAATTGGCAAAGTGATATTTGGAAGCTCCTAGAGGGGTGTGGTGAAAAAAGAAATATCCTCAGATGAAATCTGGAAAGAAGCTTTCTGAGACACTGCTTAGTGTTCTGTTAATTCATCTCACAGAGTTACATCTGTATTTCGTGGATCTCTTTGCTAGCCTTATTTCTGTGAAATCTGAGAACAGATATTTCGGATCCCTTGGAAGACTATAGGGCCAAAGGAAATATCCTCCGATAACAAAGAGAAAGAAGCTTTCTGAGAAACTTCTTTGTGTTCTGTGAAATCATCTCACAGAGTTACAGCTTTCCCCTCAAGAAGCCTTTCGCTAAGACAGTTCTTGTGGAATTGGCAAAGTGATATTTGGACGCCCATAGAGGGCTATGGTGAAAAAGGAAATATCCTCAGATGAAATCTGGAAATAAGATTTCTGAGAAACTGCTTAGTGTTCTGTTAATTCATCTCACAGAGTTACATCGGTATTTCGTGGATCTCTTTGCTAGCCTTATTTCTGTGGAATCTGAGAAGAGATATTTCGGATCCCTTGGAAGACTATAGGGCCAAAGGAAATATCCTCCAATAACAAAGAGAAAGAAGCTTTCTGAGAAACTTCTTTGTGTTCTGTGAAATCATCTCACAGAGTTACAGCTTTCCCTTCAAGAAGTCTTTCGCTAAGACACTTCTTGTGGAATTGGCAAAGTGATATTTGGAAGACCATAGAGGGCTATGGTGAAAAAGGAAATATCCTCAGATGAAATCTGGAAAGAAGCTTTCTGAGAAACTGCTTAGTGTTCTGTTAATTCATCTCACAGAGTTACATCTGTATTTCATGGATCTCTTTGCTAGCCTTATTTCTGTGGAATCTGAGAACAGATATTTCGGATCCCTTGGAAGACTATAGGGCCAAAGGAAATATCCTCCGATAACAAAGAGAAAGAAGCTTTCTGAGAAACTTCTTTGTATTCTGTGAAATCATCTCACAGAGTTACAGCTTTCCCCTCAAGAAGCCTTTCGCTAAGACAGTTCCTGTGGAATTGGCAAAGTGATATTTGGAAGCCCTTAGAGGGCTATGGTGAAAAAGGAAATATCCTCAGATGAAATCTGGAAAGAAGCTTTCTGAGAAACTGCTTAGTGTTCTGTTAATTCATCTCACAGAGTTACATCGGTATTTCGTGGATCTCTTTGCTAGCCTTATTTCTGTGCAATCTGAGAAGATATATTTCGAATCCCTTTGAAGACTTTAGGGACAAAGGAAATATCCTCCGATAACAAACAGAAAGAAACATTCTGAGAAACTTCTTTGTGTTCGGTGAAATCACCTCACAGAGTTACAGCTTTCCCCTCAAGAAGCCTTTCGCTAAGACAGTTCTTGTGGAATTGGCAAAGTGATATTTGGAAGCTCATAGAGGGCTGTGGTGAAAAAACAAATATCCTCAGATGAAATCTGGAAAGAAGCTTTCTGAGAAACTGCTTAGTGTTCTGTTAATTCATCTCACAGAGTTACATCTGTATTTCGTGGATCTCTTTGCTAGCCTGATTTCTGTGAAATCTAAGAACAGATATTTCGGATCCCTTTGAAGACAATAGGGCCAAAGGAAATATTCTCCGATAACAAAGAGAAAGAAGCTTTCTGAGAAACTTCTTTGTGTTCTGTGAAATCATCTAACAGAGTTACAGCTTTCTCCTCAAGAAGCCTTTCGCTAAGACAGTTAATGTGGAATTGGCAAAGTGATATTTGGAAGCCCGTAAAGTGCTATGGTGAAAAAGGAAATATCCACAGATGAAATCTGGAAAGAAGCTTTCTGAGAAACTGCTTAGTGTTCTGTTAATTCATCTCACAGAGTTCAATCTGTATTTCGTGGATCTCTTTGCTAGCCTTATTTCTGTGGAATCTGAGAACAGATATTTCGGATCCCTTGGAAGACTATAGGGCCAAAGGAAATATCCTCCGATAACAAAGAGAAAGAAGCTTTCTGAGAAACTTCTTTGTGTTCTGTGAAATCATCTCACAGAGTTACAGGTTTCGCCTCAAGAAGCCTTTCGCTAAGACAGTTCTTGTGGAATTGGCAAAGTGATATTTGGAAGCCCATAGAGGGCTATGGTGAAAAAGGAAATATCCTCAGATGAAATCTGGAAAGAAGCTTTCTGAGAAACTGCTTAGTGTTCTGTTAATTCATCTCAATGAGTTACAGCTGTATTTCGTGGATCTCTTTGCTAGCCTTATTTCTGTGGAATCTGAGAACAGGTATTTCGGATCCCTTGGAAGACTATAGGGCCAAAGGAAATATCCTCCGATAACAATGAGAAAGAAGCTTTCTGAGAAACTTCTTTGTGTTCTGTGAAATCATCTCACAGAGTTACAGCTTTCCCCTCAAGAAGCGTTTCGCTAAGACAGTTGTTCTAGAATTGGCAAAGTGATATTTGGAATCCCATAGAGGGCTATGGTGAAAAAGGAAATATCCTCAGATGAAATCTGCAAAGAAGCTTTCTGAGTAACTGCTTAGTGTTCTGTTAATTCATCTCACAGAGTTACATCGGTATTTCGTGGATCTCTTTGCTAGCCTTATTTCTGTGGAATCTGAGAACAGATATTTCGGATACCTTGGAAGACTATAGGGCCAAAGGAAATATCCTCCGATAACAAAGAGAAAGAAGCTTTCTGAGAAACTTCTTTGTGTTCTGTGAAATCATCTCACAGAGTTACAGGTTTCGCCTAAAGAAGCCTTTCGCTAAGACAGTTCTTGTGGAATTGGCAAAGTGATATTTGGACGCCCATAGAGGGGTATGGTGAAAAAGGAAATATCCTCAGATGAAATCTGGAAATAAGATTTCTGAGAAACTGCTTAGTGTTCTGTTAATTCATCTCACAGAGTTACATCGGTATTTCGTGGATCTCTTTGCTAGCCTTATTTCTGTGGAATCTGAGAACAGATATTTCGGATCCCTTGGAAGACTATAGGGCCAAAGGAAATATCCTCCGATAACAAAGAGAAAGAAGCTTTCTGGGAAACTTCTTTGTGTTCTGTGAAATCATCTCACAGAGTTACAGCTTTCCCTTCAAGAAGCCTTTCGCTAAGACAGTTCTTGTGGAATTGGCAAAGTGATATTTGGAAGCCCATAGAGGGCTATGTTGAAAAAGGAAATATCCTCAGATGAAATCTGGAAAGAAGCTTTCTTAGAAACTGCTTAGGGTACTGTTAATTCATCTCACTGAGTTACATCTGTATTTCGTGGATCTCTTTGCTAGCCTTATTTCTGTGGAATCTGAGAACAGGTATTTCGGATCCCTTGGAAGACTATAGGGCCAAAGGAAATATCCTCCGATAACAAAGAGAAAGAAGCTTTCTGAGAAACTTCTTTGTGTTCTGTGTAATCATCTCACAGAGTTACAGCTTTCCCCTCAAGAAGCCTTTCGCTAAGACAGTTGTTGTGGAATTGGCAAAGTGATATTTGGAAGCCCATAGAGGGCTATGGTGAAAAAGGAAATATCCTCAGATGAAATCTGGAAAGAAGCTTTCTGAGAAACTGCTTAGTGTTCTGTTAATTCATCTCACAGATTTACATTTGTATTTCGTGGATCTCTTTGCTAGCCTTATTTCTGTGGAATCTGAGAACAGATATTTCGGATCCCTTGGAAGACTATAGGGCCAAAGGAAATATCCTCCGATAACAAACAGAAGGAAGCTTTCTGAGAAACTTCTTTGTGTTCTGTGAAATCATCTCACGGAGTTACAGCTTGCCCCTCAAGAAGCCTTTCGCTAAGACAGTTCTTGTGGAATTGGCAAAGTGATATTTGGAAGCCCATAGAGGGATATGGTGAAAAAGGAAATATCCTCAGATGAAATCTGGAAAGAAGTTTTCGGAGAAATTGCTTAGTGTTCTGTTAATTCATCTCACAGAGTTACATCTGTATTTCGTGGATCTCTTTTCCGGCCTTATTTCTGTGGAATCTGAGAAGAGATATTTCGGATCCCTTTGAAGACTATAGGGCCAAAGGAAATATCCTCCGATAACAAAGAGAAAGAAGCTTTCTGAGAAACTTCTTTGTGTTCTGTGAAATCATCTCACATAGTTACAGCTTTCCCTTGAAGAAGCCTTTCGCTAAGACAGTTCTTGTGGAATTGGCAAAGTGATAATTGGAAGCCCATAGAGGGGTATGGTGAAAAAGGAAATATCCTCAGATGAAATCTGGAAAGAAGCTTTCTGAGAAACTGCTTAGTGTTCTGTTAATTCATCTCACATAGTTACATCTGTATTTCGTGGATCTCTTTGCTAGCCTTATTTCTGTGGAATCTGAGGACAGATATTTCGGATCCCTTGGAAGACTATAGGGCCAAAGGAAATATCCTCCGATAAAAAAGAGAAAGAAGCTTTCTGAGAAACTTCTTTGTGTTCTGTGAAATCATCTCACAGAGTTACAGCTTTCCCCTCAAGAAGCCTTTCGCTAAGACAGTTCTTGTGGAATTGGCAAAGTGATATTTGGAAGCTCATAGAGGGCTGTGGTGAAAAAAGAAATATCCTCAGATGAAATATGGAAAGAAGCTTTCTGAGAAACTGCTTAGTGTTCTGTTAATTCATCTCACAGAGTTACATCTGTATTTCCTGGATCTCTTTGCTAGCCTTATTTCTGTGTAATCTGAGATCAGATATTTCGGAATCCTTTGAAGCCTATAGGGCCAAAGGTAATATCCTCCGATAACAAAGAGAAAGAAGCTATCTTAGAAACTTCTTAGTGTTCTGTGAAATCATCTCACAGAGTTACAGCTTTCACCTCAAGAAGCCTTTCGCTAAGACAGTTCTTGTGGAATGGCAAAGTGATATTTGGAGCCCATAGAGGGCTATGGTGAAAATGGAAATATCCTCAGATGATATCTGGAAAGAAGCTTTCTGAGAAACTGCTTAGTGTTCTGTTTATTCATCTCACAGAGTTACATCTGTATTTCTTGGATCTCTTTGCTAGCCTTATTTCTGTCGAATCTGAGAACAGATATATCGGATCCCTTTGAAGATTATAGGGCCAAAGGAAATATCCTCCGATAACAAAGAGAAAGAAGCTTTCTGAGGAACTTCTTTGTGTTCTGTGAAATCACCACACAGAGTTACAGCTTTCCCTTCAAGAAGCCTTTCGCTAAGACAGTTCTTGTGGAATTGGCAAAGTGATATTTGGAAGCCCATAGCGTGCTATGGTGAAAAAGGAAATATCCTCAGATGAAATCTGGAAAGAAGCTTTCCGAGAAACTGCTTAGTGTTCTGTTAATTCATCTCACGGAGTTACATCGGTATTTCGTGGATCTCTTTGCTAGCCTTATTTCTGTGGAATCTGAGAACAGATATTTCGGATCCCTTGGAAGACTATAGGGCCAAAGGAAATATCCTCCGATAACAAAGAGAAAGAAGCTTCCTGAGAAACATCTTTGTGTTCTGTGAAATCATCTCACAGAGTTACAGCTTACCCTCAAGAAACCTTTCGCTAAGACAGTTCTTGTGGAATTGGCAAAGTGATATTTGGAAGCCCATAGAGGGCTATGGTGAAAAAGGAAATATCCTCAGATGAAATCTGGAAAGAAGCTTTCTGAGAAACTGCTTAGTGTTCTGTTAATTCATCTTACAGAGTTACATCGGTATTTCGCGGATCTCTTTGCCAGCCTTATTTCTGTGGAATCTGAGAAGAGATATTTCGGATCCCTTTGAAGACTATAGGGCCAAAGGAAATATCCTCCGATAACAAACAGAAAGAAGCTTTCTGAGAAACTTCTTTGTGTTCTGTGAAATCAGCTCACAGAGTTACAGCTTTCCCCTCAAGAAGCCTATCGCTAAGACAGTTCTTGTGGAATTGTCAAAGTGATATTTGGACGCACATAGAGGGATAAGGTGAAAATGGAAATATCCTCAGATGAAATCTGGAAAGAAGATTTCTGAGAAACTGCTTAGTGTTTTGTTAATTCATCTCACAGAGTTACATCGGTATTTCGTGGATCTCCTTGCTAGCCTTATTTCTGTGGAGTCTGAGAACAGATATTTCGGATCCCTTGGAAGACTATGGGGCAAAGGAAATATCCTCCGATAACAAAGAGAAAGAAGCTTTCTGAGAAACATCTTTGTGTTCTGTGAAATCATCTCACAGAGTTACAGCTTTCCCTTCAAGAAGCCTTTCGCTAAGACAGCTCTTCTGGAATTGGCAAAGTGATATTTGGAAGCCCATAGAGGGCTATGGTGAAAAAGGAAATATCCTCAGATGAAATCTGGAAAGAGTCTTTCTGAGAAACTGCTTAGTGTTCTGTTAATTCATTTCACAGAGTTACATCTGTATTTCGTGGATCTCTTTGCTAGCTTTATTTCTGTGCAATCTGAGAAGAGATATTTCGGATCCCTTTGAAGACTATAGGGACAAAGGAAATATCCTCCGATAACAAACAGAAAGAAGCATTCTGAGAAACTTCTTTGTGTTCGGTGAAATCACCTCACAGAGTTACAGCTTTCCCCTCAAGAAGCCTTTCGCTAAGACAGTTCTTGTGGAATTGGCAAAGTGATATTTGGAAGCTCATAGAGGGCTGCGGTGAAAAAACAAATATCCTCAGATGAAATCTGGAAAGAAGCTTTCTGAGAAACTGCTTAGTGTTCTGTTAATTCATCTCACAGAGTTACATCTGTATTTCGTGGATCTCTTTGCTAGCCTGATTTCTGTGAAATCTGAGAACAGATATTTCGGATCCCTTTGAAGACTATAGGGCCAAAGGAAATATCCTCCGATAACAAAGAGAAAGAAGCTTTCTGAGAAACTTCTTTGTGTTCTGTGAAATCATCTAACAGAGTTACAGCTTTCTCCTCAAGAAGCCTTTCGCTAAGACAGTTCTTGTGGAATTGGCAAAGTGATATTTGGAGCCCATAGAGGGCTATGGTGAAAATGGAAATATCCTCACATGAAATCTGGAAAGAAGCTTTCTGAGACACTGCTTAGTGTTCTGTTAATTCATGTCACAGAGTTACATCTGTGTTTCGTGGATCTCTTTGCTAGCCTTATTTCTGTGGAATCTGAGAACAGATATTTCGGATCCCTTTGAAGATTATAGGGCCAAAGGAAATATACTCCGATAACAAAGAGAAAGAAGCTTTCTGAGGAACTTCTTTGTGTTCTGTGAAATCATCTCACAGAGTTACAGCTTTCCCCTCAAGAAGCCTTTCGCTAAGACAGTTTTTGTGGAATTGGCAAAGTGATATTTGGAAGCCCATAGAGGGCTATGGTGAAAAAGGAAATATCCTCAGATGAAATCTGGAAAGAAGCTTTCTGAGAAACTGCTTAGTGTTCTGTTAATTCATCTCACAGAGTTATATCTTTATTTCGTGGATGTCTTTGCTAGCCTTATTTCTGAGAAATCTGAGAACAGATATTTCAGACGCCTTCGAAGACTATAGGGCCAAAGGAAATACCCTCCGATAACAAAGAGAAAGAAGCTTTCTGAGAAACTTCTTTGTGTTCTGTGAAATCATCTCACAGAGTGACAGCGTTCCCTTCAAGAAGCCTTTCGCTAAGACAGTTCTTGTGGAATTGGCAAAGTGATATTTGGAAGCCCATAGAGGGCTATGGTGAAATAGGAAATATCCTCAGATGAAATCTGGAAAGAAGCTTTCCGAGAAACTGCTTAGTTTTCTCTTAATTCATCTCACAGAGTTACATCTGTATTTCGTGTTTCTCTTTGCTAGCCTTATTTCTATGGAATCTGAGAACAGACATTTCGGATCCCTTTGAAGACTATAGGGCCAAAGGAAATATCCTCCGATAACAAAGAGAAAGAAGCTTCCTGAGAAACTTCTTTGTGTTCTGTGAAATCATCTCACAGAGTTACAGCTTACCCTCAAGAAGCCTTTCCCTAAGACAGTTCTTGTGGAATTGGCAAAGTGATATTTGGAAGCCCATAGAGGGCTATGGTGAAAAAGGAAATATCCTCAGATGAAATCTGGAAAGAAGCTTTCGGAGAAACTGCTTAGTGTTCTGTTAATTCATCTCACAGAGTTACATCTGTATTTCTTGAATCTCTTTGCCAGCCTTATTTCTGTGGAATCTGAGAAGAGATATTTCGGATCCCTTTGAAGACTATGGGGCCAAAGGAAATATCCTCCGATAACAAACAGAAAGAAGCTTTCTGAGAAACTTCTTTGTGTTCTGTGAAATCGGCTCACAGAGTTACAGCTTTCCCCTCAAGAAGCCTTTCGCTAAGACAGTTCTTGTGGAATTGGCAAAGTGATATTTGGACGGCCATAGAGGGCTATGGTGAAAAAGGAAATATCCTCAGATGAAATCTGGAAAGAAGCTTTCTGAGAAACTGCTTAGTGTTCTGTTAATTCATCTCACAGAGTTACATCGGTATTTCGTGGATCTCTTTGCTAGCCTTATTTCTGTGGAATATGAGAAGAGATATTTCAGATGCCTTCGAAGACAATAGGGCCAAAGGAAATACCCTCCGATAACAAAGAGAAAGAAGCTTTCGGCGACACTTCTTTGTGTTCTGTGAAATCATCTCACAGAGTTACAGCGTTCCCCTCAAATAGCCTTTCGCTAAGACAGTTCTTGTGGAATTGGCAAAGTGATATTTGGAAGCCCATAGAGGGCTATGGTCAAAAAGGAAATATCCTCAGATGAAATCTGGAAAGAAGCTTTCCGAGAAACTGCTTAGTGTTCTGTTAATTCATCTCACCGAGTTACATCGGTATTTCGTGGATCTCTTTGCTAGCCTTATTTCTGTGGAATCTGAGAACAGATATTTCGGATCCCTTGGAAGACCATAGGGCCAAAGGAAATATCCTCCGATAACAATGAGAAAGAAGCTTTCTGAGAAACTTCTTTGTGTTCTGTGAAATCATCTCACAGAGTTACAGCTTTCCCCTCAAGAAGCCTTTCGCTAAGACAGTTCTTGTGGAATTGGCAAAGTGATATTTGGACGCCCGTAGAGGGCGATGGTGAAAAAGGAAATATCCTCAGATGAAATCTGGAAAGAAGCTTTCTGAGAAACTGCTTAGTGTTCTGTTCATTCATCTCACAGAGTTACATCTGTATTTCGTAGATCTCTTTGCTTGCCTTATTTCTGTGGAATCTGAGGACAGATATTTCGGATGCCTTGGAAGACTATAGGGCCAAAGGAAATATCCTCCGATAACAAAGAGAAAGAATCTCTCTGAGAAACTTCTTTGAGTTCTGTGAAATCATCTCACAGAGTTACAGCTTTCCCATCAAGAAGCCTTTCGCTAAGACAGTTCTTCTGGAATTGGCAAAGTGATATTTGGAAGCCCATAGAGGGCTTTGGTGAAAAAGTAAATATCCTCAGATGAAATCTGAAAAGAAGCTTTCCGAGAAACTGCTTAGTGTTCTGTTCATTCATCTCACAGAGTTTCATCTGTATTTCGTGGATCTCTTTTCTAGCCTTATTTCTGTGGACTCTGAGAACAGATATTTCGGATCCCTTGGAAGACTATAGGGCCAAAGGAAATATCCTCCGATAACAATGAGAAAGAAGCTTTCTGAGAAACTTCTTTGTGTTCTGTGAAATCATCTCAGAGAGTTACAGCTTTCCCCTCAAGAAGCCTTTCGCTAAGACAGTTCTTGTGTAATTGGCAAAGTGAAATTTGGAAGCCCATAGAGGGCTATGGTGAAAATGGAAATATCCTCAGATGAAATCTGGAAAGAAGCTTTCTGACAAACTGCTTAGTGTTCTGTTAATTCATCTCACAGAGTTACATCTGTATTTCGTGGATCTCTTTGCTAGCCTTATTTCTGTGGAATCTGAGAACAGATATTTCGGATCCCTTGGAAGACTATAGGGCCAAAGGAAATATCCTCCGATAACAAAGAGAAAGAAGCTTTCTGAGAAACTTCTTTGTGTTCTGTGTAATCATCTCGCAGAGTTACAGCTTTCCCCTCAAGAAGCCTTTCGCTAAGACAGTTGTTGTGGAATTGGCAAAGTGATATTTGGAGCCCAAAGAGGGCTAAGGTGAAAATGGAAATATCCTCAGATGAAATCTGGAAAGAAGCTTTCTGAGAAACTGCTTAGTGTTCTGGTAATTCATCTCACAGAGTTACATCGGTATTTCGTGGATCTCTTTGCTAGCCTTATTTCTGTGGAATCTGAGAACAGATATTTCGGATCCCTTGGAAGACTATAAGGCCAAAGGAAATATCCTCCGATAACAAAGAGAAAGAAGCTTTCTGAGAAACTTCTTTGTGTTCTGTGAAATCATCTAACAGAGTTACAGCTTTCCCCTCAAGAAGCCTTTCGCTAAGACAGTTCTTGTGGAATTGGCAAAGTGATACTTGGAAGCCCATAGAGGGCTATGGTGAAAAAGGAAATATCCTGAGATGAAATCTGGAAAGAAGCTTTCTGAGAAACTGCTTAGTGTTCTGTAATTCATCTCACAGAGTTACATCTGTATTTCGTGGATCTCTTTGCTAGCCTTATTTCTGTGGAATCTGAGAACAGATATTTCGGATCCCTTGGAAGACTATAGGGCCAAAGGAAATATCCTCCGATAACAAAGAGAAAGAAGCTTTCTGAGAAACTTCTTTGTGTTCTGTGTAATCATCTCGCAGAGTTACAGCTTTCCCCTCAAGAAGCCTTTCGCTAAGACAGTTGTTGTGGAATTGGCAAAGTGATATTTGGAGCCCAAAGAGGGCTAAGGTGAAAATGGAAATATCCTCAGATGAAATCTGGAAAGAAGCTTTCTGAGAAACTGCTTAGTGTTCTGTTAATTCATGTCACAGAGTTACATCTGTATTTCGTGGATCTCTTTGCTAGCCTTATTTCTGTGGAATCTGAGAACAGATATTTCGGATCCCTTTGAAGATTATACGGCCAAAGGAAATATCCTCCGATAACAAACAGAAAGAAGCTTTCTGAGGAACTTCTTTGTGTTCTGTGAAATCATCTCACAGAGTTACAGCTTTCCCCTCAAGAAGCCTTTCGCTAAGACAGTTCTTGTGGAATTGGCAAAGTGATATTTGGAAGCCCATAGAGGGCTATGGTGAAAAAGGAAATATCCTCAGATGAAATCTGGAAAGAAGCTTTCTGAGAAACTGCTTAGTGTACTGTTAATTCATCTCACAGAGTTACATCTGTATTTCGTGGATCTCTTTGCTAGCCTTATTTCTGTGGAATCTGAGAAAAGGTATTTCGGATCCCTTGGAAGACTATAGGGCCAAAGGAAATATCCTCCGATAACAATGAGAAAGAAGCTTTCTGAGAAACTTCTTTGTGTTCTGTGAAATCATCTCACAGAGTTACAGCTTTCCCCTCAAGAAGCCTTTCGCTAAGACAGTTGTTCTGGAATTGGTAAAGTGATATTTGGAATCCCATAGAGGGCTATGGTGAAAAAGGAAATATCCTCAGAAGAAATCTGGAAAGAGGTTTCTGAGAAACTGTTAGTGTTCTGTTCATTCATCTCACAGAGTTATATCTGTATTTCGTGGATCTCTTTGCTAGCCTTATTTCTGTGGAATCTTATAACAGATATTTCGGATCCCTAGGAAGAATATAGGGCCAAAGGAAATATCCTCCGATAACAAAGAGAAAGAAGCTTTCTGAGAAACTTCTTTGTGTTCTGTGAAATCATCTCACAGAGTTACAGGTTTCGCCTCAAGAAGCCTTTCGCTAAGACAGTTCTTGTGGTATTGGCAAAGTGATATTTGGAAGCCCTTAGAGGGGTATGTTGAAAAAGGAAATATCCTCAGATGAAATCTGGAAAGAAGCTTTCTGAGAAACTGCTTAGTGTTCTGTTAATTCATCTCACAGAGTTACATCTGTATTTCGTGGATCTCGTTGCTAGCCTTATTTCTGTGGAATCTGAGAACAGATATTTCGGATCCCTCGGAAGACTATAGGGCCAAAGGAAATATCCTCCGATAACAAAGAGAAAGAAGCTTTCTGAGAAACTTCTTTGTGTTCTTCAAATCATCTCACAGAGTTACAGCTTTCCCCTCAAGGAGCCATTCGCTAAGACAGTTCTTGTGGAATTGGCAAAGTGATATTTGGAAGCCCATAGAGAGCTATGGTGAAAAAGGAAATATCCTCAGATGAAATCTAGAAAGAAGCTTTCTGAGAAATTGCTTAGTGTTTTGATAATTCATCTCACAGAGTTACATCTGTATTTCGTGGATCTCTTTTCTAGCCTTATTTCTGTGGAATATGAGAAGAGATATTTCGGATCCCTTTGAAGATTATAGAGCCAAAGGAAATATCCTCCGATAACAAAGAGAAAGAAGCTTTCTGATAAACTTCTTTGTGTTCTGTTAAATCGTCTCACAGAGTTACAGGTTTCGCCTGAAGAAGCCTTTCGCTAAGACAGTTCTTGTGACATTGGCAAATTGATATTTGGAAGCCCATAGAGGGCTACGGTGAAAAAGGAAATATCCTCAGATGAAATCTGGAAAGAAGCTTTCTGCGAAACTGCTTAGTGTTCTGTTAATTCATCTCACAGGGTTACGTCTGTATTTCGTGGATCTCTTTGCTAGCCTTATTTCTGTGGAATCTGAGAACAGATATTTCGGATCCCTTTGAAGACTATTGGGCCAAAGGAAATATCCTCCGATAACAAAGAGAAAGAAGCTTTCTGAGAAACTTCTTTGTGTTCTGGAAATCATCTCACAGAGTTACAGCTTTCCCATCAAGGAGTCTTTCGCTAAGACGGTTCTTGTGGAATTGGCAAAGTGATATTTGGAAGCCCGTAAAGTGCTATGGTGAAAAAGGAAATATCCACAGATGAAATCTGGAAAGAAGCTTTCTGAGAAACTGCTTAGTGTTCTGTTAATTCATCTCACAGAGTTACATGTGTATTTCGTGGTTCTCTTTGCTCGCCTTATTTCTGTGGAATATGAGAACAGATATTTCTGATTCCCTGCAAGACTATAGGGCCAAAGGAAATATCCTCCGATAACAAAGAGAAAGAAGCTTTCTGAGAAACTTCTTTGTGTTCTGTGAAATCATCTCACAGAGTTACAGCTTTCCCCTCAAGGGGCCTTTCGCTAAGACAGTTCTTGTGGAATTGGCAAAGTGATATTTGGAAGCCCATAGAGGGCTATGGTGAAAAAGGAAATATCCTCAGATGAAATCTGGAAAGAAGCTTTCTGAGAAACTGCTTAGTGTTCTGTTAATTCATCTCACAGAGTTACATCTGTATGTCGTGGATCTCTTTGCTAGCCTTATTTCTGTGGAATCTGAGAACAGATATTTCAGATCCCTTGGAAGACTATAGGGCCAAAGGAAATATCCTCCAATAACAAACAGAAAGAAGCTTTCTGAGAAACTTCTTTGTGTTCTGTGAAATCATCTCACCGAATTACAGCTTTCCCCTCAAGAAGCCTTTCGATAAGACAGTTCTTGTGGAATTGGCAAAGTGATATTTGTAAGCCCATAGAGGGCTATGGTGAAAAAGTAAATATCCTAAGATGAAATCTGGAAAGAAGCTTTCTGAGAAACTGCTTAGTGTTCTGTTAATTCATCTCACAGAGTTACATCTGTATTTCGTGGATCTCTTTGCTAGCCTTATTTCTGTTGAATCTGAGTACAGATATTTCGGATCCCTTTGAAGACTATTGGGCCAAAGGAAATATCCTCCGATAACAAAGAGAAAGAAGCTTTCTGAGAAACTTCTTTGTGTTCTGTGAAATCATCTCACAGAGTTACAGCTTTCCCATCAAGGAGTCTTTCGCTAAGACAGTTCTTGTGGAATTGGCAAAGTGATATTTGAAAGCCCGTAAAGGGCTATGGTGAAAAAGGAAATATCCTCAGATGAAATCTGGAAAGAAGCTTTCTGAGAAACTGCTTAGTGTTCTGTTAATTCATCTCACAGAGTTACATGTGTATTTCGTGGTTCTCTTTGCTAGCCTTATTTCTGTGGAATATGAGAACAGATATTTCGGATTCCCTGCAAGACTATAGGGCCAAAGGAAATATCCTCCGATAACAAAGAGAAAGAAGCTTTCTGAGAAACTTCTTTGTGTTCTGTGAAATCATCTCACAGAGTTACAGCTTTCCCCTCAAGAAGCCTTTCGCTAAGACAGTTCTTCTGGAATTGGCAAAGTGATATTTGGACGCCCATAGAGGGCGATGGTGAAAAAGGAAATATCCTCAGATGAAATCTGGAAAGAAGATTTCTGAGAAATTGCTTAGTGTTCTGTTAATTCATCTCACAGAGTTACATCGGTATTTCGTGGATCTCTTTGCTAGCCTTATTTCTGTGGAATCTGAGAACAGATATTTCGGATCCCATGGAAGACTATAGGGCCAAAGGAAATATCCTCCGATAACAAAGAGAAAGAAGCTTTCTGAGAAACTTCTTTGTGTTCTGTGAAATCATCTCATAGAGTTACAGCTTTAACCTCAAGAAGCCTTTCGCTAAGACAGTTCTTGTGGAATTGGCAAAGTGATAATTGGAAGCCCATAGAGGGGTATGGTGAAAAAGGAAATATCCTCAGATGAAATCTGGAAAGAAGCTTTCTGAGAAACTGCTTAGTGTTCTGTTAATTCATCTCACAGAGTTACATCTGTATTTCGTGCATCTCTTTGCTAGCCTTATTTCTGTGGAATCTGAGGACCCATATTTCGGATCCCTTGGAAGACTATAGGGCCAAAGGAAATATCCACCGATAAGAAAGAGAAAGAAGCTTTTTGAGAAACTTCTTTGCGTTCTGTGAAATCATCTCACAGAGTTACAGCTTCCCCTCAAGAAGCCTTTCGCTAAGACAGTTCTTGTGGAATTGGCAAAGTGATATTTGGAAGCTCCTAGAGGGGTGTGGTGAAAAAAGAAATATCCTCAGATGAAATCTGGAAAGAAGCTTTCTGAGACACTGCTTAGTGTTCTGTTAATTCATCTCACAGAGTTACATCTGTATTTCGTGGATCTCTTTGCTAGCCTTATTTCTGTGAAATCTGAGAACAGATATTTCGGATCCCTTGGAAGACTATAGGGCCAAAGGAAATATCCTCCGATAACAAAGAGAAAGAAGCTTTCTGAGAAACTTCTTTGTGTTCTGTGAAATCATCTCACAGAGTTACAGCTTTCCCCTCAAGAAGCCTTTCGCTAAGACAGTTCTTGTGGAATTGGCAAAGTGATATTTGGACGCCCATAGAGGGCTATGGTGAAAAAGGAAATATCCTCAGATGAAATCTGGAAATAAGATTTCTGAGAAACTGCTTAGTGTTCTGTTAATTCATCTCACAGAGTTACATCGGTATTTCGTGGATCTCTTTGCTAGCCTTATTTCTGTGGAATCTGAGAAGAGATATTTCGGATCCCTTGGAAGACTATAGGGCCAAAGGAAATATCCTCCAATAACAAAGAGAAAGAAGCTTTCTGAGAAACTTCTTTGTGTTCTGTGAAATCATCTCACAGAGTTACAGCTTTCCCTTCAAGAAGTCTTTCGCTAAGACACTTCTTGTGGAATTGGCAAAGTGATATTTGGAAGACCATAGAGGGCTATGGTGAAAAAGGAAATATCCTCAGATGAAATCTGGAAAGAAGCTTTCTGAGAAACTGCTTAGTGTTCTGTTAATTCATCTCACAGAGTTACATCTGTATTTCATGGATCTCTTTGCTAGCCTTATTTCTGTGGAATCTGAGAACAGATATTTCGGATCCCTTGGAAGACTATAGGGCCAAAGGAAATATCCTCCGATAACAAAGAGAAAGAAGCTTTCTGAGAAACTTCTTTGTATTCTGTGAAATCATCTCACAGAGTTACAGCTTTCCCCTCAAGAAGCCTTTCGCTAAGACAGTTCCTGTGGAATTGGCAAAGTGATATTTGGAAGCCCTTAGAGGGCTATGGTGAAAAAGGAAATATCCTCAGATGAAATCTGGAAAGAAGCTTTCTGAGAAACTGCTTAGTGTTCTGTTAATTCATCTCACAGAGTTACATCGGTATTTCGTGGATCTCTTTGCTAGCCTTATTTCTGTGCAATCTGAGAAGATATATTTCGAATCCCTTTGAAGACTTTAGGGACAAAGGAAATATCCTCCGATAACAAACAGAAAGAAACATTCTGAGAAACTTCTTTGTGTTCGGTGAAATCACCTCACAGAGTTACAGCTTTCCCCTCAAGAAGCCTTTCGCTAAGACAGTTCTTGTGGAATTGGCAAAGTGATATTTGGAAGCTCATAGAGGGCTGTGGTGAAAAAACAAATATCCTCAGATGAAATCTGGAAAGAAGCTTTCTGAGAAACTGCTTAGTGTTCTGTTAATTCATCTCACAGAGTTACATCTGTATTTCGTGGATCTCTTTGCTAGCCTGATTTCTGTGAAATCTAAGAACAGATATTTCGGATCCCTTTGAAGACAATAGGGCCAAAGGAAATATTCTCCGATAACAAAGAGAAAGAAGCTTTCTGAGAAACTTCTTTGTGTTCTGTGAAATCATCTAACAGAGTTACAGCTTTCTCCTCAAGAAGCCTTTCGCTAAGACAGTTAATGTGGAATTGGCAAAGTGATATTTGGAAGCCCGTAAAGTGCTATGGTGAAAAAGGAAATATCCACAGATGAAATCTGGAAAGAAGCTTTCTGAGAAACTGCTTAGTGTTCTGTTAATTCATCTCACAGAGTTCAATCTGTATTTCGTGGATCTCTTTGCTAGCCTTATTTCTGTGGAATCTGAGAACAGATATTTCGGATCCCTTGGAAGACTATAGGGCCAAAGGAAATATCCTCCGATAACAAAGAGAAAGAAGCTTTCTGAGAAACTTCTTTGTGTTCTGTGAAATCATCTCACAGAGTTACAGGTTTCGCCTCAAGAAGCCTTTCGCTAAGACAGTTCTTGTGGAATTGGCAAAGTGATATTTGGAAGCCCATAGAGGGCTATGGTGAAAAAGGAAATATCCTCAGATGAAATCTGGAAAGAAGCTTTCTGAGAAACTGCTTAGTGTTCTGTTAATTCATCTCAATGAGTTACAGCTGTATTTCGTGGATCTCTTTGCTAGCCTTATTTCTGTGGAATCTGAGAACAGGTATTTCGGATCCCTTGGAAGACTATAGGGCCAAAGGAAATATCCTCCGATAACAATGAGAAAGAAGCTTTCTGAGAAACTTCTTTGTGTTCTGTGAAATCATCTCACAGAGTTACAGCTTTCCCCTCAAGAAGCGTTTCGCTAAGACAGTTGTTCTAGAATTGGCAAAGTGATATTTGGAATCCCATAGAGGGCTATGGTGAAAAAGGAAATATCCTCAGATGAAATCTGCAAAGAAGCTTTCTGAGTAACTGCTTAGTGTTCTGTTAATTCATCTCACAGAGTTACATCGGTATTTCGTGGATCTCTTTGCTAGCCTTATTTCTGTGGAATCTGAGAACAGATATTTCGGATACCTTGGAAGACTATAGGGCCAAAGGAAATATCCTCCGATAACAAAGAGAAAGAAGCTTTCTGAGAAACTTCTTTGTGTTCTGTGAAATCATCTCACAGAGTTACAGGTTTCGCCTAAAGAAGCCTTTCGCTAAGACAGTTCTTGTGGAATTGGCAAAGTGATATTTGGACGCCCATAGAGGGGTATGGTGAAAAAGGAAATATCCTCAGATGAAATCTGGAAATAAGATTTCTGAGAAACTGCTTAGTGTTCTGTTAATTCATCTCACAGAGTTACATCGGTATTTCGTGGATCTCTTTGCTAGCCTTATTTCTGTGGAATCTGAGAACAGATATTTCGGATCCCTTGGAAGACTATAGGGCCAAAGGAAATATCCTCCGATAACAAAGAGAAAGAAGCTTTCTGGGAAACTTCTTTGTGTTCTGTGAAATCATCTCACAGAGTTACAGCTTTCCCTTCAAGAAGCCTTTCGCTAAGACAGTTCTTGTGGAATTGGCAAAGTGATATTTGGAAGCCCATAGAGGGCTATGTTGAAAAAGGAAATATCCTCAGATGAAATCTGGAAAGAAGCTTTCTTAGAAACTGCTTAGGGTACTGTTAATTCATCTCACTGAGTTACATCTGTATTTCGTGGATCTCTTTGCTAGCCTTATTTCTGTGGAATCTGAGAACAGGTATTTCGGATCCCTTGGAAGACTATAGGGCCAAAGGAAATATCCTCCGATAACAAAGAGAAAGAAGCTTTCTGAGAAACTTCTTTGTGTTCTGTGTAATCATCTCACAGAGTTACAGCTTTCCCCTCAAGAAGCCTTTCGCTAAGACAGTTGTTGTGGAATTGGCAAAGTGATATTTGGAAGCCCATAGAGGGCTATGGTGAAAAAGGAAATATCCTCAGATGAAATCTGGAAAGAAGCTTTCTGAGAAACTGCTTAGTGTTCTGTTAATTCATCTCACAGATTTACATTTGTATTTCGTGGATCTCTTTGCTAGCCTTATTTCTGTGGAATCTGAGAACAGATATTTCGGATCCCTTGGAAGACTATAGGGCCAAAGGAAATATCCTCCGATAACAAACAGAAGGAAGCTTTCTGAGAAACTTCTTTGTGTTCTGTGAAATCATCTCACGGAGTTACAGCTTGCCCCTCAAGAAGCCTTTCGCTAAGACAGTTCTTGTGGAATTGGCAAAGTGATATTTGGAAGCCCATAGAGGGATATGGTGAAAAAGGAAATATCCTCAGATGAAATCTGGAAAGAAGTTTTCGGAGAAATTGCTTAGTGTTCTGTTAATTCATCTCACAGAGTTACATCTGTATTTCGTGGATCTCTTTTCCGGCCTTATTTCTGTGGAATCTGAGAAGAGATATTTCGGATCCCTTTGAAGACTATAGGGCCAAAGGAAATATCCTCCGATAACAAAGAGAAAGAAGCTTTCTGAGAAACTTCTTTGTGTTCTGTGAAATCATCTCACATAGTTACAGCTTTCCCTTGAAGAAGCCTTTCGCTAAGACAGTTCTTGTGGAATTGGCAAAGTGATAATTGGAAGCCCATAGAGGGGTATGGTGAAAAAGGAAATATCCTCAGATGAAATCTGGAAAGAAGCTTTCTGAGAAACTGCTTAGTGTTCTGTTAATTCATCTCACATAGTTACATCTGTATTTCGTGGATCTCTTTGCTAGCCTTATTTCTGTGGAATCTGAGGACAGATATTTCGGATCCCTTGGAAGACTATAGGGCCAAAGGAAATATCCTCCGATAAAAAAGAGAAAGAAGCTTTCTGAGAAACTTCTTTGTGTTCTGTGAAATCATCTCACAGAGTTACAGCTTTCCCCTCAAGAAGCCTTTCGCTAAGACAGTTCTTGTGGAATTGGCAAAGTGATATTTGGAAGCTCATAGAGGGCTGTGGTGAAAAAAGAAATATCCTCAGATGAAATATGGAAAGAAGCTTTCTGAGAAACTGCTTAGTGTTCTGTTAATTCATCTCACAGAGTTACATCTGTATTTCCTGGATCTCTTTGCTAGCCTTATTTCTGTGTAATCTGAGATCAGATATTTCGGAATCCTTTGAAGCCTATAGGGCCAAAGGTAATATCCTCCGATAACAAAGAGAAAGAAGCTATCTTAGAAACTTCTTAGTGTTCTGTGAAATCATCTCACAGAGTTACAGCTTTCACCTCAAGAAGCCTTTCGCTAAGACAGTTCTTGTGGAATGGCAAAGTGATATTTGGAGCCCATAGAGGGCTATGGTGAAAATGGAAATATCCTCAGATGATATCTGGAAAGAAGCTTTCTGAGAAACTGCTTAGTGTTCTGTTTATTCATCTCACAGAGTTACATCTGTATTTCTTGGATCTCTTTGCTAGCCTTATTTCTGTCGAATCTGAGAACAGATATATCGGATCCCTTTGAAGATTATAGGGCCAAAGGAAATATCCTCCGATAACAAAGAGAAAGAAGCTTTCTGAGGAACTTCTTTGTGTTCTGTGAAATCACCACACAGAGTTACAGCTTTCCCTTCAAGAAGCCTTTCGCTAAGACAGTTCTTGTGGAATTGGCAAAGTGATATTTGGAAGCCCATAGCGTGCTATGGTGAAAAAGGAAATATCCTCAGATGAAATCTGGAAAGAAGCTTTCCGAGAAACTGCTTAGTGTTCTGTTAATTCATCTCACGGAGTTACATCGGTATTTCGTGGATCTCTTTGCTAGCCTTATTTCTGTGGAATCTGAGAACAGATATTTCGGATCCCTTGGAAGACTATAGGGCCAAAGGAAATATCCTCCGATAACAAAGAGAAAGAAGCTTCCTGAGAAACATCTTTGTGTTCTGTGAAATCATCTCACAGAGTTACAGCTTACCCTCAAGAAACCTTTCGCTAAGACAGTTCTTGTGGAATTGGCAAAGTGATATTTGGAAGCCCATAGAGGGCTATGGTGAAAAAGGAAATATCCTCAGATGAAATCTGGAAAGAAGCTTTCTGAGAAACTGCTTAGTGTTCTGTTAATTCATCTTACAGAGTTACATCGGTATTTCGCGGATCTCTTTGCCAGCCTTATTTCTGTGGAATCTGAGAAGAGATATTTCGGATCCCTTTGAAGACTATAGGGCCAAAGGAAATATCCTCCGATAACAAACAGAAATAAGCTTTCTGAGAAACTTCTTTGTGTTCTGTGAAATCAGCTCACAGAGTTACAGCTTTCCCCTCAAGAAGCCTATCGCTAAGACAGTTCTTGTGGAATTGTCAAAGTGATATTTGGACGCACATAGAGGGATAAGGTGAAAATGGAAATATCCTCAGATGAAATCTGGAAAGAAGATTTCTGAGAAACTGCTTAGTGTTTTGTTAATTCATCTCACAGAGTTACATCGGTATTTCGTGGATCTCCTTGCTAGCCTTATTTCTGTGGAGTCTGGGAACAGATATTTCGGATCCCTTGGAAGACTATGGGGCAAAGGAAATATCCTCCGATAACAAAGAGAAAGAAGCTTTCTGAGAAACATCTTTGTGTTCTGTGAAATCATCTCACAGAGTTACAGCTTTCCCTTCAAGAAGCCTTTCGCTAAGACAGCTCTTCTGGAATTGGCAAAGTGATATTTGGAAGCCCATAGAGGGCTATGGTGAAAAAGGAAATATCCTCAGATGAAATCTGGAAAGAGTCTTTCTGAGAAACTGCTTAGTGTTCTGTTAATTCATTTCACAGAGTTACATCTGTATTTCGTGGATCTCTTTGCTAGCTTTATTTCTGTGCAATCTGAGAAGAGATATTTCGGATCCCTTTGAAGACTATAGGGACAAAGGAAATATCCTCCGATAACAAACAGAAAGAAGCATTCTGAGAAACTTCTTTGTGTTCGGTGAAATCACCTCACAGAGTTACAGCTTTCCCCTCAAGAAGCCTTTCGCTAAGACAGTTCTTGTGGAATTGGCAAAGTGATATTTGGAAGCTCATAGAGGGCTGCGGTGAAAAAACAAATATCCTCAGATGAAATCTGGAAAGAAGCTTTCTGAGAAACTGCTTAGTGTTCTGTTAATTCATCTCACAGAGTTACATCTGTATTTCGTGGATCTCTTTGCTAGCCTGATTTCTGTGAAATCTGAGAACAGATATTTCGGATCCCTTTGAAGACTATAGGGCCAAAGGAAATATCCTCCGATAACAAAGAGAAAGAAGCTTTCTGAGAAACTTCTTTGTGTTCTGTGAAATCATCTAACAGAGTTACAGCTTTCTCCTCAAGAAGCCTTTCGCTAAGACAGTTCTTGTGGAATTGGCAAAGTGATATTTGGAGCCCATAGAGGGCTATGGTGAAAATGGAAATATCCTCACATGAAATCTGGAAAGAAGCTTTCTGAGACACTGCTTAGTGTTCTGTTAATTCATGTCACAGAGTTACATCTGTGTTTCGTGGATCTCTTTGCTAGCCTTATTTCTGTGGAATCTGAGAACAGATATTTCGGATCCCTTTGAAGATTATAGGGCCAAAGGAAATATACTCCGATAACAAAGAGAAAGAAGCTTTCTGAGGAACTTCTTTGTGTTCTGTGAAATCATCTCACAGAGTTACAGCTTTCCCCTCAAGAAGCCTTTCGCTAAGACAGTTTTTGTGGAATTGGCAAAGTGATATTTGGAAGCCCATAGAGGGCTATGGTGAAAAAGGAAATATCCTCAGATGAAATCTGGAAAGAAGCTTTCTGAGAAACTGCTTAGTGTTCTGTTAATTCATCTCACAGAGTTATATCTTTATTTCGTGGATGTCTTTGCTAGCCTTATTTCTGAGAAATCTGAGAACAGATATTTCAGACGCCTTCGAAGACTATAGGGCCAAAGGAAATACCCTCCGATAACAAAGAGAAAGAAGCTTTCTGAGAAACTTCTTTGTGTTCTGTGAAATCATCTCACAGAGTGACAGCGTTCCCTTCAAGAAGCCTTTCGCTAAGACAGTTCTTGTGGAATTGGCAAAGTGATATTTGGAAGCCCATAGAGGGCTATGGTGAAATAGGAAATATCCTCAGATGAAATCTGGAAAGAAGCTTTCCGAGAAACTGCTTAGTTTTCTCTTAATTCATCTCACAGAGTTACATCTGTATTTCGTGTTTCTCTTTGCTAGCCTTATTTCTATGGAATCTGAGAACAGACATTTCGGATCCCTTTGAAGACTATAGGGCCAAAGGAAATATCCTCCGATAACAAAGAGAAAGAAGCTTCCTGAGAAACTTCTTTGTGTTCTGTGAAATCATCTCACAGAGTTACAGCTTACCCTCAAGAAGCCTTTCCCTAAGACAGTTCTTGTGGAATTGGCAAAGTGATATTTGGAAGCCCATAGAGGGCTATGGTGAAAAAGGAAATATCCTCAGATGAAATCTGGAAAGAAGCTTTCGGAGAAACTGCTTAGTGTTCTGTTAATTCATCTCACAGAGTTACATCTGTATTTCTTGAATCTCTTTGCCAGCCTTATTTCTGTGGAATCTGAGAAGAGATATTTCGGATCCCTTTGAAGACTATGGGGCCAAAGGAAATATCCTCCGATAACAAACAGAAAGAAGCTTTCTGAGAAACTTCTTTGTGTTCTGTGAAATCGGCTCACAGAGTTACAGCTTTCCCCTCAAGAAGCCTTTCGCTAAGACAGTTCTTGTGGAATTGGCAAAGTGATATTTGGACGGCCATAGAGGGCTATGGTGAAAAAGGAAATATCCTCAGATGAAATCTGGAAAGAAGCTTTCTGAGAAACTGCTTAGTGTTCTGTTAATTCATCTCACAGAGTTACATCGGTATTTCGTGGATCTCTTTGCTAGCCTTATTTCTGTGGAATATGAGAAGAGATATTTCAGATGCCTTCGAAGACAATAGGGCCAAAGGAAATACCCTCCGATAACAAAGAGAAAGAAGCTTTCGGCGACACTTCTTTGTGTTCTGTGAAATCATCTCACAGAGTTACAGCGTTCCCCTCAAATAGCCTTTCGCTAAGACAGTTCTTGTGGAATTGGCAAAGTGATATTTGGAAGCCCATAGAGGGCTATGGTCAAAAAGGAAATATCCTCAGATGAAATCTGGAAAGAAGCTTTCCGAGAAACTGCTTAGTGTTCTGTTAATTCATCTCACCGAGTTACATCGGTATTTCGTGGATCTCTTTGCTAGCCTTATTTCTGTGGAATCTGAGAACAGATATTTCGGATCCCTTGGAAGACCATAGGGCCAAAGGAAATATCCTCCGATAACAATGAGAAAGAAGCTTTCTGAGAAACTTCTTTGTGTTCTGTGAAATCATCTCACAGAGTTACAGCTTTCCCCTCAAGAAGCCTTTCGCTAAGACAGTTCTTGTGGAATTGGCAAAGTGATATTTGGACGCCCGTAGAGGGCGATGGTGAAAAAGGAAATATCCTCAGATGAAATCTGGAAAGAAGCTTTCTGAGAAACTGCTTAGTGTTCTGTTCATTCATCTCACAGAGTTACATCTGTATTTCGTAGATCTCTTTGCTTGCCTTATTTCTGTGGAATCTGAGGACAGATATTTCGGATGCCTTGGAAGACTATAGGGCCAAAGGAAATATCCTCCGATAACAAAGAGAAAGAATCTCTCTGAGAAACTTCTTTGAGTTCTGTGAAATCATCTCACAGAGTTACAGCTTTCCCATCAAGAAGCCTTTCGCTAAGACAGTTCTTCTGGAATTGGCAAAGTGATATTTGGAAGCCCATAGAGGGCTTTGGTGAAAAAGTAAATATCCTCAGATGAAATCTGAAAAGAAGCTTTCCGAGAAACTGCTTAGTGTTCTGTTCATTCATCTCACAGAGTTTCATCTGTATTTCGTGGATCTCTTTTCTAGCCTTATTTCTGTGGACTCTGAGAACAGATATTTCGGATCCCTTGGAAGACTATAGGGCCAAAGGAAATATCCTCCGATAACAATGAGAAAGAAGCTTTCTGAGAAACTTCTTTGTGTTCTGTGAAATCATCTCAGAGAGTTACAGCTTTCCCCTCAAGAAGCCTTTCGCTAAGACAGTTCTTGTGTAATTGGCAAAGTGAAATTTGGAAGCCCATAGAGGGCTATGGTGAAAATGGAAATATCCTCAGATGAAATCTGGAAAGAAGCTTTCTGACAAACTGCTTAGTGTTCTGTTAATTCATCTCACAGAGTTACATCTGTATTTCGTGGATCTCTTTGCTAGCCTTATTTCTGTGGAATCTGAGAACAGATATTTCGGATCCCTTGGAAGACTATAGGGCCAAAGGAAATATCCTCCGATAACAAAGAGAAAGAAGCTTTCTGAGAAACTTCTTTGTGTTCTGTGTAATCATCTCGCAGAGTTACAGCTTTCCCCTCAAGAAGCCTTTCGCTAAGACAGTTGTTGTGGAATTGGCAAAGTGATATTTGGAGCCCAAAGAGGGCTAAGGTGAAAATGGAAATATCCTCAGATGAAATCTGGAAAGAAGCTTTCTGAGAAACTGCTTAGTGTTCTGGTAATTCATCTCACAGAGTTACATCGGTATTTCGTGGATCTCTTTGCTAGCCTTATTTCTGTGGAATCTGAGAACAGATATTTCGGATCCCTTGGAAGACTATAAGGCCAAAGGAAATATCCTCCGATAACAAAGAGAAAGAAGCTTTCTGAGAAACTTCTTTGTGTTCTGTGAAATCATCTAACAGAGTTACAGCTTTCCCCTCAAGAAGCCTTTCGCTAAGACAGTTCTTGTGGAATTGGCAAAGTGATACTTGGAAGCCCATAGAGGGCTATGGTGAAAAAGGAAATATCCTGAGATGAAATCTGGAAAGAAGCTTTCTGAGAAACTGCTTAGTGTTCTGTAATTCATCTCACAGAGTTACATCTGTATTTCGTGGATCTCTTTGCTAGCCTTATTTCTGTGGAATCTGAGAACAGATATTTCGGATCCCTTGGAAGACTATAGGGCCAAAGGAAATATCCTCCGATAACAAAGAGAAAGAAGCTTTCTGAGAAACTTCTTTGTGTTCTGTGTAATCATCTCGCAGAGTTACAGCTTTCCCCTCAAGAAGCCTTTCGCTAAGACAGTTGTTGTGGAATTGGCAAAGTGATATTTGGAGCCCAAAGAGGGCTAAGGTGAAAATGGAAATATCCTCAGATGAAATCTGGAAAGAAGCTTTCTGAGAAACTGCTTAGTGTTCTGTTAATTCATGTCACAGAGTTACATCTGTATTTCGTGGATCTCTTTGCTAGCCTTATTTCTGTGGAATCTGAGAACAGATATTTCGGATCCCTTTGAAGATTATACGGCCAAAGGAAATATCCTCCGATAACAAACAGAAAGAAGCTTTCTGAGGAACTTCTTTGTGTTCTGTGAAATCATCTCACAGAGTTACAGCTTTCCCCTCAAGAAGCCTTTCGCTAAGACAGTTCTTGTGGAATTGGCAAAGTGATATTTGGAAGCCCATAGAGGGCTATGGTGAAAAAGGAAATATCCTCAGATGAAATCTGGAAAGAAGCTTTCTGAGAAACTGCTTAGTGTACTGTTAATTCATCTCACAGAGTTACATCTGTATTTCGTGGATCTCTTTGCTAGCCTTATTTCTGTGGAATCTGAGAAAAGGTATTTCGGATCCCTTGGAAGACTATAGGGCCAAAGGAAATATCCTCCGATAACAATGAGAAAGAAGCTTTCTGAGAAACTTCTTTGTGTTCTGTGAAATCATCTCACAGAGTTACAGCTTTCCCCTCAAGAAGCCTTTCGCTAAGACAGTTGTTCTGGAATTGGTAAAGTGATATTTGGAATCCCATAGAGGGCTATGGTGAAAAAGGAAATATCCTCAGAAGAAATCTGGAAAGAGGTTTCTGAGAAACTGTTAGTGTTCTGTTCATTCATCTCACAGAGTTATATCTGTATTTCGTGGATCTCTTTGCTAGCCTTATTTCTGTGGAATCTTATAACAGATATTTCGGATCCCTAGGAAGAATATAGGGCCAAAGGAAATATCCTCCGATAACAAAGAGAAAGAAGCTTTCTGAGAAACTTCTTTGTGTTCTGTGAAATCATCTCACAGAGTTACAGCTTTCCCCTCAAGAAGCCTTTCGCTAAGACAGTTCTTGTGGAATTGGCAAAGTGATATTTGGAAGCCCATAGAGGGCTATGGTGAAAAAGGATATATCCTCAGATGAAATCTGGAAACAAGCTTTCTGAGAAACTGCTCAGTGTTCTGTTAATTCATCTCACAGAGTTACATCTGTATTTCGTGGATCTCTTTGCTAGCCTTATTTCTGTGGAATCTGAGAACAGATATTTAGGATCCCTTGGAAGACTATAGGGCCAAAGGAAATATCCTCCGATAACAAAGAGAAAGAAGCTTTCTGAGAAACTTCTTTGTGTTCTGTGAAATCATCTCACAGAGTTACAGCTTTCCCTTCAAGAAGCCTTTCGCTAAGACAGTTCTTCTGGAATTAGCAAAGTGAAATTTGGAAGCCCATAGAGGGCTATGGTGAAAATGGAAATATCCTCAGATGAAATCTGGAAAGAAGCTTTCTGACAAACTGCTTAGTGTTCTGTTAATTCATCTCACAGGGTTACATCTGTATTTCGTGGATCTCTTTGCTAGCCTTATTTCTGTGGAATCTGAGAACAGATATTTCGGATCCCTTGGAAGACTATAGGGCCAAAGGAAATATCCTCCGATAACAAAGAGAAAGAAGCTTTCTGAGAAACTTCTTTGTGTTCTGTGAAATCATCTCACAGAGTTACAGCTTTCCCCTCAAGAAGCCTTTCGCTAAAACAGTTCTTGTGGAATTGGCAAAGTGATATTTGGAAGCCCATAGAGGGCTATGGTGAAAAAGGCAATATCCTCAGATGAAGTCTGGAAAGAAGCTTTCTGAGAAACTGCTTAGTGTTCTGGTAATTCATCTCACAGAGTTACATCGGTATTTCGTGGATCTCTTTGCTAGCCTTATTTCTGTGGAATCTGAGAACAGATATTTCGGATCACTTGGAAGACTATAGGGCAAAGGAAATGTCCTCCGATAACAAAGAGAAAGAAGCTTTCTGAGAAACTTCTTTGTGTTCTGTGAAATCACCTCAAAGAGTTACAGCTTTCCCCTCAAGAAGCCTTTCGCTAAGACAGTTCTTCTGGAATTGGCAACGTGATATTTGGAAGCCCATAGAGGGCTATGGTGAAAAAGGAAATATCCTCAGATGAAATCTGGAAAGAAGCTTTCTGAGAAACTGCTTAGTGTTCTGTTCATTCATCTCACAGAGTTACATCTGTATTTCGTGGATCTCTTTGCTAGCCTTATTTCTGTGGAATCTGAGAACAGATATTTCGGATCCCTTTGAAGATTATAGGGGCAAAGGAAATATCCTCCGATAACAAAGAGAAAGAATCTTTCTGAGGAACTTCTTTGTGTTCTGTGAAATCATCTCACAGAGTTACAGCTTTCCCCTCAAGAAGACTTTCGCTAAGACAGTTCTTGTGGAATTGGCAAAGTGATATTTGGAAGCCCATAGAGGGCTATGGTGAAAAAGGAAATATCCTCAGATGAAATCTGGAAAGAAGCTTTCTGAGAAACTGCTTAGTGTACTCTTAATTCATCTCACAGAGTTACATCTGTGTTTCGTGGATCTCTTTGCTAGCCTTATTTCTGTGGAATCTGAGAAGAGATATTTCGGATCCCTTTGAAGACTATAGGGCCAAAGGAAATATCCTCCGATAACAAAGAGAAAGAAGCTTTCTGAGAAACATCTTTGAGTTCTGTGAAATCATCTCACAGAGTTACAGCTTTCCCCTCAAGAAGCCTTTCACTAAGACAGTTCTTGTGGAATTGGCAAAGTGATATTTGGACACCCATTGAGGGCTATGGTGAAAAAGGAAATATCCTCAGATGAAATCTGGAAAGAAGATTTCTGAGAAACTGCTTAGTGTTCTGTTAATTCATCTCACAGAGTTACATCCGTATTTCGTGGATCTCTTTGCTAGCCTTATTTCTGTGGAATCTGAGAACAGATATTTCGGATCCCTTGGAAGACTATAGGGGCAAAGGAAATATCCTCCGATAACAAAGAGAAAGAAGCTTTCTGAGAAACTTTTTTGTGTTCTGTGAAATCATCTCACAGAGTTACAGCTTTCCCCTCAAGAAGACTTTCGCTAAGACAGTTCTTGTGGAATTGGCAAAGTGATATTTGGAAGCCCATAGAGGGCTATGGTGAAAAAGGAAATATCCTCAGATGAAATCTGGAAAGAAACTTTCTGAGAAACTGCTTAGTGTTCTGTTCATTCATCTCACAGAGTTACATCTGTATTTCGTGGATCTCTTTGCTAGCCTTATTTCTGTGGAATCTGAGAACAGATATTTCGGATCCCTTTGAAGATTATAGGGCCAAAGGAAATATCCTCCGATAACAAAGAGAAAGAATCTTTCTGAGGAACTTCTTTGTGTTCTGTGAAATCATCTCACAGAGTTACAGCTTTCCCCTCAAGAAGACTTTCGCTAAGACAGTTCTTGTGGAATTGGCAAAGTGATATTTGGAAGCCCATAGAGGGCTGTGGTGAAAAAGGAAATATCCTCAGATGAAATCTGGAAAGAAGCTTTCTGAGAAACTGCTTAGTGTACTCTTAATTCATCTCACAGAGTTACATCTGTGTTTCGTGGATCTCTTTGCTAGCCTTATTTCTGTGGAATCTGAGAAGAGATATTTCGGATCCCTTTGAAGACTATAGGGCCAAAGGAAATATCCTCCGATAACAAAGAGAAAGAAGCTTTCTGAGAAACATCTTTGAGTTCTGTGAAATCATCTCACAGAGTTACAGCTTTCCCCTCAAGAAGCCTTTCACTAAGACAGTTCTTGTGGAATTGGCAAAGTGATATTTGGACACCCATTGAGGGCTATGGTGAAAAAGGAAATATCCTCAGATGAAATCTGGAAAGAAGATTTCTGAGAAACTGCTTAGTGTTCTGTTAATTCATCTCACAGAGTTACATCCGTATTTCGTGGATCTCTTTGCTAGCCTTATTTCTGTGGAATCTGAGAACAGATATTTCGGATCCCTTGGAAGACTATAGGGGCAAAGGAAATATCCTCCGATAACAAAGAGAAAGATGCTTTCTGAGAAACTTTTTTGTGTTCT
Source organism: Macaca mulatta (assembly GCF_049350105.2). NCBI lineage: Eukaryota > Metazoa > Chordata > Mammalia > Primates > Cercopithecidae > Macaca > Macaca mulatta. The sequence goes on from NC_133418.1 coordinate 33,455,419, forward strand.
GTGAAATCATCTCACAGAGTTACAGCTTTCCCCTCAAGAAGACTTTCGCTAAGACAGTTCTTGTGGAATTGGCAAAGTGATATTTGGAAGCCCATAGAGGGCTATGGTGAAAAAGGAAATATCCTCAGATGAAATCTGGAAAGAAGCTTTCTGAGAAACTGCTTAGTGTTCTGTTACTTCATGTCACAGAGTTACATCTGTATTTCGTGGATCTCTTTGCTAGCCTTATTTCTGTGGAATCTGAGAACAGATATATCGGATCCCTTGGAAGATTATAGGGCCAAAGGAAATATCCTCCGATAACAAAGAGAAAGAAGCTTTCTGAGGAACTTCTTTGTGTTCTGTGAAATCATCTCACAGAGTTACAGCTTTCCCCTCAAGAAGCCTTTCGCTAAGACAGTTCTTGTGGAATTGGCAAAGTGATATTTGGAAGCCCATAGAGGGCTATGGTGAAAAAGGAAATATCCTCAGATGAAATCTGGAAAGAAGCTTTCTGAGAAACTGCTTAGTGTACTCTTAATTCATCTCACAGAGTTACAACTTTATTTCGTGGATGTCTTTGCTAGCCTTATTTCTGTGGAATCTGAGAACAGATATTTCAGATGCCTTCGAAGACTATAGGGCCAAAGGAAATACCCTCTGATAACAAAGAGAAAGAAGCTTCCTGAGACACTTCGTTGTGTTCTGTGAAATCATCTCACAGAGTTACAGCTTTCCCCTCAAGAAGACTTTCGCTAAGACAGTTGTTCTGGAATTGGCAAAGTGATATTTGGAATCCCATAGAGGGCTACGGTGAAAAAGGAAATATCCTCAGATGAAATCTGGAAAGAGGCTTTCTGAGAAACTGCTTAGTGTTCTGTTCATTCATCTCACAGAGTTATATCTGTATTTCGTGGATCTCTTTGCTAGCCTTATTTCTGTGGAATCTTATAACAGATATTTCGGATCCCTTGGAAGAATATAGGGCCAAAGGAAATATCCTCCGATAACAAAGAGAAAGAAGCTTTCTCAGAAACTTCTTTGTGTTCTGTGAAATCATCTCACAGAGTTACAGCTTTCCCCTCAAGAAGCCTTTCGCTAAGACAGTACTTGTGGAATTGGCAAAGTGATATTTGGAAGCCCATAGAGGGCTATGGTGAAAAAGGAAATATCCTCAGATGAAATCTGGAAAGAAGCTTTCTGAGAAACTGCTTAGTGTTCTGTTAATTCATCTCACTGGGTTACATCTGTATTTCGTGGATCTCTTTGCTAGCCTTATTTCTGTGTAATCTGAGAACAGATATTTCGGATCCCTTTGAAGACTATAGGGCCAAAGGAAATATCCTCCGATAACAAAGAGAAAGAAGCTTTCTGAGAAACTTCTTTGTGTTCTGTGAAATCATCTCACAGAGTTACAGCTTTCCCCTCAAGAAGCCTTTCGCTAAGACAGTTGTTGTGGAATTGGCAAAGTGATATTTGGAGCCAATAGAAGGCTAAGGTGAAAATGGAAATATCCTCAGATGAAATCTGGAAAGAAGCTTTCTGAGAAACTGCTTAGTGTTCTGTTAATTCATGTCACAGAGTTACATCTGTATTTCGTGGATCTCTTTGCTAGCCTTATTTCTGTGGAATCTGAGAACAGATATTTCGGATCCCTTTGAAGATTATAGGGCCAAAGGAAATATTCTCCGATAACAAACAGAAAGAAGCTTTCTGAGGAACTTCTTTGTGTTCTGTGAAATCATCTCACAGAGTTACAGCTTTCCCATCAAGAAGCCTTTCGCTAAGACAGTTCTTCTGGAATTGGCAAAGTGATATTTGGAAGCCCATAGAGGGCTTTGGTGAAAAAGTAAATATCCTGAGATGAAATCTGAAAAGAAGCTTTCCGAGATACTGCTTAGTGTACTGTTAATTCATCTCACAGAGTTACATCTGTATTTCATGGATCTCTTTGCTAGCCTTATTTCTGTGGAATCTGAGAACAGAAATTTCGGATCCCTTGGAAGACTATAGGCCAAAGGAAATATCATCCGATAACAAAGAGAAAGAAGCTTTCTGAGAAACTTCTTTGTGTTTTGTGAAAACATCTCACAGAGTTACAGCTTTCCCCTCAAGAAGCCTTTCGATAAGACAGTTCTTGTGGAATTGGCAAAGTGATATTTGGAAGCCCTTAGAGGGCTATGGTGAAAAAGGAAATATCCTCAGATGAAATCTGGAAAGAAGCTTTCTGAGAAACTGCTTAGTGTACTCTTAATTCATCTCACAGAGCTACATCTGTATTTCGTGGATCTCTTTGCTAGCCTTATTTCTGTGGAATCTGAGAAGAGATATTTCGGATCCCTTTGAAGACTATGCGGCCAAAGGAAATATCCTCCGATAACAAAGAGAAAGAAGCTTTCTGAGAAACTTCTTTGATTTCTGTGAAATCATCTCACAGAGTTACAGCTTTCCCCTAAAGAAGCCTTTCGCTAAGACAGTTCTTGTGGAATTGGCAAAGTGATATTTGGAAGCCCATAGAGGGCTATGCTGAAAAAGGAAATATCCTCAGATGAAATCTGGAAAGAAGCTTTCTGAGAAACTGCTTAGTGTTCTGTTAATTCATCTCACAGAGTTACAACTTTATTTCGTGGATGTCTTTGCTACCTTATTTTTGTGGAATCTGAGAACAGATATTTCAGATGCCTTCGAAGACTATAGGGCCAAAGGAAATACCCTCCGATAACAAAGAGAAAGAAGCTTTCTGAGACACTTCTTTGTGTTCTGTGAAATCATCTCACAGAGTTACAGCTTTCCCCTCAAGAAGCCTTTCGCTAAGACAGTTGTTCTGGAATTGGCAAAGTGATATTTGGAATCCCATAGAGGGCTACGGTGAAAAAGGAAATATCCTCAGATGAAATCTGGAAAGAGGCTTTCTGAGAAACTGCTTAGTGTTCTGTTCATTCATCTCACAGAGTTACATCTGTATTTCGTGGATCTCTTTGCTAGCCTTATTTCTGTGGAATCTTATAACAGATATTTCGGATCTCTTGGAAGAATATAGGGCCAAAGGAAATATCCTCCGATAACAAAGAGAAAGAAGCTTTCTGAGAAACTTCTTTGTGTTCTGTGAAATCATCTCACAGAGTTACAGCTTTCCCCTCAAGAAGCCTTTCGCTAAGACAGTTCTTGTGGAATTGGCAAAGTGATATTTGGAAGCTCATAGAGGGCTATGGTGAAAAAGGAAATATCCTCAGATGAAATCTGGAAAGAAGCTTTCTGAGAAACTGCTTAGTGTACTCTTAATTCATCTCACAGAGTTACATCTGTGTTTCATGGATCTCTTTGCTAGCCTTATTTCTGTGGAATCTGAGAAAAGGTATTTCGGATCCCTTGGAAGACTATAGGGCCAAAGGAAATATCCTCTGATAACAAAGAGAAAGAAGCTTTCTGAGAAACTTCTTTGTGTTCTCTGAAATCATCTCACAGAGTTACAGCTTTCCCCTCAAGAAGCCTTTCGCTAAGACAGTTGTTCTGGAATTGGCAAAGTGATATTTGGAATCCCATAGAGGGCTACGGTGAAAAAGGAAATATCCTCAGATGAAATCTGGGAAGAGGCTTTCTGAGAAACTGCTTAGTGTTCTGTTCATTCATCTCACAGAGTTACATCTGTGTTTCATGGATCTCTTTGCTAGCCTTATTTCTGTGGAATCTGAGAAAAGGTATTTCGGATCCCTTGGAAGACTATAGGGCCAAAGGAAATATCCTCTGATAACAAAGAGAAAGAAGCTTTCTGAGAAACTTCTTTGTGTTCTGTGAAATCATCTCACAGAGTTACAGCTTTCCCCTCAAGAAGCCTTTCGCTAAGACAGTTGTTCTGGAATTGGCAAAGTGATATTTGGAATCCCATAGAGGGCTACGGTGAAAAAGGAAATATCCTCAGATGAAATCTGGAAAGAGGCTTTCTGAGAAACTGCTTAGTGTTCTGTTCATTCATCTCACAGAGTTATATCTGTATTTCGTGGATCTCTTTGCTAGCCTTATTTCTGTGGAATCTTATAACAGATATTTCGGATCCCTTGGAAGACTATAGGGCCAAAGGAAATATCCTCCGATAACAAAGAGAAAGAAGCTTTCTGAGAAACTTCTTTGTGTTCTGTGAAATCATCTCACAGAGTTACAGCTTTCCCCTCAAGAAGCCTTCCGCTAAGCAGTTCTTGTGGAATTGGCAAAGTGATATTTGGAAGCCCATAGAGGGCTATGGTGAAAAAGGAAATATCCTCAGATGAAATCTGGAAAGAAGCTTTCCGAGAAACTGCTTTGTGTTCTGTTAATTCATCTCACAGAGTTACATCTGTATTTCGTGGATCTCTTTGCCAGCCTTATTTCTGTGGAATCTGAGAAGAGATATTTCGGATCCCTTTGAAGACTATAGGGCCAAAGGAAATATCCTCCGATAACAAAGAGAAAGAAGCTTTCTGAGAAACTTCTTTGAGTTCTGTGAAATCATCTCACAGAGTTACAGCTTTCCCCTCAAGAAGCCTTTCGCTAAGACAGTTGTTGTGGAATTGGAAAAGTGATATTTGGACACCCATAGAGGGCTATGGTGAAACAGGAAATATCCTCAGATGAAATCTAGAAAGAAGATTTCTGAGAAACTGCTTAGTGTTCTGTTAATTCATCTCACAGAGTTACAACTTTATTTCGTGGATGTCTTTGCTAGCCTTATTTCTGTGGAATCTGAGAACAGATATTTCAGATGCCTTCGAAGACTATAGGGCCAAAGGAAATACCCTCCGATAACAAAGAGAAAGAAGCTTTCTGAGACACTTCTTTGTGTTCTGTGAAATCATCTCACAGAGTTACAGCTTTCCCCTCAAGAAGCCTTTCGCTAAGACAGTTGTTCTGGAATTGGCAAAGTGATATTTGGAATCCCATAGAGGGCTACGGTGAAAAAGGAAATATCCTCAGATGAAATCTGGAAAGAGGCTTTCTGAGAAACTGCTTAGTGTTCTGTTCATTCATCTCACAGAGTTATATCTGTATTTCGTGGATCTCTTTGCTAGCCTTATTTCTGTGGAATCTTATAACAGATATTTCGGATACCTTGGAAGAATATAGGGCCAAAGGAAATATCCTCCGATAACAAAGAGAAAGAAGCTTTCTGAGAAACTTCTTTGTGTTCTGTGAAATCATCTCACAGAGTTACAGCTTTCCCCTCAAGAAGCCTTTCGCTAAGACAGTACTTGTGGAATTGGCAAAGTGATATTTGGAAGACCATAGAGGGCTATGGTGAAAAAGGAAATATCCTCAGATGAAATCTGGAAAGAAGCTTTCTGAGAAACTGCTTAGTGTTCTGTTAATTCATCTCACAGAGTTAATCTGTATTTCGTGGATCTCTTTGCTAGCCTTATTTCTGTGTAATCTGAGAACAGATATTTCGGATCCCTTTGAAGACTATAGGGCCAAAGGAAATATCCTCCGATAACAAAGAGAAAGAAGCTTTCTGAGAAACTTCTTTGTGTTCTGTGAAATCATCTCACAGAGTTACAGCTTTCCCCTCAAGAAGCCTTCCGCTAAGACAGTTCTTGTGGAATTGGCAAAGTGATATTTGGAAGCCCATAGAGGTCTATGGTGAAAAAGGAAATATCCTCAGATGAAATCTGGAAAGAAGCTTTCTGAGAAACTGCTTAGTGTTCTGTTAATTCATCTCACAGAGTTACAACTTTATTTCGTGGATGTCTTTGCTAGCCTTATTTCTGTGGAATCTGAGAACAGATATTTCAGATGCCTTCGAAGACTATAGGGCCAAAGGAAATACCCTCCGATAACAAAGAGAAAGAAGCTTTCTGAGACACTTCTTTGTGTTCTGTGAAATCATCTCACAGAGTTACAGCTTTCCCCTCAAGAAGCCTTTCGCTAAGACAGTTGTTCTGGAATTGGCAAAGTGATATTTGGAATCCCATAGAGGGCTACGGTGAAAAAGGAAATATCCTCAGATGAAATCTGGAAAGAGGCTTTCTGAGAAACTGCTTAGTGTTCTGTTCATTCATCTCACAGAGTTATATCTGTATTTCGTGGATCTCTTTGCTCGCCTTATTTCTGTGGAATCTTATAACAGATATTTTGGATCCCTTGGAAGACTATAGGGCCAAAGGAAATATCCTCCGATAACAAAGAGAAAGAAGCTTTCTGAGAAACTTCTTTGTGTTCTGTGAAATCATCTCACAGAGTTACAGCTTTCCCCTCAAGAAGCCTTTCGCTAAGACAGTTCTTGTGGAATTGGCAAAGTGATATTTGGAAGACCACAGAGGGCTATGGTGAAAAAGGAAATATCCTCAGATGAAATCTGGAAAGAAGCTTTCTGAGAAACTGCTTAGTGTTCTGTTAATTCATCTCACAGAGTTAATCTGTATTTCGTGGATCTCTTTGCTAGCCTTATTTCTGTGTAATCTGAGAACAGATATTTCGGATCCCTTTGAAGACTATAGGGCCAAAGGAAATATCCTCCGATAACAAAGAGAAAGAAGCTTTCTGAGAAACTTCTTTGTGTTCTGTGAAATCATCTCACAGAGTTACAGCTTTCCCCTCAAGAAGCCTTTCGCTAAGACAGTTGTTGTGGAATTGGCAAAGTGATATTTGGAGCCCATACAGGGCTAAGGTGAAAATGGAAATATCCTCAGATGAAATCTGGAAAGAAGCTTTCTGAGAAAGTGCTTAGTGTTCTGTTAATTCATGTCACAGAGTTACATCTGTATTTCGTGGATCTCTTTGCTAGCCTTATTTCTGTGGAATCTGAGAACAGATATTTCGGATCCCTTGGAAGACTATAGGGCCAAAGGAAATATCCTCCAATAACAAAGAGAAAGAAGCTATCTGAGAAACTTCCTTGTGTTTTGTGAAAACATCTCACAGAGTTACAGCTTTCCCCTCAAGAAGCCTTTCGCTAAGACAGTTCTTGTGGAATTGGCAAAGTGATATTTGGAAGCCCATAGAGGGGTATGGTGAAAAAGGCAATATCCTCAGATGAAATCTGGAAAGAAGCTTTCTGAGAAACTGCTTAGTGTTCTGTAATTCATCTCACAGATTTACATCGGTATTTCGTGGATCTCTTTGCTAGCCTTATTTCTGTGGGATCTGAGAACAGATATTTCGGATCCCTTGGAAGACTATGGGGCAAAGGAAATATCCTCCGATAACAAAGAGAAAGAAGCTTTCTGAGAAACTTTTTTGTGTTCTGTGAAATCATCTCACAGAGTTACAGCTTTCCCCTCAAGAAAACTTTCGCTAAGACAGTTCTTGTGGAATTGGCAAAGTGATATTTGGAAGCCCATAGAGGGCTATGGAGAAAAAGGAAATATACTCAGATGAAATCTGGAAAGAAGCTTTCTGAGAAACTGCTTAGTGTTCTGTTACTTCATGTCACAGAGTTACATCTGTATTTCGTGGATCTCTTTGCTAGCCTTATTTCTGTGGAATCTGAGAACAGATATTTCGGATCCCTTGGAAGATTATAGGGCCAAAGGAAATATCCTCCGATAACAAAGAGAAAGAAGCTTTCTGAGGAACTTCTTTGTGTTCTGTGAAATCATCTCACAGAGTTACATCTTTCCCCTCAAGAAGCCTTTCGCTAAGACAGTTCTTGTGGAATTGGCAAAGTGATATTTGGAAGCTCATAGAGGTCTATGGTGAAAAAGGAAATATCCTCAGATGAAATCTGGAAAGAAGCTTTCTGAGAAACTGCTTAGTGTACTCTTAATTCATCTCACAGAGTTACATCTGTGTTTCATGGATCTCTTTGCTAGCCTTATTTCTGTGGAATCTGAGAAAAGGTATTTCGGATCCCTTGGAAGACTATAGGGCCAAAGGAAATATCCTCCGATAACAAAGAGAAAGAAGCTTTCTGAGAAACTTCTTTGTGTTCTGTGAAATCATCTCACAGAGTTACAGCTTTCCCCTCAAGAAGCCTTTCGCTAAGACAGTTGTTCTGGAATTGGCAAATTGATATTTGGAATCCCATAGAGGGCTACGGTGAAAAAGGAAATATCCTCAGATGAAATCTGGAAAGAGGCTTTCTGAGAAACTGCTTAGTGTGCTGTTCATTCATCTCACAGAGTGACATCGGTATTTCATGGATCTCTTTGCTAGCCTTATTTCTGTGGAATCTGAGAACAGATATTTCGGATCCCTTGGAAGACTATGGGGCCAAAGGAAATATCCTCCGATAACAAAGAAAAGGAAGCTTTCTGAGAAACTTTTTTGTGTTCTGTGAAATCATCTCACAGAGTTACAGCTTCCCCCTCAAGAAGCCTTTGGCTAAGACAGTTCTTGTGGAATTGGCAAAGTGATATTTGGAAGCCCATAGAGGGCTATGGTGAAAAAGGAAATATCCTCAGATGAAATCTGGAAAGAAGCTTTCTGAGAAACTGCTTAGTGTTCTGTTAATTCATCTCACAGAGTTACAACTTTATTTCGTGGATGTCTTTGCTACCTTATTTTTGTGGAATCTGAGAACACATATTTCAGATGCCTTCGAAGACTATAGGGCCAAAGGAAATACCCTCCGATAACAAAGAGAAAGAAGCTTTCTGAGACACTTCTTTGTGTTCTGTGAAATCATCTCACAGAGTTACAGCTTTCCCCTCAAGAAGCCTTTCGCTAAGACAGTTGTTCTGGAATTGGCAAAGTGATATTTGGAATCCCATAGAGGGCTACGGTGAAAAAGGAAATATCCTCAGATGAAATCTGGAAAGAGGCTTTCTGAGAAACTGCTTAGTGTTCTGTTCATTCATCTCACAGAGTTATGTCTGTATTTCGTGGATCTCTTTGCTAGCCTTATTTCTGTGGAATCTTATAACAGATATTTCGGATCCCTTAGAAGAATATAGGGCCAAAGGAAATATCCTCCGATAACAAAGAGAAAGAAGCTATCTGAGAAACTTCCTTGTGTTTTGTGAAAACATCTCACAGAGTTACAGCTTTCCCCTCAAGAAGCCTTTCGCTAAGACAGTTCTTGTGGAATTGGCAAAGTGATATTTGGAAGCCCATAGAGGGGTATGGTGAAAAAGGAAATATTCTGAGATGAAATCTGGAAAGAAGCTTTCTGAGAAACTGCTTAGTGTTCTGTAATTCATCTCACAGAGTTACATCTGTATTTCGTGGATCTCTTTGCTACCTTATTTCTGTGGAATCTGAGAACAGATATTTCGGATCCCTTGGAAGACTATAGGGCCAAAGGAAATATCCTCCGATAACAAAGAGAAAGAAGCTTTCTGAGAAACTTCTTTGTGTTCTGTGAAATCATCTCAGAGAGTTACAGCTTTCCCCTCAAGAAGCCTTTCGCTAAGACAGTTCTTGTGGAATTGGCAAAGTGATATTTGGAAGCCCATTGAGGGCTTTGGTGAAAAAGGAAATATCCTCAGATGAAATCTGAAAAGAAGCTTTCCGAGAAACTGCTTAGTGTTCTGTTAATTCATGTCACAGATTTACATCTGTATTTCGTGGATCTCTTTGCTAGCCTTATTTCTGTGGAATCTGAGAACAGATATTTCGGATCCCTTTGAAGACTATACGGCCAAAGGAAATATCCTCCGATAACAAAGAGAAAGAAGCTTTCGGAGAAACTTCTTTGAGTTCTGTGAAATCATCTCACAGAGTTACAGCTTTCCCCTCAAGAAGCCTTTCGCTAAGACAGTTCTTGTGGAATTGGCAAAGTGATATTTGGAAGCCCATAGAGGGCTATGGTGAAAAAGGAAATATCCTCAGATGAAATCTGGAAAGAAGCTTTCCGAGAAACTGCTTAGTGTACTCTTAATTCATCTCACAGAGTTACATCTGTGTTTCATGGATCTCTTTGCTAGCCTTATTTCTGTGGAATCTGAGAAAAGGTATTTCGGATCCCTTGGAAGACTATAGGGCCAAAGGAAATATCCTCCGATAACAAAGAGAAAGAAGCTTTCTGAGAAACTTCTTTGTGTTCTGTGAAATCATCTCACAGAGTTACAGCTTTCCCCTCAAGAAGCCTTTCGCTTAGACAGTTGTTCTGGAATTGGCAAAGTGATATTTGGAATCCCATAGAGGGCTACGGTGAAAAAGGAAATATCCTCAGATGAAATCTGGAAAGAGGCTTTCTGAGAAACTGCTTAGTGTTCTGTTCATTCATCTCACAGAGTTATATCTGTATTTCGTGGATCTCTTTGCTAGCCTTATTTCTGTGGAATCTTATAACAGATATTTCGGATCCCTTGGAAGAATATAGGGCCAAAGGAAATATCCTCCGATAACAAACTGAAAGAAGCTTTCTGAGAAACTTCTGTGTGTTCTGTGAAATCACCTCACAGAGTTACAGCTTTCCCCTCAAGAAGCCTTTTGCTAAGACAGTACTTGTGGAATTGGCAAAGTGATATTCGGAAACCCATAGAGGGCTATGGTGAAAAAGGAAATATCCTCAGATGAAATCTGGAAAGAAGCTTTCTGAGAAACTGCTTAGTGTTCTGTTAATTCATCTCACAGAGTTACATCTGTATTTCGTGGATCTCTTTGCTAGCCTTATTTCTGTGGAATCTGAGAACAGAAATTTCGGATCCCTTGGAAGACTATAGGGCCAAAGGAAATATCCTCCGATAAAAGAGAGAAAGAAGATTTCTGAGAAACTTTTTTGTGTTCTGTGAAATCATCTCACTGAGTTACAGCTTTCCCCTCAAGAAGCCTTTCGCTAAGACAGTTGTTGTGGAATTGGCAAAGTGATATTTGGACACCCATAGAGGGCTATGGTGAAAAAGGAAATATCCTCAGATGAAATCTGGAAAGAAGATTTCTGAGAAACTGCTTAGTGTTCTGTTAATTCATCTCACAGAGTGACATCGGTATTTCATGGATCTCTTTGCTAGCCTTATTTCTGTGGAATCTGAGAACAGATATTTCGGATCCCTTGGAAGACTATGGGGCCAAAGGAAATATCCTCCGATAACAAAGAAAAGGAAGCTTTCTGAGAAACTTTTTTGTGTTCTGTGAAATCATCTCACAGAGTTACAGCTTCCCCCTCAAGAAGCCTTTCGCTAAGACAGTTCTTGTGGAATTGGCAAAGTGATATTTGGAAGCCCATAGAGGGCTATGGTGAAAAAGGAAATATCCTCAGATGAAATCTGGAAAGAAGCTTTCTGAGAAACTGCTTAGTGTTCTGTTAATTCATCTCACAGAGTTACAACTTTATTTCGTGGATGTCTTTGCTACCTTATTTTTGTGGAATCTGAGAACACATATTTCAGATGCCTTCGAAGACTATAGGGCCAAAGGAAATACCCTCCGATAACAAAGAGAAAGAAGCTTTCTGAGACACTTCTTTGTGTTCTGTGAAATCATCTCACAGAGTTACAGCTTTCCCCTCAAGAAGCCTTTCGCTAAGACAGTTGTTCTGGAATTGGCAAAGTGATATTTGGAATCCCATAGAGGGCTACGGTGAAAAAGGAAATATCCTCAGATGAAATCTGGAAAGAGGCTTTCTGAGAAACTGCTTAGTGTTCTGTTCATTCATCTCACAGAGTTATGTCTGTATTTCGTGGATCTCTTTGCTAGCCTTATTTCTGTGGAATCTTATAACAGATATTTCGGATCCCTTAGAAGAATATAGGGCCAAAGGAAATATCCTCCGATAACAAAGAGAAAGAAGCTATCTGAGAAACTTCCTTGTGTTTTGTGAAAACATCTCACAGAGTTACAGCTTTCCCCTCAAGAAGCCTTTCGCTAAGACAGTTCTTGTGGAATTGGCAAAGTGATATTTGGAAGCCCATAGAGGGGTATGGTGAAAAAGGAAATATTCTGAGATGAAATCTGGAAAGAAGCTTTCTGAGAAACTGCTTAGTGTTCTGTAATTCATCTCACAGAGTTACATCTGTATTTCGTGGATCTCTTTGCTACCTTATTTCTGTGGAATCTGAGAACAGATATTTCGGATCCCTTGGAAGACTATAGGGCCAAAGGAAATATCCTCCGATAACAAAGAGAAAGAAGCTTTCTGAGAAACTTCTTTGTGTTCTGTGAAATCATCTCAGAGAGTTACAGCTTTCCCCTCAAGAAGCCTTTCGCTAAGACAGTTCTTGTGGAATTGGCAAAGTGATATTTGGAAGCCCATTGAGGGCTTTGGTGAAAAAGGAAATATCCTCAGATGAAATCTGAAAAGAAGCTTTCCGAGAAACTGCTTAGTGTTCTGTTAATTCATGTCACAGATTTACATCTGTATTTCGTGGATCTCTTTGCTAGCCTTATTTCTGTGGAATCTGAGAACAGATATTTCGGATCCCTTTGAAGACTATACGGCCAAAGGAAATATCCTCCGATAACAAAGAGAAAGAAGCTTTCGGAGAAACTTCTTTGAGTTCTGTGAAATCATCTCACAGAGTTACAGCTTTCCCCTCAAGAAGCCTTTCGCTAAGACAGTTCTTGTGGAATTGGCAAAGTGATATTTGGAAGCCCATAGAGGGCTATGGTGAAAAAGGAAATATCCTCAGATGAAATCTGGAAAGAAGCTTTCCGAGAAACTGCTTAGTGTACTCTTAATTCATCTCACAGAGTTACATCTGTGTTTCATGGATCTCTTTGCTAGCCTTATTTCTGTGGAATCTGAGAAAAGGTATTTCGGATCCCTTGGAAGACTATAGGGCCAAAGGAAATATCCTCCGATAACAAAGAGAAAGAAGCTTTCTGAGAAACTTCTTTGTGTTCTGTGAAATCATCTCACAGAGTTACAGCTTTCCCCTCAAGAAGCCTTTCGCTTAGACAGTTGTTCTGGAATTGGCAAAGTGATATTTGGAATCCCATAGAGGGCTACGGTGAAAAAGGAAATATCCTCAGATGAAATCTGGAAAGAGGCTTTCTGAGAAACTGCTTAGTGTTCTGTTCATTCATCTCACAGAGTTATATCTGTATTTCGTGGATCTCTTTGCTAGCCTTATTTCTGTGGAATCTTATAACAGATATTTCGGATCCCTTGGAAGAATATAGGGCCAAAGGAAATATCCTCCGATAACAAACTGAAAGAAGCTTTCTGAGAAACTTCTGTGTGTTCTGTGAAATCACCTCACAGAGTTACAGCTTTCCCCTCAAGAAGCCTTTTGCTAAGACAGTACTTGTGGAATTGGCAAAGTGATATTCGGAAACCCATAGAGGGCTATGGTGAAAAAGGAAATATCCTCAGATGAAATCTGGAAAGAAGCTTTCTGAGAAACTGCTTAGTGTTCTGTTAATTCATCTCACAGAGTTACATCTGTATTTCGTGGATCTCTTTGCTAGCCTTATTTCTGTGGAATCTGAGAACAGAAATTTCGGATCCCTTGGAAGACTATAGGGCCAAAGGAAATATCCTCCGATAAAAGAGAGAAAGAAGATTTCTGAGAAACTTTTTTGTGTTTTGTGAAATCATCTCACTGAGTTACAGCTTTCCCCTCAAGAAGCCTTTCGCTAAGACAGTTCTTGTGGAATTGGCAAAGTGATATTTGGAAGCCCATAGAGGGCTATGGTGGAAAAGGAAATATCCTCAGATGAAATCTGGAAAGAAGCTTTCCGAGAAACTGCGTAGTGTTCTGTTAATTCATCTCACAGAGTTACATCTGTATTTCGTGGATCTCTTTGCCAGCCTTATTTCTGTGGAATCTGAGAAGAGATATTTCGGATCCCTTTGAAGACTACAGGGCCAAAGGAAATATCCTCCGATAACAAAGAGAAAGAAGCTTTCTGAGAAACTTCTTAGAGTTCTGTGAAATCATCTCACAGAGTTACAGCTTTCCCCTCAAGAAGCCTTTCGCTAAGGCAGTTGTTGTGGAATTGGCAAAGTGATATTTGGACACCCATAGAGGGCTATGGTAAAAAAGGAAATATCCTCAGATGAAATCTGGAAAGAAGATTTCTGAGAAACTGCTTAGTGTTCTGTTAATTCATCTCACAGAGTTACATCGGTATTTCGTGGATCTCTTTGCTAGCCTTATTTCTGTGGAATCTGAGAACAGATATTTCGGATCCCTTGGAAGACTATGGGGCCAAAGGAAATATCCTCCGATAACAAAGAGAAAGAAGCTTTCTGAGAAACTTTTTTGTGTTCTGTGAAATCATCTCACAGAGTTACAGCTTCCCCCTCAAGAAGCCTTTCGCTAAGACAGTTCTTGTGGAATTGGCAAAGTGATATTTGGAAGCCCATAGAGGGCTACGGTGAAAAAGGAAATATCCTCAGATGAAATCTGGAAAGAGGCTTTCTGAGAAACTGCTTAGTGTTCTGTTCATTCATCTCACAGAGTTATATCTGTATTTCGTGGATCTCTTTGCTAGCCTTATTTCTGTGGAATCTTATAACAGATATTTCGGATCCCATGGAAGAATATAGGGCCAAAGGAAATATCCTCCGATAACAAAGAGAAACAAGCTTTCTGAGAAACTTCTTTGTGTTCTGTGAAATCATCTCACAGAGTTACAGCTTTCCCCTCAAGAAGCCTTTCGCTAGGACAGTACTTGTGGAATTGGCAAAGTGATATTTGGAAGCCCATAGAGGGCTATGGTGAAAAAGGAAATATCCTCAGATGAAATCTGGAAAGAAGCTTTCTGAGAAACTGCTTAGTGTTCTGTTAATTCATCTCACAGAGTTACATCTGTATTTCGTGGATCTCTTTGCTAGCCTTATTTCTGTGTAATCTGAGAACAGATATTTCGGATCCCTTTGAAGACTATAGGTCCAAAGGAAATATCCTCCGATAACAAAGAGAAAGAAGCTTTCTGAGAAACTTCTTTGTGTTCTGTGAAATCATCTCACAGAGTTACAGCTTTCCCCTCAAGAAGCCTTTCGCTAAGACAGTTGTTGTGGAATTGGCAAAGTGATATTTGGAGCCCATAGAGGGCTAAGGTGAAAATGGAAATATCCTCAGATGAAATCTGGAAAGAAGCTTTCTGAGAAAGTGCTTAGTGTTCTGTAAATTCATGTCACAGAGTTACATCTGTATTTCGTGGATCTCTTTGCTAGCCTTATTTCTGTGGAATCTGAGAACAGATATTTCGGATCCCTTGGAAGACTATAGGGCCAAAGGAAATATCCTCCGATAACAAAGAGAAAGAAGCTTTCTGAGAAACTTCCTTGTGTTTTGTGAAAACATCTCACAGAGTTACAGCTTTCCCCTCAAGAAGCCTTTCGCTAAGACAGTTCTTGTGGAATTGGCAAAGTGATATTTGGAAGCCCATAGAGGGGTATGGTGAAAAAGGAAATATCCTGAGATGAAATCTGGAAAGAAGCTTTCTGAGAAACTGCTTAGTGTTCTGTAATTCATCTCACAGAGTTACATCTGTATTTCGTGGATCTCTTTGCTAGCCTTATTTCTGTGGAATCTGAGAACTGATATTTCGGATCCCTTAGAAGACTATAGGGCCAAAGGAAATATCCTCCGATAACAAAGAGAAAGAAGCTTTCTGAGAAACTTCTTTGTGTTCTGTGAAATCATCTCACAGAGTTACAGCTTTCCCCTCAAGAAGCCTTTCGCTAAGACAGTTCTTGTGGAATTGGCAAAGTGATATTTGGAAGCCCATTGAGGGCTTTGGTGAAAAAGGAAATATCCTCAGATGAAATCTGAAAAGAAGCTTTCCGAGAAACTGCTTAGTGTTCTGTTAATTCATCTCACAGAGTTACATCTGTATTTCGTGGATCTCTTTGCTAGCCTTATTTCTGTGGAATCTGAGAACAGATATTTCGGATCCCTTTGAAGATTATACGGCCAAAGGAAATATCCTCCCATAACAAAGAGAAAGAAGCTTTCTGAGAAACTTCTTGGAGTTCTGTGAAATCATCTCACAGAGTTACAGCTTTCCCCTCAAGAAGCCTTTCGCTAAGACAGTTCTTGTGGAATTGGCAAAGTGATATTTGGACACCCATAGAGGGCTATGGTGAAAAAGGAAATATCCTCAGATGAAATCTGGAAAGAAGCTTTCTGAGAAACTGCTTAGTGTTCTGTTAATTCATCTCACAGAGTTACATCTGTATTTCGTGGATCTCTTTGCTAGCCTTATTTCTGTGTAATCTGAGAACAGATATTTCGGATCCCTTTGAAGACTATAGCGCCAAAGGAAATATCCTCCGATAACAAAGAGAAAGAAGCTTTCTGAGAAACTTCTTTGTGTTCTGTGAAATCATCTCACAGAGTTACAGCTTTCCCCTCAAGAAGCCTTTCGCTAAGACAGTTGTTGTGGAATTGGCAAAGTGATATTTGGAGCCCATAGAGGGCTAAGGTGAAAATGGAAATATCCTCAGATGAAATCTGGAAAGAAGCTTTCTGAGAAACTGCTTAGTGTTCTGTTAATTCATGTCACAGAGTTACATCTGTATTTCGTGGATCTCTTTGCTAGCCTTATTTCTGTGGAATCTGAGAAAAGGTATTTCGGATCCCTTGGAAGTCTATAGGGCCAAAGGAAGTATCCTCCGATAACAATGAGAAAGAAGCTTTCTGAGAAACTTCTTTGTGTTCTGTGAAATCATCTCACAGAGTTACAGCTTTCCCCTCAAGAAGCCTTTCGCTAAGACAGTTGTTCTGGAATTGGTAAAGTGTTATTTGGAATCCCATAGAGGGCTATGGTGAAAAAGGAAATATCCTCAGATGAAATCTGGAAAGAGGTTTCAGAGAAACTGTTAGTGTTCTGTTCATTCATCTCACAGAGTTATATCTGTATTTCGTGGATCTGTTTGCTAGCCTTATTTCTGTGGAATCTTATAACAGATATATCGGATCCCTTGGAAGAATATAGGGCCAAAGGAAATATCCTCCGATAACAAAGAGAAAGAAGCTTTCTGAGAAACTACTTTGTGTTCTGTGAAATCATCTCACAGAGTTACAGCTTTCCCCTCAAGAAGGCTTTCGCTAAGACTGTTCTTGTGGAATTCGCAAATGATATTTGGAAGCCCATAGAGGGCTATGGTGAAAAAGGAAATATCCTCAGACGAAATCTGGAAAGAAGCTTTCTGAGAAACTGCTTAGTGTTCTGTTAATTCATCTCACAGAGTTACATCTGTATTTCGTGGATCTCTTTGCTAGCCTTATTTCTGTGGAATCTGAGAACAGATATTTCGGATCCCTTGGAAGACTATAGGGCCAAAGGAAATATCCTCCGATAACAAAGAGAAAGAAGCTTTCTGAGAAACTTCTTTGTGTTCTGTGAAATCATCTCACAGAGTTACAGCTTTCCCCTCAAGAAGCCTTCCGCTAAGACAGTTCTTGTGGAATTGGCAAAGCGATATTTGGAAGCCCATAGAGGGCAATGGTGAAAAAGGAAATATCCTCAGATGAAATCTGGAAAGAAGCTTTCTGAGAAACTGCTTAGTGTTCTGTTAATTCATCTCACAGAGTTACATCTGTATTTCGTGGATCTCTTTGCTAGCCTTATTTCTGTGGAATCTGAGAAGAGATATTTCGGATCCCTTTGAAGACTATAGGGCCAAGGAAATATCCTCCGATAACAAAGAGAAAGAAGCTTTCTGAGGAACTTCTTTGTGTTCTGTGAAATCATCTCACACAGTTACATCTTTCCCCTCAAGAAGCCTTTCGCTAAGACAGTCCTTGTGGAATTGGCAAAGTGATAATTGGAAGCCCATAGAGGGGTACGGTGAAAAAGGAAATATCCTCAGATGAAATCTGAAAAGAGGCTTTCCGAGAAACTGCTTAGTGTTCTGTTAATTCATCTCACAGCGTTACATGGGTATTTCATGGATCTCTTTGCTAGCCTTATTTCTGTGGAATCTGAGAACAGATATTTCGGATCCCTTGGAAGACTATAGGGCCAAAGGAAATATCCTCCGATAACAAACAGAAAGTAGCTTTCTGAGAAACTTCTTTGTGTTCTGTGAAATCATCTCACAGAGTTACAGCTTTCCCCTCAAAAAGCCTTTCGCTAAGACAGGTCTTGTGGAATTGGCAAAGTGATATTTGGAAGCCCATAGAGGGCTACGGTGAAAATGGAATTATCCTCAGTTGAAATCTGGAAAGAAGCTTTCTGAGAAACTGCTTAGTGTTCTGTTAATTCATGTCACAGAGTTACATCTGTATTTCGTGGATCTCTTTGCTAGCCTTATTTCTGTGGAATATGAGAACAGATATTTCGGATCCCTTTTAAAATTATAGGGCCAAAGGAAGTATCCTCCGATAAAAAAGAGAAAGAAGCTTTCTGAGGAACTTCTTTGTGTTCTGTGAAATCATCTCACAGAGTGACAGCTTTCCCCTCAAGAAGCCTTTCGCTAAGACAGTTCTTGTGGAACTGGCAAAGTGATATTTGGAAGCCCATAGAGGGCTACGGTGAAAAAGGAAATATCTTCAGATGAAATCTGGAAAGAAGATTTCTGAGAAACTGCTTAGTGTTCTGTTAATTCATCTCACAGAGTTACATCTTTATTTCGTGGATCTCTTTGCTAGCCTTATTTCTGTGGAATCTGAGAACAGATATTTCAGATGCCTTCGAAGACTGTAGGGCCAAAGGAAATATCCTCCGATAACAAAGAGAAAGAAGCTTTCTGAGAAACTTCTTTGTGTTCTGTGAAATCATCTCACAGAGTTACAGCTTTACCCTCAAGAAGCCTTTCTCTAAGACAGTTCTTGTGGAATTGGCAAAGTGATATTTGGAAGCCCATAGTGGGCTCTGGTGAAAAAGGAAATCTCCTCAGATGAAATCTGGAAAGAAGCTTTCCGAGAAACTGCTTAGTGTTCTGTTAATTCATCTCACAGAGTTACATCTGTATTTCGTGGATCTCTTTGCTAGCCTTATTTCTGTGGAATCTGAGAACAGATATTTCGGATCCCTTGGAAGACTATAGGGCCAAAGGAAATATCCTCCGATAACAAAGAGAAAGAAGCTTTCTGAGAAACTTCTTTGTGTTCTGTGAAATCATCTCACAGAGTTACAGCTTTCCCCTCAAGAAGCCTTTCGCTAAGACAGTTGTTCTGGAATTGGCAAAGTGATATTTGGAATCCCATAGAGGGCTATGGTGAAAAAGGAATTATCCTCAGATGAAATCTGGAAAGAGGCTTTCTGAGAAACTGCTTAGTGTTCTGTTCATTCATCTCACAGAGTTACATCTGTATTTCGTGGATCTCTTTGCTAGCCTTATTTCTGTGTAAACTGAGAACAGATATTTCGGATCCCTTTGAAGACTATAGGGCCAAAGGAAATATCATCCGATAACAAAGAGAAAGAAGCTTTCTGAGAAACTTCTTTGTGTTCTGTGAAATCATCTCACAGAGTTACAGCTTTCCCCTCAAGAAGCCTTTCGCTAAGACAGTTGTTGTGGAATTGGCAAAGTGATATTTGGAGCCCATAGAGGGCTTTGGTGAAAATGGAAATATCCTCAGATGAAATCTGGAAAGAAGCTTTCTGAGAAACTGCTTAGTGTTCTGTTAATTCATGTCACAGAGTTACTTCTGTATTTCGTGGATCTCTTTGCTAGCCTTATTTCTGTGGAATCTGAGAACAGATATTTCGGATCCCTTTGAAGATTATAGGGCCAAAGGAAATATCCTCCGATAACAAAGAGAAAGAAGCTTTCTGAGGAACTTCTTTGTGTTCTGTGAAATCATCTCACAGAGTTACAGCTTTCCCCTCTAGAAGCCTTTCGCTAAGACAGTTCTTGTGGAATTGGCAAAGTGATATTTGGAAGCCCATAGAGGGCTATGGTGAAAAAGGAAATATCCTCAGATGAAATCTGGAAAGAAGCTTTCTGAGAAACTGCTTAGTGTACTGTTAATTCATCTCACAGAGTTACATCTGTATTTCGTGGATCTCTTTGATAGCCTTATTTCTCTGGAATCTGAGAAAAGGTATTTCGGATCCCTTGGAAGACTATAGGGCCAAAGGAAATATCCTCCGATAACAATGAGAAAGAAGCTTTCTGAGAAACTTCTTTGTTTTCTGTGAAATCATCTCACAGAGTTACAGCTTTCCCCTCAAGAAGCCTTTTGCTAAAACAGTTCTTGTGGAATTGGCAAAGTGATATTTGGAAGCCCATAGAGGGCTATGGTGAAAAAGGCAATATCCTCAGATGAAATCTGGAAAGAAGCTTTCCGAGAAACTGCTTAGTGTTCTGTTAATTCATCTCACAAAGTTACATCGGTATTTCGTGGATCTCTTTGCTAGCCTTATTTCTGTGGAATCTGAGAACAGATATTTCGGATCCCTTGAAAGACTATAGGGCCAAAGGAAATATCCTCCGATAACAAAGAGAAAGAAGCTTTCTGGGAAACTTCTTTGTGTTCTGTGAAATCATCTCACAGAGTTACAGCTTCCCTCTCAAGAAGCCTTTCGCTAAGATAGTTCTTGTGGAATTGGCAAAGTGATATTTGGAAGCCCATTGAGGGCTATGGTGAAAAAGGAAATATCCTCAGATGAAATCTGGAAAGAAGCTTTCTGAGAAACTGCTTAGTGTTCTGTTCATTCATCTCACAGAGTTACATCTGTATTTCGTGGATCTCTTTGCTAGCCTTATTTCTGTGGAATCTGAGAAAAGATATTTCGGATCCCTTGGAAGACTATAGGGCCAAAGGAAATATCCTCCGATAACAAAGAGAAAGATGCTTTCTGAGAAACTTCTTTGTGTTCTGTGAAATCATCTCACAGAGTTACAGCTTTCACCTCAAGAAGCTTTTCGCTGAGACAGTTCTTCTGGAATTGGCAAAGTGATATTTGGAAG
Source organism: Macaca mulatta (assembly GCF_049350105.2). Taxonomy (NCBI): domain Eukaryota; kingdom Metazoa; phylum Chordata; class Mammalia; order Primates; family Cercopithecidae; genus Macaca; species Macaca mulatta. The sequence goes on from NC_133418.1 coordinate 33,476,066, forward strand.
CCCATAGCGGGCTTTGGTGAAAAAGGAAATATCCTCAAATGAAATCTGAAAAGAAGCATTCCGAGAAACCGCTTAGTGTTCTGTTAATTCATCTCACAGAGTTACATTGGTATTTCATGCATCTCTTTGCTAGCCTTATTTCTGTGGAATCTGAGAACAGATATTTCGGATCCCTAGGAAGACTATAGGGCCAAAGGAAATATCCTCCGATAACAAAGAGAAAGAAGCTTTCTGAGAAACTTCTTTGTGTTCTGTGAAATCATCTCACAGAGTTACAGCTTTCCCCTCAAGAAGCCTTTCGCTAAGACAGTTCTTGTGGAATTGGCAAAGTGATAATTGGAAGCCCATAGAGGGGTATGGTGAAAAAGGAAATATCCTCAGATGAAATCTGGAAAGAAGCTTTCTGAGAAACTGCTTAGTGTTCTGTTAATTCATCTCACAAAGTTACATCTGTATGTCGGGGATCTCTTTGCTAGCCTTATTTCTGTGGAATCTGAGAACAGATATTTCGGATCCCTTGGAAGACTATAGGGCCAAAGGAAATATCCTCCGATAACAAAGAGAATGAAGCTTTCTGAGAAACTTCCTTGTGTTTTGTGAAAACATCTCACAGAGTTACAGCTTTCCCCTCAAGAAGCCTTTCGCTAAGACAGTTCTTGTGGAATTGGCAAAGTGATAGTTGGAAGCCCATAGAGGGCTTCTGATGGAAAAGGAAATATCCTCAGATGAAATCTGGAAAGAAGCTTTCTGAGAAACTGCTTAGTGTTCTGTTCATTCATCTCACAGAGTTACATCTGTATTTCGTGGATCTCTTTGCTAGCCTTATTTCTGTGGAATCTGAGAACAGATATTTCGGATCCCTTGGAAGACTATAGGGCCAAAGGAAATATCCTCTGATAACAAAGAGAAAGAAGCTTTCTGAGAAACTACTTTGTGTTCTGTGAAATCATCTCACAGAGTTACAGCTTTCCCCTCAAGAAGCCTTTCGCTAAGACTGTTCTTGTGGAATTCGCAAATGATATTTGGAAGCCCATAGAGGGCTATGGTGAAAAAGGAAATATCCTCAGGTGAAATCTGGAAAGAAGCTTTCTGAGAAACTGCTTAGTGTTCTGTTAATTCATCTCACAGAGTTACATCTGTATTTCGTGGATCTCTTTGCTAGCCTTATTTCTGTGGAATCTGAGAACAGATATTTCGGATCCCTTGGAAGACTATAGGGCCAAAGGAAATATCCTCCGATAACAAAGAGAAAGAAGCTTTCTGAGAAACTTCTTTGTGTTCTGTGAAATCATCTCACAGAGTTACAGCTTTCCCCTCAAGAAGCCTTCAGCTAAGACAGTTCTTGTGGAATTGGCAAAGCGATATTTGGAAGCCCATAGAGGGCAATGGTGAAAAAGGAAATATCCTCAGATGAAATCTGGAAAGAAGCTTTCTGAGAAACTGCTTAGTGTTCTGTTAATTCATCTCACAGAGTTACATCTGTATTTCGTGGATCTCTTTGCTAGCCTTATTTCTGTGGAATCTGAGAAGAGATATTTCGGATCCCTTTGAAGAATATAGGGCCAAGGAAATATCCTCCGATAACAAAGAGAAAGAAGCTTTCTCAGGAACTTCTTTGTGTTCTGTGAAATCATCTCACAGAGTTACATCTTTCCCCTCAAGAAGCCTTTCGCTAAGACAGTCCTTGTGGAATTGGCAAAGTGATAATTGGAAGCCCATAGAGGGGTACGGTGAAAAAGGAAATATCCTCAGATGAAATCTGAAAAGAGGCTTTCCGAGAAACTGCTTAGTGTTCTGTTAATTCATCTCACAGCGTTACATGGGTATTTCATGGATCTCTTTGCTAGCCTTATTTCTGTGGAATCTGAGAACAGATATTTCGGATCCCTTGGAAGACTATAGGGCCAAAGGAAATATCCTCCGATAACAAACAGAAAGTAGCTTTCTGAGAAACTTCTTTGTGTTCTGTGAAATCATCTCACAGAGTTACAGCTTTCCCCTCAAAAAGCCTTTCGCTAAGACAGGTCTTGTGGAATTGGCAAAGTGATATTTGGAAGCCCATAGAGGGCTACGGTGAAAATGGAATTATCCTCAGTTGAAATCTGGAAAGAAGCTTTCTGAGAAACTGCTTAGTGTTCTGTTAATTCATGTCACAGAGTTACATCTGTATTTCGTGGATCTCTTTGCTAGCCTTATTTCTGTGGAATATGAGAACAGATATTTCGGATCCCTTTTAAAATTATAGGGCCAAAGGAAGTATCCTCCGATAAAAAAGAGAAAGAAGCTTTCTGAGGAGCTTCTTTGTGTTCTGTGAAATCATCTCACAGAGTGACAGCTTTCCCCTCAAGAAGCCTTTCGCTAAGACAGTTCTTGTGGAACTGGCAAAGTGATATTTGGAAGCCCATAGAGGGCTACGGTGAAAAAGGAAATATCTTCAGATGAAATCTGGAAAGAAGATTTTTGAGAAACTGCTTAGTGTTCTGTTAATTCATCTCACAGAGTTACATCTTTATTTCGTGGATCTCTTTGCTAGCCTTATTTCTGTGGAATCTGAGAACAGATATTTCAGATGCCTTCGAAGACTTTAGGGCCAAAGGAAGTATCCTCCGATAAAAAAGAGAAAGAAGCTTTCTGAGAAACTTCTTTGTGTTCTGTGAAATCATCTCACAGAGTTACAGCTTTACCCTCAAGAAGCCTTTCGCTAAGACAGTTCTTGTGGAATTGGCAAATTGATATTTGGAAGCCCATAGTGGGCTCTGGTGAAAAAGGAAATATTCTCAGATGAAATCTGGAAAGAAGCTTTCCGAGAAACTGCTTAGTGTTCTGTTAATTCATCTCACAGAGTTACATCTGTATTTCGTGGATCTCTTTGCTAGCCTTATTTCTGTGGAATCTGAGAACAGATATTTCGGATCCCTTGGAAGACTATAGGGCCAAAGGAAATATCCTCCGATAACAAAGAGAAAGAAGCTTTCTGAGAAACTTCTTTGTGTTCTGTGAAATCATCTCACAGAGTTACAGCTTTCCCCTCAAGAAGCCTTTCGCTAAGACAGTTCTTCTGGAATTGGCAAAGTGATATTTGGAAGCCCATAGAGGGCTATGGTGAAAAATGAAATATCCTCAGATGAAATCTGGAAAGAAGCTTTCTGAGAAACTGCTTAGTGTTCTGTTAATTCATCTCACAGAGTTACATCTGTATTTCGTGGATCTCTTTGCTAGCCTTATTTCTGTGGAATCTGAGAAAAGGTATTTCGGATGCCTTGGAAGACTATAGGGTCAAAGGAAATATCCTCCGATAACAATGAGAAAGAAGCTTTCTGAGAAACTTCTTTGTGTTCTGTGAAATCATCTCACAGAGTTACAGCTTTCCCCTCAAGAAGCCTTTCGCTAAGACAGTTGTTCTGGAATTGGCAAAGTGATATTTGGAATCCCATAGAGGGCTATGGTGAAAAAGGAATTATCCTCAGATGAAATCTGGAAAGAGGCTTTCTGAGAAACTGCTTAGTGTTCTGTTCATTCTTCTCACAGAGTTACATCTGTATTTCGTGGATCTCTTTGCTAGCCTTATTTCTGTGTAATCTGAGAACAGATATTTCGGATCCCTTTGAAGACTATAGGGCCAAAGGAAATATCATCCGATAACAAAGAGAAAGAAGCTTTCTGAGAAACTTCTTTGTGTTCTGTGAAATCATCTCACAGAGTTACAGCTTTCCCCTCAAGAAGCCTTTCGCTAAGACAGTTGTTGTGGAATTGGCAAAGTGATATTTGGAGCCCATAGAGGGCTATGGTGAAAATGGAAATATCCTCAGATGAAATCTGGAAAGAAGCTTTCTGAGAAACTGCTTAGTGTTCTGTTAATTCATGTCACAGAGTTACATCTGTATTTCGTGGATCTCTTTGCTAGCCTTATTTGTGTGGAATCTGAGAACAGATATTTCAGATCCCTTTGAAGATTATAGGGCCAAAGGAAATATCCTCCGATAACAAAGAGAAAGAAGCTTTCTGAGGAACTTCTTTGTGTTCTGTGAAATCATCTCACAGAGTTACAGCTTTCCCTTCAAGAAGCCTTTCGCTAAGACAGTTCTTGTGGAATTGGCAAAGTGATATTTGGAAGCCCATAGAGGGCTTTGGTGAAATAGGAAATATCCTCAGATGAAATCTGAAAAGAAGCATCCCGAGAAACTGCTTTGTGTTCTGTTAATTCATCTCACAGAGTTACATCGGTATTTCATGCATCTCTTTGCTAGCCTTATTTCTGTGGAATCTGATAACAGATATTTCGGATACCTTGGAAGACTATAGGGCCAAAGGAAATATCCTCCGATAACAAAGAGAAAGAAGCTTTCTGGGAAACTTCTTTGTGTTCTGTGAAATCATCTCACAGAGTTACAGCTTTCCCCTCAAGAAGCCTTTCGCTAAGACAGTTCTTGTGGAATTGGCAAAGTGATATTTGGAAGCCCATAGAGGGCTATGGTGAAAAAGGAAATATCCTCAGATGAAATCTGGAAAGAAGCTTTCTGAGAAACTGCTTAGTGTTCTGTTAGTTCATCTCACAGAGTTACATCTGTATTTCGTGGATCTCTTTGCTAGCCTTATTTCTGTGTAATCTGAGAACAGATATTTCGGATCCCTTTGAAGACTATAGGGCCAAAGGAAATATCATCCGATAACAAAGAGAAAGAAGCATTCTGAGAAACTTCTTTGTGTTCTGTGAAATCATCTCACAGAGTTACAGCTTTCCCCTCAAGAAGCCTTTCGCTAAGACAGTGGTTGTGGAATTGGCAAAGTGATATTTGGAGCCCATAGAGGGCTATGTTGAAAATGGAAATATCCTCAGATGAAATCTGGAAAGAAGCTTTCTGAGAAACTGCTTAGTGTTCTGTTAATTCATGTCACAGAGGTACATCTGTATTTCGTGGATCTCTTTGCTAGCCTTATTTCTGTGGAATCTGAGAACAGATATTTCGGATCCCTTTGAAGATTATAGGGCCAAAGGAAATATCCTCCGATAACAAAGAGAAAGAAGCTTTCTGGGAAACTTCTTTGTGTTCTGTGAAATCATCTCACAGAGTTACAGCTTCCCCCTCAAGAAGCCTTTCGCTAAGATAGTTCTTGTGGAATTGGCAAAGTGATATTTGGAAGCCCATGGAGGGCTATGGTGAAAAAGGAAATATCCTCAGATGAAATCTGGAAAGAAGCTTTCTGAGAAACTGCTTAGTGTTCTGTTCATTCATCTCACAGAGTTACATCTGTATTTCGTGGATCTCTTTGCTAGCCTTATTTCTGTGGAATCTGAGAAAAGATATTTCGGATCCCTTGGAAGACTATAGGGCCAAAGGAAATATCCTCCGATAACAAAGAGAAAGATGCTTTCTGAGAAACTTCTTTGTGTTCTGTGAAATCATCTCACAGAGTTACAGCTTTCCCCTCAAGAAGCTTTTCGCTGAGACAGTTCTTCTGGAATTGGCAAAGTGATATTTGGAAGCCCATAGAGGGCTTTGGTGAAAAAGGAAATATCCTCAGATGAAATCTGAAAAGAAGCATTCCGAGAAACCGCCTAGTGTTCTGTTAATTCATCTCACAGAGTTACATTGGTATTTCATGCATCTCTTTGCTAGCCTTATTTCTGTGGAATCTGAGAACAGATATTTCGGATCCCTAGGAAGAGTATAGGGCCAAAGGAAATATCCTCCGATAACAAAGAGAAAGAAGCTTTCTGAGAAACTTCTTTGTTTTCTGTGAATTCATCTCACAGAGTTACAGCTTTCTCCTCATGAAGCCTTTCGCTAAGACAGTTCTTCTGGAGTTGGCAAAGTGATATTTGGAAGACCATAGAGGGCTTTGTTGAAAAAGGAAATATCCTCAGATGAAATCTGAAAAGAAGCTTTCCGAGAAACTGCTTAGTGTTCTGTTAATTCATCTCACAGCGTTACATCGGTATTTCATGGATCTCTTTGCTAGCCTTATTTCTGTGGAATCTGAGAACAGATATTTCGGATCCCTTGGAAGACTATAGGGCCAAAGGAAATATCCTCCGATAACAAACAGAAAGTAGCTTTCTGAGAAACTTCTTTGTGTTCTGTGAAATCATCTCACAGAGTTACAGCTTTCCCCTCAAAAAGCCTTTCGCTAAGACAGGTCTTGTGGAATTGGCAAAGTGATATTTGGAAGCCCATAGAGGGCTACGGTGAAAATGGAATTATCCTCAGATGAAATCTGGAAAGAAGCTTTCTGAGAAACTGCTTAGTCTTCTGTTAATTCATGTCACAGAGTTACATCTGTATTTCGTGGATCTCTTTGCTAGCCTTATTTCTGTGGAATCTCAGAACAGATATTTCGGATCCCTTTGAAAATTATAGGGCCAAAGGAAGTATCCTCCGATAAAAAAGAGAAAGAAGCTTTCTGAGGAACTTCTTTGTGTTCTGTGAAATCATCTCACAGAGTGACAGCTTTCCCCTCAAGAAGCCTTTCGCTAAGACAGTTCTTGTGGAATTGGCAAAGTGATATTTGGAAGCCCATAGAGGGCTACGGTGAAAAAGGAAATATCTTCAGATGAAATCTGGAAAGAAGATTTCTGAGGAACTGCTTAGTGTTCTGTTAATTCATCTCACAGAGTTACATCTGTATTTCGTGGATCTCTTTGCTAGCCTTATTTCTGTGGAATCTGAGAACAGATATTTCAGATGCCTTCGAAGACTATAGGGCCAAAGGAAATATCCTCCGATAACAAAGAGAAAGAAGCTTTCTGAGAAACTTCTTTGTGTTCTGTAAATCATCTCACAGAGTTACAGCTTTCCCCTCAAGAAGCCTTTCGCTAAGACAGTTGTTCTGGAATTGGCAAAGTGATATTTGGAACCCCTAGAGGGCTATGGTGAAAAAGGAAATATCCACAGATGAAATCTGGAAAGAAGCTTTCTGAGAAACTGCTTAGTGTTCTGTTAATTCATCGCACAGGGATACATCTGTATTTCGTGGATCTCTTTGCTAGCCTTATTTCTGTGGACTCTGTGAACAGATATTTCGGATCCCTTGGAAGACTATAGGGCCAAAGGAAATATCCTCCGATAACAAAGAGAAAGAAGCTTTCTGAGAAACTTCTTTGTGTTTTGTGAAAACATCTCACAGAGTTACAGCATTCCCCTCAAGAAGCCTTTCGCTAAGACAGTACTTGTGGAATTGGCAAAGTGATATTTGGAAGCCCTTAGAGGGCTATGGTGAAAAAGGAAATATCCTCAGATGAAATCTGGAAAGAAGCTTTCTGAGAAACTGCTAAGTGTTCTGTTAATTCATCTCACAGAGTTACATCTGCATTTCGTGGATCTCTTTGCTAGCCTTATTTCTGTGGAATCTGAGAACAGATATTTCGCATCTCTTGGAAGACTATAGGGCCAAAGGAAATATTCTCCGATAACAAAGAGAAAAAAGCTTTCTGAGAAACTTCTTTGTGTTCTGTGAAATCATCTCACAGAGTTACAGCTTTCCCCTCAAGAAGCCTTTCGCTAAGACAGTTCTTGTGGAATTGGCAAAGTGATAATTGGAAGCCCATAGAGGGGAATGGTGAAAAAGGAAATATCCTCAGATGAAATCTGGAAAGAAGCTTTCTGAGAAACTGCTTAGTGTTCTGTTAATTCATCTCACAAAGTTACATCTGTATTTCGTGGATCTCTTTGCTAGCCTTATTTCTGTGGAATCTGAGAACAGATATTTCGGATCCCTTGGAAGACTATAGGGCCAAAGGAAATATCCTCCGATAACAAAGAGAAAGAAGCTTTCTGAGAAACATCTTTGTGTTCTGTGAAATCATCTCACAGAGTTACAGCTTTTCCCTCAAGAAGCCTTTCGGTAAGACAGTTCTTGTGGAATTGGCAAAGTGATATTTGGAAGCTCATAGAGGGCTGTGGTGAAAAAAGAAATATCCTCAGATGAAATCTGGAAAGAAGCTTTCTGAGAAACTGCTTAGTGTTCTGTGAATTCATCTCACAGTGTTACATCTGTATTTCGTGGATATCTTTGCTAGCCTTATTTCTGTGTAATCTGAGAACAGATATTTCGGATCCCTTTGAAGACTATAGGGCCAAAGGAAATATCCTCCGATAACAAAGAGAAAGAAGCTTTCTGAGAAACTTCTTTGTGTTCTGTGAAATCATCTCACAGAGTTACAGCTTTCCCCTCAAGAAGCCTTTCGCTAAGACAGTTCTTGTGGAATTGGAAAAGTGATATTTGGAAGCCCATAGAGGGCTATGGTGAAAATGGAAATATCCTCAGATGAAATCTGGAAAGAAGCTTTCTGAGAAACTGCTTAGTGTTCTGTTAATTCATGTCACAGAGTTACATCTGTATTTCGTGGATCTCTTTGCTAGCCTTATTTCTGTGGAATCTGAGAACAGATATTTCGGATCCCTTTGAAGATTATACGGCCAAAGGAAATATCCTCCGATAAAAAAGAGAAAGAAGCTTCTGAGGAACTTCTTTGTGTTCTGTGAAATCATCTCACAGAGTTACAGCTTTCCCCTCAAGAAGCCTTTCGCTAAGAGAGTTCTTGTGGAATTGGCAAAGCGATATTTGGAAGCCCATAGAGGGCAATGGTGAAAAAGGAAATATCCTCAGATGAAATCTGGAAAGAAGCTTTCTGAGAAACTGCTTAGTGTTCTGTTAATTCATCTCACCGAGTTACATCTTTATTTCGTGGATGTCTTTGCTAGCCTTATTTCTGTGGAATCTGAGAACAGATATTTCGGATCCCTTTAAAGACTATAGGGCCAAAGGAAATAATCCTCCGATAACAAAGAGAAAGAAGCTTTCTTAGAAACTTCTTTGTGTTCTGTGAAATCATCTCACAGAGTTACAGCTTTCCCCTCAAGAAGCCTTTCGCTAAGACAGTTCTTGTGGAATTGTCAAAGTGATAATTGGAAGCCCATAGAGGGGTATGGGGAAAAAGTAAATATCCTCAGATGAAATCTGGAAAGAAGCTTTCTGAGAAACTGCTTAGTGTTCTGCTAATTCATCTCACAGAGTTACATCTGTATTTCGTGGATCTCTTTGCTAGCCTTATTTCTGTGGAATCTGAGAACAGATATTTCAGATCCCTTGGAAGACTATAGGGCCAAGGAAATATACTCCGATAACAAAGAGAAAGAAGCTTTCTGAGGAACTTCTTTGTGTTCTGTGAAATCATCTCACAGAGTTACATCTTTCCCCTCAAGAAGCCTTTCGCTAAGACAGTCCTTGTGGAATTGGCAAAGTGATAATTGGAAGCCCATAGAGGGGTATGGTGAAAAAGGAAAAATCCTCAGATGAAATCTGAAAAGAGGCTTTCCGAGAAACTGCTTAGTGTTCTGTTAATTCATCTCACAGCGTTACATCGGTATTTCATGGATCTCTTTGCTAGCCTTATTTCTGTGGAATCTGAGAACAGATATTTCGGATCCCTTGGAAGACTATAGGGCCAAAGGAAATATCCTCCGATAACAAACAGAAAGTAGCTTTCTGAGAAACTTCTTTGTGTTCTGTGAAATCATCTCACAGAGTTACAGCTTTCCCCTCAAAAAGCCTTTCGCTAAGACAGGTCTTGTGGAATTGGCAAAGTGATATTTGGAAGCCCATAGAGGGCTACGGTGAAAATGGAATTATCCTCAGATGAAATCTGGAAAGAAGCTTTCTGAGAAACTGCTTAGTGTTCTGTTAATTCATGTCACAGAGTTACATCTGTATTTTGTGGATCTCTTTGCTAGCCTTATTTCTGTGGAATCTGAGAACAGATATTTCGGATCCCTTTGAAAATTATAGGGCCAAAGGAAGTATCCTCCGATAAAAAAGAGAAAGAAGCTTTCTGAGGAACTTCTTTGTGTTCTGTGAAATCATCTCTCAGAGTGACAGCTTTCCCCTCAAGAAGCCTTTCGCCAAGACAGTTCTTGTGGAATTGGCAAAGTGATATTTGGAAGCCCATAGAGGGCTACAGTGAAAAAGGAAATATCTTCAGATGAAATCTGGAAAGAAGATTTCTGAGGAACTGCTTAGTGTTCTGTTAATTCATCTCACAGAGTTACATCTTTATTTCGTGGATCTCTTTGCTAGCCTTATTTCTGTGGAATCTGAGAACAGATATTTCAGATGCCTTCGAAGACTATAGGGCCAAAGGAAATATCCTCCGAAAACAAAGAGAAAGAAGCTTTCTGAGAAACTTCTTTGTGTTCTGTAAATCATCTCACAGAGTTACAGCTTTCCCCTCAAGAAGCCTTTCGGTAAGACAGTTCTTGTGGAATTGGCAAAGTGATATTTGGAAGCTCATAGAGGGCTGTGGTGAAAAAAGAAATATCCTCAGATGAAATCTGGAAAGAAGCTTTCTGAGAAACTGCTTAGTGTTCTGTGAATTCATCTCACAGTGTTACATCTGTATTTCGTGGATATCTTTGCTAGCCTTATTTCTGTGTAATCTGAGAACAGATATTTCGGATCCCTTTGAAGACTATAGGGCCAAAGGAAATATCCTCCGATAACAAAGAGAAAGAAGCTTTCTGAGAAACTTCTTTGTGTTCTGTGAAATCATCTCACAGAGTTACAGCTTTCCCCTCAAGAAGCCTTTCGCTAAGACAGTTCTTGTGGAATTGGAAAAGTGATATTTGGAAGCCCATAGAGGGCTATGGTGAAAATGGAAATATCCTCAGATGAAATCTGGAAAGAAGCTTTCTGAGAAACTGCTTAGTGTTCTGTTAATTCATGTCACAGAGTTACATCTGTATTTCGTGGATCTCTTTGCTAGCCTTATTTCTGTGGAATCTGAGAACAGATATTTCGGATCCCTTTGAAGATTATACGGCCAAAGGAAATATCCTCCGATAAAAAAGAGAAAGAAGCTTCTGAGGAACTTCTTTGTGTTCTGTGAAATCATCTCACAGAGTTACAGCTTTCCCCTCAAGAAGCCTTTCGCTAAGACAGTTCTTGTGGAATTGGCAAAGCGATATTTGGAAGCCCATAGAGGGCAATGGTGAAAAAGGAAATATCCTCAGATGAAATCTGGAAAGAAGCTTTCTGAGAAACTGCTTAGTGTTCTGTTAATTCATCTCACCGAGTTACATCTTTATTTCGTGGATGTCTTTGCTAGCCTTATTTCTGTGGAATCTGAGAACAGATATTTCGGATCCCTTTAAAGACTATAGGGCCAAAGGAAATATCCTCCGATAACAAAGAGAAAGAAGCTTTCTTAGAAACTTCTTTGTGTTCTGTGAAATCATCTCACAGAGTTACAGCTTTCCCCTCAAGAAGCCTTTCGCTAAGACAGTTCTTGTGGAATTGTCAAAGTGATAATTGGAAGCCCATAGAGGGGTATGGGGAAAAAGTAAATATCCTCAGATGAAATCTGGAAAGAAGCTTTCTGAGAAACTGCTTAGTGTTCTGTTAATTCATCTCACAGAGTTACATCTGTATTTCGTGGATCTCTTTGCTAGCCTTATTTCTGTGGAATCTGAGAACAGATATTTCAGATCCCTTGGAAGACTATAGGGCCAAGGAAATATACTCCGATAACAAAGAGAAAGAAGCTTTCTGAGGAACTTCTTTGTGTTCTGTGAAATCATCTCACAGAGTTACATCTTTCCCCTCAAGAAGCCTTTCGCTAAGACAGTCCTTGTGGAATTGGCAAAGTGATAATTGGAAGGCCATAGAGGGGTATGGTGAAAAAGGAAAAATCCTCAGATGAAATCTGAAAAGAGGCTTTCCGAGAAACTGCTTAGTGTTCTGTTAATTCATCTCACAGCGTTACATCGGTATTTCATGGATCTCTTTGCTAGCCTTATTTCTGTGGAATCTGAGAACAGATATTTCGGATCCCTTGGAAGACTATAGGGCCAAAGGAAATATCCTCCGATAACAAACAGAAAGTAGCTTTCTGAGAAACTTCTTTGTGTTCTGTGAAATCGTCTCACAGAGTTACAGCTTTCCCCTCAAAAAGCCTTTCGCTAAGACAGGTCTTGTGGAATTGGCAAAGTGATATTTGGAAGCCCATAGAGGGCTACGGTGAAAATGGAATTATCCTCAGATGAAATCTGGAAAGAAGCTTTCTGAGAAACTGCTTAGTGTTCTGTTAATTCATGTCACAGAGTTACATCTGTATTTTGTGGATCTCTTTGCTAGCCTTATTTCTGTGGAATCTGAGAACAGATATTTCGGATCCCTTTGAAAATTATAGGGCCAAAGGAAGTATCCTCCGATAAAAAAGAGAAAGAAGCTTTCTGAGGAACTTCTTTGTGTTCTGTGAAATCATCTCACAGAGTGACAGCTTTCCACTCAAGAAGCCTTTCGCTAAGACAGTTCTTGTGGAATTGGCAAAGTGATATTTGGAAGCCCATAGAGGGCTACGGTGAAAAAGGAAATATCTTCAGATGAAATCTGGAAAGAAGATTTCTGAGGAACTGCTTAGTGTTCTGTTAATTCATCTCACAGAGTTACATCTTTATTTCGTGGATCTCTTTGCTAGCCTTATTTCTGTGGAATCTGAGAACAGATATTTCAGATGCCTTCGAAGACTATAGGGCCAAAGGAAATATCCTCCGAAAACAAAGAGAAAGAAGCTTTCTGAGAAACTTCTTTGTGTTCTGTAAATCATCTCACAGAGTTACAGCTTTCCCCTCAAGAAGCCTTTCTCTAAGACAGTTCTTGTGGAATTGGCAAAGTGATATTTGGAAGCCCATAGTGGGCTCTGGTGAAAAAGGAAATATCCTCAGATGAAATCTGGAAAGCTTTCCGAGAAACTGCTTAGTGTTCTGTTAATTCATCTCACAGAGTTACATCTGTATTTCGTGGATCTCCTTGCTAGCCTTATTTCTGTGGAATCTGAGAACAGATATTTCGGATCCCTTGGAAGACTATAGGGCCAAAGGAAATATCCTCCGATAACAAAGAGAAAGAAGCTTCCTGAGAAACTTCTTTGTGTTCTGTGAAATCATCTCACAGAGTTACAGCTTTCCCCTCAAGAAGCCTTTCGCTAAGACAGTTCTTGTGGAATTGGCAAAGTGATATTTGGAAGCCCACAGAGGTCTATGGTGAAAAAGGAAATATCCTCAGATGAAATCTGGAAAGAAGCTTTCGGAGTAACTGCTTAGTGTACTGTTAATTCGTCTCACAGAGTTACATCTGTATTTCGTGGATCTCTTTGCTACCCTTATTTCTGTGGAATCTGAGAACAGATATTTCGGATCCCTTGGAAGACTATAGGGCCAAAGGAAATATCCTCCGATAACAAAGAGAAAGAAGCTTTCTGAGAAACTTCTTTGTGTTCTGTGAAATCATCTCACAGAGTTACAGCTTTCCCCTCAAGAAGCCTTTCGCTAAGACAGTTCTTCTGGAATTGGCAAAGTGATATTTGGAAGCCCATAGAGGGCTATGGTGAAAAAGGAAATATCCTCAGATGAAATCTGGAAAGAAGCTTTCTGAGAAACTGCTTAGTGTTCTGTTAATTCATCTCACAGAGTTACATCTCTATTTCGTGGATCTCTTTGCTAGTCTTATTTCTGTGGAATCTGAGAAAAGGTATTTCGGATGCCTTGGAAGACTATAGGGCCAAAGGAAATATCCTCCGATAACAATGAGAAAGAAGCTTTCTGAGAAACTTCTTTGTGTTCTGTGAAATCATCTCACAGAGTCACAGCTTTCCCCTCAAGAAGCCTTTTGCTAAGACAGTTCTTGTGGAATTGGCAAAGTGATATTTGGAAGCCCATTGAGGGCTATGGTGAAAATGGAAATATCCTCAGATGAAATCTGGAAAGAAGCTTTCTGAGAAACTGCTTAGTGTTCTGTTCATTCATCTCACAGAGTTACATCTGTATTTCGTGGATCTCTTTGCTAGCCTTATTTCTGTGGAATCTGAGAAAAGATATTTCGGATTCCTTGGAAGACTATAGGGCCAAAGGAAATATCCTCCGATAACAAAGAGAAAGATGCTTTCTGAGAAACTTCTTTGTGTTCTGTGAAATCATCTCACAGAGTTACAGCTTTCCCCTCAAGAAGCCTTTCGCTAAGACAGTTCTTCTGGAATTGGCAAAGTGATATTTGGAAGCCCATAGAGGGCTTTGGTGAAAAGGGAAATATCCTCAGATGAAATCTGAAAAGAAGCATCCCGAGAAACTGCTTTGTGTTCTGTTAATTCATCTCACAGAGTTACATCGGTATTTCATGCATCTCTTTGCTAGCCTTATTTCTGCGGAATCTGATAACAGATATTTCGGATCCCTTGGAAGACTATAGGGCCAAAGGAAATATCCTCCGATAACAAAGAGAAAGAAGCTTTCTGAGAAACTTCTTTGTGTTCTGTGAAATCATCTCACAGAGTTACAGCTTTCCCCTCAAGAAGCCTTTCGCTAAGACAGTTCTTCTGGAATTGGCAAAGTGATATTTGGAAGCCCATAGAGGGCTTTGGTGAAAAAGGAAATATCCGCAGATGAAATCTGAAAAGAAGCTTTCCGAGAAACTGCTTAGTGTTCTGTTAATTTATCTCACAGAGTTACATCGGTATTTCATGGATCTCTTTGCTAGCCTTATTTCTGAGGAATCTGAGAACAGATATTTCGGATCCCTTTGAAGACTATAGGGCCAAAAGTAATATCCTCCGATAACAAAGAGTAAGAAGCTTTCTGAGAAACTTCTTTGTGTTTTGTGAAAACATCTCACAGAGTTACAGCATTCCCCTCAAGAAGCCTTTCGCTAAGAGAGTTCTTGTGGAATTGGCAAAGTGATATTTGGAAGTCCCTAGAGGGCTATGGTGAAAAAGGAAATATCCTCAGATGAAATCTGGAAAGAAGATTTCTGAGAAACTGCTTAGTGTTCTGTTAATTAATCTCACAGAGTTACATCTGTATTTCGTGGATCTCTTTGCTAGCCTTATTTCTGTGGAATCTGAGAACAGATATTTCGGATCCCTTGGAAGACTACAGGGCCAAAGGAAATATCCTCCGATAACAAAGAGAAAGAAGCTTTCTGAGAAACTTCTTTGTGTTCTGTGAAATCATCTCACAGAGTTACAGCTTTCCCCTCAAGAAGCCTTTCGCTAAGACAGTTCTTCTGGAATTGGCAAAGTGAAATTTGGAAGCCCATAGAGGGCTATGGTGAAAATGGAAATATCCTCAGATGAAATCTGGAAAGAAGCTTTCTGAGAAACTGCTTAGTGTTCTGTTAATTCATGTCACAGAGTTACATCTGTATTTCGTGGATCTCTTTGCTAGCCTTATTTCTGTGGAATCTGAGAACAGATATTTCGGATACCTAGGAAGACTATAGGGTCAAAGGAAATATCCTCCGATAACAAAGAGAAAGAAGCTTTATGAGAAACTTCTTTGTGTTCTGTGAAATCATCTCACAGAGTTACAGCTTTCCCCTCAAGAAGCCTTTCGCTGAGACAGTTCTTCTGGAATTGGCAAAGTGATATTTGGAAGCTCATAGAGGGCTATGGTGAAAAAGGAAATATCCTCAGATGAAATCTGGAAAGAAGATTTCTGAGAAACTGATTAGTGTTCTTTTAATTCATCTCACACAGTTACATCTGTATTTCGTGGATCTCTTTGCTTGCCTTATTTCTGTGGAATCTGAGAACAGATATTTCGGATCCCTTGGAAGACTATAGGGCCAAAGGAAATATCCTCCGATAACAAAGAGAAAGAAGCTTTCTGAGAAACTTCTTTGTGTTCTGTGAAATCATCTCACAGAGTTACAGCTTTCCCCTCAAGAAGCCTTTCGCTAAAACAGTTCTTGTGGAATTGGCAAAGTGATATTTGGAAGCCCATAGAGGGCTATGGTGAAAAAGGAAATATCCTCAGATGAAATCTGGAAAGAAGCTTTCTGAGAAACTGCTTAGTGTTGTGTTCATTCATCTCACAGAGTTACATCTGTATTTCGTGGATCTCTTTGCTAGCCTTATTTCTGTGGAATCTGAGAACAGATATTTCGGATCCATTGGAAGACTATAGTGCCAAAGGAAATATCCTCCGATAACAAAGAGAAAGAAGCTTTCTGAGAAACTTGATTGTGTTCTGTGAAATCATCTCACAGAGTTACAGCTTTCCCCTCAAGAAGCCTTTTGCTAAGACAGTTCTTGTGGAATTGGCAAAGTGATATTTGGAAGCCCATTGAGGGCTATGGTGAAAATGGAAATATCCTCAGATGAAATCTGGAAAGAAGCTTTCTGAGAAACTGCTTAGTGTTCTGTTCATTCATCTCACAGAGTTACATCTGTATTTCGTGGATCTCTTTGCTAGCCTTATTTCTGTGGAATCTGAGAAAAGATATTTCGGATTCCTTGGAAGACTATAGGGCCAAAGGAAATATCCTCCGATAACAAAGAGAAAGATGCTTTCTGAGAAACTTCTTTGTGTTCTGTGAAATCATCTCACAGAGTTACAGCTTTCCCCTCAAGAAGCCTTTCACTAAGACACTTCTTGTGGAATTGGCAAAGTGATAATTGGAAGCCCATAGAGGGGTATGGTGAAAAAGGAAATATCCTCAGATGAAATCTGGAAAGAAGCTTTCTGAGAAACTGCTTAGTGTTCTGTTAATTCATCTCACAAAGTTACATCTGTATTTCGTGGATCTCTTTGCTAGCCTTATTTCTGTGGAATCTGAGAACAGATATTTCGGATCCCTTGGAAGACTATAGGGCCAAAGGAAATATCCTCCGATAACAAAGAGAAAGAAGCTTTCTGAGAAACATCTTTGTGTTCTGTGAAATCATCTCACAGAGTTACAGCTTTTCCCTCAAGAAGCCTTTCGGTAAGACAGTTCTTGTGGAATTGGCAAAGTGATATTTGGAAGCTCATAGAGGGCTGTGGTGAAAAAAGAAATATCCTCAGATGAAATCTGGAAAGAAGCTTTCTGAGAAACTGCTTAGTGTTCTGTGAATTCATCTCACAGTGTTACATCTGTATTTCGTGGATATCTTTGCTAGCCTTATTTCTGTGTAATCTGAGAACAGATATTTCGGATCCCTTTGAAGACTATAGGGCCAAAGGAAATATCCTCCGATAACAAAGAGAAAGAAGCTTTCTGAGAAACTTCTTTGTGTTCTGTGAAATCATCTCACAGAGTTACAGCTTTCCCCTCAAGAAGCCTTTCGCTAAGACAGTTCTTGTGGAATTGGAAAAGTGATATTTGGAAGCCCATAGAGGGCTATGGTGAAAATGGAAATATCCTCAGATGAAATCTGGAAAGAAGCTTTCTGAGAAACTGCTTAGTGTTCTGTTAATTCATGTCACAGAGTTACATCTGTATTTCGTGGATCTCTTTGCTAGCCTTATTTCTGTGGAATCTGAGAACAGATATTTCGGATCCCTTTGAAGATTATACGGCCAAAGGAAATATCCTCCGATAAAAAAGAGAAAGAAGCTTCTGAGGAACTTCTTTGTGTTCTGTGAAATCATCTCACAGAGTTACAGCTTTCCCCTCAAGAAGCCTTTCGCTAAGAGAGTTCTTGTGGAATTGGCAAAGCGATATTTGGAAGCCCATAGAGGGCAATGGTGAAAAAGGAAATATCCTCAGATGAAATCTGGAAAGAAGCTTTCTGAGAAACTGCTTAGTGTTCTGTTAATTCATCTCACCGAGTTACATCTTTATTTCGTGGATGTCTTTGCTAGCCTTATTTCTGTGGAATCTGAGAACAGATATTTCGGATCCCTTTAAAGACTATAGGGCCAAAGGAAATAATCCTCCGATAACAAAGAGAAAGAAGCTTTCTTAGAAACTTCTTTGTGTTCTGTGAAATCATCTCACAGAGTTACAGCTTTCCCCTCAAGAAGCCTTTCGCTAAGACAGTTCTTGTGGAATTGTCAAAGTGATAATTGGAAGCCCATAGAGGGGTATGGGGAAAAAGTAAATATCCTCAGATGAAATCTGGAAAGAAGCTTTCTGAGAAACTGCTTAGTGTTCTGCTAATTCATCTCACAGAGTTACATCTGTATTTCGTGGATCTCTTTGCTAGCCTTATTTCTGTGGAATCTGAGAACAGATATTTCAGATCCCTTGGAAGACTATAGGGCCAAGGAAATATACTCCGATAACAAAGAGAAAGAAGCTTTCTGAGGAACTTCTTTGTGTTCTGTGAAATCATCTCACAGAGTTACATCTTTCCCCTCAAGAAGCCTTTCGCTAAGACAGTCCTTGTGGAATTGGCAAAGTGATAATTGGAAGCCCATAGAGGGGTATGGTGAAAAAGGAAAAATCCTCAGATGAAATCTGAAAAGAGGCTTTCCGAGAAACTGCTTAGTGTTCTGTTAATTCATCTCACAGCGTTACATCGGTATTTCATGGATCTCTTTGCTAGCCTTATTTCTGTGGAATCTGAGAACAGATATTTCGGATCCCTTGGAAGACTATAGGGCCAAAGGAAATATCCTCCGATAACAAACAGAAAGTAGCTTTCTGAGAAACTTCTTTGTGTTCTGTGAAATCATCTCACAGAGTTACAGCTTTCCCCTCAAAAAGCCTTTCGCTAAGACAGGTCTTGTGGAATTGGCAAAGTGATATTTGGAAGCCCATAGAGGGCTACGGTGAAAATGGAATTATCCTCAGATGAAATCTGGAAAGAAGCTTTCTGAGAAACTGCTTAGTGTTCTGTTAATTCATGTCACAGAGTTACATCTGTATTTTGTGGATCTCTTTGCTAGCCTTATTTCTGTGGAATCTGAGAACAGATATTTCGGATCCCTTTGAAAATTATAGGGCCAAAGGAAGTATCCTCCGATAAAAAAGAGAAAGAAGCTTTCTGAGGAACTTCTTTGTGTTCTGTGAAATCATCTCTCAGAGTGACAGCTTTCCCCTCAAGAAGCCTTTCGCTAAGACAGTTCTTGTGGAATTGGCAAAGTGATATTTGGAAGCCCATAGAGGGCTACAGTGAAAAAGGAAATATCTTCAGATGAAATCTGGAAAGAAGATTTCTGAGGAACTGCTTAGTGTTCTGTTAATTCATCTCACAGAGTTACATCTTTATTTCGTGGATCTCTTTGCTAGCCTTATTTCTGTGGAATCTGAGAACAGATATTTCAGATGCCTTCGAAGACTATAGGGCCAAAGGAAATATCCTCCGAAAACAAAGAGAAAGAAGCTTTCTGAGAAACTTCTTTGTGTTCTGTAAATCATCTCACAGAGTTACAGCTTTCCCCTCAAGAAGCCTTTCGGTAAGACAGTTCTTGTGGAATTGGCAAAGTGATATTTGGAAGCTCATAGAGGGCTGTGGTGAAAAAAGAAATATCCTCAGATGAAATCTGGAAAGAAGCTTTCTGAGAAACTGCTTAGTGTTCTGTGAATTCATCTCACAGTGTTACATCTGTATTTCGTGGATATCTTTGCTAGCCTTATTTCTGTGTAATCTGAGAACAGATATTTCGGATCCCTTTGAAGACTATAGGGCCAAAGGAAATATCCTCCGATAACAAAGAGAAAGAAGCTTTCTGAGAAACTTCTTTGTGTTCTGTGAAATCATCTCACAGAGTTACAGCTTTCCCCTCAAGAAGCCTTTCGCTAAGACAGTTCTTGTGGAATTGGAAAAGTGATATTTGGAAGCCCATAGAGGGCTATGGTGAAAATGGAAATATCCTCAGATGAAATCTGGAAAGAAGCTTTCTGAGAAACTGCTTAGTGTTCTGTTAATTCATGTCACAGAGTTACATCTGTATTTCGTGGATCTCTTTGCTAGCCTTATTTCTGTGGAATCTGAGAACAGATATTTCGGATCCCTTTGAAGATTATACGGCCAAAGGAAATATCCTCCGATAAAAAAGAGAAAGAAGCTTCTGAGGAACTTCTTTGTGTTCTGTGAAATCATCTCACAGAGTTACAGCTTTCCCCTCAAGAAGCCTTTCGCTAAGACAGTTCTTGTGGAATTGGCAAAGCGATATTTGGAAGCCCATAGAGGGCAATGGTGAAAAAGGAAATATCCTCAGATGAAATCTGGAAAGAAGCTTTCTGAGAAACTGCTTAGTGTTCTGTTAATTCATCTCACCGAGTTACATCTTTATTTCGTGGATGTCTTTGCTAGCCTTATTTCTGTGGAATCTGAGAACAGATATTTCGGATCCCTTTAAAGACTATAGGGCCAAAGGAAATATCCTCCGATAACAAAGAGAAAGAAGCTTTCTTAGAAACTTCTTTGTGTTCTGTGAAATCATCTCACAGAGTTACAGCTTTCCCCTCAAGAAGCCTTTCGCTAAGACAGTTCTTGTGGAATTGTCAAAGTGATAATTGGAAGCCCATAGAGGGGTATGGGGAAAAAGTAAATATCCTCAGATGAAATCTGGAAAGAAGCTTTCTGAGAAACTGCTTAGTGTTCTGTTAATTCATCTCACAGAGTTACATCTGTATTTCGTGGATCTCTTTGCTAGCCTTATTTCTGTGGAATCTGAGAACAGATATTTCAGATCCCTTGGAAGACTATAGGGCCAAGGAAATATACTCCGATAACAAAGAGAAAGAAGCTTTCTGAGGAACTTCTTTGTGTTCTGTGAAATCATCTCACAGAGTTACATCTTTCCCCTCAAGAAGCCTTTCGCTAAGACAGTCCTTGTGGAATTGGCAAAGTGATAATTGGAAGGCCATAGAGGGGTATGGTGAAAAAGGAAAAATCCTCAGATGAAATCTGAAAAGAGGCTTTCCGAGAAACTGCTTAGTGTTCTGTTAATTCATCTCACAGCGTTACATCGGTATTTCATGGATCTCTTTGCTAGCCTTATTTCTGTGGAATCTGAGAACAGATATTTCGGATCCCTTGGAAGACTATAGGGCCAAAGGAAATATCCTCCGATAACAAACAGAAAGTAGCTTTCTGAGAAACTTCTTTGTGTTCTGTGAAATCGTCTCACAGAGTTACAGCTTTCCCCTCAAAAAGCCTTTCGCTAAGACAGGTCTTGTGGAATTGGCAAAGTGATATTTGGAAGCCCATAGAGGGCTACGGTGAAAATGGAATTATCCTCAGATGAAATCTGGAAAGAAGCTTTCTGAGAAACTGCTTAGTGTTCTGTTAATTCATGTCACAGAGTTACATCTGTATTTTGTGGATCTCTTTGCTAGCCTTATTTCTGTGGAATCTGAGAACAGATATTTCGGATCCCTTTGAAAATTATAGGGCCAAAGGAAGTATCCTCCGATAAAAAAGAGAAAGAAGCTTTCTGAGGAACTTCTTTGTGTTCTGTGAAATCATCTCACAGAGTGACAGCTTTCCACTCAAGAAGCCTTTCGCTAAGACAGTTCTTGTGGAATTGGCAAAGTGATATTTGGAAGCCCATAGAGGGCTACGGTGAAAAAGGAAATATCTTCAGATGAAATCTGGAAAGAAGATTTCTGAGGAACTGCTTAGTGTTCTGTTAATTCATCTCACAGAGTTACATCTTTATTTCGTGGATCTCTTTGCTAGCCTTATTTCTGTGGAATCTGAGAACAGATATTTCAGATGCCTTCGAAGACTATAGGGCCAAAGGAAATATCCTCCGAAAACAAAGAGAAAGAAGCTTTCTGAGAAACTTCTTTGTGTTCTGTAAATCATCTCACAGAGTTACAGCTTTCCCCTCAAGAAGCCTTTCTCTAAGACAGTTCTTGTGGAATTGGCAAAGTGATATTTGGAAGCCCATAGTGGGCTCTGGTGAAAAAGGAAATATCCTCAGATGAAATCTGGAAAGCTTTCCGAGAAACTGCTTAGTGTTCTGTTAATTCATCTCACAGAGTTACATCTGTATTTCGTGGATCTCCTTGCTAGCCTTATTTCTGTGGAATCTGAGAACAGATATTTCGGATCCCTTGGAAGACTATAGGGCCAAAGGAAATATCCTCCGATAACAAAGAGAAAGAAGCTTCCTGAGAAACTTCTTTGTGTTCTGTGAAATCATCTCACAGAGTTACAGCTTTCCCCTCAAGAAGCCTTTCGCTAAGACAGTTCTTGTGGAATTGGCAAAGTGATATTTGGAAGCCCACAGAGGTCTATGGTGAAAAAGGAAATATCCTCAGATGAAATCTGGAAAGAAGCTTTCGGAGTAACTGCTTAGTGTACTGTTAATTCGTCTCACAGAGTTACATCTGTATTTCGTGGATCTCTTTGCTACCCTTATTTCTGTGGAATCTGAGAACAGATATTTCGGATCCCTTGGAAGACTATAGGGCCAAAGGAAATATCCTCCGATAACAAAGAGAAAGAAGCTTTCTGAGAAACTTCTTTGTGTTCTGTGAAATCATCTCACAGAGTTACAGCTTTCCCCTCAAGAAGCCTTTCGCTAAGACAGTTCTTCTGGAATTGGCAAAGTGATATTTGGAAGCCCATAGAGGGCTATGGTGAAAAAGGAAATATCCTCAGATGAAATCTGGAAAGAAGCTTTCTGAGAAACTGCTTAGTGTTCTGTTAATTCATCTCACAGAGTTACATCTCTATTTCGTGGATCTCTTTGCTAGTCTTATTTCTGTGGAATCTGAGAAAAGGTATTTCGGATGCCTTGGAAGACTATAGGGCCAAAGGAAATATCCTCCGATAACAATGAGAAAGAAGCTTTCTGAGAAACTTCTTTGTGTTCTGTGAAATCATCTCACAGAGTTACAGCTTTCCCCTCAAGAAGCCTTTTGCTAAGACAGTTCTTGTGGAATTGGCAAAGTGATATTTGGAAGCCCATTGAGGGCTATGGTGAAAATGGAAATATCCTCAGATGAAATCTGGAAAGAAGCTTTCTGAGAAACTGCTTAGTGTTCTGTTCATTCATCTCACAGAGTTACATCTGTATTTCGTGGATCTCTTTGCTAGCCTTATTTCTGTGGAATCTGAGAAAAGATATTTCGGATTCCTTGGAAGACTATAGGGCCAAAGGAAATATCCTCCGATAACAAAGAGAAAGATGCTTTCTGAGAAACTTCTTTGTGTTCTGTGAAATCATCTCACAGAGTTACAGCTTTCCCCTCAAGAAGCCTTTCGCTAAGACAGTTCTTCTGGAATTGGCAAAGTGATATTTGGAAGCCCATAGAGGGCTTTGGTGAAAAGGGAAATATCCTCAGATGAAATCTGAAAAGAAGCATCCCGAGAAACTGCTTTGTGTTCTGTTAATTCATCTCACAGAGTTACATCGGTATTTCATGCATCTCTTTGCTAGCCTTATTTCTGCGGAATCTGATAACAGATATTTCGGATCCCTTGGAAGACTATAGGGCCAAAGGAAATATCCTCCGATAACAAAGAGAAAGAAGCTTTCTGAGAAACTTCTTTGTGTTCTGTGAAATCATCTCACAGAGTTACAGCTTTCCCCTCAAGAAGCCTTTCGCTAAGACAGTTCTTCTGGAATTGGCAAAGTGATATTTGGAAGCCCATAGAGGGCTTTGGTGAAAAAGGAAATATCCGCAGATGAAATCTGAAAAGAAGCTTTCCGAGAAACTGCTTAGTGTTCTGTTAATTTATCTCACAGAGTTACATCGGTATTTCATGGATCTCTTTGCTAGCCTTATTTCTGAGGAATCTGAGAACAGATATTTCGGATCCCTTTGAAGACTATAGGGCCAAAAGTAATATCCTCCGATAACAAAGAGTAAGAAGCTTTCTGAGAAACTTCTTTGTGTTTTGTGAAAACATCTCACAGAGTTACAGCATTCCCCTCAAGAAGCCTTTCGCTAAGAGAGTTCTTGTGGAATTGGCAAAGTGATATTTGGAAGTCCCTAGAGGGCTATGGTGAAAAAGGAAATATCCTCAGATGAAATCTGGAAAGAAGATTTCTGAGAAACTGCTTAGTGTTCTGTTAATTAATCTCACAGAGTTACATCTGTATTTCGTGGATCTCTTTGCTAGCCTTATTTCTGTGGAATCTGAGAACAGATATTTCGGATCCCTTGGAAGACTACAGGGCCAAAGGAAATATCCTCCGATAACAAAGAGAAAGAAGCTTTCTGAGAAACTTCTTTGTGTTCTGTGAAATCATCTCACAGAGTTACAGCTTTCCCCTCAAGAAGCCTTTCGCTAAGACAGTTCTTCTGGAATTGGCAAAGTGAAATTTGGAAGCCCATAGAGGGCTATGGTGAAAATGGAAATATCCTCAGATGAAATCTGGAAAGAAGCTTTCTGAGAAACTGCTTAGTGTTCTGTTAATTCATGTCACAGAGTTACATCTGTATTTCGTGGATCTCTTTGCTAGCCTTATTTCTGTGGAATCTGAGAACAGATATTTCGGATACCTAGGAAGACTATAGGGTCAAAGGAAATATCCTCCGATAACAAAGAGAAAGAAGCTTTATGAGAAACTTCTTTGTGTTCTGTGAAATCATCTCACAGAGTTACAGCTTTCCCCTCAAGAAGCCTTTCGCTGAGACAGTTCTTCTGGAATTGGCAAAGTGATATTTGGAAGCTCATAGAGGGCTATGGTGAAAAAGGAAATATCCTCAGATGAAATCTGGAAAGAAGATTTCTGAGAAACTGATTAGTGTTCTTTTAATTCATCTCACACAGTTACATCTGTATTTCGTGGATCTCTTTGCTTGCCTTATTTCTGTGGAATCTGAGAACAGATATTTCGGATCCCTTGGAAGACTATAGGGCCAAAGGAAATATCCTCCGATAACAAAGAGAAAGAAGCTTTCTGAGAAACTTCTTTGTGTTCTGTGAAATCATCTCACAGAGTTACAGCTTTCCCCTCAAGAAGCCTTTCGCTAAAACAGTTCTTGTGGAATTGGCAAAGTGATATTTGGAAGCCCATAGAGGGCTATGGTGAAAAAGGAAATATCCTCAGATGAAATCTGGAAAGAAGCTTTCTGAGAAACTGCTTAGTGTTGTGTTCATTCATCTCACAGAGTTACATCTGTATTTCGTGGATCTCTTTGCTAGCCTTATTTCTGTGGAATCTGAGAACAGATATTTCGGATCCATTGGAAGACTATAGTGCCAAAGGAAATATCCTCCGATAACAAAGAGAAAGAAGCTTTCTGAGAAACTTGATTGTGTTCTGTGAAATCATCTCACAGAGTTACAGCTTTCCCCTCAAGAAGCCTTTTGCTAAGACAGTTCTTGTGGAATTGGCAAAGTGATATTTGGAAGCCCATTGAGGGCTATGGTGAAAATGGAAATATCCTCAGATGAAATCTGGAAAGAAGCTTTCTGAGAAACTGCTTAGTGTTCTGTTCATTCATCTCACAGAGTTACATCTGTATTTCGTGGATCTCTTTGCTAGCCTTATTTCTGTGGAATCTGAGAAAAGATATTTCGGATTCCTTGGAAGACTATAGGGCCAAAGGAAATATCCTCCGATAACAAAGAGAAAGATGCTTTCTGAGAAACTTCTTTGTGTTCTGTGAAATCATCTCACAGAGTTACAGCTTTCCCCTCAAGAAGCCTTTCGCTAAGACAGTTCTTCTGGAATTGGCAAAGTGATATTTGGAAGCCCATAGAGGGCTTTGGTGAAAAGGGAAATATCCTCAGATGAAATCTGAAAAGAAGCATCCCGAGAAACTGCTTTGTGTTCTGTTAATTCATCTCACAGAGTTACATCGGTATTTCATGCATCTCTTTGCTAGCCTTATTTCTGCGGAATCTGATAACAGATATTTCGGATCCCTTGGAAGACTATAGGGCCAAAGGAAATATCCTCCGATAACAAAGAGAAAGAAGCTTTCTGAGAAACTTCTTTGTGTTCTGTGAAATCATCTCACAGAGTTACAGCTTTCCCCTCAAGAAGCCTTTCGCTAAGAGAGTTCTTGTGGAATTGGCAAAGTGATATTTGGAAGCCCTTAGAGGGCTATGGTGAAAAAGGAAATATCCTCAGATGAAATCTGGAAAGAAGCTTTCTGAGAAACTGCTTAGTGTTCTGTTAATTCATCTCACAATGTTACATCTGTATTTCGTGGATCTCTTTGCTAGCCTTATTTCTGTGGAATCTGAGAACAGATATTTCGGATCCCTTGGAAGACTATAGGGCCAAAGGAAATATCCTCCGATAACAAAGAGAAAGAAGCTTTCTGAGAAACTTCCTTGTGTTTTGTGAAAACATCTCACAGAGTTACAGCTTTCCCCTCAAGAAGCCTTTCGCTAAGACAGTTCTTGTGGAATTGGCAAAGTGATATTTGGAAGCCCATCGAGGGGTATGGTGAAAAAGGAAATATCCTGAGATGAAATCTGGAAAGAAGCTTTCTGAGAAACTGCTTAGTGTTCTGTAATTCATCTCACAGAGTTACATCTGTATTTCTTGGATCTCTTTGCTAGCCTTATTTCTGTGGAATCTGAGAACAGATATTTCGGATCCCTTGGAAGACTATAGGGCCAAAGGAAATATCCTCCGATAACAAAGAGAAAGAAGCTTTCTGAGAAACTTCTTTGTGTTCTGTGAAATCATCTCACAGAGTTACAGCTTTCCCCTCAAGAAGCCTTTCGCTAAGACAGTTCTTCTGGAATTGGCAAAGTGATATTTAGAAGCCCATTGAGGGCTTTGGTGAAAAAGGAAATATCCTCAGATGAAATCTGAAAAGAAGCTTTCCGAGAAACTGCTTAGTGTTCTGTTAATTCATCTCACAGAGTTACATCGGTATTTCGTGGATCTCTTTGCTAGCCTTATTTCTGTGGAATCTGAGAACAGATATTTCGGATCCCTTGGAAGACTATAGGGCCAAAGGAAATATCCTCCGATAACAAAGAGAAAGAAGCTTTCTGAGAAACTTCCTTGTGTTTTGTGAAAACATCTCACAGAGTTACAGCTTTCCCCTCAAGAAGCCTTTCGCTAAGACAGTTCTTGTGGAATTGGCAAAGTGATATTTGGAAGCCCATCGAGGGGTATGGTGAAAAAGGAAATATCCTGAGATGAAATCTGGAAAGAAGCTTTCTGAGAAACTGCTTAGTGTGCTGTAATTCATCTCACAGAGTTACATCTGTATTTCTTGGATCTCTTTGCTAGCCTTATTTCTGTGGAATCTGAGAACAGATATTTCGGATCCCTTGGAAGACTATAGGGCCAAAGGAAATATCCTCCGATAACAAAGAGAAAGAAGCTTTCTGAGAAACTTCTTTGTGTTCTGTGAAATCATCTCACAGAGTTACAGCTTTCCCCTCAAGAAGCCTTTCGCTAAGACAGTTCTTCTGGAATTGGCAAAGTGATATTTGGAAGCCCATTGAGGGCTTTGGTGAAAAAGGAAATATCCTCAGATGAAATCTGAAAAGAAGCTTTCCGAGAAACTGCTTAGTGTTCTGTTAATTCATCTCACAGAGTTACATCGGTATTTCATGGATCTCTTTGCTAGCCTTATTTATGTGGAATCTGAGAACAGACATTTCGGATCCCTTGGAAGACTATAGGGCCAAAGGAAATATCCTCCGATAACAAAGAGAAAGAAGCTTTCTGAGAAACTTCCTTGTGTTTTGTGAAAACATCTCACAGAGTTACAGCTTTCCCCTCAAGAAGCCTTTCGCTAAGACAGTTCTTGTGGAATTGGCAAAGTGATATTTGGAAGCCCATAGAGTGCTTTGGTGAAATAGGAAATATCCTCAGATGAAATCTGAAAAGAAGCATCCCGAGAAACTGCTTTGTGTTCTGTTAATTCATCTCACAGAGTTACATCGGTATTTCATGCATCTCTTTGCTAGCCTTATTTCTGTGGAATCTGATAACAGATATTTCGGATCCCTTTGAAGACTATAGGGCCAAAGGAAATATCATCCGATAACAAAGAGAAAGAAGCTTTCTGAGAAACTTCTTTGTGTTCTGTGAAATCATCTCACAGAGTTACAGCTTTCCCCTCAAGAAGCCTTTCGCTAAGACAGTGGTTGTGGAATTGGCAAAGTGATATTTGGAGCCCATAGAGGGCTATGGTGAAAATGGAAATATCCTCAGATGAAATCTGGAAAGAAGCTTTCTGAGAAACTGCTTAGTGTTCTGTTAATTCATGTCACAGAGGTACATCTGTATTTCGTGGATCTCTTTGCTAGCCTTATTTCTGTGGAATCTGAGAACAGAAATTTCGGATCCCTTTGAAGATTAGAGGGCCAAAGGAAATATCCTCCGATAACAAAGAGAAAGAAGCTGTCTGAGAAACTTCTTTGTGTTCTGTGAAATCATCTCACAGAGTTACAGCTTTCCCCTCAAGAAGCCTTTCGCTAAGACAGTTCTTGTGGAATTGGCAAAGTGATATTTGGAAGTCCATAGAGGGCTATGGTGAAAAAGGAAATATCCTCAGATGAAATCTGGAAAGAAGATTTCTGAGAAACTGCTTAGTGTTCTGTTAATTAATCTCACAGAGTTACATCTGTATTTCGTGGATCTCTTTGCTAGCCTTATTTCTGTGGAATCTGAGAACAGATATTTCGGATCCCTTGGAAGACTACAGGGCCAAAGGAAATATCCTCCGATAACAAAGAGAAAGAAGCTTTCTGAGAAACTTCTTTGTGTTCTGTGAAATCATCTCACAGAGTTACAGCTTTCCCCTCAAGAAGCCTTTCGCTAAGACAGTTCTTCTGGAATTGGCAAAGTGAAATTTGGAAGCCCATAGAGGGCTATGGTGAAAATGGAAATATCCTCAGATGAAATCTGGAAAGAAGCTTTCTGAGAAACTGCTTAGTGTTCTGTTAATTCATGTCACAGAGTTACATCTGTATTTCGTGGATCTCTTTGCTAGCCTTATTTCTGTGGAATCTGAGAACAGATATTTCGGATACCTAGGAAGACTATAGGGTCAAAGGAAATATCCTCCGATAACAAAGAGAAAGAAGCTTTATGAGAAACTTCTTTGTGTTCTGTGAAATCATCTCACAGAGTTACAGCTTTCCCCTCAAGAAGCCTTTCGCTGAGACAGTTCTTGTGGAATTGGCAATGTGATATTTGGAAGCCCACAGAGGTCTATGGTGAAAAAGGAAATATCCTCAGATGAAATCTGGAAAGAAGCTTTCGGAGTAACTGCTTAGTGTACTGTTAATTCGTCTCACAGAGTTACATCTGTATTTCGTGGATCTCTTTGCTACCCTTATTTCTGTGGAATCTGAGAACAGATATTTCGGATCCCATGGAAGACTATAGGGCCAATTGTAATATCCTCCGATAACAAAGAGAAAGAAGCTTTCTGGGAAACTTCTTTGTGTTCTGTGAAATCATCTAACAGAGTTACAGCTTTCCCCTCAAGAAGCCTTTCGCTAAGACAGTTGTTCTGGAATTGGCAAAGTGATATTTGGAACCCCTAGAAGGGTATGGTGAAAAAGGAAATATCCTCAGATGAAATCTGGAAAGAAGCTTTCTGAGAAACTGCTTAGTGTTCTGTTAATTCATCGCACAGGGTTACATCTGTATTTCGTGGATCTCTTTGCTAGCCTTATTTCTGTGGACTCTGTGAACAGATATTTCGGATCCCTTGGAAGACTATAGGGCCAAAGGAAATATCCTCCGATAACAAAGAGAAAGAAGCTTTCTGAGAAACTTCTTTGTGTTCTGTGAAATCATCTCACAGAGTTACAGCTTTCCCCTCAAGAAGCCTTTCGCTAAGACAGTTCTTCTGGAATTGGCAAAGTGATATTTGGAAGCCCATAGAGGGCTATGGTGAAAAAGGAAATATCCTCAGATGAAATCTGGAAAGAAGCTTTCTGAGAAACTGCTTAGTGTTCTGTTAATTCATCTCACAGAGTTACATCTCTATTTCGTGGATCTCTTTGCTAGCCTTATTTCTGTGGAATCTGAGAAAAGGTATTTCGGATGCCTTGGAAGACTATAGGGCCAAAGGAAATATCCTCCGATAACAATGAGAAAGAAGCTTTCTGAGAAACTTCTTTGTGTTCTGTGAAATCATCTCACAGAGTTACAGCTTTCCCCTCAAGAAGCCTTTTGGTAAGACAGTTCTTGTGGAATTGGCAAAGTGATATTTGGAAGCCCATTGAGGGCTATGGTGAAAATGGAAATATCCTCAGATGAAATCTGGAAAGAAGCTTTCTGAGAAACTGCTTAGTGTTCTGTTCATTCATCTCACAGAGTTACATCTGTATTTCGTGGATCTCTTTGCTAGCCTTATTTCTGTGGAATCTGAGAAAAGATATTTCGGATTCCTTGGAAGACTATAGGGCCAAAGGAAATATCCTCCGATAACAAAGAGAAAGATGCTTTCTGAGAAACTTCTTTGTGTTCTGTGAAATCATCTCACAGAGTTACAGCTTTCCCCTCAAGAAGCCTTTCGCTAAGACAGTTCTTCTGGAATTGGCAAAGTGATATTTGGAAGCCCATAGAGGGCTTTGGTGAAAAGGGAAATATCCTCAGATGAAATCTGAAAAGAAGCATCCCGAGAAACTGCTTTGTGTTCTGTTAATTCATCTCACAGAGTTACATCGGTATTTCATGCATCTCTTTGCTAGCCTTATTTCTGCGGAATCTGATAACAGATATTTCGGATCCCTTGGAAGACTATAGGGCCAAAGGAAATATCCTCCGATAACAAAGAGAAAGAAGCTTTCTGAGAAACTTCTTTGTGTTCTGTGAAATCATCTCACAGAGTTACAGCTTTCCCCTCAAGAAGCCTTTCGCTAAGACAGTTCTTCTGGAATTGGCAAAGTGATATTTGGAAGCCCATAGAGGGCTTTGGTGAAAAAGGAAATATCCTCAGATGAAATCTGAAAAGAAGCTTTCCGAGAAACTGCTTAGTGTTCTGTTAATTTATCTCACAGAGTTACATCGGTATTTCATGGATCTCTTTGCTAGCCTTATTTCTGAGGAATCTGAGAACAGATATTTCGGATCCCTTTGAAGACTATAGGGCCAAAAGTAATATCCTCCGATAACAAAGAGTAAGAAGCTTTCTGAGAAACTTCTTTGTGTTTTGTGAAAACATCTCACAGAGTTACAGCATTCCCCTCAAGAAGCCTTTCGCTAAGAGAGTTCTTGTGGAATTGGCAAAGTGATATTTGGAAGTCCCTAGAGGGCTATGGTGAAAAAGGAAATATCCTCAGATGAAATCTGGAAAGAAGATTTCTGAGAAACTGCTTAGTGTTCTGTTAATTAATCTCACAGAGTTACATCTGTATTTCGTGGATCTCTTTGCTAGCCTTATTTCTGTGGAATCTGAGAACAGATATTTCGGATCCCTTGGAAGACTACAGGGCCAAAGGAAATATCCTCCGATAACAAAGAGAAAGAAGCTTTCTGAGAAACTTCTTTGTGTTCTGTGAAATCATCTCACAGAGTTACAGCTTTCCCCTCAAGAAGCCTTTCGCTAAGACAGTTCTTCTGGAATTGGCAAAGTGAAATTTGGAAGCCCATAGAGGGCTATGGTGAAAATGGAAATATCCTCAGATGAAATCTGGAAAGAAGCTTTCTGAGAAACTGCTTAGTGTTCTGTTAATTCATGTCACAGAGTTACATCTGTATTTCGTGGATCTCTTTGCTAGCCTTATTTCTGTGGAATCTGAGAACAGATATTTCGGATACCTAGGAAGACTATAGGGTCAAAGGAAATATCCTCCGATAACAAAGAGAAAGAAGCTTTATGAGAAACTTCTTTGTGTTCTGTGAAATCATCTCACAGAGTTACAGCTTTCCCCTCAAGAAGCCTTTCGCTGAGACAGTTCTTCTGGAATTGGCAAAGTGATATTTGGAAGCTCATAGAGGGCTATGGTGAAAAAGGAAATATCCTCAGATGAAATCTGGAAAGAAGATTCCTGAGAAACTGATTAGTGTTCTTTTAATTCATCTCACACAGTTACATCTGTATTTCGTGGATCTCTTTGCTTGCCTTATTTCTGTGGAATCTGAGAACAGATATTTCGGATCCCTTGGAAGACTATAGGGCCAAAGGAAATATCCTCCGATAACAAAGAGAAAGAAGCTTTCTGAGAAACTTCTTTGTGTTCTGTGAAATCATCTCACAGAGTTACAGCTTTCCCCTCAAGAAGCCTTTCGCTAAAACAGTTCTTGTGGAATTGGCAAAGTGATATTTGGAAGCCCATAGAGGGCTATGGTGAAAAAGGAAATATCCTCAGATGAAATCTGGAAAGAAGCTTTCTGAGAAACTGCTTAGTGTTCTGTTAATTCATCTCACAATGTTACATCTGTATTTCGTGGATCTCTTTGCTAGCCTTATTTCTGTGGAATCTGAGAACAGATATTTCGGATCCCTTGGAAGACTATAGGGCCAAAGGAAATATCCTCCGATAACAAAGAGAAAGAAGCTTTCTGAGAAACTTCCTTGTGTTTTGTGAAAACATCTCACAGAGTTACAGCTTTCCCCTCAAGAAGCCTTTCGCTAAGACAGTTCTTGTGGAATTGGCAAAGTGATATTTGGAAGCCCATCGAGGGGTATGGTGAAAAAGGAAATATCCTGAGATGAAATCTGGAAAGAAGCTTTCTGAGAAACTGCTTAGTGTTCTGTAATTCATCTCACAGAGTTACATCTGTATTTCTTGGATCTCTTTACTTGCCTTATTTCTGTGGAATCTGAGAACAGATATTTCGGATCCCTTGGAAGACTATAGGGCCAAAGGAAATATCCTCCGATAACAAAGAGAAAGAAGCTTTCTGAGAAACTTCTTTGTGTTCTGTGAAATCATCTCACAGAGTTACAGCTTTCCCCTCAAGAAGCCTTTCGCTAAGACAGTTCTTCTGGAATTGTCAAAGTGATATTTGGAAGCCCATTGAGGGCTTTGGTGAAAAAGGAAATATCCTCAGATGAAATCTGAAAAGAAGCATCCCGAGAAACTGCTTTGTGTTCTGTTAATTCATCTCACAGAGTTTCATCGGTATTTCATGCATCTCTTTGCTAGCCTTATTTCTGTGGAATCTGATAACAGATATTTCGGATCCCTTTGAAGACTATAGGGCCAAAGGAAATATCATCCGATAACAAAGAGAAAGAAGCTTTCTGAGAAACTTCTTTGTGTTCTGTGAAATCATCTCACAGAGTTACAGCTTTCCCCTCAAGAAGCCTTTCGCTAAGACAGTGGTTGTGGAATTGGCAAAGTGATATTTGGAGCCCATAGAGGGCTATGGTGAAAATGGAAATATCCTCAGATGAAATCTGGAAAGAAGCTTTCTGAGAAACTGCTTAGTGTTCTGTTAATTCATGTCACAGAGGTACATCTGTATTTCGTGGATCTCTTTGCTAGCCTTATTTCTGTGGAATCTGAGAACAGAAATTTCGGATCCCTTTGAAGATTATAGGGCCAAAGGAAATATCCTCCGATAACAAAGAGAAAGAAGCTGTCTGAGAAACTTCTTTGTGTTCTGTGAAATCATCTCACAGAGTTACAGCTTTCCCCTCAAGAAGCCTTTCGCTAAGACAGTTCTTGTGGAATTGGCAAAGTGATATTTGGAAGTCCATAGAGGGCTATGGTGAAAAAGGAAATATCCTCAGATGAAATCTGGAAAGAAGATTTCTGAGAAACTGCTTAGTGTTCTGTTAATTAATCTCACAGAGTTACATCTGTATTTCGTGGATCTCTTTGCTAGCCTTATTTCTGTGGAATCTGAGAACAGATATTTCGGATCCCTTGGAAGACTACAGGGCCAAAGGAAATATCCTCCGATAACAAAGAGAAAGAAGCTTTCTGAGAAACTTCTTTGTGTTCTGTGAAATCATCTCACAGAGTTACAGCTTTCCCCTCAAGAAGCCTTTCGCTAAGACAGTTCTTCTGGAATTGGCAAAGTGAAATTTGGAAGCCCATAGAGGGCTATGGTGAAAATGGAAATATCCTCAGATGAAATCTGGAAAGAAGCTTTCTGAGAAACTGCTTAGTGTTCTGTTAATTCATGTCACAGAGTTACATCTGTATTTCGTGGATCTCTTTGCTAGCCTTATTTCTGTGGAATCTGAGAACAGATATTTCGGATACCTAGGAAGACTATAGGGTCAAAGGAAATATCCTCCGATAACAAAGAGAAAGAAGCTTTATGAGAAACTTCTTTGTGTTCTGTGAAATCATCTCACAGAGTTACAGCTTTCCCCTCAAGAAGCCTTTCGCTGAGACAGTTCTTCTGGAATTGGCAAAGTGATATTTGGAAGCTCATAGAGGGCTATGGTGAAAAAGGAAATATCCTCAGATGAAATCTGGAAAGAAGATTTCTGAGAAACTGATTAGTGTTCTTTTAATTCATCTCACACAGTTACATCTGTATTTCGTGGATCTCTTTGCTTGCCTTATTTCTGTGGAATCTGAGAACAGATATTTCGGATCCCTTGGAAGACTATAGGGCCAAAGGAAATATCCTCCGATAACAAAGAGAAAGAAGCTTTCTGAGAAACTTCTTTGTGTTCTGTGAAATCATCTCACAGAGTTACAGCTTTCCCCTCAAGAAGCCTTTCGCTAAAACAGTTCTTGTGGAATTGGCAAAGTGATATTTGGAAGCCCATAGAGGGCTATGGTGAAAAAGGAAATATCCTCAGATGAAATCTGGAAAGAAGCTTTCTGAGAAACTGCTTAGTGTTCTGTTCATTCATCTCACAGAGTTACATCTGTATTTCGTGGATCTCTTTGCTAGCCTTATTTCTGTGGAATCTGAGAACAGATATTTCGGATCCCTTGGAAGACTATAGGGCCAAAGGAAATATCCTCCGATAACAAAGAGAAAGAAGCTTTCTGAGAAACTTCTTTGTGTTCTGTGAAATCATCTCACAGAGTTACAGCTTTCCCCTCAAGAAGCCTTTCGCTAAGAGAGTTCTTGTGGAATTGGCAAAGTGATATTTGGAAGCCCATAGAGGGCTATGGTGAAAAAGGAAATATCCTCAGATGAAATCTGGAAAGAAGCTTTCTGAGAAACTGCTTAGTGTTCTGTTAATTCATCTCACAATGTTACATCTGTATTTCGTGGATCTCTTTGCTAGCCTTATTTCTGTGGAATCTGAGAACAGATATTTCGGATCCCTTGGAAGACTATAGGGCCAAAGGAAATATCCTCCGATAACAAAGAGAAAGAAGCTTTCTGAGAAACTTCCTTGTGTTTTGTGAAAACATCTCACAGAGTTACAGCTTTCCCCTCAAGAAGCCTTTCGCTAAGACAGTTCTTGTGGAATTGGCAAAGTGATATTTGGAAGCCCATCGAGGGGTATGGTGAAAAAGGAAATATCCTGAGATGAAATCTGGAAAGAAGCTTTCTGAGAAACTGCTTAGTGTTCTGTAATTCATCTCACAGAGTTACATCTGTATTTCTTGGATCTCTTTGCTAGCCTTATTTCTGTGGAATCTGAGAACAGATATTTCGGATCCCTTGGAAGACTATAGGGCCAAAGGAAATATCCTCCGATAACAAAGAGAAAGAAGCTTTCTGAGAAACTTCTTTGTGTTCTGTGAAATCATCTCACAGAGTTACAGCTTTCCCCTCAAGAAGCCTTTCGCTAAGACAGTTCTTCTGGAATTGGCAAAGTGATATTTGGAAGCCCATTGAGGGCTTTGGTGAAAAAGGAAATATCCTCAGATGAAATCTGAAAAGAAGCTTTCCGAGAAACTGCTTAGTGTTCTGTTAATTCATCTCACAGAGTTACATCGGTATTTCACGGATCTCTTTGCTAGCCTTATTTATGTGGAATCTGAGAACAGACATTTCGGATCCCTTGGAAGACTATAGGGCCAAAGGAAATATCCTCCGATAACAAAGAGAAAGAAGCTTTCTGAGAAACTTCCTTGCGTTTTGTGAAAACATCTCACAGAGTTACAGCTTTCCCCTCAAGAAGCCTTTCGCTAAGACAGTTCTTGTGGAATTGGCAAAGTGATATTTGGAAGCCCATAGAGGGCTTTGGTGAAATAGGAAATATCCTCAGATGAAATCTGAAAAGAAGCATCCCGAGAAACTGCTTTGTGTTCTGTTAATTCATCTCACAGAGTTACATCGGTATTTCATGCATCTCTTTGCTAGCCTTATTTCTGTGGAATCTGATAACAGATATTTCGGATCCCTTTGAAGAATATAGGGCCAAAGGAAATATCATCCGATAACAAAGAGAAAGAAGCTTTCTGAGAAACTTCTTTGTGTTCTGTGAAATCATCTCACAGAGTTACAGCTTTCCCCTCAAGAAGCCTTTCGCTAAGACAGTGGTTGTGGAATTGGCAAAGTGATATTTGGAGCCCATAGAGGGCTATGGTGAAAATGGAAATATCCTCAGATGAAATCTGGAAAGAAGCTTTCTGAGAAACTGCTTAGTGTTCTGTTAATTCATGTCACAGAGGTACATCTGTATTTCGTGGATCTCTTTGCTAGCCTTATTTCTGTGGAATCTGAGAACAGAAATTTCGGATCCCTTTGAAGATTATAGGGCCAAAGGAAATATCCTCCGATAACAAAGAGAAAGAAGCTGTCTGAGAAACTTCTTTGTGTTCTGTGAAATCATCTCACAGAGTTACAGCTTTCCCCTCAAGAAGCCTTTCGCTAAGACAGTTCTTGTGGAATTGGCAAAGTGATATTTGGAAGTCCATAAAGGGCTATGGTGAAAAAGGAAATATCCTCAGATGAAATCTGGAAAGAAGATTTCTGAGAAACTGCTTAGTGTTCTCTTAATTAATCTCACAGAGTTACATCTGTATTTCGTGGATCTCTTTGCTAGCCTTATTTCTGTGGAATCTGAGAACAGATATTTCGGATACCTAGGAAGACTATAGGGTCAAAGGAAATATCCTCCGATAACAAAGAGAAAGAAGCTTTATGAGAAACTTCTTTGTGTTCTGTGAAATCATCTCACAGAGTTACAGCTTTCCCCTCAAGAAGCCTTTCGCTGAGACAGTTCTTCTGGAATTGGCAAAGTGATATTTGGAAGCTCATAGAGGGCTATGGTGAAAAAGGAAATATCCTCAGATGAAATCTGGAAAGAAGATTTCTGAGAAACTGATTAGTGTTCTTTTAATTCATCTCACACAGTTACATCTGTATTTCGTGGATCTCTTTGCTTGCCTTATTTCTGTGGAATCTGAGAACAGATATTTCGGATCCCTTGGAAGACTATAGGGCCAAAGGAAATATCCTCCGATAACAAAGAGAAAGAAGCTTTCTGAGAAACTTCTTTGTGTTCTGTGAAATCATCTCACAGAGTTACAGCTTTCCCCTCAAGAAGCCTTTCGCTAAAACAGTTCTTGTGGAATTGGCAAAGTGATATTTGGAAGCCCATAGAGGGCTATGGTGAAAAAGGAAATATCCTCAGATGAAATCTGGAAAGAAGCTTTCTGAGAAACTGCTTAGTGTTCTGTTCATTCATCTCACAGAGTTACATCTGTATTTCGTGGATCTCTTTGCTAGCCTTATTTCTGTGGAATCTGAGAACAGATATTTCGGATCCATTGGAAGACTATAGTGCCAAAGGAAATATCCTCCGATAACAAAGAGAAAGAAGCTTTCTGAGAAACTTGATTGTGTTCTGTGAAATCATCTCACAGAGTTACAGCTTTCCCCTCAAGAAGCCTTTTGCTAAGACAGTTCTTGTGGAATTGGCAAAGTGATATTTGGAAGCCCATTGAGGGCTATGGTGAAAATGGAAATATCCTCAGATGAAATCTGGAAAGAAGCTTTCTGAGAAACTGCTTAGTGTTCTGTTCATTCATCTCAGAGTTACATCTGTATTTCGTGGATCTCTTTGCTAGCCTTATTTCTGTGGAATCTGAGAAAAGATATTTCGGATTCCTTGGAAGACTATAGGGCCAAAGGAAATATCCTCCGATAACAAAGAGAAAGATGCTTTCTGAGAAACTTCTTTGTGTTCTGTGAAATCATCTCACAGAGTTACAGCTTTCCCCTCAAGAAGCCTTTCGCTAAGACAGTTCTTCTGGAATTGGCAAAGTGATATTTGGAAGCCCATAGAGGGCTTTGGTGAAAAGGGAAATATCCTCAGATGAAATCTGAAAAGAAGCATCCCGAGAAACTGCTTTGTGTTCTGTTAATTCATCTCACAGAGTTACATCGGTATTTCATGCATCTCTTTGCTAGCCTTATTTCTGCGGAATCTGATAACAGATATTTCGGATCCCTTGGAAGACTATAGGGCCAAAGGAAATATCCTCCGATAACAAAGAGAAAGAAGCTTTCTGAGAAACTTCTTTGTGTTCTGTGAAATCATCTCACAGAGTTACAGCTTTCCCCTCAAGAAGCCTTTCGCTAAGACAGTTCTTCTGGAATTGGCAAAGTGATATTTGGAAGCCCATAGAGGGCTTTGGTGAAAAAGGAAATATCCTCAGATGAAATCTGAAAAGAAGCTTTCCGAGAAACTGCTGAGTGTTCTGTTAATTCATCTCACAGAGTTACATCGGTATTTCATGGATCTCTTTGCTAGCCTTATTTCTGTGGAATCTGAGAACAGATATTTCGGATCCCTTTGAAGACTATAGGGCCAAAGGTAATATCCTCCGATAACAAAGAGTAAGAAGCTTTCTGAGAAACTTCTTTGTGTTTTGTGAAAACATCTCACAGAGTTACAGCATTCCCCTCAAGAAGCCTTTCGCTAAGAGAGTTCTTGTGGAATTGGCAAAGTGATATTTGGAAGCCCTTTGAGGGCTATGGTGAAAAAGGAAATATCCTCAGATGAAATCTGGAAAGAAGCTTTCTGAGAAACTGCTTAGTGTTCTGTTAATTCATCTCACAATGTTACATCTGTATTTCGTGGATCTCTTTGCTAGCCTTATTTCTGTGGAGTCTGAGAACAGATATTTCGGATCCCTTGGAAGACTATAGGGCCAAAGGAAATATCCTCCGATAACAAAGAGAAAGAAGCTTTCTGAGAAACTTCCTTGTGTTTTGTGAAAACATCTCACAGAGTTACAGCTTTCCCCTCAAGAAGCCTTTCGCTAAGACAGTTCTTGTGGAATTGGCAAAGTGATATTTGGAAGCCCATCGAGGGGTATGGTGAAAAAGGAAATATCCTGAGATGAAATCTGGAAAGAAGCTTTCTGAGAAACTGCTTAGTGTTCTGTAATTCATCTCACAGAGTTACGTCTGTATTTCTTGGATCTCTTTGCTAGCCTTATTTCTGTGGAATCTGAGAACAGATATTTCGGATCCCTTGGAAGACTATAGGGCCAAAGGAAATATCCTCCGATAACAAAGAGAAAGAAGCTTTCTGAGAAACTTCTTTGTGTTCTGTGAAATCATCTCACAGAGTTACAGCTTTCCCCTCAAGAAGCCTTTCGCTAAGACAGTTCTTCTGGAATTGGCAAAGTGATATTTGGAAGCCCATTGAGGGCTTTGGTGAAAAAGGAAATATCCTCAGATGAAATCTGAAAAGAAGCTTTCCGAGAAACTGCTTAGTGTTCTGTTAATTCATCTCACAGAGTTACATCGGTATTTCATGGATCTCTTTGCTAGCCTTATTTATGTGGAATCTGAGAACAGACATTTCGGATCCCTTGGAAGACTATAGGGCCAAAGGAAATATCCTCCGATAACAAAGAGAAAGAAGCTTTCTGAGAAACATCTTTGTGTTC
Source organism: Macaca mulatta (assembly GCF_049350105.2). Lineage (NCBI taxonomy): Eukaryota > Metazoa > Chordata > Mammalia > Primates > Cercopithecidae > Macaca > Macaca mulatta. The sequence continues at coordinate 33,515,388 of NC_133418.1, forward strand.
TGTGAAATCATCTCACAGAGTTACAGCTTTCCCCTCAAGAAACCTTTCGGTAAGACAGTTCTTGTGGAATTGGCAAACTGATATTTGGAAGCTCATAGAGGGCTGTGGTGAAAAAAGAAATATCCTCAGATGAAATCTGGAAAGAAGCTTCCTGAGAAACTGCTTAGTGTTCTGTGAATTCATCTCACAGAGTTACATCTGTATTTCGTGGATATCTTTGCTAGCCTTATTTCTGTGTAATCTGAGAACAGATATTTCGGATCCCTTGGAAGACTATAGGGCCAAAGGAAATATCCTCCGATAACAAAGAGAAAGAAGCTTTCTGAGAAACTTCTTTGTGTTCTGTGAAATCATCTCACAGAGTTACAGCTTTCCCCTCAAGAAGCCTTTCGCTAAGACAGTTCTTCTGGAATTGGCAAAGTGATATTTGGAAGCCCATAGAGGGCTTTGGTGAAAAAGGAAATATCCTCAGATGAAATCTGAAAAGAAGCTTTCCGAGAAACTGCTTAGTGTTCTGTTAATTCATCTCACAGAGTTACATCGGTAATTCATGGATCTCTTTGCTAGCCTTATTTCTGTGGAATCTGAGAGCAGATATTTCGGATCCCTTTGAAGACTATAGGGCCAAAGGTAATATCCTCCGATAACAAAGAGTAAGAAGGTTTCTGAGAAACTTCTTTGTGTTTTGTGAAAACATCTCACAGAGTTACAGCATTCCCCTCAAGAAGCCTTTCGCTAAGAGAGTTCTTGTGGAATTGGCAAAGTGATATTTGGAAGCCCTTAGAGGGCTATGGTGAAAAAGGAAATATCCTCAGATGAAATCTGGAAAGAAGCTTTCTGAGAAACTGCTTAGTGTTCTGTTAATTCATCTCACAATGTTACATCTGTATTGCGTGGATCTCTTTGCTAGCCTTATTTCTGTGGAATCTGAGAACAGATATTTCGGATCCCTTGGAAGACTATAGGGCCAAAGGAAATATCCTCCGATAAGAAAGAGAAAGAAGCTGTCTGAGAAACTTCCTTGTGTTTTGTGAAAACATCTCACAGAGTTACAGCTTTCCCCTCAAGAAGCCTTTCGCTAAGACAGTTCTTGTGGAATTGGCAAAGCGATATTTGGAAGCCCATAGAGGGCAATGGTGAAAAAGGAAATATCCTCAGATGAAATCTGGAAAGAAGCTTTCTGAGAAACTGCTTAGTGTTCTGTTAATTCATCTCACCGAGTTACATCTTTATTTCGTGGATGTCTTTGCTAGCCTTATTTCTGTGGAATCTGAGAACAGATATTTCGGATCCCTTGGAAGACTATAGGGCCAAAGGAAATATCCTCCGATAACAAAGAGAAAGAAGCTTTCTTAGAAACTTCTTTGTGTTCTGTGAAATCATCTCACAGAGTTACAGCTTTCCCCTCAAGAAGCCTTTCGCTAAGACAGTTCTTGTGGAATTGTCAAAGTGATAATTGGAAGCCCATAGAGGGTTATGGGGAAAAAGTAAATATCCTCAGATGAAATCTGGAAAGAAGCTTTCTGAGAAACTGCTTAGTGTTCTGTTAATTCATCTAACAGAGTTACATCTGTATTTCGTGGATCTCTTTGCTAGCCTTATTTCTGTGGAATCTGAGAACAGATATTTCAGTTCCCTTGGAAGACTATAGGGCCAAAGGAAATATCCTCCGATAACAAACAGAAAGTAGCTTTCTGAGAAACTTCTTTGTGTTCTGTGAAATCATCTCACAGAGTTAGCTTTCCCCTCAAAAAGCCTTTCGCTAAGACAGTTCTTGTGGAATTGGCAAAGTGATATTTGGAAGCCCATAGAGGGCTACGGTGAAAATGGAATTATCCTCAGATGAAATATGGAAAGAAGCTTTCTGGGAAACTGCTTAGTGTTCTGTTAATTCATGTCACAGAGTTACATCTGTATTTCGTGGATCTCTTTGCTAGCCTTATTTCTGTGGAATCTGAGAACAGATATTTCGGATCCCTTTGAAAATTATAGGGCCAAAGGAAGTATCCTCCGATAAAAAAAGAGAAAGAAGCTTTCTGAGGAACTTCTTTGTGTTCTGTGAAATCATCTCACAGAGTGACAGCTTTCCCCTCAAGAAGCCTTTCGCTAAGACAGTTCTTGTGGAATTGGCAAAGGGATATTTGGAAGCCCATAGAGGGCTACGGTGAAAAAGGAAATATCTTCAGATGAAATCTGGAAAGAAGATATCTGAGAAACTGCTTAGTGTTCTGTTAATTCATCTCACAGAGTTACATCTTTATTTCGTGGATCTCTTTGCTAGCCTTATTTCTGTGGAATCTGAGAACAGGTATTTCAAATGCCTTCGAAGACTATAGGGCCAAAGGAAATATCCTCCGATAACAAAGAGAAAGGAGCTTTCTGAGAAACTTCTTTGTGTTCTGTAAATCATCTCACAGAGTTACAGCTTTCCCCTCAAGATGCCTTTCTCTAAGACAGTTCTTGTGGAATTGGCAAAGTGATATTTGGAAGCCCATAGTGGGCTCTGGTGAAAAAGGAAATATCCTCTGATGAAATCTGGAAAGAAGCTTTCTGAGAAACTGCTTAGTGTTCTGTTAATTCATCTCACAGAGTTACATCTGTATTTCGTGGATCTCCTTGCTAACCTTATTTCTGTGGAATCTGAGAACAGATATTTCGGATCCCTTTGAAGACTATAGGGCCAAAGGAAATATCCTCCGATAACAAAGAGAAAGAAGCTTTCTGAGAAACTTCTTTGTGTTCTGTGAAATCATCTCACAGAGTTACAGCTTTCCCCTCAAGAAGCCTTTCGCTAAGACAGTTGTTCTGGAATTGGCAAAGTGATATTTGGAATCCCACAGAGGGCTATGGTGAAAAAGGAAATATCCTCAGATGAAATCTGGAAAGAGGTTTCTGAGAAACTGCTTAGTGTTCTGTTCATTCATCTCACAGAGTTATATCTGTATTTCGTGGATCTCTTTGCTAGCCTTATTTCTGTGGAATCTTATAACAGATATTTCGGATTCCTTGGACGAATATAGGGCCAAAGGAAATATCCTCCGATAACAAAGAGAAAGAAGCTGTCTGAGAAACTTCTTTGTGTTCTGTGAAATCATCTGACAGAGTTACAGCTTTCCCCTCAAGAAGCCTTTCGCTAAGACAGTTCTTGTGGAATTGGCAAAGTGATATTTGGAAGCCCATAGAGGGCAATGGTGAAAAAGGAAATATCCTCAGATGAAATCTGGAAAGAAGGTTTCTGAGAAACTGCTTAGTGTTCTGTTAATTCATCTCACAGAGTTACATCTGTATTTCGTGGATCTCTTTGCTAGCCTTATTACTGTGGAATCTGAGAACAGATATTTCGGATCCCTTGGAAGACTATAGGGCCAAAGGAAATATCCTCCGATAACAAAGAGAAAGAAGCTTTCTGAGAAACTTCTTTGTGTTCTGTGAAATCATCTCACAGAGTTACAGCTTTCCCCTCAAGAAGCCTTTCGCTAAGACTGTTCTTGTGGAATTGGCAAAGTGATATTGGGAAGCCCATAGTGGGCTATGGGGAAAAAGGAAGTATCCTCATATGAAATCTGGAAAGAAGCTTTCGGAGAAACTGCTTAGTGTTCTGTTAATTCATCTCACAGGGTTACATCTGTATTTCGTGGATCTCTTTGCTAGCCTTATTTCTGTGGAATCTGAGAACAGATATTTCGGATCCCTTGGAAGACTATAGCGCCAAAGGAAATATCCTCCGATAACAAAGAGAAAGAAGCTTTCTGAGAAACTTCTTTGTGTTCTGTGAAATCATCTCACAGAGTTACAGCTTTCCCCTCAAGAAGCCTTTCGCTAAGACAGTTGTTCTGGAATTGGCAAAGTGATATTTGGAATCCCATAGAGGGCTATGGTGAAAAAGGAATTATCCTCAGATGAAATCTGGAAAGAGGCTTTCTGAGAAACTGCTTAGTGTTCTGTTCATTCATCTCACAGAGTTACATCTGTATTTCGTGGATCTCTTTGCTAGCCTTATTTCTGTGTAATCTGAGAACAGATATTTCGGATCCCTTTGAAGACTATAGGGCCAAAGGAAATATCATCCGATAACAAAGTGAAAGAAGCTTTCTGAGAAACTTCTTTGTGTTCTGTGAAATCATCTCACAGAGTTACAGCTTTACCCTCAAGAAGCCTTTCGCTAAGACAGTGGTTGTGGAATTGGCAAAGTGATATTTGGAGCCCAGAGAGGGCTATGGTGAAAATGGAAATATCCTCAGATGAAATGTGGAAAGAAGCTTTCTGAGAAACTGCTTAGTGTTCTGTTAATTCATGTCACAGAGTTACATCTGTATTTCGTGGATCTCTTTGCTAGCCTTATTTCTGTGGAATCTGAGAACAGATATTTCGGATCCCTTTGAAGATTATGGGGCCAAAGGAAATATCCTCCGATAACAAAGAGAAAGAAGCTTTCTGAGAAACTTCTTTGTGTACTGTGAAATCATCTCACAGAGTTACAGCTTTCCCCTCAAGAAGCCTTTCGCTAAGACAGTTCTTGTGGAATTGGCAAAGTGATATTTGGAAGCCCATAGAGGGCTATGGTGAAAAAGGAAATATCCTCAGATGAAATCTGGAAAGAAGCTTTCTGAGAAACTGCTTAGTGTTCTGTTAATTCATCTCACAGAGTTACATCTGTATTTCGTGGATCTCTTTGCTAGCCTTATTTCTGTGGAATCTGAGAAAAGGTATTTCGGATCCCTTGGAAGACTATAGGGCCAAAGGAAATATCCTCCGATAACAATGAGAAAGAAGCTTTCTGAGAAACTTCTTTGTGTTCTGTGAAATCATCTCACAGAGTTACAGCTTTCCCCTCAAGAAGCTTTTCGCTAAGACAGTTGTTCTGGAATTGGCAAAGTGATATTTGGAATCCCATAGAGGGCTATGGTGAAAAATGAAATATCATCAGATGCAATCTGGAAAGAGGTTTCTGAGAAACTGCTTAGTGTTCTGTTCATTCATCTCACAGAGTTATACCTGTATTTCGTGGATCTCTTTGCTAGCCTTATTTCTGTGGAATCTTATAACAGATATTTCGGATTCCTTGGAAGAATATAGGGCCAAAGGAAATATCCTCCGATAACAAAGAGAAAGAAGCTGTCTGAGAAACTTCTTTGTGTTCTGTGAAATCATCTCACAGAGTTACAGCTTTCCCCTCAAGAAGTCTTTCGCTAAGACAGTTTCTGTGGAATTGGCAAAGTGATATTTGGAAGCCCATAGAGGGCTATGGTGAAAAAGGAAATATCCTCAGATGAAATCTGGAAAGAAGATTTCTGAGAAACTGCTTAGTGTTCTGTTAATTAATCTCACAGAGTTACATCTGTATTTCGTGGATCTCTTTGCTAGCCTTATTTCTGTGGAATCTGAGAACAGATATTTCGGATCCCTTGGAAGACTATAGGGCCAAAGGAAATATCCTCCGATAACAAAGAGAAAGAAGCTTTCTGAGAAACTTCTTTGTGTTCTGTGAAATCATCTCACAGAGTTACAGCTTTCCCCTCAAGAAGCCTTTCGCTAAGACAGTTCTTCTGGAATTGGCAAAGTGAAATTTGGAAGCCCATAGAGGGCTATGGTGAAAATGGAAATATCCTCAGATGAAATCTGGAAAGAAGATTTCTGAGAAACTGCTTAGTGTTCTGTTAATTCATCTCACACAGTTACATCTGTATTTCGTGGATCTCTTTGCTTGCCTTATTTCTGTGGAATCTGAGAACAGATATTTCGGATCCCTTGGAAGACTATAGGGCCAAAGGAAATATCCTCCGATAACAAACAGAAAGAAGCTTTCTGAGAAACTTCTTTGTGTTCTGTGAAATCATCTCACAGAGTTACAGCTTTCCCCTGAAGAAGCCTTTCCCTAAAACAGTTCTTGTGGAATTGGCAAAGTGATATTTGGAAGCCCATAGAGGGCTATGGGGAAAAAGGAAATATCCTCAGATGAAATCTGGAAAGAAGCTTTCTGAGAAACTGCTTAGTGTTCTGTTCATTCATCTCACAGAGTTACATCTGTATTTCGTGGATCTCTTTGCTAGCCTTATTTCTGTGGAATCTGAGAACAGATATTTCGGATCCCTTGGAAGACTATAGGGCCAAAGGAAATATCCTCCGATAACAAAGAGAAAGAAGCTTTCTGAGAAACTTAATTGTGTTCTGTGAAATCATCTCACAGAGTTACAGCTTTCCCCTCAAGAAGCCTTTTGCTAAGACAGTTCTTGTGGAATTGGCAAAGTGATATTTGGAAGCCCATTGAGGGCTATGGTGAAAATGGAAATTTCCTCAGATGAAATCTGGAAAGAAGCTTTCTGAGAAACTGCTTAGTGTTCTGTTCATTCATCTCACAGAGTTACATCTGTATTTCGTGGATCTCTTCGCTAGCCTTATTTCTGTGGAATCTGAGAAAAGATATTTCGTATTCCTTGGAAGACTATAGGGCCAAAGGAAATATCCTCCGATAACAAAGAGAAAGATGCTTTCTGAGAAACTTCTTTGTGTTCTGTGAAATCATCTCACAGAGTTACAGCTTTCCCCTCAAGAAGCCTTTCGCTAAGACAGTTCTTCTGGAATTGGCAAAGTGATATTTGGAAGCCCATAGAGGGCATTGGTGAAAAAGGAAATATCCTCAGATGAAATCTGAAAAGAAGCATCCCGAGAAACTGCTTTGTGTTCTGTTAATTCATCTCACAGAGTTACATCGGTATTTCATGCATCTCTTTGCTAGCCTTATTTCTGTGGAATCTGAGAACAGATATTTCGGATCTCTTTGAAGATTATACGGCCAAAGGAAATATCCTCCGATAAAAAAGAGAAATAAGCTTCTGAGGAACTTCTTTGTGTTCTGTGAAATCATGTCACAGAGTTACAGCTTTCCCCTCAGGAAGCCTTTCGCTAAGACAGTTCTTGTGGAATTGGCAAAGCGATATTTGGAAGCCCATAGAGGGCTATGGTGAAAAAGGAAATATCCTCAGATGAAATCTGGAAAGAAGCTTTCTGAGAAACTGCTTAGTGTTCTGTTAATTCATCTCACCGAGTTACATCTTTATTTCGTGGATGTCTTTGCTAGCCTTATTTCTGTGGAATCTGAGAACAGATATTTCGGATCCCTTGGAAGACTATAGGGCCAAAGGAAATATCCTCCGATAACAAAGAGAAAGAAGCTTTCTGAGAAACTTCTTTGTGTTCTGTGAAATCATCTCACAGAGTTACAGCTTTCCCCTCAAGAAGCCTTTCGCTAAGACAGTTCTTGTGGAATTGTCAAAGTGATAATTGGAAGCCCATAGAGGGGTATGGGGAAAAAGGAAATATCCTCAGATGAAATCTGGAAAGAAGCTTTCTGAGAAACTGCTTAGTGTTCTGTTAATTCATCTCACAGAGTTACATCTGTATTTCGTGGATCACTTTGCTAGCCTTATTTCTGTGGAATCTGAGAACAGATATTTCGGATCCCTTGGAAGACTATAGGGCCAAGGAAATATCCTCCGATAACAAAGAGAAAGAAGCTTTCTGAGGAACTTCTTTGTGTTCTGTGAAATCATCTCACAGAGTTACAGCTTTCCCCTCAAGAAGCCTTTCGCTAAGACAGTTCTTGTGGAATTGGCAAAGTGATATTTGGAAGCCCATAGAGGGCTACGGTGAAAAAGGAAATATCTTCAGATGAAATCTGGAAAGAAGATTTCTGAGAAACTGCTTAGTGTTGTGTTAATTCATCTCACAGTGTTACATCTTTATTTCGTGGATCTCTTTGCTAGCCTTGTTTCTGTGGAATCTGAGAACAGATATTTCAGATGCCTTCGAAGACTATAGGGCCAAAGGAAATATCCTCCGATAACAAAGAGAAAGAAGTTTTCTGAGAAACTTCTTTGTGTTCTGTGAAATCATCTCACAGAATTTCAGCTTTCCCCTCAAGAAGCCTTTCTCTAAGACAGTTCTTGTGGAATTGGCAAAGTGATATTTGGAAGCCCATAGTGGGCTCCGGTGAAAAAGGAAATATCCTCAGATGAAATCTGGAAAGAAGCTTTCCGAGAAACTGCTTAGTGTTCTGTTAATTCATCTCACAGAGTTTCATCTGTATTTCGTGGATCTCTTTGCTAGCCTTATTTCTGTGGAATCTGAGAACAGATATTTCGGATCCCTTGGAAGACTATAGGGCCAAAGGAAATATCCTCCGATAAGAAAGAGACAGAAGCTTTCTGAGAAACTTCTTTGTGTTCTGTGAAATCAGCTCACAGAGTTACAGCTTTCCCCTCAAGAAGCCTTTCGCTAAGACAGTTCTTCTGGAATTGGCAAAGTGATATTTGGAAGCCCATAGAGGGCTATGGTGAAAAAGGAAATATCCTCAGATGAAATCTGGAAAGAAGCTTTCTGAGAAACTGCTTAGTGTTCTGTTAATTCATCTCACAGAGTTACTTCTGTATTTCGTGGATCTCTTTGCTAGCCTTATTTCTGTGGAGTCTGAGAACAGATATTTCGGATCCCTTGGAAGACTATAGGGCCAAAGGAAATATCCTCCGATAACAAAGAGAAAGAAGCTTTCTGAGAAACTTCTTTGTGTTCTGTGAAATCATCTCACAGAGTTACAGCTTTCCCCTCAAGAAGCCTTTTGCTAAGACAGTTGTTGTGGAATTGGCAAAGTGATATTTGGAAGCCCATAGAGGGCTATGGTGAAAAAGGAAATATCCTCAGATGAAATCTGGAAAGAAGCTTTCTGAGAAACTGCTTAGTGTTCTGTTAATTCATCTCACAGAGTTACATCTGTATTTCGTGGATCTCTTTGCTAGCCTTATTTCTGTGGAAACTGAGAACAGATATTTCGGATCCCTTGGAAGACTCTAGGGACAAAGGAAATATCCTCCGATAACAAAGAGAAAGAAGCTTTCTGAGAAACTTCTTTGTGTTCTGTGAAATCATCTCACAGAGTTACAGCTTTCCCCTCAAGAAGCCGTTCGCTAAGACAGTTCTTGTGGAAATGGCAAAGTGATATTTGGAAGCTCATAGAGGGCTGTGGTGAAAAAAGAAATATCCTCAGATGAAATCTGGAAAGAAGCTTTCTGAGAAACTGCTTAGTGTTCTGTTAATTCATCTCACAGAGTTACATCTCTATTTCGTGGATCTCTTTGCTAGCCTTATTTCTGTGGAATCTGAGAACAGATATTTCGGATCCCTTGGAAGACTATAGGGCCAAAGGAAATATACTCCGATAACAAAGAGAAAGAAGCTTTCTGAGAAACTTCTTTGTGTTCTGTGAAATCATCTCCCAGAGTTACAGCTTTCCCCTCAAGAAGCCTTTCGCTAAGACAGTTTTGTGGAATTGGCAAAGTGATAATTGGAAGCCCATAGAGGGGTATGGTGAAAAGAAATATCCTCAGATGAAATCTGGAAAGAAGCTTTCTGAAAAACTGCTTAGTGTTCTGTTAATTCATCTCACAGCGTTACATCTGTATTTCGTGGATCTCTTTGCAAGCCTTATTTCTGTGGAATCTGAGAACAGATATTTCGGATCCCTTGGAAGACTATAGGGCCTAAGGAAATATCCTCCGATAACAATGAGAAAGAAGCTTTCTGAGAAACTTCTTTGTGTTCTGTGAAATCATCTCACAGAGTTACAGCTTTCCCCTTAAGAAGCCTTTCGCTAAGACAGTTCTTCTGGAATTGGCAAAGTGATATTTGGAAGCCCATAGAGGGCTTTGGTGAAAAAGGAAATATCCTCAGATGAAATCTGAAAAGAAGATTTCCGAGAAACTGCTTAGTGTTCTGTTAATTCATCTCACAGATTTACATCCGTATTTCATGGCTCTCTTTGCTAGCCTTATTTCTGTGGAATCTGAGAACAGATATTTCAGTTCCCTTTGAAGACTATAGGGCCAAAGGAAATATCCTCCGATAACAAAGAGAAAGAAGCTATCTGAGAAACTTCTTTGTGTTTTGTGAAATCATCTCACAGAGTTACAGCATTCCCCTCAAGAAGCCTTTCCCTAAGACAGTTCTTGTGGAATTGGCAAAGTGATATTTGGAAGCCCTTAGAGGGCTATGGTGAAAAAGGAAATATCCTTAGATGAAATCTGGAAAGAAGCTTTCTGAGAAACTGCTTAGTGTTCTGTTAATTCATCTCACAGACTTACATCTGTATTTCGTGGATGTCTTTGCTAGCCTTATTTCTGTGGAATCTGAGAACAGATATTTCGGATCCCTTTGAAGATTATACGGCCAAAGGAAATATCCTCCGATAAAAAAGAGAAAGAAGCTTCTGAGGAACTTCTTTGTGTTCTGTGAAATCAACTCACAGAGTTACAGCTTTCCCCTCAAGAAGCCTTTCGCTAAGACAGTTCTTGTGGAATTGGCAAAGCGATATTTGGAAGCCCATAGAGGGCTACGGTGAAAATGGAAATATCCTTAGATGAAATCTGGAAAGAAGCTTTCTGAGAAACTGCTTAGTGTTCTGTTAATTCATGTCACAGAGTTACATCTGTATTTCGTGGATCTCTTTGCTAGCCTTATTTCTGTGGAATCTGAGAACAGATATTTCGGATCCCTTTGAAAATTATAGGGCCAAAGGAAGTATCCTCCGATAAAAAAGAGAAAGAAGCTTTCTGAGGAACTTCTTTGTGTTCTGTGAAATCATCTCACAGAGTGACAGCTTTCCACTCAAGAAGCCTTTCGCTAAGTCAGTTCTTGTGGAATTGGCAAAGTGATATTTGGAAGCCCATAGAGGGCTGCGGTGAAAAAGGAAATATCTTCAGATGAAATCTGGAAAGAAGATTTCTGAGAAACTGCTTAGTGTTCTGTTAATTCATCTCACAGTGTTACATCTTTATTTCGTGGATCTCTTTGCTAGCCTTATTTCTGTGGAATATGAGAACAGATAATTCAGATGCCTTCGAAGACTATAGGGCCAAAGGAAATATCCTCCGATAACAAAGAGAAAGAAGCTTTCTGAGAAACTTCTTTGTGTTCTGTGAAATCATCTCACAGAGTTACAGCTTTCCCCTCAAGAAGCCTTTCTCTAAGACAGTTCTTGTGGAATTGGCAAAGTGATATTTGGAAGCCCATAGTGGGCTCTGGTGAAAAAGGAAATATCCTCAGATGAAATCTGGAAAGAAGCTTTCCGAGAAACTGCTTAGTGTTCTGTTAATTCATCTCACAGAGTTTCATCTGTATTTCGTGGATCTCTTTGCTAGCCTTATTTCTGTGGGATCTGAGAACAGATATTTCGGATCCCTTGGAAGACTATAGGGCCAAAGGAAATATCCTCCGATAACAAAGAGAAAGAAGCTTTCTGAGAAACTTCTTTGTGTTCTGTGAAATCAGCTCACAGAGTTACAGCTTTCCCCTCAAGAAGCCTTTCGCTAAGACAGTTCTTCTGGAATTGGAAAAGTGATATTTGGAAGCCCATAGAGGGCTATGGTGAAAAAGGAAATATCCTCAGATGAAATCTGCAAAGAAGCTTTCTGAGAAACTGCTTAGTGTTCTGTTAATTCATCTCACAGAGTTACATCTGTATTTCGTGGATCTCTTTGCTAGCCTTATTTCTGTGGAATCTGAGAACAGATATTTCGGATCCCTTGGAAGACTATAGGGCCAAAGGAAATATCCTCCGATAACAAAGAGAAAGAAGCTTTCTGAGAAACTTCTTTGTGTTCTGTGAAATCATCTCACAGAGTTACAGCTTTCCCCTCAAGAAGCCTTTCGCTAAGACAGTTCTTGTGGAATTGGCAAAGTGATATTTGGAAGCCCATAGAGGGATATGGTGAAAAAGGAAATATCCTCAGATGAAATCTGGAAAGAAGCTTTCTGAGAAACTGCTTAGTGTTCTGTTAATTCATTTCACAGAGTTACATCTGTATTTCGTGGATCTCTTTGCTAGCCTTATTTCTGTGGAAACTGAGAACAGATATTTCGGATCCCTTGGAAGACTATAGGGCCAAAGGAAATATCCTCCGATAACAAAGAGAAAGAAGCTTTCTGAGAAACTTCTTTGTGTTCTGTGAAATCATCTCACAGAGTTACAGCTTTCCCCTCAAGAAGCCGTTCGCTAACACAGTTCTTGTGGAAATGGCAAAGTGATATTTGGAAGCTCATAGAGGGCTGTGGTGAAAAAAGAAATATCCTCAGATGAAATCTGGAAAGAAGCTTTCTGAGAAACTGCTTAGTGTTCTGTTAATTCATCTCACAGAGTTACATCTGTATTTCGTGGATCTCTTTGCTAGCCTTATTTCTGTGGAATCTGAGAACAGATATTTCGGATCCCTTGGAAGTCTATAGGGCCAAAGGAAATATCCTCCGATAACAAAGAGAAAGAAGCTTTCTGAAAAACTTCTTTGTGTTCTGTGAAATCATCTCACAGAGTTACAGCTTTCCCCTCAAGAAGCCTTTCGCTAAGACAGTTCTTGTGGAATTGGCAATGTGATAATTGGAAGCCCATAGAGGGGTATGGTGAAAAAGGAAATATCCTCAGATGAAATCTGGAAAGAAGCTTTCTGAGAAACTGCTTAGTGTTCTGTTAATTCATCTCACAGAGTTACATCTGTATTTCGTGGATCTCTTTGCTAGCCTTATTTCTGTGGAATCTGAGAACAGATATTTCGGATCCCTTGGAAGACTATAGGGCCAAAGGAAATATCCTCCGATAACAATGAGAAAGAAGCTTTCTGAGAAACTTCTTTGTGTTCTGTGAAATCATCTCACAGAGTTACAGCTTTCCCCTCAAGAAGCCTTTCGCTAAGACAGTTCTTCTGGAATTGGCAAAGTGAAATTTGGAAGCCCATAGAGGGCTTTGGTGAAAAAGGAAATATCCTCAGGTGAAATTTGAAAAGAAGCTTTCCCAGAAACTGCTTAGTGTTCTGTTAATTCATCTCACAGAGTTACATCGGTATTTCATGGATCTCCTTGCTAGCCTTATTTCTGTGGAATCTGAGAACAGATATTTCGGATCCCATTGAAGACTATAGGGCCAAAGGAAATATCCTCCGATAACAAAGAGAAAGAAGCTTTCTGAGAAACTTCTTTCTATTTTGTGAAAACATCTCACAGAGTTACAGCTTTCCCCTCAAGAAGCCTTTCGCTAAGACAGTTCTTGTGGAATTGTCAAAGTGATCATTGGAAGCCCATAGAGGGATATGGGGAAAAAGGAAATATCCTCACATGAAATCTGGAAAGAAGCTTTCTGAGAAACTGCTTAGTGTTCTGTTAATTCATCTCACAGAGTTACATCTGTATTTCGTGGATCTCTTTGCTAGCCTTATTTCTGTGGAATATGAGAACAGATATTTCGGATCCCTTGGAAGACTATAGGGCCAAGGAAATATCCTCCGATAACAAAGAGAAAGAAGCTTTCTGAGGAACTTCTTTGTGTTCTGTGAAATCATCTCACAGAGTTACAGCTTTCCCCTCAAGAAGCCGTTCGCTAACACAGTTCTTGTGGAAATGGCAAAGTGATATTTGGAAGCTCATAGAGGGCTGTGGTGAAAAAAGAAATATCCTCAGATGAAATCTGGAAAGAAACTTTCTGAGAAACTGCTTAGTGTTCTGTTAATTCATCTCACAGAGTTACATCTGTATTTCGTGGATCTCTTTGCTAGCCTTATTTCTGTGGAATTTGAGAACACATATTTCGGATCCCTTGGAAGACTATAGGGCCAAAGGAAATATCCTCCGATAACAAAGAGAAAGAAGCTTTCTGAGAAACTTCTTTGTGTTCTGTGAAATCATCTCACAGAGTTACAGCTTTCCCCTCAAGAAGCCTTTCGCTAAGACAGTTCTTGTGGAATTGGCAATGTGATAATTGGAAGCCCATAGAGGGGTATGGTGAAAAAGGAAATATCCTCAGATGAAATCTGGAAAGAAGCTTTCTGAGAAACTGCTTAGTGTTCTGTTAATTCATCTCACAGAGTTACATCTGTATTTCGTGGATCTCTTTGCTAGCCTTATTTCTGTGGAATCTGAGAACAGATATTTCGGATCCCTTGGAAGACTATAGGGCCAAAGGAAATATCCTCCGATAACAATGAGAAAGAAGCTTTCTGAGAAACTTCTTTGTGTTCTGTGAAATCATCTCACAGAGTTACAGCTTTCCCCTCAAGAAGCCTTTCGCTAAGACAGTTCTTCTGGAATTGGCAAAGTGAAATTTGGAAGCCCATAGAGGGCTTTGGTGAAAAAGGAAATATCCTCAGGTGAAATTTGAAAAGAAGCTTTCCCAGAAACTGCTTAGTGTTCTGTTAATTCATCTCACAGAGTTACATCGGTATTTCATGGATCTCCTTGCTAGCCTTATTTCTGTGGAATCTGAGAACAGATATTTCGGATCCCATTGAAGACTATAGGGCCAAAGGAAATATCCTCCGATAACAAAGAGAAAGAAGCTTTCTGAGAAACTTCTTTCTATTTTGTGAAAACATCTCACAGAGTTACAGCTTTCCCCTCAAGAAGCCTTTCGCTAAGACAGTTCTTGTGGAATTGGCAAAGTGATATTTGGAAGCCCATAGAGGGCTATGGTGAAAAAGGAAATATACTCAGATGAAATCTGGAAAGAAGCTTTCTGAGAAACTGCTTAGTGTCCTGTAAATTCGTCTCACAGAGTGACATCTGTATTTCGTGAATCTCTTTGCTAGCCTTATTTCTGTGGAATCTGAGAACAGATATTTCGGATCCCTTGGAAGACTATAGGGCCAAAGGAAATATCCTCCGATAACAAAGAGAAAGAAGGTTTCTGAGAAACTTCTTTGTGTTCTGTGAAATCATCTCACAGAGTTACAGCTTTCCCCTCAAGAAGCCTTTCGCTAAGACAGTTCTTGTGGAATTGTCAAAGTGATCATTGGAAGCCCATAGAGGGATATGGGGAAAAAGGAAATATCCTCACATGAAATCTGGAAAGAAGCTTTCTGAGAAACTGCTTAGTGTTCTGTTAATTCATCTCACAGAGTTACATCTGTATTTCGTGGATCTCTTTGCTAGCCTTATTTCTGTGGAATATGAGAACAGATATTTCGGATCCCTTGGAAGACTATAGGGCCAAGGAAATATCCTCCGATAACAAAGAGAAAGAAGCTTTCTGAGGAACTTCTTTGTGTTCTGTGAAATCACCTCACAGAGTTACAGCTTTCCCCTCAAGAAGCCTTTCGCTAAGACAGTCCTTGTGGAATTGGCAAAGTGATAATTGGAAGCCCATAGAAGGGTATGGTGAAAAAGGAAATATCCTCAGATGAAATCTGAAAAGAAGCTTTCCGAGAAACTGCTTAGTGTTCTGTGAATTCATCTCACAAAGTTACATCTGTATTTCATGGATCTCTTTGCTAGCCTTATTTCTGTGGAATCTGAGAACAGATATTTCGGATCCCTTTGAAAATTATAGGGCCAAAGGAAATATCCTCCGATAAAAAAGAGAAAGAAGCTTTCTGAGGAACTTCTTTGTGTTCTGTGAAATCATCTCGCAGAGTTACAGCTTCCCCCCAAGAAGCCTTTCGCTAAGACAGTTCTTGTGGAATTGGCAAAGTGATATTTGGTAGCCCATAGAGGGCTACGGTGAAAAAGGAAATATCTTCAGATGAAATCTGGAAAGAAGATTTCTGAGAAACTGCTTAGTGTTCTGTTAATTCATCTCACAAAGTTACATCTTCATTTCGTGGATGTCTTTGCTAGCCTTATTTCTGTGGAATCTGAGAACAGATATTTCAGATGCCTTCGAAGACTATAGGGCCTAAGGAAATATCCTCCGATAACAAAGAGAAAGAAGCTTTCTGAGAAATTTCTTTGTGTTCTGTGAAATCATCTCACAGAGTTACAGCATTCCCCTCAAGAAGCCTTTCGCTAAGACAGTTCTTGTGGAATTGGCAAAGTGATATTTGGAAGCCCATAGTGGGCTCTGGTGAAAAAGGAAATATCCTCAGATGAAATCTGGAAAGAATCTTTCTGAGAAACTGCTTAGTGTTCTGTTAATTCATCTCACAGAGTTACATCTGTATTTCGTGGATCTCTTTGCTAGCCTTATTTCTGTGGAATCTGAGAACAGATATTTCGGATCCCTTGGAAGACTATAGGGCCAAAGGAAATATCCTCCGATAACAAAGAGAAAGAAGCTTTCTGAGAAACTTCTTTGTGTTCTGTGAAATCATCTCACAGAGTTACAGCTTTCCCCTCAAGAAGCCTTTCGCTAAGACAGTTCTTGTGGAATTGGCAAAGTGATATTTGGAAGCCCATAGAGGGATATGGTGAAAAAGGAAATATCCTCAGATGAAATCTGGAAAGAAGCTTTCTGAGAAACTGCTTAGTGTTCTGTTAATTCATCTCACAGAGTTACATCTGTATTTCGTGGATCTCTTTGCTAGCCTTATTTCTGTGGAAACTGAGAACAGATATTTCGGATCCCTTGGAAGACTCTAGGGCCAAAGGAAATATCCTCCGATAACAAAGAGAAAGAAGCTTTCTGAGAAACTTCTTTGTGTTCTGTGAAATCATCTCACAGAGTTACAGCTTTCCCCTGAAGAAGCCTTTCGCTAAGACAGTTCTTGTGGAATTTGCAATGTGATAATTAGAAGCCCATAGAGGGGTATGGTGAAAAAGGAAATATCCTCAGATGAAATCTGGAAAGAAGCTTTCTGAGAAACTGCTTAGTGTTCTGTTAATTCATCTCACAGAGTTACATCTGTATTTCGTGGATCTCTTTGCTAGCCTTATTTCTGTGGAATCTGAGAACAGATATTTCGGATCCCTTTGAAGACTATAGGGCCAAAGGAAATATCCTTCGATAACAATGAGAAAGAAGCTTTCTGAGAAACTTCTTTGTGTTCTGTGAAATCATCTCACAGAGTTACAGCTTTCCCCTCAAGAAACCTTTCGCTAAGACAGTTCTTGTGGAATTGTCAAAGTGATCATTGGAAGCCCATAGAGGGATATGGGGAAAAAGGAAATATCCTCACATGAAATCTGGAAAGAAGCTTTCTGAGAAACTGCTTAGTGTTCTGTTAATTCATCTCACAGAGTTACATCTGTATTTCGTGGATCTCTTTGCTAGCCTTATTTCTGTGGAATCTGAGAACAGATATTTCGGATCCCTTGGAAGACTATAGGGCCAAGGAAATATCCTCCGATAACAAAGAGAAAGAAGCTTTCTGAGGAACTTCTTTGTGTTCTGTGGAATCATCTCACAGAGTTACAGCTTTCCCCTCAAGAAGCCTTTCGCTAAGACAGTCCTTGTGGAATTGGCAAAGTGATAATTGGAAGCCCATAGAGGGGTATGGTGAAAAAGGAAATATCCTCAGATGAAATCTGAAAAGAAGCTTTCCGAGAAACTGCTTAGTGTTCTGTGAATTCATCTCACAGAGTTACATCTGTATTTCATGGATCTCTTTGCTAGCCTTATTTCTGTGGAATCTGAGAACAGATATTTCGGATCCCTTGGAAGACTATAGGGCCAAAGGAAATATCCTCCGATAACAAAGAGAAAGAAGCTTTCTGAGAAACTTCTTTGTGTTCCGTGAAATCATCTCACAGAGTTACAGCTTTCCCTTCAAGAGGCCTTTCGCTAAGACAGTTCTTGTGGAATTGGCAAAGTGATATTTGGAAGCCCATAGAGGGCTACGGTGAAAAAGGAAATATCCTCAGATGAAATCTGGAAAGAAGCTTTCTGAGAAACTGGTTAGTGTTCTGTTAATTCATCTCACAGTGTTACATCTTTATTTCGTGGATCTCTTTGCTAGCCTTGTTTCTGTGGAATCTGAGAACAGATATTTCAGATGCCTTCGAAGACTATAGGGCCAAAGGAAATATCCTCCGATAACAAAGAGAAAGAAGTTTTCTGAGAAACTTCTTTGTGTTCTGTGAAATCATCTCACAGAATTACAGCTTTCCCCTCAAGAAGCCTTTCTCTAAGACAGTTCTTGTGGAGTTGGCAAAGTGATATTTGGAAGCCCATAGTGGGCTCCGGTGAAAAAGGAAATATCCTCAGATGAAATCTGGAAAGAAGCTTTCCGAGAAACTGCTTAGTGTTCTTTTAATTCATCTCACAGAGTTTCATCTGTATTTCGTGGATCTCTTTGCTAGCCTTATTTCTGTGGAATCTGAGAACAGATATTTCGGATCCCTTTGAAGACTATAGGGCCAAAGGAAATATCCTCCGATAACAAAGAGAAAGAAGCTTTCTGAGAAACTTCTTTGTGTTCTGTGAAATCAGCTCACAGAGTTACAGCTTTCCCCTCAAGAAGCCTTTCGCTAAGACAGTTCTTCTGGAATTGGCAAAGTGATATTTGGAAGCCCATAGAGGGCTATGGTGAAAAAGGAAATATCCTCAGATGAAATCTGGAAAGAAGCTTTCTGAGAAACTGCTTAGTGTTCTGTTAATTCATCTCACAGAGTTACTTCTGTATTTCGTGGATCTCTTTGCTAGCCTTATTTCTGTGGAGTCTGAGAACAGATATTTCGGATCCCTTGGAAGACTATAGGGCCAAAGGAAATATCCTCCGATAACAAAGAGAAAGAAGCTTTCTGAGAAACTTCTTTGTGTTCTGTGAAATCATCTCACAGAGTTACAGCTTTCCCCTCAAGAAGCCTTTCGCTAAGACAGTTGTTGTGGAATTGGCAAAGTGATATTTGGAAGCCCATAGAGGGCTACGGTGAAAAAGGAAATATCCTCAGATGAAATCTGGAAAGAATCTTTCGGAGAAACTGCTTAGTGTTCTGTTAATTCATCTCACAGAGTTACATCTGTATTTCATGGATCTCTTTGCTAGCCTTATTTCTGTGGAATCTGAGAACAGATATTTCGGATCCCTTGGAAGACTATAGGGCCAAAGGAAATATCCTCCGATAACAAAGAGAAAGAAGCTTTCTGAGAAACTTCTTTGTGTTCCGTGAAATCATCTCACAGAGTTACAGCTTTCCCTTCAAGAGGCCTTTCGCTAAGACAGTTCTTGTGGAAGTGGCAAAGTGATATTTGGAAGCTCATAGAGGGCTGTGGTGAAAAAAGAAATATCCTCAGATGAAATCTGGAAAGAAGCTTTCTGAGAAACTACTTAGTGTTCTGTTAATTCATCTCACAGAGTTACATCTCTATTTCGTGGATCTCTTTGCTAGCCTTATTTCTGTGGAATCTGAGAACAGATATTTCGGATCCCTTGGAAGACTATAGGGCCAAAGGAAATATACTCCGATAACAAAGAGAAAGAAGCTTTCTGAGAAACTTCTTTGTGTTCTGTGAAATCATCTCCCAGAGTTACAGCTTTCCCCTCAAGAAGCCTTTCGCTAAGACAGTTCTTGTGGAATTGGCAAAGTGATAATTGGAAGCCCATAGAGGGGTATGGTGAAAAAGGAAATATCCTCAGATGAAATCTGGAAAGAAGCTTTCTGAAAAACTGCTTAGTGTTCTGTTAATTCATCTCACAGCGTTACATCTGTATTTCGTGGATCTCTTTGCAAGCCTTATTTCTGTGGAATCTGAGAACAGATATTTCGGATCCCTTGGAAGACTATAGGGCCTAAGGAAATATCTTCCGATAACAATGAGAAAGAAGCTTTCTGAGAAACTTCTTTGTGTTCTGTGAAATCATCTCACAGAGTTACAGCTTTCCCCTCAAGAAGCCTTTCGCTAAGACAGTTCTTCTGGAATTGGCAAAGTGACATTTGGAAGCCCATAGAGGGCTTTGGTGAAAAAGGAAATATCCTCAGATGAAATCTGAAAAGAAGATTTCCGAGAAACTGCTTAGTGTTCTGTTAATTCATCTCACAGATTTACATCCGTATTTCATGGCTCTCTTTGCTAGCCTTATTTCTGTGGAATCTGAGAACAGATATTCCGGATCCCTTTGAAGACTATAGGGCCAAAGGAAATATCCTCCGATAACAAACAGAAAGAAGCTATCTGAGAAACTTCTTTGTGTTTTGTGAAAACATCTCAGAGAGTTACAGCATTCCCCTCAAGAAGCCTTTCGCTAAGACAGTTCTTGTGGAATTGGCAAAGTGATATTTGGAAGCCCTTAGAGGGCTATGGTGAAAAAGGAAATATCCTTAGATGAAATCTGGAAAGAAGCTTTCTGAGAAACTGCTTAGTGTTCTGTTAATTCATCTCACAGACTTACATCTGTATTTCGTGGATCTCTTTGCTAGCCTTATTTCTGTGGAATCTGAGAACAGATATTTCGGATTCCTTTGAAGAAATTTACGGCCAAAGGAAATATCCTCCGATAAAAAAGAGAAAGAAGCTTCTGAGGAACTTCTTTGTGTTCTGTGAAATCATCTCACAGAGTTACAGCTTTCCCCTCAAGAAGCCTTTCGCTAAGACAGTTCTTGTGGAATTGGCAAAGCGATATTTGGAAGCCCATAGAGGGCTACGGTGAAAATGGAAATATCCTCAGATGAAATCTGGAAAGAAGCTTTCTGAGAAACTGCTTAGTGTTCTATTAATTCATGTCACAGAGTTACATCTGTATTTCGTGGATCTCTTTGCTAGCCTTATTTCTGTGGAATCTGAGAACAGATATTTCGGATCCCTTTGAAAATTATAGGGCCAAAGGAAGTATCCTCCGATAAAAAAGAGAAAGAAGCTTTCTGAGGAACTTCTTTGTGTTCTGTGAAATCATCTCACAGAGTGACAGCTTTCCCCTCAAGAAGCCTTTCGCTAAGACAGTTCTTGTGGAATTGGCAAAGTGATATTTGGAAGCCCATAGAGGGCTGCGGTGAAAAAGGAAATATCTTCAGATGAAATCTGGAAAGAAGATTTCTGAGAAACTGCTTAGTGTTCTGTTAATTCATCTCACAGTGTTACATCTTTATTTCGTGGATCTCTTTGCTAGCCTTATTTCTGTGGAATATGAGAACAGATATTTCGGATCCCTTGGAAGACTATAGGGCCAAAGGAAATATCCTCCGATAACAAAGAGAAAGAAGCTTTCTGAGAAACTTCTTTGTGTTCTGTGAAATCAGCTCACAGAGTTACAGCTTTCCCCTCAAGAAGCCTTTCGCTAAGACAGTTCTTCTGGAATTGGCAAAGTGATATTTGGAAGCCCATAGAGGGCAATGGTGAAAAAGGAAATATCCTCAGATGAAATCTGGAAAGAAGCTTTCTGAGAAACTGCTTAGTGTTCTGTTAATTCATCTCACAGAGTTACATCTGTATTTCGTGGATCTCTTTGCTAGCCTTATTTCTGTGGAATCTGAGAACAGATATTTCGGATCCCTTGGAAGACTATAGGGCCAAAGGAAATATCCTCCGATAACAAAGAGAAAGAAGCTTTCTGAGAAACTTCTTTGTGTTCTGTGAAATCATCTCACAGAGTTACAGCTTTCCCCTCAAGAAGCCTTTCGCTAAGACAGTTCTTGTGGAATTGGCAAAGTGATATTTGGAAGCCCATAGAGGGATATGGTGAAAAAGGAAATATCCTCAGATGAAATCTGGAAAGAAGCTTTCTGAGAAACTGCTTAGTGTTCTGTTAATTCATCTCACAGAGTTACATCTGTATTTCGTGGATCTCTTTGCTAGCCTTATTTCTGTGGAAACTGAGAACAGATATTTCGGATCCCTTGGAAGACTATAGGGAAAAAGGAAATATCCTCCGATAACAAAGAGAAAGAAGCTTTCTGAGAAACTTCTTTGTGTTCTGTGAAATCATCTCACAGAGTTACAGCTTTCCCCTCAGGAAGCCGTTCGCTAACACAGTTCTTGTGGAAATGGCAAAGTGATATTTGGAAGCTCATAGAGGGCTGTGGTGAAAAAAGAAATATCCTCAGATGAAATCTGGAAAGAAGCTTTCTGAGAAACTGCTTAGTGTTCTGTTAATTCATCTCACAGAGTTACATCTGTATTTCGTGGATCTCTTTGCTAGCCTTATTTCTGTGGAATCTGAGAACAGATATTTCGGATCCCTTTGAAAATTATAGGGCCAAAGGAAATATCCTCCGATAAAAAAGAGAAAGAAGCTTTCTGAGGAACTTCTTTGTGTTCTGTGAAATCATCTCACAGAGTTACAGCTTCCCCCCAAGAAGCCTTTCGCTAAGACAGTTCTTGTGGAATTGGCAAAGTGATATTTGGTAGCCCATAGAGGGGTACGGTGAAAAAGGAAATATCTTCAGATGAAATCTGGAAAGAAGATTTCTGAGAAACTGCTTAGTGTTCTGTTAATTCATCTCACAAAGCTACATCTTTATTTCGTGGATGTCTTTGCTAGCCTTATTTCTGTGGAATCTGAGAACAGATATTTCAGATGCCTTCCAAGACTATAGGGCCAAAGGAAATATCCTCCGATAACAAAGAGAAAGAAGCTTTCTGAGAAATTTCTTTGTGTTCTGTGAAATCATCTCACAGAGTTACAGCATTCCCCTCAAGAAGCCTTTCGCTAAGACAGTTCTTGTGGAATTGGCAAAGTGATATTTGGAAGCCCATAGTGGGCTCTGGTGAGAAAGGAAATATCCTCAGATGAAATCTGGAAAGAATCTTTCTGAGAAACTGCTTAGTGTTCTGTTAATTCATCTCACAGAGTTACATCTGTATTTCGTGGATCTCTTTGCTAGCCTTATTTCTGTGGAATCTGAGAACAGATATTTCGGATCCCTTGGAAGACTATAGGGCCAAAGGAAATATCCTCCGATAACAAAGAGAAAGAAGCTTTCTGAGAAACTTCTTTGTGTTCTGTGAAATCAGCTCACAGAGTTACAGCTTTCCCCTCAAGAAGCCTTTCGCTAAGACAGTTCTTGTGGAATTGGCAAAGTGATATTTGGAAGCCCATAGAGGGATATGTTGAAAAAGGAAATATCTTCAGATGAAATCTGGAAAGAAGCTTTCTGAGAAACTGCTTAGTGTTCTGTTAATTCATCTCACAGAGTTACATCTGTATTTCGTGGATCTCTTTGCTAGCCTTATTTCTGTGGAAACTGAGAACAGATATTTCGGATCCCTTGGAAGACTCTAGGGCCAAAGGAAATATCCTCCGATAACAAAGAGAAAGAAGCTTTCTGAGAAACTTCTTTGTGTTCTGTGAAATCATCTCACAGAGTTACAGCTTTCCCCTCAAGAAGCCTTTCGCTAAGACAGTCCTTGAGGAATTGGCAAAGTGGTAATTGGAAGCCCATAGAAGGGTATGGTGAAAAAGGAAATATCCTCAGATGAAATCTGAAAAGAAGCTTTCCGAGAAACTGCTTAGTGTTCTGTGAATTCATCTCACAAAGTTACATCTGTATTTCATGGATCTCTTTGCTAGCCTTATTTCTGTGGAATCTGAGAACAGATATTTCGGATCCGTTGGAAGACTATAGGGCCAAAGGAAATATCCTCCGATAACAAAGAGAAAGAAGCTTTCTGAGAAACTTCTTTGTGTTCTGTGAAATCATCTTACAGAGTTACAGCTTTCCCTTCAAGAAGCCTTTCGCTAAGACAGTTCTTGTGGAATTGGCAAAGTGATATTTGGAAGCCCATAGAGGGCTACGGTGAAAATGGCAATATCCTCAGATGAAATCTGGAAAGAAGCTTTCTGAGAAACTGCTTAGTGTTCTGTTAATTCATGTCACAGAGTTACATCTGTATTTCGTGGATCTCTTTGCTAGCCTTATTTCTGTGGAATCTGAGAACAGATATTTCGGATCCCTTGTAAGACTATAGGGCCAAAGGAAATATCCTCCGATAACAAAGAGAAAGAAGGTTTCTGAGAAACTTCTTTGTGTTCTGTGAAATCATCTCACAGAGTTACAGCTTTCCCCTCAAGAAACCTTTCGCTAAGACAGTTCTTGTGTAATTGTCAAAGTGATCATTGGAAGCCCATAGAGGGATATGGGGAAAAAGGAAATATCCTCACATGAAATCTGGAAAGAAGCTTTCTGAGAAACTGCTTAGTGTTCTGTTAATTCATCTCACAGAGTTACATCTGTATTTCGTGGATCTCTTTGCTAGCCTTATTTCTGTGGAATCTGAGAACAGATATTTCGGATCCCTTGGAAGACTATAGGGCCAAGGAAATATCCTCCGATAACAAAGAGAAAGAAGCTTTCTGAGGAACTTCTTTGTGTTCTGTGGAATCATCTCACAGAGTTACAGCTTTCCCCTCAAGAAGCCTTTCGCTAAGACAGTCCTTGTGGAATTGGCAAAGTGATAATTGGAAGCCCATAGAGGGGTATGGTGAAAAAGGAAATATCCTCAGATGAAATCTGAAAAGAAGCTTTCCGAGAAACTGCTTAGTGTTCTGTGAATTCATCTCACAGAGTTACATCTGTATTTCATGGATCTCTTTGCTAGCCTTATTTCTGTGGAATCTGAGAACAGATATTTCGGATCCCTTGGAAGACTATAGGGCCAAAGGAAATATCCTCCGATAACAAAGAGAAAGAAGCTTTCTGAGAAACTTCTTTGTGTTCCGTGAAATCATCTCACAGAGTTACAGCTTTCCCTTCAAGAGGCCTTTCGCTAAGACAGTTCTTGTGGAATTGGCAAAGTGATATTTGGAAGCCCATAGAGGGCTACGGTGAAAAAGGAAATATCCTCAGATGAAATCTGGAAAGAAGCTTTCTGAGAAACTGGTTAGTGTTCTGTTAATTCATCTCACAGTGTTACATCTTTATTTCGTGGATCTCTTTGCTAGCCTTGTTTCTGTGGAATCTGAGAACAGATATTTCAGATGCCTTCGAAGACTATAGGGCCAAAGGAAATATCCTCCGATAACAAAGAGAAAGAAGTTTTCTGAGAAACTTCTTTGTGTTCTGTGAAATCATCTCACAGAATTACAGCTTTCCCCTCAAGAAGCCTTTCTCTAAGACAGTTTTTGTGGAATTGGCAAAGTGATATTTGGAAGCCCATAGTGGGCTCCGGTGAAAAAGGAAATATCCTCAGATGAAATCTGGAAAGAAGCTTTACGAGAAACTGCTTAGTGTTCTTTTAATTCATCTCACAGAGTTTCATCTGTATTTCGTGGATCTCTTTGCTAGCCTTATTTCTGTGGAATCTGAGAACAGATATTTCGGATCCCTTTGAAGACTATAGGGCCAAAGGAAATATCCTCCGATAACAAAGAGAAAGAAGCTTTCTGAGAAACTTCTTTGTGTTCTGTGAAATCAGCTCACAGAGTTACAGCTTTCCCCTCAAGAAGCCTTTCGCTAAGACAGTTCTTCTGGAATTGGCAAAGTGATATTTGGAAGCCCATAGAGGGCTATGGTGAAAAAGGAAATATCCTCAGATGAAATCTGGAAAGAAGCTTTCTGAGAAACTGCTTAGTGTTCTGTTAATTCATCTCACAGAGTTACTTCTGTATTTCGTGGATCTCTTTGCTAGCCTTATTTCTGTGGAGTCTGAGAACAGATATTTCGGATCCCTTGGAAGACTATAGGGCCAAAGGAAATATCCTCCGATAACAAAGAGAAAGAAGCTTTCTGAGAAACTTCTTTGTGTCCTGTGAAATCATCTCCCAGAGTTACAGCTTTCCCCTCAAGAAGCCTTTCGCTAAGACAGTTCTTGTGGAATTGGCAAAGTGATAATTGGAAGCCCATAGAGGGGTATGGTGAAAAAGGAAATATCCTCAGATGAAATCTGGAAAGAAGCTTTCTGAAAAACTGCTTAGTGTTCTGTTAATTCATCTCACAGCGTTACATCTGTATTTCGTGGATCTCTTTGCAAGCATTATTTCTGTGGAATCTGAGAACAGATATTTCGGATCCCTTGGAAGACTATAGGGCCTAAGGAAATATCTTCCGATAACAATGAGAAAGAAGCTTTCTGAGAAACTTCTTTGTGTTCTGTGAAATCATCTCACAGAGTTACAGCTTTCCCCTCAAGAAGCCTTTCGCTAAGACAGTTCTTCTGGAATTGGCAAAGTGACATTTGGAAGCCCATAGAGGGCTTTGGTGAAAAAGGAAATATCCTCAGATGAAATCTGAAAAGAAGATTTCCGAGAAACTGCTTAGTGTTCTGTTAATTCATCTCACAGATTTACATCCGTATTTCATGGCTCTCTTTGCTAGCCTTATTTCTGTGGAATCTGAGAACAGATATTCCGGATCCCTTTGAAGACTATAGGGCCAAAGGAAATATTCTCCGATAACAAAGAGAAAGAAGCTATCTGAGAAACTTCTTTGTGTTTTGTGAAAACATCTCAGAGAGTTACAGCATTCCCCTCAAGAAGCCTTTCGCTAAGACAGTTCTTCTGGAATTGGCAAAGTGATATTTGGAAGCCCATAGAGGGCTATGGTGAAAAAGGAAATATCCTCAGATGAAATCTGGAAAGAAGCTTTCTGAGAAACTGCTTAGTGTTCTGTTAATTCATCTCACAGAGTTACTTCTGTATTTCGTGGATCTCTTTGCTAGCCTTATTTCTGTGGAGTCTGAGAACAGATATTTCGGATCCCTTGGAAGACTATAGGGCCAAAGGAAATATCCACCGATAACAAAGAGAAAGAAGCTTTCTGAGAAACTTCTTTGTGTTCTGTGAAATCATCTCACAGAGTTACAGCTTTCCCCTCAAGAAGCCTTTCGCTAAGACAGTTGTTGTGGAATTGGCAAAGTGATATTTGGAAGCCCATAGAGGGCTACGGTGAAAAAGGAAATATCCTCAGATGAAATCTGGAAAGAAGCTTTCTGAGAAACTGCTTAGTGTTCTGTTAATTCATCTCACAGAGTTACATCTGTATTTCGTGGATCTCTTTGCTAGCCTTATTTCTGTGGAAACTGAGAACAGATATTTCGGATCCCTCGGAAGACTCTAGGGACAAAGGAAATATCCTCCGATAACAAAGAGAAAGAAGCTTTCTGAGAAACTTCTTTGTGTTCTGTGAAATCATCTCACAGAGTTACAGCTTTCCCCTCAAGAAGCCGTTCGCTAAGAGAGTTCTTGTGGAAATGGCAAAGTGATATTTGGAAGCTCATAGAGGGCTGTTGTGAAAAAAGAAATATCCTCAGATGAAATCTGGAAAGAAGATTTCTGAGAAACTGCTTAGTGTTCTGTTAATTCATGTCACAGAGTTACATCTGTATTTCGTGGATCTCTTTGCTAGCCTTATTTCTGTGGAATCTGAGAACAGATATTTCGGATCCCTTTGAAAATTATAGGGCCAAAGGAAATATCCTCCGATAAAAAAGAGAAAGAAGCTTTCTGAGGAACTTCTTTGTGTTCTGTGAAATCATCTCACAGAGTTACAGCTTTCCCCTCAAGAAGCCTTTCGCTAAGACAGTTCTTGTGGAATTGGCAAAGTGATATTTGGTAGCCCATAGAGGGCTACGGTGAAAAAGGAAATATCTTCAGATGAAATCTGGAAAGAAGATTTCTGAGAAACTGCTTAGTGTTCTGTTAATTCATCTCACAAAGTTACATCTTTATTTCGTGGATGTCTTTGCTAGCCTTATTTCTGTGGAATCTGAGAACAGATATTTCAGATGCCTTCGAAGACTATAGGGCCAAAGGAAATATCCTCCGATAACAAAGAGAAAGAAGCTTTCTGAGAAATTTCTTTGTGTTCTGTGAAATCATCTCACAGAGTTACAGCATTCCCCTCAAGAAGCCTTTCGCTAAGACAGTTCTTGTGGAATTGGCAAAGTGATATTTGGAAGCCCATAGAGGGCTTTGGTGAAAAAGGAAATATCCTCAGATGAAATCTGAAAAGAAGCTTTCCGAGAAACTGCTTAGTGTTCTGTTAATTCATCTCACAGAGTTACATCCGTATTTCATGGATCTCTTTGCTAGCCTTATTTCTGTGGAATCTGAGAACAGATATTTCGGATCCCTTTGAAGACTATAGGGCCAAAGGTAATATCCTCCGATAACAAAGAGAAAGAAGCTATCTGAGAAACTTCTTTGTGTTTTGTGAAAACATCTCAGAGAGTTACAGCATTCCCCTCAAGAAGCCTTTCGCTAAGACAGTTCTTGTGGAATTGGCAAAGTGATATTTGGAAGCCCTTAGAGGGCTATGGTGAAAAAGGAAATATCCTCAGATGAAATCTGGAAAGAAGCTTTCTGAGAAACTGCTTAGTGTTTTGTTAATTCATCTCACAGACTTACATCTGTATTTCTTGGATCTCTTTGCTAGCCTTATTTCTGTGGAATCTGAGAACAGATATTTCGGATCCCTTTGAAGATTATACGGCCAAAGGAAATATCCTCTTATAAAAAAGAGAAAGAAGCTTCTGAGGAACTTCTTTGTGTTCTGTGAAATCATCTCACAGAGTTACAGCTTTCCCCTCAAGAAGCCTTTCGCTAAGACAGTTGTTGTGGAATTGGCAAAGTGATATTTGGAAGCCCATAGAGGGCTACGGTGAAAAAGGAAATATCCTCAGATGAAATCTGGAAAGAAGCTTTCTGAGAAACTGCTTAGTGTTCTGTTAATTCATCTCACAGAGTTACATCTGTATTTCGTGGATCTCTTTGCTAGCCTTATTTCTGTGGAAACTGAGAACAGATATTTCGGATCCCTTGGAAGACTCTAGGGACAAAGGAAATATCCTCCGATAACAAAGAGAAAGAAGCTTTCTGAGAAACTTCTTTGTGTTCTGTGAAATCATCTCACAGAGTTACAGCTTTCCCCTCAAGAAGCCGTTCGCTAAGAGAGTTCTTGTGGAAATGGCAAAGTGATATTTGGAAGCTCATAGAGGGCTGTGGTGAAAAAAGAAATATCCTCAGATGAAATCTGGAAAGAAGCTTTCTGAGAAACTACTTAGTGTTCTGTTAATTCATCTCACAGAGTTACATCTCTATTTCGTGGATCTCTTTGCTAGCCTTATTTCTGTGGAATCTGAGAACAGATATTTCGGATCCCTTGCAAGACTATTGGGCCTAAGGAAATATCTTCCGATAACAATGAGAAAGAAGCTTTCTGAGAAACTTCTTTGTGTTCTGTGAAATCATCTCACAGAGTTACAGCTTTCCCCTCAAGAAGCCTTTCGCTAAGACAGTTCTTCTGGAATTGGCAAAGTGATATTTGGAAGCCAATAGAGGGCTTTGGTGAAAAAGGAAATATCCTCAGATGAAATCTGAAAAGAAGATTTCCGAGAAACTGCTTAGTGTTCTGTTAATTCATCTCACAGATTTACATCCGTATTTCATGGCTCTCTTTGCTAGCCTTATTTCTGTGGAATCTGAGAACAGATATTCCGGATCCCTTTGAAGACTATAGGGCCAAAGGAAATATCCTCCGATAACAAAGAGAAAGAAGCTATCTGAGAAACTTCTTTGTGTTTTGTGAAAACATCTCAGAGAGTTACAGCATTCCCCTCAAGAAGCCTTTCGCTAAGACAGTTCTTGTGGAATTGGCAAAGTGATATTTGGAAGCCCTTAGAGGGCTATGGTGAAAAAGGAAATATCCTTAGATGAAATCTGGAAAGAAGCTTTCTGAGAAACTGCTTAGTGTTCTGTTAATTCATCTCACAGACTTACATCTGTATTTCGTGGATCTCTTTGCTAGCCTTATTTCTGTGGAATCTGAGAACAGATATTTCGGATTCCTTTGAAGATTATACGGCCAAAGGAATTATCCTCCGATAAAAAAGAGAAAGAAGCTTCTGAGGAACTTCTTTGTGTTCTGTGAAATCATCTCACAGAGTTACAGCTTTCCCCTCAAGAAGCCTTTCGCTAAGACAGTTCTTGTGGAATTGGCAAAGCGATATTTGGAAGCCCATAGAGGGCTACGGTGAAAATGGAAATATCCTCAGATGAAATCTGGAAAGAAGCTTTCTGAGAAACTGCTTAGTGTTCTGTTAATTCATGTCACAGAGTTACATCTGTATTTCGTGGATCTCTTTGCTAGCCTTATTTCTGTGGAATCTGAGAACAGATATTTCGGATCCCTTTAAAAATTATAGGGCCAAAGGAAGTATCCTCCGATAAAAAAGAGAAAGAAGCTTTCTGAGGAACTTCTTTGTGTTCTGTGAAATCATCTCACAGAGTGACAGCTTTCCCCTCAAGAAGCCTTTCGCTAAGACAGTTCTTGTGGAATTGGCAAAGTGATATTTGGAAGCCCATAGAGGGCTGCGGTGAAAAAGGAAATATCTTCAGATGAAATCTGGAAAGAAGATTTCTGAGAAACTGCTTAGTGTTCTGTTAATTCATCTCACAGTGTTACATCTTTATTTCGTGGATCTCTTTGCTAGCCTTATTTCTGTGGAATCTGAGAACAGATATTTCAGATGCCTTCGAAGACTATAGGGCCAAAGGAAATATCCTCCGATAACAAAGAGAAAGAAGCTTTCTGAGAAACTTCTTTGTGTTCTGTGAAATCATCTCACAGAGTTACAGCTTTCCCCTCAAGAAGCCTTTCTCTAAGACAGTTCTTGTGGAATTGGCAAAGTGATATTTGGAAGCCCATAGTGGGCTCTGGTGAAAAAGGAAATATCCTCAGATGAAATCTGGAAAGAAGCTTTCCGAGAAACTGCTTAGTGTTCTGTTAATTCATCTCACAGAGTTTCATCTGTATTTCGTGGATCTCTTTGCTAGCCTTATTTCTGTGGAATCTGAGAACAGATATTTCGGATCCCTTGGAAGACTATAGGGCCAAAGGAAATATCCTCCGATAACAAAGAGAAAGAAGCTTTCTGAGAAACTTCTTTGTGTTCTGTGAAATCAGCTCACAGAGTTACAGCTTTCCCCTCAAGAAGCCTTTCGCTAAGACAGTTCTTCTGGAATTGGCAAAGTGATATTTGGAAGCCCATAGAGGGCTATGGTGAAAAAGGAAATATCCTCAGATGAAATCTGGAAAGAAGCTTTCTGAGAAACTGCTTAGTGTTCTGTTAATTCATCTCACAGAGTTACATCTGTATTTCGTGGATCTCTTTGCTAGCCTTATTTCTGTGGAATCTGAGAACAGATATTTCGGATCCCTTGGAAGACTATAGGGCCAAAGGAAATATCCTCCGATAACAAAGAGAAAGAAGCATTCTGAGAAACTTCTTTGTGTTCTGTGAAATCATCTCACAGAGTTACAGCTTTCCCCTCAAGAAGCCTTTCGCTAAGACAGTTCTTGTGGAATTGGCAAAGTGATATTTGGAAGCCCATAGAGGGATATGGTGAAAAAGGAAATATCCTCAGATGAAATCTGGAAAGAAGCTTTCTGAGAAACTGCTTAGTGTTCTGTTAATTCATCTCACAGAGTTACATCTGTATTTCGTGGATCTCTTTGCTAGCCTTATTTCTGTGGAAACTGAGAACAGATATTTCGGATCCCTTGGAAGACTATAGGGAAAAAGGAAATATCCTCCGATAACAAAGAGAAAGAAGCTTTCTGAGAAACTTCTTTGTGTTCTGTGAAATCATCTCACAGAGTTACAGCTTTCCCCTCAAGAAGCCGTTCGCTAACACAGTTCTTGTGGAAATGGCAAAGTGATATTTGGAAGCTCATAGAGGGCTGTGGTGAAAAAAGAAATATCCTCAGATGAAATCTGGAAAGAAGCTTTCTGAGAAACTGCTTAGTGTTCTGTTAATTCATCTCACAGAGTTACATCTGTATTTCGTGGATCTCTTTGCTAGCCTTATTTCTGTGGAATCTGAGAACAGATATTTCGGATCCCTTTGAAAATTATAGGGCCAAAGGAAATATCCTCCGATAAAAAAGAGAAAGAAGCTTTCTGAGGAACTTCTTTGTGTTCTGTGAAATCATCTCACAGAGTTACAGCTTCCCCCCAAGAAGCCTTTCGCTAAGACAGTTCTTGTGGAATTGGCAAAGTGATATTTGGTAGCCCATAGAGGGCTACGGTGAAAAAGGAAATATCTTCAGATGAAATCTGGAAAGAAGATTTCTGAGAAACTGCTTAGTGTTCTGTTAATTCATCTCACAAAGCTACATCTTTATTTCGTGGATGTCTTTGCTAGCCTTATTTCTGTGGAATCTGAGAACAGATATTTCAGATGCCTTCCAAGACTATAGGGCCAAAGGAAATATCCTCCGATAACAAAGAGAAAGAAGCTTTCTGAGAAATTTCTTTGTGTTCTGTGAAATCATCTCACAGAGTTACAGCATTCCCCTCAAGAAGCCTTTCGCTAAGACAGTTCTTGTGTTATTGGCAAAGTGATATTTGGAAGCCCATAGTGGGCTCTGGTGAGAAAGGAAATATCCTCAGATGAAATCTGGAAAGAATCTTTCTGAGAAACTGCTTAGTGTTCTGTTAATTCATCTCACAGAGTTACATCTGTATTTCGTGGATCTCTTTGCTAGCCTTATTTCTGTGTAATCTGAGAACAGATATTTCGGATCCCTTTGAAGACTATAGGGCCAAAGGAAATATCCTCCGATAACAA
The DNA here is from genome assembly GCF_049350105.2 of Macaca mulatta. Taxonomy (NCBI): domain Eukaryota; kingdom Metazoa; phylum Chordata; class Mammalia; order Primates; family Cercopithecidae; genus Macaca; species Macaca mulatta. Next base: position 33,547,574 of record NC_133418.1, read on the forward strand.
AGAGAAAGAAGCTTTCTGAGAAACTTCTTTGTGTTCTGTGAAATCATCTCACAGAGTTACAGCTTTCTCCTCAAGAAGCCTTTCGCTAAGACAGTTCTTGTGGAATTGGCAAAGTGATATTTGGAAGCCCATAGAGGGATATGGTGAAAAAGGAAATATCCTCAGATGAAATCTGGAAAGAAGCTTTCTGAGAAACTGCTTAGTGTTCTGTTAATTCATCTCACAAAGCTACATCTTTATTTCGTGGATGTCTTTGCTAGCCTTATTTCTGTGGAATCTGAGAACAGATATTTCAGATGCCTTCCAAGACTATAGGGCCAAAGGAAATATCCTCCGATAACAAAGAGAAAGAAGCTTTCTGAGAAATTTCTTTGTGTTCTGTGAAATCATCTCACAGAGTTACAGCATTCCCCTCAAGAAGCCTTTCGCTAAGACAGTTCTTGTGGAATTGGCAAAGTGATATTTGGAAGCCCATAGTGGGCTCTGGTGAGAAAGGAAATATCCTCAGATGAAATCTGGAAAGAATCTTTCTGAGAAACTGCTTAGTGTTCTGTTAATTCATCTCACAGAGTTACATCTGTATTTCGTGGATCTCTTTGCTAGCCTTATTTCTGTGGAATCTGAGAACAGATATTTCGGATCCCTTGGAAGACTATAGGGCCAAAGGAAATATCCTCCGATAACAAAGAGAAAGAAGCTTTCTGAGAAACTTCTTTGTGTTCTGTGAAATCATCTCACAGAGTTACAGCTTTCTCCTCAAGAAGCCTTTCGCTAAGACAGTTCTTGTGGAATTGGCAAAGTGATATTTGGAAGCCCATAGAGGGATATGGTGAAAAAGGAAATATCCTCAGATGAAATCTGGAAAGAAGCTTTCTGAGAAACTGCTTAGTGTTCTGTTAATTCATCTCACAAAGCTACATCTTTATTTCGTGGATGTCTTTGCTAGCCTTATTTCTGTGGAATCTGAGAACAGATATTTCAGATGCCTTCCAAGACTATAGGGCCAAAGGAAATATCCTCCGATAACAAAGAGAAAGAAGCTTTCTGAGAAATTTCTTTGTGTTCTGTGAAATCATCTCACAGAGTTACAGCATTCCCCTCAAGAAGCCTTTCGCTAAGACAGTTCTTGTGGAATTGGCAAAGTGATATTTGGAAGCCCATAGTGGGCTCTGGTGAGAAAGGAAATATCCTCAGATGAAATCTGGAAAGAATCTTTCTGAGAAACTGCTTAGTGTTCTGTTAATTCATCTCACAGAGTTACATCTGTATTTCGTGGATCTCTTTGCTAGCCTGATTTCTGTGGAATCTGAGAACAGATATTTCGGATCCCTTGGAAGACTATAGGGCCAAAGGAAATATCCTCCGATAACAAAGAGAAAGAAGCTTTCTGAGAAACTTCTTTGTGTTCTGTGAAATCATCTCACAGAGTTACAGCTTTCCCCACAAGAAGCCTTTCGCTAAGACAGTTCTTGTGGAATTGGCAAAGTGATATTTGGAAGCCCATAGAGGGATATGGTGAAAAAGGAAATATCCTCAGATGAAATCTGGAAAGAAGCTTTCTGAGAAACTGCTTAGTGTTCTGTTAATTCATCTCACAGAGTTACATCTGTATTTCGTGGATCTCTTTGCTAGCCTTATTTCTGTGGAAACTGAGAACAGATATTTCGGATCCCTTGGAAGACTCTAGGGCCAAAGGAAATATCCTCCGATAACAAAGAGAAAGAAGCTTTCTGAGAAACTTCTTTGTGTTCTGTGAAATCATCTCACAGAGTTACAGCTTTCCCCTCAAGAAGCCTTTCGCTAAGACAGTTCTTGTGGAATTGGCAATGTGATAATTGGAAGCCCATAGAGGGGTATGGTGAAAAAGGAAATATCCTCAGATGAAATCTGGAAAGAAGCTTTCTGAGAAACTGCTTAGTGTTCTGTTAATTCATCTCACAGAGTTACAGCTGTATTTCGTGGATCTCTTTGCTAGCCTTATTTCTGTGGAATCTGAGAACAGATATTTCGGATCCCTTGGAAGACTATAGGGCCAAAGGAAATATCCTTCGATAACAATGAGAAAGAAGCTTTCTGAGAAACTTCTTTGTGTTCTGTGAAATCATCTCACAGAGTTACAGCTTTCCCCTCAAGAAGCCTTTCGCTAAGACAGTTCTTCTGGAATTGGCAAAGTGATATTTGGAAGCCCATAGAGGGCTTTGGTGAAAAAGGAAATATCCTCAGGTGAAATCTGAAAAGAAGCTTTCCCAGAAACTGCTTAGTGTTCTGTTAATTCATCTCACAGAGTTACATCGGTATTTCATGGATCTCCTTGCTAGCCTTATTTCTGTGGAATCTGAGAACAGATATTTCGGATCCCTTGGAAGACTATAGGGCCAAAGGAAATATCCTCCGATAACAAAGAGAAAGAAGCTTTCTGAGAAACTTCTTTCTATTTTGTGAAAACATCTCACAGAGTTACAGCTTTCCCTTCAAGAAGCCTTTCGCTAAGACAGTTCTTGTGGAATTGGCAAAGTGATATTTGGAAGCCCATAGAGGGCTATGGTGAAAAAGGAATTATCCTCAGATGAAATCTGGAAAGAAGCTTTCTGAGAAACTGCTTAGTGTCCTGTAAATTCATCTCACAGAGTGACATCTGTATTTCGTGAATCTCTTTGCTAGCCTTATTTCTGTGGAATCTGAGAACAGATATTTCGGATCCCTTGGAAGACTATAGGGCCAAAGGAAATATCCTCCGATAACAAAGAGAAAGAAGCTTTCTGAGAAACTTCTTTGTGTTCTGTGAAATCATCTCACAGAGTTACAGCTTTCCCCTCAAGAAGCCTTTCGCTAAGACAGTTCTTGTGGAATTGTCAAAGTGATCATTGGAAGCCCATAGAGGGATATGGGGAAAAAGGAAATATCCTCACATGAAATCTGGAACTAAGCTTTCTGAGAAACTGCTTAGTGTTCTGTTAATTCATCTCACAGAGTTACATCTGTATTTCGTGGATCTCTTTGCTAGCCTTATTTCTGTGGAATCTGAGAACAGATATTTCGGATCCCTTGGAAGACTATAGGGCCAAGGAAATATCCTCCGATAACAAAGAGAAAGAAGCTTTCTGAGGAACTTCTTTGTGTTCTGTGGAATCATCTCACAGAGTTACAGCTTTCCCCTCCAGAAGCCTTTCGCCAAGACAGTCCTTGTGGAATTGGCAAAGTGATAATTGGAAGCCCATAGAAGGGTATGGTGAAAAAGGAAATATCCTCAGATGAAATCTGAAAAGAAGCTTTCCGAGAAACTGCTTAGTGTTCTGTGAATTCATCTCACAGAGTTACATCTGTATTTCATGGATCTCTTTGCTAGCCTTATTTCTGTGGAATCTGAGAACAGATATTTCGGATCCCTTGGAAGACTATAGGGCCAAAGGAAATATCCTCCGATAACAAAGAGAAAGAAGCTTTCTGAGAAACTTCTTTGTGTTCTGTGAAATCATCTCACAGAGTTACAGCTTTCCCTACAAGAAGCCTTTCGCTAAGACAGTTCTTGTGGAATTGGCAAAGTGATAATTGGAAGCCCATAGAGGGCTACGGTGAAAATGGCAATATCCTCAGATGAAATCTGGAAAGAAGATTTCTGAGAAACTGCTTAGTGTTCTGTTAATTCATGTCACAGAGTTACATCTGTATTTCGTGGATCTCTTTGCTAGCCTTATTTCTGTGGAATCTGAGAACAGATATTTCGGATCCCTTTGAAAATTATAGGGCCAAAGGAAATATCCTCCGATAAAAAAGAGAAAGAAGCTTTCTGAGGAACTTCTTTGTGTTCTGTGAAATCATCTCACAGAGTTACAGCTTTCCCCTCAAGAAGCCTTTCGCTAAGACAGTTCTTGTGGAATTGGCAAAGTGATATTTGGTAGCCCATAGAGGGCTACGGTGAAAAAGGAAATATCTTCAGATGAAATCTGGAAAGAAGATTTCTGAGAAACTGCTTAGTGTTCTGTTAATTCATCTCACAAAGTTACATCTTTATTTCGTGGATGTCTTTGCTAGCCTTATTTCTGTGGAATCTGAGAACAGATATTTCAGATGCCTTCGAAGACTATAGGGCCAAAGGAAATATCCTCCGATAACAAAGAGAAAGAAGCTTTCTGAGAAATTTCTTTGTGTTCTGTGAAATCATCTCACAGAGTTACAGCATTCCCCTCAAGAAGCCTTTCGCTAAGACAGTTCTTGTGGAATTGGCAAAGTGATATTTGGAAGCCCATAGAGGGCTTTGGTGAAAAAGGAAATATCCTCAGATGAAATCTGAAAAGAAGCTTTCCGAGAAACTGCTTAGTGTTCTGTTAATTCATCTCACAGAGTTACATCCGTATTTCATGGATCTCTTTGCTAGCCTTATTTCTGTGGAATCTGAGAACAGATATTTCGGATCCCTTTGAAGACTACAGGGCCAAAGGTAATATCCTCCGATAACAAAGAGAAAGAAGCTATCTGAGAAACTTCTTTGTGTTTTGTGAAAACATCTCAGAGAGTTACAGCATTCCCCTCAAGAAGCCTTTCGCTAAGACAGTTCTTGTGGAATTGGCAAAGTGATATTTGGAAGCCCTTAGAGGGCTATGGTGAAAAAGGAAATATCCTCAGATGAAATCTGGAAAGAAGCTTTCTGAGAAACTGCTTAGTGTTCTGTTAATTCATCTCACAGACTTACATCTGTATTTCTTGGATCTCTTTGCTAGCCTTATTTCTGTGGAATCTGAGAACAGATATTTCGGATCCCTTTGAAGATTATACGGCCAAAGGAAATATCCTCTTATAAAAAAGAGAAAGAAGCTTCTGAGGAACTTCTTTGTGTTCTGTGAAATCATCTCACAGAGTTACAGCTTTCCCCTCAAGAAGCCTTTCGCTAAGACAGTTGTTGTGGAATTGGCAAAGTGATATTTGGAAGCCCATAGAGGGCTACGGTGAAAAAGGAAATATCCTCAGATGAAATCTGGAAAGAAGCTTTCTGAGAAACTGCTTAGTGTTCTGTTAATTCATCTCACAGAGTTACATCTGTATTTCGTGGATCTCTTTGCTAGCCTTATTTCTGTGGAAACTGAGAACAGATATTTCGGATCCCTTGGAAGACTCTAGGGACAAAGGAAATATCCTCCGATAACAAAGAGAAAGAAGCTTTCTGAGAAACTTCTTTGTGTTCTGTGAAATCATCTCACAGAGTTACAGCTTTCCCCTCAAGAAGCCGTTCGCTAAGAGAGTTCTTGTGGAAATGGCAAAGTGATATTTGGAAGCTCATAGAGGGCTGTGGTGAAAAAAGAAATATCCTCAGATGAAATCTGGAAAGAAGCTTTCTGAGAAACTACTTAGTGTTCTGTTAATTCATCTCACAGAGTTACATCTCTATTTCGTGGATCTCTTTGCTAGCCTTATTTCTGTGGAATCTGAGAACAGATATTTCGGATCCCTTGGAAGACTATAGGGCCAAAGGAAATATACTCCGATAACAAAGAGAAAGAAGCTTTCTGAGAAACTTCTTTGTGTTCTGTGAAATCATCTCCCAGAGTTACAGCTTTCCCCTCAAGAAGCCTTTCGCTAAGACAGTTCTTGTGGAATTGGCAAAGTGATAATTGGAAGCCCATAGAGGGGTATGGTGAAAAAGGAAATATCCTCAGATGAAATCTGGAAAGAAGCTTTCTGAAAAACTGCTTAGTGTTCTGTTAATTCATCTCACAGCGTTACATCTGTATTTCGTGGATCTCTTTGCAAGCCTTATTTCTGTGGAATCTGAGAACAGATATTTCGGATCCCTTGGAAGACTATAGGGCCAAAGGAAATATCCTCCGATAACAAAGAGAAAGAAGCTTTCTGAGAAACTTCTTTGTGTTCTGTGAAATCATCTCACAGAGTTACAGCTTTCCCCTCAAGAAGCCTTTCGCTAAGACAGTTCTTGTGGAATTGGCAAAGTGATATTTGGAAGCCCATAGAGGGCTATGGTGAAAAAGGAAATATCCTCAGATGAAATCTGGAAAGAAGATTTCTGAGAAACTGCTTAGTGTTCTGTTAATTCATCTCACGGAGTTACATCGGTATTTCGTGGATCTCTTTGCTAGCCTTATTTCTGTGGAATCTGAGAACAGATATTTCGGATCCCTTGGAAGACTATGGGGCCAAAGGAAATATCCTCTGATAACAAAGAGAAAGAAGCTTTCTGAGAAACTTCTTTGTGTTCTGTGAAATCATCTCACAGAGTTACAGCTTTCCCCTCAAGAAGCCTTTCGCTAAGACAATTCTTGTGGAATAGGCAAAGTGATATTTGGAAGCCCATTGAGGACTATGGTGAAAAAGGAAATATCCTCAGATGAAATCTGGAAAGAAGCTTTCGGAGAAACTGCTTAGTGCTCTGTTAATTCGTCTCACAGAGTTACATCTGTATTTCGTGGATCTCTTTGCTAGCCTTATTTCTGTGGAATCTGAGAACAGATATTTCGGATCCCATGGAAGACTATAGGGCCAAAGGTAATATCCTCCGATAACAAAGAGAAAGAAGCTTTCTGAGAAACTTCTTTGTGTTCTGTGAAATCATCTCACAGAGTTACAGCTTTCCCCTCAAGAAGCCTTTCGCTAAGACCGTTCTTGTGGAATTGGCAAAGTGATATTTGGAAGCCCATAAAGGGCTATGGTGAAAAAGGAAATATCCTCAGATGAAATCTGGAAAGAAGCTTTCTGAGAAACTGCTTAGTGTTCTGTTAATTCATCTCACAGAGTTACATCTGTATTTCGTGGATCTCTTTGCTAGCCTTATTTCTGTGGAATCTGAGAACAGATATTTCGGAACCCTTGGAAGACTATAGGGCCAAAGGAAATATCCTCCGATAACAAAGAGAAAGAAGCTTCCTGAGAAACTTCTTTGTGTTCTGTGAAATCATCTGACAGAGTTACAGCTTTCCCCTCAAGAAGCCTTTCGCTAAGAGAGTTCTTGTGGAATTGGCAAAGTGATATTTGGAAGCCCATAGAGGGCTATGGTGAAAAAGGAAATATCCTCAGATGAAATCTGGAAAGAAGCTTTCGAAGAAACTGCTTAGTGTTCTGTTAATTCATCTCACAGAGTTACATCTGTATTTCGTGGATCTCTTTGCCAGCTTTATTTCTGTGGAATCTGAGAAGAGATATTTCGAATCCCTTTGAAGACTATAGGGCCAAAGGAAATATCCTCCGATAACAAAGAGAAAGAAGCTTTCTGAGAAACTTCTTTTTGTTCTGTGAAATGAGCTCACAGAGTTACAGCTTTCCCTCAGAAGCCATTCGCTAAGACAGTTCTTGTGGAATTGGCAAAGTGATATTTGGATGCCCATAAAGGGCTATGGTGAAAAAGGAAATATCCTCAGATGAAATCTGGAAAGAAGATTTCTGAGAAACTGCTTAGTGTTCTGTTAATTCATCTCACGGAGTTACATCGGTATTTCGTGGATCTCTTTGCTAGCCTTATTTCTGTGGAATCTGACAACAGATATTTCGGATCCCTTGGAAGACTATGGGGCCAAAGGAAATATCCTCCGATAACGAAGAGAAAGAAGCTTTCTGAGAAACTTCTTTGTGTTCTGTGAAATCATCTCACAGAGTTAGAGCTTTCCCCTCCAGAAGCCTTTCGCTAAGACAGTTCTTGTGGAATAGGCAAAGTGATATTTGGAAGCCCATTGAGGGCTATGGTGAAAAAGGAAATATCCTCAGATGAAATCTGGAAAGAAGCTTTCGGAGAAACTGTTTAGTGCTCTGTTAATTCGTCTCACAGAGTTACATCTGTATTTCGTGGATCTCTTTGCTAGCCTTATTTCTGTGGAATCTGAGAACAGATATTTCGGATCCCATGGAAGACTATAGGGCCAAAGGTAATATCCTCCGATAACAAAGAGAAAGAAGCTTTCTGGGAAACTTCTTTGTGTTCTGTGAAATCATCTCACAGAGTTACAGCTTTCCCCTCAAGAAGCCTTTCGCTAAGACCGTTCTTGTGGAATTGGCAAGGTGATATTTGGAAGCCCATAGAGGGCTATGGTGAAAAAGGAAATATCCTCAGATGAAATCTGGAAAGAAGCTTTCTGAGAAACTGCTTAGTATTCTGCTAATTCATCTCACAGAGTTACATCTGTATTTCGTGGATCTCTTTGCTAGCCTTATTTCTGTGGAATCTGAGAACAGATATTTCGGATCCCTTGGAAGACTATAGGGCCAAAGGAAATATCCTCCGATAACAAAGAGACAGAAGATTTCTGAGAAACTTCTTTGTGTTCTGTGAAATCATCTCACAGAGTTACAGCTTTCCCCTCAAGAAGCCTTTCGCTAAGACAGTTCTTGTGGAATTGCCAAAGTGATAATTGGAAGCCCATAGAGGGGTATGGTGAAAAAGGAAATATCCTCAGATGAAATCTGGAAAGAAGCTTTCTGAGAAACTGATTAGTGTTCTGTTAATTCATCTCACAGAGTTACATCGGTATTTCGTGGATCTCTTTGCTAGCCTTATTTCTGTGTAATCTGAGAACAGATATTTCGGATCCCTTGGAAGACTATAGGGCCAAAGGAAATATCCTCCGATAACAAAGAGAAAGAAGCTTTCTGAGAAATTTCTTTGTGTTCTGTGAAATCATCTCACAGAGTTACAGCTTTCCCCTAAAGAAGCCTTTCTCTAAGACAGTTCTTCTGGAATTGGCAAAGTGATATTTGGAAGCCCGTAGAGGGCTATGGTGAAAAAGGAAATATCCTCAGATGAAATCTGGAAAGAAGCTTTCTGAGAAACTGCTTACTGTTCTGTTAATTCATCTCACAGAGTTACATCTGTATTTCGTGGATCTCTTTGCTAGCCTTATTTCTGTGGAAACTGAGAACAGATATTTCGGATCCCTTGGAAGACTCTAGGGCCAAAGGAAATATCCTCCGATAACAAAGAGAAAGAAGCCTTCTGAGAAACTTCTTTGTGTTCTGTGAAATCATCTCACAGAGTTACAGCTTTCCCCTCAAGAAGCCTTTCGCTAAGACCGTTCTTGTGGAATTGGCAAAGTGATATTTGGAAGCCCATAGAGGGCTATGGTGAAAAAGGAAATATCCTCAGATGAAATCTGGAAAGAAGCTTTCTGAGAAACTGCTTAGTGTTCTGTTAATTCATCTCACAGAGTTACATCTGTATTTCGTGGAACTCTTTGCTAGCCTTATTTCTGTGGAATCTGAGAACAGATATTTCGGATCCCTTGGAAGACTATAGGGCCAAAGGAAATATCCTCCGATAACAAAGAGAAAGAAGCTTTCTGAGAAACTTCTTTGTGTTCTGTGAAATCATCTCACAGAGTTACAGCTTTCCCCTCAAGAAGCCTTTCGCTAAGACAGTTCTTGTGGAATTGGCAAAGTGATATTTGGTAGCCCATAGAGGGCTACGGTGAAAAAGGAAATATCTTCAGATGAAATCTGGAAAGAAGATTTCTGAGAAACTGCTTAGTGTTCTGTTAATTCACCTCACAAAGTTACATCTTTATTTCGTGGATGTCTTTGCTAGCCTTATTTCTGTGGAATCTGAGAACAGATATTTCAGATGCCTTCGAAGACTATAGGGCCAAAGGAAATATCCTCCGATAACAAAGAGAAAGAAGCTTTCTGAGAAACTTCTTTGTGTTCTGTGAAATCATCTCACAGAGTTACAGGTTTCGCCTCAAGAAGCCTTTCTCTAAGACAGTTCTTGTGCAATTGGCAAAGTGATATTTGGAAGCCCATAGTGGGCTCTGGTGAAAAAGGAAATATCCTGAGATGAAATCTGGAAAGAAGCTTTCCGAGAAACTGCTTAGTGTTCTGTTAATTCATCTCACAGAGTTTCATCTGTATTTCGTGGATCTCTTTGCTAGCCTTATTTCTGTGGAATCTGAGAACAGATATTTCGGATCCCTTGGAAGACTATAGGGCCAAAGGAAATATCTTCCGATAACAAAGAGAAAGAAGCTTTCTGAGAAACTTCTTTGTGTTCTGTGAAATCATCTCACAGAGTTACAGCTTTCCCCTCAAGAAGCCTTTCGCTAAGACAGTTCTTGTGGAATTGGCAAAGTGATATTTGGAAGCCCATTGAGGGCTATGGTGAAAAAGGAAATATCCTCAGATGAAATCTGGAAAGAAGCTTTCGGAGAAGCTGCTTAGTGCTCTGTTAATTCGTCTCACAGAGTTACATCTGTATTTCGTGGATCTCTTTGCTAGCCTTATTTCTGTGGAATCTGAGAACAGATATTTCGGATCCCATGGAAGACTATAGGGCAAAAGGTAATATCCTCCGATAACAAAGAGAAAGAAGCTTTCTGGGAAACTTGTTTGTGTTCTGTGAAATCATCTCACAGAGTTACAGCTTTCCCCTCAAGAAGCCTTTCGCTAAGACCGTTCTTGTGGAATTGGCAAAGTGATATTTGGAAGCCCATAAAGGGCTATGGTGAAAAAGGAAATATCCTCAGATGAAATCTGGAAAGAAGCTTTCTGAGAAACTGCTTAGTGTTCTGTTAATTCATCTCACAGAGTTACATCTGTATTTCGTGGATCTCTTTGCTAGCCTTATTTCTGTGGAATCTGAGAACAGATATTTCGGAACCCTTGGAAGACTATAGGGCCAAAGGAAATATCCTCCGATAACAAAGAGAAAGAAGCTTCCTGAGAAACTTCTTTGTGTTCTGTGAAATCATCTGACAGAGTTACAGCTTTCCCCTCAAGTAGCCTTTCGCTAAGAGAGTTCTTGTGGAATTGGCAAAGTGATATTTGGAAGCCCATAGAGGGCTATGGTGAAAAAGGAAATATCCTCAGATGAAATCTGGAAAGAAGCTTTCGAAGAAACTGCTTAGTGTTCTGTTAATTCATCTCACAGAGTTACATCTGTATTTCGTGGATCTCTTTGCCAGCTTTATTTCTGTGGAATCTGAGAAGAGATATTTCGAATCCCTTTGAAGACTATAGGGCCAAAGGAAATATCCTCCGATAACAAAGTGGAAGAAGCTTTCTGAGAAACTTCTTTGTGTTCTGTGAAATGAGCTCACAGAGTTACAGCTTTCCCTCAGAAGCCTTTCGCTAAGACAGTTCTTGTGGAATTGGCAAAGTGATATTTGGATGCCCATAGAGGGCTATGGTGAAAAAGGAAATATCCTCAGATGAAATCTGGAAAGAAGATTTCTGAGAAACTGCTTAGTGTTCTGTTAATTCATCTCACGGAGTTACATCGGTATTTCATGGATCTCTTTGCTAGCCTTATTTCTGTGGAATCTGAGAACAGATATTTCGGATCCCTTGGAAGACTATGGGGCCAAAGGAAATATCCTCCGATAACAAAGAGAAAGAAGCTTTCTGAGAAACTTCTTTGTGTTCTGTGAAATCATCTCACAGAGTTACAGCTTTCCCCTCAAGAAGCCTTTCGCTAAGACAGTTCTTGTGGAATTGGCAAAGTGATATTTGGAAGCCCACAGAGGGCTACGGTGAAAAAGGAAATATCTTCAGATGAAATCTGGAAAGAAGATTTCTGAGAAACTGCTTAGTGTTCTGTTAATTCATCTCACAGAGTTACATCTTTAATTCGTGGATCTCTTTGCTAGCCTTATTTCTGTGGAATCTGAGAACAGATATTTCAGATGCCTTCGAAGACTATAGGGCCAAAGGAAATATCCTCCGATAACAAAGAGAAAGAAGCTTTCTGAGAAACTTCTTTGTGTTCTGTGAAATCATCTCACAGAGTTACAGGTTTCGCCTCAAGAAGCCTTTCTCTAAGACAGTTCTTGTGCAATTGGCAAAGTGATATTTGGAAGCCCATAGTGGGCTCTGGTGAAAAAGGAAATATCCTGAGATGAAATCTGGAAAGAAGCTTTCCGAGAAACTGCTTAGTGTTCTGTTAATTCATCTCACAGAGTTTCATCTGTATTTCGTGGATCTCTTTGCTAGCCTTATTTCTGTGGAATCTGAGAACAGATATTTCGGATCCCTTGGAAGACTATAGGGCCAAAGGAAATATCCTCCGATAACAAAGAGAAAGAAGCTTTCTGAGAAACTTCTTTGTGTTCTGTGAAATCAGCTCACAGAGTTACAGCTTTCCACTCAAGAAGCCTTTCGCTAAGACAGTTCTTGTGGAATTGGCAAAGTGATATTTGGATGTCCATAGAGGGCTATGTTGAAAAAGGAAATATCCTCAGATGAAATCTGGAAAGAAGATTTCTGAGAAACTGCTTAGTGTTCTGTTAATTCATCTCACGGAGTTACATCGGTATTTCGTGGATCTCTTTGCTAGCATTATTTCTGTGGAATCTGAGAACAGATATTTCGGATCCCTTGGAAGACTATAGGGCCAATTGTAATATCCTCCGATAACAAAGAGAAAGAAGCTTTCTGGGAAACTTCTTTGTGTTCTGTGAAATCTTCTCACAGAGTTACAGCTTTCCCCTCAAGAAGCCTTTCGATAAGACAGTTCTTGTGGAATTGGCAAAGTGACATTTGGAAGCCCATTGAGGGCTATGGTGAAAAAGGAAATATCCTCAGATGAAATCTGGAAAGAAGCTTTCGGAGAAACTGCTTAGTGCTCTGTTAATTCGTCTCACAGAGTTACATCTGTATTTCGTGGATCTCTTTGCTACCCTTATTTCTGTGGAATCTGAGAACAGATATTTCGGATCCCATGGAAGACTATAGGGCCAATTGTAATATCCTCCGATAACAAAGAGAAAGAAGCTTTCTGGGAAACTTCTTTGTGTTCTGTGAAATCTTCTCACAGAGTTACAGCTTTCCCCTCAAGAAGACTTTCGCTAAGACAGTTCTTGTGGAAATGGCAAAGTGATATTTGGAAGCTCATAGAGGACTGTGGTGAAAAAAGAAATATCCTCAGATGAAATCTGGAAAGAAGCTTTCTGAGAAACTGCTTAGTGTTCTGTTAATTCATCTCACAGAGTTACATCTGGATTTCGTGGATCTCTTTGCTAGCCTTATTTCTGTGGAATCTGAGAACAGATATTTCGGATCCCTTGGAAGACTATAGGGCCAAAGGAAATATCCTCCGATAACAAAGAGAAAGAAGCTTTCTGAGAAACTACTTTGTGTTTTCTTAAATCATCTCACAGAGTTACAGCTTTCCCCTCAAGAAGCCTTTCGCTAAGACAGTTCTTGTGGAAATGGCAAAGTGATAATTGGAAGCCCATAGAGGTGTATGGTGAAAAAGGAAATATCCTCAGATGAAATCTGGAAAGAAGCTTTCTGAGAAACTGCTTGGTGTTCTGTTAATTCATCTCACAGAGTTACATCTGTATTTCGTGGATCTCTTTGCTAGCCTTATTTCTGTGGAATCTGAGAACAGATATTTCGGATCCCTTGGAAGACTATAGGGCCAAAGGAAATATCCTCCGATAACAATGAGAAAGAAGCTTTCTGAGAAACTTCTTTGTGTTCTGTGAAATCATCTCACAGAGTTACAGTTTTACCCTCAAGAAGCCTTTCGCTAAGACAGTTCTTCTGGAATTGGCAAAGTGATATTTGGAAGCCCATAGAGGGCTTTGGTGAAAAAGGAAATATCCTCAGATGAAATCTGAAAAGAAGCTTTCCCAGAAACTGCTTAGTGTTCTGTTAATTCATCTCACAGAGTTACATCGGTATTTCATGGATCTCTTTGCTAGCCTTATTTTTGTGGAATCTGAGAACAGATATTTCGGATCACTTTGAAGATTATACGGACAAAGGAAATATCCTCCGATAACAAAGAGAAAGAAGCTTTCTGAGAAACTTCTTTCTGTTTTGTGAAAACATCTCACAGAGTTACAGCTTTCCCCTCAAGAAGCCTTTCGCTAAGACAGTTCTTGTGGAATTGGCAAAGTGATATTTGGAAGCCCATAGAGGGCTATGGTGAAAAAGGAAATATCCTCAGATGAAATCTGGAAAGAAGCTTTCCGAGAAACTGCTTAGTGTTCTGTTAATTCACCTCACAGAGTTACATCGGTATTTCGTGGATCTCTTTGCTAGCCTTATTTCTGTGGAATCTGAGAACAGATATTTCGGATCCCTTGGAAGAACATAGGGCCATAGGAAATATCCTCCGATAACAAACACAAAGAAGCTTTCTGAGAAACTTCTTTGTGTTCTGTGAAATCAGCTCACAGAGTTAGACCTTTCCCCTCAAGAAGCCTTTCGCTAAGACAGTTCTTGTGGAATTGGCAAAGTGATATTTGGACGCCCATAGAGGGCTATGGTGAAAAAGGAAATATCCTCAGATGAAATCTGGAAAGAAGATTTCTGAGAAACTGCTTAGTGTTCTGTTAATTCATCTCACAGAGTTACATCGGTATTTCGTGGATCTCTTTGCTAGCCTTATTTCTGTGGAATCTGAGAACAGATATTTCGGATCCCTTGGAAGACTATGGGGCCAAAGGAAATATCCTCCGATAACAAAGAGAAAGAAGCTTTCTGAGAAACTTCTTTGTGTTCTGTGAAATCATCTCACAGAGTTACAGCTTTCCCCTCAAGAAGCCTTTCGCTAAGACAGTTCTTGTGGAAATGGCAAAGTGATATTTGGAAGCCCATTGAGGGCTATGGTGAAAAAGGAAATATCCTCAGATGAAATCTGGAAAGAAGCTTTCGGAGAAACTGCTTAGTGTTCTGTTAATTCATCTCACAGATTTACATCTGTATTTCGTGGATCTCTTTGCTAGCCTTATTTCTGTGGAATCTGAGAACAGATATTTCTGATCCCATGGAAGACTGTAGGGCCAAAGGTAATATCCTCCGATAACAAAGAGAAAGAAGCTTTCTGGGAAACTTCTTTGTGTTCTGTGAAGTCATCTCACAGAATTACAGCTTTCCCCTCAAGAAGCCTTTCGCTAAGACAGTTTTTGTGGAAATGGCAAAGTGAAATTTGGAAACCCATAGAGGGCTATGGTGAAAAAGGAAATATCCTCAGATGAAATGTGGAAAGAAGCTTTCCGAGAAACTGCTTAGTGTTCTGTTAATTCATATCACAGAGTTACATCTATATATCGTGGATCTCTTTGCTTGCCTTATTTCTGTGGAATCTGAGAACAGATATTTCGGACCCTTTGAAGAATATAGGGCCAAAGGAAATATCGTCCGATAACAAAGAGAAAGAAGCTTTCTGTGTAACTTCTTTGTGTTCTGTGAAATCATCTCACAGAGTTACAGCTTTCCCCTCAAGAAGCCTTTCGCTAAGACAGTTCTTGTGGAATTGGCAAAGTGATATTTGGAAGCCCTTAGAGGGCTATGGTGAAAAAGGAAATATCCTCAGATGAAATCTGGAAAGAAGCTTTCTGAGAAACTGCTTAAGGTTCTGTTAATTCATCTCACAGAGTTACGTCTTTATTTCGTGGATGTCTTTGCTAGCCTTATTTCTGTGGAATCTGAGAACAGATATTTCAGATGCCTTCGAAGACTATAGGGCCAAAGGAAATATCCTCCTATAACAAAGAGAAAGAAGCTTTCTGAGAAACTTCTTTGTTTTCTGTGAAATCATCTCACAGAGTTACAGCGTTCCCCTCAAGAAGCCTTTCGCTAAGACAGTTCTGGTGGAATTGGCAAAGTGATATTTGGAAGCCCATAGAGGGCTATGGTGAAAAAGGAAATATCCTCAGATGAAATCTGGAAAGAAGCTTTCCGAGAAACTGCTTAGTGTTCTGTTAATTCATCTCACAGAGTTACATCGGCATGTTGTGGATCTCTTTGCTAGCCTTATTTCTGTGGAATCTGAGAACAGATATTTCGGACCCCTTTGAAGACTATAGGGCCAAA
Organism: Macaca mulatta; assembly: GCF_049350105.2. NCBI lineage: Eukaryota > Metazoa > Chordata > Mammalia > Primates > Cercopithecidae > Macaca > Macaca mulatta. The sequence goes on from NC_133418.1 coordinate 33,563,324, forward strand.
GGAAATATCCTCTGATAACAAAGAGAAAGAAGCTTCCTGAGAAACTTCTTTGTGTTCTGTGAAATCATCTCACAGAGTTACAGCTTTCCCCTCAAGAGGCCTTTCGCTAAGACAGTTCTTGTGGAATTGGCAAAGTGATATTTGGAAGCCCATAGAGGGCTTCGGTGAAAAAGGAAATATCCTCAGATGAAATCTGGAAAGAAGCTTTCTGAGAAACTGCTTAGTGTTCTGTTAATTCATCTCAAAGAGTTACATATGTATTTCGTGGATCTCTTTGCCAGCCTTATTTCTCTGGAATCTGAGAACAGATATTTCGGATCACTTGGAAGACTATAGGGCCAAAGGAATGTCCTCCGATAACAAAGAGAAAGAAGCTTTCTGAGAAACTTCTTTGTGTCCTGTGAAATCATCTCACAGAGTTACAGCTTTCCCCTCAAGAAACCTTTCGCTAAGACAGTTCTTGTGGAAATGGCAAAGTGAAATTTGGAAGCCCATAGAGGGCTATGGTGAAAAAGGAAATATCCTCACATGAAATCTGGAAAGAAGCTATCTGAGAAACTGCTTAGTGTTCTGTTAATTCATCTCACAGAGTTACATCTGTATTTCGTGGATCTCTTTTCTAGCCTTATTTCTGTGGAATCTGAGAACAGATATTTCGGATCCCTTTGAAGACTATATGGCCAAAGGAAGTATCCTCCGATAACAAAGAGAAAGAAGCTTTCTGAGAAACTTCTTTGTGTTCTGTGAAATCATCTCACAGAGTTACAGCTTTCCCCTCAAGAAGCCTTTCACTAAGACAGTTCTTCTGGAATTGGCAAAGTGATATTTGGAAGCCCCTAGAGGGCTATGGTGAAAAAGGAAATATCCTCAGATGAAATCTGGAAAGAATCTTTCTGAGAAACTGCTTAGTGTTCTGTTAATTCATCTCACAGAGTTACATCTGTATTTCGTGGATATCTTTGCTAGCCTTATTTCTGTGAAATCTGAGAACAGATATTTCGGATCCCTTGGAAGACTATAGGGCCAAAGGAAATATCCTCCGATAACAAAGAGAAAGAAGCTTTCTGAGAAACTTCTTTGTGTTCTGTGAAATCATCTCACAGAGTTACAGCTTTCCCCTCAAGAAGCCTTGCGCTAAGACAGTTCTTGTGGAATTGGCAAAGTCATATTTGGAAGCCCATAGAGGGCTATGGTGAAAAAGGAAATATCCTCAGATGAAATCTGGAAAGCTTTCTGAGAAACTGCTTAGTGTTCTGTTAATTCATGTCACAGAGTTACATCTGTATTTCGTGGATCTCTTTGCTAGCCTTTTTTCTGTGGAATCTGAGAACAGATATATCGGATCCCTTTGAAGATTATAGGGCCAAAGGAAATATCCTCCGATAACAAAGAGAAAGAAGCTTTCTGAGGAACTTCTTTGTGTTCTGTGAAATCATCTCACAGAGTTACAGCTTTCCCCTCAAGAAGCCTTTGGCTAAGACATTTCTTGTGGAATTGGCAAAGTGATATTTGGAAGCCCATAGAGGGCTCTGGTGAAAAATTAAATATCCTCAGATGAAATCTGGAAAGAAGATTTCTGAGAAACTGCCTAGTGTTCTGTTAATTCATCTCACAGAGTTACATCGGTTTTTCGTGGATCTCTTTGCTAGCCTTATTTCTGTGGAATCTGAGAACAGATATTTCGGATCCCTTGGAAGACTGTGGGGCCAAAGGAAATATCCTCCGATAACAAAGAGAAAGAAGCTTTCTGAGAAACTTCTTTGTGTTCTGTGAAATCATCTCACAGAGTTACAGCTTTCCCCTCAAGAAGCCTTTCGCTAAGACAGTTCTTGTGGAAATGGCAAAGTGATATTTGGAAGGCCATTGAGGGCTATGGTGAAAAAGGAAATATCCTCAGATGAAATCTGGAAAGAAGCTTTCTGAGAAACTGCTTAGTGTTCTGTTAATTCATCTCACAGAGTTACATCTGTATTTCGTGGATCTCTTTGCTAGCCTTATTTCTGTGGAATCTGAGAACAGATATTTCGGATCCCATGGAAGACTGTAGGGCCAAAGGTAATATCCTCCGATAACAAAGAGAAAGAAGCTTTCTGGGAAACTTATTTGTGTTCTGTGAAGTCATCTCACAGAATTACAGCTTTCCCCTCAAGAAGCCTTTCGCTAAGACAGTTCTTGTGGAAATGGCAAAGTGAAATTTGGAAACCCATAGAGGGCTATGGTGAAAAAGGAAATATCCTCAGATGAAATCTGGAAAGAAGCTTTCCGAGAAACTGCTTAGTGTTCTGTTAATTCATATCACAGAGTTACATCTGTATATCGTGGATCTCTTTGCTTGCCTTATTTCTGTGGAATCTGAGAACAGATATTTCGGATCCCTTTGAAGAATATAGGGCCAAAGGAAATATTGTCCGATAACAAAGAGAAAGAAACTTTCTGTGTAACTTCTTTGTGTTCTGTGAAATCATCTCACAGAGTTACAGCTTTCCCCTCAAGAAGCCTTTCGCTAAGACAGTTCTTGTGGAATTGGCAAAGTGATATTTGGAAGCCCATAGAGGGCTATGGTGAAAAAGGAAATATCCTCAGATGAAATCTGGAAAGAAGCTTTCTGAGAAACTGCTTAGTGTTCTCTTAATTCATCTCACAGAGTTACATCTGTATTTCGTGGATCTCTTTGCTAGCCTTATTTCTGTGTAATCTGAGAACAGATATTTCGGATCCCTTGGAAGACTATAGGGCCAAAGGAAATATCCTCCGATATCAAAGAGAAAGAAGCTTTCTGAGAAACTTCTTTGTGTTCTGTGAAATCATCTCACAGAGTTACAGCTTTCCCCTCAAGAAGCCTTTCGCTAAGACAGTTCTTCTGGAATTGGCAAAGTGATATTTGGAAGCCTGTACAGGGCTTTGGTGAAAAAGGAAATATCCTCAGATGAAATCTGAAAAGAAGCTTTCCGAGAAACTGCTTTGTGTTCTGTTAATTCATCTCACAGAGTTACATCTGTATTTCGTGGATCTCTTTGCTAGCCTTGTTTCTGTGGAGTCTGAGAACAGATATTTCGGATCCCTTTGAAGACTATAGGGCCAAAGGAAATATCCTCCGATAACAAAGAGAAAGAAGCTTTCTGAGAAACTTCTTTGTGTTCTGTGAAATCATCTCACAGAGTTACAGCTTTCCTCTCAAGAAGCCGTTCGCTAAGACAGTTCTTGTGGAATTTGCAAAGTGATATTTGGAAGCCCATAGCGGGCTGTGGTGATAAAAGAAATATCCTCAGATGAAATCTGGAAAGAAGATTTCTGAGAAACTGCTTAGTGTTCTGTTAATTCATCTCACAGAGTTACATCTGTATTTCGTGGATATCTTTGCTAGCCTTATTTTTGTGTAATCTGAGAACAGATATTTCGGATCCCTTCGAAGACAATAGGGGCAAAGGAAATATCCTCCGATAACAAAGAGAAAGAAGCTTTCTGAGAAACTTCTTTGTCTTCTGTGAAATCATCTCACAGAGTTACAGCTTTCCCCTCAAGAAGCCTCTCGCTAAGACAGTTCTTGTGGAATTGGCAAAGTGATATTTGGAAGCCCATAGAGGGCTATGGTGAAAATGGAAATATCCTCAGATGAAATCTGGAAAGAAGCTCTCTGAGAAACTGCTTAGTGTTCTGTTAATTCATGTCACAGAGTTACATCTGTATATCGTGGATCTCTTTGCTAGCCTTATTTCTGTGGAATATGAGAACAGATATTTCGGATCCCTTGGAAGACTATAGGGCCAAAGGAAGTATCCTCCGATAAGAAACAGAAAGAAGCTTTCTGAGAAACTTCTTTGTGTTCTGTGAAATCAGCTCACAGAGTTACAGCTTTCCCCTCAAGAAGCCTTTCGCTAAGACAGTTCTTGTGGAATTGGCAAAGTGATATTTGGACGCTCATAGAGGGCTATGTTGAAAAAGGAAATATCCTCAGATGAAATCTGGAAAGAAGATTTCTGAGAAACTGCTTAGTGTTCTGTTAATTCATCTCACAGAGTTACATCGATATTTCGTGGATCTCTTTGCTAGCCTTATTTCTGTGGAATCTGAGAACAGATATTTCGGATCCCTTGGAAGTCTATGGGCCAAAGGAAATATCCTCCGATAACAAAGAGAAAGAAGCTTTCTGAGAAACTTCTTTGTGTTCTGTGAAATCATCTCTCAGAGTTACAGCTTTCCCCTCAAGAAGCCTTTCGCTAAGACAGTTCTTGTGGAAATGGCAAAGTGATATTTGGAAGCCCATAGAGGGCTATGGTGAAAAAGGAAATATCCTCAGATGAAATCTGGAAAGAAGCTTTCCGAGAAACTGCTTAGTGTTCTGTTAATTCATCTCACAGAGTTACATCGGTATGTTGTGGATCTCTTTGGTAGCCTTATTTCTGTGGAATCTGAGAACAGATATTTCGGATCCCTTTGAAGACTATAGGGCCAAAGGAAATATCCTCCGATAACAAAGAGAAAGAAGGTTCCTGAGAAACTTCTTTGTGTTCTGTGAAATCATCTCACAGAGTTACAGCTTTCCCCTCAAGCAGCCTTTCGCTAAGACAGTTCTTGTGGAATTTGCAAAGTGATGTTTGGAAGCCCATAGAGGGCTGAGGTGAAAAAAGAAATACCCTCAGATGAAATCTGGAAAGAAGCTTTCTGAGAAACTGCTTAGTGTTCTGTTAATTCATCTCACAGAGTTACATCTGTATTTCGTGGATATCTTTGCTAGCCATATTTCTGTGGAATCTGAGAACAGATATTTCGGATCCCTTTGAAGAATATAGGGCCAAAGGAAATATCCTCCGATAACAAAGAGAAAAAAGCTTTCTGAGGAACTTCTTTGTGTTCTGTGAAATCATCTCACAGAGTTACAGCTTTCCCCTCAAGAAGCCTTTCGCTAAGACAGTTCTTGTGGAATTGGCAAAGTGATATTTGGAAGCCCATAGAGGGCTACGGTGAAAAAGGAAATATCCTCAGATGAAATCTGGAAAGAAGCTTTCAGAGAAACTGCTTAGTGTTTTGTTAATTCATCTCACAGAGTTACATCTTTATTTCGTGGATGTCTTTGCTAGCCTTATTTCTGTGGAATCTGAGAACAGATATTTCAGATGCCTTTGAAGACTATAGGGCCAAAGGAAATATCCTCCTATAACAAAGAGAAAGAAGATTTCTGAGAAACTTCTTTGTGTTCTGTGAAATCATCTCACAGAGTTACAGCGTTCCCCTCAAGAAGCCTTTCGCTAAGACAGTTCTTGTAGAATTGGCAAAGTGATATTTGGAAGCCCATAGAGGGCTATGGTGAAAAAGGAAATATCCTCAGATGAAATCGGGAAAGAAGCTTTCCGAGAAACTGCTTAGTGTTCTGTTAATTCATCTCACAGAGTTACATCGGTATTTCGTGGATCTCTTTGCTAGCCTTATTTCTGTGGAATCTGAGAACAGATATTTCGGATCCCTTGGAAGGCTATAGGGCCAAAGGAAATATCCTCCGATAAGAAACAGAAAGAAGCTTTCTGAGAAACTTCTTTGTGTTCTGTGAAATCAGCTCACAGAGTTACAGCTTTCCCCTCAAGAAGCCTTTCGCTAAGACAGTTCTTGTGGAATTGGCAAAGTGATATTTGGAAGCTCATAGAGGGCTATGGTGAAAAAGGAAATATCCTCAGATGAAATCTGGAAAGAAGATTTCTGAGAAACTGCTTAGTGTTCTGTTAATTCATCTCACAGAGTTACATCGGTATTTCGTGGATCTCTTTGCTAGCCTTATTTCTGTGGAATCTGAGAACAGATATTTCGGATCCCTTGGAAGACTATGGGGCCAAAGGAAATATCCTCCGATAACAAAGAGAAAAAAGCTTTCTGAGAAACTTTTTTGTGTTCTGTGAAATCATCTCTCAGAGTTACAGCTTTCCCCTCAAGAAGCCTTTCGCTAAGACCGTTCTTGTGGAAATGGCAAAGTGATATTTGGAAGCCCATTGAGGGCTATGGTGAAAAAGGAAATATCCACAGATGAAATCTGGAAAGAAGCTTTCGGAGAAACTGCTTAGTGTTCTGTTAATTCATCTCACAGAGTTACATCTGTATTTCCTGGATCTCTTTGCTAGCCTTATTTCTGTGGAATCTGAGAACAGATATTTCGGATCCCATGGAAGACTATAGGGCCAAAGGTAATATCCTCCGATAACAAAGAGAAAGCAGCTTTCTGGGAAACTTCTTTGTGTTCTGTGAAGTCATCTCACAGAATTACAGCTTTCCCCTCAAGAAGCCTTTCGCTAAGACAGTTCTTGTGTAAATGGCAAAGTGAAATTTGGAAGCCCATAGAGGGCTATGGTGAAAAAGGAAATATCCTCAGATGAAATCTGGAAAGAAGCTTTCTGAGAAACTGCTTACTGTTCTGTTAATTCATCTCACAGAGTTACATCTGTATTTCGTGGATCTCTTTTCTAGCCTTATTTCTGTGGAATCTGAGAACAGATATTTCGGATCCCTTGGAAGACTATAGGGCCAAAGGAAATATCCTCCGATAACAAAGAGAAAGAAGCTTTCTGAGAAACTTCTTTGTGTTCTGTGAAATCATCTCACAGAGTTACAGCTTTCCCCTCAAGAAGCCTTTCGCTAAGACAGTTCTTCTGGAATTGGCAAAGTGATATTTGGAAGCCCATAGAGTGCTATGGTGAAAAAGGAAATATCCTCAGATGAAATCTGGAAAGAAGCTTTCTGAGAAACTGCTTAGTGTTCTGTTAATTCATCTCACAGAGTTACATCTGTATTTCGTGGATATCTTTGCTAGCCGTATTTTTGTGTAATCTGAGAACAGATATTTCGGATCCCTTGGAAGACTATAGGGCCAAAGGAAATATCCTCCGATATCAAAGAGAAAGAAGCTTTCTGAGAAACTTCTTTGTGTTCTGTGAAATCATCTCACAGAGTTACAGCTTTCCCCTCAAGAAGCCTTTCGCTAAGACAGTTCTTGTGGAATTGGCAAAGTGATAGTTGGAAGCCCATAGAGGGCTGTGGTGAAAAAGGAAATATCCTCAGATGAAATCTGGAAAGAAGCTTTCTGAGAAACTGCTTAGTGTTCTGTTAATTCATCTCACAGAGTTACATCTTTATTTCGTGGATGTCTTTGCTAGCCTTATTTCTGTGGAATCTGAGAACAGATATTTCAGATGAGTTCGAAGACTATAGGGCCAAAGGAAATATCCTCCTATTACAAAGAGAAAGAAGCTTTCTGAGAAACTTCTTTGTTTTCTGTGAAATCATCTCACAGAGTTACGGCGTGCCCCTCAAGAAGCCTTTCGCTAAGACAGTTCTTGTGGAATTGGCAAAGTGATATTTGGAAGCCCATAGAGGGCTATGGTGAAAAAGGAAATATCCTCAGATGAAATCTGGAAAGAAGCTTTCCGAGAAACTGCTTAGTGTTCTGTTAATTCATCTCACAGAGTTACATCGGTATGTTGTGGATCTCTTTGCTAGCCTTATTTCTGTGGAATCTGAGAACAGAGATTTCGGATCCCTTTGAAGACTATAGGGCCAAAGGAAATATCCTCAGATAACAAACAGAAAGAAGCTTTATGAGGAACTTCTTTGTCTTCTGAGAAATCATCTCACAGAGTTACAGCTTTCTCCTCAAGAAGCCTTTCGCTAAGACAGTTGTTGTGGAATTAGCAAAGTGATATTTGGAAGCCCTTAGAGGGCTATGGTGAAAAAGGAAATATCCTCAGATGAAATCTGGAAAAAAGCTTTCTGAGAAACTGCTTAGTGTTCTGTTAATTCATCTCACAGAGTTACATCGGTATTTCGTGGATCTCTTTGCTAGCCTTATTTCTGTGGAATCTGAGAACAGATATTTCGGATCCCTTGGAAGACTATGGGGCCAAAGGAAATATCCTCCGATAACAAAGAGAAAGAAGCTTTCTGAGAAACTTCTTTGTGTTCTGTGAAATCATCTCTCAGAGTTACAGCTTTCCCCTCAAGAAGCCTTTCGCTAAGACAGTTCTTGTGGAAATGGCAAGGTGATATTTGGAAGCCCATTGAGGGCTATGGTGAAAAAGGAAATATCCTCAGATGAAATCTGGAAAGAAGCTTTCGGAGAAACTGCTTAGTGTTCTGTTAATTCATCTCAGAGAGTTACATCTGTATTTCGTGGATCTGTTTGCTAGCCTTATTTCTGTGGAATCTGAGAACAGATATTTCGGATCCATTTTAAGACTATAGGGCCAAAGGTAATATCCTCCGATAACAAAGAGAAAGAAGCTTTCTGGGAAACTTCTTTGTGTTCTGTGAAGTCATCTCACAGAATTACAGCTTTCCCCTCAAGAAGCCTTTCGCTAAGACAGTTCTTGTGGAAATGGCAAAGTGAAATTTGGAAGCCCATAGAGGGCTTTGGTGAAAAAGGAAATATCCTCAGATGAAATCTGGAAAGAAGCTTTCTGAGAAACTGCTTACTGTTCTGTTAATTCATCTCACAGAGTTACATCTGTATTTCGTGGATCTCTTTTCTAGCCTTATTTCTGTCGAATCTGAGAACAGATATTTCGGATCCCTTGGAAGACTATAGGGCCAAAGGAAATATCCTCTGAAAACAAAGAGAAAGAAGCTTTCTGAGAAACTTCTTTGTGTTCTGTGAAATCATCTCACAGAGTTACAGCTTTCCCCTCAAGAAGCCTTTCGCTAAGACAGTTCTTCTGGAATTGGCAAAGTGATATTTGGAAGCCCCTAGAGGGCTATGGTGAAAAAGGAAATATCCTCAGATGAAATCTGGAAAGAATCTTTCTGAGAAACTGCTTACTGTTCTGTTAATTCATCTCACAGAGTTACATCTGTATTTCGTGGATATCTTTGCTAGCCGTATTTCTGTGTAATCTGAGAACAGATATTTCGGATCCCTTGGAAGACTATAGGGCCAAAGGAAATATCCTCCGATAACAAAGAGAAAGAAGCTTCCTGAGAAACTTCTTTGTGTTCTGTGAAATCATCTCACAGAGTTACAGCTTTCCCCTCAAGAAGCCTTTCGCTAAGACAGTTCTTGTGGAATTGGCAAAGTGATATTTGGAAGCCCATAGAGGGCTATGGTGAAAAAGGAAATATCCTCAGATGAAATCTGGAAGGAAGCATTCGGAGAAACTGCTTAGTGTTCTGTTAATTCATCTCTCAGAGTTACATATGTATTTCGTGGATCTCTTTGCCAGCCTTATTTCTCTGGAATCTGAGAACAGATATTTCGGATCACTTGGAAGACTATAGGGCCAAAGGAAATGTCCTCCGATAACAAAGAGAAAGAAGCTTTCTGAGAAACTTCTTTGTGTTCTGTGAAATCATCTCACAAAATTACAGCTTTACCCTCAAGAAGCCTTTCGCTAAGACAGTTCTTGTGGAATTGGCAAAGTGATATTTGGAACCCCTAGAGGGCTATGGTGAAAATGGAAATATCCTCAGATGAAATTTGGAAAGAAGCTTTCTGAGAAACTGCTTAGTGTTCTGTTAATTCATCTCAAAGAGTTACATCTGTTTTCGTGGATCTCTTTGCTAGCCTTATTTCTGTGGAATCTGAGAACAGATATTTCGGATCCCTTTGAAGACTATAGGGCCAAAGGAAATATCCTCCGATAACAAACAGAAAGAAGCTTTATGAGGAACTTCTTTGTCTTCTGTGAAATCATCTCACAGAGTTACAGCTTTCTCCTCAAGAAGCCTTTCGCTAAGACAGTTGTTGTGGAATTGGCAAAGTGATATTTGGAAGCCCTTAGAGGGCTATGGTGAAAAAGGAAATATCCTCAGATGAAATCTGGAAAAAAGCTTTCTGAGAAACTGCTTAGTGTTCTGTTAATTCATCTCAAAGAGTTACATCTGTATTTTGTGGATCTCTTTGCTAGCCTTAATTCTGTGGAATCTGAGAACAGATATTTCGGATCCCTTGGAAGACTATAGGGCCAAAGGAAATATCCTCCGATAAGAAACAGAAAGAAGCTTTCTGAGAAACTTCTTTGTGTTCTGTGAAATCAGCTCACAGAGTTACAGCTTTCCCCTCAAGAAGCCTTTCGCTAAGACAGTTCTTGTGGAATTGGCAAAGTGATATTTGGACGCCCATAGAGGGCTATGGTGAAAAAGGAAATATCCTCAGGTGAAATCTGGAAAGAAGATTTCTGAGAAACTGCTTAGTGTTCTGTTAATTCATCTCACAGAGTTACATCGGTATTTCGTGGATCTCTTTGCTAGCCTTATTTCTGTGGAATCTGAGAACAGATATTTCGGATCCCTTGGAAGTCTATGGGGCCAAAGGAAATATCCTCCGATAACAAAGAGAAAGAAGCTTTCTGAGAAACTTCTTGGTGTTCTGAGAAATCATCTCTCAGAGTTACAGCTTTCCCCTCAAGAAGCCTTTCGCTAAGACAGTTCTTGTGGAAATGGCAAAGTGATATTTGGAAGCCCATTGAGGGCTATGGTGAAAAAGGAAATATCCTCAGATGAAATCTGGAAAGAAGCTTTCGGAGAAACTGCTTAGTGTTCTGTTAATTCATCTCACAGAGTTACATCTGTATTTCGTGGATCTCTTTGCTAGCCTTATTTCTGTGGAATCTGAGAACAGATATTTCGGATCCCATGGAAGACTATAGGGCCAAAGGTAATATCCTCCGATAACAAAGAGAAAGAAGCTTTCTGGGAAACTTCTTGGTGTTCTTTGAAGTCATCTCACAGAATTACAGCTTTCCCCTCTAGAAGCCTTTCGCTAAGACAGTTCTTGTGGAAATGGCAAAGTGAAATTTGGAAGCCCATAGAATGCTACGGTGAAAAAGGAAACATCCTCAGATGAAATCTGGAAAGAAGCTTTCTGAGAAACTGCTTACTGTTCTGTTAATTCATCTCACAGAGTTACATCTGTATTCCGTGGATGTCTTTTCTAGCCTTATTTCTGTGGAATCTGAAAACAGATATTTCGGATCCCTTGGAAGACTATAGGGCCAAAGGAAATATCTTCCGATAACAAAGAGAAAGAAGCTTTCTGAGAAAATTCTTTGTGTTCTGTGAAATCATCTCACAGAGTTACAGCTTTCCCCTCAAGAAGCCTTTCGCTAAGACAGTTCTTCTGGAATTGGCAAAGTGATATTTTGAAGCCCATAGAGGGCTATGGTGAAAAAGGAAATATCCTCAGATGAAATCTGGAAAGAAGCTTTCGGAGAAACTGCTTAGTGTTCTGTTAATTCATCTCACAGAGTTACATCTGTATTTCTTGGATATCTTTGCTAGCCGTATTTCTGTGTAATCTGAGAACAGATATTTCGGATCCCTTGGAAGACTATAGGGCCAAAGGAAATATCCTCCGATAACAAAGAGAAAGAAGCTTTCTGAGAAACTTCTTTGTGTTCTGTGAAATCATCTCACAAAGATACAGCTTTCCCCTCAAGAAGCCTTTCGCTAAGACAGTTCTTCTGGAATTGGCAAAGTGAAATTTGGAAGCCCATAGAGGGCTATGGTGAAAATGGAAATATCCTCAGATGAAATCTGGAAAGAAGCTTTCTGAGAAACTGCTTAGTGTTCTGTTAATTCATGTCACAGAGTTACATCTGTATTTCGTGGATATCTTTGCTAGCCTTATTTCTGTGGAATCTGAGAACACATATTTCAGATGAGTTCGAAGACTATAGGGCCAAAGGAAATATCCTCCTATAACAAAGAGAAAGAAGCTTTCTGAGAAACTTCTTTGTTTTCTGTGAAATCATCTCACAGAGTTACAGCGTGCCCCTCAAGAAGCCTTTCGCTAAGACAGTTCTTGTGGAATTGGCAAAGTGATATTTGGAAGCCCATAGAGGGCTATGGTGAAAAAGGAAATATCCTCAGATGAAAACTGGAAAGAAGCTTTCCGAGAAACTGCTTAGTGTTCTGTTAATTCATCTCACAGAGTTACATCGGTATTTCGTGGATCTCTTTGCTAGCCTTATTTCTGTGGAATCTGAGAACAGATATTTCGGATCCCTTGGAAGGCTATAGGGCCAAAGGAAATATCCTCCGATAAGAAACAGAAAGAAGCTTTCTGAGAAACTTCTTTGTGTTCTGTGAAATCAGCTCACAGAGTTACAGCTTTCCCCTCAAGAAGCCTTTCGCTAAGACAGTTCTTGTGGAATTGGCAAAGTGATATTTGGACGCCCATAGAGGGCTATGGTGAAAAAGGAAATATCCTCAGATGAAATCTGGAAAGAAGATTTCTGAGAAACTGCTTAGTGTTCTGTTAATTCATCTCACAGAGTTACATCGGTATTTCGTGGATCTCTTTGCTAGCCTTATTTCTGTGGAATCTGAGAACAGATATTTCGGATCCCTTGGAAGACTATGGGGCCAAAGGAAATATCCTCCGATAACAAAGAGAAAGCAGCTTTCTGGGAAACTTCTTTGTGTTCTGTGAAGTCATCTCACAGAATTACAGCTTTCCCCTCAAGAAGCCTTTCGCTAAGACAGTTCTTGTGGAAATGGCAAAGTGAAATTTGGAAGCCCATAGACGGCTATGGTGAAAAAGGAAATATCCTCAGATGAAATCTGGAAAGAAGCTTTCTGAGAAACTGCTTACTGTTCTGTTAATTCATCTCACAGAGTTACATCTGTATTTCGTGGATCTCTTTTCTAGCCTTATTTCTGTGGAATCTGAGAACAGATATTTCGGATCCCTTGGAAGACTATAGGGCCAAAGGAAATATCCTCCGATAACAAAGAGAAAGAAGCTTTCTGAGAAACTTGTTTGTGTTCTGTGAAATCATCTCACAGAGTTACAGCTTTCCCCTCAAGAAGCCTTTCGCAAAGACAGTTCTTGTGGAATTGGCAAAGTGATATTTGGAAGCCCATACAGGGCTATGGTGAAAAAGGAAATATCCTCAGATGAAATCTGGAAAGAATCTTTCTGAGAAACTGCTTAGTGTTCTGTTAATTCATCTCACAGAGTTACATCTGTATTTCGTGGATATCTTTGCTAGCCATATTTCTGTGTAATCTGAGAACAGATATTTCGGATCACTTGGAATTCTATAGGGCCAAAGGAAATATCCTCCGATAACAAAGAGAAAGAAGCTTTCTGAGAAACTTCTTTGTGTTCTGTGAAATCATCTCACAGAGTTACAGCTTTCCCCTCAAGAAGCCTTTCGCTAAGACAGTTCTTGTGGAATTGGCAAAGTGATATTTGGAAGCCCATAGAGAGCTGTGGTGAAAAAAGAAATATCCTCAGATGAAATCTGGAAAGAAGCTTTCTGAGAAACTGCTTAGTGTTCTGTTAATTCATCTCACAGAGTTACATCTTTATTTCGTGGATGTCTTTGCTAGCCTTATTTCTGTGGAATCTGAGAACAGATATTTCAGATGAGTTCGAAGACTATAGGGCCAAAGGAAATATCCTCCTATAACAAAGAGAAAGAAGCTTTCTGAGAAACTTCTTTGTTTTCTGTGAAATCATCTCACAGAGTTACAGCGTTTCCCTCAAGAAGCCTTTCGCTAAGACAGTTCTTGTGGAATTGGCAAAGTGATATTTGGAAGCCCATAGAGGGCTTTGGTGAAAAAGGAAATATCCTCAGATGAAATCTGTAAAGAAGCTTTCCGAGAAACTGCTTAGTGTTCTGTTAATTCATCTCACAGAGTTACATCGGTATGTTGTGGATCTCTTTGCTAGCCTTATTTCTGTGGAATCTGAGAACAGATATTTCGGATCCCTTTGAAGACTATAGGGCCAAAGGAAATATCCTCTGATAACAAAGAGAAAGAAGCTTCCTGAGAAACTTCTTTGTGTTCTGTGAAATCATCTCACAGAGTTACAGCTTTCCCCTCAAGAAGCCTTTCGCTAAGACAGTTCTTGTGGAATTGGCAAAGTGATATTTGGAAGCCCATAGAGGGCTATGGTAAAAAAGGAAATATCCTCAGATGAAATCTGGAAAGAAGCTTTCGGAGAAACTGCTTAGTGTTCTGTTAATTCATCTCACAGAGTTACATATGTATTTCGTGGATCTCTTTGCCAGCCTTATTTCTCTGGAATCTGAGAACAGATATTTCGGTTCACTTGGAAGACTATAGGGCCAAAGGAAATATCCTCTGATAACAAAGAGAAAGAAGCTTTCTGAGAAACTTCTTTGTGTTCTGTGAAATCATCTCACAGAGTTACAGCTTTCCCCTCAAGAAACCTTTCGCTAAGACAGTTCTTGTGGAAATGGCAAAGTGAAATTTGGAAGCCCATAGAGGGCTATGGTGAAAAAGGAAATATCCTCAGATGAAATCTGGAAAGAAGCTTTCTGAGAAACTGCTTAGTGTTCTGTTAATTCATGTCACAGAGTTACATCTGTATTTCGTGGATCTCTTTGCTAGCCTTATTTCTGTGGAATCTGAGAACAGATATATCGGATCCCTTCGAAGATTATAGGGCCAAAGGAAATATCCTCCTATAACAAAGAGAAAGAAGCTTTCTGAGAAACTTCTTTGTGTTCTGTGAAATCATCTCACAGAGTTACAGCTTTCCCCTCAAGAAGCCTTTCGCTAAGATAGTTCTTGTGGAATTGGCAAAGTGATATTTGGAAGCCCATAGAGGGCTATGGTGAAAAAGGAAATATCCTCAGATGAAATCTGGAAAGAAGATTTCTGAGAAACTGCTTAGTGTTCTGTTAATTCATCTCACAGAGTTACATCTGTATTTCGTGGATATCTTTGCTAGCCTTATTTCTGTGTAATCTGAGAACAGATATTTCGGATCCCTTTGAAGACAATAGGGCCAAAGGAAATATCCTCCGATAACAAAGAGAAAGAAGCTTTCTGAGAAACTTCTTTGTCTTCTGTGAAATCATCTCACAGAGTTACAGCTTTCCCCTCAAGAAGCCTCTCGCTAAGACAGTTCTTGTGGAATTGGCAAAGTGATATTTGGAAGCCCATAGAGGGCTATGGTGAAAATGGAAATATCCTCAGATGAAATCTGGAAAGAAGCTCTCTGAGAAACTGCTTAGTGTTCTGTTAATTCATGTCACAGAGTTACATCTGTATATCGTGGATCTCTTTGCTAGCCTTATTTCTGTGGAATATGAGAACAGATATTTCGGATCCCTTTGAAGAATATAGTGCCAAAGGAAATATCCTCATAACAAGAAGAAAGAAGCTTTCTGAGAAACTTCTTTGTGTTCTGTGAAATCATCTCTCAGAGTTACAGCTTTCCCCTCAAGAAGCCTTTCGCAAAGACAGTTCTTGTGGAAATGGCAAAGTGATATTTGGAAGCCCATAGAGGGCTATGGTGAAAAAGGAAGTATCCTCAGATGAAATCTGGAAAGAAGCTTTCCGAGAAACTGCTTAGTGTTCTGTTAATTCATCTCACAGAGTTACATCGGTATTTCGTGGATCTCTTTGCTAGCCTTATTTCTGTGGAATCTGAGAAGAGATATTTCGGATCCCTTGGAAGACTATAGGGCCAAAGGAAATATCCTCCGATAACAAAGAGAAAGAAGCTTTCTGAGAAACTTCTTTGTGTTTTGTGAAATCAGCTCACAGAGTTACAGCTTTCCCCTCAAGAAGCCTTTCGCTAAGACAGTTCTTGTGGAATTGGCAAAGTGATATTTGGACGCCCATAGAGGGCTATGTTGAAAAAGGAAATATCCTCAGATGAAATCTGGAAAGAAGATTTCTGAGAAACTGCTTAGTGTTCTGTTAATTCATCTCACAGAGTTACATCGGTGTTTCGTGGATCTCTTTGCTAGCCTTATTTCTGTGGAATCTGAGAACAGATATTTCGGATCCCTTGGAAGTCTATGGGGCCAAAGGAAATATCCTCCGATAACAAAGAGAAAGAAGCTTTCTGAGAAACTTCATTGTGGTCTGTGAAATCATCTCTCAGAGTTACAGCTTTCCCCTCAAGAAGCCTTTCGCTAAGACAGTTCTTGTGGAAATGGCAAAGTGATATTTGGAAGCCCATTGAGGGCTATGGTGAAAAAGGAAATATCCTCAGATGAAATCTGGAAAGAAGCTTTCTGAGAAACTGCTTAGTGTTCTGTTACTTCATCTCACAGAGTTACATCTGTATTTCCTGGATCTCTTTGCTAGCCTTATTTCTGTGGAATCTGAGAACAGATATTTCGGATCCCATGGATGACTATAGGGCCAAAGGTAATACCTCCGATAACAAAGAGAAAGAAGCTTTCTGGGAAACTTCTATGTGTTCTGTGAAGTCATCTCACAGAATTACAGCTTTCCCCTCAAGAAGCCTTTCGCTAAGACAGTTCTTGTGGAAATGGCAAAGTGAAATTTGGAAGCCCATAGAGGGCTACGGTGAAAAAGGAAACATCCTCAGATGAAATCTGGAAAGAAGCTTTCTGAGAAACTGCTTACTGTTCTGTTAATTCATCTCACAGAGTTACATCTGTATTTCGTGGATGTCTTTTCTAGCCTTATTTCTGTGGAATCTGAAAACAGATATTTCGGATCCCTTGGAAGACTATAGGGCCAAAGGAAATATCTTCCGATAACAAAGAGAAAGAAGCTTTCTGAGAAAATTCTTTGTGTTCTGTGAAATCATCTCACAGAGTTACAGCTTTCCCCTCAAGAAGCCTTTCGCTAAGACAGTTCTTCTGGAATTGGCAAAGTGATATTTGGAAGCCCATAGAGGGCTATGGTGAAAAAGGAAATATCCTCAGATGAAATCTGGAAAGAAGCTTTCGGAGAAACTGCTTAGTGTTCTGTTAATTCATCTCACAGAGTTACATCTGTATTTCTTGGATATCTTTGCGAGCCGTATTTCTGCGTAATCTGAGAACAGATATTTCGGATCCCTTGGAAGACTATAGGGCCAAAGGAAATATCCTCCGATAACAAAGAGAAAGAAGCTTTCTGAGAAACTTCTTTGTGTTCTGTGAAATCATCTCACAAAGATACAGCTTTCCCCTCAAGAAGCCTTTCGCTAAGACAGTTCTTGTGGAATTGGCAAAGTGATATTTGGAATCCCATAGAGGGCTGTGGTAAAAAAAGAAATATCCTCAGATGAAATCTGGAAAGAAGCTTTCTGAGAAACTGCTTAGTGTTCTGTTAATTCATCTCACAGAGTTACATCTTTATTTCGTGGATGTCTTTGCTAGCCTTATTTCTGTGGAATCTGAGAACAGATATTTCAGATGAGTTCGAAGACTATAGGGCCAAAGGAAATATCCTCCTATAACAAAGAGAAAGAAGCTTTCTGAGAAACTTCTTTGTTTTCTGTGAAATCATCTCACAGAGTTACAGCGTTCCCCTCAAGAAGCCTTTCGCTAAGACAGTTCTTGTGGAATTGGCAAAGTGATATTTGGAAGCCCATAGAGGGCTATGTTGAAAAAGGAAATATGCTCAGATGAAATCTGGAAAGAAGCTTTCCGAGAAACTGCTTAGTGTTCTGTTAATTCATCTCACAGAGTTACATCGGTATTTCGTGGATCTCTATGCTAGCCTTATTTCTGTGGAATCTGAGAACAGATATTTCGGATCCCTTGGAAGTCTATGGGGCCAAAGGAAATATCCTTCGATAAGAAAGAGAAAGAAGCTTTCTGAGAAACTTCATTGTGGTCTGTGAAATCATCTCTCAGAGTTACAGCTTTCCCCTCAAGAAGCCTTTCGCTAAGACAGTTCTTGTGGAAATGGCAAAGTGATATTTGGAAGCCCTTTGAGGGCTATGGTGAAAAAGGAAATATCCTCAGATGAAATCTGGAAAGAAGCTTTCGGAGAAACTGCTTAGTGTTCTGTTAATTCATCTCACAGAGTTACATCTGTATTTCGTGGATCTCTTTGCTAGCCTTATTTCTGTGGAATCTGAGAACAGATATTTCGGATCCCATGGAAGACTATAGGGCCAAAGGTAATATCCTCCGATAACAAAGAGAAAGAAGCTTTCTGGGAAACTTCTTTGTGTTCTGTGAAGTCATCTCACAGAATTACAGCTTTCCCCTCAAGAAGCCTTTCGCTAAGACAGTTCTTGTGGAAATGGCAAAGTGAAATTTGGAAGCCCATAGAGGGCTATGATGAAAAAGGAAATATCCTCAGATGAAATCTGGAAAGAAGCTTTCTGAGAAACTGCTCTGTTATATGTGACTTCCACTCACAGAGTTACATCTGTATTTCGTGGATCTCTTTGCTAGCCTTATTTCTGTGGAATCTGAGAACACATATTTCAGATGAGTTCGAAGACTATAGGGCCAAAGGAAATATCCTCCTATAACAAAGAGAAAGAAGCTTTCTGAGAAACTTCTTTGTTTTCTGTGAAATCATCTCACAGAGTTACAGCGTGCCCCTCAAGAAGCCTTTCGCTAAGACAGTTCTTGTGGAATTGGCAAAGTGATATTTGGAAGCCCATAGAGGGCTATGGTGAAAAAGGAAATATCCTCAGATGAAATCTGGAAAGAAGCTTTCCGAGAAACTGCTTAGTGTTCTGTTAATTCATCTCACAGAGTTACATCTGTATTTCCTGGATCTCTTTGCTAGCCTTATTTCTGTGGAATCTGAAAACAGATATTTCGGATCCCTTTGAAGACAATAGGGCCAAAGGAAATATCCTCCGATAACAAAGAGAAAGAAGCTTTCTGAGAAACTTCTTTGTCTTCTGTGAAATCATCTCACAGAGTTACAGCTTTCCCCTCAAGAAGCCTCTCGCTAAGACAGTTCTTGTGGAATTGGCAAAGTGATATTTGGAAGCCCATAGAGGGCTATGGTGAAAATGGAAATATCCTCAGATGAAATCTGGAAAGAAGCTCTCTGAGAAACTGCTTAGTGTTCTGTTAATTCATGTCACAGAGTTACATCTGTATATCGTGGATCTCTTTGCTAGCCTTATTTCTGTGGAATATGAGAACAGATATTTCGGATCCCTTTGAAGAATATAGTGCCAAAGGAAATATCCTCATAACAAGAAGAAAGAAGCTTTCTGAGAAACTTCTTTGTGTTCTGTGAAATCATCTCTCAGAGTTACAGCTTTCCCCTCAAGAAGCCTTTCGCAAAGACAGTTCTTGTGGAAATGGCAAAGTGATATTTGGAAGCCCATAGAGGGCTATGGTGAAAAAGGAAATATCCTCAGATGAAATCTGGAAAGAAGCTTTCCGAGAAACTGCTTAGTGTTCTGTTAATTCATCTCACAGAGTTACATCGGTATTTCGTGGATCTCTTTGCTAGCCTTATTTCTGTGGAATCTGAGAAGAGATATTTCGGATCCCTTGGAAGACTATAGGGCCAAAGGAAATATCCTCCGATAACAAAGAGAAAGAAGCTTTCTGAGAAACTTCTTTGTGTTTTGTGAAATCAGCTCACAGAGTTACAGCTTTCCCCTCAAGAAGCCTTTCGCTAAGACAGTTCTTGTGGAATTGGCAAAGTGAAATTTGGACGCCCATAGAGGGCTATGGTGAAAAAGGAAATATCCTCAGATGAAATCTGGAAAGAAGATTTCTGAGAAACTGCTTAGTGTTCTGTTAATTCATCTCACAGAGTTACATCTTTATTTCGTGGATGTCTTTGCTAGCCTTATTTCTGTGGAATCTGAGAACAGATATTTCAGATGAGTTCGAAGACTATAGGGCCAAAGGAAATATCCTCCTATAACAAAGAGAAAGAAGCTTTCTGAGAAACTTCTTTGTTTTCTGTGAAATCATCTCACAGAGTTACAGCGTGCCCCTCAAGAAGCCTTTCGCTAAGACAGTTCTTGTGGAATTGGCAAAGTGATATTTGGAAGCCCATAGAGGGCTATGGTGAAAAAGGAAATATCCTCAGATGAAATCTGGAAAGAAGCTTTCCGAGAAACTGCTTAGTGTTCTGTTAATTCATCTCACAGAGTTACATCGGTATGTTGTGGATCTCTTTGGTAGCCTTATTTCTGTGGAATCTGAGAACAGATATTTCGGATCCCTTTGAAGACTATAGGGCCAAAGGAAATACCCTCCGATAACAAAGAGAAAGAAGCTTTCTGAGAAACTTCTTTGTGTTCTGTGAAATCATCTCAAAGAGTTACAGCTTTCCCCTCAAGAAGCCTTTCGCTAAGACAGTTCTTGTGGAATTTGCAAAGTGATATTTGGAAGCCCATAGAGGGCTGTGGTGAAAAAAGGAATACCCTCAGATGAAATCTGGAAAGAAGATTTCTGAGAAACTGCTTAGTGTTCTGTTAATTCATCTCACAGAGTTACATCTGTATTTCGTGGGTATCTTTGCTAGCCATATTTCTGTGGAATCTGAGAACAGATATTTCGGATCCCTTTGAAGAATATAGTGCCAAAGGAAGTATCCTCCGATAACAAAGAGAAAGAAGCTTTCTGAGGAACTTCTTTGTGTTCTGTGAAATCATCTCACAGAGTTACAGCTTTCCCCTCAAGAAGCCTTTCGCTAAGACAGTTCTTGTGGAATTGGCAAAGTGATATTTGGAAGCCCATAGAGGGCTACGGTGAAAAAGGAAATATCCTCAGATGAAATCTGGAAAGAAGCTTTCTGAGAAACTGCTTAGTGTTTTGTTAATTCATCTCACAGAGTTACATCTTTATTTCGTGGATGTCTTTGCTAGCCTTATTTCTGTGGAATCTGAGAACAGATATTTCAGATGCCTTTGAAGACTATAGGGCCAAAGGAAATATCCTCCGATAACAAAGAGAAAGAAGATTTCTGAGAAACTTCTTTGTGTTCTGTGAAATCATCTCACAGAGTTACAGCGTTCCCCTCAAGAAGCCTTTCGCTAAGACAGTTCTTGTAGAATTGGCAAAGTGATATTTGGAAGCCCATAGAGGGCTATGGTGAAAAAGGAAATATCCTCAGATGAAATCGGGAAAGAAGCTTTCCGAGAAACTGCTTAGTGTTCTGTTAATTCATCTCACAGAGTTACATCGGTATTTCGTGGATCTCTTTGCTAGCCTTATTTCTGTGGAATCTGAGAACAGATATTTCGGATCCCTTGGAAGGCTATAGGGCCAAAGGAAATATCCTCCGATAAGAAACAGAAAGAAGCTTTCTGAGAAACTTCTTTGTGTTCTGTGAAATCAGCTCACAGAGTTACAGCTTTCCCCTCAAGAAGCCTTTCGCTAAGACAGTTCTTGTGGAATTGGCAAAGTGATATTTGGACGCCCATAGTGGGCTATGGTGAAAAAGGAAATATCCTCAGATGAAATCTGGAAAGAAGATTTCTGAGAAACTGCTTAGTGTTCTGTTAATTCATCTCACAGAGTTACATCGGTATTTCGTGGATCTCTTTCCTAGCCTTATTTCTGTGGAATCTGAGAACAGATATTTCGGATCCCTTGGAAGACTATGGGGCCAAAGGAAATATCCTCCGATAACAAAGAGAAAGAAGCTTTCTGAGAAACTTTTTTGTGTTCTGTGAAATCATCTCTCAGAGTTACAGCTTTCCCCTCAAGAAGCCTTTCGCTAAGACCGTTCTTGTGGAAATGGCAAAGTGATATTTGGAAGCCCATTGAGGGCTATGGTGAAAAAGGAAATATCCTCAGATGAAATCTGGAAAGAAGCTTTCGGAGAAACTGCTTAGTGTTCTGTTAATTCATCTCACAGAGTTACATCTGTATTTCGTGGATCTCTTTGCTAGCCTTATTTCTGTGGAATCTGAGAACAGATATTTCGGATCCCTTGGAAGACTATAGGGCCAAAGGAAATATCCTCCGATAACAAAGAGAAAGAAGCTTTCTGAGAAACTTCTTTGTGTTCTGTGAAATCATCTCACAGAGTTACAGCTTTCCCCTCAAGAAGCCTTTCGCTAAGACAGTTCTTGTGGAATTGGCAAAGTGATATTTGGAAGCCCATACAGGGCTATGGTGAAAAAGGAAATATCCTCAGATGAAATCTGGAAAGAATCGTTCTGAGAAACTGCTTAGTGTTCTGTTAATTCATCTCACAGAGTTACATCTGTATTTCGTGGATATCTTTGCTAGCCGTATTTCTGTGTAATCTGAGAACAGATATTTCGGATCACTTGGAATTCTATAGGGCCAAAGGAAATATCCTCCGATAACAAAGAGAAAGAAGCTTTCTGAGAAACTTCTTTGTGTTCTGTGAAATCATCTCACAGAGTTACAGCTTTCCCCTCAAGAAGCCTTTCGCTAAGACAGTTCTTGTGGAATTGGCAAAGTGATATTTGGAAGCCCATAGAGAGCTGTGGTGAAAAAAGAAATATCCTCAGATGAAATCTGGAAAGAAGCTTTCTGAGAAACTGCTTAGTGTTCTGTTAATTCATCTCACAGAGTTACATCTTTATTTCGTGGATGTCTTTGCTAGCCTTATTTCTGTGGAATCTGAGAACAGATATTTCAGATGAGTTCGAAGACTATAGGGCCAAAGGAAATATCCTCCTATAACAAAGAGAAAGAAGCTTTCTGAGAAACTTCTTTGTTTTCTGTGAAATCATCTCACAGAGTTACAGCGTTTCCCTCAAGAAGCCTTTCGCTAAGACAGTTCTTGTGGAATTGGCAAAGTGATATTTGGAAGCCCATAGAGGGCTTTGGTGAAAAAGGAAATATCCTCAGATGAAATCTGTAAAGAAGCTTTCCGAGAAACTGCTTAGTGTTCTGTTAATTCATCTCACAGAGTTACATCGGTATGTTGTGGATCTCTTTGCTAGCCTTATTTCTGTGGAATCTGAGAACAGATATTTCGGATCCCTTTGAAGACTATAGGGCCAAAGGAAATATCCTCTGATAACAAAGAGAAAGAAGCTTCCTGAGAAACTTCTTTGTGTTCTGTGAAATCATCTCACAGAATTACAGCTTTCCCCTCAAGAAGCCTTTCGCTAAGACAATTCTTGTGGAATTGGCAAAGTGATATTTGGAAGCCCATAGAGGGCTATGGTAAAAAAGGAAATATCCTGAGATGAAATCTGGAAAGAAGCTTTCGGAGAAACTGCTTAGTGTTCTGTTAATTCATCTCACAGAGTTACATATGTATTTCGTGGATCTCTTTGCCAGCCTTATTTCTCTGGAATCTGAGAACAGATATTTCGGTTCACTTGGAAGACTATAGGGCCAAAGGAAATATCCTCTGATAACAAAGAGAAAGAAGCTTTCTGAGAAACTTCTTTGTGTTCTGTGAAATCATCTCACAGAGTTACAGCTTTCCCCTCAAGAAACCTTTCGCTAAGACAGTTCTTGTGGAAATGGCAAAGTGAAATTTGGAAGCCCATAGAGGGCTAGGGTGAAAAAGGAAATATCCTCAGATGAAATCTGGAAAGAAGCTTTCTGAGAAACTGCTTAGTCTTCTGTTAATTCATGTCACAGAGTTACATCTGTATTTCGTGGATCTCTTTGCTAGCCTTATTTCTGTGGAATCTGAGAACAGATATATCGGATCCCTTCGAAGATTATAGGGCCAAAGGAAATATCCTCCGATAAGAAAGAGAAAGAAGCTTTCTGAGGAACTTCTTTGTGTTCTGTGAAATCATCTCACAGAGTTACAGCTTTCCCCTCAAGAAGCCTTTCGCTAAGACAGTTCTTGTGGAATTGGCAAAGTGATATTTGGAAGCCCTTAGAGGGCTATGGTGAAAATGGAAATATCCTCAGATGAAATCTGGAAAGAAGCTCTCTGAGAAACTGCTTAGTGTTCTGTTAATTCATGTCACAGAGTTACATCTGTATATCGTGGATCTCTTTGCTAGCCTTATTTCTGTGGAACATGAGAACAGATATTACGGATCCCTTTGAAGAATATAGTGCCAAAGGAAATATCCTCATAACAAGAAGAAAGAAGCTTTCTGAGAAACTTCTTTGTGTTCTGTGAAATCATCTCTCAGAGTTACAGCTTTCCCCTCAAGAAGCCTTTCGCAAAGACAGTTCTTGTGGAAATGGCAAAGTGATATTTGGTAGCCCATAGAGGGCTGTGGTGAAAAAAGAAATATCCTCAGATGAAATCTGGAAAGAAGCTTTCTGAGAAACTGCTTAGTGTTCTGTTAATTCATCTCACAGAGATACATCTTTATTTCGTGGATGTCTTTGCTAGCCTTATTTCTGTGGAATCTGAGAACAGATATTTCAGATGAGTTCGAAGACTATAGGGCCAAAGGAAATATCCTCCTATAAAAAAGAGAAAGAAGCTTTCTGAGAAACTTTTTTGTTTTCTGTGAAATCATCTCACAGAGTTACAGCGTGCCCCTCAAGAAGCCTTTCGCTAAGACAGTTCTTGTGGAATTGGCAAAGTGATATTTGGAAGCCCATAGAGGGCTATGGTGAAAAAGGAAATATCCTCAGATGAAATCTGGAAAGAAGCTTTCCGAGAAACCGCTTAGTGTTCTGTTAATTCATCTCACAGAGTTACATCGGTATGTTGTGGATCTCTTTGCTAGCTTTATTTCTGTGGAATCTGAGAACAGATATTTCGGATCCCTTTGAAGACTATAGAGCCAAAGGAAATATCCTCTGATAACAAAGAGAAAGAAGCTTCCTGAGAAACTTCTTTGTGTTCTGTGAAATCATCTCACAGAGTTACAGCTTTCCCCTCAAGAAGCCTTTCGCTAAGACAGTTCTTGTGGAATTGGCAAAGTGATATTTGGAAGCCCATAGAGGGCTATGGTGAAAAAGGAAATATCCTCAGATGAAATCTGGAAAGAAGCTTTCGGAGAAACTGCTTAGTGTTCTGTTAATTCATCTCACAGAGTTACATATGTATTCCGTGGATCTCTTTGCCAGCCTTATTTTTCTGGAATCTGAGAACAGATATTTCGGATCACTTGGAAGACTATAGGGCCAAAGGAAATGTCCTCCGATAACAAAGAGAAAGAAGCTTTCTGAGAAACTTCTTTGTCTTCTGTGAAATCATCTCACAGAGTTACAGCTTTCCCCTCAAGAAGCCTCTCGCTAAGACACTTCTTGTGGAATTGGCAAAGTGATATTTGGAAGCCCATAGAGGGCTATGGTGAAAATGGAAATATCCTCAGATGAAATCTGGAAAGAAGCTCTCTGAGAAACTGCTTAGTGTTCTGTTAATTCATGTCAAAGAGTTACATCTGTATATCGTGGATCTCTTTGCTAGCCTTATTTCTGTGGAATATGAGAACAGATATTTCGGATCCCTTTGAAGAATATAGTGCCAAAGGAAATATCCTCATAACAAGAAGAAAGAAGCTTTCTGAGAAACTTCTTTGTGTTCTGTGAAATCATCTCTCAGAGTTACAGCTTTCCCCTCAAGAAGCCTTTCGCAAAGACAGTTCTTGTGGAAATGGCAAAGTGATATTTGGTAGCCCATAGAGGGCTATGGTGAAAAAGGAAATATCCTCAGATGAAATCTGGAAAGAAGCTTTCCGAGAAACTGCTTAGTGTTTTGTTAATTCTTCTCACAGAGTTACATCGGTATTTCGTGGATCTCTTTGCTAGCCTTATTTCTGTGGAATCTGAGAAGAGATATTTCGGATCCCTTGGAAGACTCTAGGGCCAAAGGAAATATCCTCCGATAACAAAGAGAAAGAAGCTTTCTGAGAAACTTCTTTGTGTTTTGTGAAATCAGCTCACAGAGTTACAGCTTTCCCCTCAAGAAGCCTTTCACTAAGACAGTTCTTGTGGAATTGGCAAAGTGATATTTGGACGCCCATAGAGGGCTATGTTGAAAAAGGAAATATCCTCAGATGAAATCTGGAAAGAAGATTTCTGAGAAACTGCTTAGTGTTCTGTTAATTCATCTCACAGAGTTACATCGGTATTTCGTGGATCTCTTTGCTAGCCTTATTTCTGTGGAATCTGAGAACAGATATTTCGGATCCCTTGGAAGTCTATGGGGCCAAAGGAAATATCCTATGATAACAAAGAGAAAGAAGCTTTCTGAGAAACTTCTTTGTGTTCTGTGAAATCATCTCTCAGAGTTACAGCTTTCCCCTCAAGAAGCCTTTCGCAAAGACAGTTCTTGTGGAAATGGCAAAGTGATATTTGGAAGCCCATTGAGGGCTATGGTGAAAAAGGAAATATCCTCAGATGAAATCTGGAAAGAAGCTTTCTGAGAAACTGCTTAGTGTTCTGTTACTTCATCTCACAGAGTTACATCTGTATTTCCTGGATCTCTTTGCTAGCCTTATTTCTGTGGAATCTGAGAACAGATATTTCGGATCCCATGGAAGACTATAGGGCCAAAGGTAATATCCTCCGATAACAAAGAGAAAGAAGCTTTCTGGGAAACTTCTTTTTGTTCTGTGAAGTCATCTCACAGAATTACAGCTTTCCCCTCAAGAAGCCTTTCGCTAGGACAGTTCTTGTGGAAATGGCAAAGTGAAATTTGGAAGCCCATAGAGGGCTATGGTGAAAAAGGAAATATCCTCAGATGAAATCTGGAAAGAAGCTTTCTGAGAAACTGCTTACTGTTCTGTTAATTCATCTCACAGAGTTACATCTGTATTTCGTGGATCTCTTTTCTAGCCTTATTTCTGTGGAATCTGAGAACAGATATTTCGGATCCCTTGGAAGACTATAGGGCCAAAGGAAATATCCTCCGATAACAAAGAGAAAGAATCTTTCTGAGAAACTTTTTTGTGTTCTGTGAAATCAACTCACAGTGTTACAGCTTTCCCCTCAAGAAGCCTTTCGCTAAGACAGTTCTTGTGGAATTGGCAAAGTGATATTTGGAAGCCCATAGAGGGCTGTGTTGAAAAAAGAAATATCCTCAGATGAAATCTGGAAAGAAGCTTTCTGAGAAACTGCTTAGTGTTCTGTTAATTCATCTCACAGAGATACATCTTTATTTCGTGGATGTCTTTGCTAGCCTTATTTCTGTGGAATCTGAGAACAGATATTTCAGATGAGTTCGAAGACTATAGGGCCAAAGGAAATATCCTCCGATAACAAAGAGAAAGAAGCTTTCTGAGAAACTTTTTTGTTTAATGAGAAATCATCTCACAGAGTTACAGCGTGCCCCTCAAGAAGCCTTTCGCTAAGACAGTTCTTGTGGAATTGGCAAAGTGATATTTGGAAGCCCATAGAGGGCTATGGTGAAAAAGGAAATATCCTCAGATGAAATCTGGAAAGAAGCTTTCCGAGAAACCGCTTAGTGTTCTGTTAATTCATCTCACAGAGTTACATCGGTATGTTGTGGATCTCTTTGCTAGCTTTATCTCTGTGGAATCTGAGAACAGATATTTCGGATCCCTTTGAAGACTATAGAGCCAAAGGAAATATCCTCTGATAACAAAGAGAAAGAAGCTTCCTGAGAAACTTCTTTGTGTTCTGTGAAATCATCTCACAGAGTTACATCTTTCCCCTCAAGAAGCCTTTCGCTAAGACAGTTCTTGTGGAATTGGCAAAGTGATATTTGGAAGCCCATAGAGGGCTATGGTGAAAAAGGAAATATCCTCAGATGAAATCTGGAAAGAAGCTTTCGGAGAAACTGCTTAGTGTTCTGTTAATTCATCTCACAGAGTTACATATGTATTCCGTGGATCTCTTTGCCAGCCTTATTTCTCTGGAATCTGAGAACAGATATTTCGGATCACTTGGAAGACTATAGGGCCAAAGGAAATGTCCTCCGATAACAAAGAGAAAGAAGCTTTCTGAGAAACTTCTTTGTGTTCTGTGAAATCATCTCACAGAGTTACAGCTTTCCCCTCAAGAAGCCTTTCGCTAAGACAGTTCTTATGGAATTGGCAAAGTGATATTTGGAAGCCCATAGAGGGCTATGGTGAAAAAGGAAATATCCTCAGATGAAATCTGGAAAGAAGCTTTCTGAGAAACTGCTTAGTGTTCTGTTAATTCATCTCAAAGAGTTACATCTGTTTTCGTGGATCTCTTTGCTAGCCTTATTTCTGTGGAATCTGAGAACAGATATTTCGGATCCCTTTGAAGACTATAGGGCCAAAGGAAATATCCTCCGATAACAAACAGAAAGAAGCTTTATGAGGAACTTCTTTGTCTTCTGTGAAATCATCTCACAGAGTTACAGCTTTCTCCTCAAGAAGCCTTTCGCTAAGACAGTTGTTGTGGAATTGGCAAAGTGATATTTGGAAGCCCTTAGAGGGCTATGGTGAAAAAGGAATTATCCTCAGATGAAATCTGGAAAAAAGCTTTCTGAGAAACTGCTTAGTGTTCTGTTAATTCATCTCACAGAGTTACATCTGTATTTTGTGGATCTCTTTGCTAGCCTTATTTCTGTGGAATCTGAGAACAGATATTTCGGATCCCTTGGAAGACTATAGGGCCAAAGGAAATATCCTCCGATAAGAAACAGAAAGAAGCTTTCTGAGAAACTTCTTTGTGTTCTGTGAAATCAGCTTACAGAGTTACAGCTTTCCCCTCAAGAAGCCTTTCGCTAAGACAGTTCTTGTGGAATTGGCAAAGTGATATTTGGACGCCCATAGAGGGCTATGCTGAAAAAGGAAATATCCTCAGATGAAATCTGGAAAGAAGATTTCTGAGAAACTGCTTAGTGTTCTGTTAATTCATCTCACAGAGTTACATCGGTATTTCGTGGATCTCTTTGCTAGCCTTATTTCTGTGGAATCTGAGAACAGATATTTCGGATCCCTTGGAAGACTATGGGGCCAAAGGAAATATCCTCCGATAACAAAGAGAAAGAAGCTTCCTGAGAAACTTCTTTGTGTTCTGTGAAATCATCTCTCAGATTTACAGCTTTCCCCTCAAGAAGCCTTTCGCTAAGACAGTTCTTGTGGAAATGGCAAAGTGATATTTGGAAGCCCATTGAGGGCTATGGTGAAAAAGGAAATATCCTCAGATGAAATCTGGAAAGAAGCTTTCGGAGAAACTGCTTAGTGTTCTGTTAATTCATCTCAGAGAGTTACATCTGTATTTCGTGGATCTCTTTGCTAGCCTTATTTCTGTGGAATCTGAGAACAGATATTTCGGATCCCATGGAAGTCTATAGGGCCAAAGGTAATATCCTCCGATAACAAAGAGAAAGAAGCTTTCTGGGAAAATTCTTTGTGTTCTGTGAAGTCATCTCACAGAATTACAGCTTTCCCCTCAAGAAGCCTTTCGCTAAGACAGTTCTTGTGGAAATGGAAAAGTGAAATTTGGAAGCCCATAGAGGGCAATGGTGAAAAAGGAAATATCCTCAGATGAAATCTGGAAAGAAGCTTTCTGAGAAACTGCTTACTGTTCTGTTAATTCATCTCACAGATTTACATCTGTATTTCGTGGATCTCTTTTCTAGCCTTATTTCTGTCGAATCTGAGAACAGATATTTCGGATCCCTTGGAAGACTATAGGGCCAAAGGAAATATCCTCCGATAACAAAGAGAAAGAAGCTTTCTGAGAAACTTCTTTGTGTTCTGTGAAATCATCTCACAGAGTTACAGCTTTCCCCTCAAGAAGCCTTTCGCTAAGACAGTTCTTCTGGAATTGGCAAAGTGATATTTGGAAGCCCATAGAGAGCTATGGTGAAAAAGGAAATATCCTCAGATGAAATCTGGAAAGAATCTTTCTGAGAAACTGCTTAGTGTTCTGTTAATTCATCTCACAGAGTTACATCTGTATTTCGTGGATATCTTTGCTAGCCGTATTTCTGTGTAATCTGAGAACAGATATTTCGGATCCCTTGGAAGACTATAGGGCCAAAGGAAATATCCTCCAATAACAAAGAGAAAGAAGCTTTCTGAGAAACTTCTTTGTGTTCTGTGAAATCATCTCACAGAGTTACAGCTTTCCCCTCAAGAAGCCTTTCGCTAAGACAGTTCTTGTGGAATTGGCAAAGTGATATTTGGAAGCCCATAGAGGGCTGTGGTGAAAAAAGAAATATCCTCAGATGAAATCTGGAAAGAAGCTTTCTGAGAAACTGCTTAGTGTTCTGTTAATTCATCTCA
This sequence comes from Macaca mulatta, assembly GCF_049350105.2. Taxonomy (NCBI): domain Eukaryota; kingdom Metazoa; phylum Chordata; class Mammalia; order Primates; family Cercopithecidae; genus Macaca; species Macaca mulatta. The sequence goes on from NC_133418.1 coordinate 33,593,049, forward strand.
CAGAGTTACATCTTTATTTCGTGGATGTCTTTGCTAGCCTTATTTCTGTGGAATCTGAGAACAGATATTTCGGATCCCTTTGAAGACTATAGGGCCAAAGGAAATATCCTCCGATAACAAACAGAAAGAAGCTTTATGAGGAACTTCTTTGTCTTCTGAGAAATCATCTCACAGAGTTACAGCTTTCTCCTCAAGAAGCCTTTCGCTAAGACAGTTGTTGTGGAATTGGCAAAGTGATATTTGGAAGCCCTTAGAGGGCTATGGTGAAAAAGGAAATATCCTCAGATGAAATCTGGAAAAAAGCTTTCTGAGAAACTGCTTAGTGTTCTGTTAATTCATCTCACAGAGTTACATCGGTATTTCGTGGATCTCTTTGCTAGCCTTATTTCTGTGGAATCTGAGAACAGATATTTCGGATCCCTTGGAAGACAATAGGGCCAAAGGAAATATCCTCCGATAACAAAGAGAAAGAAGCTTTCTGAGAAACTTCTTTGTCTTCTGTGAAATCATCTCACAGAGTTACAGCTTTCCCCTCAAGAAGCCTCTCGCTAAGACAGTTCTTGTGGAATTGGCAAAGTGATATTTGGAAGCCCATAGAGGGCTATGGTGAAAATGGAAATATCCTCAGATGAAATCTGGAAAGAAGCTCTCTGAGAAACTGCTTAGTGTTCTGTTAATTCATGTCACAGAGTTACATCTGTATATCGTGGATCTCTTTGCTAGCCTTATTTCTGTGGAATATGAGAACAGATATTTCGGATCCCTTTGAAGAATATAGTGCCAAAGGAAATATCCTCATAACAAGAAGAAAGAAGCTTTCTGAGAAACTTCTTTGTGTTCTGTGAAATCATCTCTCAGAGTTACAGCTTTCCCCTCAAGAAGCCTTTCGCAAAGACAGTTCTTGTGGAAATGGCAAAGTGATATTTGGAAGCCCATAGAGGGCTATGGTGAAAAAGGAAATATCCTCAGATGAAATCTGGAAAGAAGCTTTCCGAGAAACTGCTTAGTGTTCTGTTAATTCATCTCACAGAGTTACATCGGTATTTCGTGGATCTCTTTGCTAGCCTTATTTCTGTGGAATCTGAGAAGAGATATTTCGGATCCCTTGGAAGACTATAGGGCCAAAGGAAATATCCTCCGATAACAAAGAGAAAGAAGCTTTCTGAGAAACTTCTTTGTGTTTTGTGAAATCAGCTCACAGAGTTACAGCTTTCCCCTCAAGAAGCCTTTCGCTAAGACAGTTCTTGTGGAATTGGCAAAGTGAAATTTGGACGCCCATAGAGGGCTATGGTGAAAAAGGAAATATCCTCAGATGAAATCTGGAAAGAAGATTTCTGAGAAACTGCTTAGTGTTCTGTTAATTCATCTCACAGAGTTACATCTTTATTTCGTGGATGTCTTTGCTAGCCTTATTTCTGTGGAATCTGAGAACAGATATTTCAGATGAGTTCGAAGACTATAGGGCCAAAGGAAATATCCTCCTATAACAAAGAGAAAGAAGCTTTCTGAGAAACTTCTTTGTTTTCTGTGAAATCATCTCACAGAGTTACAGCGTGCCCCTCAAGAAGCCTTTCGCTAAGACAGTTCTTGTGGAATTGGCAAAGTGATATTTGGAAGCCCATAGAGGGCTATGGTGAAAAAGGAAATATCCTCAGATGAAATCTGGAAAGAAGCTTTCCGAGAAACTGCTTAGTGTTCTGTTAATTCATCTCACAGAGTTACATCGGTATGTTGTGGATCTCTTTGGTAGCCTTATTTCTGTGGAATCTGAGAACAGATATTTCGGATCCCTTTGAAGACTATAGGGCCAAAGGAAATACCCTCCGATAACAAAGAGAAAGAAGCTTTCTGAGAAACTTCTTTGTGTTCTGTGAAATCATCTCAAAGAGTTACAGCTTTCCCCTCAAGAAGCCTTTCGCTAAGACAGTTCTTGTGGAATTTGCAAAGTGATATTTGGAAGCCCATAGAGGGCTGTGGTGAAAAAAGGAATACCCTCAGATGAAATCTGGAAAGAAGATTTCTGAGAAACTGCTTAGTGTTCTGTTAATTCATCTCACAGAGTTACATCTGTATTTCGTGGGTATCTTTGCTAGCCATATTTCTGTGGAATCTGAGAACAGATATTTCGGATCCCTTTGAAGAATATAGTGCCAAAGGAAGTATCCTCCGATAACAAAGAGAAAGAAGCTTTCTGAGGAACTTCTTTGTGTTCTGTGAAATCATCTCACAGAGTTACAGCTTTCCCCTCAAGAAGCCTTTCGCTAAGACAGTTCTTGTGGAATTGGCAAAGTGATATTTGGAAGCCCATAGAGGGCTACGGTGAAAAAGGAAATATCCTCAGATGAAATCTGGAAAGAAGCTTTCTGAGAAACTGCTTAGTGTTTTGTTAATTCATCTCACAGAGTTACATCTTTATTTCGTGGATGTCTTTGCTAGCCTTATTTCTGTGGAATCTGAGAACAGATATTTCAGATGCCTTTGAAGACTATAGGGCCAAAGGAAATATCCTCCGATAACAAAGAGAAAGAAGATTTCTGAGAAACTTCTTTGTGTTCTGTGAAATCATCTCACAGAGTTACAGCGTTCCCCTCAAGAAGCCTTTCGCTAAGACAGTTCTTGTAGAATTGGCAAAGTGATATTTGGAAGCCCATAGAGGGCTATGGTGAAAAAGGAAATATCCTCAGATGAAATCGGGAAAGAAGCTTTCCGAGAAACTGCTTAGTGTTCTGTTAATTCATCTCACAGAGTTACATCGGTATTTCGTGGATCTCTTTGCTAGCCTTATTTCTGTGGAATCTGAGAACAGATATTTCGGATCCCTTGGAAGGCTATAGGGCCAAAGGAAATATCCTCCGATAAGAAACAGAAAGAAGCTTTCTGAGAAACTTCTTTGTGTTCTGTGAAATCAGCTCACAGAGTTACAGCTTTCCCCTCAAGAAGCCTTTCGCTAAGACAGTTCTTGTGGAATTGGCAAAGTGATATTTGGACGCCCATAGTGGGCTATGGTGAAAAAGGAAATATCCTCAGATGAAATCTGGAAAGAAGATTTCTGAGAAACTGCTTAGTGTTCTGTTAATTCATCTCACAGAGTTACATCGGTATTTCGTGGATCTCTTTCCTAGCCTTATTTCTGTGGAATCTGAGAACAGATATTTCGGATCCCTTGGAAGACTATGGGGCCAAAGGAAATATCCTCCGATAACAAAGAGAAAGAAGCTTTCTGAGAAACTTTTTTGTGTTCTGTGAAATCATCTCTCAGAGTTACAGCTTTCCCCTCAAGAAGCCTTTCGCTAAGACCGTTCTTGTGGAAATGGCAAAGTGATATTTGGAAGCCCATTGAGGGCTATGGTGAAAAAGGAAATATCCTCAGATGAAATCTGGAAAGAAGCTTTCGGAGAAACTGCTTAGTGTTCTGTTAATTCATCTCACAGAGTTACATCTGTATTTCGTGGATCTCTTTGCTAGCCTTATTTCTGTGGAATCTGAGAACAGATATTTCGGATCCCTTGGAAGACTATAGGGCCAAAGGAAATATCCTCCGATAACAAAGAGAAAGAAGCTTTCTGAGAAACTTCTTTGTGTTCTGTGAAATCATCTCACAGAGTTACAGCTTTCCCCTCAAGAAGCCTTTCGCTAAGACAGTTCTTGTGGAATTGGCAAAGTGATATTTGGAAGCCCATACAGGGCTATGGTGAAAAAGGAAATATCCTCAGATGAAATCTGGAAAGAATCGTTCTGAGAAACTGCTTAGTGTTCTGTTAATTCATCTCACAGAGTTACATCTGTATTTCGTGGATATCTTTGCTAGCCGTATTTCTGTGTAATCTGAGAACAGATATTTCGGATCACTTGGAATTCTATAGGGCCAAAGGAAATATCCTCCGATAACAAAGAGAAAGAAGCTTTCTGAGAAACTTCTTTGTGTTCTGTGAAATCATCTCACAGAGTTACAGCTTTCCCCTCAAGAAGCCTTTCGCTAAGACAGTTCTTGTGGAATTGGCAAAGTGATATTTGGAAGCCCATAGAGAGCTGTGGTGAAAAAAGAAATATCCTCAGATGAAATCTGGAAAGAAGCTTTCTGAGAAACTGCTTAGTGTTCTGTTAATTCATCTCACAGAGTTACATCTTTATTTCGTGGATGTCTTTGCTAGCCTTATTTCTGTGGAATCTGAGAACAGATATTTCAGATGAGTTCGAAGACTATAGGGCCAAAGGAAATATCCTCCTATAACAAAGAGAAAGAAGCTTTCTGAGAAACTTCTTTGTTTTCTGTGAAATCATCTCACAGAGTTACAGCGTTTCCCTCAAGAAGCCTTTCGCTAAGACAGTTCTTGTGGAATTGGCAAAGTGATATTTGGAAGCCCATAGAGGGCTTTGGTGAAAAAGGAAATATCCTCAGATGAAATCTGTAAAGAAGCTTTCCGAGAAACTGCTTAGTGTTCTGTTAATTCATCTCACAGAGTTACATCGGTATGTTGTGGATCTCTTTGCTAGCCTTATTTCTGTGGAATCTGAGAACAGATATTTCGGATCCCTTTGAAGACTATAGGGCCAAAGGAAATATCCTCTGATAACAAAGAGAAAGAAGCTTCCTGAGAAACTTCTTTGTGTTCTGTGAAATCATCTCACAGAATTACAGCTTTCCCCTCAAGAAGCCTTTCGCTAAGACAATTCTTGTGGAATTGGCAAAGTGATATTTGGAAGCCCATAGAGGGCTATGGTAAAAAAGGAAATATCCTGAGATGAAATCTGGAAAGAAGCTTTCGGAGAAACTGCTTAGTGTTCTGTTAATTCATCTCACAGAGTTACATATGTATTTCGTGGATCTCTTTGCCAGCCTTATTTCTCTGGAATCTGAGAACAGATATTTCGGTTCACTTGGAAGACTATAGGGCCAAAGGAAATATCCTCTGATAACAAAGAGAAAGAAGCTTTCTGAGAAACTTCTTTGTGTTCTGTGAAATCATCTCACAGAGTTACAGCTTTCCCCTCAAGAAACCTTTCGCTAAGACAGTTCTTGTGGAAATGGCAAAGTGAAATTTGGAAGCCCATAGAGGGCTAGGGTGAAAAAGGAAATATCCTCAGATGAAATCTGGAAAGAAGCTTTCTGAGAAACTGCTTAGTCTTCTGTTAATTCATGTCACAGAGTTACATCTGTATTTCGTGGATCTCTTTGCTAGCCTTATTTCTGTGGAATCTGAGAACAGATATATCGGATCCCTTCGAAGATTATAGGGCCAAAGGAAATATCCTCCGATAAGAAAGAGAAAGAAGCTTTCTGAGGAACTTCTTTGTGTTCTGTGAAATCATCTCACAGAGTTACAGCTTTCCCCTCAAGAAGCCTTTCGCTAAGACAGTTCTTGTGGAATTGGCAAAGTGATATTTGGAAGCCCTTAGAGGGCTATGGTGAAAATGGAAATATCCTCAGATGAAATCTGGAAAGAAGCTCTCTGAGAAACTGCTTAGTGTTCTGTTAATTCATGTCACAGAGTTACATCTGTATATCGTGGATCTCTTTGCTAGCCTTATTTCTGTGGAACATGAGAACAGATATTACGGATCCCTTTGAAGAATATAGTGCCAAAGGAAATATCCTCATAACAAGAAGAAAGAAGCTTTCTGAGAAACTTCTTTGTGTTCTGTGAAATCATCTCTCAGAGTTACAGCTTTCCCCTCAAGAAGCCTTTCGCAAAGACAGTTCTTGTGGAAATGGCAAAGTGATATTTGGTAGCCCATAGAGGGCTGTGGTGAAAAAAGAAATATCCTCAGATGAAATCTGGAAAGAAGCTTTCTGAGAAACTGCTTAGTGTTCTGTTAATTCATCTCACAGAGATACATCTTTATTTCGTGGATGTCTTTGCTAGCCTTATTTCTGTGGAATCTGAGAACAGATATTTCAGATGAGTTCGAAGACTATAGGGCCAAAGGAAATATCCTCCTATAAAAAAGAGAAAGAAGCTTTCTGAGAAACTTTTTTGTTTTCTGTGAAATCATCTCACAGAGTTGCAGCGTGCCCCTCAAGAAGCCTTTCGCTAAGACAGTTCTTGTGGAATTGGCAAAGTGATATTTGGAAGCCCATAGAGGGCTATGGTGAAAAAGGAAATATCCTCAGATGAAATCTGGAAAGAAGCTTTCCGAGAAACCGCTTAGTGTTCTGTTAATTCATCTCACAGAGTTACATCGGTATGTTGTGGATCTCTTTGCTAGCTTTATTTCTGTGGAATCTGAGAACAGATATTTCGGATCCCTTTGAAGACTATAGAGCCAAAGGAAATATCCTCTGATAACAAAGAGAAAGAAGCTTCCTGAGAAACTTCTTTGTGTTCTGTGAAATCATCTCACAGAGTTACAGCTTTCCCCTCAAGAAGCCTTTCGCTAAGACAGTTCTTGTGGAATTGGCAAAGTGATATTTGGAAGCCCATAGAGGGCTATGGTGAAAAAGGAAATATCCTCAGATGAAATCTGGAAAGAAGCTTTCGGAGAAACTGCTTAGTGTTCTGTTAATTCATCTCACAGAGTTACATATGTATTCCGTGGATCTCTTTGCCAGCCTTATTTTTCTGGAATCTGAGAACAGATATTTCGGATCACTTGGAAGACTATAGGGCCAAAGGAAATGTCCTCCGATAACAAAGAGAAAGAAGCTTTCTGAGAAACTTCTTTGTCTTCTGTGAAATCATCTCACAGAGTTACAGCTTTCCCCTCAAGAAGCCTCTCGCTAAGACACTTCTTGTGGAATTGGCAAAGTGATATTTGGAAGCCCATAGAGGGCTATGGTGAAAATGGAAATATCCTCAGATGAAATCTGGAAAGAAGCTCTCTGAGAAACTGCTTAGTGTTCTGTTAATTCATGTCAAAGAGTTACATCTGTATATCGTGGATCTCTTTGCTAGCCTTATTTCTGTGGAATATGAGAACAGATATTTCGGATCCCTTTGAAGAATATAGTGCCAAAGGAAATATCCTCATAACAAGAAGAAAGAAGCTTTCTGAGAAACTTCTTTGTGTTCTGTGAAATCATCTCTCAGAGTTACAGCTTTCCCCTCAAGAAGCCTTTCGCAAAGACAGTTCTTGTGGAAATGGCAAAGTGATATTTGGTAGCCCATAGAGGGCTATGGTGAAAAAGGAAATATCCTCAGATGAAATCTGGAAAGAAGCTTTCCGAGAAACTGCTTAGTGTTTTGTTAATTCTTCTCACAGAGTTACATCGGTATTTCGTGGATCTCTTTGCTAGCCTTATTTCTGTGGAATCTGAGAAGAGATATTTCGGATCCCTTGGAAGACTCTAGGGCCAAAGGAAATATCCTCCGATAACAAAGAGAAAGAAGCTTTCTGAGAAACTTCTTTGTGTTTTGTGAAATCAGCTCACAGAGTTACAGCTTTCCCCTCAAGAAGCCTTTCACTAAGACAGTTCTTGTGGAATTGGCAAAGTGATATTTGGACGCCCATAGAGGGCTATGTTGAAAAAGGAAATATCCTCAGATGAAATCTGGAAAGAAGATTTCTGAGAAACTGCTTAGTGTTCTGTTAATTCATCTCACAGAGTTACATCGGTATTTCGTGGATCTCTTTGCTAGCCTTATTTCTGTGGAATCTGAGAACAGATATTTCGGATCCCTTGGAAGTCTATGGGGCCAAAGGAAATATCCTATGATAACAAAGAGAAAGAAGCTTTCTGAGAAACTTCTTTGTGTTCTGTGAAATCATCTCTCAGAGTTACAGCTTTCCCCTCAAGAAGCCTTTCGCAAAGACAGTTCTTGTGGAAATGGCAAAGTGATATTTGGAAGCCCATTGAGGGCTATGGTGAAAAAGGAAATATCCTCAGATGAAATCTGGAAAGAAGCTTTCTGAGAAACTGCTTAGTGTTCTGTTACTTCATCTCACAGAGTTACATCTGTATTTCCTGGATCTCTTTGCTAGCCTTATTTCTGTGGAATCTGAGAACAGATATTTCGGATCCCATGGAAGACTATAGGGCCAAAGGTAATATCCTCCGATAACAAAGAGAAAGAAGCTTTCTGGGAAACTTCTTTTTGTTCTGTGAAGTCATCTCACAGAATTACAGCTTTCCCCTCAAGAAGCCTTTCGCTAGGACAGTTCTTGTGGAAATGGCAAAGTGAAATTTGGAAGCCCATAGAGGGCTATGGTGAAAAAGGAAATATCCTCAGATGACATCTGGAAAGAAGCTTTCTGAGAAACTGCTTACTGTTCTGTTAATTCATCTCACAGAGTTACATCTGTATTTCGTGGATCTCTTTTCTAGCCTTATTTCTGTGGAATCTGAGAACAGATATTTCGGATCCCTTGGAAGACTATAGGGCCAAAGGAAATATCCTCCGATAACAAAGAGAAAGAATCTTTCTGAGAAACTTTTTTGTGTTCTGTGAAATCAACTCACAGTGTTACAGCTTTCCCCTCAAGAAGCCTTTCGCTAAGACAGTTCTTGTGGAATTGGCAAAGTGATATTTGGAAGCCCATAGAGGGCTGTGTTGAAAAAAGAAATATCCTCAGATGAAATCTGGAAAGAAGCTTTCTGAGAAACTGCTTAGTGTTCTGTTAATTCATCTCACAGAGATACATCTTTATTTCGTGGATGTCTTTGCTAGCCTTATTTCTGTGGAATCTGAGAACAGATATTTCAGATGAGTTCGAAGACTATAGGGCCAAAGGAAATATCCTCCGATAACAAAGAGAAAGAAGCTTTCTGAGAAACTTTTTTGTTTAATGAGAAATCATCTCACAGAGTTACAGCGTGCCCCTCAAGAAGCCTTTCGCTAAGACAGTTCTTGTGGAATTGGCAAAGTGATATTTGGAAGCCCATAGAGGGCTATGGTGAAAAAGGAAATATCCTCAGATGAAATCTGGAAAGAAGCTTTCCGAGAAACCGCTTAGTGTTCTGTTAATTCATCTCACAGAGTTACATCGGTATGTTGTGGATCTCTTTGCTAGCTTTATTTCTGTGGAATCTGAGAACAGATATTTCGGATCCCTTTGAAGACTATAGAGCCAAAGGAAATATCCTCTGATAACAAAGAGAAAGAAGCTTCCTGAGAAACTTCTTTGTGTTCTGTGAAATCATCTCACAGAGTTACATCTTTCCCCTCAAGAAGCCTTTCGCTAAGACAGTTCTTGTGGAATTGGCAAAGTGATATTTGGAAGCCCATAGAGGGCTATGGTGAAAAAGGAAATATCCTCAGATGAAATCTGGAAAGAAGCTTTCGGAGAAACTGCTTAGTGTTCTGTTAATTCATCTCACAGAGTTACATATGTATTCCGTGGATCTCTTTGCCAGCCTTATTTCTCTGGAATCTGAGAACAGATATTTCGGATCACTTGGAAGACTATAGGGCCAAAGGAAATGTCCTCCGATAACAAAGAGAAAGAAGCTTTCTGAGAAACTTCTTTGTGTTCTGTGAAATCATCTCACAGAGTTACAGCTTTCCCCTCAAGAAGCCTTTCGCTAAGACAGTTCTTATGGAATTGGCAAAGTGATATTTGGAAGCCCATAGAGGGCTATGGTGAAAAAGGAAATATCCTCAGATGAAATCTGGAAAGAAGCTTTCTGAGAAACTGCTTAGTGTTCTGTTAATTCATCTCAAAGAGTTACATCTGTTTTCGTGGATCTCTTTGCTAGCCTTATTTCTGTGGAATCTGAGAACAGATATTTCGGATCCCTTTGAAGACTATAGGGCCAAAGGAAATATCCTCCGATAACAAACAGAAAGAAGCTTTATGAGGAACTTCTTTGTCTTCTGTGAAATCATCTCACAGAGTTACAGCTTTCTCCTCAAGAAGCCTTTCGCTAAGACAGTTGTTGTGGAATTGGCAAAGTGATATTTGGAAGCCCTTAGAGGGCTATGGTGAAAAAGGAATTATCCTCAGATGAAATCTGGAAAAAAGCTTTCTGAGAAACTGCTTAGTGTTCTGTTAATTCATCTCACAGAGTTACATCTGTATTTTGTGGATCTCTTTGCTAGCCTTATTTCTGTGGAATCTGAGAACAGATATTTCGGATCCCTTGGAAGACTATAGGGCCAAAGGAAATATCCTCCGATAAGAAACAGAAAGAAGCTTTCTGAGAAACTTCTTTGTGTTCTGTGAAATCAGCTTACAGAGTTACAGCTTTCCCCTCAAGAAGCCTTTCGCTAAGACAGTTCTTGTGGAATTGGCAAAGTGATATTTGGACGCCCATAGAGGGCTATGCTGAAAAAGGAAATATCCTCAGATGAAATCTGGAAAGAAGATTTCTGAGAAACTGCTTAGTGTTCTGTTAATTCATCTCACAGAGTTACATCGGTATTTCGTGGATCTCTTTGCTAGCCTTATTTCTGTGGAATCTGAGAACAGATATTTCGGATCCCTTGGAAGACTATGGGGCCAAAGGAAATATCCTCCGATAACAAAGAGAAAGAAGCTTCCTGAGAAACTTCTTTGTGTTCTGTGAAATCATCTCTCAGATTTACAGCTTTCCCCTCAAGAAGCCTTTCGCTAAGACAGTTCTTGTGGAAATGGCAAAGTGATATTTGGAAGCCCATTGAGGGCTATGGTGAAAAAGGAAATATCCTCAGATGAAATCTGGAAAGAAGCTTTCGGAGAAACTGCTTAGTGTTCTGTTAATTCATCTCAGAGAGTTACATCTGTATTTCGTGGATCTCTTTGCTAGCCTTATTTCTGTGGAATCTGAGAACAGATATTTCGGATCCCATGGAAGTCTATAGGGCCAAAGGTAATATCCTCCGATAACAAAGAGAAAGAAGCTTTCTGGGAAAATTCTTTGTGTTCTGTGAAGTCATCTCACAGAATTACAGCTTTCCCCTCAAGAAGCCTTTCGCTAAGACAGTTCTTGTGGAAATGGAAAAGTGAAATTTGGAAGCCCATAGAGGGCAATGGTGAAAAAGGAAATATCCTCAGATGAAATCTGGAAAGAAGCTTTCTGAGAAACTGCTTACTGTTCTGTTAATTCATCTCACAGATTTACATCTGTATTTCGTGGATCTCTTTTCTAGCCTTATTTCTGTCGAATCTGAGAACAGATATTTCGGATCCCTTGGAAGACTATAGGGCCAAAGGAAATATCCTCCGATAACAAAGAGAAAGAAGCTTTCTGAGAAACTTCTTTGTGTTCTGTGAAATCATCTCACAGAGTTACAGCTTTCCCCTCAAGAAGCCTTTCGCTAAGACAGTTCTTCTGGAATTGGCAAAGTGATATTTGGAAGCCCATAGAGAGCTATGGTGAAAAAGGAAATATCCTCAGATGAAATCTGGAAAGAATCTTTCTGAGAAACTGCTTAGTGTTCTGTTAATTCATCTCACAGAGTTACATCTGTATTTCGTGGATATCTTTGCTAGCCGTATTTCTGTGTAATCTGAGAACAGATATTTCGGATCCCTTGGAAGACTATAGGGCCAAAGGAAATATCCTCCAATAACAAAGAGAAAGAAGCTTTCTGAGAAACTTCTTTGTGTTCTGTGAAATCATCTCACAGAGTTACAGCTTTCCCCTCAAGAAGCCTTTCGCTAAGACAGTTCTTGTGGAATTGGCAAAGTGATATTTGGAAGCCCATAGAGGGCTGTGGTGAAAAAAGAAATATCCTCAGATGAAATCTGGAAAGAAGCTTTCTGAGAAACTGCTTAGTGTTCTGTTAATTCATCTCACAGAGTTACATCTTTATTTCGTGGATGTCTTTGCTAGCCTTATTTCTGTGGAATCTGAGAACAGATATTTCGGATCCCTTTGAAGACTATAGGGCCAAAGGAAATATCCTCCGATAACAAACAGAAAGAAGCTTTATGAGGAACTTCTTTGTCTTCTGAGAAATCATCTCACAGAGTTACAGCTTTCTCCTCAAGAAGCCTTTCGCTAAGACAGTTGTTGTGGAATTGGCAAAGTGATATTTGGAAGCCCTTAGAGGGCTATGGTGAAAAAGGAAATATCCTCAGATGAAATCTGGAAAAAAGCTTTCTGAGAAACTGCTTAGTGTTCTGTTAATTCATCTCACAGAGTTACATCGGTATTTCGTGGATCTCTTTGCTAGCCTTATTTCTGTGGAATCTGAGAACAGATATTTCGGATCCCTTGGAAGACTATGGGGCCAAAGGAAATATCCTCCGATAACAAAGAGAAAGAAGCTTTCTGAGAAACTTCCTTGTGTTCTGTGAAATCATCTCTCAGAGTTACAGCTTTCCCCTCAAGAAGCCTTTCGCTAAGACAGTTCTTGTGGAAATGGCAAAGTGATATTTGGAAGCCCATTGAGGGCTATGGTGAAAAAGGAAATATCCTCAGATGAAATCTGGAAAGAAGCTTTCGGAGAAACTGCTTAGTGTTCTGTTAATTCATCTCAGAGAGTTACATCTGTATTTCGTGGATCTCTTTGCTAGCCTTATTTCTGTGGAATCTGAGAACAGATATTTCGGATCCCATGGAAGACTATAGGGCCAAAGGTAATATCCTCCGATAACAAAGAGAAAGAAGCTTTCAGGGAAACTTCTTTGTGTTCTGTGAAGTCATCTCACAGAATTACAGCTTCCCCCTCAAGAAGCCTTTCGCTAAGACAGTTCTTGTGGAAATGGCAAAGTGAAATTTGGAAGCCCATAGAGGGCTACGGTGAAAAAGGAAATATCCTCAGATGAAATCTGGAAAGAAGCTTTCTGAGAAACTGCTTACTGTTCTGTTAATTCATCTCACAGAGTTACATCTGTATTTCGTGGATCTCTTTTCTAGCCTTATTTCTGTCGAATCTGAGAACAGATATTTCGGATCCCTTGGAAGACTATAGGGCCAAAGGAAATACCCTCCGATAACAAAGAGAAAGAAGCTTTCTGAGAAACTTCTTTGTGTTCTGTGAAATCATCTCACAGAGTTACAGCTTTCCCCTCAAGAAGCCTTTCGCTAAGACAGTTCTTGTGGAATTGGCAAAGTGATATTTGGAAGCCCCTAGAGGGCTATGGTGAAAAAGGAAATATCCTCAGATGAAATCTGGAAAGAATCTTTCTGAGAAACTGCTTAGTGTTCTGTTAATTCATCTCACAGAGTTACATCTGTATTTCGTGGATATCTTTGCTAGCCGTATTTCTGTGTAATCTGAGAACAGATATTTCGGATCCCTTGGAAGACTATAGGGCCAAAGGAAATATCCTCCGATAACAAAGAGAAAGAAGCTTCCTGAGAAACTTCTTTGTGTTCTGTGAAATCATCTCACAGATTTACAGCTTTCCCCTCAAGAAGCCTTTCGCTAAGACAGTTCTTGTGGAATTGGCAAAGTGATATTTGGAACCCCTAGAGGGCTATGGTGAAAATGGAAATATCCTCAGATGAAATTTGGAAAGAAGCTTTCTGAGAAACTGCTTAGTGTTCTGTTAATTCATCTCAAAGAGTTACATCAGTTTTCGTGGATCTCTTTGCTAGCCTTATTTCTGTGGAATCTGAGAACAGATATTTCGGATCCCTTTGAAGACTATAGGGCCAAAGGAAATATCCTCCGATAACAAACAGAAAGAAGCTTTATGAGGAACTTCTTTGTCTTCTGTGAAATCATCTCACAGAGTTACAGCTTTCTCCTCAAGAAGCCTTTCGCTAAGACAGTTGTTGTGGAATTGGCAAAGTGATATTTGGAAGCCCTTAGAGGGCTATGGTGAAAAAGGAAATATCCTCAGATGAAATCTGGAAAAAAGCTTTCTGAGAAACTGCTTAGTGTTCTGTTAATTCATCTCAAAGAGTTACATCTGTATTTTGTGGATCTCTTTGCTAGCCTTATTTCTGTGGAATCTGAGAACAGATATTTCGGATCCCTTGGAAGACTATAGGGCCAAAGGAAATATCCTCCGATAAGAAACAGAAAGAAGCTTTCTGAGAAACTTCTTTGTGTTCTGTGAAATCAGCTCACAGAGTTACAGCTTTCCCCTCAAGAAGCCTTTCGCTAAGACAGTTCTTGTGGAATTGGCAAAGTGAAATTTGGACGCCCATAGAGGGCTATGGTGAAAAAGGAAATATCCTCAGGTGAAATCTGGAAAGAAGATTTCTGAGAAACTGCTTAGTGTTCTGTTAATTCATCTCACAGAGTTACATCGGTATTTCGTGGATCTCTTTGCTAGCCTTATTTCTGTGGAATCTGAGAACAGATATTTCGGATCCCATGGAAGTCTATGGGGCCAAAGGAAATATCCTCCGATAACAAAGAGAAAGAAGCTTTCTGAGAAACTTCTTTGTGTTCTGTGAAATCATCTCTCAGAGTTACAGCTTTCCACTCAAGAAGCCTTTCGCTAAGACAGTTCTTGTGGAAATGGCAAAGTGATATTTCGAAGCCCATTGAGGGCTACGGTGAAAAAGGAAATATCCTCAGATGAAATCTGGAAAGAAGCTTTCGGAGAAACTGCTTAGTGTTCTGTTAATTCACCTCACAGAGTTACATCTGTATTTCGTGGATCTCTTTGCTAGCCTTATTTCTGTGGAATCTGAGAACAGATATTTCGGATCCCATGGAAGACTATAGGGCCAAAGGTAATATCCTCCGATAACAAAGAGAAAGAAGCTTTCTGGGAAACTTCTTTGTGTTCTGTGAAGTCATCTCACAGAATTACAGATTTCCCCTCTAGAAGCCTTTCGCTAAGACAGTTCTTGTGGAAATGGCAAAGTGAAATTTGGAAGCCCATAGAGGGCTACGGTGAAAAAGGAAACATCCTCAGATGAAATCTGGAAAGAAGCTTTCTGAGAAACTGCTTACTGTTCTGTTAATTCATCTCACAGAGTTACATCTGTATTTCGTGGATCTCTTTTCTAGCCTTATTTCTGTGGAATCTGAAAACAGATATTTCGGATCCCTTGGAAGACTATAGGGCCAAAGGAAATATCCTCCGATAACAAAGAGAAGGAAGCTTTCTGAGAAAATTCTTTGTGTTCTGCGAAATCATCTCACAGAGTTACAGCTTTCCCCTCAAGAAGCCTTTCGCTAAGACAGTTCTTGTGGAATTGGCAAAGTGATATTTGGAACGCCTAGAGGGCTATGGTGAAAATGGAAATATCCTCAGATGAAATTTGGAAAGAAGCTTTCTGAGAAACTGCTTAGTGTTCTGTTAATTCATCTCAAAGAGTTACATCTGTTTTCGTGGATCTCTTTGCTAGCCTTATTTCTGTGGAATCTGAGAACAGATATTTCGGATCCCTTTGAAGACTATAGGGCCAAAGGAAATATCCTCCGATAACAAACAGAAAGAAGCTTTATGAGGAACTTCTTTGTCTTCTGTGAAATCATCTCACAGAGTTACAGCTTTCTCCTCAAGAAGCCTTTCGCTAAGACAGTTGTTGTGGAATTGGCAAAGTGATATTTGGAAGCCCTTAGAGGGCTATGGTGAAAAAGGAAATATCCTCAGATGAAATCTGGAAAAAAGCTTTCTGAGAAACTGCTTAGTGTTCTGTTAATTCATCTCAAAGAGTTACATCTGTATTTTGTGGATCTCTTTGCTAGCCTTATTTCTGTGGAATCTGAGAACAGATATTTCGGATCCCTTTGAAGACTATAGGGCCAAAGGAAATATCCTCCGATAACAAACAGAAAGAAGCTTTATGAGGAACTTCTTTGTCTTCTGTGAAATCATCTCACAGAGTTACAGCTTTCTCCTCAAGAAGCCTTTCGCTAAGACAGTTGTTGTGGAATTGGCAAAGTGATATTTGGAAGCCCTTAGAGGGCTATGGTGAAAAAGGAAATATCCTCAGATGAAATCTGGAAAAAAGCTTTCTGAGAAACTGCTTAGTGTTCTGTTAATTCATCTCAAAGAGTTACATCTGTATTTTGTGGATCTCTTTGCTAGCCTTATTTCTGTGGAATCTGAGAACAGATATTTCGGATCCCTTGGAAGACTATAGGGCCAAAGGAAATATCCTCCGATAAGAAACAGAAAGAAGCTTTCTGAGAAACTTCTTTGTGTTCTGTGAAATCAGCTCACAGAGTTACAGCTTTCCCCTCAAGAAGCCTTTCGCTAAGACAGTTCTTGTGGAATTGGCAAAGTGAAATTTGGACGCCCATAGAGGGCTATGGTGAAAAAGGAAATATCCTCAGGTGAAATCTGGAAAGAAGATTTCTGAGAAACTGCTTAGTGTTCTGTTAATTCATCTCACAGAGTTACATCGGTATTTCGTGGATCTCTTTGCTAGCCTTATTTCTGTGGAATCTGAGAACAGATATTTCGGATCCCATGGAAGTCTATGGGGCCAAAGGAAATATCCTCCGATAACAAAGAGAAAGAAGCTTTCTGAGAAACTTCTTTGTGTTCTGTGAAATCATCTCTCAGAGTTACAGCTTTCCACTCAAGAAGCCTTTCGCTAAGACAGTTCTTGTGGAAATGGCAAAGTGATATTTCGAAGCCCATTGAGGGCTACGGTGAAAAAGGAAATATCCTCAGATGAAATCTGGAAAGAAGCTTTCGGAGAAACTGCTTAGTGTTCTGTTAATTCACCTCACAGAGTTACATCTGTATTTCGTGGATCTCTTTGCTAGCCTTATTTCTGTGGAATCTGAGAACAGATATTTCGGATCCCATGGAAGACTATAGGGCCAAAGGTAATATCCTCCGATAACAAAGAGAAAGAAGCTTTCTGGGAAACTTCTTTGTGTTCTGTGAAGTCATCTCACAGAATTACAGATTTCCCCTCTAGAAGCCTTTCGCTAAGACAGTTCTTGTGGAAATGGCAAAGTGAAATTTGGAAGCCCATAGAGGGCTACGGTGAAAAAGGAAACATCCTCAGATGAAATCTGGAAAGAAGCTTTCTGAGAAACTGCTTACTGTTCTGTTAATTCATCTCACAGAGTTACATCTGTATTTCGTGGATCTCTTTTCTAGCCTTATTTCTGTGGAATCTGAAAACAGATATTTCGGATCCCTTGGAAGACTATAGGGCCAAAGGAAATATCCTCCGATAACAAAGAGAAGGAAGCTTTCTGAGAAAATTCTTTGTGTTCTGCGAAAACATCTCACAGAGTTACAGCTTTCCCCTCAAGAAGCCTTTCGCTAAGACAGTTCTTGTGGAATTGGCAAAGTGATATTTGGAACCCCTAGAGGGCTATGGTGAAAATGGAAATATCCTCAGATGAAATTTGGAAAGAAGCTTTCTGAGAAACTGCTTAGTGTTCTGTTAATTCATCTCAAAGAGTTACATCTGTTTTCGTGGATCTCTTTTCTAGCCTTATTTCTGTGGAATCTGAGAACAGATATTTCGGATCCCTTTGAAGACTATAGGGCCAAAGGAAATATCCTCCGATAACAAACAGAAAGAAGCTTTATGAGGAACTTCTTTGTCTTCTGTGAAATCATCTCACAGAGTTACAGCTTTCTCCTCAAGAAGCCTTTCGCTAAGACAGTTGTTGTGGAATTGGCAAAGTGATATTTGGAAGCCCTTAGAGGGCTATGGTGAAAAAGGAAATATCCTCAGATGAAATCTGGAAAAAAGCTTTCTGAGAAACTGCTTAGTGTTCTGTTAATTCATCTCAAAGAGTTACATCTGTATTTTGTGGATCTCTTTGCTAGCCTTATTTCTGTGGAATCTGAGAACCGATATTTCGGATCCCTTGGAAGACTATAGGGCCAAAGGAAATATCCTCCGATAACAAAGAGAAAGAAGCTTTCTGAGAAACTTCTTTGTGTTCTGTGAAATCAACTCACAGAGTTACAGCTTTCCCCTCAAGAAGCCTTTCGCTAAGACAGTTCTTGTGGAATTGGCAAAGTGATATTTGGAAGCCCATAGAGGGCTATGGTGAAAAAGGAAAAATCCACAGATGAAATCTGGAAAGAATCTTTCTGAGAAACTGCTTAGTGTTCTGTTAATTCATCTCACAGAGTTACATCTTTATTTCGTGGATGTCTTTGCTAGCCTTATTTCTGTGGAATCTGAGAACAGATATTTCAGATGAGTTCGAAGACTATAGGGCAAAAGGAAATATCCTCCGATGACAAAGAGAAAGAAGCTTTCTGAGAAACTTCTTTGTTTTCTGTGAAATCATCTCACAGACTTACAGCGTTCCCCTCAAGAAGCCTTTCGCTAAGACAGTTCTTGTGGAATTGGCAAAGTGATATTTGGAAGCCCATAGAGGGCTATGGTGAAAAAGGAAATACCCTCAGATGAAATCTGGAAAGAAGTTTTCCGAGAAACTGCTTAGTGTTCTGTTAATTCATCTCACAGAGTTACATCAGTATGTTGTGGATCTCTTTGCTAGCCTTATTTCTGTGGAATCTGAGAACAGATATTTCGGATCCCTTTGAAGACTATGGGGCCAAGGGAAATATCCTCCGATAACAAAGAGAAAGAAGCTTCCTGAGAAACTTCTTTGTGTTCTGTGAAGTCATCTCACAGAGTTACAGCTTTCCCCTCAAGAAGCCTTTCGCTAAGACAGTTCTTGTGGAATTGGCAAAGTGATATTTGGAAGCCCATAGAGGGCTATGGTGAAAAAGGAAATATCCTCAGATGAAATCTGGAAAGAAGCTTTCTGAGAAACTGCTTAGTGTTCTGTTAATTCATCTCAAAGAGTTACATCTGTTTTCGTGGATCTCTTTGCTAGCCTTATTTCTGTGGAATCTGAGAACAGATATTTCGGATCCCTTTGAAGACTATAGGGCCAAAGGAAATATCCTCCGATAACAAACAGAAAGTAGCTTTATGAGGAACTTCTTTGTCTTCTGTGAAATCATCTCACAGAGTTACAGCTTTCTCCTCAAGAAGCCTTTCGCTAAGACAGTTGTTGTGGAATTGGCAAAGTGATATTTGGAAGCCCCTAGAGGGCTATGGTGAAAAAGGAAATATCCTCAGATGAAATCTGGAGAAAAGCTTTCTGAGAAACTGCTTAGTGTTCTGTTAATTCATCTCAGAGAGTTACATCTGTATTTTGTGGATCTCTTTGCTTGCCTTATTTCTGTGGAATCTGAGAACAGATATTTCGGATCCCTTGGAAGACTATAGGGCCAAAGGAAATATCCTCCGATAACAAAGAGAAAGAAGCTTTCTGAGAAACTTCTTTGTGTTCTGTGAAATCATCTCACAGAGTTACAGCTTTCCCCTCTAGAAGCCTTTCACTAAGGCAGTTCTTCTGGAATTGGCAAAGTGATATTTGGAAGCCCATAGAGGGGTATGGTGAAGAAGGAAATATCCTCAGAAGAAATCTGTAAAGAAGCTTTCTGAGAAACTGCTTAGTGTTCTGTTAATTCATCTCACAATGTTACATCTGTATTTCGTGGATCTCTTTGCTAGCCTTATTTCTGTGGAATCTGAGAACAGATATTTCGGATCACTTGGAAGACTATAGGGCCAAAGGAAATGTCCTCCGATAACAAAGAGAAAGAAGCTTTCTGAGAAACTTCTTTGTGTTCTGTGAAATCATCTCACAGAGTTACAGCTTTCCCCTCAAGAAGCCTTTCGCTAAGACAGTTCTTGTGGAATTGGCAAAGTGATATTTGGAAGCCCATAGAGGGCTATGGTGAAAAAGGAAATATCCTCAGATGAAATCTGGAAAGAAGCTTTCTGAGAAACTGCTTAGTGTTCTGTTAATTCATCTCAAAGAGTTACATCTGTTTTCGTGGATCTCTTTGCTAGCCTTATTTCTGTGGAATCTGAGAACAGATATTTCGGATCCCTTTGAAGACTATAGGGCCAAAGGAAATATCCTCCGATAACAAACAGAAAGAAGCTTTATGAGGAACTTCTTTGTCTTCTGAGAAATCATCTCACAGAGTTACAGCTTTCTCCTCAAGAAGCCTTTCGCTAAGACAGTTGTTGTGGAATTGGCAAAGTGATATTTGGAAGCCCTTAGAGGGCTATGGTGAAAAAGGAAATATCCTCAGATGAAATCTGGAAAAAAGCTTTCTGAGAAACTGCTTAGTGTTCTGTTAATTCATCTCACAGAGTTACATCGGTATTTCGTGGATCTCTTTGCTAGCCTTATTTCTGTGGAATCTGAGAACAGATATTTCGGATCCCTTGGAAGACTATGGGGCCAAAGGAAATATCCTCCGATAACAAAGAGAAAGAAGCTTTCTGAGAAACTTCCTTGTGTTCTGTGAAATCATCTCTCAGAGTTACAGCTTTCCCCTCAAGAAGCCTTTCGCTAAGACAGTTCTTGTGGAAATGGCAAAGTGATATTTGGAAGCCCATTGAGGGCTATGGTGAAAAAGGAAATATCCTCAGATGAAATCTGGAAAGAAGCTTTCGGAGAAACTGCTTAGTGTTCTGTTAATTCATCTCAGAGAGTTACATCTGTATTTCGTGGATCTCTTTGCTAGCCTTATTTCTGTGGAATCTGAGAACAGATATTTCGGATCCCATGGAAGACTATAGGGCCAAAGGTAATATCCTCCGATAACAAAGAGAAAGAAGCTTTCAGGGAAACTTCTTTGTGTTCTGTGAAGTCATCTCACAGAATTACAGCTTCCCCCTCAAGAAGCCTTTCGCTAAGACAGTTCTTGTGGAAATGGCAAAGTGAAATTTGGAAGCCCATAGAGGGCTACGGTGAAAAAGGAAATATCCTCAGATGAAATCTGGAAAGAAGCTTTCTGAGAAACTGCTTACTGTTCTGTTAATTCATCTCACAGAGTTACATCTGTATTTCGTGGATCTCTTTTCTAGCCTTATTTCTGTCGAATCTGAGAACAGATATTTCGGATCCCTTGGAAGACTATAGGGCCAAAGGAAATACCCTCCGATAACAAAGAGAAAGAAGCTTTCTGAGAAACTTCTTTGTGTTCTGTGAAATCATCTCACAGAGTTACAGCTTTCCCCTCAAGAAGCCTTTCGCTAAGACAGTTCTTGTGGAATTGGCAAAGTGATATTTGGAAGCCCCTAGAGGGCTATGGTGAAAAAGGAAATATCCTCAGATGAAATCTGGAAAGAATCTTTCTGAGAAACTGCTTAGTGTTCTGTTAATTCATCTCACAGAGTTACATCTGTATTTCGTGGATATCTTTGCTAGCCGTATTTCTGTGTAATCTGAGAACAGATATTTCGGATCCCTTGGAAGACTATAGGGCCAAAGGAAATATCCTCCGATAACAAAGAGAAAGAAGCTTCCTGAGAAACTTCTTTGTGTTCTGTGAAATCATCTCACAGATTTACAGCTTTCCCCTCAAGAAGCCTTTGGCTAAGACAGTTCTTGTGGAATTGGCAAAGTGATATTTGGAACCCCTAGAGGGCTATGGTGAAAATGGAAATATCCTCAGATGAAATTTGGAAAGAAGCTTTCTGAGAAACTGCTTAGTGTTCTGTTAATTCATCTCAAAGAGTTACATCAGTTTTCGTGGATCTCTTTGCTAGCCTTATTTCTGTGGAATCTGAGAACAGATATTTCGGATCCCTTTGAAGACTATAGGGCCAAAGGAAATATCCTCCGATAACAAACAGAAAGAAGCTTTATGAGGAACTTCTTTGTCTTCTGTGAAATCATCTCACAGAGTTACAGCTTTCTCCTCAAGAAGCCTTTCGCTAAGACAGTTGTTGTGGAATTGGCAAAGTGATATTTGGAAGCCCTTAGAGGGCTATGGTGAAAAAGGAAATATCCTCAGATGAAATCTGGAAAAAAGCTTTCTGAGAAACTGCTTAGTGTTCTGTTAATTCATCTCAAAGAGTTACATCTGTATTTTGTGGATCTCTTTGCTAGCCTTATTTCTGTGGAATCTGAGAACAGATATTTCGGATCCCTTGGAAGACTATAGGGCCAAAGGAAATATCCTCCGATAAGAAACAGAAAGAAGCTTTCTGAGAAACTTCTTTGTGTTTTGTGAAATCAGCTCACAGAGTTACAGCTTTCCCCTCAAGAAGCCTTTCGCTAAGACAGTTCTTGTGGAATTGGCAAAGTGAAATTTGGACGCCCATAGAGGGCTATGGTGAAAAAGGAAATATCCTCAGGTGAAATCTGGAAAGAAGATTTCTGAGAAACTGCTTAGTGTTCTGTTAATTCATCTCACAGAGTTACATCGGTATTTCGTGGATCTCTTTGCTAGCCTTATTTCTGTGGAATCTGAGAACAGATATTTCGGATCCCATGGAAGTCTATGGGGCCAAAGGAAATATCCTCCGATAACAAAGAGAAAGAAGCTTTCTGAGAAACTTCTTTGTGTTCTGTGAAATCATCTCTCAGAGTTACAGCTTTCCACTCAAGAAGCCTTTCGCTAAGACAGTTCTTGTGGAAATGGCAAAGTGATATTTCGAAGCCCATTGAGGGCTACGGTGAAAAAGGAAATATCCTCAGATGAAATCTGGAAAGAAGCTTTCGGAGAAACTGCTTAGTGTTCTGTTAATTCACCTCACAGAGTTACATCTGTATTTCGTGGATCTCTTTGCTAGCCTTATTTCTGTGGAATCTGAGAACAGATATTTCGGATCCCATGGAAGACTATAGGGCCAAAGGTAATATCCTCCGATAACAAAGAGAAAGAAGCTTTCTGGGAAACTTCTTTGTGTTCTGTGAAGTCATCTCACAGAATTACAGATTTCCCCTCTAGAAGCCTTTCGCTAAGACAGTTCTTGTGGAAATGGCAAAGTGAAATTTGGAAGCCCATAGAGGGCTACGGTGAAAAAGGAAACATCCTCAGATGAAATCTGGAAAGAAGCTTTCTGAGAAACTGCTTACTGTTCTGTTAATTCATCTCACAGAGTTACATCTGTATTTCGTGGATCTCTTTTCTAGCCTTATTTCTGTGGAATCTGAAAACAGATATTTCGGATCCCTTGGAAGACTATAGGGCCAAAGGAAATATCCTCCGATAACAAAGAGAAGGAAGCTTTCTGAGAAAATTCTTTGTGTTCTGCGAAATCATCTCACAGAGTTACAGCTTTCCCCTCAAGAAGCCTTTCGCTAAGACAGTTCTTGTGGAATTGGCAAAGTGATATTTGGAACGCCTAGAGGGCTATGGTGAAAATGGAAATATCCTCAGATGAAATTTGGAAAGAAGCTTTCTGAGAAACTGCTTAGTGTTCTGTTAATTCATCTCAAAGAGTTACATCTGTTTTCGTGGATCTCTTTGCTAGCCTTATTTCTGTGGAATCTGAGAACAGATATTTCGGATCCCTTTGAAGACTATAGGGCCAAAGGAAATATCCTCCGATAACAAACAGAAAGAAGCTTTATGAGGAACTTCTTTGTCTTCTGTGAAATCATCTCACAGAGTTACAGCTTTCTCCTCAAGAAGCCTTTCGCTAAGACAGTTGTTGTGGAATTGGCAAAGTGATATTTGGAAGCCCTTAGAGGGCTATGGTGAAAAAGGAAATATCCTCAGATGAAATCTGGAAAAAAGCTTTCTGAGAAACTGCTTAGTGTTCTGTTAATTCATCTCAAAGAGTTACATCTGTATTTTGTGGATCTCTTTGCTAGCCTTATTTCTGTGGAATCTGAGAACAGATATTTCGGATCCCTTTGAAGACTATAGGGCCAAAGGAAATATCCTCCGATAACAAACAGAAAGAAGCTTTATGAGGAACTTCTTTGTCTTCTGTGAAATCATCTCACAGAGTTACAGCTTTCTCCTCAAGAAGCCTTTCGCTAAGACAGTTGTTGTGGAATTGGCAAAGTGATATTTGGAAGCCCTTAGAGGGCTATGGTGAAAAAGGAAATATCCTCAGATTAAATCTGGAAAAAAGCTTTCTGAGAAACTGCTTAGTGTTCTGTTAATTCATCTCAAAGAGTTACATCTGTATTTTGTGGATCTCTTTGCTAGCCTTATTTCTGTGGAATCTGAGAACAGATATTTCGGATCCCTTGGAAGACTATAGGGCCAAAGGAAATATCCTCCGATAAGAAACAGAAAGAAGCTTTCTGAGAAACTTCTTTGTGTTCTGTGAAATCAGCTCACAGAGTTACAGCTTTCCCCTCAAGAAGCCTTTCGCTAAGACAGTTCTTGTGGAATTGGCAAAGTGAAATTTGGACGCCCATAGAGGGCTATGGTGAAAAAGGAAATATCCTCAGGTGAAATCTGGAAAGAAGATTTCTGAGAAACTGCTTAGTGTTCTGTTAATTCATCTCACAGAGTTACATCGGTATTTCGTGGATCTCTTTGCTAGCCTTATTTCTGTGGAATCTGAGAACAGATATTTCGGATCCCATGGAAGTCTATGGGGCCAAAGGAAATATCCTCCGATAACAAAGAGAAAGAAGCTTTCTGAGAAACTTCTTTGTGTTCTGTGAAATCATCTCTCAGAGTTACAGCTTTCCACTCAAGAAGCCTTTCGCTAAGACAGTTCTTGTGGAAATGGCAAAGTGATATTTCGAAGCCCATTGAGGGCTACGGTGAAAAAGGAAATATCCTCAGATGAAATCTGGAAAGAAGCTTTCGGAGAAACTGCTTAGTGTTCTGTTAATTCACCTCACAGAGTTACATCTGTATTTCGTGGATCTCTTTGCTAGCCTTATTTCTGTGGAATCTGAGAACAGATATTTCGGATCCCATGGAAGACTATAGGGCCAAAGGTAATATCCTCCGATAACAAAGAGAAAGAAGCTTTCTGGGAAACTTCTTTGTGTTCTGTGAAGTCATCTCACAGAATTACAGATTTCCCCTCTAGAAGCCTTTCGCTAAGACAGTTCTTGTGGAAATGGCAAAGTGAAATTTGGAAGCCCATAGAGGGCTACGGTGAAAAAGGAAACATCCTCAGATGAAATCTGGAAAGAAGCTTTCTGAGAAACTGCTTACTGTTCTGTTAATTCATCTCACAGAGTTACATCTGTATTTCGTGGATCTCTTTTCTAGCCTTATTTCTGTGGAATCTGAAAACAGATATTTCGGATCCCTTGGAAGACTATAGGGCCAAAGGAAATATCCTCCGATAACAAAGAGAAGGAAGCTTTCTGAGAAAATTCTTTGTGTTCTGCGAAAACATCTCACAGAGTTACAGCTTTCCCCTCAAGAAGCCTTTCGCTAAGACAGTTCTTGTGGAATTGGCAAAGTGATATTTGGAACCCCTAGAGGGCTATGGTGAAAATGGAAATATCCTCAGATGAAATTTGGAAAGAAGCTTTCTGAGAAACTGCTTAGTGTTCTGTTAATTCATCTCAAAGAGTTACATCTGTTTTCGTGGATCTCTTTTCTAGCCTTATTTCTGTGGAATCTGAGAACAGATATTTCGGATCCCTTTGAAGACTATAGGGCCAAAGGAAATATCCTCCGATAACAAACAGAAAGAAGCTTTATGAGGAACTTCTTTGTCTTCTGTGAAATCATCTCACAGAGTTACAGCTTTCTCCTCAAGAAGCCTTTCGCTAAGACAGTTGTTGTGGAATTGGCAAAGTGATATTTGGAAGCCCTTAGAGGGCTATGGTGAAAAAGGAAATATCCTCAGATGAAATCTGGAAAAAAGCTTTCTGAGAAACTGCTTAGTGTTCTGTTAATTCATCTCAAAGAGTTACATCTGTATTTTGTGGATCTCTTTGCTAGCCTTATTTCTGTGGAATCTGAGAACCGATATTTCGGATCCCTTGGAAGACTATAGGGCCAAAGGAAATATCCTCCGATAACAAAGAGAAAGAAGCTTTCTGAGAAACTTCTTTGTGTTCTGTGAAATCAACTCACAGAGTTACAGCTTTCCCCTCAAGAAGCCTTTCGCTAAGACAGTTCTTGTGGAATTGGCAAAGTGATATTTGGAAGCCCATAGAGGGCTATGGTGAAAAAGGAAAAATCCACAGATGAAATCTGGAAAGAATCTTTCTGAGAAACTGCTTAGTGTTCTGTTAATTCATCTCACAGAGTTACATCTTTATTTCGTGGATGTCTTTGCTAGCCTTATTTCTGTGGAATCTGAGAACAGATATTTCAGATGAGTTCGAAGACTATAGGGCAAAAGGAAATATCCTCCGATGACAAAGAGAAAGAAGCTTTCTGAGAAACTTCTTTGTTTTCTGTGAAATCATCTCACAGACTTACAGCGTTCCCCTCAAGAAGCCTTTCGCTAAGACAGTTCTTGTGGAATTGGCAAAGTGATATTTGGAAGCCCATAGAGGGCTATGGTGAAAAAGGAAATACCCTCAGATGAAATCTGGAAAGAAGTTTTCCGAGAAACTGCTTAGTGTTCTGTTAATTCATCTCACAGAGTTACATCAGTATGTTGTGGATCTCTTTGCTAGCCTTATTTCTGTGGAATCTGAGAACAGATATTTCGGATCCCTTTGAAGACTATGGGGCCAAGGGAAATATCCTCCGATAACAAAGAGAAAGAAGCTTCCTGAGAAACTTCTTTGTGTTCTGTGAAGTCATCTCACAGAGTTACAGCTTTCCCCTCAAGAAGCCTTTCGCTAAGACAGTTCTTGTGGAATTGGCAAAGTGATATTTGGAAGCCCATAGAGGGCTATGGTGAAAAAGGAAATATCCTCAGATGAAATCTGGAAAGAAGCTTTCTGAGAAACTGCTTAGTGTTCTGTTAATTCATCTCAAAGAGTTACATCTGTTTTCGTGGATCTCTTTGCTAGCCTTATTTCTGTGGAATCTGAGAACAGATATTTCGGATCCCTTTGAAGACTATAGGGCCAAAGGAAATATCCTCCGATAACAAACAGAAAGTAGCTTTATGAGGAACTTCTTTGTCTTCTGTGAAATCATCTCACAGAGTTACAGCTTTCTCCTCAAGAAGCCTTTCGCTAAGACAGTTGTTGTGGAATTGGCAAAGTGATATTTGGAAGCCCCTAGAGGGCTATGGTGAAAAAGGAAATATCCTCAGATGAAATCTGGAGAAAAGCTTTCTGAGAAACTGCTTAGTGTTCTGTTAATTCATCTCAGAGAGTTACATCTGTATTTTGTGGATCTCTTTGCTTGCCTTATTTCTGTGGAATCTGAGAACAGATATTTCGGATCCCTTGGAAGACTATAGGGCCAAAGGAAATATCCTCCGATAACAAAGAGAAAGAAGCTTTCTGAGAAACTTCTTTGTGTTCTGTGAAATCATCTCACAGAGTTACAGCTTTCCCCTCTAGAAGCCTTTCACTAAGGCAGTTCTTCTGGAATTGGCAAAGTGATATTTGGAAGCCCATAGAGGGGTATGGTGAAGAAGGAAATATCCTCAGAAGAAATCTGTAAAGAAGCTTTCTGAGAAACTGCTTAGTGTTCTGTTAATTCATCTCACAATGTTACATCTGTATTTCGTGGATCTCTTTGCTAGCCTTATTTCTGTGGAATCTGAGAACAGATATTTCGGATCCCTTGGAAGACTATAGGGCCAAAGGCAATATCCTCCGATAACAAAGAGAAAGAAGATTTCTGGGAAACTTCTTTGTGTTCTGTGAAATCATCGGACAGAGGTACAGCTTTCCCCTCAAGAAGCCTTTCGCTAAGACAGTTCTTGTGGAATTGGCAAAGTGATATTTGGAAGCCCATAGAGGGCTATGGTGAAAATGGAAATATCCTCAGATGAAATCTGGAAAGAAGCTTTCTGAGAAACTGCTTAGTGTTCTGTTAATTCATCTCACAGAGTTACATCTGTTTTCGTGGATCTCTTTGCTAGCCTTATTTCTGTGGAATCTGAGAACAGATATTTCGGATCCCTTTGAAGACTATAGGGCCAAAGGAAATATCCTCCGATAACAAACAGAAACAAGCTTTATGAGGAACTTCTTTGTCTTCTGTGAAATCATCTCACAGAGTTACAGCTTTCTCCTCAAGAAGCCTTTCATTAAGACAGTTGTTGTGGAATTGGCAAAGTGATTTTTGGAAGCCCTTAGAGGGCTAAGGTGAAAAAGGAAATATCCTCAGATGAAATCTGGAAAGAAGCTTTCTGAGAAACTGCTTAGTGTTCTGTAAATTCATCTCACAGAGTTACATCTGTATTTGGTGGATCTCTTTTCTAGGCTTATTTCTGTGGAATCTGAGAACAGATATTTCGGATGCCTTGGAAGACTATAGGGCCAAAGGAAATATCCTCCGATAACAAAGAGAAAGAAGCTTTGTGAGAAACTTCTTTGTGTTCTGTGAAATCATCTAACAGAGTTACAGCTTTCCTCTCAAGAAGCCTTTCGCTAAGACAGTTCTTGTGGAATTGGCAATGTGATAATTGGAAGCCCATTGAGGGCTATGGTGAAAAAGGAAATATCCTCAGATGAAATCTGGAAAGAAGCTTTCTGAGAAACTGCTTAGTGTTCTGTTAATTCATGTCACAGAGTTACATCTGTATTTCGTGGATCTCTTTGCTAGCCTTATTTCTGTGGAATCTGAGAACAGATATTTCGGATCCCTTTGAAGACTATAGGGCCAAAGGAAATGTCCTCCGATAAAAAAGAGAAAGAAACTTTCTGAGAAACTTCTTTGTGTTCTGTGAAATCATGTCACAGAGTTACAGCTTTCCCCTCAAGAAGACTTTCGCTAAGACAGTTCTTCTGGAATTGACAAAGTGATATTTGGAAGCCCATAGAGGGGTATGGTGAAAAAGGAAATATCCTCAGATGAAATCTGGAAAGAAGCTTTCTGAGAAACTGCTTAGTGTTCTGTTAATTCATCACACAGAGTTACATCGGTATTTCGTGGATCTCTTTGCTAGCCTTATTTCTGTGTAATCTGAGAACAGATATTTCGGATCCCTTTGAAGACTATAGGGCCAAAGGAAATATCCTCTGATAACAAAGAGAAAGAAGCTTTCTGAGAAACTTCTTTGTGTTCTGTGAAATCATCTCACAGAGTTACAGCTTTCCCCTCAAGAAGCCTTTTGCTAAAACAGTTCTTGTGGAATGGGCAAAGTAATATTTGGAAGACCATTGAGGGCTATGGTGAAAAAGGAAATATCCTCAGATGAAATCTGGAAAGAAGCTTTCGGAGAAACTGCTTAGTGTTCTGTTAATTCATCTCAGAGAGTTACATCTGTATTTCGCGGATCTCTTTGCTAGCCTTATTTCTGTGGAATCTGAGAACAGATATTTCGGATCCCTTGGAAGACCATAGGGCCAAAGGTAATATCCTCCGAAAACAAAGAGAAAGAAGCTTTCTGGGAAACTTCTTTGTGTTCTGTGAAATCATCTCACAGAGTTACAGCTTTCCCCTCAAGAAGCCTTTCGCTAAGACAGTTCTTGTGGAATTGGCAAAGTGAAATTTGGAAGCCCATAGAGGGCTATGGTGAAAAAGGAAATATCCTCAGATGAAATCTGGAAAGAAGCTTTCTGAGAAACTGCTTACTGTTCTGTTAATTCATCTCACAGAGTTACATCTGTATTTCGTGGATCTCTTTCCTATCCTTATTTCTGTGGAATCTGAGAACAGATATTTCGGATCCCTTGGAAGACTATCGGGCCAAAGGAAATATCCTCCGATAACAAAGAGAAAGAAGCTTTCTGAGAAACTTCTTTGTGTTCTGTGAAATCAACTCACAGAGTTACAGCTTTCCCCTCAAGAAGCCTTTCGCTAAGACAGTTCTTGTGGAATTGGCAAAGTGATATTTGGAAGCCCATAGAGGGCTATGGTGAAAAAGGAAAAATCCACAGATGAAATCTGGAAAGAATCTTTCTGAGAAACTGCTTAGTGTTCTGTTAATTCATCTCACAGAGTTACATCTTTATTTCGTGGATGTCTTTGCTAGCCTTATTTCTGTGGAATCTGAGAACAGATATTTCAGATGAGTTCGAAGACTATAGGGCAAAAGGAAATATCCTCCGATGACAAAGAGAAAGAAGCTTTCTGAGAAACTTCTTTGTTTTCTGTGAAATCATCTCACAGACTTACAGCGTTCCCCTCAAGAAGCCTTTCGCTAAGACAGTTCTTGTGGAATTGGCAAAGTGATATTTGGAAGCCCATAGAGGGCTATGGTGAAAAAGGAAATACCCTCAGATGAAATCTGGAAAGAAGTTTTCCGAGAAACTGCTTAGTGTTCTGTTAATTCATCTCACAGAGTTACATCAGTATGTTGTGGATCTCTTTGCTAGCCTTATTTCTGTGGAATCTGAGAACAGATATTTCGGATCCCTTTGAAGACTATGGGGCCAAGGGAAATATCCTCCGATAACAAAGAGAAAGAAGCTTCCTGAGAAACTTCTTTGTGTTCTGTGAAGTCATCTCACAGAGTTACAGCTTTCCCCTCAAGAAGCCTTTCGCTAAGACAGTTCTTGTGGAATTGGCAAAGTGATATTTGGAAGCCCATAGAGGGCTATGGTGAAAAAGGAAATATCCTCAGATGAAATCTGGAAAGAAGCTTTCTGAGAAACTGCTTAGTGTTCTGTTAATTCATCTCAAAGAGTTACATCTGTTTTCGTGGATCTCTTTGCTAGCCTTATTTCTGTGGAATCTGAGAACAGATATTTCGGATCCCTTTGAAGACTATAGGGCCAAAGGAAATATCCTCCGATAACAAACAGAAAGTAGCTTTATGAGGAACTTCTTTGTCTTCTGTGAAATCATCTCACAGAGTTACAGCTTTCTCCTCAAGAAGCCATTCGCTAAGACAGTTGTTGTGGAATTGGCAAAGTGATATTTGGAAGCCCCTAGAGGGCTATGGTGAAAAAGGAAATATCCTCAGATGAAATCTGGAGAAAAGCTTTCTGAGAAACTGCTTAGTGTTCTGTTAATTCATCTCAGAGAGTTACATCTGTATTTTGTGGATCACTTTGCTTGCCTTATTTCTGTGGAATCTGAGAACAGATATTTCGGATCCCTTGGAAGACTATAGGGCCAAAGGAAATATCCTCCGATAACAAAGAGAAAGAAGCTTTCTGAGAAACTTCTTTGTGTTCTGTGAAATCATCTCACAGAGTTACAGCTTTCCCCTCTAGAAGCCTTTCACTAAGGCAGTTCTTCTGGAATTGGCAAAGTGATATTTGGAAGCCCATAGAAGGGTATGGTGAAGAAGGAAATATCCTCAGAAGAAATCTGTAAAGAAGCTTTCTGAGAAACTGCTTAGTGTTCTGTTAATTCATCTCACAATGTTACATCTGTATTTCGTGGATCTCTTTGCTAGCCTTATTTCTGTGGAATCTGAGAACAGATATTTCGGATCCCTTGGAAGACTATAGGGCCAAAGGTAATATCCTCCTATAACAAAGAGAAAGAAGATTTCTGGGAAACTTCTTTGTGTTCTGTGAAATCATCGGACAGAGGTACAGCTTTCCCCTCAAGAAGCCTTTCGCTAAGACAGTTCTTGTGGAATTGGCAAAGTGATATTTGGAAGCCCATAGAGGGCTATGGTGAAAATGGAAATATCCTCAGATGAAATCTGGAAAGAAGCTTTCTGAGAAACTGCTTAGTGTTCTGTTAATTCATCTCACAGAGTTACATCTGTTTTCGTGGATCTCTTTGCTAGCCTTATTTCTGTGGAATCTGAGAACAGATATTTCGGATCCCTTTGAAGACTATAGGGCCAAAGGAAATATCCTCCGATAACAAACAGAAAGAAGCTTTATGAGGAACTTCTTTGTCTTCTGTGAAATCATCTCACAGAGTTACAGCTTTCTCCTCAAGAAGCCTTTCATTAAGACAGTTGTTGTGGAATTGGCAAAGTGATTTTTGGAAGCCCTTAGAGGGCTAAGGTGAAAAAGGAAATATCCTCAGATGAAATCTGGAAAGAAGCTTTCTGAGAAACTGCTTAGTGTTCTGTAAATTCATCTCACAGAGTTACATCTGTATTTGGTGGATCTCTTTTCTAGGCTTATTTCTGTGGAATCTGAGAACAGATATTTCGGATGCCTTGGAAGACTATAGGGCCAAAGGAAATATCCTCCGATAACAAAGAGAATGAAGCTTTGTGAGAAACTTCTTTGTGTTCTGTGAAATCATCTGACAGAGTTACAGCTTTCCTCTCAAGAAGCCTTTCGCTAAGACAGTTCTTGTGGAATTGGCAATGTGATAATTGGAAGCCCATTGAGGGCTATGGTGAAAAAGGAAATATCCTCAGATGAAATCTGGAAAGAAGCTTTCTGAGAAACTGCTTAGTGTTCTGTTAATTCATGTCACAGAGTTACATCTGTATTTCGTGGATCTCTTTGCTAGCCTTATTTCTGTGGAATCTGAGAACAGATATTTCGGATCCCTTTGAAGACTATAGGGCCAAAGGAAATGTCCTCCGATAAAAAAGAGAAAGAAACTTTCTGAGAAACTTCTTTGTGTTCTGTGAAATCATGTCACAGAGTTACAGCTTTCCCCTCAAGAAGACTTTCGCTAAGACAGTTCTTCTGGAATTGACAAAGTGATATTTGGAAGCCCATAGAGGGGTATGGTGAAAAAGGAAATATCCTCAGATGAAATCTGGAAAGATGCTTTCTGAGAAACTGCTTAGTGTTCTGTTAATTCATCACACAGAGTTACATCGGTATTTCGTGGATCTCTTTGCTAGCCTTATTTCTGTGTAATCTGAGAACAGATATTTCGGATCCCTTTGAAGACTATAGGGCCAAAGGAAATATCCTCTGATAACAAAGAGAAAGAAGCTTTCTGAGAAACTTCTTTGTGTTCTGTGAAATCATCTCACAGAGTTACAGCTTTCCCCTCAAGAAGCCTTTTGCTAAAACAGTTCTTGTGGAATGGGCAAAGTAATATTTGGAAGACCATTGAGGGCTATGGTGAAAAAGGAAATATCCTCAGATGAAATCTGGAAAGAAGCTTTCGGAGAAACTGCTTAGTGTTCTCTTAATTCATCTCAGAGAGTTACATCTGTATTTCGCGGATCTCTTTGCTAGCCTTATTTCTGTGGAATCTGAGAACAGATATTTCGGATCCCTTGGAAGACCATAGGGCCAAAGGTAATATCCTCCGAAAACAAAGAGAAAGAAGCTTTCTGGGAAACTTCTTTGTGTTCTGTGAAATCATCTCACAGAGTTACAGCTTTCCCCTCAAGAAGCCTTTCGCTAAGACAGTTCTTGTGGAATTGGCAAAGTGATATTTGGAAGCCCATAGAGGGCTACGGTGAAAAAGAAAATATCCTCAGATGAAATCTGGAAAGAAGCTTTCTGAGAAACTGCTTAGTGTTCTGTTAATTCATCTCACAGAGTTACATCTGTATTTCGTGGATCTCTTTGCTAGCCTTATTTCTGTGGAATCTGAGAACAGATATTTCGGATCCCTTGGAAGACTGTAGGGCTAAAGGAAATATCCTCCGATAACAAAGAGAAAGAAGCTTTCTGAGAAACTTCTTTGTGTTCTGTGAAATAATCTCACAGAGTTTCAGCTTTCCCCTCAAGGAGCCTTTCGCTAAGACAGTTCTTGTGGAATTGGCAAAGTGATATTTGGAAGCCCATAGAGGGCTATAGTGAAAAAGGAAATATCCTCAGATGAAATCTGGAAAGAAGATTTCTGAGAAACTGCTTAGTGTTCTCTTAATTCATCTCACAGTGTTACATCTGTATTTCGTGAATCTCTTTGCTAGCCTTATTTCTGTGGAATCTGAGAACAGATATTTCGGATCCCTTGGAAGACCGTAGGGCCAAAGGAAATATCCTCCGATAACAAAGAGAAAGAAGCTTTCTGAGAAACTTCTTTGTGTTCTGTGAAATCATCTCACAGAGTTACAGCTTTCCCCTCAAGAACCCTTCCTCTAAGGCAGTTCTTGTGGAATTGGCAAAGTGATATTTGGAAGCCCTTAGAGGGCTATGGTGAAAATGGAAATATCCTGAGATGAAATCTGGAAAGAAGCTTTCTGAGAAACTGCTTATTGTTCTGTTAATTCATCTCACAGAGTTACATCTGTATTTCTTGGATCTCTTTGCTAGCCTTATTTCTGTGGAATATGAGAACAGATATTTCGGATCCCTTGGAAGACTATAGGGCCAAAGGAAATATCCTCCGATAACAAACAGAAAGAAGCTTTCTGAGGAACTTCTTTGTGTTCTGTGAAATCATCTCACAGAGTTACAGCTTTCTCCTCAAGAAGCCTTTCCCTAAGACAGTTGTTGTGGAATTGGCAAAGTGATATTTGGAATCCCCTAGAGGGCTATGGTGAAAAAGGAAATATCCTCAGATGAAATCTGGAAAGAAGCTTTCTGAGAAACTGCTTAGTGTTCTGTTAATTCATCTCACAGAGTTACATCTGTATTTCGTGGATCTCTTTGCTAGCCTTATTTCTGTGGAATCTGAGAACAGATATTTCTGATCTCTTTGAAGACTATAGGGCCAAAGCAAATATAATCCGATAACAAAGAGAAAGAAGCTTTCTGAGAAACTTCTTTGTGTTCTGTGAAATCATCTCACAGAGGTACAGCGTTCCCCTCAAGAAGCCTTTCGCTAAGACAGTTCTTCTGGAATTGGCAAAGTGATAATTGGAAGCCCATAGAGGACTATGGTGAAAAAGGAAATATCCTCAGATGAAATCTGGAAAGAAGCTTTCCGAGAAACTGCTTAGTGTTCTGTTAATTCATCTCACAGAGTTACATCGGTATTTCGTGGATCTCTTTGCTAGCCTTATTTCTGTAGAATCTGAGAACTGATATTTCGGATCCCTTTGAAGACTATAGGGCCAAAGGAAATATCCTCCGATAACAAAGAGAAAGAAGCTTTCTGAGAAACTTCTTTGTGTTCTGTGAAATCATCTCACAGAGTTACAGCTTTCCCCTCAAGAGCCCTTTCGCTAAGACAGTTCTTGTGGAATTGGCAAAGTGATATTTGGAAGCCCATAGAGGGCTATGGTGAAAAAGGAAATATCCTCAGATGAAATCTGGAAAGAAGCTTTCTGAGAAACTGCTTAGTGTTCTCTTAATTCATCTCACAGAGTTTCATCTGTATTTCGTGGATGTCTTTGCTAGCCTTATTTCTGTGGAATCTGAGAACAGATATTTCGTATCCCTTGGAAGTCTATAGGGCCAAAGGAAATATCCTCCGATAACAAAGAGAAAGAAGCTTTGTGAGAAACTTCTTTGTGTTCTGTGAAATCATCTCACAGAGTTACAGCAATCCCCTGAAGAAGCCTTTCGCTAAGACAGTTCTTGTGGAATTGGCAAAGTGATATTTGGAAGCCCATAGAGGGCTATGGTGAAAAAGGAAGTATCCTCAGATGAAATCTGGAAAGAAGCTTTCTGAGAAACTGCTTAGTGTTCTGTTAATTCATCTCACAGAGTTACATCTGTATTTCGTGGATCTCTTTGCTAGCCTTATTTCTGTGGAATCTAAGAACAGATATTTCGGATCCCTTGGAAGACTACAGGGCCAAAGGAAATATCCTCCGATAACAAAGAGAAAGAAGCTTTCTGAGAAACTTCTTTGTGTTCTGTGAAATCATCTCACAGAGTTACAGCTTTCCCCTCAAGAAGCCTTTCGCTAAGGCAGTTCTTGTGGAATTGGCAAAGTGATATTTGGAAGCTCATAGAGGGCTGTGGTGAAAAAAGAAATATCCTCAGATGAAATCTGGAAAGAAGCTTTCTGAGAAACTGCTTAGTGTTCTGTTAATTCATCTCACAGAGTTACATCTGTATTTCGTGGATCTCTTTGCTAGCCGTATTTCTGTGTAATCTGAGAACAGATATTTCGGATCCCTTGGAAGACTATAGGGCCAAAGGAAATATCCTCCAATAACAAAGAGAAAGAAGCTTTCTGAGAAACTTCTTTGTGTTCTGTGAAATCATCTCACAGAGTTACAGCTTTCCCCTCAAGAACCCTTTCGCTAAGACAGTTCTTGTGGAATTGGCAAAGTGATATTTGGAAGCCCATAGAGGGCTATGGTGAAAAAGGAAATATCCTCAGATGAAATCTGGAAAGAAGCTTTCTGAGAAACTGCTTAGTGTTCTGTTAATTCATCTCACAGAATTACATCTGTATTTGGTGGATCTCTTTTCTAGGCTTATTTCTGTGGAATCTGAGAACAGATATTTCGGATCCCTTGGAAGACTATAGGGCCAAAGGAAATATCCTCCGATAACAAAGAGAAAGTAGCTTTGTGAGAAACTTCTTTGTGTTCTGTGAAATCATCTAACAGAGTTACAGCTTTCCCCTCAAGAAGCCTTTCGCTAAAACAGTTCTTGTGGAATTGGCAATGTGATATTTGGAAGCCCATTGAGGGCTATGGTGAAAAAGGAAATATCCTCAGATGAAATCTGGAAAGAATCTTTCTGAGAAACTGCTTAGTGTTCTGTTAATTCATCTCACAGAGTTACATCTGTATTTCGTGGATCTCTTTGCTAGCCTTATTTCTGTGGAATCTGAGAACAGATATTTCGGATCCCTTTGAAGACTATAGGGCCAAAGGAAATATCCTCCGATAAGAAAGAGAAAGAAGCTTTCTGAGAAACTTCTTTGTGTTCTGTGAAATCATCTCACAGAGTTACAGCTTTCCCCTCCAGAAGCCTTTCGCTAAGACAGTTCTTGTGGAATTGGCAAAGTGATATTTGGAAGCCCATAGAGGGCTATGGTGAAAAAGGAAATATCCTCAGATGAAATCTGGAAAGAAGCTTTCTGAGAAACTGCTTAGTGTTCTCTTAATTCATCTCACAGAATTACATCTGTATTTCGTGGATCTCTTTGCTAGCCTTATTTCTGTGGAATCTGAGAAGAGATATTTCGCATCCCTTTGAAGACTATAGGGCCAAAGGAAATATCCTCCGATAACAAACAGAAAGAAGCTTTCTGAGAAACTTCTTTGTGTTCTGTGAAATCATCTCACAGAGTTACAGCTTTCCCCTCAAGAAGCCTTTCGCTAAAACAGTTCTTGTGGAATTGGCAAAGTAATATTTGGAAGACCATTGAGGGTTATGGTGAAAAAGGAAATATCCTCAGATGAAATCTGGAAAGAAGCTTTCATAGAAACTGCTTAGTGTTCTGTTAATTCATCTCACAGGGTTACATATGTATTTCGTGGATCTCTTTGCTAGCCTTATTTCTGTGGAATCTGAGAACAGATATTTCGGATCCCTTGGAAGACCATAGGGCCAAAGGTAATATCCTCCGATAACAAAGAAAAAGAAGCTTTCTGGGAAACTTCTTTGTGTTCTGTGAAATCATCTCACAGAGTTACAGCTTTCCCCTCAAGGAGCCTTTCGCTAAGACAGTTCTTGTGGAATTGGCAAAGTGATATTTGGAAGCCCATAGAGGGCTATAGTGAAAAAGTAAATATCCTCAAATGAAATCTGGAAAGAAGCTTTCTGAGAAACTGCTTAGTGTTCTGTTCATTCATCTCATAGTGTTACATCTGTATTTCGTGGATCTCTTTGCTAGCCTTATTTCTGTGGAATCTGAGAACAGATATTTCGGATCCCTTGGAAGACTATAGGGCCAAAGGAAATATCCTCCGATAACAAACAGAAAGAAGCTTTCTGAGAAACTTCTTTGTGTTTTGTGAAAACATCTCACAGAGTTACAGCTTTCCCCTCAAGAAGCCTTTCGCTAAGACAGTTCTTATGGAGTTGGCAAAGTGATATTTGGAAGCCCATAGAGGGCTATGGTGAAAAAGGAAATATTCTCAGATGAAATCTGGAAAGAAGCTTTCTGAGAAACTGCTTAGTGTTCTGTTAATTCATCTCACAGAGTTACATCTGTATTTCGTGGATCTCTTTGCTAGCCTTATTTCTGTGGAATCTGAGAACAGATATTTCGGATCCCTTGGAAGACTATAGGGCCAAAGGAAATATCCTCCGATAACAAAGAGAAAGAAGCTTTCTGAGAAACTTCTTTGTGTTCTGTGAAATCATCTCACAGAGTTACAGCATTCCCCTGAAGAAGCCTTTCGCTAAGACAGTTCTTGTGGAATTGGCAAAGTGATATTTGGAAGCCCATGGAGGGCTATGGTGAAAAAGGAAATATCCTCAGATGAAATCTGGAAAGAAGCTTTCTGAGAAACTGCTTAGTGTTCTGTTAATTCATCTCACAGAGTTACATCTGTATTTCGTGGATCTCTTTGCTAGCCTGATTTCTGTGGAATCTAAGAACAGATATTTCGGATCCCTTGGAAGACTACAGGGCCAAGGGAAATATCCTCCGATAACAAAGAGAAAGAAGCTTTCTGAGAAACTTCTTTGTGTTCTGTGAAATCATCTCACAGAGTTACAGCTTTCCCCTCAAGAAGCCTTTCGCTAAGGCAGTTCTTGTGGAATTGGCAAAGTGATATTTGGAAGCTCATAGAGGGCTGTGGTGAAAAAAGAAATATCCTCAGATGAAATCTGGAAAGAAGCTTTCTGAGAAACTGCTTAGTGTTCTGTTAATTCATGTCACAGAGTTACATCTGTATTTCGTGGATATCTTTGCTAGCCTTATTTCTGTGTAATCTGAGAACAGATATTTCGGATCCCTTTGAAGACTATAGGGCCAAAGGAAATATCCTCCGATAACAAAGAGAAAGAAGCTTTCTGAGAAACTTCTTTGTGTTCTGTGAAATCATCTCAGAGAGTTACAGCTTTCCCCTCAAGGACCCTTTCGCTAAGACAGTCCTTGTGGAATTGGCAAAGTGATATTTGGAAGCCCATAGAGGGCTATGGTGAAAAAGGAAATATCCTCAGATGAAATCTGGAAAGAAGCTTTCTGAGAAACTACTTAGTGTTCTGCTAATTCATCACACAGAGTTACATCTGTATTTCGTGGATCTCTTTGCTAGCCTTATTTCTGTGGAATCTGAGAACAGATATTTCGGATCCCTTGGAAGACTATAGGGCCAAAGGAAATACACTCCGATAACAAAGAGAAAGAAGCTTTCTGAGAAACTTCTTTGTGTTCTGTGAACTCATGTCACAGAGTTACAGCTTTCCCCTCAAGGAGCCTTTCGCTAAGACAGTTTTTGTGGAATTGGCAAAGTGACATTTGGAAGCCCATAGAGGGCTATGGTGAAAAAGGAAATAGCCTCAGATGAAATCTGGAAAAAAGCTTTCTGAGAAACTGCTTAGTGTTCTGTTAATTCATCTCACAGAGTTACATCTGTATTTCGTGGATATCTTTGCTAGCCTTATTTCTGTGGAATCTGAGAACAGATATTTCGGATCCCTTGGAAGACTATAGGGTCTAAGGAAATATCCTCCGATAACAAAGAGAAAGAAGCTTTCTGGAAACTTCTTTGTGTTCTGTGAAATCATCTCACAGAGTTACAGCTTTCCCCTCAAGATGCCTTTCGCTAAGACAGTTCTTGTGGAATTGGCAAAGTGATATTTGGAAGACCTTAGAGGTCTATGGTGAAAAAGGAAATATCCTCAGATGAAATCTGGAAAGAAGCTTTCTGAGAAACTGCTTAGTGTTCTGTTAATTCACATCACAGAGTTACATCTGTATTTCGTGGATCTCTTTGCTAGCCTTATTTCTGTGGAATCTGAGAACAGATATTTCGGATCCCTTTGAAAACTATAGGGCCAAAGGAAATATCCTCCGATAACATAGAGAAAGAAGCTTTCTGAGAAACTTCTTTGTGTTCTGTGAAATCATCTCACAGAGTTACAGGTTTCGCCTCAAGAAGCCTTTCGCTAAGACAGTTCTTGTGGAATTGGCAAAGTGATATTTGGAAGCACATAGAGGGCTATGGTGAAAAAGGAAATATCCTCAGATGAAATCTGGAAAGAAGCTTTCTGAGAAACTGCTCTGTGATATGTGACTTCCACTCACAGAGTTACATCTGTATTTCGTGGATCTCTTTGCTGGCCTTATTTCGGTGGAATCTTAGAACAGATATATCGGATCCCTTTGAAGACTATAGGGCCAAAGGAAATAACTTCCGATAACAAAGAGAAAGAAGCTGTCTGAGAAACTTCTTTGTGTTCTGTGAAATCAACTCACAGAGTTACAGCTTTCCCCTCAAGAAGCCTTTCGCTAAGACAGTTCTTGTGGAATTGGCAAAGTGATATTTGGAAGCCCATAGAGGGCTATGGTGAAAAAGGAAATATCCTCAGATGAAATCTGGAAAGAAGCTTTCTGAGAAACTGCTTAGTGTTCTGTTAATTCATCTCAAAGAGTTACATCTGTTTTCGTGGATCTCTTTGCTAGCCTTATTTCTGTGGAATCTGAGAACAGATATTTCGGATCCCTTTGAAGACTATAGGGCCAAAGGAAATATCCTCCGATAACAAACAGAAAGAAGCTTTATGAGGAACTTCTTTGTCTTCTGAGAAATCATCTCACAGAGTTACAGCTTTCTCCTCAAGAAGCCTTTCGCTAAGACAGTTGTTGTGGAATTGGCAAAGTGATATTTGGAAGCCCTTAGAGGGCTATGGTGAAAAAGGAAATATCCTCAGATGAAATCTGGAAAAAAGCTTTCTGAGAAACTGCTTAGTGTTCTGTTAATTCATCTCACAGAGTTACATCGGTATTTCGTGGATCTCTTTGCTAGCCTTATTTCTGTGGAATCTGAGAACAGATATTTCGGATCCCTTGGAAGACTATGGGGCAAAGGAAATATCCTCCGATAACAAAGAGAAAGAAGCTTTCTGAGAAACTTCTTTGTGTTCTGTGAAATCATCTCTCAGAGTTACAGCTTTCCCCTCAAGAAGCCTTTCGCTAAGACAGTTCTTGTGGAAATGGCAAAGTGATATTTGGAAGCCCATTGAGGGCTATGGTGAAAAAGGAAATAGCCTCAGATGAAATCTGGAAAAAAGCTTTCTGAGAAACTGCTTAGTGTTCTGTTAATTCATCTCACAGAGTTACATCTGTATTTCGTGGATATCTTTGCTAGCCTTATTTCTGTGGAATCTGAGAACAGATATTTCGGATCCCTTGGAAGACTATAGGGTCTAAGGAAATATCCTCCGATAACAAAGAGAAAGAAGCTTTCTGGAAACTTCTTTGTGTTCTGTGAAATCATCTCACAGAGTTACAGCTTTCCCCTCAAGATGCCTTTCGCTAAGACAGTTCTTGTGGAATTGGCAAAGTGATATTTGGAAGACCTTAGAGGTCTATGGTGAAAAAGGAAATATCCTCAGATGAAATCTGGAAAGAAGCTTTCTGAGAAACTGCTTAGTGTTCTGTTAATTCACATCACAGAGTTACATCTGTATTTCGTGGATCTCTTTGCTAGCCTTATTTCTGTGGAATCTGAGAACAGATATTTCGGATCCCTTTGAAAACTATAGGGCCAAAGGAAATATCCTCCGATAACATAGAGAAAGAAGCTTTCTGAGAAACTTCTTTGTGTTCTGTGAAATCATCTCACAGAGTTACAGGTTTCGCCTCAAGAAGCCTTTCGCTAAGACAGTTCTTGTGGAATTGGCAAAGTGATATTTGGAAGCACATAGAGGGCTATGGTGAAAAAGGAAATATCCTCAGATGAAATCTGGAAAGAAGCTTTCTGAGAAACTGCTCTGTGATATGTGACTTCCACTCACAGAGTTACATCTGTATTTCGTGGATCTCTTTGCTGGCCTTATTTCGGTGGAATCTTAGAACAGATATATCGGATCCCTTTGAAGACTATAGGGCCAAAGGAAATAACTTCCGATAACAAAGAGAAAGAAGCTGTCTGAGAAACTTCTTTGTGTTCTGTGAAATCAACTCACAGAGTTACAGCTTTCCCCTCAAGAAGCCTTTCGCTAAGACAGTTCTTGTGGAATTGGCAAAGTGATATTTGGAAGCCCATAGAGGGCTATGGTGAAAAAGGAAATATCCTCAGATGAAATCTGGAAAGAAGCTTTCTGAGAAACTGCTTAGTGTTCTGTTAATTCATCTCAAAGAGTTACATCTGTTTTCGTGGATCTCTTTGCTAGCCTTATTTCTGTGGAATCTGAGAACAGATATTTCGGATCCCTTTGAAGACTATAGGGCCAAAGGAAATATCCTCCGATAACAAACAGAAAGAAGCTTTATGAGGAACTTCTTTGTCTTCTGAGAAATCATCTCACAGAGTTACAGCTTTCTCCTCAAGAAGCCTTTCGCTAAGACAGTTGTTGTGGAATTGGCAAAGTGATATTTGGAAGCCCTTAGAGGGCTATGGTGAAAAAGGAAATATCCTCAGATGAAATCTGGAAAAAAGCTTTCTGAGAAACTGCTTAGTGTTCTGTTAATTCATCTCACAGAGTTACATCGGTATTTCGTGGATCTCTTTGCTAGCCTTATTTCTGTGGAATCTGAGAACAGATATTTCGGATCCCTTGGAAGACTATGGGGCAAAGGAAATATCCTCCGATAACAAAGAGAAAGAAGCTTTCTGAGAAACTTCTTTGTGTTCTGTGAAATCATCTCTCAGAGTTACAGCTTTCCCCTCAAGAAGCCTTTCGCTAAGACAGTTCTTGTGGAAATGGCAAAGTGATATTTGGAAGCCCATTGAGGGCTATGGTGAAAAAGGAAATAGCCTCAGATGAAATCTGGAAAAAAGCTTTCTGAGAAACTGCTTAGTGTTCTGTTAATTCATCTCACAGAGTTACATCTGTATTTCGTGGATATCTTTGCTAGCCTTATTTCTGTGGAATCTGAGAACAGATATTTCGGATCCCTTGGAAGACTATAGGGTCTAAGGAAATATCCTCCGATAACAAAGAGAAAGAAGCTTTCTGGAAACTTCTTTGTGTTCTGTGAAATCATCTCACAGAGTTACAGCTTTCCCCTCAAGATGCCTTTCGCTAAGACAGTTCTTGTGGAATTGGCAAAGTGATATTTGGAAGACCTTAGAGGTCTATGGTGAAAAAGGAAATATCCTCAGATGAAATCTGGAAAGAAGCTTTCTGAGAAACTGCTTAGTGTTCTGTTAATTCACATCACAGAGTTACATCTGTATTTCGTGGATCTCTTTGCTAGCCTTATTTCTGTGGAATCTGAGAACAGATATTTCGGATCCCTTTGAAAACTATAGGGCCAAAGGAAATATCCTCCGATAACATAGAGAAAGAAGCTTTCTGAGAAACTTCTTTGTGTTCTGTGAAATCATCTCACAGAGTTACAGGTTTCGCCTCAAGAAGCCTTTCGCTAAGACAGTTCTTGTGGAATTGGCAAAGTGATATTTGGAAGCACATAGAGGGCTATGGTGAAAAAGGAAATATCCTCAGATGAAATCTGGAAAGAAGCTTTCTGAGAAACTGCTCTGTGATATGTGACTTCCACTCACAGAGTTACATCTTTATTTCGTGGATCTCTTTGCTGGCCTTATTTCGGTGGAATCTTAGAACAGATATATCGGATCCCTTTGAAGACTATAGGGCCAAAGGAAATAACTTCCGATAACAAAGAGAAAGAAGCTGTCTGAGAAACTTCTTTGTGTTCTGTGAAATCAACTCACAGAGTTACAGCTTTCCCCTCAAGAAGCCTTTCGCTAAGACAGTTCTTGTGGAATTGGCAAAGTGATATTTGGAAGCCCATAGAGGGCTATGGTGAAAAAGGAAATATCCTCAGATGAAATCTGGAAAGAAGCTTTCTGAGAAACTGCTTAGTGTTCTGTTAATTCATCTCAAAGAGTTACATCTGTTTTCGTGGATCTCTTTGCTAGCCTTATTTCTGTGGAATCTGAGAACAGATATTTCGGATCCCTTTGAAGACTATAGGGCCAAAGGAAATATCCTCCGATAACAAACAGAAAGAAGCTTTATGAGGAACTTCTTTGTCTTCTGAGAAATCATCTCACAGAGTTACAGCTTTCTCCTCAAGAAGCCTTTCGCTAAGACAGTTGTTGTGGAATTGGCAAAGTGATATTTGGAAGCCCTTAGAGGGCTATGGTGAAAAAGGAAATATCCTCAGATGAAATCTGGAAAAAAGCTTTCTGAGAAACTGCTTAGTGTTCTGTTAATTC
Organism: Macaca mulatta; assembly: GCF_049350105.2. NCBI lineage: Eukaryota > Metazoa > Chordata > Mammalia > Primates > Cercopithecidae > Macaca > Macaca mulatta. The sequence goes on from NC_133418.1 coordinate 33,636,571, forward strand.
ATCTCACAGAGTTACATCGGTATTTCGTGGATCTCTTTGCTAGCCTTATTTCTGTGGAATCTGAGAACAGATATTTCGGATCCCTTGGAAGACTATGGGGCAAAGGAAATATCCTCCGATAACAAAGAGAAAGAAGCTTTCTGAGAAACTTCTTTGTGTTCTGTGAAATCATCTCTCAGAGTTACAGCTTTCCCCTCAAGAAGCCTTTCGCTAAGACAGTTCTTGTGGAAATGGCAAAGTGATATTTGGAAGCCCATTGAGGGCTATGGTGAAAAAGGAAATAGCCTCAGATGAAATCTGGAAAAAAGCTTTCTGAGAAACTGCTTAGTGTTCTGTTAATTCATCTCACAGAGTTACATCTGTATTTCGTGGATATCTTTGCTAGCCTTATTTCTGTGGAATCTGAGAACAGATATTTCGGATCCCTTGGAAGACTATAGGGTCTAAGGAAATATCCTCCGATAACAAAGAGAAAGAAGCTTTCTGGAAACTTCTTTGTGTTCTGTGAAATCATCTCACAGAGTTACAGCTTTCCCCTCAAGATGCCTTTCGCTAAGACAGTTCTTGTGGAATTGGCAAAGTGATATTTGGAAGACCTTAGAGGTCTATGGTGAAAAAGGAAATATCCTCAGATGAAATCTGGAAAGAAGCTTTCTGAGAAACTGCTTAGTGTTCTGTTAATTCACATCACAGAGTTACATCTGTATTTCGTGGATCTCTTTGCTAGCCTTATTTCTGTGGAATCTGAGAACAGATATTTCGGATCCCTTTGAAAACTATAGGGCCAAAGGAAATATCCTCCGATAACATAGAGAAAGAAGCTTTCTGAGAAACTTCTTTGTGTTCTGTGAAATCATCTCACAGAGTTACAGGTTTCGCCTCAAGAAGCCTTTCGCTAAGACAGTTCTTGTGGAATTGGCAAAGTGATATTTGGAAGCACATAGAGGGCTATGGTGAAAAAGGAAATATCCTCAGATGAAATCTGGAAAGAAGCTTTCTGAGAAACTGCTCTGTGATATGTGACTTCCACTCACAGAGTTACATCTGTATTTCGTGGATCTCTTTGCTGGCCTTATTTCGGTGGAATCTTAGAACAGATATATCGGATCCCTTTGAAGACTATAGGGCCAAAGGAAATAACTTCCGATAACAAAGAGAAAGAAGCTGTCTGAGAAACTTCTTTGTGTTCTGTGAAATCAACTCACAGAGTTACAGCTTTCCCCTCAAGAAGCCTTTCGCTAAGACAGTTCTTGTGGAATTGGCAAAGTGATATTTGGAAGCCCATAGAGGGCTATGGTGAAAAAGGAAATATCCTCAGATGAAATCTGGAAAGAAGCTTTCTGAGAAACTGCTTAGTGTTCTGTTAATTCATCTCAAAGAGTTACATCTGTTTTCGTGGATCTCTTTGCTAGCCTTATTTCTGTGGAATCTGAGAACAGATATTTCGGATCCCTTTTAAGACTATAGGGCCAAAGGAAATATCCTCCGATAACAAACAGAAAGAAGCTTTATGAGGAACTTCTTTGTCTTCTGAGAAATCATCTCACAGAGTTACAGCTTTCTCCTCAAGAAGCCTTTCGCTAAGACAGTTGTTGTGGAATTGGCAAAGTGATATTTGGAAGCCCTTAGAGGGCTATGGTGAAAAAGGAAATATCCTCAGATGAAATCTGGAAAAAAGCTTTCTGAGAAACTGCTTAGTGTTCTGTTAATTCATCTCACAGAGTTACATCGGTATTTCGTGGATCTCTTTGCTAGCCTTATTTCCGTGGAATCTGAGAACAGATATTTCGGATCCCTTGGAAGACTATGGGGCAAAGGAAATATCCTCCGATAACAAAGAGAAAGAAGCTTTCTGAGAAACTTCTTTGTGTTCTGTGAAATCATCTCTCAGAGTTACAGCTTTCCCCTCAAGAAGCCTTTCGCTAAGACAGTTCTTGTGGAAATGGCAAAGTGATATTTGGAAGCCCATTGAGGGCTATGGTGAAAAAGGAAATATCCTCAGATGAAATCTGGAAGGAAGCTTTCGGAGAAACTGCTTAGTGTTCTGTTAATTCATCTCAGAGAGTTACATCTGTATTTCGTGGATCTCTTTGCTAGCCTTATTTCTGTGGAATCTGAGAACAGATATTTCGGATCCCATGGAAGACTATAGGGCCAAAGGTAATATCCTCCGATAACAAAGAGAAAGAAGCTTTCTGGGCAACTTCTTTGTGTTCTGTGAAGTCATCTCACAGAATTACAGCTTTCCCCTCAAGAAGCCTTTCGCTAAGACAGTTCTTGTGGAAATGGCAAAGTGAAATTTGGAAGCCCATAGAGGGCTACGGTGAAAAAGGAAATATCCTCAGATGAAATCTGGAAAGAAGCTTTCTGAGAAACTGCTTACTGTTCTGTTAATTCATCTCACAGAGTTACATCTGTATTTCGTGGATCTCTTTTCTAGCCTTATTTCTGTGGAATCTGAGAACAGATATTTCGGATCCCTTGGAAGACTATAGGGCCAAAGGAAATACACTCCGATAACAAAGAGAAAGAAGCTTTCTGAGAAACTTCTTTGTGTTCTGTGAAATCATCTCACAGAATTACAGCTTTCCCCTCAAGAAGCCTTTCGCTAAGACAGTTCTTGTGGAATTGGCAAAGTGATATTTGGAACCCCTAGAGGGCTATGGTGAAAATGGAAATATCCTCAGATGAAATTTGGAAAGAAGCTTTCTGAGAAACTGCTTAGTGTTCTGTTAATTCATCTCAAAGAGTTACATCTGTTTTCGTGGGTCTCTTTGCTAGCCTTATTTCTGTGGAATCTGAGAACAGATATTTCGGATCCCTTTGAAGACTATAGGGCCAAAGGAAATATCCTCCGATAACAAACAGAAAGAAGCTTTATGAGGAACTTCTTTGTCTTCTGTGAAATCATCTCACAGAGTTACAGCTTTCTCCTCAAGAAGCCTTTCGCTAAGACAGTTGTTGTGGAATTGGCAAAGTGATATTTGGAAGCCCTTAGAGGGCTATGGTGAAAAAGGAAATATCCTCAGATGAAATCTGGAAAAAAGCTTTCTGAGAAACTGCTTAGTGTTCTGTTAATTCATCTCAAAGAGTTACATCTGTATTTTGTGGATCTCTTTGCTAGCCTTATTTCTGTGGAATCTGAGAACAGATATTTCGGATCCCTTGGAAGACTATAGGGCCAAGGGAAATATCCTCCGATAAGAAACAGAAAGAAGCTTTCTGAGAAACTTCTTTGTGTTCTGTGAAATCAGCTCACAGAGTTACAGCTTTCCCCTCAAGAAGCCTTTCGCTAAGACAGTTCTTGTGGAATTGGCAAAGTGATATTTGGACGCCCATAGAGGGCTATGGTGAAAAAGGAAATATCCTCAGGTGAAATCTGGAAAGAAGATTTCTGAGAAACTGCTTAGTGTTCTGTTAATTCATCTCACAGAGTTACATCGGTATTTCGTGGATCTCTTTGCTAGCCTTATTTCTGTGGAATCTGAGAACAGATATTTCGGATCCCTTGGAAGTCTATGGGGCCAAAGGAAATATCCTCCGATAACAAAGAGAAAGAAGCTTTCTGAGAAACTTCTTTGTGTTCTGTGAAATCATCTCTCAGAGTTACAGCTTTCCACTCAAGAAGCCTTTCGCTAAGACAGTTCTTGTGGAAATGGCAAAGTGATATTTCGAAGCCCATTGAGGGCTACGGTGAAAAAGGAAATATCCTCAGATGAAATCTGGAAAGAAGCTTTCGGAGAAACTGCTTAGTGTTCTGTTAATTCTCCTCACAGAGTTACATCTGTATTTCGTGGATCTCTTTGCTAGCCTTATTTCTGTGGAATCTGAGAACAGATATTTCGGATCCCATGGAAGACTATAGGGCCAAAGGTAATATCCTCCGATAACAAAGAGAAAGAAGCTTTCTGGGAAACTTCTTTGTGTTCTGTGAAGTCATCTCACAGAATTACAGCTTTCCCCTCTAGAAGCCTTTCGCTAAGACAGTTCTTGTGGAAATGGCAAAGTGAAATTTGGAAGCCCATAGAGGGCTACGGTGAAAAAGGAAACATCCTCAGATTAAATCTGGAAAGAAGCTTTCTGAGAAACTGCTTACTGTTCTGTTAATTCATCTCACAGAGTTACATCTGTATTTCGTGGATCTCTTTTCTAGCCTTATTTCTGTGGAATCTGAAAACAGATATTTCGGATCCCTTGGAAGACTATAGGGCCAAAGGAAATATCCTCCGATAACAAAGAGAAAGAAGCTTTCTGAGAAAATTCTTTGTGTTCTGTGAAATCATCTCACAGAGTTACAGCTTTCCCCTCAAGAAGCCTTTCGCTAAGACAGTTCTTGTGGAATTGGCAAAGTGATATTTGGAACCCCTAGAGGGCTATGGTGAAAATGGAAATATCCTCAGATGAAATTTGGAAAGAAGCTTTCTGAGAAACTGCTTAGTGTTCTGTTAATTCATCTCACAGAGTTACATCTGTTTTCGTGGATCTCTTTGCTAGCCTTATTTCTGTGGAATCTGAGAACAGATATTTCGGATCCCTTTGAAGATTATAGGGCCAAAGGAAATATCCTCCGATAACAAACAGAAAGAAGCTTTATGAGGAACTTCTTTGTCTTCTGTGAAATCATCTCACAGAGTTACAGCTTTCTCCTCAAGAAGCCTTTCGCTAAGACAGTTGTTGTTTAATTGGCAAAGTGATATTTGGAAGCCCTTAGAGGGCTATGGTGAAAAAGGAAATATCCTCAGATGAAATCTGGAAAAAAGCTTTCTGAGAAACTGCTTAGTGTTCTGTTAATTCATCTCAAAGAGTTACATCTGTATTTTGTGGATCTCTTTGCTAGCCTTATTTCTGTGGAATCTGAGAACAGATATTTCGGATCCCTTGGAAGACTATAGGGCCAAAGGAAATATCCTCCGATAAGAAACAGAAAGAAGCTTTCTGAGAAACTTCTTTGTGTTCTGTGAAATCAGCTCACAGAGTTACAGCTTTCCCCTCAAGAAGCCTTTCGCTAAGACAGTTCTTGTGGAATTGGCAAAGTGATATTTGGAGTCCCATAGAGGGCTATGGTGAAAAAGGAAATATCCTCAGGTGAAATCTGGAAAGAAGATTTCTGCGAAACTGCTTAGTGTTCTGTTAATTCATCTCACAGAGTTACATCGGTATTTCGTGGATCTCTTTGCTAGCCTTATTTCTGTGGAATCTGAGAACAGATATTTCGGATCCCTTGGAAGTCTATGGGGCCAAAGGAAATATCCTCCGATAACAAAGAGAAAGAAGCTTTCTGAGAAACTTCTTTGTGTTCTGTGAAATCATCTCTCAGAGTTACAGCTTTCCACTCAAGAAGCCTTTCGCTAAGACAGTTCCTGTGGAAATGGCAAAGTGATATTTCGAAGCCCATTGAGGGCTACGGTGAAAAAGGAAATATCCTCAGATGAAATCTGGAAAGAAGCTTTCGGAGAAACTGCTTAGTGTTCTGTTAATTCACCTCACAGAGTTACATCTGTATTTCGTGGATCTCTTTGCTAGCCTTATTTCTGTGGAATCTGAGAACAGATATTTCGGATACCATGGAAGACTATAGGGCCAAAGGTAATATCCTCCGATAACAAAGAGAAAGAAGCTTTCTGGGAAACTTCTTTGTGTTCTGTGAAGTCATCTCACAGAATTACAGCTTTCGCCTCTAGAAGCCTTTCGCTAAGACAGTTCTTGTGGAAATGGCAAAGTGAAATTTGGAAGCCCATAGAGGGCTACGGTGAAAAAGGAAACATCCTCAGATGAAATCTGGAAAGAAGCTTTCAGAGAAACTGCTTAGTGTTCTGTTAATTCATCTCACAGAGTTACATCTGTATTTCTTGGATATCTTTGCTAGCCGTATTTCTGTGTAATCTGAGAACAGATATTTCGGATCCCTTGGAAGACTATAGGGCCAAAGGAAATATCCTCCGATAACAAAGAGAAAGAAGCTTTCTGAGAAACTTCTTTGTGTTCTGTGAAATCATCTCACAGAGTTACAGCTTTCCCCTCAAGAAGCCTTTCGCTAAGACAGTTCTTGTGGAATTGGCAAAGTGATATTTGGAAGCCCATAGAGGGCTGTGGTGAAAAAAGAAATATCCTCAGATGAAATCTGGAAAGAAGTTTTCTGAGAAACTGCTTAGTGTTCTGTTAATTCATCTCACAGAGTTACATCTTTATTTCGTGGATGTCTTTGCTAGCCTTATTTCTGTGGAATCTGAGAACAGATATTTCAGATGAGTTCGAAGTCTATAGGGCCAAAGGAAATATCCTCCTATAACAAAGAGAAAGAAGCTTTCTGAGAAACTTCTTTGTTTTCTGTGAAATCATCTCACAGAGTTACAGCGTTCCCCTCAAGAAGCCTTTCGCTAAGACAGTTCTTGTGGAATTGGCAAAGTGATATTTGGAAGCCCATAGAGGGCTATGTTGAAAAAGGAAATATGCTCAGATGAAATCTGGAAAGAAGCTTTCCGAGAAACTGCTTAGTGTTCTGTTAATTCATCTCACAGAGTTACATCGGTATTTCGTGGATCTCTATGCTAGCTTTATTTCTGTGGAATCTGAGAACAGATATTTCGGATCCCTTGGAAGTCTATGGGGCCAAAGGAAATATCCTTCGATAAGAAAGAGAAAGAAGCTTTCTGAGAAACTTTTTTGTGTTCTGTGAAATCATCTCTCAGAGTTACAGCTTTCCCCTCAAGAAGCCTTTCGCTAAGACAGTTCTTGTGGAAATGGCAAAGTGATATTTGGAAGCCCGTTGAGGGCTATGGTGAAAAAGGAAATATCCTCAGATGAAATCTGGAAAGAAGCTTTCGGAGAAACTGCTTAGTGTTCTGTTAATTCATCTCACAGAGTTACATCTGTATTTCGTGGATCTCTTTGCTAGCCTTATTTCTGTGGAATCTGAGAACAGATATTTCGGATCCCATGGAAGACTATAGGGCCAAAGGTAATATCTTCCGATAACAAAGAGAAAGAAGCTTTCTGGGAAACTTCTTTGTGTTCTGTGAAGTCATCTCACAGAATTACAGCTTTCCCCTCAAGAAGCCTTTCGCTAAGACAGTTCTTGTGGAAATGGCAAAGTGAAATTTGGAAGCCCATAGAGGGCTATGGTGAAAAAGGAAATATCCTCAGATGAAAATTGGAAAGAAGCTTTCTGAGAAACTGCTCTGTTATATGTGACTTCCACTCACAGAGTTACATCTGTATTTCGTGGATCTCTTTGCTAGCCTTATTTCTGTGGAATCTGAGAACACATATTTCAGATGAGTTCGAAGACTATAGGGCCAAAGGAAATATCCTCCTATAACAAAGAGAAAGAAGCTTTCTGAGAAACTTCTTTGTTTTCTGTGAAATCATCTCACAGAGTTACAGCGTGCCCCTCAAGAAGCCTTTCGCTAAGACAGTTCTTGTGGAATTGGCAAAGTGATATTTGGAAGCCCATAGAGGGCTATGGTGAAAAAGGAAATATCCTCAGATGAAATCTGGAAAGAAGCTTCCCGAGAAACTGCTTAGTGTTCTGTTAATTCATCTCACAGAGTTACATCGGTATGTTGTGGATCTCTTTGCTAGCCTTATTTCTGTGGAATCTGAGAACAGATATTTCGGATCCCTTTGAAGACTATAGAGCCAAAGGAAATATCCTCTGATAACAAAGAGAAAGAAGCTTCCTGAGAAACTTGTGTTCTGTGAAATCATCTCACAGAGTTACAGCTTTCTCCTCAAGAAGCCTTTCGCTAAGACAGTTCTTGTGGAATTGGCAAACTGATATTTGGAAGCCCATAGAGGGCTATGGTGAAAAAGGAAATATCCTCAGATGAAATCTGGAAGGAAGCTTTCTGAGAAACTGCTTAGTGTTCTGTTAATTCATCTCAAAGAGTTACATCTGTTTTCGTGGATCTCTTTGCTAGCCTTATTTCTGTGGAATCTGAGAACAGATATTTCGGATCACTTGGAAGACTATAGGGCCAAAGGAAATATCCTCCGATAACAAACAGAAAGAAGCTTTATGAGGAACTTCTTTGTCTTCTGTGAAATCATCTCACAGAGTTACAGCTTTCTCCTCAAGAAGCCTTTCGCTAAGACAGTTGTTGTGGAATTGGCAAAGTGATATTTGGAAGCCCTTAGAGGGCTATGGTGAAAAAGGAAATATCCTCAGATGAAATCTGGAAAAAAGCTTTCTGAGAAACTGCTTAGTGTTCTGTTAATTCATCTCACAGAGTTACATCTGTATTTTGTGGATCTCTTTGCTAGCCTTATTTCTGTGGAATCTGAGAACAGATATTTCGGATCCCTTGGAAGACTATAGGGCCAAAGGAAATATCCTCCGATAAGAAACAGAAAGAAGCTTTCTGAGAAACTTCTTTGTGTTCTGTGAAATCAGCTCACAGAGTTACAGCTTTCGCCTCAAGAAGCCTTTCGCTAAGACAGTTCTTGTGGAATTGGCAAAGTGATATTTGGAGTCCCATAGAGGGCTATGGTGAAAAAGGAAATATCCTCAGATGAAATCTGGAAAGAAGATTTCTGAGAAACTGCTTAGTGTTCTGTTAATTCATCTCACAGAGTTACATCGGTATTTCGTGGATCTCTTTGCTAGCCTTATTTCTGTCGAATCTGAGAACAGATATTTCGGATCCCTTGGAAGACTATAGGGCCAAAGGAAATATCCTCCGATAACAAAGAGAAAGAAGCTTTCTGAGAAACTTCTTTGTGTTCTGTGAAATCATCTCACAGAGTTACAGCTTTCCCCTCAAGAAGCCTTTCGCTAAGACAGTTCTTCTGGAATTGGCAAAGTGATATTTGGAAGCCTCTAGAGGGCTATGGTGAAAAAGGAAATATCCTCAGATGAAATCTGGAAAGAATCTTTCTGAGAAACTGCTTACTGTGCTGTTAATTCATCTCACAGAGTTACATCTGTATTTCGTGGATCTCTTTGCTACCCGTATTTCTGTGTAATCTGAGAACAGATATTTCGGATCCCTTGGAAGACTATAGGGCCAAAGGAAATATCCTCCGATAACAAATAGAAAGAAGCTTCCTGAGAAACTTCTTTGTGTTCTGTGAAATCATCTCACAGAGTTACAGCTTTCCCCTCAAGAAGCCTTTCGCTAAGACAGTTCTTGTGGAATTGGCAAAGTGATATTTGGAAGCCCATAGAGGGCTATGGTGAAAAAGGAAATATCCTCAGATGAAATCTGGAAGGAAGCTTTCGGAGAAACTGCTTAGTGTTCTGTTAATTCATCTCTCAGAGTTGCATATGTATTTCGTGGATCTCTTTGCCAGCCTTATTTCTCTGGAATCTGAGAACAGATATTTCGGATCACTTGGAAGACTATAGGGCCAAAGGAAATGTCCTCCGTTAACAAAGAGAAAGAAGCTTTCTGAGAAACTTCTTTGTGTTCTGTGAAATCATCTCACAGAATTACAGCTTTCCCCTCAAGAAGCCTTTCGATAAGACAGTTCTTGTGGAATTGGCAAAGTGATATTTGGAACCCCTAGAGGGCTATGGTGAAAATGGAAATATCCTCAGATGAAATTTGGAAAGAAGCTTTCTGAGAAACTGCTTAGTGTTCTGTTAATTCATCTCAAACAGTTACATCTGTTTTCGTGGATCTCTTTGCTAGCCTTATTTCTGTGGAATCTGAGAACAGATATTTCGGATCCCTTGGAAGACTATAGGGCCAAAGGAAATATCCTCCGATAACAAACAGAAAGAAGCTTTATGAGGAACTTCTTTGTCTTCTGTGAAATCATCTCACAGAGTTACAGCTTTCTCCTCAAGAAGCCTTTCGCTAAGACAGTTCTTGTGGAATTGGCAAAGTGATATTTGGAAGCCCTTAGAGGGCTATGGTGAAAAAGGAAATATCCTCAGATGAAATCTGGAAAAAAGCTTTCTGAGAAACTGCTTAGTGTTCTGTTAATTCATCTCACAGAGTTACATCTGTATTTCGTGGATCTCTTTGCTAGCCTTATTTCTGTGGAATCTGAGAACAGATATTTCGGATCCCATGGAAGACTATAGGGCCAAAGGTAATATCCTCCGATAACAAAGAGAAAGAAGCTTTATGGGAAACTTCTTTGTGTTCTCTGAAGTCATCTCACAGAATTACAGCTTTCCCCTCAAGAAGCCTTTCGCTAAGACAGTTCTTGTGGAAATGGCAAAGTGAAATTTGGAAGCCCATAGAGGGCTACGGTGAAAAAGGAAACATCCTCAGATGAAATCTGGAAAGAAGCTTTCTGAGAAACTGCTTACTGTTCTGTTAATTCATCTCACAGAGTTACATCTGTATTTCGTGGATCTCTTTGCTAGCCTTATTTCTGTGGAATCTGAGAACAGATATTTCGGATCCCTTGGAAGACTATAGGGCCAAAGGAAATATCCTCCGATAACAAAGAGAAAGAAGCTTTCTGAGAAACTTCTTTGTGTTCTGTGAAATCATCTCACAGAGTTACAGCTTTCCCCTCAAGAAGCCTTTCGCTAAGACAGTTCTTCTGGAATTGGCAAAGTGATATTTGGAAGCCCATAGAGGGCTATGGAGAAAAAGGAAATATCCTCAGATGAAATCTGGAAAGAAGCTTTCGGAGAAACTGCTTAGTGTTCTGTTAATTCATCTCACAGAGGTACATCTGTATTTCTTGGATATCTTTTCTAGCCGTATTTCTGTGTAATCTGAGAACAGATATTTCGGATCCCTTGGAAGACTATAGGGCCAAAGGAAATATCCTCCGATAACAAAGAGAAAGAAGCTTTCTGAGAAACTTCTTTGTGTTCTGTGAAATCATCTCACAGAGTTACAGCTTTCCCCTCAAGAAGCCTTTCGCTAAGACAGTTCTTGTGGAATTGGCAAAGTGATATTTGGAAGCCCATAGAGGGCTGTGGTGAAAAAAGAAATATCCTCAGATGAAATCTGGAAAGAAGTTTTCTGAGAAACTGCTTAGTGTTCTGTTAATTCATCTCACAGAGTTACATCTTTATTTCGTGGATGTCTTTGCTAGCCTTATTTCTGTGGAATCTGAGAACAGATATTTCAGATGAGTTCGAAGTCTATAGGGCCAAAGGAAATATCCTCCTATAACAAAGAGAAAGAAGCTTTCTGAGAAACTTCTTTGTTTTCTGTGAAATCATCTCACAGAGTTACAGCGTTCCCCTCAAGAAGCCTTTCGCTAAGACAGTTCTTGTGGAATTGGCAAAGTGATATTTGGAAGCCCATAGAGGGCTATGTTGAAAAAGGAAATATGCTCAGATGAAATCTGGAAAGAAGCTTTCCGAGAAACTGCTTAGTGTTCTGTTAATTCATCTCACAGAGTTACATCGGTATTTCGTGGATCTCTATGCTAGCTTTATTTCTGTGGAATCTGAGAACAGATATTTCGGATCCCTTGGAAGTCTATGGGGCCAAAGGAAATATCCTTCGATAAGAAAGAGAAAGAAGCTTTCTGAGAAACTTCTTTGTGTTCTGTGAAATCATCTCTCAGAGTTACAGCTTTCCCCTCAAGAAGCCTTTCGCTAAGACAGTTCTTGTGGAAATGGCAAAGTGATATTTGGAAGCCCGTTGAGGGCTATGGTGAAAAAGGAAATATCCTCAGATGAAATCTGGAAAGAAGCTTTCGGAGAAACTGCTTAGTGTTCTGTTAATTCATCTCACAGATTTACATCTGTATTTCGTGGATCTCTTTGCTAGCCTTATTTCTGTGGAATCTGAGAACAGATATTTCGGATCCCATGGAAGACTATAGGGCCAAAGGTAATATCTTCCGATAACAAAGAGAAAGAAGCTTTCTGGGAAACTTCTTTGTGTTCTGTGAAGTCATCTCACAGAATTACAGCTTTCCCCTCAAGAAGCCTTTCGCTAAGACAGTTCTTGTGGAAATGGCAAAGTGAAATTTGGAAGCCCATAGAGGGCTATGGTGAAAAAGGAAATATCCTCAGATGAAAATTGGAAAGAAGCTTTCTGAGAAACTGCTCTGTTATATGTGACTTCCACTCACAGAGTTACATCTGTATTTCGTGGATCTCTTTGCTAGCCTTATTTCTGTGGAATCTGAGAACACATATTTCAGATGAGTTCGAAGACTATAGGGCCAAAGGAAATATCCTCCTATAACAAAGAGAAAGAAGCTTTCTGAGAAACTTCTTTGTTTTCTGTGAAATCATCTCACAGAGTTACAGCGTGCCCCTCAAGAAGCCTTTCGCTAAGACAGTTCTTGTGGAATTGGCAAAGTGATATTTGGAAGCCCATAGAGGGCTATGGTGAAAAAGGAAATATCCTCAGATGAAATCTGGAAAGAAGCTTCCCGAGAAACTGCTTAGTGTTCTGTTAATTCATCTCACAGAGTTACATCGGTATGTTGTGGATCTCTTTGCTAGCCTTATTTCTGTGGAATCTGAGAACAGATATTTCGGATCCCTTTGAAGACTATAGAGCCAAAGGAAATATCCTCTGATAACAAAGAGAAAGAAGCTTCCTGAGAAACTTGTGTTCTGTGAAATCATCTCACAGAGTTACAGCTTTCTCCTCAAGAAGCCTTTCGCTAAGACAGTTCTTGTGGAATTGGCAAACTGATATTTGGAAGCCCATAGAGGGCTATGGTGAAAAAGGAAATATCCTCAGATGAAATCTGGAAGGAAGCTTTCTGAGAAACTGCTTAGTGTTCTGTTAATTCATCTCAAAGAGTTACATCTGTTTTCGTGGATCTCTTTGCTAGCCTTATTTCTGTGGAATCTGAGAACAGATATTTCGGATCACTTGGAAGACTATAGGGCCAAAGGAAATATCCTCCGATAACAAACAGAAAGAAGCTTTATGAGGAACTTCTTTGTCTTCTGTGAAATCATCTCACAGAGTTACAGCTTTCTCCTCAAGAAGCCTTTCGCTAAGACAGTTGTTGTGGAATTGGCAAAGTGATATTTGGAAGCCCTTAGAGGGCTATGGTGAAAAAGGAAATATCCTCAGATGAAATCTGGAAAAAAGCTTTCTGAGAAACTGCTTAGTGTTCTGTTAATTCATCTCACAGAGTTACATCTGTATTTTGTGGATCTCTTTGCTAGCCTTATTTCTGTGGAATCTGAGAACAGATATTTCGGATCCCTTGGAAGACTATAGGGCCAAAGGAAATATCCTCCGATAAGAAACAGAAAGAAGCTTTCTGAGAAACTTCTTTGTGTTCTGTGAAATCAGCTCACAGAGTTACAGCTTTCGCCTCAAGAAGCCTTTCGCTAAGACAGTTCTTGTGGAATTGGCAAAGTGATATTTGGAGTCCCATAGAGGGCTATGGTGAAAAAGGAAATATCCTCAGATGAAATCTGGAAAGAAGATTTCTGAGAAACTGCTTAGTGTTCTGTTAATTCATCTCACAGAGTTACATCGGTATTTCGTGGATCTCTTTGCTAGCCTTATTTCTGTCGAATCTGAGAACAGATATTTCGGATCCCTTGGAAGACTATAGGGCCAAAGGAAATATCCTCCGATAACAAAGAGAAAGAAGCTTTCTGAGAAACTTCTTTGTGTTCTGTGAAATCATCTCACAGAGTTACAGCTTTCCCCTCAAGAAGCCTTTCGCTAAGACAGTTCTTCTGGAATTGGCAAAGTGACATTTGGAAGCCTCTAGAGGGCTATGGTGAAAAAGGAAATATCCTCAGATGAAATCTGGAAAGAATCTTTCTGAGAAACTGCTTACTGTTCTGTTAATTCATCTCACAGAGTTACATCTGTATTTCGTGGATCTCTTTGCTACCCGTATTTCTGTGTAATCTGAGAACAGATATTTCGGATCCCTTGGAAGACTATAGGGCCAAAGGAAATATCCTCCGATAACAAACAGAAAGAAGCTTTATGAGGAACTTCTTTGTCTTCTGTGAAATCATCTCACAGAGTTACAGCTTTCTCCTCAAGAAGCCTTTCGCTAAGACAGTTCTTGTGGAATTGGCAAAGTGATATTTGGAAGCCCTTAGAGGGCTATGGTGAAAAAGGAAATATCCTCAGATGAAATCTGGAAAAAAGCTTTCTGAGAAACTGCTTAGTGTTCTGTTAATTCATCTCACAGAGTTACATCTGTATTTCGTGGATCTCTTTGCTAGCCTTATTTCTGTGGAATCTGAGAACAGATATTTCGGATCCCATGGAAGACTATAGGGCCAAAGGTAATATCCTCCGATAACAAAGAGAAAGAAGCTTTATGGGAAACTTCTTTGTGTTCTCTGAAGTCATCTCACAGAATTACAGCTTTCCCCTCAAGAAGCCTTTCGCTAAGACAGTTCTTGTGGAAATGGCAAAGTGAAATTTGGAAGCCCATAGAGGGCTACGGTGAAAAAGGAAACATCCTCAGATGAAATCTGGAAAGAAGCTTTCTGAGAAACTGCTTACTGTTCTGTTAATTCATCTCACAGAGGTACATCTGTATTTCTTGGATATCTTTTCTAGCCGTATTTCTGTGTAATCTGAGAACAGATATTTCGGATCCCTTGGAAGACTATAGGGCCAAAGGAAATATCCTCCGATAACAAAGAGAAAGAAGCTTTCTGAGAAACTTCTTTGTGTTCTGTGAAATCATCTCACAGAGTTACAGCTTTCCCCTCAAGAAGCCTTTCGCTAAGACAGTTCTTGTGGAATTGGCAAAGTGATATTTGGAAGCCCATAGAGGGCTGTGGTGAAAAAAGAAATATCCTCAGATGAAATCTGGAAAGAAGCTTTCTGAGAAACTGCTTAGTGTTCTGTTAATTCATCTCACAGAGCTACATCTTTATTTCGTGGATGTCTTTGCTAGCCTTATTTCTGTGGAATCTGAGAACAGATATTTCAGATGAGTTCGAAGACTATAGGGCCAAAGGAAATATCCTCCTATAACAAAGAAAAAGAAGCTTTCTGAGAAACTTCTTTGTTTTCTGTGAAATCATCTCACAGAGTTACAGCGTTCCCCTCAAGAAGCCTTTCGCTAAGACAGTTCTTGTGGAATTGGCAAAGTGATATTTGGAAGCCCATAGAGGGCTATGTTGAAAAAGGAAATATGCTCAGGTGAAATCTGGAAAGAAGCTTTCCGAGAAACTGCTTAGTGTTCTGTTAATTCATCTCACAGAGTTACATCGGTATTTCGTGGATCTCTATGCTAGCCTTATTTCTGTGGAATCTGAGAGGAGATATTTCGGATCCCTTTGAAGACTATAGGGCCAAAGGAAATATCCTCCGATAACAAAGACAAAGAAGCCTTCTGAGAAACTTCTTTGTGTTCTGTGAAATCATCTCTCAGAGTTACAGCTTTCCCCTCAAGAAGCCTTTCGCTAAGACAGTTCTTGTGGAAATGGCAAAGTGATATTTGGAAGCCCATTGAGGGCTATGGTGAAAAAGGAAATATCCTCAGATGAAATCTGGAAAGAAGCTTTCGGAGAAACTGCTTAGTGTTCTCTTAATTCATCTCACAGAGTTACATCTGTATGTCGTGGATCTCTTTGCTAGCCTTATTTCTGTGGAATCTGAGAACAGATATTTCGGATCCCATGGAAGACTATAGGGCCAAAGGTAATATCCTCCGATAACAAAGAGAAAGAAGCTTTCTGGGAAACTTCTTTGTGTTCTCTGAAGTAATCTCACAGAATTACAGCTTTCCCCTCAAGAAGCCTTTTGCTAAGACAGTTCTTGTGGAAATGGCAAAGTGATATTTGGAAGCCCTTAGAGGGCTATGGTGAAAAAGGAAATATCCTCAGATGAAATCTGGAAAAAAGGTTTCTGAGAAACTGCTTAGTGTTCTGTTAATTCATCTCAAAGAGTTACATCTGTATTTTGTGGATCTCTTTGCTAGCCTTATTTCTGTGGAATCTGAGAACAGATATTTCGGATCCCTTTGAAGACTATAGGGCCAAAGGAAATATCCTCCGATAACAAACAGAAAGAAGCTTTATGAGGAACTTCTTTGTCTTCTGTGAAATCATCTCACAGAGTTACAGCTTTCTCCTCAAGAAGCCTTTCGCTAAGACAGTTGTTGTGGAATTGGCAAAGTGATATTTGGAAGCCCCTAGAGGGCTATGGTGAAAAAGGAAATATCCTCAGATGAAATCTGGAGAAAAGCTTTCTGAGAAACTGCTTAGTGTTCTGTTAATTCATCTCACAGAGTTACATCTGTATTTTGTGGATCTCTTTGCTAGCCTTATTTCTGTGGAATCTGAGAACAGATATTTCGGATCCCTTGGAAGACTATAGGGCCAAAGGAAATATCCTCCGATAACAAAGAGAAAGAAGCTTTCTGAGAAACTTCTTTGTGTTCTGTGAAATCATCTCACAGAGTTACAGCTTTCCCCTCTAGAAGCCTTTCACTAAGGCAGTTCTTCTGGAATTGGCAAAGTGATATTTGGAAGCCCATAGAGGGGTATGGTGAAAAAGGAAATATCCTCAGAAGAAATCTGTAAAGAAGCTTTCTGAGAAACTGCTTAGTGTTCTGTTAATTCATCTCACAATGTTACATCTGTATTTCGTGGATCTCTTTGCTAGCCTTATTTCTGTGGAATCTGAGAACAGATATTTCGGATCCCTTGGAAGACTATAGGGCCAAAGGTAATATCCTCCGATAACAAAGAGAAAGAAGATTTCTGGGAAACTTCTTTGTGTTCTGTGAAATCATCGGACAGAGGTACAGCTTTCCCCTCAAGAAGCCTTTCGCTAAGACAGTTCTTGTGGAATTGGCAAAGTGATATTTGGAAGCCCATAGAGGGCTATGGTGAAAATGGAAATATCCTCAGATGAAATCTGGAAAGAAGCTTTCTGAGAAACTGCTTAGTGTTCTGTTAATTCATCTCACAGAGTTACATCTGTTTTCATGGATCTCTTTGCTAGCCTTATTTCTGTGGAATCTGAGAACAGATATTTCGGATCCCTTTGAAGACTATAGGGCCAAAGGAAATATCCTCCGATAACAAACAGAAAGAAGCTTTATGAGGAACTTCTTTGTCTTCTGTGAAATCATCTCACAGAGTTACAGCTTTCTCCTCAAGAAGCCTTTAATTAAGACAGTTGTTGTGGAATTGGCAAAGTGATTTTTGGAAGCCCTTAGAGGGCTAAGGTGAAAAAGGAAATATCCTCAGATGAAATCTCTACAGAAGCTTTCTGAGAAACTGCTTAGTGTTCTGTTAATTCATCTCACAGAGTTACATCTGTATTTTGTGGATCTCTTTGCTAGCCTTATTTCTGTGGAATCTGAGAACAGATATTTCGGATCCCTTTGAAGACTATAGGGCCAAAGGAAATATCTTCCGATAACAAAGAGAAAGAAGCTTTCTGAGAAACTTCTTTGTGTTCTGTGACATCATCTCACAGAGTTACAGCTTTCCTCTCAAGAAGCCTTTCGCTAAGGCAGTTCTTCTGGAATTGGCAAAGTGATATTTGGAAGCCCATAGAGGGCTAGGGTGAAAAAGGAAATATCCTCAGATGAAATCTGGAAAGAAGCTTTCTGAGAAACTGCTTAGTGTTCTGTTAATTCATCTCACAGAGTTACATCTGTATTTCGTGGATCTCTTTGCTAGCCTTATTTCTGTGTAATCTGAGAACAGATATTTCGGATCCCTTGGAAGACTATAGGGCCAAAGGAAATATCCTCCGACAACAAAGAGAAAGAAGCTTTCTGAGAAACTTCTTTGTCTTCTGTGAAATCATCTCACAGAGTTACAACTTTCCCCTCAAGAAGCCTCTCGCTAAGACAGTTCTTGTGGAATAGGCAAAGTGATATTTGGAAGCCCATAGAGGGCTATGGTGGAAATGGAAATATCCTCAGATGAAATTTGGAAAGAAGCTTTCTGAGAAACTGCTTAGTGTTCTGCTAATTCATGTCACAGAGTTACATCTGTATATCGTGGATCTCTTTGCTAGCCTTATTTCTGTGGAATCTGAGAACAGATATTTCGGATCCCTTTGAAGAATATAGGGCCAAAGGAAATATCCTCAGATAACAAAGAGAAAGAAGCTTTCTGAGGAACTTCTTTGTGTTCCGTGAAATCATCACACAGAGTTACAGCTTTCCCCTCAAGAAGCCTTTCTCTAAGACAGTTGTTGTGGAATTGGCAAAGTGATATTTGGAAGCCCATAGAGGGCTATGGTGAAAATGGAAATATCTTCAGGTGAAATCTGGAAAGAAGCTTTCTGAGAAACTTCTTAGTGTTCTGTTAATTCATGTCACAGAGTTACATCTGTATATCGTGGATCTCTTTGCTTGCCTCATTTCTGTGGAATCTGAGAACAGATATTTCGGATCCCTTTGAAGAATATAGGGCCAAAGGAAATATCCTCTGATAACAAAGAGAAAGAAGCTTTCTGAGAAACTTCTTTGTGTTTTGTGAAATCACCTCACAGAGTTACAGCGTTCCCCTCAAGAAGCCTTTCGCTAAGACAGTTCTTGTGGAATTGGCAAAGTGATATTTGGAACCCCTAGAGGGCTATGGTGAAAATGGAAATATCCTCAGATGAAATTTGGAAAGAAGCTTTCTGAGAAACTGCTTAGTGTTCTGTTAATTCATCTCAAAGAGTTACATCTGTTTTCGTGGATCTCTTTGCTAGCCTTATTTCTGTGGAATCTGAGAACAGATATTTCGGATCCCTTTGAAGACGATAGGGCCAAAGGAAATATCCTCCGATAACAAACAGAAAGAAGCTTTATGAGGAACTTCTTTGTCTTCTGTGAAATCATCTCACAGAGTTACAGCTTTCTCCTCAAGAAGCCTTTCGCTAAGACAGTTGTTGTGGAAATGGCAAAGTGATATTTGGAAGCCCTTAGAGGGCTATGGTGAAAAAGGAAATATCCTCAGATGAAATCTGGAAAAAAGCTTTCTGAGAAACTGCTTAGTGTTCTGTTAATTCATCTCAAAGAGTTACATCTGTATTTTGTGGATCTCTTTGCTAGCCTTATTTCTGTGGAATCTGAGAACACATATTTCGGATCCCTTGGAAGACTATAGGGCCAAAGGAAATATCCTCCGATAAGAAACAGAAAGAAGCTTTCTGAGAAACTTCTTTGTGTTCTGTGAAATCAGCTCACAGAATTACAGCTTTCCCCTCAAGAAGCCTTTCGCTAAGACAGTTCTTGTGGAATTGGCAAAGTGATATTTGGACGCCCATAGAGGGCTATGGTGAAAAAGGAAATATCCTCAGGTGAAATCTGGAAAGAAGATTTCTGAGAAACTGCTTACTGTTCTGTTAATTCATCTCACAGAGTTACATCGGTATTTCGTGGATCTCTTTGGTAGCCTTATTTCTGTGGAATCTGAGAACAGATATTTCGGATCCCTTGGAAGTCTATGGGGCCAAAGGAAATATCCTCCGATAACAAAGAGAAAGAAGCTTTCTGAGAAACTTCTTTGTGTTCTGTGAAATCATCTCTCAGAGTTACAGCTTTCCCCTCAAGAAGCCTTTCGCTAAGACAGGTCTTGTGGAAATGGCAAAGTGATATTTGGAAGCCCATTGAGGGCTATGGTGAAAAAGGAAATATCCTCAGATGAAATCTGGAAAGAAGCTTTCTGAGAAACTGCTTAGTGTTCTGTTAATTCATCTCACAGAGTTACATCTGTATTTGGTGGATCTCTTTTCTAGGGTTATTTCTGTGGAATCTGAGAACAGATATTTCGGATGCCTTGGAAGACTATAGGGCCAAAGGAAATATCCTCCGATAACAAAGAGAAAGAAGCTTTGTGAGAAACTTCTTTGTGTTCTGTGAAATCATCAAACCGAGTTACAGCTTTCCTCTCAAGAAGCCTTTCGCTAAGACAGTTCTTGTGGAATTGGCAATGTGATAATTGGAAGCCCATTGAGGGCTATGGTGAAAAAGGAAATATCCTCAGATGAAATCTGGAAAGAAGCTTTCTGAGAAACTGCTTAGTGTTCTGTTAATTCATGTCACAGAGTTACATCTGTATTTCGTGGATCTCTTTGCTAGCCTTATTTCTGTGGAATCTGAGAACAGATATTTCGGATCCCTTTGAAGACTATAGGGCCAAAGGAAATGTCCTCCGATAAAAAAGAGAAAGAAACTTTCTGAGAAACTTCTTTGTGTTCTGTGAAATCATGTCACAGAGTTACAGCTTTCCCCTCAAGAACACTTTCGCTAAGACAGTTCTTCTGGAATTGACAAAGTGATATTTGGAAGCCCATAGAGGGGTATGGTGAAAAAGGAAATATCCTCAGATGAAATCTGGAAAGAAGCTTTCTGAGAAACTGCTTAGTGTTCTGTTAATTCATCTCACAGAGTTACATCGGTATTTCGTGGATCTCTTTGCTAGCCTTATTTCTGTGTAATCTGAGAACAGATATTTCGGATCCCTTTGAAGACTATAGGGCCAAAGGAAATATCCTCTGATAACAAAGAGAAAGAAGCTTTCTGAGAAACTTCTTTGTGTTCTGTGAAATCATCTCACAGAGTTACAGCTTTCCCCTCAAGAAGCCTTTTGCTAAAACAGTTCTTGTGGAATGGGCAAAGTAATATTTGGAAGACCATTGAGGGCTATGGTGAAAAAGGAAATATCCTCAGATGAAATCTGGAAACAAGCTTTCGGAGAAACTGCTTAGTGTTCTGTTAATTCATCTCAGAGAGTTACATCTGTATTTCGCGGATCTCTTTGCTAGCCTTATTTCTGTGGAATCTGAGAACAGATATTTCGGATCCCTTGGAAGACCATAGGGCCAAAGGTAATATCCTCCGAAAACAAAGAGAAAGAAGCTTTCTGGGAAACTTCTTTGTGTTCTGTGAAATCATCTCACAGAGTTACAGCTTTCCCCTCAAGAAGCCTTTCGCTAAGACAGTTCTTGTGGAATTGGCAAAGTGATATTTG
Source organism: Macaca mulatta (assembly GCF_049350105.2). Lineage (NCBI taxonomy): Eukaryota > Metazoa > Chordata > Mammalia > Primates > Cercopithecidae > Macaca > Macaca mulatta. Next base: position 33,657,377 of record NC_133418.1, read on the forward strand.
GAAGCCCATAGAGGGCTACGGTGAAAAAGAAAATATCCTCAGATGAAATCTGGAAAGAAGCTTTCTGAGAAACTGCTTAGTGTTCTGTTAATTCATCTCACAGAGTTACATCTGTATTTCGTGGATCTCTTTGCTAGCCTTATTTCTGTGGAATCTGAGAACAGATATTTCGGATCCCTTGGAAGACTGTAGGGCTAAAGGAAATATCCTCCGATAACAAAGAGAAAGAAGCTTTCTGAGAAACTTCTTTGTGTTCTGTGAAATCATCTCACAGAGTTTCAGCTTTCCCCTCAAGGAGCCTTTCGCTAAGACAGTTCTTGTGGAATTGGCAAAGTGATATTTGGAAGCCCATAGAGGGCTATAGTGAAAAAGGAAATATCCTCAGATGAAATCTGGAAAGAAGATTTCTGAGAAACTGCTTAGTGTTCTGTTAATTCATCTCACAGTGTCACATCTGTATTTCGTGAATCTCTTTGCTAGCCTTATTTCTGTGGAATCTGAGAACAGATATTTCGGATCCCTTGGAAGACCGTAGGGCCAAAGGAAATATCCTCCGATAACAAAGAGAAAGAAGCTTTCTGAGAAACTTCTTTGTGTTCTGTGAAATCATCTCACAGAGTTACAGCTTTCCCCTCAAGAACCCTTCCGCTAAGGTAGTTCTTGTGGAATTGGCAAAGTGATATTTGGAAGCCCTTAGAGGGCTATGGTGAAAATGGAAATATCCTGAGATGAAATCTGGAAAGAAGCTTTCTGAGAAACTGCTTATTGTTCGGTTAATTCATCTCACAGAGGTACATCTGTATTTCTTGGATCTCTTTGCTAGCCTTATTTCTGTGGAATATGAGAACAGATATTTCGGATCCCTTTTAAGACTATAGGGCCAAAGGAAATATCCTCCGATAACAAACAGAAAGAAGCTTTCTGAGGAACTTCTTTGTGTTCTGTGAAATCATCTCACAGAGTTACAGCTTTCTCCTCAAGAAGCCTTTCCCTAAGACAGTTGTGGAATTGGCAAAGTGATATTTGGAATCCCCTAGAGGGCTATGGTGAAAAAGGAAATATCCTCAGATAAAATCTGGAAAGAAGCTTTCTGAGAAACTGCTTAGTGTTCTGTTAATTCATCTCACAGAGTTACATCTGTATTTCGTGGATCTCTTTGCTAGCCTTATTTCTGTGGAATCTGAGAACAGATATTTCTGATCTCTTTGAAGACTATAGGGCCAAAGCAAATATCCTCCGATAACAAAGAGAAAGAAGCTTTCTGAGAAACTTCTTTGTTTTCTGTGAAATCATCTCACAGAGGTACAGCGTTCCCCTCAAGTAGCCTTTCGCTAAGACAGTTCTTCTGGAATTGGCAATGTGATAATTGGAAGCCCATAGAGGGCTATGGTGAAAAAGGAAATATCCTCAGATGAAATCTGGAAAGAAGCTTTCCGAGAAACCGCTTAGTGTTCTGTTAATTCATCACACAGAGTTACATCGGTATTTCGTGGATCTCTTTGCTAGCCTTATTTCTGTAGAATCTGAGAACTGATATTTCGGATCCCTTTGAAGACTATAGGGCCAAAGGAAATATCCTCCGATAACAAAGAGAAAGAAGCTTTCTGAGAAACTTCTTTGTGTTCTGTGAAATCATCTCACAGAGTTACAGCTTTCCCCTCAAGAGCCCTTTCGCAAAGACAGTTCTTGTGGAATCGGCAAAGTGATATTTGGAAGCCCATAGAGGGCTATGGTGAAAAAGGAAATATCCTCAGATGAAATCTGGAAAGAAGCTTTCTGAGAAACTGCTTAGTGTTCTCTTAATTCATCTCACAGAGTTTCATCTGTATTTCGTGGATGTCTTTGCTAGCCTTATTTCTGTGGAATCTGAGAACAGATATTTCGTATCCCTTGGAAGTCTATAGGGCCAAAGGAAATATCCTCCGATAACAAAGAGAAAGAAGCTTTGTGAGAAACTTCTTTGTGTTCTGTGAAATCATCTCACAGAGTTACAGCAATCCCCTGAAGAAGCCTTTCGCTAAGACAGTTCTTGTGGAATTGGCAAAGTGATATTTGGAAGCCCATAGAGGGCTATGGTGAAAAAGGAAGTATCCTCAGATGAAATCTGGAAAGAAGCTTTCTGAGAAACTGCTTAGTGTTCTGTTAATTCATCTCACAGAGTTACATCTGTATTTCGTGGATCTCTTTGCTAGCCTTATTTCTGTGGAATCTAAGAACAGATATTTCGGATCCCTTGGAAGACTACAGGGCCAAAGGAAATATCCTCCGATAACAAAGAGAAAGAAGCTTTCTGAGAAACTTCTTTGTGTTCTGTGAAATCATCTCACAGAGTTACAGCTTTCCCCTCAAGAAGCCTTTCGCTAAGGCAGTTCTTGTGGAATTGGCAAAGTGATATTTGGAAGCCCATAGAGGGCTGTGGTGAAAAAGGAAATATCCTCAGATGAAAATTGGAAAGAAGCTTTCTGAGAAACTGCTCTGTTATATGTGACTTCCACTCACAGAGTTACATCTGTATTTCGTGGATCTCTTTGCTAGCCTTATTTCTGTGGAATCTGAGAACACATATTTCAGATGAGTTCGAAGACTATAGGGCCAAAGGAAATATCCTCCTATAACAAAGAGAAAGAAGCTTTCTGAGAAACTTCTTTGTTTTCTGTGAAATCATCTCACAGAGTTACAGCGTGCCCCTCAAGAAGCCTTTCGCTAAGACAGTTCTTGTGGAATTGGCAAAGTGATATTTGGAAGCCCATAGAGGGCTATGGTGAAAAAGGAAATATCCTCAGATGAAATCTGGAAAGAAGCTTCCCGAGAAACTGCTTAGTGTTCTGTTAATTCATCTCACAGAGTTACATCGGTATGTTGTGGATCTCTTTGCTAGCCTTATTTCTGTGGAATCTGAGAACAGATATTTCGGATCCCTTTGAAGACTATAGAGCCAAAGGAAATATCCTCTGATAACAAAGAGAAAGAAGCTTCCTGAGAAACTTGTGTTCTGTGAAATCATCTCACAGAGTTACAGCTTTCTCCTCAAGAAGCCTTTCGCTAAGACAGTTCTTGTGGAATTGGCAAACTGATATTTGGAAGCCCATAGAGGGCTATGGTGAAAAAGGAAATATCCTCAGATGAAATCTGGAAGGAAGCTTTCTGAGAAACTGCTTAGTGTTCTGTTAATTCATCTCAAAGAGTTACATCTGTTTTCGTGGATCTCTTTGCTAGCCTTATTTCTGTGGAATCTGAGAACAGATATTTCGGATCACTTGGAAGACTATAGGGCCAAAGGAAATATCCTCCGATAACAAACAGAAAGAAGCTTTATGAGGAACTTCTTTGTCTTCTGTGAAATCATCTCACAGAGTTACAGCTTTCTCCTCAAGAAGCCTTTCGCTAAGACAGTTGTTGTGGAATTGGCAAAGTGATATTTGGAAGCCCTTAGAGGGCTATGGTGAAAAAGGAAATATCCTCAGATGAAATCTGGAAAAAAGCTTTCTGAGAAACTGCTTAGTGTTCTGTTAATTCATCTCACAGAGTTACATCTGTATTTTGTGGATCTCTTTGCTAGCCTTATTTCTGTGGAATCTGAGAACAGATATTTCGGATCCCTTGGAAGACTATAGGGCCAAAGGAAATATCCTCCGATAAGAAACAGAAAGAAGCTTTCTGAGAAACTTCTTTGTGTTCTGTGAAATCAGCTCACAGAGTTACAGCTTTCGCCTCAAGAAGCCTTTCGCTAAGACAGTTCTTGTGGAATTGGCAAAGTGATATTTGGAGTCCCATAGAGGGCTATGGTGAAAAAGGAAATATCCTCAGATGAAATCTGGAAAGAAGATTTCTGAGAAACTGCTTAGTGTTCTGTTAATTCATCTCACAGAGTTACATCGGTATTTCGTGGATCTCTTTGCTAGCCTTATTTCTGTCGAATCTGAGAACAGATATTTCGGATCCCTTGGAAGACTATAGGGCCAAAGGAAATATCCTCCGATAACAAAGAGAAAGAAGCTTTCTGAGAAACTTCTTTGTGTTCTGTGAAATCATCTCACAGAGTTACAGCTTTCCCCTCAAGAAGCCTTTCGCTAAGACAGTTCTTCTGGAATTGGCAAAGTGATATTTGGAAGCCTCTAGAGGGCTATGGTGAAAAAGGAAATATCCTCAGATGAAATCTGGAAAGAATCTTTCTGAGAAACTGCTTACTGTGCTGTTAATTCATCTCACAGAGTTACATCTGTATTTCGTGGATCTCTTTGCTACCCGTATTTCTGTGTAATCTGAGAACAGATATTTCGGATCCCTTGGAAGACTATAGGGCCAAAGGAAATATCCTCCGATAACAAATAGAAAGAAGCTTCCTGAGAAACTTCTTTGTGTTCTGTGAAATCATCTCACAGAGTTACAGCTTTCCCCTCAAGAAGCCTTTCGCTAAGACAGTTCTTGTGGAATTGGCAAAGTGATATTTGGAAGCCCATAGAGGGCTATGGTGAAAAAGGAAATATCCTCAGATGAAATCTGGAAGGAAGCTTTCGGAGAAACTGCTTAGTGTTCTGTTAATTCATCTCTCAGAGTTGCATATGTATTTCGTGGATCTCTTTGCCAGCCTTATTTCTCTGGAATCTGAGAACAGATATTTCGGATCACTTGGAAGACTATAGGGCCAAAGGAAATGTCCTCCGTTAACAAAGAGAAAGAAGCTTTCTGAGAAACTTCTTTGTGTTCTGTGAAATCATCTCACAGAATTACAGCTTTCCCCTCAAGAAGCCTTTCGATAAGACAGTTCTTGTGGAATTGGCAAAGTGATATTTGGAACCCCTAGAGGGCTATGGTGAAAATGGAAATATCCTCAGATGAAATTTGGAAAGAAGCTTTCTGAGAAACTGCTTAGTGTTCTGTTAATTCATCTCAAACAGTTACATCTGTTTTCGTGGATCTCTTTGCTAGCCTTATTTCTGTGGAATCTGAGAACAGATATTTCGGATCCCTTGGAAGACTATAGGGCCAAAGGAAATATCCTCCGATAACAAACAGAAAGAAGCTTTATGAGGAACTTCTTTGTCTTCTGTGAAATCATCTCACAGAGTTACAGCTTTCTCCTCAAGAAGCCTTTCGCTAAGACAGTTCTTGTGGAATTGGCAAAGTGATATTTGGAAGCCCTTAGAGGGCTATGGTGAAAAAGGAAATATCCTCAGATGAAATCTGGAAAAAAGCTTTCTGAGAAACTGCTTAGTGTTCTGTTAATTCATCTCACAGAGTTACATCTGTATTTCGTGGATCTCTTTGCTAGCCTTATTTCTGTGGAATCTGAGAACAGATATTTCGGATCCCATGGAAGACTATAGGGCCAAAGGTAATATCCTCCGATAACAAAGAGAAAGAAGCTTTATGGGAAACTTCTTTGTGTTCTCTGAAGTCATCTCACAGAATTACAGCTTTCCCCTCAAGAAGCCTTTCGCTAAGACAGTTCTTGTGGAAATGGCAAAGTGAAATTTGGAAGCCCATAGAGGGCTACGGTGAAAAAGGAAACATCCTCAGATGAAATCTGGAAAGAAGCTTTCTGAGAAACTGCTTACTGTTCTGTTAATTCATCTCACAGAGTTACATCTGTATTTCGTGGATCTCTTTGCTAGCCTTATTTCTGTGGAATCTGAGAACAGATATTTCGGATCCCTTGGAAGACTATAGGGCCAAAGGAAATATCCTCCGATAACAAAGAGAAAGAAGCTTTCTGAGAAACTTCTTTGTGTTCTGTGAAATCATCTCACAGAGTTACAGCTTTCCCCTCAAGAAGCCTTTCGCTAAGACAGTTCTTCTGGAATTGGCAAAGTGATATTTGGAAGCCCATAGAGGGCTATGGTGAAAAAGGAAATATCCTCAGATGAAATCTGGAAAGAAGCTTTCGGAGAAACTGCTTAGTGTTCTGTTAATTCATCTCACAGAGGTACATCTGTATTTCTTGGATATCTTTTCTAGCCGTATTTCTGTGTAATCTGAGAACAGATATTTCGGATCCCTTGGAAGACTATAGGGCCAAAGGAAATATCCTCCGATAACAAAGAGAAAGAAGCTTTCTGAGAAACTTCTTTGTGTTCTGTGAAATCATCTCACAGAGTTACAGCTTTCCCCTCAAGAAGCCTTTCGCTAAGACAGTTCTTGTGGAATTGGCAAAGTGATATTTGGAAGCCCATAGAGGGCTGTGGTGAAAAAAGAAATATCCTCAGATGAAATCTGGAAAGAAGTTTTCTGAGAAACTGCTTAGTGTTCTGTTAATTCATCTCACAGAGTTACATCTTTATTTCGTGGATGTCTTTGCTAGCCTTATTTCTGTGGAATCTGAGAACAGATATTTCAGATGAGTTCGAAGTCTATAGGGCCAAAGGAAATATCCTCCTATAACAAAGAGAAAGAAGCTTTCTGAGAAACTTCTTTGTTTTCTGTGAAATCATCTCACAGAGTTACAGCGTTCCCCTCAAGAAGCCTTTCGCTAAGACAGTTCTTGTGGAATTGGCAAAGTGATATTTGGAAGCCCATAGAGGGCTATGTTGAAAAAGGAAATATGCTCAGATGAAATCTGGAAAGAAGCTTTCCGAGAAACTGCTTAGTGTTCTGTTAATTCATCTCACAGAGTTACGTCGGTATTTCGTGGATCTCTATGCTAGCTTTATTTCTGTGGAATCTGAGAACAGATATTTCGGATCCCTTGGAAGTCTATGGGGCCAAAGGAAATATCCTTCGATAAGAAAGAGAAAGAAGCTTTCTGAGAAACTTCTTTGTGTTCTGTGAAATCATCTCTCAGAGTTACAGCTTTCCCCTCAAGAAGCCTTTCGCTAAGACAGTTCTTGTGGAAATGGCAAAGTGATATTTGGAAGCCCGTTGAGGGCTATGGTGAAAAAGGAAATATCCTCAGATGAAATCTGGAAAGAAGCTTTCGGAGAAACTGCTTAGTGTTCTGTTAATTCATCTCACAGATTTACATCTGTATTTCGTGGATCTCTTTGCTAGCCTTATTTCTGTGGAATCTGAGAACAGATATTTCGGATCCCATGGAAGACTATAGGGCCAAAGGTAATATCTTCCGATAACAAAGAGAAAGAAGCTTTCTGGGAAACTTCTTTGTGTTCTGTGAAGTCATCTCACAGAATTACAGCTTTCCCCTCAAGAAGCCTTTCGCTAAGACAGTTCTTGTGGAAATGGCAAAGTGAAATTTGGAAGCCCATAGAGGGCTATGGTGAAAAAGGAAATATCCTCAGATGAAAATTGGAAAGAAGCTTTCTGAGAAACTGCTCTGTTATATGTGACTTCCACTCACAGAGTTACATCTGTATTTCGTGGATCTCTTTGCTAGCCTTATTTCTGTGGAATCTGAGAACACATATTTCAGATGAGTTCGAAGACTATAGGGCCAAAGGAAATATCCTCCTATAACAAAGAGAAAGAAGCTTTCTGAGAAACTTCTTTGTTTTCTGTGAAATCATCTCACAGAGTTACAGCGTGCCCCTCAAGAAGCCTTTCGCTAAGACAGTTCTTGTGGAATTGGCAAAGTGATATTTGGAAGCCCATAGAGGGCTATGGTGAAAAAGGAAATATCCTCAGATGAAATCTGGAAAGAAGCTTCCCGAGAAACTGCTTAGTGTTCTGTTAATTCATCTCACAGAGTTACATCGGTATGTTGTGGATCTCTTTGCTAGCCTTATTTCTGTGGAATCTGAGAACAGATATTTCGGATCCCTTTGAAGACTATAGAGCCAAAGGAAATATCCTCTGATAACAAAGAGAAAGAAGCTTCCTGAGAAACTTGTGTTCTGTGAAATCATCTCACAGAGTTACAGCTTTCTCCTCAAGAAGCCTTTCGCTAAGACAGTTCTTGTGGAATTGGCAAACTGATATTTGGAAGCCCATAGAGGGCTATGGTGAAAAAGGAAATATCCTCAGATGAAATCTGGAAGGAAGCTTTCTGAGAAACTGCTTAGTGTTCTGTTAATTCATCTCAAAGAGTTACATCTGTTTTCGTGGATCTCTTTGCTAGCCTTATTTCTGTGGAATCTGAGAACAGATATTTCGGATCACTTGGAAGACTATAGGGCCAAAGGAAATATCCTCCGATAACAAACAGAAAGAAGCTTTATGAGGAACTTCTTTGTCTTCTGTGAAATCATCTCACAGAGTTACAGCTTTCTCCTCAAGAAGCCTTTCGCTAAGACAGTTGTTGTGGAATTGGCAAAGTGATATTTGGAAGCCCTTAGAGGGCTATGGTGAAAAAGGAAATATCCTCAGATGAAATCTGGAAAAAAGCTTTCTGAGAAACTGCTTAGTGTTCTGTTAATTCATCTCACAGAGTTACATCTGTATTTTGTGGATCTCTTTGCTAGCCTTATTTCTGTGGAATCTGAGAACAGATATTTCGGATCCCTTGGAAGACTATAGGGCCAAAGGAAATATCCTCCGATAAGAAACAGAAAGAAGCTTTCTGAGAAACTTCTTTGTGTTCTGTGAAATCAGCTCACAGAGTTACAGCTTTCGCCTCAAGAAGCCTTTCGCTAAGACAGTTCTTGTGGAATTGGCAAAGTGATATTTGGAGTCCCATAGAGGGCTATGGTGAAAAAGGAAATATCCTCAGATGAAATCTGGAAAGAAGATTTCTGAGAAACTGCTTAGTGTTCTGTTAATTCATCTCACAGAGTTACATCGGTATTTCGTGGATCTCTTTGCTAGCCTTATTTCTGTCGAATCTGAGAACAGATATTTCGGATCCCTTGGAAGACTATAGGGCCAAAGGAAATATCCTCCGATAACAAAGAGAAAGAAGCTTTCTGAGAAACTTCTTTGTGTTCTGTGAAATCATCTCACAGAGTTACAGCTTTCCCCTCAAGAAGCCTTTCGCTAAGACAGTTCTTCTGGAATTGGCAAAGTGACATTTGGAAGCCTCTAGAGGGCTATGGTGAAAAAGGAAATATCCTCAGATGAAATCTGGAAAGAATCTTTCTGAGAAACTGCTTACTGTTCTGTTAATTCATCTCACAGAGTTACATCTGTATTTCGTGGATCTCTTTGCTACCCGTATTTCTGTGTAATCTGAGAACAGATATTTCGGATCCCTTGGAAGACTATAGGGCCAAAGGAAATATCCTCCGATAACAAATAGAAAGAAGCTTCCTGAGAAACTTCTTTGTGTTCTGTGAAATCATCTCACAGAGTTACAGCTTTCCCCTCAAGAAGCCTTTCGCTAAGACAGTTCTTGTGGAATTGGCAAAGTGATATTTGGAAGCCCATAGAGGGCTATGGTGAAAAAGGAAATATCCTCAGATGAAATCTGGAAGGAAGCTTTCGGAGAAACTGCTTAGTGTTCTGTTAATTCATCTCTCAGAGTTGCATATGTATTTCGTGGATCTCTTTGCCAGCCTTATTTCTCTGGAATCTGAGAACAGATATTTCGGATCACTTGGAAGACTATAGGGCCAAAGGAAATGTCCTCCGTTAACAAAGAGAAAGAAGCTTTCTGAGAAACTTCTTTGTGTTCTGTGAAATCATCTCACAGAATTACAGCTTTCCCCTCAAGAAGCCTTTCGCTAAGACAGTTCTTGTGGAATTGGCAAAGTGATATTTGGAACCCCTAGAGGGCTATGGTGAAAATGGAAATATCCTCAGATGAAATTTGGAAAGAAGCTTTCTGAGAAACTGCTTAGTGTTCTGTTAATTCATCTCAAACAGTTACATCTGTTTTCGTGGATCTCTTTGCTAGCCTTATTTCTGTGGAATCTGAGAACAGATATTTCGGATCCCTTGGAAGACTATAGGGCCAAAGGAAATATCCTCCGATAACAAACAGAAAGAAGCTTTATGAGGAACTTCTTTGTCTTCTGTGAAATCATCTCACAGAGTTACAGCTTTCTCCTCAAGAAGCCTTTCGCTAAGACAGTTCTTGTGTAATTGGCAAAGTGATATTTGGAAGCCCTTAGAGGGCTATGGTGAAAAAGGAAATATCCTCAGATGAAATCTGGAAAAAAGCTTTCTGAGAAACTGCTTAGTGTTCTGTTAATTCATCTCACAGAGTTACATCTGTATTTCGTGGATCTCTTTGCTAGCCTTATTTCTGTGGAATCTGAGAACAGATATTTCGGATCCCATGGAAGACTATAGGGCCAAAGGTAATATCCTCCGATAACAAAGAGAAAGAAGCTTTATGGGAAACTTCTTTGTGTTCTCTGAAGTCATCTCACAGAATTACAGCTTTCCCCTCAAGAAGCCTTTCGCTAAGACAGTTCTTGTGGAAATGGCAAAGTGAAATTTGGAAGCCCATAGAGGGCTACGGTGAAAAAGGAAACATCCTCAGATGAAATCTGGAAAGAAGCTTTCTGAGAAACTGCTTACTGTTCTGTTAATTCATCTCACAGAGTTACATCTGTATTTCGTGGATCTCTTTGCTAGCCTTATTTATGTGGAATCTGAGAACAGATATTTCGGATCCCTTGGAAGACTATAGGGCCAAAGGAAATATCCTCCGATAACAAAGAGAAAGAAGCTTTCTGAGAAACTTCTTTGTGTTCTGTGAAATCATCTCACAGAGTTACAGCTTTCCCCTCAAGAAGCCTTTCGCTAAGACAGTTCTTCTGGAATTGGCAAAGTGATATTTGGAAGCCCATAGAGGGCTATGGTGAAAAAGGAAATATCCTCAGATGAAATCTGGAAAGAAGCTTTCGGAGAAACTGCTTAGTGTTCTGTTAATTCATCTCACAGAGGTACATCTGTATTTCTTGGATATCTTTTCTAGCCGTATTTCTGTGTAATCTGAGAACAGATATTTCGGATCCCTTGGAAGACTATAGGGCCAAAGGAAATATCCTCCGATAACAAAGAGAAAGAAGCTTTCTGAGAAACTTCTTTGTGTTCTGTGAAATCATCTCACAGAGTTACAGCTTTCCCCTCAAGAAGCCTTTCGCTAAGACAGTTCTTGTGGAATTGGCAAAGTGATATTTGGAAGCCCATAGAGGGCTGTGGTGAAAAAAGAAATATCCTCAGATGAAATCTGGAAAGAAGCTTTCTGAGAAACTGCTTAGTGTTCTGTTAATTCATCTCACAGAGCTACATCTTTATTTCGTGGATGTCTTTGCTAGCCTTATTTCTGTGGAATCTGAGAACAGATATTTCAGATGAGTTCGAAGACTATAGGGCCAAAGGAAATATCCTCCTATAACAAAGAAAAAGAAGCTTTCTGAGAAACTTCTTTGTTTTCTGTGAAATCATCTCACAGAGTTACAGCGTTCCCCTCAAGAAGCCTTTCGCTAAGACAGTTCTTGTGGAATTGGCAAAGTGATATTTGGAAGCCCATAGAGGGCTATGTTGAAAAAGGAAATATGCTCAGGTGAAATCTGGAAAGAAGCTTTCCGAGAAACTGCTTAGTGTTCTGTTAATTCATCTCACAGAGTTACATCGGTATTTCGTGGATCTCTATGCTAGCCTTATTTCTGTGGAATCTGAGAGGAGATATTTCGGATCCCTTTGAAGACTATAGGGCCAAAGGAAATATCCTCCGATAAGAAAGAGAAAGAAGCCTTCTGAGAAACTTCTTTGTGTTCTGTGAAATCATCTCTCAGAGTTACAGCTTTCCCCTCAAGAAGCCTTTCGCTAAGACAGTTCTTGTGGAAATGGCAAAGTGATATTTGGAAGCCCATTGAGGGCTATGGTGAAAAAGGAAATATCCTCAGATGAAATCTGGAAAGAAGCTTTCGGAGAAACTGCTTAGTGTTCTCTTAATTCATCTCACAGAGTTACATCTGTATGTCGTGGATCTCTTTGCTAGCCTTATTTCTGTGGAATCTGAGAACAGATATTTCGGATCCCATGGAAGACTATAGGGCCAAAGGTAATATCCTCCGATAACAAACAGAAAGAAGCTTTATGAGGAACTTCTTTGTCTTCTGTGAAATCATCTCACAGAGTTACAGCTTTCTCCTCAAGAAGCCTTTCGCTAAGACAGTTCTTGTGGAATTGGCAAAGTGATATTTGGAAGCCCTTAGAGGGCTATGGTGAAAAAGGAAATATCCTCAGATGAAATCTGGAAAAAAGCTTTCTGAGAAACTGCTTAGTGTTCTGTTAATTCATCTCACAGAGTTACATCTGTATTTCGTGGATCTCTTTGCTAGCCTTATTTCTGTGGAATCTGAGAACAGATATTTCGGATCCCATGGAAGACTATAGGGCCAAAGGTAATATCCTCCGATAACAAAGAGAAAGAAGCTTTATGGGAAACTTCTTTGTGTTCTCTGAAGTCATCTCACAGAATTACAGCTTTCCCCTCAAGAAGCCTTTCGCTAAGACAGTTCTTGTGGAAATGGCAAAGTGAAATTTGGAAGCCCATAGAGGGCTACGGTGAAAAAGGAAACATCCTCAGATGAAATCTGGAAAGAAGCTTTCTGAGAAACTGCTTACTGTTCTGTTAATTCATCTCACAGAGTTACATCTGTATTTCGTGGATCTCTTTGCTAGCCTTATTTCTGTGGAATCTGAGAACAGATATTTCGGATCCCTTGGAAGACTATAGGGCCAAAGGAAATATCCTCCGATAACAAAGAGAAAGAAGCTTTCTGAGAAACTTCTTTGTGTTCTGTGAAATCATCTCACAGAGTTACAGCTTTCCCCTCAAGAAGCCTTTCGCTAAGACAGTTCTTCTGGAATTGGCAAAGTGATATTTGGAAGCCCATAGAGGGCTATGGTGAAAAAGGAAATATCCTCAGATGAAATCTGGAAAGAAGCTTTCGGAGAAACTGCTTAGTGTTCTGTTAATTCATCTCACAGAGGTACATCTGTATTTCTTGGATATCTTTTCTAGCCGTATTTCTGTGTAATCTGAGAACAGATATTTCGGATCCCTTGGAAGACTATAGGGCCAAAGGAAATATCCTCCGATAACAAAGAGAAAGAAGCTTTCTGAGAAACTTCTTTGTGTTCTGTGAAATCATCTCACAGAGTTACAGCTTTCCCCTCAAGAAGCCTTTCGCTAAGACAGTTCTTGTGGAATTGGCAAAGTGATATTTGGAAGCCCATAGAGGGCTGTGGTGAAAAAAGAAATATCCTCAGATGAAATCTGGAAAGAAGTTTTCTGAGAAACTGCTTAGTGTTCTGTTAATTCATCTCACAGAGTTACATCTTTATTTCGTGGATGTCTTTGCTAGCCTTATTTCTGTGGAATCTGAGAACAGATATTTCAGATGAGTTCGAAGTCTATAGGGCCAAAGGAAATATCCTCCTATAACAAAGAGAAAGAAGCTTTCTGAGAAACTTCTTTGTTTTCTGTGAAATCATCTCACAGAGTTACAGCGTTCCCCTCAAGAAGCCTTTCGCTAAGACAGTTCTTGTGGAATTGGCAAAGTGATATTTGGAAGCCCATAGAGGGCTATGTTGAAAAAGGAAATATGCTCAGATGAAATCTGGAAAGAAGCTTTCCGAGAAACTGCTTAGTGTTCTGTTAATTCATCTCACAGAGTTACATCGGTATTTCGTGGATCTCTATGCTAGCTTTATTTCTGTGGAATCTGAGAACAGATATTTCGGATCCCTTGGAAGTCTATGGGGCCAAAGGAAATATCCTTCGATAAGAAAGAGAAAGAAGCTTTCTGAGAAACTTCTTTGTGTTCTGTGAAATCATCTCTCAGAGTTACAGCTTTCCCCTCAAGAAGCCTTTCGCTAAGACAGTTCTTGTGGAAATGGCAAAGTGATATTTGGAAGCCCGTTGAGGGCTATGGTGAAAAAGGAAATATCCTCAGATGAAATCTGGAAAGAAGCTTTCGGAGAAACTGCTTAGTGTTCTGTTAATTCATCTCACAGATTTACATCTGTATTTCGTGGATCTCTTTGCTAGCCTTATTTCTGTGGAATCTGAGAACAGATATTTCGGATCCCATGGAAGACTATAGGGCCAAAGGTAATATCTTCCGATAACAAAGAGAAAGAAGCTTTCTGGGAAACTTCTTTGTGTTCTGTGAAGTCATCTCACAGAATTACAGCTTTCCCCTCAAGAAGCCTTTCGCTAAGACAGTTCTTGTGGAAATGGCAAAGTGAAATTTGGAAGCCCATAGAGGGCTATGGTGAAAAAGGAAATATCCTCAGATGAAAATTGGAAAGAAGCTTTCTGAGAAACTGCTCTGTTATATGTGACTTCCACTCACAGAGTTACATCTGTATTTCGTGGATCTCTTTGCTAGCCTTATTTCTGTGGAATCTGAGAACACATATTTCAGATGAGTTCGAAGACTATAGGGCCAAAGGAAATATCCTCCTATAACAAAGAGAAAGAAGCTTTCTGAGAAACTTCTTTGTTTTCTGTGAAATCATCTCACAGAGTTACAGCGTGCCCCTCAAGAAGCCTTTCGCTAAGACAGTTCTTGTGGAATTGGCAAAGTGATATTTGGAAGCCCATAGAGGGCTATGGTGAAAAAGGAAATATCCTCAGATGAAATCTGGAAAGAAGCTTCCCGAGAAACTGCTTAGTGTTCTGTTAATTCATCTCACAGAGTTACATCGGTATGTTGTGGATCTCTTTGCTAGCCTTATTTCTGTGGAATCTGAGAACAGATATTTCGGATCCCTTTGAAGACTATAGAGCCAAAGGAAATATCCTCTGATAACAAAGAGAAAGAAGCTTCCTGAGAAACTTGTGTTCTGTGAAATCATCTCACAGAGTTACAGCTTTCTCCTCAAGAAGCCTTTCGCTAAGACAGTTCTTGTGGAATTGGCAAACTGATATTTGGAAGCCCATAGAGGGCTATGGTGAAAAAGGAAATATCCTCAGATGAAATCTGGAAGGAAGCTTTCTGAGAAACTGCTTAGTGTTCTGTTAATTCATCTCAAAGAGTTACATCTGTTTTCGTGGATCTCTTTGCTAGCCTTATTTCTGTGGAATCTGAGAACAGATATTTCGGATCACTTGGAAGACTATAGGGCCAAAGGAAATATCCTCCGATAACAAACAGAAAGAAGCTTTATGAGGAACTTCTTTGTCTTCTGTGAAATCATCTCACAGAGTTACAGCTTTCTCCTCAAGAAGCCTTTCGCTAAGACAGTTGTTGTGGAATTGGCAAAGTGATATTTGGAAGCCCTTAGAGGGCTATGGTGAAAAAGGAAATATCCTCAGATGAAATCTGGAAAAAAGCTTTCTGAGAAACTGCTTAGTGTTCTGTTAATTCATCTCACAGAGTTACATCTGTATTTTGTGGATCTCTTTGCTAGCCTTATTTCTGTGGAATCTGAGAACAGATATTTCGGATCCCTTGGAAGACTATAGGGCCAAAGGAAATATCCTCCGATAAGAAACAGAAAGAAGCTTTCTGAGAAACTTCTTTGTGTTCTGTGAAATCAGCTCACAGAGTTACAGCTTTCGCCTCAAGAAGCCTTTCGCTAAGACAGTTCTTGTGGAATTGGCAAAGTGATATTTGGAGTCCCATAGAGGGCTATGGTGAAAAAGGAAATATCCTCAGATGAAATCTGGAAAGAAGATTTCTGAGAAACTGCTTAGTGTTCTGTTAATTCATCTCACAGAGTTACATCGGTATTTCGTGGATCTCTTTGCTAGCCTTATTTCTGTCGAATCTGAGAACAGATATTTCGGATCCCTTGGAAGACTATAGGGCCAAAGGAAATATCCTCCGATAACAAAGAGAAAGAAGCTTTCTGAGAAACTTCTTTGTGTTCTGTGAAATCATCTCACAGAGTTACAGCTTTCCCCTCAAGAAGCCTTTCGCTAAGACAGTTCTTCTGGAATTGGCAAAGTGACATTTGGAAGCCTCTAGAGGGCTATGGTGAAAAAGGAAATATCCTCAGATGAAATCTGGAAAGAATCTTTCTGAGAAACTGCTTACTGTTCTGTTAATTCATCTCACAGAGTTACATCTGTATTTCGTGGATCTCTTTGCTACCCGTATTTCTGTGTAATCTGAGAACAGATATTTCGGATCCCTTGGAAGACTATAGGGCCAAAGGAAATATCCTCCGATAACAAATAGAAAGAAGCTTCCTGAGAAACTTCTTTGTGTTCTGTGAAATCATCTCACAGAGTTACAGCTTTCCCCTCAAGAAGCCTTTCGCTAAGACAGTTCTTGTGGAATTGGCAAAGTGATATTTGGAAGCCCATAGAGGGCTATGGTGAAAAAGGAAATATCCTCAGATGAAATCTGGAAGGAAGCTTTCGGAGAAACTGCTTAGTGTTCTGTTAATTCATCTCTCAGAGTTGCATATGTATTTCGTGGATCTCTTTGCCAGCCTTATTTCTCTGGAATCTGAGAACAGATATTTCGGATCACTTGGAAGACTATAGGGCCAAAGGAAATGTCCTCCGTTAACAAAGAGAAAGAAGCTTTCTGAGAAACTTCTTTGTGTTCTGTGAAATCATCTCACAGAATTACAGCTTTCCCCTCAAGAAGCCTTTCGCTAAGACAGTTCTTGTGGAATTGGCAAAGTGATATTTGGAACCCCTAGAGGGCTATGGTGAAAATGGAAATATCCTCAGATGAAATTTGGAAAGAAGCTTTCTGAGAAACTGCTTAGTGTTCTGTTAATTCATCTCAAACAGTTACATCTGTTTTCGTGGATCTCTTTGCTAGCCTTATTTCTGTGGAATCTGAGAACAGATATTTCGGATCCCTTGGAAGACTGTAGGGCCAAAGGAAATATCCTCCGATAACAAACAGAAAGAAGCTTTATGAGGAACTTCTTTGTCTTCTGTGAAATCATCTCACAGAGTTACAGCTTTCTCCTCAAGAAGCCTTTCGCTAAGACAGTTCTTGTGGAATTGGCAAAGTGATATTTGGAAGCCCTTAGAGGGCTATGGTGAAAAAGGAAATATCCTCAGATGAAATCTGGAAAAAAGCTTTCTGAGAAACTGCTTAGTGTTCTGTTAATTCATCTCACAGAGTTACATCTGTATTTCGTGGATCTCTTTGCTAGCCTTATTTCTGTGGAATCTGAGAACAGATATTTCGGATCCCATGGAAGACTATAGGGCCAAAGGTAATATCCTCCGATAACAAAGAGAAAGAAGCTTTATGGGAAACTTCTTTGTGTTCTCTGAAGTCATCTCACAGAATTACAGCTTTCCCCTCAAGAAGCCTTTCGCTAAGACAGTTCTTGTGGAAATGGCAAAGTGAAATTTGGAAGCCCATAGAGGGCTACGGTGAAAAAGGAAACATCCTCAGATGAAATCTGGAAAGAAGCTTTCTGAGAAACTGCTTACTGTTCTGTTAATTCATCTCACAGAGTTACATCTGTATTTCGTGGATCTCTTTGCTAGCCTTATTTCTGTGGAATCTGAGAACAGATATTTCGGATCCCTTGGAAGACTATAGGGCCAAAGGAAATATCCTCCGATAACAAAGAGAAAGAAGCTTTCTGAGAAACTTCTTTGTGTTCTGTGAAATCATCTCACAGAGTTACAGCTTTCCCCTCAAGAAGCCTTTCGCTAAGACAGTTCTTCTGGAATTGGCAAAGTGATATTTGGAAGCCCATAGAGGGCTATGGTGAAAAAGTAAATATCCTCAGATGAAATCTGGAAAGAAGCTTTCGGAGAAACTGCTTAGTGTTCTGTTAATTCATCTCACAGAGGTACATCTGTATTTCTTGGATATCTTTTCTAGCCGTATTTCTGTGTAATCTGAGAACAGATATTTCGGATCCCTTGGAAGACTATAGGGCCAAAGGAAATATCCTCCGATAACAAAGAGAAAGAAGCTTTCTGAGAAACTTCTTTGTGTTCTGTGAAATCATCTCACAGAGTTACAGCTTTCCCCTCAAGAAGCCTTTCGCTAAGACAGTTCTTGTGGAATTGGCAAAGTGATATTTGGAAGCCCATAGAGGGCTGTGGTGAAAAAAGAAATATCCTCAGATGAAATCTGGAAAGAAGCTTTCTGAGAAACTGCTTAGTGTTCTGTTAATTCATCTCACAGAGCTACATCTTTATTTCGTGGATGTCTTTGCTAGCCTTATTTCTGTGGAATCTGAGAACAGATATTTCAGATGAGTTCGAAGACTATAGGGCCAAAGGAAATATCCTCCTATAACAAAGAAAAAGAAGCTTTCTGAGAAACTTCTTTGTTTTCTGTGAAATCATCTCACAGAGTTACAGCGTTCCCCTCAAGAAGCCTTTCGCTAAGACAGTTCTTGTGGAATTGGCAAAGTGATATTTGGAAGCCCATAGAGGGCTATGTTGAAAAAGGAAATATGCTCAGGTGAAATCTGGAAAGAAGCTTTCCGAGAAACTGCTTAGTGTTCTGTTAATTCATCTCACAGAGTTACATCGGTATTTCGTGGATCTCTATGCTAGCCTTATTTCTGTGGAATCTGAGAGTAGATATTTCGGATCCCTTTGAAGACTATAGGGCCAAAGGAAATATCCTCCGATAACAAAGAGAAAGAAGCCTTCTGAGAAACTTCTTTGTGTTCTGTGAAATCATCTCTCAGAGTTACAGCTTTCCCCTCAAGAAGCCTTTCGCTAAGACAGTTCTTGTGGAAATGGCAAAGTGATATTTGGAAGCCCATTGAGGGCTATGGTGAAAAAGGAAATATCCTCAGATGAAATCTGGAAAGAAGCTTTCGGAGAAACTGCTTAGTGTTCTCTTAATTCATCTCACAGAGTTACATCTGTATGTCGTGGATCTCTTTGCTAGCCTTATTTCTGTGGAATCTGAGAACAGATATTTCGGATCCCATGGAAGACTATAGGGCCAAAGGTAATATCCTCCGATAACAAAGAGAAAGAAGCTTTCTGGGAAACTTCTTTGTGTTCTCTGAAGTCATCTCACAGAATTACAGCTTTCCCCTCAAGAAGCCTTTTGCTAAGACAGTTCTTGTGGAAATGGCAAAGTGATATTTGGAAGCCCTTAGAGGGCTATGGTGAAAAAGGAAATATCCTCAGATGAAATCTGGAAAAAAGGTTTCTGAGAAACTGCTTAGTGTTCTGTTAATTCATCTCAAAGAGTTACATCTGTATTTTGTGGATCTCTTTGCTAGCCTTATTTCTGTGGAATCTGAGAACAGATATTTCGGATCCCTTTGAAGACTATAGGGCCAAAGGAAATATCCTCCGATAACAAACAGAAAGAAGCTTTATGAGGAACTTCTTTGTCTTCTGTGAAATCATCTCACAGAGTTACAGCTTTCTCCTCAAGAAGCCTTTC
This sequence comes from Macaca mulatta, assembly GCF_049350105.2. Lineage (NCBI taxonomy): Eukaryota > Metazoa > Chordata > Mammalia > Primates > Cercopithecidae > Macaca > Macaca mulatta. The sequence continues at coordinate 33,676,522 of NC_133418.1, forward strand.
GCTAAGACAGTTGTTGTGGAATTGGCAAAGTGATATTTGGAAGCCCCTAGAGGGCTATGGTGAAAAAGGAAATATCCTCAGATGAAATCTGGAGAAAAGCTTTCTGAGAAACTGCTTAGTGTTCTGTTAATTCATCTCACAGAGTTACATCTGTATTTTGTGGATCTCTTTGCTAGCCTTATTTCTGTGGAATCTGAGAACAGATATTTCGGATCCCTTGGAAGACTATAGGGCCAAAGGAAATATCCTCCGATAACAAAGAGAAAGAAGCTTTCTGAGAAACTTCTTTGTGTTCTGTGAAATCATCTCACAGAGTTACAGCTTTCCCCTCTAGAAGCCTTTCACTAAGGCAGTTCTTCTGGAATTGGCAAAGTGATATTTGGAAGCCCATAGAGGGGTATGGTGAAAAAGGAAATATCCTCAGAAGAAATCTGTAAAGAAGCTTTCTGAGAAACTGCTTAGTGTTCTGTGAATTCATCTCACAATGTTACATCTGTATTTCGTGGATCTCTTTGCTAGCCTTATTTCTGTGGAATCTGAGAACAGATATTTCGGATCCCTTGGAAGACTATAGGGCCAAAGGTAATATCCTCCGATAACAAAGAGAAAGAAGATTTCTGGGAAACTTCTTTGTGTTCTGTGAAATCATCGGACAGAGGTACAGCTTTCCCCTCAAGAAGCCTTTCGCTAAGACAGTTCTTGTGGAATTGGCAAAGTGATATTTGGAAGCCCATAGAGGGCTATGGTGAAAATGGAAATATCCTCAGATGAAATCTGGAAAGAAGCTTTCTGAGAAACTGCTTAGTGTTCTGTTAATTCATCTCACAGAGTTACATCTGTTTTCGTGGATCTCTTTGCTAGCCTTATTTCTGTGGAATCTGAGAACAGATATTTCGGATCCCTTTGAAGACTATAGGGCCAAAGGAAATATCCTCCGATAACAAACAGAAAGAAGCTTTATGAGGAACTTCTTTGTCTTCTGTGAAATCATCTCACAGAGTTACAGCTTTCTCCTCAAGAAGCCTTTAATTAAGACAGTTGTTGTGGAATTGGCAAAGTGATTTTTGGAAGCCCTTAGAGGGCTAAGGTGAAAAAGGAAATATCCTCAGATGAAATCTCTACAGAAGCTTTCTGAGAAACTGCTTAGTGTTCTGTTAATTCATCTCACAGAGTTACATCTGTATTTTGTGGATCTCTTTGCTAGCCTTATTTCTGTGGAATCTGAGAACAGATATTTCGGATCCCTTTGAAGACTATAGGGCCAAAGGAAATATCCTCCGATAACAAAGAGAAAGAAGCTTTCTGAGAAACTTCTTTGTGTTCTGTGACATCATCTCACAGAGTTACAGCTTTCCTCTCAAGAAGCCTTTCGCTAAGGCAGTTCTTCTGGAATTGGCAAAGTGATATTTGGAAGCCCATAGAGGGCTAGGGTGAAAAAGGAAATATCCTCAGATGAAATCTGGAAAGAAGCTTTCTGAGAAACTGCTTAGTGTTCTGTTAATTCATCTCACAGAGTTACATCTGTATTTCGTGGATCTCTTTGCTAGCCTTATTTCTGTGTAATCTGAGAACAGATATTTCGGATCCCTTGGAAGACTATAGGGCCAAAGGAAATATCCTCCGACAACAAAGAGAAAGAAGCTTTCTGAGAAACTTCTTTGTCTTCTGTGAAATCATCTCACAGAGTTACAGCTTTCCCCTCAAGAAGCCTCTCGCTAAGACAGTTCTTGTGGAATAGGCAAAGTGATATTTGGAAGCCCATAGAGGGCTATGGTGGAAATGGAAATATCCTCAGATGAAATCTGGAAAGAAGCTTTCTGAGAAACTGCTTAGTGTTCTGCTAATTCATGTCACAGAGTTACATCTGTATATCGTGGATCTCTTTGCTAGCCTTATTTCTGTGGAATCTGAGAACAGATATTTCGGATCCCTTTGAAGAATATAGGGCCAAAGGAAATATCCTCAGATAACAAAGAGAAAGAAGCTTTCTGAGGAACTTCTTTGTGTTCCGTGAAATCATCACACAGAGTTACAGCTTTCCCCTCAAGAAGCCTTTCTCTAAGACAGTTGTTGTGGAATTGGCAAAGTGATATTTGGAAGCCCATAGAGGGCTATGGTGAAAATGGAAATATCTTCAGGTGAAATCTGGAAAGAAGCTTTCTGAGAAACTTCTTAGTGTTCTGTTAATTCATGTCACAGAGTTACATCTGTATATCGTGGATCTCTTTGCTTGCCTCATTTCTGTGGAATCTGAGAACAGATATTTCGGATCCCTTTGAAGAATATAGGGCCAAAGGAAATATCCTCTGATAACAAAGAGAAAGAAGCTTTCTGAGAAACTTCTTTGTGTTTTGTGAAATCACCTCACAGAGTTACAGCGTTCCCCTCAAGAAGCCTTTCGCTAAGACAGTTCTTGTGGAATTGGCAAAGTGATATTTGGAACCCCTAGAGGGCTATGGTGAAAATGGAAATATCCTCAGATGAAATTTGGAAAGAAGCTTTCTGAGAAACTGCTTAGTGTTCTGTTAATTCATCTCAAAGAGTTACATCTGTTTTCGTGGATCTCTTTGCTAGCCTTATTTCTGTGGAATCTGAGAACAGATATTTCGGATCCCTTTGAAGACGATAGGGCCAAAGGAAATATCCTCCGATAACAAACAGAAAGAAGCTTTATGAGGAACTTCTTTGTCTTCTGTGAAATCATCTCACAGAGTTACAGCTTTCTCCTCAAGAAGCCTTTCGCTAAGACAGTTGTTGTGGAAATGGCAAAGTGATATTTGGAAGCCCTTAGAGGGCTATGGTGAAAAAGGAAATATCCTCAGATGAAATCTGGAAAAAAGCTTTCTGAGAAACTGCTTAGTGTTCTGTTAATTCATCTCAAAGAGTTACATCTGTATTTTGTGGATCTCTTTGCTAGCCTTATTTCTGTGGAATCTGAGAACAGATATTTCGGATCCCTTGGAAGACTATAGGGCCAAAGGAAATATCCTCCGATAAGAAACAGAAAGAAGCTTTCTGAGAAACTTCTTTCTGTTCTGTGAAATCAGCTCACAGAGTTACAGCTTTCCCCTCAAGAAGCCTTTCGCTAAGACAGTTCTTGTGGAATTGGCAAAGTGATATTTGGACGCCCATAGAGGGCTATGGTGAAAAAGGAAATATCCTCAGGTGAAATCTGGAAAGAAGATTTCTGAGAAACTGCTTAGTGTTCTGTTAATTCATCTCACAGAGTTACATCGGTATTTCGTGGATCTCTTTGGTAGCCTTATTTCTGTGGAATCTGAGAACAGATATTTCGGATCCCTTGGAAGTCTATGGGGCCAAAGGAAATATCCTCCGATAACAAAGAGAAAGAAGCTTTCTGAGAAACTTCTTTGTGTTCTGTGAAATCATCTCTCAGAGTTACAGCTTTCCCGTCAAGAAGCGTTTCGCTAAGACAGGTCTTGTGGAAATGGCAAAGTGATATTTGGAAGCCCATTGAGGGCTATGGTGAAAAAGGAAATATCCTCAGATGAAATCTGGAAAGAAGCTTTCTGAGAAACTGCTTAGTGTTCTGTTAATTCATCTCACAGAGTTACATCTGTATTTGGTGGATCTCTTTTCTAGGGTTATTTCTGTGGAATCTGAGAACAGATATTTCGGATGCCTTGAAAGACTATAGGGCCAAAGGAAATATCCTCCGATAACAAAGAGAAAGAAGCTTTGTGAGAAACTTCTTTGTGTTCTGTGAAATCATCAAACAGAGTTACAGCTTTCCTCTCAAGAAGCCTTTCGCTAAGACAGTTCTTGTGGAATTGGCAATGTGATAATTGGAAGCCCATTGAGGGCTATGGTGAAAAAGGAAATATCCTCAGATGAAATCTGGAAAGAAGCTTTCTGAGAAACTGCTTAGTGTTCTGTTAATTCATGTCACAGAGTTACATCTGTATTTCGTGGATCTCTTTGCTAGCCTTATTTCTGTGGAATCTGAGAACAGATATTTCGGATCCCTTTGAAGACTATAGGGCCAAAGGAAATGTCCTCCGATAAAAAAGAGAAAGAAACTTTCTGAGAAACTTCTTTGTGTTCTGTGAAATCATGTCACAGAGTTACAGCTTTCCCCTCAAGAAGACTTTCGCTAAGACAGTTCTTCTGGAATTGACAAAGTGATATTTGGAAGCCCATAGAGGGGTATGGTGAAAAAGGAAATATCCTCAGATGAAATCTGGAAAGAAGCTTTCTGAGAAACTGCTTAGTGTTCTGTTAATTCATCTCACAGAGTTACATCGGTATTTCGTGGATCTCTTTGCTAGCCTTATTTCTGTGTAATCTGAGAACAGATATTTCGGATCCCTTTGAAGACTATAGGGCCAAAGGAAATATCCTCTGATAACAAAGAGAAAGAAGCTTTCTGAGAAACTTCTTTGTGTTCTGTGAAATCATCTCACAGAGTTACAGCTTTCCCCTCAAGAAGCCTTTTGCTAAAACAGTTCTTGTGGAATGGGCAAAGTAATATTTGGAAGACCATTGAGGGCTATGGTGAAAAAGGAAATATCCTCAGATGAAATCTGGAAACAAGCTTTCGGAGAAACTGCTTAGTGTTCTGTTAATTCATCTCAGAGAGTTACATCTGTATTTCGCGGATCTCTTTGCTAGCCTTATTTCTGTGGAATCTGAGAACAGATATTTCGGATCCCTTGGAAGACCATAGGGCCAAAGGTAATATCCTCCGAAAACAAAGAGAAAGAAGCTTTCTGGGAAACTTCTTTGTGTTCTGTGAAATCATCTCACAGAGTTACAGCTTTCCCCTCAAGAAGCCTTTCGCTAAGACAGTTCTTGTGGAATTGGCAAAGTGATATTTGGAAGCCCATAGAGGGCTACGGTGAAAAAGAAAATATCCTCAGATGAAATCTGGAAAGAAGCTTTCTGAGAAACTGCTTAGTGTTCTGTTAATTCATCTCACAGAGTTACATCTGTATTTCGTGGATCTCTTTGCTAGCCTTATTTCTGTGGAATCTGAGAACAGATATTTCGGATCCCTTGGAAGACTGTAGGGCTAAAGGAAATATCCTCCGATAACAAAGAGAAAGAAGCTTTCTGAGAAACTTCTTTGTGTTCTGTGAAATCATCTCACAGAGTTTCAGCTTTCCCCTCAAGGAGCCTTTCGCTAAGACAGTTCTTGTGGAATTGGCAAAGTGATATTTGGAAGCCCATAGAGGGCTATAGTGAAAAAGGAAATATCCTCAGATGAAATCTGGAAAGAAGATTTCTGAGAAACTGCTTAGTGTTCTGTTAATTCATCTCACAGTGTCACATCTGTATTTCGTGAATCTCTTTGCTAGCCTTATTTCTGTGGAATCTGAGAACAGATATTTCGGATCCCTTGGAAGACCGTAGGGCCAAAGGAAATATCCTCCGATAACAAAGAGAAAGAAGCTTTCTGAGAAACTTCTTTGTGTTCTGTGAAATCATCTCACAGAGTTACAGCTTTCCCCTCAAGAACCCTTCCGCTAAGGTAGTTCTTGTGGAATTGGCAAAGTGATATTTGGAAGCCCTTAGAGGGCTATGGTGAAAATGGAAATATCCTGAGATGAAATCTGGAAAGAAGCTTTCTGAGAAACTGCTTATTGTTCGGTTAATTCATCTCACAGAGGTACATCTGTATTTCTTGGATCTCTTTGCTAGCCTTATTTCTGTGGAATATGAGAACAGATATTTCGGATCCCTTTTAAGACTATAGGGCCAAAGGAAATATCCTCCGATAACAAACAGAAAGAAGCTTTCTGAGGAACTTCTTTGTGTTCTGTGAAATCATCTCACAGAGTTACAGCTTTCTCCTCAAGAAGCCTTTCCCTAAGACAGTTGTGGAATTGGCAAAGTGATATTTGGAATCCCCTAGAGGGCTATGGTGAAAAAGGAAATATCCTCAGATAAAATCTGGAAAGAAGCTTTCTGAGAAACTGCTTAGTGTTCTGTTAATTCATCTCACAGAGTTACATCTGTATTTCGTGGATCTCTTTGCTAGCCTTATTTCTGTGGAATCTGAGAACAGATATTTCTGATCTCTTTGAAGACTATAGGGCCAAAGCAAATATCCTCCGATAACAAAGAGAAAGAAGCTTTCTGAGAAACTTCTTTGTTTTCTGTGAAATCATCTCACAGAGGTACAGCGTTCCCCTCAAGTAGCCTTTCGCTAAGACAGTTCTTCTGGAATTGGCAATGTGATAATTGGAAGCCCATAGAGGGCTATGGTGAAAAAGGAAATATCCTCAGATGAAATCTGGAAAGAAGCTTTCCGAGAAACTGCTTAGTGTTCTGTTAATTCATCTCACAGAGTTACATCGGTATTTCGTGGATCTCTTTGCTAGCCTTATTTCTGTAGAATCTGAGAACTGATATTTCGGATCCCTTTGAAGACTATAGGGCCAAAGGAAATATCCTCCGATAACAAAGAGAAAGAAGCTTTCTGAGAAACTTCTTTGTGTTCTGTGAAATCATCTCACAGAGTTACAGCTTTCCCCTCAAGAGCCCTTTCGCTAAGACAGTTCTTGTGGAATCGGCAAAGTGATATTTGGAAGCCCATAGAGGGCTATGGTGAAAAAGGAAATATCCTCAGATGAAATCTGGAAAGAAGCTTTCTGAGAAACTGCTTAGTGTTCTCTTAATTCATCTCACAGTGTTTCATCTGTATTTCGTGGATGTCTTTGCTAGCCTTATTTCTGTGGAATCTGAGAACAGATATTTCGTATCCCTTGGAAGTCTATAGGGCCAAAGGAAATATCCTCCGATAACAAAGAGAAAGAAGCTTTGTGAGAAACTTCTTTGTGTTCTGTGAAATCATCTCACAGAGTTACAGCAATCCCCTGAAGAAGCCTTTCGCTAAGACAGTTCTTGTGGAATTGGCAAAGTGATATTTGGAAGCCCATAGAGGGCTATGGTGAAAAAGGAAGTATCCTCAGATGAAATCTGGAAAGAAGCTTTCTGAGAAACTGCTTAGTGTTCTGTTAATTCATCTCACAGAGTTACATCTGTATTTCGTGGATCTCTTTGCTAGCCTTATTTCTGTGGAATCTAAGAACAGATATTTCGGATCCCTTGGAAGACTACAGGGCCAAAGGAAATATCCTCCGATAACAAAGAGAAAGAAGCTTTCTGAGAAACTTCTTTGTGTTCTGTGAAATCATCTCACAGAGTTACAGCTTTCCCCTCAAGAAGCCTTTCGCTAAGGCAGTTCTTGTGGAATTGGCAAAGTGATATTTGGAAACTCATAGAGGGCTGTGGTGAAAAAAGAAATATCCTCAGATGAAATCTGGAAAGAAGCTTTCTGAGAAACTGCTTAGTGTTCTGTTAATTCATGTCACAGAGTTACATCTGTATTTCGTGGATCTCTTTGCTAGCCGTATTTCTGTGTAATCTGAGAACAGATATTTCGGATCCCTTGGAAGACTATAGGGCCAAAGGAAATATCCTCCGATAACAAAGAGAAAGAAGCTTACTGAGAAACTTCTTTGTGTTCTGTGAAATCATCTCACAGAGTTACAGCTTTCCCCTCAAGAACCCTTTCGCTAAGACAGTTCTTGTGGAATTGGCAAAGTGATATTTGGAAGCCCATAGAGGGCTATGGTGAAAAAGGAAATATCCTCAGATGAAATCTGGAAAGAAGCTTTCTGAGAAACTGCTTAGTGTTCTCTTAATTCATCTCACAGAATTACATCTGTATTTCGTGGATCTCTTTGCTAGCCTTATTTCTGTGGAATCTGAGAAGAGATATTTCGCATCCCTTTGAAGACTATAGGGCCAAAGGAAATATCCTCCGATAACAAACAGAAAGAAGCTTTCTGAGAAACTTCTTTGTGTTCTGTGAAATCATCTCACAAAGTTACAGCTTTCCCCTCAAGAAGCCTTTCGCTAAAACAGTTCTTGTGGAATTGGCAAAGTAATATTTGGAAGACCATTGAGGGTTATGGTGAAAAAGGAAATATCCTCAGATGAAATCTGTAAAGAAGCTTTCGGAGAAACTGCTTAGTGTTCTGTTAATTCATCTCACAGGGTTACATCTGTATTTCGTGGATCTCTTTGCTAGCCTTATTTCTGTGGAATCTGAGAACAGATATTTCGGATCCCTTGGAAGACCATAGGGCCAAAGGTAATATCCTCCGATAACAAAGAAAAAGAAGCTTTCTGGGAAACTTCTTTGTGTTCTGTGAAATCATCTCACAGAGTTACAGCTTTCCCCTCAAGGAGCCTTTCGCTAAGACAGTTCTTGTGGAATTGGCAAAGTGATATTTGGAAGCCCTTAGAGGGCTATAGTGAAAAAGGAAATATCCTCAAATGAAATCTGGAAAGAAGCTTTCTGAGAAACTGCTTAGTGTTCTGTTCATTCATCTCATAGTGTTACATCTGTATTTCGTGGATCTCTTTGCTAGCCTTATTTCTGTGGAATCTGAGAACAGATATTTCGGATCCCTTGGAAGACTATAGGGCTAAAGGAAATATCCTCCGATAACAAACAGAAAGAAGCTTTCTGAGAAACTTCTTTGTGTTTTGTGAAAACATCTCACAGAGTTACAGCTTTCCCCTCAAGAAGCCTTTCGCTAAGACAGTTCTTGTGGAATTGGCAAAGTGATATTTGGAAGCCCATAGAGGGCTATGGTGAAAAAGGAAATATTCTCAGATGAAATCTGGAAAGAAGCTTTCTGAGAAACTGCTTAGTGTTCTGTTAATTCATCTCACAGAGTTACATCTGTATTTCGTGGATCTCTTTGCTAGCCTTATTTCTGTGGAATCTGAGAACAGATATTTCGGATCCCTTGGAAGACTATAGGGCCAAAGGAAATATCCTCCGATAACAAAGAGAAAGAAGCTTTCTGAGAAACTTCTTTGTGTTCTGTGAAATCATCTCACAGAGTTACAGCATTCCCCTGAAGAAGCCTTTCGCTAAGACAGTTCTTGTGGAATTGGCAAAGTGATATTTGGAAGCCCATAGAGGGCTATGGTGAAAAAGGAAATATCCTCAGATGAAATCTGGAAAGAAGCTTTCTGAGAAACTGCTTAGTGTTCTGTTAATTCATCTCACAGAGTTACATCTGTATTTCGTGGATCTCTTTGCTAGCCTGATTTCTGTGGAATCTAAGAACAGATATTTCGGATCCCTTGGAAGACTACAGGGCCAAAGGAAATATCCTCCGATAACAAAGAGAAAGAAGCTTTCTGAGAAACTTCTTTGTGTTCCGTGAAATCATCTCACAGAGTTACAGCTTTCCCCTCAAGAAGCCTTTCGCTAAGGCAGTTCTTGTGGAATTGGCAAAGTGATATTTGGAAGCTCATAGAGGGCTGTGGTGAAAAAAGAAATATCCTCAGATGAAATCTGGAAAGAAGCTTTCTGAGAAACTGCTTAGTGTTCTGTTAATTCATGTCACAGAGTTACATCTGTATTTCATGGATCTCTTTGCTAGCCTTATTTCTGTGTAATCTGAGAACAGATATTTCGGATCCCTTTGAAGACTATAGGGCCAAAGGAAATATCCTCCGATAACAAAGAGAAAGAAGCTTTCTGAGAAACTTCTTTGTGTTCTGTGAAATCATCTCACAGAGTTACAGCTTTCCCCTCAAGGACCCTTTCGCTAAGACAGTCCTTGTGGAATTGGCAAAGTGATATTTGGAAGCCCATAGAGGGCTATGGTGAAAAAGGAAATATCCTCAGATGAAATCTGGAAAGAAGCTTTCTGAGAAACTGCTTAGTGTTCTGTTAATTCATCTCACAGAATTACATCTGTATTTGGTGGATCTCTTTTCTAGGCTTATTTCTGTGGAATCTCAGAACAGATATTTCGGATCCCTTGGAAGACTATAGGGCCAAAGGAAATATCCTCCGATAACAAAGAGAAAGAAGCTTTCTGAGAAACTTCTTTGTGTTCTGTGAAATCATCTCATAGAGTTACAGGTTTCGCCTCAAGAAGCCTTTCGCTAAGACAGTTCTTGTGGAATTGGCAAAGTGATATTTGGAAGCCCATAGAGGACTATGGTGAAAAAGGAAATATCCTCAAATGAAATCCGGAAAGAAGCTTTCTGAGAAACTCCTTAGTGTTCTGTTAATTCTTCTCACCGAGTTACATCTGTATTTCTTGGATCTCTTTGCTAGCCTTATTTCTGTGGAATCTGAGAACAGATATTTCGGATCCCTTGGAAGACTACAGGGCCAAAGGAAATATCCTCCGATAACAAAGATAGAGAAGCTTTTTGAGAAATTTTTTTGTGTTCTGTGAAATGATCTCACAGAGTTACAGCTTTCCCCTCAAGAAGCCTTTCGCTAAGACAGTTCTTCTGGAATTGGCAAAGTGATATTTGGAAGCCCCTAGAGGGCTATGGTGAAAAAGGAAATATCCTCAGATGAAATCTGGAAAGAAGCTTTCTGAGAAACTGCTTAGTGTTCTGATAATTCATTTCTCAGAGTTACATCTGTATTTCATGGATTTCTTTGCTCGCCTTATTTCTGTGGAATCTGAGAACAGATATTTCGGATCCCTTTGAAGACTATAGGGCCAAAGGAAATATCCTCCGATAACAAAGAGAAAGAAGCTTTGTGAGAAACTTCTTTGTGTTCTGTGAAATCATCAAACAGAGTTACAGCTTTCCTCTCAAGAAGCCTTTCGCTAAGACAGTTCTTGTGGAATTGGCAATGTGATAATTGGAAGCCCATTGAGGGCTATGGTGAAAAAGGAAATATCCTCAGATGAAATCTGGAAAGAAGCTTTCTGAGAAACTGCTTAGTGTTCTGTTAATTCATGTCACAGAGTTACATCTGTATTTCGTGGATCTCTTTGCTAGCCTTATTTCTGTGGAATCTGAGAACAGATATTTCGGATCCCTTGGAAGACTATAGGGCCAAAGGAAATGTCCTCCGATAAAAAAGAGAAAGAAACTTTCTGAGAAACTTCTTTGTGTTCTGTGAAATCATGTCACAGAGTTACAGCTTTCCCCTCAAGAAGACTTTCGCTAAGACAGTTCTTCTGGAATTGACAAAGTGATATTTGGAAGCCCATAGAGGGGTATGGTGAAAAAGGAAATATCCTCAGATGAAATCTGGAAAGAAGCTTTCTGAGAAACTGCTTAGTGTTCTGTTAATTCATCTCACAGAGTTACATCGGTATTTCGTGGATCTCTTTGCTAGCCTTATTTCTGTGTAATCTGAGAACAGATATTTCGGATCCCTTTGAAGACTATAGGGCCAAAGGAAATATCCTCTGATAACAAAGAGAAAGAAGCTTTCTGAGAAACTTCTTTGTGTTCTGTGAAATCATCTCACAGAGTTACAGCTTTCCCCTCAAGAAGCCTTTTGCTAAAACAGTTCTTGTGGAATGGGCAAAGTAATATTTGGAAGACCATTGAGGGCTATGGTGAAAAAGGAAATATCCTCAGATGAAATCTGGAAAGAAGCTTTCGGAGAAACTGCTTAGTGTTCTGTTAATTCATCTCAGAGAGTTACATCTGTATTTCGCGGATCTCTTTGCTAGCCTTATTTCTGTGGAATCTGAGAACAGATATTTCGGATCCCTTGGAAGACCATAGGGCCAAAGGTAATATCCTCCGAAAACAAAGAGAAAGAAGCTTTCTGGGAAACTTCTTTGTGTTCTGTGAAATCATCTCACAGAGTTACAGCTTTCCCCTCAAGAAGCCTTTCGCTAAGACAGTTCTTGTGGAATTGGCAAAGTGATATTTGGAAGCCCATAGAGGGCTACGGTGAAAAAGAAAATATCCTCAGATGAAATCTGGAAAGAAGCTTTCTGAGAAACTGCTTAGTGTTCTGTTAATTCATCTCACAGAGTTACATCTGTATTTCGTGGATCTCTTTGCTAGCCTTATTTCTGTGGAATCTGAGAACAGATATTTCGGATCCCTTGGAAGACTGTAGGGCTAAAGGAAATATCCTCCGATAACAAAGAGAAAGAAGCTTTCTGAGAAACTTCTTTGTGTTCTGTGAAATCATCTCAGAGAGTTTCAGCTTTCCCCTCAAGGAGCCTTTCGCTAAGACAGTTCTTGTGGAATTGGCAAAGTGATATTTGGAAGCCCATAGAGGGCTATAGTGAAAAAGGAAATATCCTCAGATGAAATCTGGAAAGAAGATTTCTGAGAAACTGCTTAGTGTTCTGTTAATTCATCTCACAGTGTTACATCTGTATTTCGTGAATCTCTTTGCTAGCCTTATTTCTGTGGAATCTGAGAACAGATATTTCGGATCCCTTGGAAGACCGTAGGGCCAAAGGAAATATCCTCCGATAACAAAGAGAAAGAAGCTTTCTGAGAAACTTCTTTGTGTTCTGTGAAATCATCTCACAGAGTTACAGCTTTCCCCTCAAGAACCCTTCCGCTAAGGTAGTTCTTGTGGAATTGGCAAAGTGATATTTGGAAGCCCTTAGAGGGCTATGGTGAAAATGGAAATATCCTGAGATGAAATCTGGAAAGAAGCTTTCTGAGAAACTGCTTATTTTTCGGTTAATTCATCTCACAGAGGTACATCTGTATTTCTTGGATCTCTTTGCTAGCCTTATTTCTGTGGAATATGAGAACAGATATTTCGGATCCCTTTTAAGACTATAGGGCCAAAGGAAATATCCTCCGATAACAAACAGAAAGAAGCTTTCTGAGGAACTTCTTTGTGTTCTGTGAAATCATCTCACAGAGTTACAGCTTTCTCCTCAAGAAGCCTTTCCCTAAGACAGTTGTGGAATTGGCAAAGTGATATTTGGAATCCCCTAGAGGGCTATGGTGAAAAAGGAAATATCCTCAGATAAAATCTGGAAAGAAGCTTTCTGAGAAACTGCTTAGTGTTCTGTTAATTCATCTCACAGAGTTACATCTGTATTTCGTGGATCTCTTTGCTAGCCTTATTTCTGTGGAATCTGAGAACAGATATTTCTGATCTCTTTGAAGACTATAGGGCCAAAGCAAATATCCTCCGATAACAAAGAGAAAGAAGCTTTCTGAGAAACTTCTTTGTTTTCTGTGAAATCATCTCACAGAGGTACAGCGTTCCCCTCAAGTAGCCTTTCGCTAAGACAGTTCTTCTGGAATTGGCAATGTGATAATTGGAAGCCCATAGAGGGCTATGGTGAAAAAGGAAATATCCTCAGATGAAATCTGGAAAGAAGCTTTCCGAGAAACTGCTTAGTGTTCTGTTAATTCATCTCACAGAGTTACATCGGTATTTCGTGGATCTCTTTGCTAGCCTTATTTCTGTAGAATCTGAGAACTGATATTTCGGATCCCTTTGAAGACTATAGGGCCAAAGGAAATATCCTCCGATAACAAAGAGAAAGAAGCTTTCTGAGAAACTTCTTTGTGTTCTGTGAAATCATCTCACAGAGTTACAGCTTTCCCCTCAAGAGCCCTTTCGCTAAGACAGTTCTTGTGGAATCGGCAAAGTGATATTTGGAAGCCCATAGAGGGCTATGGTGAAAAAGGAAATATCCTCAGATGAAATCTGGAAAGAAGCTTTCTGAGAAACTGCTTAGTGTTCTCTTAATTCATCTCACAGAGTTTCATCTGTATTTCGTGGATGTCTTTGCTAGCCTTATTTCTGTGGAATCTGAGAACAGATATTTCGTATCCCTTGGAAGTCTATAGGGCCAAAGGAAATATCCTCCGATAACAAAGAGAAAGAAGCTTTGTGAGAAACTTCTTTGTGTTCTGTGAAATCATCTCACAGAGTTACAGCAATCCCCTGAAGAAGCCTTTCGCTAAGACAGTTCTTGTGGAATTGGCAAAGTGATATTTGGAAGCCCATAGAGGGCTATGGTGAAAAAGGAAGTATCCTCAGATGAAATCTGGAAAGAAGCTTTCTGAGAAACTGCTTAGTGTTCTGTTAATTCATCTCACAGAGTTACATCTGTATTTCGTGGATCTCTTTGCTAGCCTTATTTCTGTGGAATCTAAGAACAGATATTTCGGATCCCTTGGAAGACTACAGGGCCAAAGGAAATATCCTCCGATAACAAAGAGAAAGAAGCTTTCTGAGAAACTTCTTTGTGTTCTGTGAAATCATCTCACAGAGTTACAGCTTTCCCCTTAAGAAGCCTTTCGCTAAGGCAGTTCTTGTGGAATTGGCAAAGTGATATTTGGAAGCTCATAGAGGGCTGTGGTGAAAAAAGAAATATCCTCAGATGAAATCTGGAAAGAAGCTTTCTGAGAAACTGCTTAGTGTTCTGTTAATTCATGTCACAGAGTTACATCTGTATTTCGTGGATCTCTTTGCTAGCCGTATTTCTGTGTAATCTGAGAACAGATATTTCGGATCCCTTTGAAGACTATAGGGCCAAAGGAAATATCCTCCGATAACAAAGAGAAAGAAGCTTACTGAGAAACTTCTTTGTGTTCTGTGAAATCATCTCACAGAGTTACAGCTTTCCCCTCAAGAACCCTTTCGCTAAGACAGTTCTTGTGGAATTGGCAAAGTGATATTTGGAAGCCCATAGAGGGCTATGGTGAAAAAGGAAATATCCTCAGATGAAATCTGGAAAGAAGCTTTCTGAGAAACTGCTTAGTGTTCTGTTAATTCATCTCACAGAATTACATCTGTATTTGGTGGATCTCTTTTCTAGGCTTATTTCTGTGGAATCTGAGAACAGATATTTCGGATCCCTTGGAAGACTATAGGGCCAAAGGAAATATCCTCCGATAACAAAGAGAAAGTAGCTTTGTGAGAAACCTCTTTGTGTTCTTTGAAATCATCTAACAGAGTTACAGCTTTCCTCTCAAGAAGCCTTTCGCTAAGACAGTTCTTGTGGAATTGGCAATGTGATATTTGGAAGCCCATTGAGGGCTATGGTGAAAAAGGAAATATCCTCAGATGAAATCTGGAAAGAATCTTTCTGAGAAACTGCTTAGTGTTCTGTTAATTCATGTCGCAGAGTTACATCTGTATTTCGTGGATCTCTTTGCTAGCCTTATTTCTGTGGAATCTGAGAACAGATATTTCGGATCCCTTTGAAGACTATAGGGCCAAAGGAAATATCCTCCGATAAGAAAGAGAAAGAAGCTTTCTGAGAAACTTCTTTGTGTTCTGTGAAATCATCTCACAGAGTTACAGCTTTCCCCTCCAGAAGCCTTTCGCTAAGACAGTTCTTGTGGAATTGGCAAAGTGATATTTGGAAGCCCATAGAGGGCTATGGTGAAAAAGGAAATATCCTCAGATGAAATCTGGAAAGAAGCTTTCTGAGAAACTGCTTAGTGTTCTCTTAATTCATCTCACAGAATTACATCTGTATTTCGTGGATCTCTTTGCTAGCCTTATTTCTGTGGAATCTGAGAAGAGATATTTCGCATCCCTTTGAAGACTATAGGGCCAAAGGAAATATCCTCCGATAACAAACAGAAAGAAGCTTTCTGAGAAACTTCTTTGTGTTCTGTGAAATCATCTCACAAAGTTACAGCTTTCCCCTCAAGAAGCCTTTCGCTAAAACAGTTCTTGTGGAATTGGCAAAGTAATATTTGGAAGACCATTGAGGGTTATGGTGAAAAAGGAAATATCCTCAGATGAAATCTGTAAAGAAGCTTTCGGAGAAACTGCTTAGTGTTCTGTTAATTCATCTCACAGGGTTACATCTGTATTTCGTGGATCTCTTTGCTAGCCTTATTTCTGTGGAATCTGAGAACAGATATTTCGGATCCCTTGGAAGACCATAGGGCCAAAGGTAATATCCTCCGATAACAAAGAAAAAGAAGCTTTCTGGGAAACTTCTTTGTGTTCTGTGAAATCATCTCACAGAGTTACAGCTTTCCCCTCAAGGAGCCTTTCGCTAAGACAGTTCTTGTGGAATTGGCAAAGTGATATTTGGAAGCCCATAGAGGGCTATAGTGAAAAAGGAAATATCCTCAAATGAAATCTGGAAAGAAGCTTTCTGAGAAACTGCTTAGTGTTCTGTTCATTCATCTCATAGTGTTACATCTGTATTTTGTGGATCTCTTTGCTAGCCTTATTTCTGTGGAATCTGAGAACAGATATTTCGGATCCCTTGGAAGACTATAGGGCCAAAGGAAATATCCTCCGATAACAAACAGAAAGAAGCTTTCTGAGAAACTTCTTTGTGTTTTGTGAAAACATCTCACAGAGTTACAGCTTTCCCCTCAAGAAGCCTTTCGCTAAGACAGTTCTTGTGGAATTGGCAAAGTGATATTTGGAAGCCCATAGAGGGCTATGGTGAAAAAGGAAATATTCTCAGATGAAATCTGGAAAGAAGCTTTCTGAGAAACTGCTTAGTGTTCTGTTAATTCATCTCACAGAGTTACATCTGTATTTCGTGGATCTCTTTGCTAGCCTTATTTCTGTGGAATCTGAGAACAGATATTTCGGATCCCTTGGAAGACTATAGGGCCAAAGGAAATATCCTCCGATAACAAAGAGAAAGAAGCTTTCTGAGAAACTTCTTTGTGTTCTGTGAAATCATCTCATAGAGTTACAGGTTTCGCCTCAAGAAGCCTTTCGCTAAGACAGTTCTTGTGGAATTGGCAAAGTGATATTTGGAAGCCCATAGAGGACTATGGTGAAAAAGGAAATATCCTCAAATGAAATCCGGAAAGAAGCTTTCTGAGAAACTCCTTAGTGTTCTGTTAATTCTTCTCACCGAGTTACATCTGTATTTCTTGGATCTCTTTGCTAGCCTTATTTCTGTGGAATCTGAGAACAGATATTTCGGATCCCTTGGAAGACTACAGGGCCAAAGGAAATATCCTCCGATAACAAAGATAGAGAAGCTTTTTGAGAAATTTTTTTGTGTTCTGTGAAATGATCTCACAGAGTTACAGCTTTCCCCTCAAGAAGCCTTTCGCTAAGACAGTTCTTCTGGAATTGGCAAAGTGATATTTGGAAGCCCCTAGAGGGCTATGGTGAAAAAGGAAATATCCTCAGATGAAATCTGGAAAGAAGCTTTCTGAGAAACTGCTTAGTGTTCTGATAATTCATGTCTCAGAGTTACATCTGTATTTCATGGATTTCTTTGCTCGCCTTATTTCTGTGGAATCTGAGAACAGATATTTCGGATCCCTTTGAAGACTATAGGGCCAAAGGAAATATCCTCCGATAACAAAGAGAACGAAGCTTTCTGAGAAACTTCTTTGTATTCTGTGAAATCATCTCACAGAGTTACAGCTTTCCCCTCAAGAAGCCGTTCGCTAAGACAGTTCTTGTGGAATTGGCAAAGTGATATTTGGAAGCCCATAGAGGGCTATGGTGAAAAAGGAAATATCGTCAGATGAAATATGGAAAGATGCTTTCGGAGAAACTGCACTGTGATATGTGACTTCCACTCACAGAGTTACATCTGTATTTCGTGGATCTCTTTGCTAGCCTTATTTCGGTGGAATCTTAGAACAGATATATCGGATCCCTTTGAAGTCTACAGGGCCAAAGGAAATAACTTCTGATAACAAAGAGAAAGAAGCTTTCTGAGAAACTTCTTTGTGTTCTGTGAAATCAACTCACAGAGTTACAGCTTTCTCCTCAAGAAGCCTTTCGCTAAGACAGTTCCTGTGGAATTGGCAAAGTGATATTTGGAAGACCACAGAGGGCTATGTTGAAAAAGGAAATAGCCTCAGATGAAATCTGGAAAAAAGCTTTCTGAGAAACTGCTCAGTGTTCTGTTAATTCATCTCACAGAGTTACATCTGTATTTCGTGGATCTCTTTGCTAGCCTTATTTCTGTGGAATCTGGGAACAGATATTTCGGATCCCTTTGAAAATTATAGGGCCAAAGGAAATATACTCCGATAACCAAGAGAAAGAAGCTTTCTGAGAAACTTCTTTGTGTTCTGTGAAATCATCTCACAGAGTTACAGCTTTCTCCTCAAGAAGCCTTTCGCTAAGACAGTTCTTGTGGAATTGGCAAAGTGATATTTGGAAGCCCATAGAGGGCAATGGTGGAAATGGAAATATCCTCGGATGAAATCTGGAAAGAAGCTTTTTGAGAAAATGCTTAGTGTTCTGTTAATTCATCTTACAGAGTTACATCTGTATTTCGTGGATCTCTTTGCTAGCCTCTTTTCTGTGGAATCTGAGGACAGATATTTCGGATCCCTTTGAAGACTATAGGGCCAAAGGAAATATCCTCCGATAACAAAGAGAAAGAAGCTTTCTGAGAAACTTCTTTGTGTTCTGTGAAATCATCTCACAGAGTTACAGCTTTCCCCTCAAGAAGCCTTTCGCTAAGACAGTTCTTGTGGAATTGGCAAAGTGATATTTGGAAGCCCATAGAGGGCTATGGTGAAAAAGGAAATAGCCTCAGATGAAATCTGGAAAAAAGCTTTCTGAGAAACTGCTTAGTGTTCTGTTAATTCATCTCACAGAGTTACATCTGTATTTCGTGGATATCTTTGCTAGCCTTATTTCTGTGGAATCTGAGAGCAGATATTTCGGATCCCTTGGAAGACTATAGGGCCTAAGGAAATATCCTCCGATAACAAAGAGAAAGAAGCTTTCTGAGAAACTTCTTTGTGTTCTGTGAAATCATCTCACAGAGTTACAGCTTTACCCTCAAGAAGCCTTTCGCTAAGACAGTTCTTGTGGAATTGGCAAAGTGATATTTGGAAGCCCTTAGAGGTCTATGTTGAAAAAGGAAATATCCTCTGATGAAATCTGGAAAGAAGCTTTCTGAGAAACTGCTCTGTGATATGTGACTTCCACTCACAGAGTTACATCTGTATTTCGTGGATCTCTTTGCTAGCCTTCTTTCTGTGGAATCTGAGAACAGATATATCGGATCCCTTTGAAGACTATAGGGCCAAAGGAAATAACTTCCGTTAACAAAGAGAAAGAAGCTTTCTGAGAAACTTCTTTGTGTTCTGTGAAATCATCTCACAGTGTTACAGCTTTCCCCTCAAGGAGCTTTTCGCTAAGACAGTTCTTGTGGAATTGGCAAAGTGATATTTTGAAGACCGTAGAGGGCTATGATGAAAAAGGAAATAACCTCAGATGAAATCTGGAAAGAAGATTTCTGAGAAACTACTTAGTGTTCTGTTAATTAATCTCACAGTGTTACAGCTTCCCCTCAATCAGCCTTTCGCTAAGATAGTTCTTGTGGAATTGGCAATGTGATATTTGGAAGCCGGTAAAGGTCTATGGAGAAAAGGGAAATATCCTCAGATGAAATCTGGAAAGAAGCTTTCTGAGAAACTACTTAGTGTTCTGTTAATTCACATCACAGAGTTACATCTGTATTTCGTGGATCTCTTTGCTAGCCTTATTTCTGTGGAATCTGAGAACAGATATTTCGGATCCCTTTGAAGACTATAGGGCCAAAGGAAATATCCTCTGATAACATAGAGAAAGAAGCTTTCTGAGAAACTTCTTTGTGTTCTGTGAAATCATCTCACAGAGTTACAGGTTTCGCCTCAAGAAGCCTTTCGCTAAGACAGTTCTTGTGGAATTGGCAAAGTGATATTTGGAAGAACATAGAGGGCTATGGTGAAAAAGGAAATATCCTCAGATGAAATCTGGAAAGAAGCTTTCTGAGAAACTGCTCTGTGATATGTGACTTCCACTCACAGAGTTACATCTGTATTTCGTGGATCTCTTTGCTGGCCTTATTTCGGTGGAATCTTAGAACAGATATATCCGATCCCTTTGAAGACTACAGGGCCAAAGGAAATAACTTCCGATAACAAAGAGAAAGAAGCTGTCTGAGAAACTTCTTTGTGTTCTGTGAAATCATCTCACAGAGTTACAGCTTTCCCCTCAAGGACCCTTTCGCTAAGACAGTCCTTGTGGAATTGGCAAAGTGATATTTGGAAGCCCATAGAGGGCTATGGTGAAAAAGGAAATATCCTCAGATGAAATCTGGAAAGAAGCTTTCTGAGAAACTGCTTAGTGTTCTGTTAATTCATCTCACAGAATTACATCTGTATTTGGTGGATCTCTTTTCTAGGCTTATTTCTGTGGAATCTCAGAACAGATATTTCGGATCCCTTGGAAGACTATAGGGCCAAAGGAAATATCCTCCGATAACAAAGAGAAAGAAGCTTTCTGAGAAACTTCTTTGTGTTCTGTGAAATCATCTCATAGAGTTACAGGTTTCGCCTCAAGAAGTCTTTCGCTAAGACAGTTCTTGTGGAATTGGCAAAGTGATATTTGGAAGCCCATAGAGGACTATGGTGAAAAAGGAAATATCCTCAAATGAAATCCGGAAAGAAGCTTTCTGAGAAACTCCTTAGTGTTCTGTTAATTCTTCTCACCGAGTTACATCTGTATTTCTTGGATCTCTTTGCTAGCCTTATTTCTGTGGAATCTAAGAACAGATATTTCGGATCCCTTGGAAGACTACAGGGCCAAAGGAAATATCCTCCGATAACAAAGATAGAGAAGCTTTCTGAGAAATTTTTTTGTGTTCTGTGAAATCATCTCACAGAGTTACAGCTTTCCCCTCAAGAAGCCTTTCGCTAAGACAGTTCTTCTGGAATTGGCAAAGTGATATTTGGAAGCCCATAGAGGGCTATGGTGAAAAAGGAAATATCAGATGAAATATGGAAAGATGCTTTCGGAGAAACTGCACTGTGATATGTGACTTCCACTCACAGAGTTACATCTGTATTTCGTGGATCTCTTTGCTAGCCTTATTTCGGTGGAATCTTAGAACAGATATATCGGATCCCTTTGAAGTCTACAGGGCCAAAGGAAATAACTTCTGATAACAAAGAGAAAGAAGCTTTCTGAGAAACTTCTTTGTGTTCTGTGAAATCAACAAACAGAGTTACAGCTTTCTCCTCAAGAAGCCTTTCGCTAAGACAGTTCCTGTGGAATTGGCAAAGTGATATTTGGAAGACCACAGAGGGCTATGTTGAAAAAGGAAATAGCCTCAGATGAAATCTGGAAAAAAGCTTTCTGAGAAACTGCTCAGTGTTCTGTTAATTCATCTCACAGAGTTACATCTGTATTTCGTGGATCTCTTTGCTAGCCTTATTTCTGTGGAATCTGGGAACAGATATTTCGGATCCCTTTGAAAATTATAGGGCCAAAGGAAATATACTCCGATAACCAAGAGAAAGAAGCTTTCTGAGAAACTTCTTTGTGTTCTGTGAAATCATCTCACAGAGTTACAGCTTTCTCCTCAAGAAGCCTTTCGCTAAGACAGTTCTTGTGGAATTGGCAAAGTGATATTTGGAAGCCCATAGAGGGCAATGGTGGAAATGGAAATATCCTCGGATGAAATCTGGAAAGAAGCTTTTTGAGAAACTGCTTAGTGTTCTGTTAATTCATCTTACAGAGTTACATCTGTATTTCGTGGATATCTTTGCTAGCCTTATTTCTGTGGAATCTGAGAACAGATATTTCGGATCCCTTGGAAGACTATAGGGTCTAAGGAAATATCCTCCGATAACAAAGAGAAAGAAGCTTTCTGGAAACTTCTTTGTGTTCTGTGAAATCATCTCACAGAGTTACAGCTTTCCCCTCAAGATGCCTTTCGCTAAGACAGTTCTTGTGGAATTGGCAAAGTGATATTTGGAAGCCCTTAGAGGTCTATGGTGAAAAAGGAAATATCCTCAGATGAAATCTGGAAAGAAGCTTTCTGAGAAACTGCTTAGTGTTCTGTTAATTCACATCACAGAGTTACATCTGTATTTCGTGGATCTCTTTGCTAGCCTTATTTCTGTGGAATCTGAGAGCAGATATTTCGGATCCCTTTGAAGACTATAGGGCCAAAGGAAATATCCTCCGATAACATAGAGAAAGAAGCTTTCTGAGAAACTTCTTTGTGTTCTGTGAAATCATCTCACAGAGTTACAGGTTTCGCCTCAAGAAGCCTTTCGCTAAGACAGTTCTTGTGGAATTGGCAAAGTGATATTTGGAAGCACATAGAGGGCTATGGTGAAAAAGGAAATATCCTCAGATGAAATCTGGAAAGAAGCTTTCTGAGAAACTGCTCTGTGATATGTGACTTCCACTCACAGAGTTACATCTGTATTTCATGGATCTCTTTGCTGGCCTTATTTCGGTGGAATCTTAGAACAGATATATCGGATCCCTTTGAAGACTATAGGGCCAAAGGAAATAACTTCCGATAACAAAGAGAAAGAAGCTGTCTGAGAAACTTCTTTGTGTTCTGTGAAATCAACTCACAGAGTTACAGCTTGCTCCTCAAGAAGCCTTTCGCTAAGACAGTTCCTGTGGAATTGGCAAAGTGATATTTGGAAGCCCATAGAAGGCTATGGTGAAAAAGGAAATATCCTCAGAAGAAATCTGGAAAGAAGCTTTCGGAGAAACTGCTTAGTGTTCTGTTAATTCATCTCACAGAGTTACATCTGTATTTCGTGGATCTGTTTGCTAGCCGTATTTCTGTGTAATCTGAGAACAGATATTTCGGATCCCTTGGAAGACTATAGGGCCAAAGGAAATATCCTCCGATAACAAAGAGAAAGAAGCTTTCTGAGAAACTTCTTTGTGTTCTGTGAAATCATCTCACAGAGTTACAGCTTTCCCCTCAAGAACCCTTTCGCTAAGACAGTTCTTGTGGAATTGGCAAAGTGATATTTGGAAGCCCATAGAGGGCTATGGTGAAAAAGGAAATATCCTCAGATGAAATCTGGAAAGAAGCTTTCTGAGAAACTGCTTAGTGTTCTGTTAATTCATCTCACAGAATTACATCTGTATTTGGTGGATCTCTTTTCTTGGCTTATTTCTGTGGAATCTGAGAACAGATATTTCGGATCCCTTGGAAGACTATAGGGCCAAAGGAAATATCCTCCGATAACAAAGAGAAAGTAGCTTTGTGAGAAACTTCTTTGTGTCCTGTGAAATCATCTAACAGAGTTACAGCTTTCCTCTCAAGAAGCCTTTCGCTAAGACAGTTCTTGTGGAATTGGCAATGTGATATTTGGAAGCCCATTGAGGGCTATGGTAAAAAGGAAATATCCTCAGATGAAATCTGGAAAGAATCTTTCTGAGAAACTGCTTAGTGTTCTGTTAATTCATGTCACAGAGTTACATCTGTATTTCGTGGATCTCTTTGCTAGCCTTATTTCTGTGGAATCTGAGAACAGATATTTCGGATCCCTTTGAAGACTATAGGGCCAAAGGAAATATCCTCCGATAAGAAAGAGAAAGAAGCTTTCTGAGAAACTTCTTTGTGTTCTGTGAAAACATCTCACAGAGTTACAGCTTTCCCCTCAAGAAGCCTTTCGCTAAAACAGTTCTTGTGGAATTGGCAAAGTAATATTTGGAAGACCATTGAGGGTTATGGTGAAAAAGGAAATATCCTCAGATGAAATCTGGAAAGAAGCTTTCGGAGAAACTGCTTAGTGTTCTGTTAATTCATCTCACAGGGTTACATCTGTATTTCGGGGATCTCTTTGCTAGCCTTATTTCTGTGGAATCTGAGAACAGATATTTCGGATCCCTTGGAAGACCATAGGGCCAAAGGTAATATCCTCCGATAACAAAGAAAAAGAAGCTTTCTGGGAAACTTCTTTGTGTTCTGTGAAATCATCTCACAGAGTTACAGCTTTCCCCTCAAGGAGCCTTTCGCTAAGACAGTTCTTGTGGAATTGGCAAAGTGATATTTGGAAGCCCATAGAGGGCTATAGTGAAAAAGGAAATATCCTCAAATGAAATCTGGAAAGAAGCTTTCTGAGAAACTGCTTAGTGTTCTGTTCATTCATCTCATAGTGTTACATCTGTATTTCGTGGATCTCTTTGCTAGCCTTATTTCTGTGGAATCTGAGAACAGATATTTCGGATCCCTTGGAAGACTATAGGGCCAAAGGAAATATCCTCCGATAACAAACAGAAAGAAGCTTTCTGAGAAACTTCTTTGTGTTTTGTGAAAACATCTCACAGAGTTACAGCTTTCCCCTCAAGAAGCCTTTCGCTAAGACAGTTCTTGTGGAATTGGCAAAGTGATATTTGGAAGCCCATAGAGGGCTATGGTGAAAAAGGAAATATTCTCATGAAATCTGGAAAGAAGCTTTCTGAGAAACTGCTTAGTGTTCTGTTAATTCATCTCACAGAGTTACATCTGTATTTCGTGGATCTCTTTGCTAGCCTTATTTCTGTGGAATCTGAGAACAGATATTTCGGATCCCTTGGAAGACTATAGGGCCAAAGGAAATATCCTCCGATAAGAAAGAGAAAGAAGCTTTCTGAGAAACTTCTTTGTGTTCTGTGAAATCATCTCACAGAGTTACAGCATTCCCCTGAAGAAGCCTTTCGCTAAGACAGTTCTTGTGGAATTGGCAAAGTGATATTTAGAAGCCCAGAGAGGGCTATGGTGAAAAAGGAAATATCCTCAGATGAAATCTGGAAAGAAGGTTTCTGAGAAACTGCTTAGTGTTCTGTTAATTCATCTCACAGAGTTACATCTGTATTTCGTGGATCTCTTTGCTAGCCTGATTTCTGTGGAATCTAAGAACAGATATTTCGGATCCCTTGGAAGACTACAGGGCCAAAGGAAATATCCTCCGATAACAAAGAGAAAGAAGCTTTCTGAGAAACTTCTTTGTGTTCCGTGAAATCATCTCACAGAGTTACAGCTTTCCCCTCAAGAAGCCTTTCGCTAAGGCAGTTCTTGTGGAATTGGCAAAGTGATATTTGGAAGCCCATAGAGGGCTGTGGTGAAAAAAGAAATATCCTCAGATGAAATCTGGAAAGAAGCTTTCTGAGAAACTGCTCTGTGATATGTGACTTCCACTCACAGTTACATCTGTATTTCGTGGATCTCTTTGCTAGCCTTCTTTCTGTGGAATCTGAGAACAGATATATCGGATCCCTTTGAAGACTATAGGGCCAAAGGAAATAACTTCCGTTAACAAGGAGAAAGAAGCTTTCTGAGACACTTCTTTGTGTTCTGTGAAATCATCTCACAGTGTTACAGCTTTCCCCTCAAGGAGCTTTTCGCTAAGACAGTTCTTGTGGAATTGGCAAAGTGATATTTGGAAGACCGTAGAGGGCTATGATGAAAAAGGAAATAACCTCAGATGAAATCTGGAAAGAAGCTTTCTGAGAAACTACTTAGTGTTCTGTTAATTCATCTCACAGAATTACATCTGTATTTGGTGGATCTCTTTTCTTGGCTTATTTCTGTGGAATCTGAGAACAGATATTTCGGATCCCTTGGAAGACTATAGGGCCAAAGGAAATATCCTCCGATAACAAAGAGAAAGTAGCTTTGTGAGAAACTTCTTTGTGTCCTGTGAAATCATCTAACAGAGTTACAGCTTTCCTCTCAAGAAGCCTTTCGCTAAGACAGTTCTTGTGGAATTGGCAATGTGATATTTGGAAGCCCATTGAGGGCTATGGTGAAAAAGGAAATATCCTCAGATGAAATCTGGAAAGAATCTTTCTGAGAAACTGCTTAGTGTTCTGTTAATTCATGTCACAGAGTTACATCTGTATTTCGTGGATCTCTTTGCTAGCCTTATTTCTGTGGAATCTGAGAACAGATATTTCGGATCCCTTTGAAGACTATAGGGCCAAAGGAAATATCCTCCGATAAGAAAGAGAAAGAAGCTTTCTGAGAAACTTCTTTGTGTTCTGTGAAAACATCTCACAGAGTTACAGCTTTCCCCTCAAGAAGCCTTTCGCTAAAACAGTTCTTGTGGAATTGGCAAAGAAATATTTGGAAGACCATTGAGGGTTATGGTGAAAAAGGAAATATCCTCAGATGAAATCTGGAAAGAAGCTTTCGGAGAAACTGCTTAGTGTTCTGTTAATTCATCTCACAGGGTTACATCTGTATTTCGGGGATCTCTTTGCTAGCCTTATTTCTGTGGAATCTGAGAACAGATATTTCGGATCCCTTGGAAGACCATAGGGCCAAAGGTAATATCCTCCGATAACAAAGAAAAAGAAGCTTTCTGGGAAACTTCTTTGTGTTCTGTGAAATCATCTCACAGAGTTACAGCTTTCCCCTCAAGGAGCCTTTCGCTAAGACAGTTCTTGTGGAATTGGCAAAGTGATATTTGGAAGCCCATAGAGGGCTATAGTGAAAAAGGAAATATCCTCAAATGAAATCTGGAAAGAAGCTTTCTGAGAAACTGCTTAGTGTTCTGTTCATTCATCTCATAGTGTTACATCTGTATTTCGTGGATCTCTTTGCTAGCCTTATTTCTGTGGAATCTGAGAACAGATATTTCGGATCCCTTGGAAGACTATAGGGCCAAAGGAAATATCCTCCGATAACAAACAGAAAGAAGCTTTCTGAGAAACTTCTTTGTGTTTTGTGAAAACATCTCACAGAGTTACAGCTTTCCCCTCAAGAAGCCTTTCGCTAAGACAGTTCTTGTGGAATTGGCAAAGTGATATTTGGAAGCCCATAGAGGGCTATGGTGAAAAAGGAAATATTCTCATGAAATCTGGAAAGAAGCTTTCTGAGAAACTGCTTAGTGTTCTGTTAATTCATCTCACAGAGTTACATCTGTATTTCGTGGATCTCTTTGCTAGCCTTATTTCTGTGGAATCTGAGTACAGATATTTCGGATCCCTTGGAAGACTATAGGGCCAAAGGAAATATCCTCCGATAAGAAAGAGAAAGAAGCTTTCTGAGAAACTTCTTTGTGTTCTGTGAAATCATCTCACAGAGTTACAGCATTCCCCTGAAGAAGCCTTTCGCTAAGACAGTTCTTGTGGAATTGGCAAAGTGATATTTAGAAGCCCAGAGAGGGCTATGGTGAAAAAGGAAATATCCTCAGATGAAATCTGGAAAGAAGGTTTCTGAGAAACTGCTTAGTGTTCTGTTAATTCATCTCACAGAGTTACATCTGTATTTCGTGGATCTCTTTGCTAGCCTGATTTCTGTGGAATCTAAGAACAGATATTTCGGATCCCTTTGAAGACTACAGGGCCAAAGGAAATATCCTCCGATAACAAAGAGAAAGAAGCTTTCTGAGAAACTTCTTTGTGTTCCGTGAAATCATCTCACAGAGTTACAGCTTTCCCCTCAAGAAGCCTTTCGCTAAGGCAGTTCTTGTGGAATTGGCAAAGTGATATTTGGAAGCCCATAGAGGGCTGTGGTGAAAAAAGAAATATCCTCAGATGAAATCTGGAAAGAAGCTTTCTGAGAAACTGCTCTGTGATATGTGACTTCCACTCACAGTTACATCTGTATTTCGTGGATCTCTTTGCTAGCCTTCTTTCTGTGGAATCTGAGAACAGATATATCGGATCCCTTTGAAGACTATAGGGCCAAAGGAAATAACTTCCGTTAACAAAGAGAAAGAAGCTTTCTGAGACACTTCTTTGTGTTCTGTGAAATCATCTCACAGTGTTACAGCTTTCCCCTCAAGGAGCTTTTCGCTAAGACAGTTCTTGTGGAATTGGCAAAGTGATATTTGGAAGACCGTAGAGGGCTATGATGAAAAAGGAAATAACCTCAGATGAAATCTGGAAAGAAGCTTTCTGAGAAACTACTTAGTGTTCTGTTAATTAATCTCACAGTGTTACAGCTTCCCCTCAATCAGCCTTTCGCTAAGACAGTTCTTGTGGAATTGGCAATGTGATATTTGGAAGCCCGTAAAGGTCTATGGAGAAAAAGGAAATATCCTCAGATGAAATCTGGAAAGAAGCTTTCTGAGAAACTACTTAGTGTTCTGTTAATTCATCACACAGAGTTACATCTGTATTTCGTGGATCTCTTTGCTAGCCTTATTTCTGTGGAATCTGAGAACAGATATTTCGGATCCCTTGGAAGACTATAGGGCCAAAGGAAATATCGTCCGATAACAAAGAGAAAGAAGCTTTCTGAGAAACTTCTTTGTGTTCTGTGAACTCATCTCACAGAGTTACAGCTTTCCCCTCAAGGAGCCTTTCGCTAAGACAGTTCTTGTGGAATTGGCAAAGTGAGATTTGGAAGCCCATAGAGGGCTATGGTGAAAAAGGAATTAGCCTGAGATGAAATCTGGAAAAAAGCTTTCTGAGAAACTGCTTAGTGTTCTGTTAATTCATCTCACAGAGTTACATCTGTATTTCGTGGATATCTTTGCTAGCCTTATTTCTGTGGAATCTGAGAACAGATATTTCGGATCCCTTGGAAGACTATAGGGTCTAAGGAAATATCCTCCGATAACAAAGAGAAAGAAGCTTTCTGGAAACTTCTTTGTGTTCTGTGAAATCATCTCACAGAGTTACAGCTTTCCCCTCAAGATGCCTTTCGCTAAGACAGTTCTTGTGGAATTGGCAAAGTGATATTTGGAAGCCCTTAGAGGTCTATGGTGAAAAAGGAAATATCCTCAGATGAAATCTGGAAAGAAGCTTTCTGAGAAACTGCTTAGTGTTCTGTTAATTCACATCACAGAGTTACATCTGTATTTCGTGGATCTCTTTGCTAGCCTTATTTCTGTGGAATCTGAGAACAGATATTTCGGATCCCTTTGAAGACTATAGGGCCAAAGGAAATATCCTCCGATAACATAGAGAAAGAAGCTTTCTGAGAAACTTCTTTGTGTTCTGTGAAATCATCTCACAGAGTTACAGGTTTCGCCTCAAGAAGCCTTTCGCTAAGACAGTTCTTGTGGAATTGGCAAAGTGATATTTGGAAGCACATAGAGGGCTATGGTGAAAAAGGAAATATCCTCTGATGAAATCTGGAAAGAAGCTTTCTGAGAAACTGCTCTGTGATATGTGACTTCCACTCACAGAGTTACATCTGTATTTCGTGGATCTCTTTGCTGGCCTTATTTCGGTGGAATCTTAGAACAGATATATCGGATCCCTTTGAAGACTACAGGGCCAAAGGAAATAACTTCCGATAACAAAGAGAAAGAAGCTGTCTGAGAAACTTCTTTGTGTTCTGTGAAATCAACTCACAGAGTTACAGCTTGCACCTCAAGAAGCCTTTCGCTAAGACAGTTCCTGTGGAATTGGCAAAGTGATATTTGGAAGCCCATAGAGGGCTATGGTGAAAAAGGAAATAGCCTCAGATGAAATCTGGAAAAAAGCTTTCTGAGAAACTGCTTAGTGTTCTGTTAATTCATCTCACAGAGTTACATCTGTATTTCGTGGATCTCTTTGCTAGCCTTATTTCTGTGGAATCTGAGGACAGATATTTCGGATCCCTTGGAATCTATAGGGCCAAAGGAAATATCTTCCGATAACAAAGAGAAAGAAGCTTTCTGAGAAACTTCTTTGTGTTCTGTGAAATCATCTCACAGAGTTACAGGTTTCGCCTCAAGAAGCCTTTCGATAAGACAGTTCTTGTGGAATTGGCAAAGTGATATTTGGAAGCCCATAGAGGGCTATGGTGAAAAAGGAAATAGCCTCAGATGAAATCTGGAAAGAAGCTTTCTGAGAAACTCCTTAGTGTTCTGTTAATTCTTCTCACCGAGGTACATCTGTATTTCGTGGATCTCTTTGCTAGCCTTATTTCTGTGGAATCTGAGAACAGATATATCGGATCCCTTGGAAGACTACAGGGCCAAAGGAAATATCCTCCGATAACAAAGAGAAAGAAGCTTTCTGAGAAACTTCTTTGTGTTCTGTGAAATCATCTCACAGAGTTACAGGTTTCGCCTCAAGAAGCCTTTCGCTAAGACAGTTCTTGTGGAATTGGCAAAGTGATATTTGGAAGCCCTTAGAGGGCTATGGTGAAAAAGGAAATAACCTCAGATGAAATCTGGAAAGAAACATTCTGAGAAACTGCTTAGTGTTCTGTTAATTCATTTCACAGAGTTACATCTGTATTTCGTGGATCTCTTTGCTAGCCTTATTTCTGTGGAATCTGAGGACAGATATTTCGGATCCATTTGACGAATATAGGGCCAAAGGAAATATCCTCTGATAACAAAGAGAAAGAAGCTTTCTGAGAAACTTCTTTGTGTTCTGTGAAATCACCTCACAGAGTTACAGCTTTCCCCTCAAGAAGCCTTTCGCTAAGACAGTTCTTGTGGAATTGGCAAAGTGATATTTGGAAGCCCATAGAGGGCAATGGTGGAAATGGAAATATCCTCAGATGAAATCTGGAAAGAAGATTTCTGAGAAACTGCTTAGTGTTCTGATAATTCAGGTCACAGAATTACATCTGTATTTCATGGATCTCTTTGCTAGCCTTATTTCTGTGGAATATGAGAACAGATATTTCTGATCCCTTTGAAGACTATAGGGCCAAAGGAAATATCCTCCGATAATAAAGAGAACGAAGCTTTCTGAGAAACTTCTTTGTATTCTGTGAAATCATCTCACAGAGTTACAGCTTTCCACTCAAGAAGCCGTTCGCTAAGTCAGTTCTTGTGGAATTGGCAAAGTGATATTTGGAAGCCCATAGAGGGCTATGGTGAAAAAGGAAATATCGTCAGATGAAATAAGGAAAGAAGCTTTCTGAGAAACTGCTCTGTGATATGTGACTTCCACTCACAGAGTTACATCTGTATTTCGTGGATCTCTTTGCTAGCCTTATTTCTGTGGAATCTGAGAACAGATATTTCGGATCCCTTTGAAGACTATAGGGCCAAAGGAAATATCCTCCGATAACAAAGAGAAAGAAGCTTTCTGAGAAACTTCTTTGTGTTCTGTGAAATCATCTCACAGAGTTACAGGTTTCGCCTCAAGAAGCCTTTCGCTAAGACAGTTCTTGTGGAATTGGCAAAGTGATATTTGGAAGCCCATAGAGGGCTATGGTGAAAAAGGAAATATCCTCAGATGAAATCTGGAAAGAAGCTTTCTGAGAAACTCCTTAGTGTTCTGTTAATTCTTCTCACCGAGTTACATCTGTATTTCGTGGATCTCTTTGCTAGCCTTATTTCTGTGGAATCTCAGAACAGATATATCGGATCCCTTGCAAGACTACAGGGCCAAAGGAAATATCCTCCGATAACAAAGAGAAAGAAGCATTCTGAGAAACTTCTTTGTGTTCTGTGAAATCATCTCACAGAGTTACAGCTTTCCCCTCAAGAAGCCTTTCACTAAGACAGTTCTTGAGGAATTGGCAAAGTGATATTTGGAAGCCCATAGAGGGCTATGGTGAAAAAGGTAATATCCTCAGATGAAATCTGGAAAGAAGCTTTCTGAGAAACTGCTTAGTGTTCTGTTAATTCATCTCACAGAGTTACATCTGTATTTCGTGGATCTCCTTGCTAGCCTTATTTCTGTGGAATCTGGGAACAGATATTTCGGATCCCTTTGAAGATTATAGGGCCAAAGGAAATATCCTCCGATAACAAAGATAAAGAAGCTTTCTGAGAAACTTCTTTGTGTTCTGTGAAATCATCTCACAGAGTTACAGCTTTCCCCTCAAGAAGCCTTTCTCTAAGACAGTTCTTGCGGAATTGGCAAAGTGATATTTGGAAGCCCATAGAGGGCAATGGTGGAAATGGAAATATCCTCAGATGAAATCTGGAAAGAAGCTTTCTGAGAAACTGCTTAGTGTTCTGTTAATTCATCTTACAGAGTTACATCTGTATTTCGTGGATCTCTTTGCTAGCCTTATTTCTGTGGAATCTGAGAACAGATATTTCTGATCCCTGGAAGACTATAGGGCCAAAGGAAATATCCTCCGATAACAAAGAGAAAGAAGCTTTCTGAGAAACTTCTTTGTCTTCTGTGAAATCATCACACAGAGTTACAGGTTTCGCCTCAAGAAGCCTTTCGCTAAGACAGTTCTTGTGGAATTGGCAAAGTGATATTTGGAAGCCCTTAGAGGGCTATGGTGAAAAAGGGAATAAACTCAGATGAAATATGGAAAGAAGCTTTCTGAGAAACTGCTTAGTGTTCTGTTAATTCACATCACAGAGTTACATCTGTATTTCGTGGATCTCTTTGCTAGCCTTATTTCTGTGGAATCTGAGAACAGATATTTCGGATCCCTTTGAAGACTATAGGGCCAAAGGAAATATCCTCCGATAACAAAGAGAAAGAAGCTTTCTGAGAAACTTCTTTGTGTTCTGTGAAATCATCTCACAGAGTTACAGGTTTCGCCTCAAGAAGCCTTTCGCTAAGACGGTTCTTGTGGAATTGGCAAAGTTATATTTGGAAGCCCATACAGGGCTATGGTGAAAAAGGAAATATCGTCAGATGAAATATGGAAAGATGCTTTCGGAGAAACTGCTCCTTGATATGTGACATCCACTCACAGAGTTACATCTGTATTTTGTGGATCTCTTTGCTAGCCTTATTTCGGTGGAATCTTAGAACAGATATATCGGAGCCCTTTGAAGACTACAGGGCCAAAGGAAATAACTTCCTATAACAAAGAGAAAGAAGCTTTCTGAGAAACTTCTTTGTGTTCTGTGAAATCAACTGACAGAGTTACAGCTTTCTCCTCAAGAAGCCTTTCGCTAAGACAGTTCCTGTGGATTTGGCAAAGTGATATTTGGAAGCCCATAGAGGGCTATGGTGAAAAAGGAAATAGCCTCAGATGAAATCTGGAAAAAAGGTTTCTGAGAAACTGCTTAGTGTTCTGTTAATTCATCTCACAGAGTTACATCTGTATTTCGTGGATCTCTTTGCTAGCTTTATTTCTGTTGAATCTGAGAACAGATATTTCGGATCCCTTGGAAGACTATAGGGCCTAAGGAAATATCCTCCGATAAAAAAGAGAAAGAAGCTTTCTGAGAAACTTCTTTGTGTTCTGTGAAATCATCTCACAGAGTTACAGCTTTAACCTCAAGAAGCCTTTCGCTAAGTCAGTTCTTGTGGAATTGGCAAAGTGATGTTTGGAAGCCCTTAGAGGGCTATGGTGAAAAAGGAAATATCCTCAGATGAAATCTGGAAAGAAACTTTCTGAGAAACTGCTTAGTGTTCTGTTAGTTCATCTCACAGAGTTACATCTGTATTTCGTGGATCTCTTTGCTAGCTTTATTTCTGTGGAATCTGAGAACAGATATTTCGGATCCCTTTGAAGACTATAGGGCCAAAGGAAATATCTTCCGGTAACAAAGAGAAAGAAGCTTTCTGAGAAACTTCTTTGTGTTCTGTGATATCATCTCACAGAGTTACAGCTTTCCCCTCAAGAAGCCTTTCGCTAAGACAGTTCTTGTGGAATTGGCAAAGTGATATTTGGAAGCCCATAGAGGGCAATGGTGGAAATGGAAATATCCTCAGATGAAATCTGGAAAGAAGCTTTCTGAGAAACTGCTTAGTGTTCTGATAATTCATCTTACAGAGTTACATCTGTATTTCGTGGATCTCTTTGCTAGCCTTATTTCTGTGGAATCTGAGAACAGATATTTCTGATCCCTGGAAGACTATAGGGCCAAAGGAAATATCCTCCAATAACAAAGAGAAAGAAGCTTTCTGAGAAACTTCTTTGTCTTCTGTGAAATCATCTCACAGAGTTACAGGTTTCGCCTCAAGAAGCCTTTCGCTAAGACAGTTCTTGTGGAATTGGCAAAGTGATATTTGGAAGCCCTTAGAGTGCTATGGTGAAAAAGGAAATAACCTCAGATGAAATCTGGAAAGAAACTTTCTGAGAAACTGCTTAGTGTTCTGTTAATTCATCTCACAGAGTTACATCTGTATTTCGTGGATCTCTTTGCTAGCCTTATTTCTGTGGAATCTGAGAACAGATATTTCGGATCCCTTGGAAGACTATAGGGCCTAAGGAAATATCCTCCGATAACAAAGAGAAAGAAGCTTTTTGAGAAACTTCTTTATGTTCTGTGAAATCATCTCACAGAGTTACAGCTTTCCCCTCAAGAAGCCTTTCGCTAAGACAGTTCTTGTGGAATTGGCAAAGTGATATTTGGAAGCCCTTAGAGGGCTATGGTGAAAAAGGAAATATCCTCAGATGAAATATGGAAAGAAGCTTTCTGAGAAACTGCTTAGTGTTCTGTTAATTCACATCACAGAGTTACATCTGTATTTCGTGGATCTCTTTGCTAGCCTTATTTCTGTGGAATCTGAGAACAGATATTTCGAATCCCTTTGAAGACTATAGGGCCAAAGGAAATATCCTCCGATAACAAAGAGAAAGAAGCTGTCTGAGAAACTTCTTTGTGTTCTGTGAAATCATCTCACAGAGTTACAGGTTTCGCCTCAAGAAGCCTTTCGCTAAGACGGTTCTTGTGGAATTGGCAAAGTGATATTTGGAAGCCCATACAGGGCAATGGTGAAAAAGGAAATATCGTCAGATGAAATATGGAAAGATGCTTTCGGAGAAACTGCTCTGTGATATGTGACTTCCACTCACAGAGTTACATCTGTATTTCGTGGATCTCTTTGCTAGCTTTATTTCTGTGGAATCTGAGAACAGATATTTCGGATCCCTTTGAAGACTATAGGGCCAAAGGAAATATCTTCCGATAACAAAGAGAAAGAAGCTTTCTGAGAAACTTCTTTGTGTTCTGTGAAATCATCTCACAGAGTTACAGCTTTCCCCTCAAGAAGCATTTCGCTAAGACAGTTCTTGTGGAATTGGCAAAGTGATATTTGGAAGCCCATAGAGGGCTACGGTGAAAAAGGAAATATCCTCAGATGAAATCTGGAACGAAGCTTTCTGAGAAACTGCTTAGTGTTCTGATAATTCATATCACAGAGTTACGTCTGTATTTCGTGGATCTCTTTGCTAGCCTTATTTCTGTGGAATCTGAGAACTGATATTTCGGATCCCTTTGAAGACTATAGGGCCAAAGGAAATATCCTCCGATATCAAAGAGAAAGAAGCTTTCTGAGGAACTTCTTTGTGTTCTGTGAAATCATCTCACAGAGTTACAGCTTTCCCCTCAAGAAGCCTTTCTCTAAAACAGTTCTTGTGGAATTTGCAAAGTGATATTTGGAAGCCCATAGAGGTCTATGGTGAAAAAGGAAATATCCTCAGATGAAATCTGGAAAGAAGCTTTCTGAGAAACTGCTTCATGCCACAGAGTTACATCTGTATTTCCTGGATCTCTTTGCTAGCCTTGTTTCTGTGGAATCTGAGAACAGATATTTCGGATCCCTTGGAAGACTATAGGGCCAAAGGTAATATCCTCCGATAACAAAGAGAAAGAAGCTTTCTGAGAAACTTCTTTGTGTTCTGTGAAATCATCTCACAGAGTTACAGCTTTACCCTCAAGAAGCCTTTCGCTAAGACAGTTCTTGTGGAATTGGCAAAGTGATATTTGGAAGCCCTTAGAGGGCTATGGTGATAAAGGAAATATCCTCAGATTAAATCTGGAAAGAAGCTTTGTGAGAAACTGCTTAGTGTTCTGTTAATTCATCTCACAGAGTTATATTTGTATTTCGTGGATCTCTTTGCTAGCCTTATTTCTGTGGAATCTGAGAACAGATATTTCGGATCTCTTGGAAGACTATAGGGCCAAAGGAAATATCCTCCGATAACAAAGAGAAAGAAGCTTTCTGAGAAACTTCTTTGTGTTCTGTGAAAACATCTCACAGAGTTACAGCTTTCCCCTCAAGAAGCCTTTCGCTAAGACAGTTCTTGTGGAATTGGCAAAGTGATATTTGGAAGCCCATAGAGGGGTATGGTGAAAAAGGAAATATCCTCAGATGAAATCTGGAAAGTAGCTTTCTGAGGAACTGCTTCATGTCACAGAGTTACATCTGTATTTCGTGGATCTCTTTGCTAGCCTTATTTCTGTGGAATCTGCGAACAGATATTTCGGATTCCTTTGAATATTATAAGGCCAAAGGAAATATCCTCCGGTAACAAAGAGAAAGAAGCTTTCTGAGAAACTTCTTTGTGTTCTGTGAAATCATCTCACAGAGTTACAGCTTTCCCCTCAAGAAGCCTTTCGCTAAGACAGTTCTTGTGGAATCGGCAAAGTGATATTTGGAAGCCCGTAGAGGGCTATGGTGAAAGAAGAAATATCCTCAGATGAAATCTGGAAAGAAGCTTTCTGAGAAACTGCTTAGTGTTCTGTTAATTCATGTCACAGAGTTACATCTGTATTTCGTGGATCTCTTTGCTAGCCTTTTTTCTGTGGAATCTGAGAGCAGATATTTCGGATCCCTTGGAAGACTATAGGGCCTAAGGAAATATCCTCCTATAACAAAGAGAAAGAAGCTTTCTGAGAGACTTCTTTGTGTTCTGTGAAAACATCTCACAGAGTTACAGCTTTCCCCTCAAGAAGCCTTTCGCTAACACAGTTCTTGTGGAATTGGCAAAGTGATATTGGGAAGCCCATAGAGGGCTACGGTGAAAAAGGAAATATGCTCAGATGAAATCTGGAAAGAAGCTTTCTGAGTAACTGCTTATGTTCTGTTAATTCATCTCACAGAGTTACATCTGTATTTCGTGGATCTCTTTGCTAGCATTATTTCTGTGGAATCTGAGGACAGATTTTTCGGATCCCTTTGAAGACTGCAGGGCCAAAGGAAATATCCTCCGATTACAAACTGAAAGAAGCTTTCTGAGAAATTTCTTTGTGTTCTGTGAAATCATCTCACAGAGTTACAGGTTTCTCCTCAAGAAGCCGTTCGCTAAACAGTTCTTGTGGAATTGGCAAAGTGATATTTGGAAGCCCCTAGAGGGCTATGGTGAAAAAGGCAATATCCTCAGATGAAATCTGGAAGGAAGATTTCTGAAAACTGCTTAGTGTTCTGGTAATTCATGTCACAGAGTTACATCTGTATTTCGTGGATCTCTTTGCTAGCCTTATTTCTGTGGAATCTGAGAAGAGATATTTCGGATCCCTTTGAAGACTATAGGGCCAAAGGAAATATCCTCCGGTAACAAAGAGAAAGAAGCTTTCTGAGAAACTTCTTTGTGTTCTGCGAAATCATCTCACAGAGTTACAGCTTTCTCCTCAAGAAGCCTTTCACTATGACAGTTCTTGTGGAATTGGCAAAGTGATATTTGTAAGACCTTAGAGGGCTATGGTGAAAAAGGAAATATCCTCAGATGTAATCTGGGAAGAAGCTTTCTGAGAAACTGCTTAGTGTTCTGTTAATTCATGTCACATAGTTACATCTGTATTTCGTGGATCTCTTTGCTAGCCTTATTTCTGTGGAATGAGAACAGATATTTCAGATCCCTTGGAAGACTATATGGCCAAAGGAAACATCCTCCGATAACAAAGAGAAAGAAGCTTTCTGAGAAACTTCTTTGTGCTCTGTGAAATCATCTCACAGAGTTACAGCTTTCCCCTCAAGAAGTCTTTCGCTATGTCAGTTCTTGTGGAATTGGCAAAGTGATATTTGGAAGCCCATAGAGGGCTATGGTGAAAAAGGAAATATCCTCAGATGAAATCTGGAATGAAGCTTTCTGAGACACTGCATCATGTCACAGAGTTACATCTGTATTTCGTGGATCTATTTGCTAGCTTTATTTCTGTGGAATCTGAGAACAGGTATTTCGGATCCCTTTGATGGCTATAGGGCCAAAGGAAATATCCTCCGGTAACAAAGAGAAAGAAGCTTTCTGAGAAACTTCTTTTGGTTCTGTGAAATCATCTCACAGAGTTACAGTTTTCCCCTGAAGAAGTCTTTCGCTAAGACATTTCCTGTAGAATTGGCAAACTGATATTTGGAAGCCCATAGAGGGCTATGGTGAAAAAGGAAATATCCTCAGATGAAATCTGGAAAGAAGCTTTCTGAGAAACTGCTTAGTGTTCTGTTAATTCATCTCACAGAGTTACATCTGTATTTCGTGGATCTCTTTGCTAGCCTTATTTCTGTGGAATCTGAGAACTGA
Source organism: Macaca mulatta (assembly GCF_049350105.2). Taxonomy (NCBI): domain Eukaryota; kingdom Metazoa; phylum Chordata; class Mammalia; order Primates; family Cercopithecidae; genus Macaca; species Macaca mulatta. The sequence goes on from NC_133418.1 coordinate 33,714,036, forward strand.
TATTTCGGATCCCTTTGAAGACTATAGGGCCAAAGGAAATATCCTCCGATAACAAAGAGAAAGAAGTTTTCTGAGAAACTTCTTTGTGTTCTGTGAAATCATCTCACAGAGTTTCAGCTTTCCCCTCAATAAGCCTTTCGCTAAGTCAGTTCTTGTGGAATTGTCAAAGTGATATTTAGAAGCCCTTAGAGGGCTATGGTGAAAAAGGAAATATCCTCAGATGAAATCTGGAAAGAAGCTTTCTGAGAAACTGCTTAGTGTTCTGTTAATTCATCTCACAGGGTTACATCTGTATTTCGTGGATCTCTTTGCTAGACTTATTTCTGTGGAATCTGAGGACAGATATTTCGGATCGCTTTGAAGACTATAGGGCCCAAGGAAATATCCTCCGATAACAAAGTGAAAGAAGCTTTCTGAGAAACTACTTTGTGTTCTGTGAAATCATCTCACAGAGTTACAGGTTTCGCCTCAAGAAGACTTTCGCTAAACAGTTCTTGTGGAGTTGGCAAAGTGATATTTGGAAGCCCATAGAGGGCTATTGTGAAAAAGGAAATATCCTCAGATGAAATCTGGAAAGAATCTTTCTGAGAAACTGCTTAGTGTTCTGTTAATTCATCTCACAGAGTTACATCTGTATTTCGTGGATCTCTTTGCTAGCCTTATTTCTGTGGAATCTGAGAACAGATATTTCGGATCCCTTTGAAGACTCTAGGGCCAAAGGAAGTATCCTCCGGTAACAAAGAGAAAGAAGCTTTCTGAGAAACTTCTTTGTGTTCTGTGAAATCATCTCACAGAGTTACATGTTTCGCCTCAAGAAGCCTTTCGCTATACAGTTCTTGTAGAATTGGCAAAGTGATATTTGGAAGCCCCTAGAGGGCTATGGTGAAAAAGGAAATATCCTCAGATGAAATCTGGAAAGAAGATTTCTGAGAAACTGCTTAGTGTTCTGTTAATTATTCTCACCGAGTTACATCTGTATTTCGTGGATCTCTTTGCTAGCCTTATTTCTGTGGAATCTGAGAACGGATATTTCGGATCACTTGGAAGATTATAGGGCCAAAGGAAATATCCTCCGATAACAAAGAGAAAGAAGCTTTCTGAGAAACTTCTTTGTGTTCTGTGAAATCATCTCACAGAGTTACTGCTTTCCCCTCAATAAGCCTTTCGCTAAGACAATTCTTATGAAATTGGCAAAGTGATATTTGGAAGCCTATAGAGGGCTATGGTGAAAAAGGAAATATCCACAGATGAAATCTGGAAAGAAGCTTTCTGAGAAACTGCTTCATGTCACAGAGTTACATCTGTATTTCGTGGATCTCTTTGGTGGCCTTATTTCTGTAGAATCTGAGAACAGATATTTCGGATCTCTTTGAAGGCTATAGGGCCAAAGGAAATATCCTCCGGTAGCAAAGAGAAAGAAGCTTTCTGAGAAACTTCTTTGTGTTCTGTGAAATCATCTCACAGAGTTACAGCTTTCCCCTCAAGAAGCCTTTTGCTAAGAAAATTCTTGTGGAATTGGCAAAGTGATATTTGGAAGCCCATAGAGGGCTATGGTGAAAAAGGAAATATCCTCAGATGAAATCTGGAAAGAAGCTTTCTGAGAAACTGCTTAGTGTTCTGATAATTCATCTCACAGAGTTACATCGGTATTTCGTGGATCTCTTTGCTAGCCTTATTTCTGTGGGATCTGAGAACTGATATTGCGGATCCCTTTGAAGACTATAGGGCCAAAGGAAATATCCACGATAAGAAAGAGAAAGAAGCTTTCTGAGAAACTTCTTTGTGTTCTGTGAAATCATCTCACACAGTTACTGCTTTCCCCTCAGAAGCCTTTCGCTAAGTCAGTTCTTGTGGAATTGGCAAAGTGATATTTGGAAGCCCATAGAGGGCTATGGTGAAAAAGGATATATCCTCAGATGAAATCTGGAAAGAAGCTTTCTGAGAAACTGCTTAGTGTTCTGTTAATTCATCTCACAGAGTTACATCTGTATTTGGAGGATCTCTTTGCTAGCCTTATTTCTGTGGAATCTGAGGACAGATATTCGGATCCCTTTGAAGACTATAGGGCCAAAGGGAATATCCTCCGATAACAAACTGAAAGAAGCTGTCTGAGAAACTGCTTTGTTTTCTGTGAAATCATCTCACAGAGTTACAGGTTTCCCCTCAAGAAGCCTTTCGCTAAACAGTTCTTGTGGAGTTGGCAAAGTGATATTTGGAAGCCCCTAGAGGGCTAAGGTGAAAAAGGAAATATCCTCAGATGAAATCTGGAAAGAAGCTTTCTGAGAAACTGCTTAGTGTTCTGTTAATTGATGTCACAGAGTTACATCTGTATTTCGTGGATCTCTTTGCTAGCCTTATTTCTGTGGAATCTGAGAACAGATATTTCAGATCCCTTGGTAGACTATAGGGCCAAAGGAAATATCCTCCGATAACAAAGAGAAAGAAGCTTTCTCAGAAACTTCTTTGTGTTCTGTGAAATCATCTCACAGAGTTACTGCTTTCCCCTCAAGAAGCCTTTCGCTAAGACAGTTCTTGTGAAATTGGCAAAGTGATATTTGGAAGCCCATAGAGGGCTACGGTGAAAAAGGAAATATCCTCAGATGAAATCTGGAAAGAAGCTTTCTGAGAAACTGCTTCATGTCACAGAGTTACATCTGTATTTCGTGGATCTCTTTGATAGCCTTATTTCTGTGTAATCTGAGAACAGATATTTCGGATCTCTTTGAAGGCTATAGGGCCAATGGAAATATCCTCCGGTAACAACGAGAAAGAAGCTTTCTGAGAAACTTCTTTGTGTTCTGTGAAATCATCTCACAGAGTTACAGCTTTCCCCTCAAGAAGCCTTTCGCTAAGACAATTCTTGTGGAATTGGCAAAGTGATATTTGGAAGCCCATAGAGGGCTATGGTGAAAAAGGAAATATCCTCAGATGAAATCTGGAAAGAAGCCTTCTGAGAAACTGCTTAGTGTTCTGATAATTCATCTCACAGAGTTACATCTGTATTTCGTGGATCTCTTTGCTAGCCTTATTTCTGTGCAATCTGAGAACTGATATTTCGGATCCCTTTGAAGACTATAGGGCCAAAGGAATTATCCACGATAACAAAGAGAAAGAAGCTTTCTGAGAAACTTCTTTGTGTTCTGTGAAATCATCTCACAGAGTTACAGCTTTTCCCTCAAGAAGCCTTTCGCTAAGACAGTTCTTCTGGAATTGGCAAAGTGATATTTGGAAGCCCACAGAGGGCTATGGTGAAAAAGGAAATATCCTCAGATGAAATATGGAAAGAAGCTTTCTGAGAAACTGCTTAGTGTTCTGTTAATTCATCTCACAGAGTTACATCTGTATTTCGTAGATCTCTTTGCTAGCCTTATTTCTGTGGAATCTGAGGACAGATATTCGGATCCCTTTGAAGACTATAGGGCCAAAGGAAATATCCTCCGATAACAAACTGAAAGAAGCTTTCTGAGAAACTACTTTGTGTTCTGTGAAATCATCTCACAGAGTTACAGGTGTCGCCTCAAGAAGCCTTTCGCTAAACAGTTCTTGTGGAGTTGGCAAAGTGATATTTGGAAGCCCCTAGAGGGCTAAGGTGAAAAAGGAAATATCCTCAGATGAAATCTGTAAAGAATCTTTCTGAGAAACTGCTTAGTGTTCTGTTAATTCATGTCACAGAGTTACATCTGTATTTCGTGGATCTCTTTGCTAGCCGTATTTCTGTGGAATCTGAGAACAGATATTTCGGATCCCTTGGAAGACTATAGGGCCAAAGGAAATATCCTCCGATAACAAAGAGAAAGAAGCTTTCTGAGAAACTTCTTTGTGTTCTGTGAAATCATCTCACAGAGTTACTGCTTTCCCCTCAAAAAGCCTTTCGCTAAGACAATTCTTGTGATATTGGCAAAGTGACATTTGGAAGCCTATAGAGGGCTATGGTGAAAAAGGAAATATCCTCAGATGAAATGTGGAAAGAAGCTTTCTGAGAAACTGCTTCATGTCACAGAGTTACATCTGTATTTCGTGGATCTCCTTGGTGGCCTTATTTCTGTGGAATCTGAGAACAGATATTTCGTATCTCTTTGAAGGCTATAGGGCCAAAGGAAATATCCTGCGGTAACAAAGAGAAAGAAGCTTTCTGAGAAACTTGTTTGTGTTCTGTGAAATCATCTCACAGAGTTACAGCTTTGCCCTCAAGAAGCCTTTCGCTAAGACAATTCTTGTGGAATTGGAAAAGTGATATTTGGAAGCCCATAGAGGGCTATGGTGAAAAAGGAAATATACTCAGATGAAATCTGGAAAGAAGCTTTCTGAGAAACTGCTTAGTGTTCTGATAATTCATCTCACAGAGTTACATCTGTATTTCGTGGATCTCTTTGCTAGCCTTATTTCTCTGGAATCTGAGAACTGATATTTCGGATCCCTTTGAAGACTATAGGGCCAAAGGAAATATCCCCGATAACAAAGAGAAAGAAGCTTTCTGAGAAACTTCTTTGTGTTCTGTGAAATCATCTCACAGAGTTACAGCTTTCCCCTCAAGAAGCCTTTCGCTAAGTCAGTTTTTGTGGAATTGGCAAAGTGATATTTGGAAGCCCATAGAGGGCTATGGTGAAAAAGGAAATATCCTCAGATGAAATTTGGAAAGAATCTTTCTGAGAAACTGCTTAGTGTTCTGTTAATTCATCTCACAGAGTTACATCTGTATTTCGTGGATCTCTTTGCTAGCCTTATTTCTGTGGAATCTGAGAACAGATATTTCGGATCCCTTTGAAGACTCTAGGGCCAAAGGAAGTATCCTCCGGTAACAAAGAGAAAGAAGCTTTCTGAGAAACTTCTTTGTGTTCTGTGAAATCATCTCACAGAGTTACAGGTTTCGCCTCAAGAAGCCTTTCGCTATACAGTTCTTGTGGAATTGGCAAAGTGATATTTGGAAGCCCCTAGAGGGCTATGGTGAAAAAGGAAATATCCTCAGATGAAATCTGGAAAGAATCATTCTGAGAAACTGCTTAGTGTTCTGTTAATTATTCTCACCGACTTACATCTGTATTTCGTGGATCTCTTTGCTAGCCTTATTTCTGTGGAATCTGAGAACAGATATTTCGGATCCCTTGGAAGACAATAGGGCCAAAGGAAATATCCTCCGATAACAAAGAGAAAGAAGCTTTCTGAGAAACTTCTTTGTGTTCTGTGAAATCATCTCACAGAGTTACTGCTGTCCCCTCAAGAAGCCTTTCGCTAAGACAGTTCTTGTGAAATTGGCAAAGTGACATTTGGAAGCCCATAGAGGGCTATGGTGAAAAAGGAAATATCCTCAGATGAAATCTGGAAAGAAGCTTTCTGAGAAACTGCTTCACGTCACAGAGTTACATCTGTATTTCGTTGATCTCTTTGATAGCCTTATTTCTGTGGAATCTGAGAACAGGTATTTCGGATCTCTTTGAAGGCTATAGGGCCAATGGAAATATCCTCCGGTAACAAAAGGAAAGAAGCTTTCTAAGAAACTTCTTTGTGTTCTGTGAAATCATCTCACAGAGTTACAGCTTTCCCCTCAAGAAGCCTTTCGCTAAGACAATTCTTGTGAAATAGGCAAAGTGATATTTGGAAGCCCATAGAGGGCTATGGTGAAAAAGGAAATATCCTCAGATGAAATCTGGAAAGAAGCTTTCTGAGAAACTGCTTAGTGTTCTGATAATTCATCTCACAGAGTTACATCTGTATTTCGTGGATTTCTTTGCTAGCCTTATTTCTGTGGAATCTGAGAACTGATATTTCGGATCCCTTTGAAGACTATAGGGCCAAAGGATATATCCACGATAACAAAGAGAAAGAAGCTTTCTGAGAAACTTCTTTGTGTTCTGTGAAATCATCTCACAGAGTTACAGCTTTCCCCTCAAGAAGCCTTTCGCTAAGACAGTTCTTGTGGAATTGGAAAAGTGATATTTGGAAGCCCACAGAGGGCTATGGTGAAAAAGGAAATATCCTCAGATGAAATATGGAGAGAAGCTTTCTGAGAAACTGCTTTGTGTTCTGTTAATTCATCTCACAGAGTTACATCTGTATTTCGTGGATCTCTTTGCTAGCCTTATTTCTGTGGAATCTGAGGACAGATATTCGGATCCCTTTGAAGACTATAGGGCCAAAGGAAATATCCTCCGATAACAAACTGAAAGAAGCTTTCTGAGAAACTACTTTGTGTTCTGTGAAATCATCTCACAGAGTTACAGGTTTCGCCTCAAGAAGCCTTTCGCTAAACAGTTCTTGTGGAGTTGGCAAAGTGATATTTGGAAGCCCCTAGGGGGCTAAGGTGAAAAAGGAAATATCCTCAGATGAAATCTGGAAAGAAGCTTTCTGAGAAACCGCTTAGTGTTCTGTTAATTCATCTCCCAGTGTTACATCTGTATTTCGTGGATCTCTTTGCTAGCCTTATTTCTGTGGAATCTGAGGACAGATATTCGTATCACTTTGAAGAATATAGGGCCAAAGGAAATATCCTCCGATAACAAACTGAAAGAAGCTTTCTGAGAAACTACTTTGTGTTCTGTGAAATCATCTCACAGAGTTACAGGTTTCGCCTCAAGAAGCCTTTCGCTAAGACAGTTCTTGTGGAATTGGCAAAGTGATATTTGGAAGCCCATAGAGGGCTAGGGTGAAAAACTAAATATTCTCACATGAAATCTGGAAAGAAGCTTTCTCAGAAACTGCTTAGTGTTCCGTTAATTCATGTCACAGGGTTACATCTGTATTTAGTGGATCTCTTTGCTAGCCTTATTTCTGTGGAATCTGAGAACAGATATTTCGGATTTCTTTGAAGACTATAGGGCCAAGGGAAATATCCTCCGGTAACAAAGAGAAAGAAGCTTTCTGAGAAACTTCTTTGTGTTCTGTGAAATCATCTCACAGAGTTACAGCTTTCCCTTCAAGAAGACTTTCGCTAAGACAGTTCTTGTGGAATTGGCAAAGTGATATTTGGAATACCATAGAGGGCTATGGTGAAAAAGGATATATCCTCAGATGAAATCTGGAAAGAAGCTTTCTGAGAAACTGCTTAGTGTTCTGTTAATTCATCTCACAGAGTTACATCTGTATTTCGTGGATCTGTTTGCTAGCCTTATTTCTGTGGAATCTGAGAACAGATATTTCGGATCCCTTTGAAGACTATAGGGCCAAAGGAAATATCCTCCGATAACAAAGACAAAGAAGGTTTCTGAGGAACATCTTTGTTTTCTGTGAAATCATCTCACAGAGTTACAGGTTTCCCCTCAAGAAGCCTTTCGCTATGACAGTTCTTGTGGATTTGGCAAAGTAATATTTGGAAGACCATAGAGTGCTATGGTGAAAAAGGAAATATTCTCAGATGAAATCTGGAAAGAAGCTTTCTCAGAAACTGCTTAGTGTTCTGTTAATTCATGTCACAGGGTTACATCTGTATTTCGTGGATCTCTTTGCTAGCCTTATTTCTGTGGAATCTGAGAACAGATATTTCGGATTCCTTTGAAGACTATAGGGCCAAGGGAAATATCCTCCGGTAACAAAGAGAAAGAAGCTTTCTGAGAAACTTCTTTGTCTTCTGTGAAATCATCTCACAGAGTTACAGCTGTTCCCTCAAGAAGCCTTTCGCTAAGACAGTTCTTGTGGAATTGGCAAAGTGATATTTGGAACCCCTAGAGGGCTCTGGTGAAAAAGGAAATATCCTCAGATGAAATCTGGAAAGAAGCTTTCTGAGAAACTGCTTAGTGTTCTGTTAATTCATCTCACAGAGTTACATCTGTATTTCGTGGATCTCTTTGCAAGCGTTATTTTTGTGGAATCAGAGAAGAGATATTTCGGATCCCTTTGAAGACTATAGGGCCAAAGGAAATATCCTCCGATAACAAAGAGAAAGAAGCTTTCTGAGGAACATCTTTGTGTTCTGTGAAATCATCTCACAGAGTTACAGGTTTCCCTTCAAGAAGCCTTTCGCTAAGACAGTTCTTGTGGAATTGGCAAAGTAATATTTGGAAGCCCCTAGAGGGCTACGGTAAAAAAGGAAATATCCTCAGATGAAATCTGGAAAGAAGCTTTCTGAGAAACTGCTTAGTGTTCTGTTAATTCATCTCACAGAGTTACATCTGTATTTCATGGATCTCTTTGCTGGCCTTATCTCTGTGGAATGTGAGAACAGATATTTCGGATCCCTTGGAAGACTATAGGGCCAAAGGAAATATCCTACGATAACAAAGAGAAAGAAGCTTTCTGAGAAACTTCTTTGTGTTCTGTGAAATCATCTCACAGAGTTACAGCTTTCCCCTCAAGAAGCCTTAAGCTAAGACAGTTCTTGTGGAATTGGGAAAGTGATATTTGGAAGCCCTTAGAGGGCTATGGTGAAAAAGGAAATATCCTCAGATGAAATCTGGAAAGAAGCTTTCTGAGAAACTGCTTAGTGTTCCGTTAATTCATCTCACAGAGTTACATCTGTATTTCGTCGATCTCTTTGCTAGCCTTACTTCTGTGGAATCTGAGAAGAGATATTTCGGATCCCTTTGAATTCTATAGGGCCAAAGGAAATATCCTCCGATAACAAAGAGAAAGAAGCTTTCTGAGAAACTTCTTTGTGTTCTGTGATATCATCTCACAGAGTTACAGCTTTCCCCTCAAGAAGCATTTCGCTAAGACAGTTCTTGTGGAATTGGCAAAGTGATATTTGGAAGCCCATAGTGGGCTACGGTGAAAAAGGAAATATCCTCAGATGAAATCTGGAAAGAAGCTTTCTGAGAAACTGGTTAGTGTTCTGTTAATTCATCTCACAGAGTTACATCTGTATTTCGTGGATCTCTTTGCTGGCCTTACTTCTGTGGAATCTGAGAAGAGACATTTCGGATCCCTTGGAAGACTGTAGGGCCAAAGGAAATATCCTCCGATAACAAAGAGAAAGAAGCTTTCTGAGAAACTTCTTTGTGTTCTGTGAAATCATCCCACAGAGTTACAGCTTTCCCCTCCAGACGCCTTTCGCTAAGACAGTTCTTGTGGAATTGGCAAAGTGATATTTGGAAGCCCATAGAGGGCTATGGTGAAAAAGGAAATATCCTCAGATGAATTCTGGAAAGAAGCTTTCTGAGAAACTGCTTAGTGTTCTGTTAATTCATCTCACAGAGTTACATCTGTATTTCGTGGATCTCTTTGCTAGCCTTATTTCTGTGGAATCTGAGAACAGATATTTCGGATCCCTTGGAAGACTATAGGGCCAAAGGAAATATCCTTCGATAACAAAGAGAAAGAGGCTTTCTGAGAAACTTCTTTGTGTTCTGTGAAATCACCTCGCAGAGTTACAGCTTTTCCCTCATGAAGCCTTTCGCTAAGACAGTTCTTGTGGAATTGGCAAAGAGATATTTGGAAGCCCTTAGAGGTCTACGGTGAAAAAGGAAATAATCTCAGATGAAATCTGGAAAGAAGGTTTCTGAGAAACTTCCTTGTGTTCTGTGAAATCATCTCACAGAGTTACAGCTTTCCCCTCAAGTAGCCTTTAGCTAAGACAGTTCTTGTGGAATTGGCAAAGTGATATTTGGAACCCCTAGAGGGCTATGGTTAAAAAGGAAATATCCTCAGATGAAATCTGGAAAGAAGCTTTCTGAGAAACTGCTTAGTGTTCTGTAAATTCATCTCACAGAGTTACATCTGTATTTCGTGGATCTCTTTGCTAGCCTTATTTCTGTGGAATCTGAGAACAGATATTTCGGATCCCTTGAAAACACTATAGGGACAAAGGAAATATCCTTCGATAACAAAGAGAAAGAAGCTTTCTGAGAAACTTCTTTGTGTTCTGTGAAATCACCTCACAGAGTTACAGCTTTCCCCTCAAGGAGCCTTTCGCTAAGCCAGTTCTTGTGGAATTGGCAAAGTGATATTTGGAAGCCCTTAGAGGGCTACGGTGAAAAAGGAAATATCCTCAGATGAAATCTGGAAAGAAGCTTTCTGAGAAACTGCTTAGTGTTCCGTTAATTCTCTCACAGAGTTACATCTGTATTTCGTGGATCTCTTTGCTAGCCTTATTTCTGTGGAATCTGAGAACAGATATTTCGGATCCCTTGGAAGACTATAGGGCCAAAGGAAATATCCTCCGATAACAAAGAGAAAGAAACTTTCTGAGAAACTTCTTTGTGTTCTGTGAAATCATCTCACAGAGTTACAGTTTTCCCCTCAAGAAGCCTTTCGCTAAGACAGTATTTGTGGAATTGGCAAAGTGATGTTTGAAAGCCCAAAGAGGGCTATGGGGAAAAAGGAAATATCCTCAGATGAAATCTGGAAAGAAGATTTCTGAGAAACTGCTTAGTGTTCTGTTAATTCATCTCACAGAGTGACATCTGTATTTCTTTGATCTCTTTGCTAGCCTTATTTCTGTGGAATCTGAGAACAGATATTTCGGATCCCTTTGAAGACTATAGGGCCAAGGGAAATATCCTCCGATAAGAAAGAGAAAGAAGCTTTCTGAGAAACTTCTTTGTGTTCTGTGAAATCATCTCACAGAGTTACAGGTTTCGCCTCAAGAAGCCTTTCACTAAGACAGTTCTTGTGGAATTGGCAAAGTGATATTTGGAAGCCCATAGAGGGCTGTGGTGAAAAAGGAAATATCCTCAGATGAAATCTGGAAGGAAGCTTTCTGAGAAGCTGCTTAGTGTTCTGTTAATTCATTTCACAGAGTTACTTCTGTATTTCGTGGATCTCTTTGCTAGCCTTATTTCTGTGGAATCTGAGAACAGATATTTCAGATCCCTTTGAAGAGTATAGAGCCAAAGGAAATATCCTCCGATAACAAAGAGAAAGAAGCTTTCTGAGAAACTTCTTTGTGTTCTGTGAAATCATCTCACAGAGTTACAGCTTTCCTCTCAAGAAGCCTTTCGCTAAGACAGTTCTTGTGGAATTGGCAAAGTGATATTTGGAAGACCCTAGAGGGCTATGGTGAAAAAGGAAATATCCTCAGATGAAATCTGGAAAGAAGGTTTCTGAGAAACCGCTTAGGGTTCTGTTAATTCGTCTCACAGAGTTACATCTGTATTTCGTGGATCTCTTTGCTAGCATTATTTCTGTGGAATCTGAGAACAGATATTTCGGATCCCTTGGAAGACTATAGGGCCAAAGGAAATATCCTCCGATAACAAAGAGAAAGAAGCTTTCTGAGAAACTTCTTTGTGTTCTGTGAAATCATCTCACTGAGTTACAGCTTTCCCCTCAAGAAGCCTTTCGCTAAGACAGTTCTTGTGGAATTGGCAAAGTGATATTTGGAAGCCCTTAGAGAGCTACGGTGAAAAAGGAAATATCCTCAGATGAAATCTGGAAAGAAGCTTTCTGAGAAACTGCTTAGTGTTCTGTTAATTCATCTCACAGAGTTACATCTGTATTTCGTGGATCTCTTTGCTAGCCTTATTTCTGTGGAATCTGAGAACAGATATTTCCGATCCCTTTGAAGACTATAGGGCCAAAGGAAATATCCTCCGATAACAAAGAGAAAGAAGCTTTCTGAGAAACTTCTTTGTGTTCTGTGAAATCATCTCACAGAGTTACAGCTTTCCCCTCAAGAAGCCTTTCGCTAAGACAGTTCTTGTGGAATTGGCAAACTGATATTTGGAAGCCCATAGAGTGCTACGGTGAAAAAGGAAATATCCTCAGATGAAATCTGGAAAGAAGCTTTCTGAGAAACTGCTTAGTGTTCTGTTAATTCATCTCACAGAGTTACATCTGTATTTCGTGGATCTCTTTGCTAGCCTTATTTCTGTGGAATCTGAGAACAGATATTTCGGATCCCTTGGAAGACTATAGGGCCAAAGGAAATATCCTCCGATAACAAAGAGTAAGAAGCTTTCTGAGAAACTTCTTTGTGTTCTGTGAAATCATCTCACAGAGTTACAGGTTTCGCCTCAAGAAGCCTTTCGCTAAGACAGTTCTTGTGGAATTGGCAAAGTGATATTTGGAAACCCATAGAGGTGTATGGTGAAAAAGGAAATATCCTCAGATGAAATCTGGGAAGAAGCTTTCTGTGAAACTGCTTAGTGTTCTGTTAATTCATCTCGAAAGTTACGTCTGTATTTCGTGGATCTCTTTGCTAGCCTTATTTCTGTGGAATCTGAGAACAGATATTTCGGATCCCTTGGAAGACTACAGGGCCAAAGGAAATATCCTCCGATAACAAAGAGAAAGAAGCTTTCTGAGAAACTTCTTTGTGTTCTGTGACATCATCTCACAGAATTACAGCTTTCCCCTCAAGAAGCCTTTCGCTAAGACAGTTCTTGTGGAATTGGCAAAGTGATATGTGGAAGCCCATAGAGGTCTATGGTGAAAAAGGAAATATCCTAAGGTGAAATCTAGAAAGAAGCTTTCTGAGAAACTGCTTAGTGTTTTGTTAATTCATCTCACAGAGTTACATCTGTATTTCGTGGGTCTCTTTGCTAGGCTTATTTCAGTGGAATCTGAGAACAGATATTTGGGATACCTTTGAAGACTATAGGGCCAAAGGAAATATCCTAAGATAACAAAGAGAAAGAAGCTTTTTGAGAAACTCCTTTGTGTTCTGTGAAATCATCTCACAGAGATACAGCTTTCCCCTCAAGAAGCCTTTCGCTAAGACAGTTCTTGTTGAATTGGCAAAGTGATATTTGGAAGCCCATAGAGGGCTATGGTGAAAAAGGAAATATCCTCAGATGAAATCTGGAAAGAAGCTTTCTGAGAAACTGCTTAGTGTTCTGTTAATTCATCTCACAGAGTTACATCTGTATTTGGTGGATCTCTTTGCTAGCCTTATTTCTGTGTAATTTGAGAACAGATATTTCGGATCTCTTTGAAGAATATTGGGCCAAAGGAAATATAGTCCGATAACAAAGAGAAAGAAGCTTTCTGAGAAACTTCTTTGTGTTATGTGAAATCATCTCACAGAGTTACAGCTTGCCCCTCAAGGAGCCTTTCGCTAAGACAGTTCTTGTGGAATTGGCAAAGTGATATTTGGAAGCCCATAGAGGGCTATGGTGAAAAAGGAAATATCCTCAGATGCAATCTGGAAAGAAGCTTTCTGAGAAACTGCTTAGGGTTCTGTTAATTTATCTCACAGAGTTACATCTGTATTTCGTGGATCTCTTTGCTAGCCTTATGTCTGTGGAATCTGAGAACAGATATTTCGGTTCCCTTGGAAGACTATAGGGCCAATGGAAATATCCTCCGATAACAAAGAGAGAGAAGCTTTCTGAGAAACTTCTTTGTTTTCTGTGAAATCGTCTCACAGAGTTACAGGTTTCGCCTCAAGAAGCCTTTCGCTAAGATAGTTCTTGTGGAATTGGCAAAGTGATATTTGGAAGCCCTTAGAGGGCTATGGTGAAAAAGGAAATATCCTCAGATGAAATCTGGAAAGAAGCTTTCTGAGAAACTGCTTAGTGTTCTGTTAATTCATCTCACAGAGTTACATCTGTATTTCGTAGATCTCTTTGCTAGCCTTATTTCTGTGGAATCTGAGAAGAGATATTTCTGATCCCTTTGAAGACTATAGGGCCAAAGGAAATATCCTCCGATAACAAAGAGAAAGAAGCTTTCTGAGAAACTTCTTTGTGATCCTTGAAATCATCTCCCAGAGTTACAGTTTTCGCCACAAGAAGCCTTTCGCAAAGACAGTTCTTGTGGAATTGGCAAAGTGATATTTGGAAGCCCATGGAGGGCTATGGTGAAAAAGGAAATATCCTCAGATGAAATCTGGAAAGAAGCTTTCTGAGAAACTGCTTAGTGTTTTGTTAATTCATCTCACAGAGTTACATCTGTATTTCGTGGATCTCTTTGCTAGCCTTATTTCTGTGGAGTCGAGAACAGATATTTCGGATCCCTTGGAAGACTATAGGGTCAATCGAAATATCTTCCGATAACAAAGAGAAAGAAGCTTTCTGAGAAACTTCTTTGTTTTCTGTGAAATCGTCTCACAGAGTTACAGGTTTCGCCTCAAGAAGCCTTTCGCTAAGACAGTTCTTGTGGAATTGTCAAAGTGATATTTGTAAGCCCATAGAGGTCTATGGTGAAAAAGGAAATATCCTGAGATGAAATCTGGAAAGAAGCTTTCTGAGAAACTGCTTTTGTTCTGTTAATTCTTCTAACGGAGTTAAATCGGTATTTCGCGGATCTCTTTGCTAGCCTTATTTCTGTGGAATCTGAGAACAGATATTTCGGATCCCTTGGAAGACTACAGGGCCAAAGGAAATATCCTCCGATAACAAAGAGAAAGAAGCTTTCTGAGAAACTTCTTTGGTTCTGTGAAATCATCTCACAGAGTTACAGCTTTCCCCTCAAGAAGCCTTTCGCTAAGACAGTTCTTGTGGAATTGGCAAAGTGATATTTGGAAGCCCATAGAGGGCTACGGTGAAAAAGGAAATATCCTCAGATGAAATCTGGAAAGAAGCTTTCTGAGAAAGTGCTTAGTGTTCTGTTAATTCATCTCACAGAGTTACATCTGTATTTCGTGGATCTCTTTGCTAGCCTTATTTCTGTGGAATCTGAGAGGAGATATTTCGGATCCCTTTGAAGACTATAGGGCCAAAGGAAATATCCTCCGATAACAAAGAGAAAGAAGCCTTCTGAGAAACTTCTTTGTGTTCCTTGAAATCATCTCCCAGAGTTACAGTTTTCGCCACAAGAAGCCTTTCGCAAAGACATTTCTTGTGGAATTGGCAAAGTGATATTTGGAAGCCCATAGAGGTCTATGGTGAAAAAGGAAATATCCTCAGATGAAATCTGGGAAGAAGTTTCTGTGAAACTTCTTAGTGTTCTGTTAATTCATCTCAAAGTGTTACATCTGTATATCGTGGATCTCTTTGCTAGCCTTATTTCTGTGGAATCTGAGAACAGATATTTCGGATCCCTTGGAAGACTACAGGGCCAAAGGAAATATCCTCCGATAACAAAGTGAAAAAGCTTTCTGAGAAACTTCTTTGTGTTCTGTGACATCATCTCACAGAATTACAGCTTTCCCCTCAAGAAGCCTTTCGCTAAGACATTTCTTGTGGAATTGGCAAAGTGATATTTGGAAGCCCATAGAGGGCTATTGTGAAAAAGGAAATATCCTCAGATGAAATCTGGAAAGAAGCTTTCTGAGAAACTGCTTAGTGTTTTGTTAATTCATCTCACAGAGTTACATCTGTATTTCGTGGATCTCTTTGCTAGCCTTATTTCTGTGGACTCTGAGAACAGATATTTCGGATCCGTTGGAAGACTATAGGGCCAATGGAAATATCCTCCGATAACAAAGAGAAAGAAGCTTTCTGAGAAACTTCTTTGTTTTCTGTGAAATCATCTCACAGAGTTACAGGTTTCGCCTCAAGAAGCCTTTCGCTAAGACAGTTCTTGTGGAATTGGCAAAGTGATATTTGTAAGCCCATAGAGGTCTATGGTGAAAAAGGAAATATCCTGAGATGAAATCTGGAAAGAAGCTTTCTGAGAAACTGCTTTTGTTCTGTTAATTCATCTAACGGAGTTAAATCGGTATTTCGTGGATCTCTTTGCTAGCCTTATTTCTGTGGAATCTGAGAACAGATATTTCGGATCCCTTGGAAGACTACAGGGCCAAAGGAAATATCCTCCGATAACAAAGAGAAAGAAGGTTTCTGAGAAACTTCTTTGGTTCTGTGAAATCATCTCACAGAGTTACAGCTTTCCCCTCAAGAAGCCTTTCGCTAAGACAGTTCTTGTGGAATTGGCAAAGTGATATTTGGAATCCCATAGAGGGCTATGGTGAAAAAGGAAATATCCTCAGATGAAATCTGGAAAGAAGCTTTCTGAGAAACTGCTTAGTGTTCTGTTAATTCATCTCACAGAGTTACATCTGTATTTCGTGGATCTCTTTGCTAGCCTTATTTCTGTGGAATCTGAGAAGAGATATTTCGGATCCCTTTGAAGACTATAGGGCCAAAGGAAATATCCTCCGATAACAAAGAGAAAGAAGCTTTGTGAGAAACTTCTTTGTGTTCTGTGAAATCATCTCACAGAGTTACAGCATTCCCCTCAAGAAGCCTTTCGCTAAGACAGTTCTTGTGGAATTGGCAAAGTGATATTTGGAAGCCCATAGAGGGCTGTGGTGAAAAAGGAAATATCCTCAGATGAAATCTGGAAAGAAGCTTTCTGAGAAACTGCTTAGTGTTCTGTTAATTCATCTCACAGAGTTACATCTGTATTTCGTGGATCTCTTTGCTAGTCTTATTTCTGTGGAATCTGAGAACAGATATTTCGGATCCCTTTGAAGACTATAGGGCCAAAGGAAATATCCTCCGATAACAAAGAGAAAGAAGCTTTCTGAGAAACTTCTTTGTGTTCTGTGAAATTATCTCACAGAGTTACAGCTTGCCCCTCAAGAAGCCTTTTGCTAAGACAGTTCTTGTGGAATTGACAAAGTGATATTTGGAAGCCCATAGAGGGCTATGGTGAAAAAGGAAATATCCTCAGGTAAAATCTGGAAAGAAGCTTTCTGAGAAACTGCTTAGTGTTCTGTTAATTCATCTCACAGAGTTACATCTGTATTTCGTGGATGACTTTGCTAGCCTTATTTCTGTGGAATCTGAGAACAGATATTTCGGATTCCTTTGAAGACTATAGGGACAAAGGAAATATCCTCCGATAACAAAGAGAAAGAAGCTTTCTGAGAAACTTCTCTGTGTTCTGTGAAATCATCTCACAGAATTACAGCTTTCCCCTCAAGAAGCCTTTCGCTAAGACAGTTCTTGTGGAATTGGCAAAGTGATATTTGGAAGCCCTTAGAGGGCTATGGTGAAAAAGGAAATATCCTCAGATGAAATCTGGAAAGAAGCTTTCTGAGAAACTGCTTGGTGTTCTGTTAATTCATCTCACAGAGTTACATCTGTATTTCGTTGATCTCTTTGCTTGCCTTATTTCTGTTGAATCTGAGAAGAGATATTTCTGATCCCATTGAAGACTATAGGGCCAAAGGAAATATCCTCCGATAACAAAGAGAAAGAAGCTTTCTGGAAACTTCTTTGTGTTCCTTGAAATCATCTCACAGAGTTACAGTTTTCGCCTCAAGAAGCCTTTCGCTAAGACAGTTCTTGTGGAATTGGCAAAGTGATATTTGGAAGCCCATAGAGGTCTATGGTGAAAAAGGAAATATCCTCAGATGAAATCTGGAAAGAAGCTTTCTGAGAAACTGCTTAGTGTTCTGTTAATTCCTCTCACAGAGTTACATCTGTATTTCGTGGATCTCTTTGCTAGCCTTATTTCTGTGGAATCTGAGAACAGATATTTCGGATCCCTTGGAAGACTACAGGGCCAAAGGAAATCCTCTGATAACAAAGAGAAAGAAGCTTTCTGAGAAACTTCTTTGGTTCTGTGAAATCATCTCACAGAGTTACAGCTTTCCCCTCAAGAAGCCTTTCGCTAAGACAGTTCTTGTGGAATTGGCAAAGTGATATTTGGAAGCCCTTAGAGGGCTACGGCGAAAAAGGAATTATCCTCAGATGAAATCTGGAAAGAAGCTTTCTGAGAAACTGCTTAGTGTTCTGTTAATTCATCTCACAGAGTTACATCTGTATTTCTGGATCTCTTTGCTAGCCTTATTTCTATGGAATCTGAGAACAGATATTTCGGATCCCTTTGAAGAGTATAGGGCCAAAGGAAATATCCTCCGATAACAAAGAGAAAGAAGCTTTCTGAGAAACTTCTTTGTGTTCTGTGAAATTATCTCACAGAGTTACAGCTTTCCCCTGAAGAAGCCTTTCTCTAAGACAGTTCTTGTGGAATTGGCAAAGTGATATTTGGAAGCCCTTAGAGATCTATGGTGAAAAAGGAAATATTCTCAGATGAAACCTGGAAAGAAGCTTTCTGACAAACTGCTTAGTGTTCTGTTAATTCATCTCACAGAGTTACATCTGTATTTCGTGGATCTCTTTGCTAGCCTTATTTCTGTGGAATCTGAGTACAGATATTTCGGATCCCTTTGAGGACTATAGGGTCAACGGAAATATCCTGCGATAGCAAAGAGAAAGTAGCTTTCTGAGAAACTGCTTTGTGTTCTGTGAAATCATCTCACAGAGTTACAGCTTTCCCCTCAAGAAGCCTTTCGCTAAGACAGTTCTTGTGGAATTGGAAAAGAGATATTTGGAAGCCCATAGAGGGCTATTGTGAAAAAGGAAATATCCTCAGATGAAATCTTTAAAAGAAGCTTTCTGAGAAACTGCTTAGTGTTCTGTTAATTCATCTCACAGAGTTACATCTGTATTTCGTGGATCTCTTTGCTAGCCTTATTTCTGTGGAATCTGAGAAGAGATATTTCGGATCCCTTGGAAGACTATAGGGCCAAAGTTAATATCCTCCGATAACAAAGAGAAAGAAGCTTTCTGAGAAACTTCTTTGTGTTCTGTGAATTCATCTCACAGAGTTACAGCTTTCCCCTCAAGAAGCCTTTTGCTAAGACAGTTCTTGTGGAAATGACAAAGTGATATTTGGAAGCCCATAGAGGTCTATGGTGAAAAAGGAAATATCCTCAGATGAAATCTGGAAAGAAGCTTTCTGAGAAACTGCTTAGTGTTCTGTTAATTCATCTCACAGAGTTACATCTGTATTTCGTGGATCACTTTGCTAGCCTTATTTCTGTGGAATCTGAGAAGAGATATTTCGGATCCCTTTGAAGACTATAGGGCCAAAGGAAATATCCTCCGATAACAAAGAGAAAGAAGCTTTCTGAGAAACTTCTTTGTGTTCTGTGAAATCATCTCACAGAGTTACAGCTTTCCCCTCAAGAAGCCTTTCGCTAAGACAGTTCTTCTTGAATTGGCAAAGTGATATTTGGAAGCCCATAGTGGGCTATGGTGAAAAAGGAAATATCCTCAGATGAAATCAGGAAGGAAGCTTTCTGAGAAACTGCTTAGTGTTCTGTTAATTCATCTCTCAGAGTTTCAACTGTATTTCGTGGATCTCTTTGCTAGCCTTATTTCTGTGGAATCTGAGAACAGATATTTCGGATCCCTTGGAAGACTACAGGGCCAAAGGAAATATCCTCCGATATCAAAGAGAAAGAAGCTTTCTGAGAAACTTCTTTGTGTTCTGCGAAATCATCTCACAGAGTTACAGCTTTCCCCTCAGGATGCCTTTCGCTAAGACAGTTCTTCTGGAATTGGCAAAGCCATATTTGGAAGCCCATTGAGGGCTATGGTGAAAAAGGAAATATCCTCAGATGAAATCTGGAAAGAAGCTTTCTGAGAAACTGCTTAGTTTTCTGTTAATTCATTTCACAGAGTTACATCTGTATTTCGGGGATCTCTTTGCTAGCCTTATTTATGTGGAATCTGAGAACAGATATTTCTGATCCCTTGGAAGACTATAAGGCCAAAGGTAATATCCAACGATAACAAAGAGAAAGAAGTTTTCTGAGAAACTTCTTTGTGTTCTGTGAAATCATCTCACAGAGTTACAGGTTTCGTCTCAAGAAGCCTTTCGCTAAGACAGTTCTTGTGGAATTGGCAAAGTGATATTTGGAAGCCCTTAGAGGTCTGTGGTGAAAAAGGAAATATCCTCAATGAAATCTGGAAAGAAGCTTTCTGAGAAACTGCTTAGTGTTTGTTAATTCATCTCACAGAGTTACATCTGTATTTCATGGATCTCTTTGCTAGCCTTATTTCTGTGGAATCTGAGAACAGATATTTCGGATCCCTTGGAAGACTACAGGGCCAAAGGAAATATCCTGCGATAACAAAGAGAAAGAAGCTTTCTGAGAAACTTATTTGTGTTCTGTGAAATCATCTCAGAGAGTTACATCTTTCCCCTCAAGAAACCTTTCGCTAAGACAGTTCTTGTGGAATTGGCAAAGTGATATTTGGAAGCCCTTAGAGGGCTACGGTGAAAAAGGAAATATCCTCAGATGAAATCTGGAAAGAAGCTTTCTGAGAAACTGCTTAGTGTTCTGTTAATTCATCTCACAGAGTTACATCTGTATTTCGTGGATCTCTTTGCTAGCCTTATTTCTGTGGAATCTGAGAACAGATATTTCGGATCCCTTGGAAGACTACAGGGCCAAAGGAAATATCCTCAGATATCAAAGAGAAAGAAGCTTTCTGAGAAACTTCTTTGTGTTCTGTGAAATCATCTCACAGAGTTACAGCTTTCCCCTCAAGAAGCCTTTCGCTAAGACAGTTCTTGTGGAAATGACAAAGTGATATTTGGAAGCCCATAGAGGTCTATGGTGAAAAAGGAAATATCCTCAGATGAAATCTGGAAAGAAGCTTTCTGAGAAACTGCTTAGTGTTCTGTAAATTCATCTCACAGAGTTACATCTGTATTTCGTGGATCACTTTGCTAGCCTTATTTCTGTGGAATCTGAGAACAGATATTTCGGATCCCTTTGAAGACTATAGGGCCAAAGGAAATATCCTCCGATAACAAAGAGAAAGAAGCTTTCTGAGAAACTTCTTTGTGTTCTGGGAAATCATCTCACAGAGTTACAGCTTTCCCCTCAAGAAGCCTTTCGCTAAGACAGTTCTTCTTGAATTGGCAAAGTGATATTTGGAAGCCCATAGTGGGCTATGGTGAAAAAGGAAATATCCTCAGATGAAATCTGGAAAGAAGCTTTCTGAGAAACTGCTTAGTGTTCTGTTAATTCATCTCACAGAGTTACATCTGTATTTCGTGGATCTCTTTGCTAGCCTTATTTCTGTGGAATCTGAGAACAGATATTTCTGATCCCTTTGAAGACTATAGGGCCAAAGGAAATATCCTCCGATAACAAAGAGAAAGAAGCTTTCTGAGAAACTTCTTTGTGTTCCTTGAAATCATCTCCCAGAGTTACAGTTTTCGCCACAAGAAGCCTTTCGCAAAGACAGTTCTTGTGGAATTGGCAAAGTGATATTTGGAAGCCCATAGAGGTCTATGGTGAAAAAGGAAATATCCTCAGATGAAATCTGGGAAGAAGCTTTCTGTGAAACTGCTTAGTGTTCTGTTAATTCATCTCAAAGTGTTACATCTGTATTTCGTGGATCTCTTTGCTAGCCTTATTTCTGTGGAATCTGAGAACAGATATTTCGGATCCCTTGGAAGACTACAGGGCCAAAGGAAATATCCTCCGATAACAAAGAGAAAAAGCTTTCTGAGAAACTTCTTTGTGTTCTGTGACATCATCTCACAGAATTACAGCTTTCCCCTCAAGAAGCCTTTCGCTAAGACATTTCTTGTGGAATTGGCAAAGTGATATTTGGAAGCCCATAGAGGGCTATTGTGAAAAAGGAAATATCCTCAGATGAAATCTGGAAAGAAGCTTTCTGAGAAACTGCTTAGTGTTTTGTTAATTCATCTCACAGAGTTACATCTGTATTTCGTGGATCTCTTTGCTAGCCTTATTTCTGTGGAGTCTGAAAACAGATATTTCGGATCCCTTGGAAGACTATAGGGCCAATGGAAATATCCTCTGATAACAAAGAGAAAGAAGCTTTCTGAGAAACTTCTTTGTTTTCTGTGAAATCATCTCACAGAGTTACAGGTTTCGCCTCAAGAAGCCTTTCGCTAAGACAGTTCTTGTGGAATTGGCAAAGTGATATTTGTAAGCCCATAGAGGTCTATGGTGAAAAAGGAAATATCCTGAGATGAAATCTGGAAAGAAGCTTTCTGAGAAACTGCTTTTGTTCTGTTAATTCATCTAACGGAGTTAAATCGGTATTTCGTGGATCTCTTTGCTAGCCTTATTTCTGTGGAATCTGAGAACAGATACTTCGGATCCCTTGGAAGACTACAGGGCCAAAGGAAATATCCTCCGATAACAAAGAGAAAGAAGCTTTCTGAGAAACTTCTTTGGTTCTGTGAAATCATCTCACAGAGTTACAGCTTTCCCCTCAAGAAGCCTTTCGCTAAGACAGTTCTTGTTTAATTGGCAAAGTGATATTTGGAAGCCCATAGAGGTCTATGGTGAAAAAGGAAATATCCTCAGATGAAATCTGGAAAGAAGCTTTCTGAGAAACTGCTTAGTGTTCTGTTAATTCATCTCACAGAGTTACATCTGTATTTCGTGGATCTCTTTGCTAGCCTTATTTCTGTGGAATCTGAGAACAGATATTTCGGATCCCTTTGAAGACTATAGGGCCAAAGGAAATAGCCTCCGATAACAAAGAGAAAGAAGATTTCGGAGAAACTTCTTTGTGTTCTGTGAAATCATCTCACAGAGTTTCTGCTTTCCCCTAAAGAAGCCTTTCGCTAAGACAGTTCTTGTGGAATTGGCAAAGTGATATTTGGAAGCCCATAGAGGGCTATGGTGAAAAAGGAAATATCCTCAGATGAAATCTGGAAAGAAGCTTTCTGAGAAACTGCTTAGTGTTCTGATAATTCATCTCACAGAGTTACATCTGTATTTCGTTGATCTCTTTGCTAGCCTTATTTCTGTGGAATCTGAGAACAGATATTTCGGATCCCTTGGAAGACTATAGGGCCAAAGGAAATATCCTCCGATAACAAAGAGAAAGAAGCTTTCTGAGAAACTTCTTTGTGTTCTGTGAAATCATCTCACAGAGTTACAGGTTTCGCCTCAAGAAGCCATTCGCTAAGACTGTTCTTGTGGAATTGGCAAAGTGATATTTGGAAGCCCATAGAGGGCTATGGTTAAAAAGGAAATATCCTCAGATGAAATCTGGAAAGAAGCTTTCTGAGAAACTGCTTAGTGTTCTGTTAATTCATCTCACAGAGTTACATCTGCATTTCGTTGATCTCTTTGCTAGCCTTATTTCTGTGGAATCTGAGAAGAGATATTTCGGATCCCTTTGAAGACTATATGGCCAAAGGAAATATCCTCCGATAACAAAGAGAAAGAAGCGTTCTGAGAAACTTCTTTGTGTTCCTTGAAATCATCTCACAGAGTTACAGTTTTCGCCTCAAGAAGCCTTTCGCTAAGACAGTTCTTGTGGAATTGGCAAAGTGATATTTGGAAGCCCATGAAGGTCTATGGTGAAAAAGGAAATATCCTCAGATGAAATCTGGAAAGAAGCTTTCTGAGAAACTGCTTAGTGTTCTATTAATTAATCTCACAGAGTTACATCTGTATTTCGTGGATCTCTTTGCTAGCCTTATTTCTGTGGAATCTGAGAACAGATATTTCGGATCCCTTGGAAGACTACAGGGTCAAAGGAAATATCCTCCGCTAACAAAGAGAAAGAAGCTTTCTGAGAAACTTCTTTGTGTTCTGTGAAATAATCTCACAGAATTACAGCTTTCCCCTCAAGAAGCCTTTCGCTAAGACAGTTCTTGTGGAATTGGCAAAGTGATATTTGGAAGCCCATAGAGGTCTATGGTGAAAAAGGAAATATCCTCAGGTGAAATCTGGAAAGAAGCTTTCTGAGAAACTGCTTAGTGTTCTGTTAATTCATCTCACAGAGTTACATCTGCATTTGGTTGATCTCTTTGCTAGCCTTATTTCTGTGGAATCTGAGAAGAGATATTTCGGATCCCTTTGAAGACTATAGGGCCAAAGGAAATATCCTCCGATAACAAAGAGAAAGAAGCTTTCTGAGAAACTTCTTTGTGTTCTGTGAAATCATCTCACAGAGTTACAGGTTTCGCCTCAAGAAGCCTTTCACTAAGACAGTTCTTGTGGAATTGGCAAAGTGATATTTGGAAGCCCGTAGAGGTCTATGGTGAAAAAGGAAATATCCTCAGATGAAATCTGGAAAGAAGCTTTCTGAGAAACTGCTTAGTGTTCTGTTAATTCATCTCACAGAGTTACATCTGTATTTCGTGGATCTCCTTGCTAGCCTTATTTCTGTGGAATCTGAGAACAGATATTTCGGATCCCTTTGAAGACTATAGGGCCAAAGGAAATATCCTCCGATAACAAAGAGAAAGAAGCTTTGTGAGAAACTTCTTTGTGTTCTGTGATATCATCTCACAGAGTTACATCATTCCTCTCAAGAAGCCTTTCGCTAAGACAGTTCTTGTGGAATTGGCAAAGTGATATTTGGAAGCCCATAGAGGGCTGTGGTGAAAAAGGAAATATCCTCAGATGAAATCCGGAAAGAAGCTTTCTGAGAAACTGCTTAGTGTTCTGTTAATTCATCTCACAGAGTTACATCTGTATTTCGTGGATCTCTTTGCTAGTCTTATTTCTGTGGAATCTGAGAACAGATATTTCGGATCCCTTTGAAGACTATAGGGCCAAAGGAAATATCCTCCGATAACAAAGAGAAAGAAGCTTTCTGAGAACTTCTTTGTGTTCTGGGAAATTATCTCACAGAGTTACAGCTTGCTTCTCAAGAAGCCTTTTGCTAAGACAGTTCTTGTGGAATTGACAAAGTGATATTTGGAAGCCCATAGAGGGCTATGGTGAAAAAGGAAATATCCTCAGATGAAATCTGGAAAGAAGCTTTCTGAGAAACTGCTTAGTGTTCTGTTAATTCATCTCACAGAGTTACATCTGTATTTCGTGGATGACTTTGCTAGCCTTATTTCTGTGGAATCTGAGAACAGATATTTCGGATCCCTTTGAAGACTATAGGGACAAAGGAAATATCCTCCGATAACAAAGAGAAAGAAGCTTTCTGAGAAACTTCTCTGTGTTCTGTGAAATCATCTCACAAAATTACAGCTTTCCCCTCAAGAAGCCTTTCGCTAAGACAGTTCTTGTGGAATTGGCAAAGTGATATTTGGAAGCCCTTAGAGGGCTATGGTGAAAAAGGAAATATCCTCAGATGAAATCTGGAAAGAAGCTTTCTGAGAAACTGCTTGGTGTTCTGTTAATTCATCTCACAGAGTTACATCTGTATTTCGTTGATCTCTTTGCTAGCCTTATTTCTGTTGAATCTGAGAAGAGATATTTCTGATCCCATTGAAGACTATAGGGCCAAAGGAAATATCCTCCGATAACAAAGAGAAAGAAGCTTTCTGAGAAACTTCTTTGTGTTCCTTGAAATCATCTCACAGAGTTACAGTTTTCGCCTCAAGAAGCCTTTCGCTAAGACAGTTCTTCTGGAATTGGCAAAGTGATATTTGGAAGCCCATAGAGGTCTATGGTGAAAAAGGAAATATCCTCAGATGAAATCTGGAAAGAAGCTTTCTGAGAAACTGCTTAGTGTTCTGTTAATTCCTCTCACAGAGTTACATCTGTATTTCGTGGATCTCTTTGCTAGCCTTATTTCTGTGGAATCTGAGAACAGATATTTCGGATCCCTTGGAAGACTACAGGGCCAAAGGAAATCCTCTGATAACAAAGAGAAAGAAGCTTTCTGAGAAACTTCTTTGGTTCTGTGAAATCATCTCACAGAGTTACAGCTTTCCCCTCAAGAAGCCTTTCGCTAAGACAGTTCTTGTGGAATTGGCAAAGTGATATTTGGAAGCCCTTAGAGGGCTACGGCGAAAAAGGAATTATCCTCAGATGAAATCTGGAAAGAAGCTTTCTGAGAAACTGCTTAGTGTTCTGTTAATTCATCTCACAGAGTTACATCTGTATTTCTGGATCTCTTTGCTAGCCTTATTTCTATGGAATCTGAGAACAGATATTTCGGATCCCTTTGAAGAGTATAGGGCCAAAGGAAATATCCTCCGATAACAAAGAGAAAGAAGCTTTCTGAGAAACTTCTTTGTGTTCTGTGAAATCATCTCACAGAGTTACAGCTTTACCCTGAAGAAGCCTTTCTCTAAGACAGTTCTTGTGGAATTCGCAAAGTGATATTTGGAAGCCCTTAGAGATCTATGGTGAAAAAGGAATTATTCTCAAATGAAACCTGGAAAGAAGCTTTCTGACAAACTGCTTAGTGTTCTGTTAATTCATCTCACAGAGTTACATCTGTATTTCGTGGATCTCTTTGCTAGCCTTATTTCTGTGGAATCTGAGTACAGATATTTCGGATCCCTTTGAGGACTATAGGGTCAACGGAAATATCCTGCGATAGCAAAGAGAAAGTAGCTTTCTGAGAAACTGCTTTGTGTTCTGTGAAATCATCTCCCAGAGTTACAGTTTTCGCCACAAGAAGCCTTTCGCAAAGACAGTTCTTGTGGAATTGGCAAAGTGATATTTGGAAGCCCATAGATGTCTATGGTGAAAAAGGAAATATCCTAAGATGAAATCTGGGAAGAAGCTTTCTGTGAAACTGCTTAGTGTTCTGTTAATTCATCTCAAAGTGTTACATCTGTATTTCGTGGATCTCTTTGCTAGCCTTATTTCTGTGGAATCTCAGAACAGATATTTCGGATCCCTTGGAAGACTACAGGGCCAAAGGAAATATCCTCCGATAACAAAGAGAAAAAGCTTTCTGAGAAACTTCTTTGTGTTCTGTGACATCATCTCACAGAATTACAGCTTTCCCCTCAAGAAGCCTTTCGCTAAGACATTTCTTGTGGAATTGGCAAAGTGATATTTGGAAGCCCATAGAGGGCTATTGTGAAAAAGGAAATATCCTCAGATGAAATCTGGAAAGAAGCTTTCTGAGAAACTGCTTAGTGTTTTGTTAATTCATCTCACAGAGTTACATCTGTATTTCGTGGATCTCTTTGCTAGCCTTATTTCTGTGGAGTCTGAAAACAGATATTTCGGATCCCTTGGAAGACTATAGGGCCAATGGAAATATCCTCCGATAACAAAGAGAAAGAAGCTTTCTGAGAAACTTCTTTGTGTTCTGTGAAATCATCTCACAGAGTTACAGGTTTCGCCTCAAGAAGCCTTTCGCTAAGACAGTTCTTGTGGAATTGGCAAAGTGATATTTGTAAGCCCATAGAGGTCTATGGTGAAAAAGGAAATATCCTGAGATGAAATCTGGAAAGAAGCTTTCTGAGAAACTGCTTTTGTTCTTTTAATTCATCTAACGGAGTTAAATCGGTATTTCGTGGATCTCTTTGCTAGCCTTAGTTCTGTGGAATCTGAGAACAGATATTTCGGATCCCTTGGAAGACTACAGGGCCAAAGGAAATATCCTCCGATAAGAAAGAGAAAGAAGCTTTCTGAGAAACTTCTTTGGTTCTGTGAAATCATCTCACAGAGTTACAGCTTTCCCCTCAAGAAACCTTTCGCTAAGACAGTTCTTGTGGAATTGGCAAAGTGATATTTGGAAGCCCATAGAGGGCTATGGGGAAAAAGGAAATATCCTCAGATGAAATCTGGAAAGAAGCTTTCTGAGAAACTGCTTAGTGTTCTGATAATTCATCTCACAGAGTTACATCTGTATTTCGTTGATCTCTTTGCTAGCCTTACTTCTGTGGAATCTGAGAACAGATATTTCGGATCCCTTGGAAGACTATAGGGCCAAAGGAAATATCCTCCGATAACAAAGAGAAAGAAGCTTTCTGAGAAACTTCTTTGTGTTCTTTGAAATCATCTCACAGAGTTACAGGTTTCGCCTCAAGAAGCCATTCGCTAAGACAGTTCTTGTGGAATTGGCAAAGTGATATTTGGAAGCCCATAGAGGGCTACGGTGAAAAAGATAATATCCTCAGATGAAATCTGGAAAGAAGCTTTCTGAGAAACTGCTTAGTGTTCTGTTAATTCATCTCACAGAGTTACATCTGCATTTCGTGGATCTCTTTGCTAGCCTTATTTCTGTGGAATCTGAGAAGAGATATTTCGGATCCCTTTGAAGACTATATGGCCAAAGGAAATATCCTCCGATAACAAAGAGAAAGAAGCGTTCTGAGAAACTTCTTTGTGTTCCTTGAAATCATCTCACAGAGTTACAGTTTTCGCCTCAAGAAGCCTTTCGCTAAGACAGTTCTTGTGGAATTGGCAAAGTGATATTTGGAAGCCCATGAAGGTCTATGGTGAAAAAGGAAATATCCTCAGATGAAATCTGGAAAGAAGCTTTCTGAGAAACTGCTTAGTGTTCTATTAATTAATCTCACAGAGTTACATCTTTATTTCGTGGATCTCTTTGCTAGCCTTATTTCTGTGGAATCTGAGAACAGATATTTCGGATCCCTTGGAAGACTACAGGGTCAAAGGAAATATCCTCCGCTAACAAAGAGAAAGAAGCTTTCTGAGAAACTTCTTTGTGTTCTGTGAAATAATCTCACAGAATTACAGCTTTCCCCTCAAGAAGCCTTTCGCTAAGACAGTTCTTGTGGAATTGGCAAAGTGATATTTGGAAGCACATAGAGGGCTATGGTGAAAAAGGAAATATTCTCAGATGAAATCTGGAAAGAAGCTTTCTGAGAAACTGCTTAGTGTTCTGTTAATTCATCTCACAGAGTTACATCTGTATTTCGTGGATGACTTTGCTAGCCTTATTTCTGTGGAATCTGAGAACAGATATTTCGGATCCCTTTGAAGACTATAGGGACAAAGGAAATATCCTCCGATAACAAAGAGAAAGAAGCTTTCTGAGAAACTTCTCTGTGTTCTGTGAAATCATCTCACAGAATTACAGCTTTCCCCTCAAGAAGCCTTTCGCTAAGACAGTTCTTGTGGAATTGGCAAAGTGATATTTGGAAGCCCTTAGAGGGCTATGGTGAAAAAGGAAATATCCTCAGATGAAATCTGGAAAGAAGCTTTCTGAGAAACTGCTTGGTGTTCTGTTAATTCATCTCACAGAGTTACATCTGTATTTCGTTCATCTCTTTGCTAGCCTTATTTCTGTTGAATCTGAGAAGAGATATTTCTGATCCCATTGAAGACTATAGGGCCAAAGGAAATATCCTCCGATAACAAAGAGAAAGAAGCTTTCTGAGAAACTTCTTTGTGTTCCATGAAATCATCTCACAGAGTTACAGTTTTCGCCTC
Source organism: Macaca mulatta (assembly GCF_049350105.2). Lineage (NCBI taxonomy): Eukaryota > Metazoa > Chordata > Mammalia > Primates > Cercopithecidae > Macaca > Macaca mulatta. The sequence continues at coordinate 33,742,702 of NC_133418.1, forward strand.
AAGAAGCCTTTCGCTAAGACAGTTCTTCTGGAATTGGCAAAGTGATATTTGGAAGCCCATAGAGGTCTATGGTGAAAAAGGAAATATCCTCAGATGAAATCTGGAAAGAAGCTTTCTGAGAAACTGCTTAGTGTTCTGTTAATTCCTCTCACAGAGTTACATCTGTATTTCGTGGATCTCTTTGCTAGCCTTATTTCTGTGGAATCTGAGAACAGATATTTCGGATCCCTTGGAAGACTACAGGGCCAAAGGAAATCCTCTGATAACAAAGAGAAAGAAGCTTTCTGAGAAACTTCTTTGGTTCTGTGAAATCATCTCACAGAGTTACAGCTTTCCCCTCAAGAAGCCTTTCGCTAAGACAGTTCTTGTGGAATTGGCAAAGTGATATTTGGAAGCCCTTAGAGGGCTACGGCGAAAAAGGAATTATCCTCAGATGAAATCTGGAAAGAAGCTTTCTGAGAAACTGCTTAGTGTTCTGTTAATTCATCTCACAGAGTTACATCTGTATTTCTGGATCTCTTTGCTAGCCTTATTTCTATGGAATCTGAGAACAGATATTTCGGATCCCTTTGAAGAGTATAGGGCCAAAGGAAATATCCTCCGATAACAAAGAGAAAGAAGCTTTCTGAGAAACTTCTTTGTGTTCTGTGAAATCATCTCACAGAGTTACAGCTTTACCCTGAAGAAGCCTTTCTCTAAGACAGTTCTTGTGGAATTCGCAAAGTGATATTTGGAAGCCCTTAGAGATCTATGGTGAAAAAGGAATTATTCTCAAATGAAACCTGGAAAGAAGCTTTCTGACAAACTGCTTAGTGTTCTGTTAATTCATCTCACAGAGTTACATCTGTATTTCATGGATCTCTTTGCTAGCCTTATTTCTGTGGAATCTGAGTACAGATATTTCGGATCCCTTTGAGGACTATAGGGTCAACGGAAATATCCTGCGATAGCAAAGAGAAAGTAGCTTTCTGAGAAACTGCTTTGTGTTCTGTGAAATCATCTCCCAGAGTTACAGTTTTCGCCACAAGAAGCCTTTCGCAAAGACAGTTCTTGTGGAATTGGCAAAGTGATATTTGGAAGCCCATAGAGGTCTATGGTGAAAAAGGAAATATCCTCAGATGAAATCTGGGAAGAAGCTTTCTGTGAAACTGCTTAGTGTTCTGTTAATTCATCTCAAAGTGTTACATCTGTATTTCGTGGATCTCTTTGCTAGCCTTATTTCTGTGGAATCTCAGAACAGATATTTCGGATCCCTTGGAAGACTATAGGGCCAATGGAAATATCCTCCGATAACAAAGAGAAAGAAGCTTTCTGAGAAACTTCTTTGTTTTCTGTGAAATCATCTCACAGAGTTACAGGTTTCGCCTCAAGAAGCCTTTCGCTAAGACAGTTCTTGTGGAATTGGCAAAGTGATATTTGTAAGCCCATAGAGGTCTATGGTGAAAAAGGAAATATCCTGAGATGAAATCTGGAAAGAAGCTTTCTGAGAAACTGCTTTTGTTCTGTTAATTCATCTAACGGAGTTAAATCGGTATTTCGTGGATCTCTTTGCTAGCCTTATTTCTGTGGAATCTGAGAACAGATACTTCGGATCCCTTGGAAGACTACAGGGCCAAAGGAAATATCCTCCGATAACAAAGAGAAAGAAGCTTTCTGAGAAACTTCTTTGGTTCTGTGAAATCATCTCACAGAGTTACAGCTTTCCCCTCAAGAAGCCTTTCGCTAAGACAGTTCTTGTTTAATTGGCAAAGTGATATTTGGAAGCCCATAGAGGTCTATGGTGAAAAAGGAAATATCCTCAGATGAAATCTGGAAAGAAGCTTTCTGAGAAACTGCTTAGTGTTCTGTTAATTCATCTCACAGAGTTACATCTGTATTTCGTGGATCTCTTTGCTAGCCTTATTTCTGTGGAATCTGAGAACAGATATTTCGGATCCCTTTGAAGACTCTAGGGCCAAAGGAAATAGCCTCCGATAACAAAGAGAAAGAAGATTTCGGAGAAACTTCTTTGTGTTCTGTGAAATCATCTCACAGAGTTTCTGCTTTCCCCTCAAGGAGCCTTTCCCTAAGACAGTTCTTGTGGAATTGGCAAAGTGATATTTGGAAGCCCATAGAGGGCGATGGTGAAAAAGGAAATATCCTCAGATGAAATCTGGAAAGAAGCTTTCTGAGAAACTGCTTAGTGTTCTGATAATTCATCTCACAGAGTTACATCTGTATTTCGTTGATCTCTTTGCTAGCCTTATTTCTGTGGAATCTGAGAACAGATATTTCGGATCCCTTGGAAGACTATAGGGCCAAAGGAAATATCCTCCGATAACAAAGAGAAAGAAGCTTTCTGAGAAACTTCTTTGTGTTCTGTGAAATCATCTCACAGAGTTACAGGTTTCGCCTCAAGAAGCCATTCGCTAAGACAGTTCTTGTGGAATTGGCAAAGTGATATTTGGAAGCCCATAGAGGGCTACGGTGAAAAAGATAATATCCTCAGATGAAATCTGGAAAGAAGCTTTCTGAGAAACTGCTTAGTGTTCTGTTAATTCATCTCACAGAGTTACATCTGCATTTCGTTGATCTCTTTGCTAGCCTTATTTCTGTGGAATCTGAGAAGAGATATTTCGGATCCCTTTGAAGACTATATGGCCAAAGGAAATATCCTCCGATAACAAAGAGAAAGAAGCGTTCTGAGAAACTTCTTTGTGTTCCTTGAAATCATCTCACAGAGTTACAGTTTTCGCCTCAAGAAGCCTTTCGCTAAGACAGTTCTTGTGGAATTGGCAAAGTGATATTTGGAAGCCCATGAAGGTCTATGGTGAAAAAGGAAATATCCTCAGATGAAATCTGGAAAGAAGCTTTCTGAGAAACTGCTTAGTGTTCTATTAATTAATCTCACAGAGTTACATCTGTATTTCGTGGATCACTTTGCTAGCCTTATTTCTGTGGAATCTGAGAACAGATATTTCGGATCCCTTGGAAGACTACAGGGTCAAAGGAAATATCCTCCGCTAACAAAGAGAAAGAAGCTTTCTGAGAAACTTCTTTGTGTTCTGTGAAATAATCTCACAGAATTACAGCTTTCCCCTCAAGAAGCCTTTCGCTAAGACAGTTCTTGTGGAATTGGCAAAGTGATATTTGGAAGCACATAGAGGGCTATGGTGAAAAAGGAAATATTCTCAGATGAAATCTGGAAAGAAGCTTTCTGAGAAACTGCTTAGTGTTCTGTTAATTCATCTCACAGAGTTACATCTGTATTTCGTGGATGACTTTGCTAGCCTTATTTCTGTGGAATCTGAGAACAGATATTTCGGATCCCTTTGAAGACTATAGGGACAAAGGAAATATCCTCCGATAACAAAGAGAAAGAAGCTTTCTGAGAAACTTCTCTGTGTTCTGTGAAATCATCTCACAGAATTACAGCTTTCCCCTCAAGAAGCCTTTCGCTAAGACAGTTCTTGTGGAATTGGCAAAGTGATATTTGGAAGCCCTTAGAGGGCTATGGTGAAAAAGGAAATATCCTCAGATGAAATCTGGAAAGAAGCTTTCTGAGAAACTGCTTGGTGTTCTGTTAATTCATTTCACAGAGTTACATCTGTATTTCGGGGATCTCTTTGCTAGCCTTATTTCTGTGGAATCTGAGAACAGATATTTCGGATCCCTTGGAAGACTACAGGGCCAAAGGTAATATCCTCCGATAACAAAGAGAAAGAAGCTTTCTGAGAAACTTCTTTGTGTTCTGTGAAATCATCTCACAGAGTTACATCTTTCCCCTCAAGAAACCTTTCGCTAAGACAGTTCTTGTGGAATTGGCAAAGTGATATTTGGAAGCCCTTAGAGGGCTATGGTGAAAAAGGAAATATCCTCAGATGAAATCTGGAAAGAAGCTTTCTGAGAAACTGCTTAGTGTTCTGTTAATTCATCTCACAGAGTTACATCTGTATTTCGTGGATGACTTTGCTAACTTTATTTCTGTGGAATCTGAGAACAGATATTTCGGATCCCTTTGAAGACTATAGGGCCAAAGGAAATATCCTCCGATAACAAAGAGAAAGAAACTTTCTGAGAAACTTCTTTGTGTTCTGTAAAATCATCTCACAGAATTACAGCTTTCCCCTCAAGAAGCCTTTCGCTAAGACAGTTCTTGTGGAATTGGCAAAGTGATATTTGGAAGCCCATAGAGGGCTATGGTGAAAAAGGAAATATCCTCAGATGAAATCTGGAAAGAAGCTTTCTGAGAAACTGCTTAGAGTTCTGTTAATTCATCTCACAGAGTTACATCTGTATTTCGTTGATCCCTTTGCTAGCTTTATTTCTGTGGAATCTGAGAAGAGATATTTCTGATCCCATTGAAGACTATAGTGCCAAAGGAAATATCCTCCGATAACAAAGAGAAAGAAGCTTTCTGAGAAATTTCTTTGTGTTCCTTGAAATCATCTCACAGAGTTACAGTTTTCGCCTCAAGAAGCCTTTCGCTAAGACAGTTCTTGTGGAATTGGCAAAGTGATATTTGGAAGCCCATAGAGGTCTATGGTGAAAAAGGAAATATCCTCAGATGAAATCTGGAAAGAAGATTTCTGAGAAACTGCTTAGTGTTCTGTTAATTCATCTCACAGAGTTACATCTGTATTTCGTGGATCTCTTTGCTAGCCTTATTTCTGTGTAATTTGAGAACAGATATTTCGGATCCCTTTGAAGACTATTGGGCGAAAGGAAATATCCTCCGATAACAAACAGAAAGAAGCTTTCTGAGAAACTTCTTTGTGTTCTGTGAAATCATCTCACAGAGTTACAGTTTTCGCCTCAAGAGGCCTTTCTCTAAGACAGTTCTTGTGGAATTGGCAAAGTGATATTTGGAAGCCCATAGAGGTCTATGGTGAAAAAGGAAATACCTCAGATGAAATCTGGAAAGAAGCTTTCTGAGAAACTGCTTAGTGTTCTGTTAATTCATCTCAGAGAGTTACATATGTATTTCGTGGATCTCTTTGCTAGCCTTTTTTCTGTGGAATCTGAGAACAGATATTTCGGATCCCTTGGAAGACTACAGGGCCAAAGGAAATATCCTCCGATAACAAAGAGAAAGAAGCTTTCTGAGAAACTTCTTTGGTTCTGTGAAATCATCTCACAGAGTTACAGCTTTCCCCTCAAGAAGCCTTTCGCTAAGACAGTTCTTGTGGAATTGGCAAAGTGATATTTGGAAGCCCTTAGAAGGCTACGGCGAAAAAGGAATTATCCTCAGATGAAATCTGGAAAGAAGCTTTCTGAGAAACTGCTTAGTGTTCTGTTAATTCATCTCACAGAGATACATCTGTATTTCTGGATCTCTTTCCTAGCCTTATTTCTGTGGAATCTGAGAACAGATATTTCGGATCCCTTTGAAGAGTATAGGGCCAAAGGAAATATCCTCCGATAAGAAAGAGAAAGAAGCTTTCTGAGAAACTTCTTTGTGTTCTGTGAAATCATCTCACAGAGTTACAGGTTTCGCCTCAAGAAGCCTTTCGCTAAGACAGTTCTTGTGGAATTGGCAAAGTGATATTTGGAAGACCTTAGAGGTCTGTGGTGAAAAAAGAAATATCCTCAGACGAAATCTGGAAAGAAGCTTTCTGAGAAACTGCTTAGTGTTTGTTAATTCATCTCACAGAGTTACATCTGTATTTCATGGATCTCTTTGCTAGCCTTATTTCTGTGGAATCTGAGAACAGATATTTCGGATCCCTTGGAAGATTACAGGGCCAAAGGAAATATCCTCCGATAACAAAGAGAAAGACGCTTTCTGAGAAACTTCTTGGTGTTCTGTGATTCATCTCAGAGAGTTACATCTTTCCCCTCAAGAAACCTTTCGCTAAGACAGTTCTTTTGGAATTGGCAAAGTGATATTTGGAAGCCCATAGAGGGCTATGGTGAAAAAGGAAATATCCTCAGATGAAATCTGGAAAGAAGCTTTCTGAGAAACTGCTTAGTGTTCTGTTAATTCATTTCACAGAGTTACATCTGTATTTCGGGGATCTCTTTGCTAGCCTTATTTCTGTGGAATCTGAGAACAGATATTTCGGATCCCTTGGAAGACTACAGGGCCAAAGGTAATATCCTCCGATAACAAAGAGAAAGAAGCTTTATGAGAAACTTCTTTGTGTTCTGTCTAATCATCTCACAGAGTTACATCTTTCCCCTCAAGAAACCTTTCGCTAAGACAGTTCTTGTGGAATTGGCAAAGTGATATTTGGAAGCCCTTAGAGGGCTACGGTGAAAAAGGAAATATCCTCAGATGAAATCTGGAAAGAAGCTTTCTGAGAAACTGCTTAGTGTTCTGTTAATTCATCTCACAGAGTTACATCTGTATTTCGTGGATCTCTTTCCTAGCCTTATCTCTGTGGAATCTGAGAACAGATATTTCGGATCGCTTTGAAGACTATAGGGCCAAAGGAAATATCCTCCGATAACAAAGAGAAAGAACCTTTCTGAGAAACTTCTTTGTTTTCTGTGAAATCGTCTCACAGAGTTACAGGTTTCGCCTCAAGAAGCCTTTCGCTAAGACAGTTCTTGTGGAATTGGCAAAGTGATATTTGTAAGCCCATAGAGGTCTATGGTGAAAAAGGAATTATCCTGAGATGAAATCTGGAAAGAAGCTTTCTGAGAAACTGCTTTTGTTCTGTTAATTCATCTAACGGAGTTAAATCGGTATTTCGTGGATCTCTTTGCTAGCCTTATTTCTGTGGAATCTGAGAACAGATATTTCGGATCCCTTGGAAGACTACAGGGCCAAAGGAAATATCCTCCGATAACAAAGAGAAAGAAGCTTTCTGAGAAACTTCTTTGGTTCTGTGAAATCATCTCACAGAGTTACAGCTTTCCCCTCAAGAAGCCTTTCGCTAAGACAGTTCTTGTGGAATTGGCAAAGTGATATTTGGAAGCCCATAGAGGGCTATGGTGAAAAAGGAAATATCCTCAGATGAAATCTGGAAAGAAGCTTTCTGAGAAACTGCTTAGTGTTCTGTTAATTCATCTCACAGAGTTACATCTGTATTTCGTGGATCTCTTTGCTAGCCTTATTTCTGTGGAATCTGAGAAGAGATATTTCGGATCCCTTTGAAGACTATAGGGCCAAAGGAAATATCCTCCGATAACAAAGAGAAAGAAGCTTTCTGAGAAACTTCTTTGTGTTCCTTGAAATCATCTCCCAGAGTTACAGTTTTCGCCACAAGAAGCCTTTCGCAAAGACAGTTCTTGTGGAATTGGCAAAGTGATATTTGGAAGCCCATAGAGGTCTATGGTGAAAAATTAAATATCCTCAGATGAAATCTGGGAAGAAGCTTTCTGTGAAACTGCTTAGTGTTCTGTTAATTCATCTCAAAGTGTTACATCTGTATTTCGTGGATCTCTTTGCTAACCTTATTTCTGTGGAATCTGAGAACAGATATTTCGGATCCCTTGGAAGACTACAGGGCCAAAGGAAATATCCTCCGATAACAAAGAGAAAAAGCTTTCTGAGAAACTTCTTTGTGTTCTGTGACATCATCTCACAGAATTACAGCTTTCCCCTCAAGAAGCCTTTCGCTAAGACATTTCTTGTGGAATTGGCAAAGTGATATTTGGAAGCCCATAGAGGGCTATTGTGAAAAAGGAAATATCCTCAGATGAAATCTGGAAAGAAGCTTTCTGAGAAACTGCTTAGTGTTTTGTTAATTCATCTCACAGAGTTACATCTGTATTTCGTGGATCTCTTTGCTAGCCTTATTTCTGTGGAGTCTGAAAACAGATATTTCGGATCCCTTGGAAGACTATAGGGCCAATGGAAATATCCTCCGATAACAAAGAGAAAGAAGCTTTCTGAGAAACTTCTTTGTTTTCTGTGAAATCATCTCACAGAGTTACAGGTTTCGCCTCAAGAAGCCTTTCGCTAAGACAGTTCTTGTGGAATTGGCAAAGTGATATTTGTAAGCCCATAGAGGTCTATGGTGAAAAAGGAAATATCCTGAGATGAAATCTGGAAAGAAGCTTTCTGAGAAACTGCTTTTGTTCTGTTAATTTATCTAACGGAGTTAAATCGGTATTTCGTGGATCTCTTTGCTAGCCTTATTTCTGTGGAATCTGAGAACAGACATTTCGGATCCCTTGGAAGACTACAGGGCCAAAGGAAATATCCTCCGATAACAAAGAGAAAGAAGCTTTCTGAGAAACTTCTTTGTGTTCTGTGAAATCATCTCACAGAGTTACAGCATTCCCCTCAAGAAACCTTTCGCTAAGACAGTTCTTGTTTAATTGGCAAAGTGATATTTGGAAGCCCATAGAGGTCTATGGTGAAAAAGGAAATATCCTCAGATGAAATCTGGAAAGAAGCTTTCTGAGAAACTGCTTAGTGTTCTGTTAATTCATCTCACAGAGTTACATCTGTATTTCGTGGATCTCTTTGCTAGCCTTATTTCTGTGGAATCTGAGAACAGATATTTCGGATCCCTTTGAAGACTATAGGGCCAAAGGAAATAGCCTCCGATAACAAAGAGAAAGAAGATTTCGGAGAAACTTCTTTGTGTTCTGTGAAATCATCTCACAGAGTTTCTGCTTTCCCCTCAAGGAGCCTTTCCCTAAGACAGTTCTTGTGGAATTGGCAAAGTGATATTTGGAAGCCCATAGAGGGCGATGGTGAAAAAGGAAATATCCTCAGATGAAATCTGGAAAGAAGCTTTCTGAGAAACTGCTTAGTGTTCTGTTAATTCATCTCACAGAGTTACATCTGTATTTCGTTGATCTCTTTGCTAGCCTTATTTCTGTGGAATCTGAGAACAGATATTTCGGATCCCTTGGAAGACTATAGGGCCAAAGGAAATATCCTCCGATAACAAAGAGAAAGAAGCTTTCTGAGAAACTTCTTTGTGTTCTGTGAAATCATCTCACAGAGTTACAGGTTTCGCCTCAAGAAGCCATTCGCTAAGACAGTTCTTGTGGAATTGCCAAAGTGATATTTGGAAGCCCATAGAGGGCTACGGTTAAAAAGGAAATATCCTCAGATGAAATCTGGAAAGAAGCTTTCTGAGAAACTGCTTAGTGTTCTGTTAATTCATCTCACAGAGTTACATCTGCATTTCGTTGATCTCTTTGCTAGCCTTATTTCTGTGGAATCTGAGAAGAGATATTTCGGATCCCTTTGAAGACTATATGGCCAAAGGAAATATCCTCCGATAACAAAGAGAAAGAAGCGTTCTGAGAAACTTCTTTGTGTTCCTTGAAATCATCTCACAGAGTTACAGTTTTCGCCTCAAGAAGCCTTTCGCTAAGACAGTTCTTGTGGAATTGGCAAAGTGATATTTGGAAGCCCATGAAGGTCTATGGTGAAAAAGGAAATATCCTCAGATGAAATCTGGAAAGAAGCTTTCTGAGAAACTGCTTAGTGTTCTATTAATTAATCTCACAGAGTTACATCTGTATTTCGTGGATCTCTTTGCTAGCCTTATTTCTGTGGAATCTGAGAACAGATATTTCGGATCCCTTGGAAGACTACAGGGTCAAAGGAAATATCCTCCGCTAACAAAGAGAAAGAAGCTTTCTGAGAAACTTCTTTGTGTTCTGTGAAATAATCTCACAGAATTACAGCTTTCCCCTCAAGAAGCCTTTCGCTAAGACAGTTCTTGTGGAATTGGCAAAGTGATATTTGGAAGCCCATAGAGGTCTATGGTGAAAAAGGAAATATCCTCAGATGAAATCTGGAAAGAAGCTTTCTGAGAAACTGCTTGGTGTTCTGTTAATTCATCTCACAGAGTTACATCTGTATTTCGTTGATCTCTTTGCTAGCCTTATTTCTGTTGAATCTGAGAAGAGATATTTCTGATCCCATTGAAGACTATAGGGCCAAAGGAAATATCCTCCGATAACAAAGAGAAAGAAGCTTTCTGAGAAACTTCTTTGTGTTCCTTGAAATCATCTCACAGAGTTACAGTTTTCGCCTCAAGAAGCCTTTCGCTAAGACAGTTCTTGTGGAATTGGCAAAGTGATATTTGGAAGCCCATAGAGGTCTATGGTGAAAAAGGAAATATCCTCAGATGAAATCTGGAAAGAAGCTTTCTGAGAAACTGCTTAGTGTTCTGTTAATTCCTCTCACAGAGTTACATCTGTATTTCGTGGATCTCTTTGCTAGCCTTATTTCTGTGGAATCTGAGAACAGATATTTCGGATCCCTTGGAAGACTACAGGGCCAAAGGAAATCCTCTGATAACAAAGAGAAAGAAGCTTTCTGAGAAACTTCTTTGGTTCTGTGAAATCATCTCACAGAGTTACAGCTTTCCCCTCAAGAAGCCTTTCGCTAAGACAGTTCTTGTGGAATTGGCAAAGTGATATTTGGAAGCCCTTAGAGGGCTACGGCGAAAAAGGAATTATCCTCAGATGAAATCTGGAAAGAAGCTTTCTGAGAAACTGCTTAGTGTTCTGTAAATTCATCTCACAGAGTTACATCTGTATTTCTGGATCTCTTTGCTAGCCTTATTTCTATGGAATCTGAAAACAGATATTTCGGATCCCTTTGAAGAGTATAGGGCCAAAGGAAATATCCTCCGATAACAAAGAGAAAGAAGCTTTCTGAGAAACTTCTTTGTGTTCTGTGAAATCATCTCACAGAGTTACAGCTTTCCCCTGAAGAAGCCTTTCTCTAAGACAGTTCTTGTGGAATTGGCAAAGTGATATTTGGAAGCCCTTAGAGATCTATGGTGAAAAAGGAAATATTCTCAGATGAAACCTGGAAAGAAGCTTTCTGACAAACTGCTTAGTGTTCTGTTAATTCATCTCACAGAGTTACATCTGTATTTCGTGGATCTCTTTGCTAGCCTTATTTCTGTGGAATCTGAGTACAGATATTTCGGATCCCTTTGAGGACTATAGGGTCAACGGAAATATCCTGCGATAGCAAAGAGAAAATAGCTTTCTGAGAAACTGCTTTGTGTTCTGTGAAATCATCTCACAGAGTTACAGCTTTCCCCTCAAGAAGCCTTTCGCTAAGACAGTTCTTGTGGAATTGGAAAAGAGATATTTGGAAGCCCATAGAGGGCTACGGTGAAAAAGGAAATATCCTCAGATGAAATCTTTAAAAGAAGCTTTCTGAGAAACTGCTTAGTGTTCTGTTAATTCATCTCACAGAGTTACATCTGTATTTCGTGGATCTCTTTGCTAGCCTTATTTCTGTGGAATCCGAGAACAGATATTTCGGATCCCTTGGAAGACTATAGGGCCAAAGTTAATATCCTCCGATAACAAAGAGAAAGAAGCTTTCTGAGAAACTTCTTTGTGTTCTGTGAATTCATCTCACAGAGTTACAGCTTTCCCCTCAAGAAGCCTTTCGCTAAGACAGTTCTTGTGGAAATGACAAAGTGATATTTGGAAGCCCATTGAGGTCTATGGTGAAAAAGGAAATATCCTCAGATGAAATCTGGAAAGAAGCTTTCTGAGAAACTGCTTAGTGTTCTGTTAATTCATCTCACAGAGTTACATCTGTATTTCGTGGATCACTTTGCTAGCCTTATTTCTGTGGAATCTGAGAACAGATATTTCGGATCCCTTTGAAGACTATAGGGCCAAAGGAAATATCCTCCGATAACAAAGAGAAAGAAGCTTTCTGAGAAACTTCTTTGTGTTCTGTGAAATCATCTCACAGAGTTACAGCTTTCCCCTCAAGAAACCTTTCGCTAAGACAGTTCTTCTTGAATTGGCAAAGTGATATTTGGAAGCCCATAGTGGGCTATGGTGAAAAAGGAAATATCCTCAGATGAAATCTGGAAAGAAGCTTTCTGAGAAACTGCTTAGTGTTCTGTTAATTAATCTCACAGAGTTACATCTGTATTTCGTTGATCTCTTTCCTAGCCTTATCTCTGTGGAATCTGAGAACAGATATTTCGGATCGCTTTGAAGACTATAGGGCCAAAGGAAATATCCTCCGATAACAAAGAGAAAGAACCTTTCTGAGAAACTTCTTTGTGTTCTGTGAAATCATCTCACAGAGTTACAGCTTTCCCCTCAAGAAGACTTTCGCTAAGACAGTTCTTGTGGAATTGGCAAAGTGATATTTGGAAGCCCATAGAGGGCTATGGTGAAAATGGAAATATCCTCAGATGAAATCTGGAAAGAAGCTTTCTGAGAAACTGCTTAGTGTTCTGTTAATTCATCTCACAGAGTTACAACTGTATTTCGTGGATCTCTTTGCTAGCCTTATTTCTGTGGAATCTGAGAACAGATATTTCGGATCCCTTGGAAGAGTACAGGGCCAAAGGAAATATCCTCCGATAACAAAGACAAAGAAGCTTTCTGAGAAACTTCTTTGTGTTCTGCGAAATCATCTCACAGAGTTACAGCTTTCCCCTCAGGAAGCCTTTCGCTAAGACAGTTCTTCTGGAATTGGCAAAGTGATATTTGGAAGCCCATAGAGGGCTATGGTGAAAAAGGAAATATCCTCAGATGAAATCTGGAAAGAAGCTTTCTGAGAAACTGCTTAGTGTTCTGTTAATTCATTTCACAGAGTTACATCTGTATTTCGGGGATCTCTTTGCTAGCCTTATTTCTGTGGAATCTGAGAACAGATATTTCTGATCCCTTGGAAGACTATAGGGCCAAAGGTAATATCCAACGATAACAAAGAGAAAGAATTTTTCTGAGAAACTTCTTTGTGTTCTGTGAAATCATCTCACAGAGTTACAGGTTTCGCCTCAAGAAGCCTTTCGCTAAGACAGTTCTTGTGGAATTGGCAAAGTGATATTTGGAAGACCTTAGAGGTCTGTGGTGAAAAAAGAAATATCCTCAGACGAAATCTGGAAAGAAGCTTTCTGAGAAACTGCTTAGTGTTTGTTAATTCATCTCACAGAGTTACATCTGTATTTCATGGATCTCTTTGCTAGCCTTATTTCTGTGGAATCTGAGAACAGATATTTCGGATCCCTTTGAAGACTATAGGGCCAAAGGAAATATCCTCCGCTAACAAAGAGAAAGAAGCTTTCTGAGAAACTTCTTTGTGTTCTGTGAAATAATCTCACAGAATTACAGCTTTCCCCTCAAGAAGCCTTTCGCTAAGACAGTTCTTGTGGAATTGGCAAAGTGATATTTGGAAGCCCATAGAGGTCTATGGTGAAAAAGGAAATATCCTCAGATGAAATCTGGAAAGAAGCTTTCTGAGAAACTGCTTGGTGTTCTGTTAATTCATCTCACAGAGTTACATCTGTATTTCGTTGATCTCTTTGCTAGCCTTATTTCTGTTGAATCTGAGAAGAGATATTTCTGATCCCATTGAAGACTATAGGGCCAAAGGAAATATCCTCCGATAACAAAGAGAAAGAAGCTTTCTGAGAAACTTCTTTGTGTTCCTTGAAATCATCTCACAGAGTTACAGTTTTCGCCTCAAGAAGCCTTTCGCTAAGACAGTTCTTGTGGAATTGGCAAAGTGATATTTGGAAGCCCATAGAGGTCTATGGTGAAAAAGGAAATATCCTCAGATGAAATCTGGAAAGAAGCTTTCTGAGAAACTGCTTAGTGTTCTGTTAATTCCTCTCACAGAGTTACATCTGTATTTCGTGGATCTCTTTGCTAGCCTTATTTCTGTGGAATCTGAGAACAGATATTTCGGATCCCTTGGAAGACTACAGGGCCAAAGGAAATCCTCTGATAACAAAGAGAAAGAAGCTTTCTGAGAAACTTCTTTGGTTCTGTGAAATCATCTCACAGAGTTACAGCTTTCCCCTCAAGAAGCCTTTCGCTAAGACAGTTCTTGTGGAATTGGCAAAGTGATATTTGGAAGCCCTTAGAGGGCTACGGCGAAAAAGGAATTATCCTCAGATGAAATCTGGAAAGAAGCTTTCTGAGAAACTGCTTAGTGTTCTGTAAATTCATCTCACAGAGTTACATCTGTATTTCTGGATCTCTTTGCTAGCCTTATTTCTATGGAATCTGAAAACAGATATTTCGGATCCCTTTGAAGAGTATAGGGCCAAAGGAAATATCCTCCGATAACAAAGAGAAAGAAGCTTTCTGAGAAACTTCTTTGTGTTCTGTGAAATCATCTCACAGAGTTACAGCTTTCCCCTGAAGAAGCCTTTCTCTAAGACAGTTCTTGTGGAATTGGCAAAGTGATATTTGGAAGCCCTTAGAGATCTATGGTGAAAAAGGAAATATTCTCAGATGAAACCTGGAAAGAAGCTTTCTGACAAACTGCTTAGTGTTCTGTTAATTCATCTCACAGAGTTACATCTGTATTTCGTGGATCTCTTTGCTAGCCTTATTTCTGTGGAATCTGAGTACAGATATTTCGGATCCCTTTGAGGACTATAGGGTCAACGGAAATATCCTGCGATAGCAAAGAGAAAATAGCTTTCTGAGAAACTGCTTTGTGTTCTGTGAAATCATCTCACAGAGTTACAGCTTTCCCCTCAAGAAGCCTTTCGCTAAGACAGTTCTTGTGGAATTGGAAAAGAGATATTTGGAAGCCCATAGAGGGCTACGGTGAAAAAGGAAATATCCTCAGATGAAATCTTTAAAAGAAGCTTTCTGAGAAACTGCTTAGTGTTCTGTTAATTCATCTCACAGAGTTACATCTGTATTTCGTGGATCTCTTTGCTAGCCTTATTTCTGTGGAATCCGAGAACAGATATTTCGGATCCCTTGGAAGACTATAGGGCCAAAGTTAATATCCTCCGATAACAAAGAGAAAGAAGCTTTCTGAGAAACTTCTTTGTGTTCTGTGAATTCATCTCACAGAGTTACAGCTTTCCCCTCAAGAAGCCTTTCGCTAAGACAGTTCTTGTGGAAATGACAAAGTGATATTTGGAAGCCCATTGAGGTCTATGGTGAAAAAGGAAATATCCTCAGATGAAATCTGGAAAGAAGCTTTCTGAGAAACTGCTTAGTGTTCTGTTAATTCATCTCACAGAGTTACATCTGTATTTCGTGGATCACTTTGCTAGCCTTATTTCTGTGGAATCTGAGAACAGATATTTCGGATCCCTTTGAAGACTATAGGGCCAAAGGAAATATCCTCCGATAACAAAGAGAAAGAAGCTTTCTGAGAAACTTCTTTGTGTTCTGTGAAATCATCTCACAGAGTTACAGCTTTCCCCTCAAGAAACCTTTCGCTAAGACAGTTCTTCTTGAATTGGCAAAGTGATATTTGGAAGCCCATAGTGGGCTATGGTGAAAAAGGAAATATCCTCAGATGAAATCTGGAAAGAAGCTTTCTGAGAAACTGCTTAGTGTTCTGTTAATTAATCTCACAGAGTTACATCTGTATTTCGTTGATCTCTTTCCTAGCCTTATCTCTGTGGAATCTGAGAACAGATATTTCGGATCGCTTTGAAGACTATAGGGCCAAAGGAAATATCCTCCGATAACAAAGAGAAAGAACCTTTCTGAGAAACTTCTTTGTGTTCTGTGAAATCATCTCACAGAGTTACAGCTTTCCCCTCAAGAAGACTTTCGCTAAGACAGTTCTTGTGGAATTGGCAAAGTGATATTTGGAAGCCCATAGAGGGCTATGGTGAAAATGGAAATATCCTCAGATGAAATCTGGAAAGAAGCTTTCTGAGAAACTGCTTAGTGTTCTGTTAATTCATCTCACAGAGTTACAACTGTATTTCGTGGATCTCTTTGCTAGCCTTATTTCTGTGGAATCTGAGAACAGATATTTCGGATCCCTTGGAAGAGTACAGGGCCAAAGGAAATATCCTCCGATAACAAAGACAAAGAAGCTTTCTGAGAAACTTCTTTGTGTTCTGCGAAATCATCTCACAGAGTTACAGCTTTCCCCTCAGGAAGCCTTTCGCTAAGACAGTTCTTCTGGAATTGGCAAAGTGATATTTGGAAGCCCATAGAGGGCTATGGTGAAAAAGGAAATATCCTCAGATGAAATCTGGAAAGAAGCTTTCTGAGAAACTGCTTAGTGTTCTGTTAATTCATTTCACAGAGTTACATCTGTATTTCGGGGATCTCTTTGCTAGCCTTATTTCTGTGGAATCTGAGAACAGATATTTCTGATCCCTTGGAAGACTATAGGGCCAAAGGTAATATCCAACGATAACAAAGAGAAAGAATTTTTCTGAGAAACTTCTTTGTGTTCTGTGAAATCATCTCACAGAGTTACAGGTTTCGCCTCAAGAAGCCTTTCGCTAAGACAGTTCTTGTGGAATTGGCAAAGTGATATTTGGAAGACCTTAGAGGTCTGTGGTGAAAAAAGAAATATCCTCAGACGAAATCTGGAAAGAAGCTTTCTGAGAAACTGCTTAGTGTTTGTTAATTCATCTCACAGAGTTACATCTGTATTTCATGGATCTCTTTGCTAGCCTTATTTCTGTGGAATCTGAGAACAGATATTTCGGATCCCTTGGAAGATTACAGGGCCAAAGGAAATATCCTCCGATAACAAAGAGAAAGAAGCTTTCTGAGAAACTTCTTGGTGTTCTGTGATTCATCTCAGAGAGTTACATCTTTCCCCTCAAGAAACCTTTCGCTAAGACAGTTCTTTTGGAATTGGCAAAGTGATATTTGGAAGCCCATAGAGGGCTATGGTGAAAAAGGAAATATCCTCAGATGAAATCTGGAAAGAAGCTTTCTGAGAAACTGCTTAGTGTTCTGTTAATTCATTTCACAGAGTTACATCTGTATTTCGGGGATCTCTTTGCTAGCCTTATTTCTGTGGAATCTGAGAACAGATATTTCGGATCCCTTGGAAGACTACAGGGCCAAAGGAAATATCCTCCGATAACAAAGAGAAAGAAGCTTTCTGAGAAACTTCTTTGGTTCTGTGAAATCATCTCACAGAGTTACAGCTTTCCCCTCAAGAAGCCTTTCGCTAAGACAGTTCTTGTTTAATTGGCAAAGTGATATTTGGAAGCCCATAGAGGTCTATGGTGAAAAAGGAAATATCCTCAGATGAAATCTGGAAAGAAGCTTTCTGAGAAACTGCTTAGTGTTCTGTTAATTCATCTCACAGAGTTACATCTGTATTTCGTGGATCTCTTTGCTAGCCTTATTTCTGTGGAATCTGAGAACAGATATTTCGGATCCCTTTGAAGACTCTAGGGCCAAAGGAAATAGCCTCCGATAACAAAGAGAAAGAAGATTTCGGAGAAACTTCTTTGTGTTCTGTGAAATCATCTCACAGAGTTTCTGCTTTCCCCTCAAGGAGCCTTTCCCTAAGACAGTTCTTGTGGAATTGGCAAAGTGATATTTGGAAGCCCATAGAGGGCGATGGTGAAAAAGGAAATATCCTCAGATGAAATCTGGAAAGAAGCTTTCTGAGAAACTGCTTAGTGTTCTGATAATTCATCTCACAGAGTTACATCTGTATTTCGTTGATCTCTTTGCTAGCCTTATTTCTGTGGAATCTGAGAACAGATATTTCGGATCCCTTGGAAGACTATAGGGCCAAAGGAAATATCCTCCGATAACAAAGAGAAAGAAGCTTTCTGAGAAACTTCTTTGTGTTCTGTGAAATCATCTCACAGAATTACAGCTTTCCCCTCAAGAAGCCTTTCGCTAAGACAGTTCTTGTGGAATTGGCAAAGTGATATTTGGAAGCCCATAGAGGTCTATGGTGAAAAAGGAAATATCCTCAGATGAAATCTGGAAAGAAGCTTTCTGAGAAACTGCTTGGTGTTCTGTTAATTCATCTCACAGAGTTCCATCTGTATTTCGTTGATCTCTTTGCTAGCCTTATTTCTGTTGAATCTGAGAAGAGATATTTCTGATCCCTTTGAAGACTATAGGGCCAAAGGAAATATCCTCCGATAACAAAGAGAAAGAAGCTTTCTGAGAAACTTCTTTGTGTTCCTTGAAATCATCTCACAGAGTTACAGTTTTCGCCTCAAGAAGCCTTTCGCTAAGACAGTTCTTGTGGAATTGGCAAAGTGATATTTGGAAGCCCATAGAGGTCTATGGTGAAAAAGGAAATATCCTCAGATGAAATCTGAAAAGAAGCTTTCTGAGAAACTGCTTAGTGTTCTGTTAATTCCTCTCACAGAGTTACATCTGTATTTCGTGGATCTCTTTGCTAGCCTTATTTCTGTGGAATCTGAGAACAGATATTTCGGATCCCTTGGAAGACTACAGGGCCAAAGGAAATCCTCTGATAACAAAGAGAAAGGAGCTTTCTGAGAAACTTCTTTGGTTCTGTGAAATCATCTCACAGAGTTACAGCTTTCCCCTCAAGAAGCCTTTCGCTAAGACAGTTCTTGTGGAATTGGCAAAGTGATATTTGGAAGCCCTTAGAGGGCTACGGCGAAAAAGGAATTATCCTCAGATGAAATCTGGAAAGAAGCTTTCTGAGAAACTGCTTAGTGTTCTGTTAATTCATCTCACAGAGTTACATCTGTATTTCTGGATCTCTTTGCTAGCCTTATTTCTATGGAATCTGAGAACAGATATTTCGGATCCCTTTGAAGAGTATAGGGCCAAAGGAAATATCCTCCGATAACAAAGAGAAAGAAGCTTTCTGAGAAACTTCTTTGTGTTCTGTGAAATCATCTCACAGAGTTACAGCTTTCCCCTGAAGAAGCCTTTCTCTAAGACAGTTCTTGTGGAATTGGCAAAGTGATATTTGGAAGCCCTTAGAGATCTATGGTGAAAAAGGAAATATTCTCAGATGAAACCTGGAAAGAAGCTTTCTGACAAACTGCTTAGTGTTCTGTTAATTCATCTCACAGAGTTACATCTGTATTTCGTGGATCTCTTTGCTAGCCTTATTTCTGTGGAATCTGAGTACAGATATTTCGGATCCCTTTGAGGACTATAGGGTCAACGGAAATATCCTGCGATAGCAAAGAGAAAGTAGCTTTCTGAGAAACTGCTTTGTGTTCTGTGAAATCATCTCACAGAGTTACAGCTTTCCCCTCAAGAAGCCTTTCGCTAAGACAGTTCTTGTGGAATTGGAAAAGAGATATTTGGAAGCCCATAGAGGGCTACGGTGAAAAAGGAAATATCCTCAGATGAAATCTTTAAAAGAAGCTTTCTGAGAAACTGCTTAGTGTTCTGTTAATTCATCTCACAGAGTTACATCTGTATTTCGTGGATCTCTTTGCTAGCCTTATTTCTGTGGAATCTGAGAACAGATATTTCGGATCCCTTGGAAGACTATAGGGCCAAAGTTAATATCCTCCGATAACAAAGAGAAAGAAGCTTTCTGAGAAACTTCTTTGTGTTCTGTGAATTCATCTCACAGAGTTACAGCTTTCCCCTCAAGAAGCCTTTCGCTAAGACAGTTCTTGTGGAAATGACAAAGTGATATTTGGAAGCCCATAGAAGTCTATGGTGAAAAAGGAAATATCCTCAGATGAAATCTGGAAAGAAGCTTTCTGAGAAACTGCTTAGTGTTCTGTTAATTCATCTCACAGAGTTACATCTGTATTTCGTGGATCACTTTGCTAGCCTTATTTCTGTGGAATCTGAGAACAGATATTTCGGATCCCTTTCAAGACTATAGGGCCAAAGGAAATATCCTCCGATAACAAAGAGAAAGAAGCTTTCTGAGAAACTTCTTTGTGTTCTGTGAAATCATCTCACAGAGTTACAGCTTTCCCCTCAAGAAGCCTTTCGCTATGACAGTTCTTCTTGAATTGGCAAAGTGATATTTGCAAGCCCATAGTGGGCTATGGTGAAAAAGGAAATATCCTCAGATGAAATCTGGAAAGAAGCTTTCTGAGAAACTGCTTAGTGTTCTGTTAATTCATCTCACAGAGTTACATCTGTATTTCGTGGATCTCTTTCCTAGCCTTATCTCTGTGGAATCTGAGAACAGATATTTCGGATCGCTTTGAAGAATATAGGGCCAAAGGAAATATCCTCCGATAACAAAGAGAAAGAACCTTTCTGAGAAACTTCTTTGTGTTCTGTGAAATCATCTCACAGAGTTACAGCTTTCCCCTCAAGAAGACTTTCGCTAAGACAGTTCTTGTGGAATTGGCAAAGTGATATTTGGAAGCCCATAGAGGGCTATGGTGAAAATGGAAATATCCTCAGATGAAATCTGGAAAGAAGCTTTCTGAGAAACTGCTTAGTGTTCTGTTAATTCATCTCACAGAGTTACAACTGTATTTCGTGGATCTCTTTGCTAGCCTTATTTCTGTGGAATCTGAGAACAGATATTTCGGATCCCTTGGAAGAGTACAGGGCCAAAGGAAATATCCTCCGATAACAAAGACAAAGAAGCTTTCTGAGAAACTTCTTTGTGTTCTGCGAAATCATCTCACAGAGTTACAGCTTTCCCCTCAGGAAGCCTTTCGCTAAGACAGTTCTTCTGGAATTGGCAAAGTCATATTTGGAAGCCCATAGAGGGCTATGGTGAAAAAGGAAATATCCTCAGATGAAATATGGAAAGAAGCTTTCTGAGAAACTGCTTAGTGTTCTGTTAATTCATTTCACAGAGTTACATCTGTATTTCGGGGATCTCTTTGCTAGCCTTATTTCTGTGGAATCTGAGAACAGATATTTCTGATCCCTGGGAAGACTATAGGGTCAAAGGTAATATCCAACGATAACAAAGAGAAAGAAGTTTTCTGAGAAACTTCTTTGTGTTCTGTGAAATCATCTCACAGAGTTACAGGTTTCGCCTCAAGAAGCCTTTCGCTAAGACAGTTCTTGTGGAATTGGCAAAGTGATATTTGGAAGACCTTAGAGGTCTGTGGTGAAAAAGGAAATATCCTCAGACGAAATCTGGAAAGAAGCTTTCTGAGAAACTGCTTAGTGTTTGTTAATTCATCTCACAGAGTTACATCTGTATTTCATGGATCTCTTTGCTAGCCTTATTTCTGTGGAATCTGAGAACAGATATTTCGGATCCCTTGGAAGATTACAGGGCCAAAGGAAATATCCTCCGATAACAAAGAGAAAGAAGCTTTCTGAGAAACTTCTTGGTGTTCTGTGAAATCATCTCAGAGAGTTACATCTTTCCCCACAAGAAACCTTTCGCTAAGACAGTTCTTTTGGAATTGGCAAAGTGATATTTGGAAGCCCATAGAGGGCTATGGTGAAAAAGGAAATATCCTCAGATGAAATCTGTAAAGAAGCTTTCTGAGAAACTGCTTAGTGTTCTGTTAATTCATTTCACAGAGTTACATCTGTATTTCGGGGATCTCTTTGCTAGCCTTATTTCTGTGGAATCTGAGAACAGATATTTCGGATCCCTTGGAAGACTACAGGGCCAAAGGTAATATCCTCCGATAACAAAGAGAAAGAAGCTTTCTGAGAAACTTCTTTGTGTTCTGTGAAATCATCTCACAGAGTTACATCTTTCCCCTCAAGAAACCTTTCGCCAAGACAGTTCTTGTGGAATTGGCAAAGTGATATTTGGAAGCCCTTAGAGGGCTACGGTGAAAAAGGAAATATCCTCAGATGAAATCTGGAAAGAAGCTTTCTGAGAAACTGCTTAGTGTTCTGTTAATTCATCTCACAGAGTTACATCTGTATTTCGTGGATCTCTTTGCTAGCCTTATTTCTGTGGAATCTGAGAACAGATATTTCGGATCGCTTGGAACACTATAGGGCCTAAGGAAATATCCTCCGGTAACAAAGAGAAAGAATCTTTCTGAGAAACTTCTTTGTTTTCTGTGAAATCATCTCACAGAGTTACAGCTTTCCCCTCAAGAAGCCATTCCCTAAGAGTGTTCTTGTGGAATTGGCAAAGTGATATTTGGAAGCCCTAAGTGGGCTATGGTGAAAATGGAAATATCCTCAGATGAAATCTGGAAAGAAGCTTTCTGAGAAACTGCTTAGTGTTCTGTTAATTCATCTCACAGAGTTACATCTGTATTTCGTGGATCTCTTTGCTAGCCTTATTTCTGTGGATTCTGAGAACAGATATTTCGGATCCCTTGGAAGACTATAGGGCCAAAGTTAATATCCTCCGATAACAAAGAGAAAGAAGCTTTCTGAGAAACTTCTTTGTGTTCTGTGAATTCATCTCACAGAGTTACAGCTTTCCCCTCAAGAAGCCTTTCGCTAAGACAGTTCTTGTGGAATTGGAAAAGTGATATTTGAGAGCCCATAGAGGGCTATGGTGAAAAAGGAAATATCCTCAGATGAAATCTGGAAAGAAGCCTTCTGAGAAACTGCTTAGTGTTCTGTTAATTCATCTCACAGAGTTACATCTGTATTTCGTGGATCTCTTTGCTAGCCTTATTTCTGTGGAATCTGAGAACAGATATTTCGGATCCCTTTGAAGACTATAGGGCCAAAGGAAATATCCTCCGATAACAAAGAGAAAGAAGCTTTCTGAGGAACTTCTTTGTGTTCTGTGAAATCATCTCACAGAGTTACAGCTTTCCCCTCAAGAAGCCTTTCGCTAAGACAGTTCTTGTGGAAATGACAAAGTGATATTTGAAAGCCCGTAGAGGTCTATGGTGAAAAAGGAAATATCCTCAGATGAAATCAGGAAGGAAGCTTTCTGAGAAACTGCTTAGTGTTCTGTTAATTCATCTCACAGAGTTACAACTGTATTTCGTGGATCTCTTTGCTAGCCTTATTTCTGTGGAATCTGAGAACAGATATTTCGGATCCCTTGGAAGACTACAGGGCCAAAGGAAATATCCTCCGATATCAAAGAGAAAGAAGCTTTCTGAGAAACTTCTTTGTGTTCCGCGAAATCATCTCACAGAGTTACAGCTTTCCCCTCAGGATGCCTTTCGCTAAGACAGTTCTTCTGGAATTGGCAAAGCCATATTTGGAAGCCCATTGAGGGCTATGGTGAAAAAGGAAATATCCTCAGATGAAATCTGGAAAGAAGCTTTCTGAGAAACTGCTTAGTGTTCTGTTAATTCATTTCACAGAGTTACATCTGTATTTCGGGGATCTCTTTGCTAGCCTTATTTATGTGGAATCTGAGAACAGATATTTCTGATCCCTTGGAAGACTATAGGGCCAAAGGTAATATCCAACGATAACAAAGAGAAAGAAGTTTTCTGAGAAACTTCTTTGTGTTCTGTGAAATCATCTCACAGAGTTACAGGTTTCGCCTCAAGAAGCCTTTCGCTAAGACAGTTCTTGTGGAATTGGCAAAGTGATATTTGGAAGCCCTTAGAGGTCTGTGGTGAAAAAGGAAATATCCTCAGATGAAATCTGGAAAGAAGCTTTCTGAGAAACTGCTTAGTGTTTGTTAATTCATCTCACAGAGTTACATCTGTATTTCATGGATCTCTTTGCTAGCCTTATTTCTGTGGAATCTGAGAACAGATATTTCGGATCCCTTGGAAGACTACAGGGCCAAAGGAAATATCCTGCGATAACAAAGAGAAAGAAGCTTTCTGAGAAACTTCTTTGTGTTCTGTGAAATCATCTCAGAGAGTTACATCTTTCCCCTCAAGAAACCTTTCGCTAAGACAGTTCTTGTGGAATTGGCAAAGTGATATTTGGAAGCCCTTAGAGGGCTACGGTGAAAAAGGAAATATCCTCAGATGAAATCTGGAAAGAAGCTCTCTGAGAATCTGCTTAGTGTTCTGTTAATTCATCTCACAGACTTACATCTGGATTTCGTGGATCTCTTTGCTAGCCTTATTTCTGTGGAATCTGAGAACAGATATTTCGGATCCCTTGGAAGACTACAGGGCCAAAGGAAATCCTCTGATAACAAAGAGAAAGAAGCTTTCTGAGAAACTTCTTTGGTTCTGTGAAATCATCTCACAGAGTTACAGCTTTCCCCTCAAGAAGCCTTTCGCTAAGACAGTTCTTGTGGAATTGGCAAAGTGATATTTGGAAGCCCTTAGAGGGCTACGGCGAAAAAGGAATTATCCTCAGATGAAATCTGGAAAGAAGCTTTCTGAGAAACTGCTTAGTGTTCTGTTAATTCATCTCACAGAGTTACATCTGTATTTCTGGATCTCTTTGCTAGCCTTATTTCTATGGAATCTGAAAATAGATATTTCGGATCCCTTTGAAGAGTATAGGGCCAAAGGAAATATCCTCCGATAACAAAGAGAAAGAAGCTTTCTGAGAAACTTCTTTGTGTTCTGTGAAATCATCTCACAGAGTTACAGCTTTCCCCTGAAGAAGCCTTTCTCTAAGACAGTTCTTGTGGAATTGGCAAAGTGATATTTGGAAGCCCTTAGAGATCTATGGTGAAAAAGGAAATATTCTCAGATGAAACCTGGAAAGAAGCTTTCTGACAAACTGCTTAGTGTTCTGTTAATTCATCTCACAGAGTTACATCTGTATTTCGTGGATCTCTTTGCTAGCCTTATTTCTGTGGAATCTGAGTACAGATATTTCGGATCCCTTTGAGGACTATAGGGTCAACGGAAATATCCTGCGATAGCAAAGAGAAAGTAGCTTTCTGAGAAACTGCTTTGTGTTCTGTGAAATCATCTCACAGAGTTACAGCTTTCCCCTCAAGAAGCCTTTCGCTAAGACAGTTCTTGTGGAATTGGAAAAGAGATATTTGGAAGCCCATAGAGGGCTACGGTGAAAAAGGAAATATCCTCAGATGAAATCTTTAAAAGAAGCTTTCTGAGAAACTGCTTAGTGTTCTGTTAATTCATCTCACAGAGTTACATCTGTATTTCGTGGATCTCTTTGCTAGCCTTATTTCTGTGGAATCTGAGAACAGATATTTCGGATCCCTTGGAAGACTATAGGGCCAAAGTTAATATCCTCCGATAACAAAGAGAAAGAAGCTTTCTGAGAAACTTCTTTGTGTTCTGTGAATTCATCTCACAGAGTTACAGCTTTCCCCTCAAGAAGCCTTTCGCTAAGACAGTTCTTGTGGAAATGACAAAGTGATATTTGGAAGCCCATTGAGGTCTATGGTGAAAAAGGAAATATCCTCAGATGAAATCTGGAAAGAAGCTTTCTGAGAAACTGCTTAGTGTTCTGTTAATTCATCTCACAGAGTTACATCTGTATTTCGTGGATCACTTTGCTAGCCTTATTTCTGTGGAATCTGAGAACAGATATTTCGGATCCCTTTGAAGACTATAGGGCCAAAGGAAATATCCTCCGATAACAAAGAGAAAGAAGCTTTCTGAGAAACTTCTTTGTGTTCTGTGAAATCATCTCACAGAGTTACAGCTTTCCCCTCAAGAAACCTTTCGCTAAGACAGTTCTTCTTGAATTGGCAAAGTGATATTTGGAAGCCCATAGTGGGCTATGGTGAAAAAGGAAATATCCTCAGATGAAATCTGGAAAGAAGCTTTCTGAGAAACTGCTTAGTGTTCTGTTAATTCATCTCACAGAGTTACATCTGTATTTCGTGGATCTCTTTCCTAGCCTTATCTCTGTGGAATCTGAGAACAGATATTTCGGATCGCTTTGAAGACTATAGGGCCAAAGGAAATATCCTCCGATAACAAAGAGAAAGAACCTTTCTGAGAAACTTCTTTGTGTTCTGTGAAATCATCTCACAGAGTTACAGCTTTCCCCTCAAGAAGACTTTCGCTAAGACAGTTCTTGTGGAATTGGCAAAGTGATATTTGGAAGCCCATAGAGGGCTATGGTGAAAATGGAAATATCCTCAGATGAAATCTGGAAAGAAGCTTTCTGAGAAACTGCTTAGTGTTCTGTTTATTCATCTCACAGAGTTACAACTGTATTTCGTGGATCTCTTTGCTAGCCTTATTTCTGTGGAATCTGAGAACAGATATTTCGGATCCCTTGGAAGAGTACAGGGCCAAAGGAAATATCCTCCGATAACAAAGACAAAGAAGCTTTCTGAGAAACTTCTTTGTGTTCTGCGAAATCATCTCACAGAGTTACAGCTTTCCCCTCAGGAAGCCTTTCGCTAAGACAGTTCTTCTGGAATTGGCAAAGTCATATTTGGAAGCCCATAGAGGGCTATGGTGAAAAAGGAAATATCCTCAGATGAAATCTGGAAAGAAGCTTTCTGAGAAACTGCTTAGTGTTCTGTTAATTCATTTCACAGAGTTACATCTGTATTTCGGGGATCTCTTTGCTAGCCTTATTTCTGTGGAATCTGAGAACAGATATTTCTGATCCCTTGGAAGACTATAGGGCCAAAGGTAATATCCAACGATAACAAAGAGAAAGAATTTTTCTGAGAAACTTCTTTGTGTTCTGTGAAATCATCTCACAGAGTTACAGGTTTCGCCTCAAGAAGCCTTTCGCTAAGACAGTTCTTGTGGAATTGGCAAAGTGATATTTGGAAGACCTTAGAGGTCTGTGGTGAAAAAAGAAATATCCTCAGACGAAATCTGGAAAGAAGCTTTCTGAGAAACTGCTTAGTGTTTGTTAATTCATCTCACAGAGTTACATCTGTATTTCATGGATCTCTTTGCTAGCCTTATTTCTGTGGAATCTGAGAACAGATATTTCGGATCCCTTGGAAGATTACAGGGCCAAAGGAAATATCCTCCGATAACAAAGAGAAAGAAGCTTTCTGAGAAACTTCTTGGTGTTCTGTGATACATCTCAGAGAGTTACATCTTTCCCCTCAAGAAACCTTTCGCTAAGACAGTTCTTTTGGAATTGGCAAAGTGATATTTGGAAGCCCATAGAGGGCTATGGTGAAAAAGGAAATATCCTCAGATGAAATCTGGAAAGAAGCTTTCTGAGAAACTGCTTAGTGTTCTGTTAATTCATTTCACAGAGTTACATCTGTATTTCGGGGATCTCTTTGCTAGCCTTATTTCTGTGGAATCTGAGAACAGATATTTCGGATCCCTTGGAAGACTACAGGGCCAAAGGTAATATCCTCCGATAACAAAGAGAAAGAAGCTTTCTGAGAAACTTCTTTGTGTTCTGTGAAATCATCTCACAGAGTTACATCTTTCCCCTCAAGAAACCTTTCGCTAAGACAGTTCTTGTGGAATTGGCAAAGTGATATTTGGAAGCCCTTAGAGGGCTACGGTGAAAAAGGAAATATCCTCAGATGAAATCTGGAAAGAAGCTTTCTGAGAAACTGCTTAGTGTTCTGTTAATTCATCTCACAGAGTTACATCTGTATTTCGTGGATCTCTTTCCTAGCCTTATCTCTGTGGAATCTGAGAACAGATATTTCGGATCGCTTTGAAGACTATAGGGCCAAAGGAAATATCCTCCGATAACAAAGAGAAAGAACCTTTCTGAGAAACTTCTTTGTTTTCTGTGAAATCGTCTCACAGAGTTACAGGTTTCGCCTCAAGAAGCCTTTCGCTAAGACAGTTCTTGTGGAATTGGCAAAGTGATATTTGTAAGCCCATAGAGGTCTATGGTGAAAAAGGAAATATCCTGAGATGAAATCTGGAAAGAAGCTTTCTGAGAAACTGCTTAGTGTTCTGTTAATTCATCTCACAGAGTTACATCTGTATTTCGTGGATCTCTTTGCTAGCCTTATTTCTGTGGAATCTGAGAAGAGATATTTCGGATCCCTTTGAAGACTATAGGGCCAAAGGAAATATCCTCCGATAACAAAGAGAAAGAAGCTTTCTGAGAAACTTCTTTGTGTTCCTTGAAATCATCTCCCAGAGTTACAGTTTTCGCCACAAGAAGCCTTTCGCAAAGACAGTTCTTGTGGAATTGGCAAAGTGATATTTGGAAGCCCATAGAGGTCTATGGTGAAAAAGGAAATATCCTCAGATGAAATCTGGGAAGAAGCTTTCTGTGAAACTGCTTAGTGTTCTGTTAATTCATCTCAAAGTGTTACATCTGTATTTCGTGGATCTCTTTGCTAGCCTTATTTCTGTGGAATCTGAGAACAGATATTTCGGATCCCTTGGAAGACTACAGGGCCAAAGGAAATATCCTCCGATAACAAAGAGAAAAAGCTTTCTGAGAAACTTCTTTGTGTTCTGTGACATCATCTCACAGAATTACAGCTTTCCCCTCAAGAAGCCTTTCGCTAAGACATTTCTTGTGGAATTGGCAAAGTGATATTTGGAAGCCCATAGAGGGCTATTGTGAAAAAGGAAATATCCTCAGATGAAATCTGGAAAGAAGCTTTCTGAGAAACTGCTTAGTGTTTTGTTAATTCATCTCACAGAGTTACATCTGTATTTCGTGGATCTCTTTGCTAGCCTTATTTCTGTGGAGTCTGAAAACAGATATTTCGGATCCCTTGGAAGACTATAGGGCCAATGGAAATATCCTCCGATAACAAAGAGAAAGAAGCTTTCTGAGAAACTTCTTTGTTTTCTGTGAAATCATCTCACAGAGTTACAGGTTTCGACTCAAGAAGCCTTTCGCTAAGACAGTTCTTGTGGAATTGGCAAAGTGATATTTGTAAGCCCATAGAGGTCTATGGTGAAAAAGGAAATATCCTGAGATGAAATCTGGAAAGAAGCTTTCTGAGAAACTGCTTTTGTTCTGTTAATTCATCTAACGGAGTTAAATCGGTATTTCGTGGATCTCTTTGCTAGCCTTATTTCTGTGGAATCTGAGAACAGATATTTCGGATCCCTTGGAAGACTACAGGGCCAAAGGCAATATCCTCCGATAACAAAGAGAAAGAAGCTTTCTGAGAAACTTCTTTGGTTCTGTGAAATCATCTCACAGAGTTACAGCTTTCCCCTCAAGAAGCCTTTCGCTAAGACAGTTCTTGTTTAATTGGCAAAGTGATATTTGGAAGCCCATAGAGGTCTATGGTGAAAAAGGAAATATCCTCAGATGAAATCTGGAAAGAAGCTTTCTGAGAAACTGCTTAGTGTTCTGTTAATTCATCTCACAGAGTTACATCTGTATTTCGTGGATCTCTTTGCTAGCCTTATTTCTGTGGAATCTGAGAACAGATATTTCGGATCCCTTTGAAGACTATAGGGCCAAAGGAAATAGCCTCCGATAACAAAGAGAAAGAAGATTTCGGAGAAACTTCTTTGTGTTCTGTGAAATCATCTCACAGAGTTTCTGCTTTCCCCTCAAGGAGCCTTTCCCTAAGACAGTTCTTGTGGAATTGGCAAAGTGATATTTGGAAGCCCATAGAGGGCGATGGTGAAAAAGGAAATATCCTCAGATGAAATCTGGAAAGAAGCTTTCTGAGAAACTGCTTAGTGTTCTGATAATTCATCTCACAGAGTTACATCTGTATTTCGTTGATCTCTTTGCTAGCCTTATTTCTGTGGAATCTGAGAACAGATATTTCGGATCCCTTGGAAGACTATAGGGCCAAAGGAAATATCCTCCGATAACAAAGAGAAAGAAGCTTTCTGAGAAACTTCTTTGTGTTCTGTGAAATCATCTCACAGAATTACAGCTTTCCCCTCAAGAAGCCTTTCGCTAAGACAGTTCTTGTGGAATTGGCAAAGTGATATTTGGAAGCCCATAGAGGTCTATGGTGAAAAAGGAAATATCCTCAGATGAAATCTGGAAAGAAGCTTTCTGAGAAACTGCTTGGTGTTCTGTTAATTCATCTCACAGAGTTACATCTGTATTTCGTTGATCTCTTTGCTAGCCTTATTTCTGTTGAATCTGAGAAGAGATATTTCTGATCCCATTGAAGACTATAGGGCCAAAGGAAATATCCTCCGATAACAAAGAGAAAGAAGCTTTCTGAGAAACTTCTTTGTGTTCCTTGAAATCATCTCACAGAGTTACAGTTTTCGCCTCAAGAAGCCTTTCGCTAAGACAGTTCTTGTGGAATTGGCAAAGTGATATTTGGAAGCCCATAGAGGGCTATGGTGAAAAAGGAAATATCCTCAGATGAAATCTGGAAAGAAGCTTTCTGAGAAACTGCTTAGTGTTCTGTTAATTCATTTCACAGAGTTACATCTGTATTTCGGGGATCTCTTTGCTAGCCTTATTTCTGTGGAATCTGAGAACAGATATTTCTGATCCCTTGGAAGACTATAGGGCCAAAGGTAATATCCAACGATAACAAAGAGAAAGAATTTTTCTGAGAAACTTCTTTGTGTTCTGTGAAATCATCTCACAGAGTTACAGGTTTCGCCTCAAGAAGCCTTTCGCTAAGACAGTTCTTGTGGAATTGGCAAAGTGATATTTGGAAGACCTTAGAGGTCTGTGGTGAAAAAAGAAATATCCTCAGACGAAATCTGGAAAGAAGCTTTCTGAGAAACTGCTTAGTGTTTGTTAATTCATCTCACAGAGTTACATCTGTATTTCATGGATCTCTTTGCTAGCCTTATTTCTGTGGAATCTGAGAACAGATATTTCGGATCCCTTGGAAGATTACAGGGCCAAAGGAAATATCCTCCGATAACAAAGAGAAAGAAGCTTTCTGAGAAACTTCTTGGTGTTCTGTGAAATCATCTCAGAGAGTTACATCTTTCCCCTCAAGAAACCTTTCGCTAAGACAGTTCTTTTGGAATTGGCAAAGTGATATTTGGAAGCCCATAGAGGGCTATGGTGAAAAAGGAAATATCCTCAGATGAAATCTGGAAAGAAGCTTTCTGAGAAACTGCTTAGTGTTCTGTTAATTCATTTCACAGAGTTACATCTGTATTTCGGGGATCTCTTTGCTAGCCTTATTTCTGTGGAATCTGAGAACAGATATTTCGGATCCCTTGGAAGACTACAGGGCCAAAGGTAATATCCTCCGATGACAAAGAGAAAGAAGCTTTCTGAGAAACTTCTTTGTGTTCTGTGAAATCATCTCACAGAGTTACATCTTTCCCCTCAAGAAACCTTTTGCTAAGACAGTTCTTGTGGAATTGGCAAAGTGATATTTGGAAGCCCTTAGAGGGCTACGGTGAAAAAGGAAATATCCTCAGATGAAATCTGGAAAGAAGCTTTCTGAGAAACTGCTTAGTGTTCTGTTAATTCATCTCACAGAGTTACATCTGTATTTGTGGATCTCTTTCCTAGCCTTATCTCTGTGGAATCTGAGAACAGATATTTCGGATCGCTTTGAAGACTATAGGGCCAAAGGAAATATCCTCCGATAACAAAGAGAAAGAACCTTTCTGAGAAACTTCTTTGTTTTCTGTGAAATCGTCTCACAGAGTTACAGGTTTCGCCTCAAGAAGCCTTTCGCTAAGACAGTTCTTGTGGAATTGGCAAAGTGATATTTGTAAGCCCATAGAGGTCTATGGTGAAAAAGGAAATATCCTGAGATGAAATCTGGAAAGAAGCTTTCTGAGAAACTGCTTTTGTTCTGTTAATTCATCTAACGGAGTTAAATCGGTATTTCGTGGATCTCTTTGCTAGCCTTATTTCTGTGGAATCTGAGAACAGATATTTCGGATCCCTTGGAAGACTACAGGGCCAAAGGAAATATCCTCTGATAACAAAGAGAAAGAAGCTTTCTGAGAAACTTCTTTGGTTCTGTGAAATCATCTCACAGAGTTACAGCTTTCCCCTCAAGAAGCCTTTCGCTAAGACAGTTCTTGTGGAATTGGCAAAGTGATATTTGGAAGCCCATAGAGGGCTATGGTGAAAAAGGAAATATCCTCAGATGAAATCTGGAAAGAAGCTTTCTGAGAAACTGCTTAGTGTTCTGTTAATTCATCTCACAGAGTTACATCTGTATTTCGTGGATCTCTTTGCTAGCCTTATTTCTGTGGAATCTGAGAAGAGATATTTCGGATCCCTTTGAAGACTATAGGGCCAAAGGAAATATCCTCCGATAACAAAGAGAAAGAAGCTTTCTGAGAAACTTCTTTGTGTTCCTTGAAATCATCTCCCAGAGTTACAGTTTTCGCCACAAGAAGCCTTTCGCAAAGACAGTTCTTGTGGAATTGGCAAAGTGATATTTGGAAGCCCATAGAGGTCTATGGTGAAAAATTAAATATCCTCAGATGAAATCTGGGAAGAAGCTTTCTGTGAAACTGCTTAGTGTTCTGTTAATTCATCTCAAAGTGTTACATCTGTATTTCGTGGATCTCTTTGCTAGCCTTATTTCTGTGGAATCTGAGAACAGATATTTCGGATCCCTTGGAAGACTACAGGGCCAAAGGAAATATCCTCCGATAACAAAGAGAAAAAGCTTTCTGAGAAACTTCTTTGTGTTCTGTGACATCATCTCACAGAATTACAGCTTTCCCCTCAAGAAGCCTTTCGCTAAGACATTTCTTGTGGAATTGGCAAAGTGATATTTGGAAGCCCATAGAGGGCTATTGTGAAAAAGGAAATATCCTCAGATGAAATCTGGAAAGAAGCTTTCTGAGAAACTGCTTAGTGTTTTGTTAATTCATCTCACAGAGTTACATCTGTATTTCGTGGATCTCTTTGCTAGCCTTATTTCTGTGGAGTCTGAAAACAGATATTTCGGATCCCTTGGAAGACTATAGGGCCAATGGAAATATCCTCCGATAACAAAGAGAAAGAAGCTTTCTGAGAAACTTCTTTGTTTTCTGTGAAATCATCTCACAGAGTTACAGGTTTCGCCTCAAGAAGCCTTTCGCTAAGACAGTTCTTGTGGAATTGGCAAAGTGATATTTGTAAGCCCATAGAGGTCTATGGTGAAAAAGGAAATATCCTGAGATGAAATCTGGAAAGAAGCTTTCTGAGAAACTGCTTTTGTTCTGTTAATTCATCTAACGGAGTTAAATCGGTATTTCGTGGATCTCTTTGCTAGCCTTATTTCTGTGGAATCTGAGAACAGATATTTCGGATCCCTTGGAAGACTACAGGGCCAAAGGAAATATCCTCCGATAACAAAGAGAAAGAAGCTTTCTGAGAAACTTCTTTGGTTCTGTGAAATCATCTCACAGAGTTACAGCTTTCCCCTCAAGAAGCCTTTCGCTAAGACAGTTCTTGTTTAATTGGCAAAGTGATATTTGGAAGCCCATAGAGGTCTATGGTGAAAAAGGAAATATCCTCAGATGAAATCTGGAAAGAAGCTTTCTGAGAAACTGCTTAGTGTTCTGTTAATTCATCTCACAGAGTTACATCTGTATTTCGTGGATCTCTTTGCTAGCCTTATTTCTGTGGAATCTGAGAACAGATATTTCGGATCCCTTTGAAGACTATAGGGCCAAAGGAAATAGCCTCCGATAACAAAGAGAAAGAAGATTT
Source organism: Macaca mulatta (assembly GCF_049350105.2). NCBI lineage: Eukaryota > Metazoa > Chordata > Mammalia > Primates > Cercopithecidae > Macaca > Macaca mulatta. Next base: position 33,775,528 of record NC_133418.1, read on the forward strand.
CGGAGAAACTTCTTTGTGTTCTGTGAAATCATCTCACAGAGTTTCTGCTTTCCCCTCAAGGAGCCTTTCCCTAAGACAGTTCTTGTGGAATTGGCAAAGTGATATTTGGAAGCCCATAGAGGGCGATGGTGAAAAAGGAAATATCCTCAGATGAAATCTGGAAAGAAGCTTTCTGAGAAACTGCTTAGTGTTCTGATAATTCATCTCACAGAGTTACATCTGTATTTCGTTGATCTCTTTGCTAGCCTTATTTCTGTGGAATCTGAGAACAGATATTTCGGATCCCTTGGAAGACTATAGGGCCAAAGGAAATATCCTCCGATAACAAAGAGAAAGAAGCTTTCTGAGAAACTTCTTTGTGTTCTGTGAAATCATCTCACAGAATTACAGCTTTCCCCTCAAGAAGCCTTTCGCTAAGACAGTTCTTGTGGAATTGGCAAAGTGATATTTGGAAGCCCATAGAGGTCTATGGTGAAAAAGGAAATATCCTCAGATGAAATCTGGAAAGAAGCTTTCTGAGAAACTGCTTGGTGTTCTGTTAATTCATCTCACAGAGTTACATCTGTATTTCGTTGATCTCTTTGCTAGCCTTATTTCTGTTGAATCTGAGAAGGGATATTTCTGATCCCTTTGAAGACTATAGGGCCAAAGGAAATATCCTCCGATAACAAAGAGAAAGAAGCTTTCTGAGAAACTTCTTTGTGTTCCTTGAAATCATCTCACGGAGTTACAGTTTTCGCCTCAAGAAGCCTTTCGCTAAGACAGTTCTTGTGGAATTGGCAAAGTGATATTTGGAAGCCCATAGAGGTCTATGGTGAAAAAGGAAATATCCTCAGATGAAATCTGGAAAGAAGCTTTCTGAGAAACTGCTTAGTGTTCTGTTAATTCCTCTCACAGAGTTACATCTGTATTTCGTGGATCTCTTTGCTAGCCTTATTTCTGTGGAATCTGAGAACAGATATTTCGGATCCCTTGGAAGACTACAGGGCCAAAGGAAATCCTCTGATAACAAAGAGAAAGGAGCTTTCTGAGAAACTTCTTTGGTTCTGTGAAATCATCTCACAGAGTTACAGCTTTCCCCTCAAGAAGCCTTTCGCTAAGACAGTTCTTGTGGAATTGGCAAAGTGATATTTGGAAGCCCTTAGAGGGCTACGGCGAAAAAGGAATTATCCTCAGATGAAATCTGGAAAGAAGCTTTCTGAGAAACTGCTTAGTGTTCTGTTAATTCATCTCACAGAGTTACATCTGTATTTCTGGATCTCTTTGCTAGCCTTATTTCTATGGAATCTGAGAACAGATATTTCGGATCCCTTTGAAGAGTATAGGGCCAAAGGAAATATCCTCCGATAACAAAGAGAAAGAAGCTTTCTGAGAAACTTCTTTGTGTTCTGTGAAATCATCTCACAGAGTTACAGCTTTCCCCTGAAGAAGCCTTTCTCTAAGACAGTTCTTGTGGAATTGGCAAAGTGATATTTGGAAGCCCTTAGAGATCTATGGTGAAAAAGGAAATATTCTCAGATGAAACCTGGAAAGAAGCTTTCTGACAAACTGCTTAGTGTTCTGTTAATTCATCTCACAGAGTTACATCTGTATTTCGTGGATCTCTTTGCTAGCCTTATTTCTGTGGAATCTGAGTACAGATATTTCGGATCCCTTTGAGGACTATAGGGTCAACGGAAATATCCTGCGATAGCAAAGAGAAAGTAGCTTTCTGAGAAACTGCTTTGTGTTCTGTGAAATCATCTCACAGAGTTACAGCTTTCCCCTCAAGAAGCCTTTCGCTAAGACAGTTCTTGTGGAATTGGAAAAGAGATATTTGGAAGCCCATAGAGGGCTACGGTGAAAAAGGAAATATCCTCAGATGAAATCTTTAAAAGAAGCTTTCTGAGAAACTGCTTAGTGTTCTGTTAATTCATCTCACAGAGTTACATCTGTATTTCGTGGATCTCTTTGCTAGCCTTATTTCTGTGGAATCTGAGAACAGATATTTCGGATCCCTTGGAAGACTATAGGGCCAAAGTTAATATCCTCCGATAACAAAGAGAAAGAAGCTATCTGAGAAACTTCTTTGTGTTCTGTGAAATCATCTCACAGAGTTACAGCTTTCCCCTCAAGAAGCCTTTCGCTAAGACAGTTCTTGTGGAAATGACAAAGTGATATTTGGAAGCCCATAGAAGTCTATGGTGAAAAAGGAAATATCCTCAGATGAAATCTGGAAAGAAGCTTTCTGAGAAACTGCTTAGTGTTCTGTTAATTCATCTCACAGAGTTACATCTGTATTTCGTGGATCACTTTGCTAGCCTTATTTCTGTGGAATCTGAGTACAGATATTTCGGATCCCTTTCAAGACTATAGGGCCAAAGGAAATATCCTCCGATAACAAAGAGAAAGAAGCTTTCTGAGAAACTTCTTTGTGTTCTGTGAAATCATCTCACAGAGTTACAGGTTTCGCCTCAAGAAGCCTTTCGCTAAGACAGTTCTTGTGGAATTGGCAAAGTGATATTTGGAAGACCTTAGAGGTCTGTGGTGAAAAAGGAAATATCCTCAGACGAAATCTGGAAAGAAGCTTTCTGAGAAACTGCTTAGTGTTTGTTAATTCATCTCACAGAGTTACATCTGTATTTCATGGATCTCTTTGTTGGCCTTATTTCTGTGGAATCTGAGAACAGATATTTCGGATCCCTTGGAAGATTACAGGGCCAAAGGAAATATCCTCCGATAACAAAGAGAAAGAAGCTTTCTGAGAAACTTCTTGGTGTTCTGTGAAATCATCTCAGAGAGTTACATCTTTCCCCTCAAGAAACCTTTCGCTAAGACAGTTCTTTTGGAATTGGCAAAGTGATATTTGGAAGCCCATAGAGGGCTATGGTGAAAAAGGAAATATCCTCAGATGAAATCTGGAAAGAAGCTTTCTGAGAAACTGCTTAGTGTTCTGTTAATTCATTTCACAGAGTTACATCTGTATTTCGGGGATCTCTTTGCTAGCCTTATTTCTGTGGAATCTGAGAACAGATATTTCGGATCCCTTGGAAGACTACAGGGCCAAAGGTAATATCCTCCGATAACAAAGAGAAAGAAGCTTTCTGAGAAACTTCTTTGTGTTCTGTGAAATCATCTCACAGAGTTACATCTTTCCCCTCAAGAAACCTTTCGCTAAGACAGTTCTTGTGGAATTGGCAAAGTGATATTTGGAAGCCCTTAGAGGGCTACGGTGAAAAAGGAAATATCCTCAGATGAAATCTGGAAAGAAGCTTTCTGAGAAACTGCTTAGTGTTCTGTTAATTCATCTCACAGAGTTACATCTGTATTTCGTGGATCTCTTTGCTAGCCTTATTTCTGTGGAATCTGAGAACAGATATTTCGGATCGCTTGGAACACTATAGGGCCTAAGGAAATATCCTCCGGTAACAAAGAGAAAGAATCTTTCTGAGAAACTTCTTTGTTTTCTGTGAAATCATCTCACAGAGTTACAGCTTTCCCCTCAAGAAGCCATTCCCTAAGAGTGTTCTTGTGGAATTGGCAAAGTGATATTTGGAAGCCCTAAGTGGGCTATGGTGAAAATGGAAATATCCTCAGATGAAATCTGGAAAGAAGCTTTCTGAGAAACTGCTTAGTGTTCTGTTAATTCATCTCACAGAGTTACATCTGTATTTCGTGGATCTCTTTGCTAGCCTTATTTCTGTGGATTCTGAGAACAGATATTTCGCATCCCTTGGAAGACTATAGGGCCAAAGTTAATATCCTCCGATAACAAAGAGAAAGAAGCTTTCTGAGAAACTTCTTTGTGTTCTGTGAATTCATCTCACAGAGTTACAGCTTTCCCCTCAAGAAGCCTTTCGCTAAGACAGTTCTTGTGGAATTGGAAAAGTGATATTTGAGAGCCCATAGAGGGCTATGGTGAAAAAGGAAATATCCTCAGATGAAATCTGGAAAGAAGCCTTCTGAGAAACTGCTTAGTGTTCTGTTAATTCATCTCACAGAGTTACATCTGTATTTCGTGGATCTCTTTGCTAGCCTTATTTCTGTGGAATCTGAGAACAGATATTTCGGATCCCTTTGAAGACTATAGGGCCAAAGGAAATATCCTCCGATAACAAAGAGAAAGAAGCTTTCTGAGGAACTTCTTTGTGTTCTGTGAAATCATCTCACAGAGTTACAGCTTTCCCCTCAAGAAGCCTTTCGCTAAGACAGTTCTTGTGGAAATGACAAAGTGATATTTGAAAGCCCGTAGAGGTCTATGGTGAAAAAGGAAATATCCTCAGATGAAATCAGGAAGGAAGCTTTCTGAGAAACTGCTTAGTGTTCTGTTAATTCATCTCACAGAGTTACAACTGTATTTCGTGGATCTCTTTGCTAGCCTTATTTCTGTGGAATCTGAGAACAGATATTTCGGATCCCTTGGAAGACTACAGGGCCAAAGGAAATATCCTCCGATATCAAAGAGAAAGAAGCTTTCTGAGAAACTTCTTTGTGTTCCGCGAAATCATCTCACAGAGTTACAGCTTTCCCCTCAGGATGCCTTTCGCTAAGACAGTTCTTCTGGAATTGGCAAAGCCATATTTGGAAGCCCATTGAGGGCTATGGTGAAAAAGGAAATATCCTCAGATGAAATCTGGAAAGAAGCTTTCTGAGAAACTGCTTAGTGTTCTGTTAATTCATTTCACAGAGTTACATCTGTATTTCGGGGATCTCTTTGCTAGCCTTATTTATGTGGAATCTGAGAACAGATATTTCTGATCCCTTTGAAGACTATAGGGCCAAAGGTAATATCCAACGATAACAAAGAGAAAGAAGTTTTCTGAGAAACTTCTTTGTGTTCTGTGAAATCATCTCACAGAGTTACAGGTTTCGCCTCAAGAAGCCTTTCGCTAAGACAGTTCTTGTGGAATTGGCAAAGTGATATTTGGAAGCCCTTAGAGGTCTGTGGTGAAAAAGGAAATATCCTCAGATGAAATCTGGAAAGAAGCTTTCTGAGAAACTGCTTAGTGTTTGTTAATTCATCTCACAGAGTTACATCTGTATTTCATGGATCTCTTTGCTAGCCTTATTTCTGTGGAATCTGAGAACAGATATTTCGGATCCCTTGGAAGACTACAGGGCCAAAGGAAATATCCTGCGATAACAAAGAGAAAGAAGCTTTCTGAGAAACTTCTTTGTGTTCTGTGAAATCATCTCAGAGAGTTACATCTTTCCCCTCAAGAAACCTTTCGCTAAGACAGTTCTTGTGGAATTGGCAAAGTGATATTTGGAAGCCCTTAGAGGGCTACGGTGAAAAAGGAAATATCCTCAGATGAAATCTGGAAAGAAGCTCTCTGAGAATCTGCTTAGTGTTCTGTTAATTCATCTCACAGATTACATATGGATTTCGTGGATCTCTTTGCTAGCCTTATTTCTGTGGAATCTGAGAACAGATATTTCGGATCCCTTGGAAGACTACAGGGCCAAAGAAAATATCCTCTGATATCAAAGAGAAAGAAGCTTTCTGAGAAACTTCTTTGTGTTCTGCGAAATCATCTCACAGAGTTACAGCTTTCCCCTCAGGAAGCCTTTCGCTAAGACAGTTCTTGTGGAATTGGCAAAGTCATATTTGGAAGCCCATAGAGGGCTATGGTGAAAAAGGAAATATCCTCAGATGAAATCTGGAAAGAAGCTTTCTGAGAAACTGCTTAGTGTTCTGTTAATTCCTCTCACAGATTTACATCTGTATTTCGTGGATCTCTTTGCTAGCCTTATTTCTGTGGAATCTGAGAACAGATATTTCGGATCCCTTGGAAGACTACAGGGCCAAAGGAAATCCTCTGATAACAAAGAGAAAGGAGCTTTCTGAGAAACTTCTTTGGTTCTGTGAAATCATCTCACAGAGTTACAGCTTTCCCCTCAAGAAGCCTTTCGCTAAGACAGTTCTTGTGGAATTGGCAAAGTGATATTTGGAAGCCCTTAGAGGGCTACGGCGAAAAAGGAATTATCCTCAGATGAAATCTGGAAAGAAGCTTTCTGAGAAACTGCTTAGTGTTCTGTTAATTCATCTCACAGAGTTACATCTGTATTTCTGGATCTCTTTGCTAGCCTTATTTCTATGGAATCTGAGAACAGATATTTCGGATCCCTTTGAAGAGTATAGGGCCAAAGGAAATATCCTCCGATAACAAAGAGAAAGAAGCTTTCTGAGAAACTTCTTTGTGTTCTGTGAAATCATCTCACAGAGTTACAGCTTTCCCCTGAAGAAGCCTTTCTCTAAGACAGTTCTTGTGGAATTGGCAAAGTGATATTTGGAAGCCCTTAGAGATCTATGGTGAAAAAGGAAATATTCTCAGATGAAACCTGGAAAGAAGCTTTCTGACAAACTGCTTAGTGTTCTGTTAATTCATCTCACAGAGTTACATCTGTATTTCGTGGATCTCTTTGCTAGCCTTATTTCTGTGGAATCTGAGTACAGATATTTCGGATCCCTTTGAGGACTATAGGGTCAACGGAAATATCCTGCGATAGCAAAGAGAAAGTAGCTTTCTGAGAAACTGCTTTGTGTTCTGTGAAATCATCTCACAGAGTTACAGCTTTCCCCTCAAGAAGCCTTTCGCTAAGACAGTTCTTGTGGAATTGGAAAAGAGATATTTGGAAGCCCATAGAGGGCTACGGTGAAAAAGGAAATATCCTCAGATGAAATCTTTAAAAGAAGCTTTCTGAGAAACTGCTTAGTGTTCTGTTAATTCATCTCACAGAGTTACATCTGTATTTCGTGGATCTCTTTGCTAGCCTTATTTCTGTGGAATCTGAGAACAGATATTTCGGATCCCTTGGAAGACTATAGGGCCAAAGTTAATATCCTCCGATAACAAAGAGAAAGAAGCTTTCTGAGAAACTTCTTTGTGTTTTGTGAATTCATCTCACAGAGTTACAGCTTTCCCCTCAAGAAGCCTTTCGCTAAGACACTTCTTGTGGAAATGACAAAGTGATATTTGGAAGCCCATAGAAGTCTATGGTGAAAAAGGAAATATCCTCAGATGAAATCTGGAAAGAAGCTTTCTGAGAAACTGCTTAGTGTTCTGTTAATTCATCTCACAGAGTTACATCTGTATTTCGTGGATCACTTTGCTAGCCTTATTTCTGTGGAATCTGAGAACAGATATTTCGGATCCCTTTCAAGACTATAGGGCCAAAGGAAATATCCTCCGATAACAAAGAGAAAGAAGCTTTCTGAGAAACTTCTTTGTGTTCTGTGAAATCATCTCACAGAGTTACAGCTTTCCCCTCAAGAAGCCTTTCGCTAAGACAGTTCTTCTTGAATTGGCAAAGTGATATTTGGAAGCCCATAGTGGGCTATGGTGAAAAAGGAAATATCCTCAGATGAAATCTGGAAAGAAGCTTTCTGAGAAACTGCTTAGTGTTCTGTTAATTCATCTCACAGAGTTACATCTGTATTTCGTGGATCTCTTTCCTAGCCTTATCTCTGTGGAATCTGAGAACAGATATTTCGGATCGCTTTGAAGAATATAGGGCCAAAGGAAATATCCTCCGATAACAAAGAGAAAGAACCTTTCTGAGAAACTTCTTTGTGTTCTGTGAAATCACCTCACAGAGTTACAGCTTTCCCCTCAAGAAGACTTTCGCTAAGACAGTTCTTGTGGAATTGGCAAAGTGATATTTGGAAGCCCATAGAGGGCTATGGTGAAAATGGAAATATCCTCAGATGAAATCTGGAAAGAAGCTTTCTGAGAAACTGCTTAGTGTTCTGTTAATTCATCTCACAGAGTTACAACTGTATTTCGTGGATCTCTTTGATAGCCTTATTTCTGTGGAATCTGAGAACAGATATTTCGGATCCCTTGGAAGAGTACAGGGCCAAAGGAAATATCCTCCGATAACAAAGACAAAGAAGCTTTCTGAGAAACTTCTTTGTGTTCTGCGAAATCATCTCACAGAGTTACAGCTTTCCCCTCAGGAAGCCTTTCGCTAAGACAGTTCTTCTGGAATTGGCAAAGTCATATTTGGAAGCCCATAGAGGGCTATGGTGAAAAAGGAAATATCCTCAGATGAAATATGGAAAGAAGCTTTCTGAGAAACTGCTTAGTGTTCTGTTAATTCATTTCACAGAGTTACATCTGTATTTCGGGGATCTCTTTGCTAGCCTTATTTCTGTGGAATCTGAGAACAGATATTTCTGATCCCTGGGAAGACTATAGGGCCAAAGGTAATATCCAACGATAACAAAGAGAAAGAAGCTTTCTGAGAAACTTCTTTGTGTTCTGTGAAATCATCTCACAGAGTTACATCTTTCCCCTCAAGAAACCTTTCGCTAAGACAGTTCTTGTGGAATTGGCAAAGTGATATTTGGAAGCCCTTAGAGGGCTACGGTGAAAAAGGAAATATCCTCAGATGAAATCTGGAAAGAAGCTTTCTGAGAAACTGCTTAGTGTTCTGTTAATTCATCTCACAGAGTTACATCTGTATTTCGTGGATCTCTTTGCTAGCCTTATTTCTGTGGAATCTGAGAACAGATATTTCGGATCGCTTGGAACACTATAGGGCCTAAGGAAATATCCTCCGGTAACAAAGAGAAAGAATCTTTCTGAGAAACTTCTTTGTGTTCTGTGAAATCATCTCACAGAGTTACAGCTTTCCCCTCAAGAAGCCATTCCCTAAGAGAGTTCTTGTGGAATTGGCAAAGTGATATTTGGAAGCCCTAAGTGGGCTATGGTGAAAATGGAAATATCCTCAGATGAAATCTGGAAAGAAGCTTTCTGAGAAACTGCTTAGTGTTCTGTTAATTCATCTCACAGAGTTACATCTGTATTTCGTGGATCTCTTTGCTAGCCTTATTTCTGTGGATTCTGAGAACAGATATTTCGGATCCCTTGGAAGACTATAGGGCCAAAGTTAATATCCTCCGATAACAAAGAGAAAGAAGCTTTCTGAGAAACTTCTTTGTGTTCTGTGAATTCATCTCACAGAGTTACAGCTTTCCCCTCAAGAAGCCTTTCGCTAAGACAGTTCTTGTGGAATTGGAAAAGTGATATTTGAGAGCCCATAGAGGGCTATGGTGAAAAAGGAAATATCCTCAGATGAAATCTGAAAAGAAGCCTTCTGAGAAACTGCTTAGTGTTCTGTTAATTCATCTCACAGAGTTACATCTGTATTTCGTGGATCTCTTTGCTAGCCTTATTTCTGTGGAATCTGAGAACAGATATTTCGGATCCCTTTGAAGACTATAGGGCCAAAGGAAATATCCTCCGATAACAAAGAGAAAGAAGCTTTCTGAGGAACTTCTTTGTGTTCTGTGAAATCATCTCACAGAGTTACAGCTTTCCCCTCAAGAAGCCTTTCGCTAAGACAGTTCTTGTGGAAATGACAAAGTGATATTTGAAAGCCCGTAGAGGTCTATGGTGAAAAAGGAAATATCCTCAGATGAAATCAGGAAGGAAGCTTTCTGAGAAACTGCTTAGTGTTCTGTTAATTCATCTCACAGAGTTACAACTGTATTTCGTGGATCTCTTTGCTAGCCTTATTTCTGTGGAATCTGAGAACAGATATTTCGGATCCCTTGGAAGACTACAGGGCCAAAGGAAATATCCTCCGATATCAAAGAGAAAGAAGCTTTCTGAGAAACTTCTTTGTGTTCCGCGAAATCATCTCACAGAGTTACAGCTTTCCCCTCAGGATGCCTTTCGCTAAGACAGTTCTTCTGTAATTGGCAAAGCCATATTTGGAAGCCCATTGAGGGCTATGGTGAAAAAGGAAATATCCTCAGATGAAATCTGGAAAGAAGCTTTCTGAGAAACTGCTTAGTGTTCTGTTAATTCATTTCACAGAGTTACATCTGTATTTCGGGGATCTCTTTGCTAGCCTTATTTATGTGGAATCTGAGAACAGATATTTCTGATCCCTTTGAAGACTATAGGGCCAAAGGTAATATCCAACGATAACAAAGAGAAAGAAGTTTTCTGAGAAACTTCTTTGTGTTCTGTGAAATCATCTCACAGAGTTACAGGTTTCGCCTCAAGAAGCCTTTCACTAAGACAGTTCTTGTGGAATTGGCAAAGTGATATTTGGAAGCCCTTAGAGGTCTGTGGTGAAAAAGGAAATATCCTCAGATGAAATCTGGAAAGAAGCTTTCTGAGAAACTGCTTAGTGTTTGTTAATTCATCTCACAGAGTTACATCTGTATTTCATGGATCTCTTTGCTAGCCTTATTTCTGTGGAATCTGAGAACAGATATTTCGGATCCCTTGGAAGACTACAGGGCCAAAGGAAATATCCTGCGATAACAAAGAGAAAGAAGCTTTCTGAGAAACTTCTTTGTGTTCTGTGAAATCATCTCAGAGAGTTACATCTTTCCCCTCAAGAAACCTTTCGCTAAGACAGTTCTTGTGGAATTGGCAAAGTGATATTTGGAAGCCCTTAGAGGGCTACGGTGAAAAAGGAAATATCCTCAGATGAAATCTGGAAAGAAGCTCTCTGAGAATCTGCTTAGTGTTCTGTTAATTCATCTCACAGAGTTACATCTGTATTTCGTGGATCTCTTTGCTAGCCTTATTTCTGTGGAATCTGAAAACAGATATTTCGGATCCCTTGGAAGACTACAGGGCCAAAGGAAATATCCTCTGATATCAAAGAGAAAGAAGCTTTCTGAGAAACTTCTTTGTGTTCTGCGAAATCATCTCACAGAGTTACAGCTTTCCCCTCAGGAAGCCTTTCGCTAAGACAGTTCTTGTGGAATTGGCAAAGTCATATTTGGAAGCCCATAGAGGGCTATGGTGAAAAAGGAAATATCCTCAGATGAAATCTGGAAAGAAGCTTTCTGAGAAACTGCTTAGTGTTCTGTTAATTCCTCTCACAGAGTTACATCTGTATTTCGTGGATCTCTTTGCTAGCCTTATTTCTGTGGAATCTGAGAACAGATATTTCGGATCCCTTGGAAGACTACAGGGCCAAAGGAAATCCTCTGATAACAAAGAGAAAGGAGCTTTCTGAGAAACTTCTTTGGTTCTGTGAAATCATCTCACAGAGTTACAGCTTTCCCCTCAAGAAGCCTTTCGCTAAGACAGTTCTTGTGGAATTGGCAAAGTGATATTTGGAAGCCCTTAGAGGGCTACGGCGAAAAAGGAATTATCCTCAGATGAAATCTGGAAAGAATCTTTCTGAGAAACTGCTTAGTGTTCTGTTAATTCATCTCACAGAGTTACATCTGTATTTCTGGATCTCTTTGCTAGCCTTATTTCTATGGAATCTGAGAACAGATATTTCGGATCCCTTTGAAGAGTATAGGGCCAAAGGAAATATCCTCCGATAACAAAGAGAAAGAAGCTTTCTGAGAAACTTCTTTGTGTTCTGTGAAATCATCTCACAGAGTTACAGCTTTCCCCTGAAGAAGCCTTTCTCTAAGACAGTTCTTGTGGAATTGGCAAAGTGATATTTGGAAGACCTTAGAGGTCTGTGGTGAAAAAGGAAATATCCTCAGACGAAATCTGGAAAGAAGCTTTCTGAGAAACTGCTTAGTGTTTGTTAATTCATCTCACAGAGTTACATCTGTATTTCATGGATCTCTTTGCTAGCCTTATTTTTGTGGAATCTGAGAACAGATATTTCGGATCCCTTGGAAGATTACAGGGCCAAAGGAAATATCCTCCGATAACAAAGAGAAAGAAGCTTTCTGAGAAACTTCTTGGTGTTCTGTGAAATCATCTCAGAGAGTTACAGCTTTCCCCTCAAGAAACCTTTCGCTAAGACAGTTCTTTTGGAATTGGCAAAGTGATATTTGGAAGCCCATAGAGGGCTATGGTGAAAAAGGAAATATCCTCAGATGAAATCTGGAAAGAAGCTTTCTGAGAAACTGCTTAGTGTTCTGTTAATTCATTTCACAGAGTTACATCTGTATTTCGGGGATCTCTTTGCTAGCCTTATTTCTGTGGAATCTGAGAACAGATATTTCGGATCCCTTGGAAGACTACAGGGCCAAAGGTAATATCCTCCGATAACAAAGAGAAAGAAGCTTTCTGAGAAACTTCTTTGTGTTCTGTGAAATCATCTCACAGAGTTACATCTTTCCCCTCAAGAAACCTTTCGCTAAGACAGTTCTTGTGGAATTGGCAAAGTGATATTTGGAAGCCCTTAGAGGGCTACGGTGAAAAAGGAAATATCCTCAGATGAAATCTGGAAAGAAGCTTTCTGAGAAACTGCTTAGTGTTCTGTTAATTCATCTCACAGAGTTACATCTGTATTTCGTGGATCTCTTTGCTAGCCTTATTTCTGTGGAATCTGAGAACAGATATTTCGGATCGCTTGGAACACTATAGGGCCTAAGGAAATATCCTCCGGTAACAAAGAGAAAGAATCTTTCTGAGAAACTTCTTTGTGTTCTGTGAAATCATCTCACAGAGTTACAGCTTTCCCCTCAAGAAGCCATTCCCTAAGAGAGTTCTTGTGGAATTGGCAAAGTGATATTTGGAAGCCCTAAGTGGGCTATGGTGAAAATGGAAATATCCTCAGATGAAATCTGGAAAGAAGCTTTCTGAGAAACTGCTTAGTGTTCTGTTAATTCATCTCACAGAGTTACATCTGTATTTCGTGGATCTCTTTGCTAGCCTTATTTCTGTGGATTCTGAGAACAGATATTTCGGATCCCTTGGATGACTATAGGGCCAAAGTTAATATCCTCCGATAACAAAGAGAAAGAAGCTTTCTGAGAAACTTCTTTGTGTTCTGTGAATTCATCTCACAGAGTTACAGCTTTCCCCTCAAGAAGCCTTTCGCTAAGACAGTTCTTGTGGAATTGGAAAAGTGATATTTGAGAGCCCATAGAGGGCTATGGTGAAAAAGGAAATATCCTCAGATGAAATCTGAAAAGAAGCCTTCTGAGAAACTGCTTAGTGTTCTGTTAATTCATCTCACAGAGTTACATCTGTATTTCGTGGATCTCTTTGCTAGCCTTATTTCTGTGGAATCTGAGAACAGATATTTCGGATCCCTTTGAAGACTATAGGGCCAAAGGAAATATCCTCCGATAACAAAGAGAAAGAAGCTTTCTGAGGAACTTCTTTGTGTTCTGTGAAATCATCTCACAGAGTTACAGCTTTCCCCTCAAGAAGCCTTTCGCTAAGACAGTTCTTGTGGAAATGACAAAGTGATATTTGAAAGCCCGTAGAGGTCTATGGTGAAAAAGGAAATATCCTCAGATGAAATCAGGAAGGAAGCTTTCTGAGAAACTGCTTAGTGTTCTGTTAATTCATCTCACAGAGTTACAACTGTATTTCGTGGATCTCTTTGCTAGCCTTATTTCTGTGGAATCTGAGAATAGATATTTCGGATCCCTTGGAAGACTACAGGGCCAAAGGAAATATCCTCCGATATCAAAGAGAAAGAAGCTTTCTGAGAAACTTCTTTGTGTTCCGCGAAATCATCTCACAGAGTTACAGCTTTCCCCTCAGGATGCCTTTCGCTAAGACAGTTCTTCTGGAATTGGCAAAGCCATATTTGGAAGCCCATTGAGGGCTATGGTGAAAAAGGAAATATCCTCAGATGAAATCTGGAAAGAAGCTTTCTGAGAAACTGCTTAGTGTTCTGTTAATTCATTTCACAGAGTTACATCTGTATTTCGGGGATCTCTTTGCTAGCCTTATTTATGTGGAATCTGAGAACAGATATTTCTGATCCCTTTGAAGACTATAGGGCCAAAGGTAATATCCAACGATAACAAAGAGAAAGAAGTTTTCTGAGAAACTTCTTTGTGTTCTGTGAAATCATCTCACAGAGTTACAGGTTTCGCCTCAAGAAGCCTTTCACTAAGACAGTTCTTGTGGAATTGGCAAAGTGATATTTGGAAGCCCTTAGAGGTCTGTGGTGAAAAAGGAAATATCCTCAGATGAAATCTGGAAAGAAGCTTTCTGAGAAACTGCTTAGTGTTTGTTAATTCATCTCACAGAGTTACATCTGTATTTCATGGATCTCTTTGCTAGCCTTATTTCTGTGGAATCTGAGAACAGATATTTCGGATCCCTTGGAAGACTACAGGGCCAAAGGAAATATCCTGCGATAACAAAGAGAAAGAAGCTTTCTGAGAAACTTCTTTGTGTTCTGTGAAATCATCTCAGAGAGTTACATCTTTCCCCTCAAGAAACCTTTCGCTAAGACAGTTCTTGTGGAATTGGCAAAGTGATATTTGGAAGCCCTTAGAGGGCTACGGTGAAAAAGGAAATATCCTCAGATGAAATCTGGAAAGAAGCTCTCTGAGAATCTGCTTAGTGTTCTGTTAATTCATCTCACAGAGTTACATCTGTATTTCGTGGATCTCTTTGCTAGCCTTATTTCTGTGGAATCTGAAAACAGATATTTCGGATCCCTTGGAAGACTACAGGGCCAAAGGAAATATCCTCTGATATCAAAGAGAAAGAAGCTTTCTGAGAAACTTCTTTGTGTTCTGCGAAATCATCTCACAGAGTTACAGCTTTCCCCTCAGGAAGCCTTTCGCTAAGACAGTTCTTGTGGAATTGGCAAAGTCATATTTGGAAGCCCATAGAGGGCTATGGTGAAAAAGGAAATATCCTCAGATGAAATCTGGAAAGAAGCTTTCTGAGAAACTGCTTAGTGTTCTGTTAATTCCTCTCACAGAGTTACATCTGTATTTCCTGGATCTCTTTGCTAGCCTTATTTCTGTGGAATCTGAGAACAGATATTTCGGATCCCTTGGAAGACTACAGGGCCAAAGGAAATCCTCTGATAACAAAGAGAAAGGAGCTTTCTGAGAAACTTCTTTGGTTCTGTGAAATCATCTCACAGAGTTACAGCTTTCCCCTCAAGAAGCCTTTCGCTAAGACAGTTCTTGTGGAATTGGCAAAGTGATATTTGGAAGCCCTTAGAGGGCTACGGCGAAAAAGGAATTATCCTCAGATGAAATCTGGAAAGAAGCTTTCTGAGAAACTGCTTAGTGTTCTGTTAATTCATCTCACAGAGTTACATCTGTATTTCTGGATCTCTTTGCTAGCCTTATTTCTATGGAATCTGAGAACAGATATTTCGGATCCCTTTGAAGAGTATAGGGCCAAAGGAAATATCCTCCGATAACAAAGAGAAAGAAGCTTTCTGAGAAACTTCTTTGTGTTCTGTGAAATCATCTCACAGAGTTACAGCTTTCCCCTGAAGAAGCCTTTCTCTAAGACAGTTCTTGTGGAATTGGCAAAGTGATATTTGGAAGCCCTTAGAGATCTATGGTGAAAAAGGAAATATTCTCAGATGAAACCTGGAAAGAAGCTTTCTGACAAACTGCTTAGTGTTCTGTTAATTCATCTCACAGAGTTACATCTGTATTTCGTGGATCTCTTTGCTAGCCTTATTTCTGTGGAATCTGAGTACAGATATTTCGGATCCCTTTGAGGACTATAGGGTCAACGGAAATATCCTGCGATAGCAAAGAGAAAGTAGCTTTCTGAGAAACTGCTTTGTGTTCTGTGAAATCATCTCACAGAGTTACAGCTTTCCCCTCAAGAAGCCTTTCGCTAAGACAGTTCTTGTGGAATTGGAAAAGAGATATTTGGAAGCCCATAGAGGGCTACGGTGAATAAGGAAATATCCTCAGATGAAATCATTAAAAGAAGCTTTCTGAGAAACTGCTTAGTGTTCTGTTAATTCATCTCACAGAGTTACATCTGTATTTCGTGGATCTCTTTGCTAGCCTTATTTCTGTGGAATCTGAGAACAGATATTTCGGATCCCTTGGAAGACTATAGGGCCAAAGTTAATATCCTCCGATAACAAAGAGAAAGAAGCTTTCTGAGAAACTTCTTCGTGTTCTGTGAAATCATCTCACAGAGTTACATCTTTCCCCTCAAGAAACCTTTCGTAAGACAGTTCTTGTGGAATTGGCAAAGTGATATTTGGAAGCCCTTAGAGGGCTACGGTGAAAAAGGAAATATCCTCAGATGAAATCTGGAAAGAAGCTTTCTGAGAAACTGCTTAGTGTTCTGTTAATTCATCTCACAGAGTTACATCTGTATTTCGTGGATCTCTTTGCTAGCCTTATTTCTGTGGAATCTGAGAACAGATATTTCGGATCGCTTGGAACACTATAGGGCCTAAGGAAATATCCTCCGGTAACAAAGAGAAAGAATCTTTCTGAGAAACTTCTTTGTGTTCTGTGAAATCATCTCACAGAGTTACAGCTTTCCCCTCAAGAAGCCATTCCCTAAGAGAGTTCTTGTGGAATTGGCAAAGTGATATTTGGAAGCCCTAAGTGGGCTATGGTGAAAATGGAAATATCCTCAGATGAAATCTGGAAAGAAGCTTTCTGAGAAACTGCTTAGTGTTCTGTTAATTCATCTCACAGAGTTACATCTGTATTTCGTGGATCTCTTTGCTAGCCTTATTTCTGTGGATTCTGAGAACAGATATTTCGGATCCCTTGGAAGACTATAGGGCCAAAGTTAATATCCTCCGATAACAAAGAGAAAGAAGCTTTCTGAGAAACTTCTTTGTGTTCTGTGAATTCATCTCACAGAGTTACAGCTTTCCCCTCAAGAAGCCTTTCGCTAAGACAGTTCTTGTGGAATTGGAAAAGTGATATTTGAGAGCCCATAGAGGGCTATGGTGAAAAAGGAAATATCCTCAGATGAAATCTGGAAAGAAGCCTTCTGAGAAACTGCTTAGTGTTCTGTTAATTCATCTCACAGAGTTACATCTGTATTTCGTGGATCTCTTTGCTAGCCTTATTTCTGTGGAATCTGAGAACAGATATTTCGGATCCCTTTGAAGACTATAGGGCCAAAGGAAATATCCTCCGATAACAAAGAGAAAGAAGCTTTCTGAGGAACTTCTTTGTGTTCTGTGAAATCATCTCACAGAGTTACAGCTTTCCCCTCAAGAAGCCTTTCGCTAAGACAGTTCTTGTGGAAATGACAAAGTGATATTTGAAAGCCCGTAGAGGTCTATGGTGAAAAAGGAAATATCCTCAGATGAAATCAGGAAGGAAGCTTTCTGAGAAACTGCTTAGTGTTCTGTTAATTCATCTCACAGAGTTACAACTGTATTTCGTGGATCTCTTTGCTAGCCTTATTTCTGTGGAATCTGAGAACAGATATTTCGGATCCCTTGGAAGACTACAGGGCCAAAGGAAATATCCTCCGATATCAAAGAGAAAGAAGCTTTCTGAGAAACTTCTTTGTGTTCCGCGAAATCATCTCACAGAGTTACAGCTTTCCCCTCAGGATGCCTTTCGCTAAGACAGTTCTTCTGGAATTGGCAAAGCCATATTTGGAAGCCCATTGAGGGCTATGGTGAAAAAGGAAATATCCTCAGATGAAATCTGGAAAGAAGCTTTCTGAGAAACTGCTTAGTGTTCTGTTAATTCATTTCACAGAGTTACATCTGTATTTCGGGGATCTCTTTGCTAGCCTTATTTATGTGGAATCTGAGAACAGATATTTCTGATCCCTTGGAAGACTATAGGGCCAAAGGTAATATCCAACGATAACAAAGAGAAAGAAGTTTTCTGAGAAACTTCTTTGTGTTCTGTGAAATCATCTCACAGAGTTACAGGTTTCGCCTCAAGAAGCCTTTCACTAAGACAGTTCTTGTGGAATTGGCAAAGTGATATTTGGAAGCCCTTAGAGGTCTGTGGTGAAAAAGGAAATATCCTCAGATGAAATCTGGAAAGAAGCTTTCTGAGAAACTGCTTAGTGTTTGTTAATTCATCTCACAGAGTTACATCTGTATTTCATGGATCTCTTTGCTAGCCTTATTTCTGTGGAATCTGAGAACAGATATTTCGGATCCCTTGGAAGACTACAGGGCCAAAGGAAATATCCTGCGAGAACAAAGAGAAAGAAGCTTTCTGAGAAACTTCTTTGTGTTCTGTGAAATCATCTCAGAGAGTTACATCTTTCCCCTCAAGAAACCTTTCGCTAAGACAGTTCTTGTGGAATTGGCAAAGTGATATTTGGAAGCCCTTAGAGGGCTACGGTGAAAAAGGAAATATCCTCAGATGAAATCTGGAAAGAAGCTCTCTGAGAATCTGCTTAGTGTTCTGTTAATTCATCTCACAGAGTTACATCTGTATTTCGTGGATCTCTTTGCTAGCCTTATTTCTGTGGAATCTGAGAACAGATATTTCGGATCCCTTGGAAGACTACAGGGCCAAAGGAAATATCCTCTGATATCAAAGAGAAAGAAGCTTTCTGAGAAACTTCTTTGTGTTCTGCGAAATCATCTCACAGAGTTACAGCTTTCCCCTCAGGAAGCCTTTCGCTAAGACAGTTCTTGTGGAATTGGCAAAGTCATATTTGGAAGCCCATAGAGGGCTATGGTGAAAAAGGAAATATCCTCAGATGAAATCTGGAAAGAAGCTTTCTGAGAAACTGCTTAGTGTTCTGTTAATTCCTCTCACAGAGTTACATCTGTATTTCGTGGATCTCTTTGCTAGCCTTATTTCTGTGGAATCTGAGAACAGATATTTCGGATCCCTTGGAAGACTACAGGGCCAAAGGAAATCCTCTGATAACAAAGAGAAAGGAGCTTTCTGAGAAACTTCTTTGGTTCTGTGAAATCATCTCACAGAGTTACAGCTTTCCCCTCAAGAAGCCTTTCGCTAAGACAGTTCTTGTGGAATTGGCAAAGTGATATTTGGAAGCCCTTAGAGGGCTACGGCGAAAAAGGAATTATCCTCAGATGAAATCTGGAAAGAAGCTTTCTGAGAAACTGCTTAGTGTTCTGTTAATTCATCTCACAGAGTTACATCTGTATTTCTGGATCTCTTTGCTAGCCTTATTTCTATGGAATCTGAGAACAGATATTTCGGATCCCTTTGAAGAGTATAGGGCCAAAGGAAATATCCTCCGATAACAAAGAGAAAGAAGCTTTCTGAGAAACTTCTTTGTGTTCTGTGAAATCATCTCACAGAGTTACAGCTTTCCCCTGAAGAAGCCTTTCTCTAAGACAGTTCTTGTGGAATTGGCAAAGTGATATTTGGAAGCCCTTAGAGATCTATGGTGAAAAAGGAAATATTCTCAGATGAAACCTGGAAAGAAGCTTTCTGACAAACTGCTTAGTGTTCTGTTAATTCATCTCACAGAGTTACATCTGTATTTCGTGGATCTCTTTGCTAGCCTTATTTCTGTGGAATCTGAGTACAGATATTTCGGATCCCTTTGAGGACTATAGGGTCAACGGAAATATCCTGCGATAGCAAAGAGAAAGTAGCTTTCTGAGAAACTGCTTTGTGTTCTGTGAAATCATCTCACAGAGTTACAGCTTTCCCCTCAAGAAGCCTTTCGCTAAGACAGTTCTTGTGGAATTGGAAAAGAGATATTTGGATGCCCATAGAGGGCTACGGTGAAAAAGGAAATATCCTCAGATGAAATCTTTAAAAGAAGCTTTCTGAGAAACTGCTTAGTGTTCTGTTAATTCATCTCACAGAGTTACATCTGTATTTCGTGGATCTCTTTGCTAGCCTTATTTCTGTGGAATCTGAGAACAGATATTTCGGATCCCTTGGAAGACTATAGGGCCAAAGTTAATATCCTCCGATAACAAAGAGAAAGAAGCTTTCTGAGAAACTTCTTTGTGTTCTGTGAATTCATCTCACAGAGTTACAGCTTTCCCCTCAAGAAGCCTTTCGCTAAGACAGTTCTTGTGGAAATGACAAAGTGATATTTGGAAGCCCATAGAAGTCTATGGTGAAAAAGGAAATATCCTCAGATGAAATCTGGAAAGAAGCTTTCTGAGAAACTGCTTAGTGTTCTGTTAATTCATCTCACAGAGTTACATCTGTATTTCGTGGATCACTTTGCTAGCCTTATTTCTGTGGAATCTGAGAACAGATATTTCGGATCCCTTTCAAGACTATAGGGCCAAAGGAAATATCCTCCGATAACAAAGAGAAAGAAGCTTTCTGAGAAACTTCTTTGTGTTCTGTGAAATCATCTCACAGAGTTACAGCTTTCCCCTCAAGAAGCCTTTCGCTAAGACAGTTCTTCTTGAATTGGCAAAGTGATATTTGGAAGCCCATAGTGGGCTATGGTGAAAAAGGAAATATCCTCAGATGAAATCTGGAAAGAAGCTTTCTGAGAAACTGCTTAGTGTTCTGTTAATTCATCTCACAGAGTTACATCTGTATTTCGTGGATCTCTTTCCTAGCCTTATCTCGGTGGAATCTGAGAACAGATATTTCGGATCGCTTTGAAGAATATAGGGCCAAAGGAAATATCCTCCGATAACAAAGAGAAAGAACCTTTCTGAGAAACTTCTTTGTGTTCTGTGAAATCATCTCACAGAGTTACAGCTTTCCCCTCAAGAAGACTTTCGCTAAGACAGTTCTTGTGGAATTGGCAAAGTGATATTTGGAAGCCCATAGAGGGCTATGGTGAAAATGGAAATATCCTCAGATGAAATCTGGAAAGAAGCTTTCTGAGAAACTGCTTAGTGTTCTGTTAATTCATCTCACAGAGTTACAACTGTATTTCGTGGATCTCTTTGCTAGCCTTATTTCTGTGGAATCTGAGAACAGATATTTCGGATCCCTTGGAAGAGTACAGGGCCAAAGGAAATATCCTCCGATAACAAAGACAAAGAAGCTTTCTGAGAAACTTCTTTGTGTTCTGCGAAATCATCTCACAGAGTTACAGCTTTCCCCTCAGGAAGCCTTTCGCTAAGACAGTTCTTCTGGAATTGGCAAAGTCATATTTGGAAGCCCATAGAGGGCTATGGTGAAAAAGGAAATATCCTCAGATGAAATATGGAAAGAAGCTTTCTGAGAAACTGCTTAGTGTTCTGTTAATTCATTTCACAGAGTTACATCTGTATTTCGGGGATCTCTTTGCTAGCCTTATTTCTGTGGAATCTGAGAACAGATATTTCTGATCCCTGGGAAGACTATAGGGCCAAAGGTAATATCCAACGATAACAAAGAGAAAGAAGTTTTCTGAGAAACTTCTTTGTGTTCTGTGAAATCATCTCACAGAGTTACAGGTTTCGCCTCAAGAAGCCTTTCGCTAAGACAGTTCTTGTGGAATTGGCAAAGTGATATTTGGAAGACCTTAGAGGTCTGTGGTGAAAAAGGAAATATCCTCAGACGAAATCTGGAAAGAAGCTTTCTGAGAAACTGCTTAGTGTTTGTTAATTCATCTCACAGAGTTACATCTGTATTTCATGGATCTCTTTGCTAGCCTTATTTCTGTGGAATCTGAGAACAGATATTTCGGATCCCTTGGAAGATTACAGGGCCAAAGGAAATATCCTCCGATAACAAAGAGAAAGAAGCTTTCTGAGAAACTTCTTGGTGTTCTGTGAAATCATCTCAGAGAGTTACATCTTTCCCCTCAAGAAACCTTTCGCTAAGACAGTTCTTTTGGAATTGGCAAAGTGATATTTGGAAGCCCATAGAGGGCTATGGTGAAAAAGGAAATATCCTCAGATGAAATCTGGAAAGAAGCTTTCTGAGAAACTGCTTAGTGTTCTGTTAATTCATTTCACAGAGTTACATCTGTATTTCGGGGATCTCTTTGCTAGCCTTATTTCTGTGGAATCTGAGAACAGATATTTCGGATCCCTTGGAAGACTACAGGGCCAAAGGTAATATCCTCCGATAACAAAGAGAAAGAAGCTTTCTGAGAAACTTCTTTGTGTTCTGTGAAATCATCTCACAGAGTTACATCTTTCCCCTCAAGAAACCTTTCGCTAAGACAGTTCTTGTGGAATTGGCAAAGTGATATTTGGAAGCCCTTAGAGGGCTACGGTGAAAAAGGAAATATCCTCAGATGAAATCTGGAAAGAAGCTTTCTGAGAAACTGCTTAGTGTTCTGTTAATTCATCTCACAGAGTTACATCTGTATTTCGTGGATCTCTTTGCTAGCCTTATTTCTGTGGAATCTGAGAACAGATATTTCGGATCGCTTGGAACATTATAGGGCCTAAGGAAATATCCTCCGGTAACAAAGAGAAAGAATCTTTCTGAGAAACTTCTTTGTGTTCTGTGAAATCATCTCACAGAGTTACAGCTTTCCCCTCAAGAAGCCATTCCCTAAGAGAGTTCTTGTGGAATTGGCAAAGTGATATTTGGAAGCCCTAGGTGGGCTATGGTGAAAATGGAAATATCCTCAGATGAAATCTGGAAAGAAGCTTTCTGAGAAACTGCTTAGTGTTCTGTTAATTCATCTCACAGAGTTACATCTGTATTTCGTGGATCTCTTTGCTAGCCTTATTTCTGTGGATTCTGAGAACAGATATTTCGGATCCCTTGGAAGACTATAGGGCCAAAGTTAATATCCTCCGATAACAAAGAGAAAGAAGCTTTCTGAGAAACTTCTTTGTGTTCTGTGAATTCATCTCACAGAGTTACAGCTTTCCCCTCAAGAAGCCTTTCGCTAAGACAGTTCTTGTGGAATTGGAAAAGTGATATTTGAGAGCCCATAGAGGGCTATGGTGAAAAAGGAAATATCCTCAGATGAAATCTGGAAAGAAGCCTTCTGAGAAACTGCTTAGTGTTCTGTTAATTCATCTCACAGAGTTACATCTGTATTTCGTGGATCTCTTTGCTAGCCTTATTTCTGTGGAATCTGAGAACAGATATTTCGGATCCCTTTGAAGACTATAGGGCCAAAGGAAATATCCTCCGATAACAAAGAGAAAGAAGCTTTCTGAGGAACTTCTTTGTGTTCTGTGAAATCATCTCACAGAGTTACAGCTTTCCCCTCAAGAAGCCTTTCGCTAAGACAGTTCTTGTGGAAATGACAAAGTGATATTTGAAAGCCCGTAGAGGTCTATGGTGAAAAAGGAAATATCCTCAGATGAAATCAGGAAGGAAGCTTTCTGAGAAACTGCTTAGTGTTCTGTTAATTCATCTCACAGAGTTACAACTGTATTTCGTGGATCTCTTTGCTAGCCTTATTTCTGTGGAATCTGAGAACAGATATTTCGGATCCCTTGGAAGACTACAGGGCCAAAGGAAATATCCTCCGATATCAAAGAGAAAGAAGCTTTCTGAGAAACTTCTTTGTGTTCCGCGAAATCATCTCACAGAGTTACAGCTTTCCCCTCAGGATGCCTTTCGCTAAGACAGTTCTTCTGGAATTGGCAAAGCCATATTTGGAAGCCCATTGAGGGCTATGGTGAAATAGGAAATATCCTCAGATGAAATCTGGAAAGAAGCTTTCTGAGAAACTGCTTAGTGTTCTGTTAATTCATTTCACAGAGTTACATCTGTATTTCGGGGATCTCTTTGCTAGCCTTATTTATGTGGAATCTGAGAACAGATATTTCTGATCCCTTGGAAGACTATAGGGCCAAAGGTAAAATCCAACGATAACAAAGAGAAAGAAGTTTTCTGAGAAACTTCTTTGTGTTCTGTGAAATCATCTCACAGAGTTACAGGTTTCGCCTCAAGAAGACTTTCGCTAAGACAGTTCTTGTGGAATTGGCAAAGTGATATTTGGAAGCCCTTAGAGGTCTGTGGTGAAAAAGGAAATATCCTCAGATGAAATCTGGAAAGAAGCTTTCTGAGAAACTGCTTAGTGTTTGTTAATTCATCTCACAGAGTTACATCTGTATTTCATGGATCTCTTTGCTAGCCTTATTTCTGTGGAATCTGAGAACAGATATTTCGGATCCCTTGGAAGACTACAGGGCCAAAGGAAATATCCTGCGATAACAAAGAGAAAGAAGCTTTCTGAGAAACTTCTTTGTGTTCTGTGAAATCATCTCAGAGAGTTACATCTTTCCCCTCAAGAAACCTTTCGCTAAGACAGTTCTTGTGGAATTGGCAAAGTGATATTTGGAAGCCCTTAGAGGGCTACGGTGAAAAAGGAAATATCCTCAGATGAAATCTGGAAAGAAGCTCTCTGAGAATCTGCTTAGTGTTCTGTTAATTCATCTCACAGAGTTACATCTGTATTTCGTGGATCTCTTTGCTAGCCTTATTTCTGTGGAATCTGAGAAGAGATATTTCTGATCCCATTGAAGACTATAGTGCCAAAGGAAATATCCTCCGATAACAAAGAGAAAGAAGCTTTCTGAGAAATTTCTTTGTGTTCCTTGAAATCATCTAACAGAGTTACAGTTTTCGCCTCAAGAAGCCTTTCGCTAAGACAGTTCTTGTGGAATTGGCAAAGTGATATTTGGAAGCCCATAGAGGTCTATGGTGAAAAAGGAAATATCCTCAGATGAAATCTGGAAAGAAGATTTCTGAGAAACTGCTTAGTGTTCTGTTAATTCATCTCACAGAGTTACATCTGTATTTCGTGGATCTCTTTGCTAGCCTTATTTCTGTGTAATTTGAGAACAGATATTTCGGATCCCTTTGAAGACTATTGGGCGAAAGGAAATATCCTCCGATAACAAACAGAAAGAATCTTTCTGAGAAACTTCTTTGTGTTCTGTGAAATCATCTCACAGAGTTACAGGTTTCGCCTCAAGAGGCCTTTCTCTAAGACAGTTCTTGTGGAATTGGCAAAGTGATATTTGGAAGCCCATAGAGGTCTATGGTGAAAAAGGAAATACCTCAGATGAAATCTGGAAAGAAGCTTTCTGAGAAACTGCTTAGTGTTCTGTTAATTCATCTCAGAGAGTTACATCTGTATTTCGTGGATCTCTTTGCTAGCCTTTTTTCTGTGGAATCTGAGAACAGATATTTCGGATCCCTTGGAAGACTACAGGGCCAAAGGAAATATCCTCCGATAACAAAGAGAAAGAAGCTTTCTGAGAAACTTCTTTGGTTCTGTGAAATCATCTCACAGAGTTACAGCTTTCCCCTCAAGAAGCCTTTCGCTAAGACAGTTCTTGTGGAATTGGCAAAGTGATATTTGGAAGCCCTTAGAAGGCTACGGCGAAAAAGGAATTATCCTCAGATGAAATCTGGAAAGAAGCTTTCTGAGAAACTGCTTAGTGTTCTGTTAATTCATCTCACAGAGTTACATCTGTATTTCGTGGATCTCTTTGCTACCCTTATTTCTGTGGAATCTGAGAACAGATATTTCGGATCCCTTGGAAGACTATAGGGCCAAAGTTAATATCCTCCGATAACAAAGACAAAGAAGCTTTCTGAGAAACTTCTTTGTGTTCTGTGAATTCATCTCACAGAGTTACAGCTTTCCCCTCAAGAAGCCTTTCGGTAAGACAATTCTTCTGGAATTGGCAAAGTAATATTTGGAAGCCCCTAGTGGGCTATGGTGAAAAGGGAAATATCCTCAGATGAAATCTGGAAAGAAGCTTTCTGAGAAACTGCTTAGTGTTCTGTTAATTAATCTCACAGAGTTACATCTGTATTTCGTGGATCTCTTTGCTAGCCTTATTTCTGTGGAATCTGAGAACTGATATTTCGGATCCCTTTGAAGACTATAGGGCCAAAGGAAATATGCTCCGATAACAAAGAGAAAGAAGCTTTCTGAGAAACTTCTTAGTGTTCTGTGAAATCATCTCACAGAGTTACAGCTTTCCCCTCAAGAAGTCATTCGCTAAGACAGTTCTTGTGGAATTGCCAAAGTGATATTTGGAAGCCCATAGTGGGCTATGGTGAGAATGGAAATATCCTCAGATGAAAACTGGAAAGAAGCTTTCTGAGAAACTGCTTAGTGTTCTGTTAATTCATCCCACAGAGGAACATCTGTATTTCTGGGATCTCTTTGCTAGTCTTATTTCTGTGGAATCTGAGAACAGATATTTCGGATCCCTTGGAAGACTATAGGGCCAAAGGAAATATGCTCCGATAACAAAGAGAAAGAAGCTTTCTGAGAAACTTCTTTGTGTTCTGTGAAATCATCTCACAGAGTTACAGCTTTCCCCTCAAGAAGCCTTTCGCTAAGACAGTTCTTGTGGAATTGGCAAGGTGATATTTGAGAGCCCATAGGGGGCTATGGTGAAAAAGGAAATATCCTCAGATGAAATCTGGAAAGAAGCTTTCTGAGAAACTGCTTAGTGTTCTGTTAATTCATCTCACAGAGTTACATCTGCATTTCGTGCATCTCTTTGCTACCATTATTTCTGTGGAATCTGAGAACATATATTTCGGATCCCTTTGAAGACTATAGGGCCAAAGGAAATATCCTCCGATAACAAAGAGAAGGAAGCTTTCTGAGAAACCTCTTTGTGTTCTGTGAAATCATCTCACAGAGTTACAGCTTTCCCCTCAAGAAGCCTTTCGCTAAGACAGTTCTTGTGGAATTGGCAAAGTGATATTTGGAAGCCCATAGAGGGCTATGGGGAAAAAGGAAATATCCTCAGATGAAATCTGGAAAGAAGCTTTCTGAGAAACTGCTTAGTGTTCTGTTAATTAATCTCACAGAGTTACATCTGTATTTCGTGGATCTCTTTGCTAGCCTTATTTCTGTGGAATCTGAGAAGAGATATTTCGGATCCCTTTGAAAATATAGGGCCAAAGGAAATATCCTCCGATAGCAAAGAGAAAGAAGCTTTCTGAGAAACTTCTTTGTGTTCTGTGAAATCATCTCACAGAGTTACAGGTTTCGCCTCAAGAAGCCTTTCGCTAAGACAGTTCTTGTGGAATTGGCAAAGTGATATTTGGAAGCCCTTAGAGGTCTATGGTGAAAAAGGAAATATCCTCAGATGAAATCTGGAAAGAAGCTTTCTGAGAAACTGCTTAGTGTTTGTTAATTCATCTCACAGAGTTACATCTGTATTTCATGGATCTCTTTGCTAGCCTTATTTCTGTGGAATCTGAAAACAGATATTTCGGATCCCTTGGAAGACTACAGGGCCAAAGGAAATATCCTCCGATAACAAAGAGAAAGAAGCTTTCTGAGAAACTTCTTTGTGTTCTGTGAAATCATCTCACAGAGTTACATCTTTCCCCTCAAGAAACCTTTCGCTAAGACCGTTCTTGTGGAATTGGCAAAGTGATATTTGGAAGCCCATAGAGGGCTTCGGTGAAAAAGGAAATATCCTCAGATGAAATCTGCAAAGAAGCTTTCTGAGAAACTGCTTAGTGTTCTGTTAATTCATCTCACAGAGTTACATCTGTATTTCGTGGATCTCCTTGCTGGCCTTATTTCTGTGGAATATGAGAACAGATATTTCGGATCCCTTGGAACACTATAGGGCCTAAGGAAATATCCTCCGGTAACAAAGAGAAGGAAACTTTCTGAGAAACTTCTTTGTGTTCTGTGAAATCATCTCACAGAGTTAGAGCTTTCCCCTCAAGAAGCCATTCGCTAAGACAGTTCTTGTGGAATTGGCAAAGTGATATTTGGAAGCCCATAGAGGGCTATGGTGAAAATGGAAATATCCTCAGATGAAATCTGGAAAGAAGCTTTCTGAGAAACTGCTTAGTGTTCTGTTAATTCATCTCACAGAGTTACATCTGTATTTCGTGGATCTCTTTGCTAGCCTTATTTCTGTGGAATCTGAGAACAGATATTTCGGATCCCTTGGAAGACTATAGGGCCAAAGGAAATATCCTCCGATAACAAAGAGAAAGAAGCTTTCTGAGAAACTTCTTTGTGTTCTGTGAAATCATCTCACAGAGTTACAGCTTTCCCCTCAAGAAGCCTTTCGCTAAGACAGTTCTTGTGGAATTGGCAAAGTGATATTTGAGAGCCCATAGGGGGCTATGGTGAAAAAGGAAATATCCTCAGATGAAATCTGGAAAGAAGCTTTCTGAGAAACTGCTTAGTGTTCTGTTAATTCATCTCACAGAGTTACATCTGCATTTCGTGCATCTCTTTGCTAGCCTTATTTCTGTGGAATCTGAGAACATATATTTCGGATCCCTTGGAAGACTATAGGGCCAAAGGAAATATCCTCCAATAACAAAGAGAAAGAAGTTTTCTGAGAAACTTCTTTGTGTCTGTGAAATCATCTCACAGAGTTACAGCTTTCCTCTCAAGAAGCCTTTCGCTAAGACAGTTCTTGTGGAATTGGCAAAGTGATATTTGGAAGCCCATAGAGGGCTATGGGGAAAAAGGAAATATCCTCAGATGAAATCTGGAAAGAAGCTTTCTGAGAAACTGCTTAATGTTCTCTTAATTCATCTCACAGAATTACATCTGTATTTCGTGGATCTCTTTGCTAGCCTTATTTCTGTGGAATCTGAGAAGAGATATTTCGGATCCCTTTGAAAATATAGGGCCAAAGGAAATATCCTCCGATAAAAAAGAGAAAGAAGCTTTCTGAGAAACTTCTTAGTGTTCTGTGAAATCATCTCACAGAGTTACAGGTTGCGCCTCAAGAAGCCTTTCGCTAAGACAGTTCTTGTGGAATTGGCAAAGTGATATTTGGAAGCACATAGAGGGCTATGGTGAAAAAGGAAATACCCTCAGATGAAATCTGGAACGCAGCTTTCTGAGAAACTGCTTAGTGTTCTGTTAATTCATCTCACAGAGTTACATCTGTATTTCGTTGAACTCTTTGCTAGCCTTATTTCTGTGGAATCTGAGAACAGATATTTCGGATCCCTTGGAAGCCTGTAGGGCCAAAGGAAATATCCTCCGATAACAAAGCGAAAGAAGTTTTCTGAGAAACTTCTTTGTGTTCTGCGAAATCATCTCACAGAGTTACAGCTTTCCCCTCAAGGAGCCTTTCGCTAAGACAGTTCTTGTGGAATTGGCAAAGTGATATTTGGAAGCCCATAGAGGGCTATGGTGAAAAGGAAATATCCTCAGATGAAATCTGGAAAGAAGCTTTCTGAGAAACTGCTTAGTGTTCTGTTAATTCATCTCACAGACTTACATCTGGATTTCGTGGATCTCTTTGCTAGCCTTATTTCTGTGGAATCTGAGAACAGATATTTCGGATCCCTTGGAAGACTATAGGGCCAAAGGAAATATCCTCCGATAACAAAGAGAAAGAAGCTTTCTGAGAAACTTCTTTGTGTTCTGTGAAATAATCTCACAGAGTTACCGGATTCGCCTCAAGAACCCTTTCGCTAAGACAGTTCTTGTGGAATTGGCAAAGTGATATTTGGAAGCCCATAGAGGGCTATGGTGAAAAAGGAAATATCCTAAGATGAAATCTGGAAAGAAGCTTTCTGAGAAACTGCTTAGTGTTCTGTTAATTAATCTCACAGAGTTACATCTGTATTTCGTGGATCTCTTTGCTAGCCTTATTTCTGTGGAATCTGAGAACTGATATTTCGGATCCCTTTGAAGACTATAGGGCCAAAGGAAATATGCTCCGATAACAAAGAGAAAGAAGCTTTCTGAGAAACTTCTTAGTGTTCTGTGAAATCATCTCACAGAGTTACAGCTTTCCCCTCAAGAAGTCATTCGCTAAGACAGTTCTTGTGGAATTGCCAAAGTGATATTTGGAAGCCCATAGTGGGCTATGGTGAGAATGGAAATATCCTCAGATGAAAACTGGAAAGAAGCTTTCTGAGAAACTGCTTAGTGTTCTGTTAATTCATCCCACAGAGGAACATCTGTATTTCGGGGATCTCTTTGCTAGTCTTATTTCTGTGGAATCTGAGAACAGATATTTCGGATCCCTTGGAAGACTATAGGGCCAAAGGAAATATCCTCCGATAACAAAGAGAAAGAAGCTTTCTGAGAAACTTCTTTGTGTTCTGTGAAATCATCTCACAGAGTTACAGCTTTCCCCTCAAGAAGCCTTTCGCTAAGACAGTTCTTGTGGAATTGGCAAAGTGATATTTGAGAGCCCATAGGGGGCTATGGTGAAAAAGGAAATATCCTCAGATGAAATCTGGAAAGAAGCTTTCTGAGAAACTGCTTAGTGTTCTGTTAATTCATCTCACAGAGTTACATCTGCATTTCGTGCATCTCTTTGCTAGCAGTATTTCTGTGGAATCTGAGAACATATATTTCGGATCCCTTTGAAGACTATAGGGCCAAAGGAAATATCCTCCGATAACAAGGAGAAAGAAGCTTTCTGAGAAACTTCTTTGTGTTCTGTGAAATCATCTCACAGAGTTACAGCTTTCCCCTCAAGAAGCCTTTCGCTAAGACAGTTCTTGTGGAATTGGCAAAGTGATATTTGGAAGCCCATAGAGGGCTATGGGGAAAAAGGAAATATCCTCAGATGAAATCTGGAAAGAAGCTTTCTGAGAAACTGCTTAATGTTCTCTTAATTCATCTCACAGAATTACATCTGTATTTAGTGGATCTCTTTGCTAGCCTTATTTCTGTGGAATCTGAGAAGAGATATTTCGGATCCCTTTGAAAATATAGGGCCAAAGGAAATATCCTCCGATAAAAAAGAGAAAGAAGCTTTCTGAGAAACTTCTATGTGTTCTGTGAAATCATCTCACAGAGTTACAGGTTTCGCCTCAAGAAGCCTTTCGCTAAGACAGTTCTTGTGGAATTGGCAAAGTGATATTTGGAAGCACATAGAGGGCTATGGTGAAAAAGGAAATAACCTCAGATGAAATCTGGAACGCAGCTTTCTGAGAAACTGCTTAGTGTTCTGTTAATTCATCTCACAGAGTTACATCTGTATTTCGTGGATCTCTTTGCTAGCCTTATTTCTGTGGAATCTGAGAACAGATATTTCGGATCCCTTGGAAGACTATAGGGCCAAAGGAAATATCATCCGATAACAAAGCGAAAGAAGTTTTCTGAGAAACTTCTTTGTGTTCTGCGAAATCATCTCACAGAGTTACAGCTTTCCCCTCAAGGAGCCTTTCGCTAAGACAGTTCTTGTGGAATTGGCAAAGTGATATTTGGAAGCCCATAGAGGGCTATGGTGAAAAGGAAATATCCTCAGATGAAATCTGGAAAGAAGCTTTCTGAGAAACTGCTTAGTGTTCTGTTAATTCATCTCACAGACTTACATCTGGATTTCGTGGATCTCTTTGCTAGCCTTATTTCTGTGGAATCTGAGAACAGATATTTCGGATCCCTTGGAAGACTATAGGGCCAAAGTAAATATCCTCCGATAACAAAGAGAAAGAAGCTTTCTGAGAAACTTCTTTGTGTTCCGTGAAATCATCTCACAGAGTTACCGGATTCGCCTCAAGAACCCTTTCGCTAAGACAGTTCTTGTGGAATTGGCAAAGTGATATTTGGAAGCCCATAGAGGGCTATGGTGAAAAAGGAAATATCCTAAGATGAAATCTGGAAAGAAGCTTTCTGAGAAACTGCTTAGTGTTCTGTTAATTAATCTCACAGAGTTACATCTGTATTTCGTGGATCTCTTTGCTAGCCTTATTTCTGTGGAATCTGAGAACTGATATTTCGGATCCCTTTGAAGACTATAGGGCCAAAGGAAATATGCTCCGATAACAAAGAGAAAGAAGCTTTCTGAGAAACTTCTTAGTGTTCTGTGAAATCATCTCACAGAGTTACAGCTTTCCCCTCAAGAAGTCATTCGCTAAGACAGTTCTTGTGGAATTGCCAAAGTGATATTTGGAAGCCCATAGTGGGCTATGGTGAGAATGGAAATATCCTCAGATGAAAACTGGAAAGAAGCTTTCTGAGAAACTGCTTAGTGTTCTGTTAATTCATCCCACAGAGGAACATCTGTATTTCGGGGATCTCTTTGCTAGTCTTATTTCTGTGGAATCTGAGAACAGATATTTCGGATCCCTTGGAAGACTATAGGGCCAAAGGAAATATCCTCCGATAACAAAGAGAAAGAAGCTTTCTGAGAAACTTCTTTGTGTTCTGTGAAATCATCTCACAGAGTTACAGCTTTCCCCTCAAGAAACCTTTCGCTAAGACCGTTCTTGTGGAATTGGCAAAGTGATATTTGAGAGCCCATAGAGGGCTATGGTGAAAAAGGAAATATCCTCAGATGAAATCTGGAAAGAAGCTTTCTGAGAAACTGCTTAGTGTTCTGTTAATTCATCTCACAGAGTTACATCTGTATTTCGTGGGTCTCTTTGCTAGCCTTATTTCTGTGGAACCTGGGAACAGATATTTCGGATCCCTTTGAAGACTATAGGGCCAAAGGAAATATCCTCCGATAACAAAGAGAAAGAAGCTTTCTGAGAAACTTCTTTGTGTTCTGTGAAATCATCCCACAGAGTTACAGCTTTCCCCTCAAGAAGCCTTTCGCTAAGACAGTTCTTGTGGAAATGACAAATTGATATTTGGAAGCCCATAGAGGGCTAAGGTGAAAAAGGAAATATCCTCAGATGACATCTGGAAAGAAGCTTTCTGAGAAACTGCTTAGTGTTCTGTTAATTCATCTCACAGAGTTACATCTGTATTTCGTGGATTTCTTTCCTAGCCTTATCTCTGTGGAATCTGAGAACAGATATTTCGGATCCCTTTGAAGACTATAGGGCCAAAGGAAATATCCTCCGATAACAAAGAGAAAGAAGATTTCTGAGAAACTTCTTTGTGTTCTGTGAAGTCATCTCACAGAGTTACAGCTTTCCCCTCAAGAAGCCTTTCGCTAAGACAGTTCTTGTGGAATTGGCAAAGTGATATTTGGAAGCCCATAGAGGGCTATGGTGAAAATGGAAATATCCTCAGATGAAATCTGGAAAGAAGCTTTCTGAGAAACTGCTTACTGTTCTGTTAATTCATCTCACAGAGTTACAACTGTATTTCGTGGATCTCTTTGATAGCCTTATTTCTGTGGAATCTGAGAACAGATATTTCGGATCCCTTGGAAGACTATAGGGCCAAAGGAAATATCCTCCGATAACAAAGAGAAAGAAGCTTTCTGAGAAACTTCTTTGTGTTCTGTGAAATCATCTCACAGAGTTACAGCTTTCCCCTCAGGAAGCCTTTCGCTAAGACAGTTCTTGTGGAATTGGCAAAGTGATATTTGGAAGCCCATAGAGGGCTATGGTGAAAAAGGAAATATCCTAAGATGAAATCTGGAAAGAAGCTTTCTGAGAAACTGCTTAGTGTTCTGTTAATTAATCTCACAGAGTTACATCTGTATTTCGTGGATCTCTTTGCTAGCCTTATTTCTGTGGAATCTGAGAACTGATATTTCGGATCCCTTTGAAGACTATAGGGCCAAAGGAAATATGCTCCGATAACAAAGAGAAAGAAGCTTTCTGAGAAACTTCTTAGTGTTCTGTGAAATCATCTCACAGAGTTACAGCTTTCCCCTCAAGAAGTCATTCGCTAAGACAGTTCTTGTGGAATTGCCAAAGTGATATTTGGAAGCCCATAGTGGGCTATGGTGAGAATGGAAATATCCTCAGATGAAAACTGGAAAGAAGCTTTCTGAGAAACTGCTTAGTGTTCTGTTAATTCATCCCACAGAGGAACATCTGTATTTCGGGGATCTCTTTGCTAGTCTTATTTCTGTGGAATCTGAGAACAGATATTTCGGATCCCTTGGAAGACTATAGGGCCAAAGGAAATATCCTCCGATAACAAAGAGAAAGAAGCTTTCTGAGAAACTTCTTTGTGTTCTGTGAAATCATCTCACAGAGTTACAGCTTTCCCCTCAAGAAGCCTTTCGCTAAGACAGTTCTTGTGGAATTGGCAAGGTGATATTTGAGAGCCCATAGGGGGCTATGGTGAAAAAGGAAATATCCTCAGATGAAATCTGGAAAGAAGCTTTCTGAGAAACTGCTTAGTGTTTTGTTAATTCATCTCACAGAGTTACATCTGCATTTCGTGCATCTCTTTGCTACCATTATTTCTGTGGAATCTGAGAACATATATTTCGGATCCCTTTGAAGACTATAGGGCCAAAGGAAATATCCTCCGATAACAAAGAGAAGGAAGCTTTCTGAGAAACTTCTTTGTGTTCTGTGAAATCATCTCACAGAGTTACAGCTTTCCCCTCAAGAAGCCTTTCGCTAAGACAGTTCTTGTGGAATTGGCAAAGTGATATTTGGAAGCCCATAGAGGGATATGGGGAAAAAGGAAATATCCTCAGATGAAATCTGGAAAGAAGCTTTCTGAGAAACTGCTTAGTGTTCTGTTAATTAATCTCACAGAGTTACCTCTGTATTTCGTGGATCTCTTTGCTAGCCTTATTTCTGTGGAATCTGAGAAGAGATATTTCGGATCCCTTTGAAAATATAGGGCCAAAGGAAATATCCTCCGATAACAAAGAGAAAGAAGCTTTCTGAGAAACTTCTTTGTGTTCTGTGAAATCATCTCACAGAGTTACAGGTTTCGCCTCAAGAAGCCTTTCGCTAAGACAGTTCTTCGGGAATTGGCAAAGTGATATTTGGAAGCCCTTAGAGGTCTATGGTGAAAAAGGAAATATCCTAAGATGAAATCTGGAAAGAAGCTTTCTGAGAAACTGCTTAGTGTTTGTTAATTCATCTCACAGAGTTACATCTGTATTTCATGGATCTCTTTGCTAGCCTTATTTCTGTGGAATCTGAAAACAGATATTTCGGATCCCTTGGAAGACTACAGGGCCAAAGGAAATATCCTCCGATAACAAAGAGAAAGAAGCTTTCTGAGAAACTTCTTTGTGTTCTGTGAAATCATCTCACAGAGTTACATCTTTCCCCTCAAGAAACCTTTCGCTAAGACCGTTCTTGTGGAATTGGCAAAGTGATATTTGGAAGCCCATAGAGGGCTTCGGTGAAAAAGGAAATATCCTCAGATGAAATCTGCAAAGAAGCTTTCTGAGAAACTGCTTAGTGTTCTGTTAATTCATCTCACAGAGTTACATCTGTATTTCGTGGATATCCTTGCTGGCCTTATTTCTGTGGAATATGAGAACAGATATTTCGGATCCCTTGGAACACTATAGGGCCTAAAGAAATATCCTCCGGTAACAAAGAGAAGGAAACTTTCTGAGAAACTTCTTTGTGTTCTGTGAAATCATCTCACAGAGTTAGAGCTTTCCCCTCAAGAAGCCATTCGCTAAGACAGTTCTTGTGGAATTGGCAAAGTGATATTTGGAAGCCCATAGAGGGCTATGGTGAAAATGGAAATATCCTCAGATGAAATCTGGAAAGAAGCTTTCTGAGAAACTGCTTAGTG
The DNA here is from genome assembly GCF_049350105.2 of Macaca mulatta. Lineage (NCBI taxonomy): Eukaryota > Metazoa > Chordata > Mammalia > Primates > Cercopithecidae > Macaca > Macaca mulatta. The sequence continues at coordinate 33,810,324 of NC_133418.1, forward strand.
TTCTGTTAATTCATCTCACAGAGTTACATCTGTATTTCGTGGATCTCTTTGCTAGCCTTATTTCTGTGGAATCTGAGAACAGATATTTCGGATCCCTTGGAAGACTATAGGGCCAAAGGAAATATCCTCCGATAACAAAGAGAAAGAAGCTTTCTGAGAAACTTCTTTGTGTTCTGTGAAATCATCTCACAGAGTTACAGCTTTCCCCTCAAGAAGCCTTTCGCTAAGACAGTTCTTGTGGAATTGGCAAAGTGATATTTGAGAGCCCATAGGGGGCTATGGTGAAAAAGGAAATATCCTCAGATGAAATCTGGAAAGAAGCTTTCTGAGAAACTGCTTAGTGTTCTGTTAATTCATCTCACAGAGTTACATCTGCATTTCGTGCATCTCTTTGCTAGCCTTATTTCTGTGGAATCTGAGAACATATATTTCGGATCCCTTTGAAGACTATAGGGCCAAAGGAAATATCCTCCAATAACAAAGAGAAAGAAGTTTTCTGAGAAACTTCTTTGTGTCTGTGAAATCATCTCACAGAGTTACAGCTTTCCTCTCAAGAAGCCTTTCGCTAAGACAGTTCTTGTGGAATTGGCAAAGTGATATTTGGAAGCCCATAGAGGGCTATGGGGAAAAAGGAAATATCCTCAGATGAAATCTGGAAAGAAGCTTTCTGAGAAACTCCTTAATGTTCTCTTAATTCATCTCACAGAATTACATCTGTATTTCGTGGATCTCTTTGCTAGCCTTATTTCTGTGGAATCTGAGAAGAGATATTTCGGATCCCTTTGAAAATATAGGGCCAAAGGAAATATCCTCCGATAAAAAAGAGAAAGAAGCTTTCTGAGAAACTTCTTTGTGTTCTGTGAAATCATCTCACAGAGTTACAGGTTTCGCCTCAAGAAGCCTTTCGCTAAGACAGTTCTTGTGGAATTGGCAAAGTGATATTTGGAAGCACATAGAGGGCTATGGTGAAAAAGGAAATACCCCCAGATGAAATCTGGAACGCAGCTTTCTGAGAAACTGCTTAGTGTTCTGTTAATTCATCTCACAGAGTTACATCTGTATTTCGTGGATCTCTTTGCTAGCCTTATTTCTGTGGAATCTGAGAACAGATATTTCGGATCCCTTGGAAGCCTATAGGGCCAAAGGAAATATCCTCCGATAACAAAGCGAAAGAAGTTTTTTGAGAAACTTCTTTGTGTTCTGCGAAATCATCTCACAGAGTTACAGCTTTCCCCTCAAGGAGCCTTTTGCTAAGACAGTTCTTGTGGAATTGGCAAAGTGATATTTGGAAGCCCATAGAGGGCTATGGTGAAAAGGAAATATCCTCAGATGAAATCTGGAAAGAAGCTTTCTGAGAAACTGCTTAGTGTTCTGTTAATTCATCTCACAGACTTACATCTGTATTTCGTGGATCTCTTTGCTAGCCTTATTTCTGTGGAATCTGAGAACAGATATTTCGGATCCCTTGGAAGACTATAGGGCCAAAGTAAATATCCTCCGATAACCAAGAGAAAGAAGCTTTCTGAGAAACTTCTTTGTGTTCTGTGAAATAATCTCACAGAGTTACCGGATTCGCCTCAAGAACCCTTTCGCTAAGACAGTTCTTGTGGAATTGGCAAAGTGATATTTGGAAGGCCATAGAGGGCTATGGTGAAAAAGGAAATATCCTAAGATGAAATCTGGAAAGAAGCTTTCTGAGAAACTGCTTAGTGTTCTGTTAATTAATCTCACAGAGTTACATCTGTATTTCGTGGATCTCTTTGCTAGCCTTATTTCTGTGGAATCTGAGAACTGATATTTCGGATCCCTTTGAAGACTATAGGGCCAAAGGAAATATGCTCCGATAACAAAGAGAAAGAAGCTTTCTGAGAAACTTCTTAGTGTTCTGTGAAATCATCTCACAGAGTTACAGCTTTCCCCTCAAGAAGTCATTCGCTAAGACAGTTCTTGTGGAATTGCCAAAGTGATATTTGGAAGCCCATAGAGGGCTATGGTGAAAAAGGAAATATCCTAAGATGAAATCTGGAAAGAAGCTTTCTGAGAAACTGCTTAATGTTCTCTTAATTCATCTCACAGAATTACATCTGTATTTAGTGGATCTCTTTCCTAGCCATATTTCTGTGGAATCTGAGAAGAGATATTTCGGATCCCTTTGAGAATATAGGGCCAAAGGAAATATCCTCCGATAAAAAAGAGAAAGAAGCTTTCTGAGAAACTTCTATGTGTTCTGTGAAATCATCTCACAGAGTTACAGGTTTCGCCTCAAGAAGCCTTTCGCTAAGACAGTTCTTGTGGAATTGGCAAAGTGATATTTGGAAGCACATAGAGGGCTAGGGTGAAAAAGGAAATAACCTCAGATGAAATCTGGAACGCAGCTTTCTGAGAAACTGCTTAGTGTTCTGTTAATTCATCTCACAGAGTTACATCTGTATTTCGTGGATCTCTTTGCTAGCCTTATTTCTGTGGAATCTGAGAACAGATATTTCGGATCCCTTGGAAGACTATAGGGCCAAAGGAAATATCATCCGATAACAAAGCGAAAGAAGTTTTCTGAGAAACTTCTTTGTGTTCTGCGAAATCATCTCACAGAGTTACAGCTTTCCCCTCAAGGAGCCTTTCGCTAAGACAGTTCTTGTGGAATTGGCAAAGTGATATTTGGAAGCCCATAGAGGGCTATGGTGAAAAGGAAATATCCTCAGATGAAATCTGGAAAGAAGCTTTCTGAGAAACTGCTTAGTGTTCTGTTAATTCATCTCACAGACCTACATCTGGATTTCGTGGATCTCTTTGCTAGCCTTATTTCTGTGGAATCTGAGAACAGATATTTCGGATCCCTTGGAAGACTATAGGGCCAAAGTAAATATCCTCCGATAACAAAGAGAAAGAAGCTTTCTGAGAAACTTCTTTGTGTTCTGTGAAATAATCTCACAGAGTTACCGGATTCGCCTCAAGAACCCTTTCGCTAAGACAGTTCTTGTGGAATTGGCAAAGTGATATTTGGAAGCCCGTAGAGGGCTATGGTGAAAAAGGAAATATCCTAAGATGAAATCTGGAAAGAAGCTTTCTGAGAAACTGCTTAGTGTTCTGTTAATTAATCTCACAGAGTTACATCTGTATTTCGTGGATCTCTTTGCTAGCCTTATTTCTGTGGAATCTGAGAACTGATATTTCGGATCCCTTTGAAGACTATAGGGCCAAAGGAAATATGCTCCGATAACAAAGAGAAAGAAGCTTTCTGAGAAACTTCTTAGTGTTCTGTGAAATCATCTCACAGAGTTACAGCTTTCCCCTCAAGAAGTCATTCGCTAAGACAGTTCTTGTGGAATTGGCAAAGTGATATTTGGAAGCCCATAGTGGGCTATGGTGAGAATGGAAATATCCTCAGATGAAAACTGGAAAGAAGCTTTCTGAGAAACTGCTTAGTGTTCTGTTAATTCATCCCACAGAGGAACATCTGTATTTCGGGGATCTCTTTGCTAGTCTTATTTCTGTGGAATCTGAGAACAGATATTTCGGATCCCTTGGAAGACTATAGGGCCAAAGGAAATATCCTCCGATAACAAAGAGAAAGAAGCTTTCTGAGAAACTTCTTTGTGTTCTGTGAAATCATCTCACAGAGTTACAGCTTTCCCCTCAAGAAGCCTTTCGCTAAGACAGTTCTTGTGGAATTGGCAAAGTGATATTTGAGAGCCCATAGGGGGCTATGGTGAAAAAGGAAATATCCTCAGATGAAATCTGGAAAGAAGCTTTCTGAGAAACTGCTTAGTGTTCTGTTAATTCATCTCACAGAGTTACATCTGCATTTCGTGCATCTCTTTGCTAGCAGTATTTCTGTGGAATCTGAGAACATATATTTCGGATCCCTTTGAAGACTATAGGGCCAAAGGAAATATCCTCCGATAACAAAGAGAAAGAAGCTTTCTGAGAAACTTCTTTGTGTTCTGTGAAATCATCTCACAGAGTTACAGCTTTCCCCTCAAGAAGCCTTTCGCTAAGACAGTTCTTGTGGAATTGGCAAAGTGATATTTGGAAGCCCATAGAGGGCTATGGGGGTAAAGGAAATATCCTCAGATGAAAACTGGAAAGAAGCTTTCTGAGAAACTGCTTAATGTTCTCTTAATTCATCTCACAGAATTACATCTGTATTTAGTGGATCTCTTTGCTAGCCTTATTTCTGTGGAATCTGAGAAGAGATATTTCGGATCCCTTTGAAAATATAGGGCCAAAGGAAATATCCTCCGATTAAAAAGAGAAAGAAGCTTTCTGAGAAACTTCTATGTGTTCTGTGAAATCATCTCACAGAGTTACAGGTTTCGCCTCAAGAAGCCTTTCGCTAAGACAGTTCTTGTGGAATTGGCAAAGTGATATTTGGAAGCACATAGAGGGCTATGGTGAAAAAGGAAATAACCTCAGATGAAATCTGGAACGCAGCTTTCTGAGAAACTGCTTAGTGTTCTGTTAATGCATCTCACAGAGTTACATCTGTATTTCGTGGATCTCTTTGCTAGCCTTATTTCTGTGGAATCTGAGAACAGATATTTCGGATCCCTTGGAAGACTATAGGGCCAAAGGAAATATCATCCGATAACAAAGCGAAAGAAGTTTTCTGAGAAACTTCTTTGTGTTCTGCGAAATCATCTCACAGAGTTACAGCTTTCCCCTCAAGGAGCCTTTCGCTAAGACAGTTCTTGTGGAATTGGCAAAGAGATATTTGGAAGCCCATAGAGGGCTATGGTGAAAAGGAAATATCCTCAGATGAAATCTGGAAAGAAGCTTTCTGAGAAACTGCTTAGTGTTCTGTTAATTCATCTCACAGAGTTACATCTGTATTTCGTGGATCTCTTTGCTAGCCTTATTTCTGTGGAATCTGAGAACAGATATTTCGGATCCCTTGGAAGACTATAGGGCCAAAGGAAATATCCTCCGATAACAAAGAGAAAGAAGCTTTCTGAGAAACTTCTTTGTGTTCTGTGAAATCATCTCACAGAGTTACAGCTTTCCCCTCAAGAAGACTTTCGCTAAGACCGTTCTTGTGGAATTGGCAAAGTGATATTTGAGAGCCCATAGAGGGCTATGGTGAAAAAGGAAATATCCTCAGATGAAATCTGGAAAGAAGCTTTCTGAGAAACTGCTTAGTGTTCTGTTAATTCATCTCACAGAGTTACATCTGTATTTCGTGGGTCTCTTTGCTAGCCTTATTTCTGTGGAACCTGGGAATAGATATTTCGGATCCCTTTGAAGACTATAGGGCCAAAGGAAATATCCTCCGATAACAAAGAGAAAGAAGCTTTCTGAGAAACTTCTTTGTGTTCTGTGAAATCATCCCACAGAGTTACAGCTTTCCCCTCAAGAAGCCTTTCGCTAAGACAGTTCTTGTGGAAATGACAAATTGATATTTGGAAGCCCATAGAGGGCTATGGTGAAAAAGGAAATATCCTCAGATGAAATCTGGAAAGAAGCTTTCTGAGAAACTGCTTAGTGTTCTGTTAATTCATCTCACAGAGTTACATCTGTATTTCGTGGATTTCTTTCCTAGCCTTATCTCTGTGGAATCTGAGAACAGATATTTCGGATCCCTTTGAAGACTATAGGGCCAAAGGAAATATCCTCCGATAACAAAGAGAAAGAAGCTTTCTGAGAAACTTCTTTGTGTTCTGTGAAGTCATCTCACAGAGTTACAGCTTTCCCCTCAAGAAGCCTTTCGCTAAGACAGTTCTTGTGGAATTGGCAAAGTGATATTTGGAAGCCCATAGAGGGCTATGGTGAAAATGGAAATATCCTCAGATGAAATCTGGAAAGAAGCTTTCTGAGAAACTGCTTACTATTCTGTTAATTCATCTCACAGAGTTACAACTGTATTTCGTGGATCTCTTTGATAGCCTTATTTCTGTGGAATCTGAGAACAGATATTTCGGATCCCTTGGAAGACTATAGGGCCAAAGGAAATATCCTCCTATATCAAAGAGAAAGAACCTTTCTGAGAAACTTCTTTGTGTTCTGTGAAATCATCTCACAGAGTTACAGCTTTCCCCTCAGGAAGCCTTTCGCTAAGACAGTTCTTGTGGAATTGGCAAAGTGATATTTGGAAGCCCATAGAGGGCTATGGTGAAAAAGGAAATATCCTAAGATGAAATCTGGAAAGAAGCTTTCTGAGAAACTGCTTAGTGTTCTGTTAATTAATCTCACAGAGTTACATCTGTATTTCGTGGATCTCTTTGCTAGCCTTATTTCTGTGGAATCTGAGAACTGATATTTCGGATCCCTTTGAAGACTATAGGGCCAAAGGAAATATGCTCCGATAACAAAGAGAAAGAAGCTTTCTGAGAAACTTCTTAGTGTTCTGTGAAATCATCTCACAGAGTTACAGCTTTCCCCTCAAGAAGTCATTCGCTAAGACAGTTCTTGTGGAATTGCCAAAGTGATATTTGGAAGCCCATAGTGGGCTATGGTGAGAATGGAAATATCCTCAGATGAAAACTGGAAAGAAGCTTTCTGAGAAACTGCTTAGTGTTCTGTTAATTCATCCCACAGAGGAACATCTGTATTTCGGGGATCTCTTTGCTAGTCTTATTTCTGTGGAATCTGAGAACAGATATTTCGGATCCCTTGGAAGACTATAGGGCCAAAGGAAATATCCTCCGATAACAAAGAGAAAGAAGCTTTCTGAGAAACTTCTTTGTGTTCTGTGAAATCATCTCACAGAGTTACAGCTTTCCCCTCAAGAAGCCTTTCGCTGAGACAGTTCTTGTGGAATTGGCAAAGTGATATTTGAGAGCCCATAGGGGGCTATGGTGAAAAAGGAAATATCCTCAGATGAAATCTGGAAAGAAGCTTTCTGAGAAACTGCTTAGTGTTCTGTTAATTCATCTCACAGAGTTACATCTGCATTTCGTGCATCTCTTTGCTACCATTATTTCTGTGGAATCTGAGAACATATATTTCGGATCCCTTTGAAGACTATAGGGCCAAAGGAAATATCCTCCGATAACAAAGAGAAGGAAGCTTTCTGAGAAACTTCTTTGTGTTCTGTGAAATCATCTCACAGAGTTACAGCTTTCCCCTCAAGAAGCCTTTCGCTAAGACAGTTCTTGTGGAATTGGCAAAGTGATATTTGGAAGCCCATAGAGGGCTTCGGTGAAAAAGGAAATATCCTCAGATGAAATCTGCAAAGAAGCTTTCTGAGAAACTGCTTAATGTTCTCTTAATTCATCTCACAGAATTACATCTGTATTTCGTGGATCTCTTTGCTAGCCTTATTTCTGTGGAATCTGAGAAGAGATATTTCGGATCCCTTTGAAAATATAGGGCCAAAGGAAATATCCTCCGATAAAAAAGAGAAATAAGCTTTCTGAGAAACTTCTTAGTGTTCTGTGAAATCATCCCACAGAGTTACAGGTTTCGCCTCAAGAAGCCTTTCGCTAAGACAGTTCTTGTGGAATTGGCAAAGTGATATTTGGAAGCACATAGAGGGCTATGGTGAAAAAGGAAATACCCTCAGATGAAATCTGGAACGCAGCTTTCTGAGAAACTGCTTAGTGTTCTGTTAATTCATCTCACAGAGTTACATCTGTATTTCGTGGATCTCTTTGCTAGCCTTATTTCTGTGGAATCTGTGAACAGATATTTCGGATCCCTTGGAAGACTATAGGGCCAAAGGAAATATCCTCCGATAACAAAGCGAAAGAAGTTTTCTGAGAAACTTCTTTGTGTTCTGCGAAATCATCTCACAGAGTTACAGCTTTCCCCTCAAGGAGCCTTTCGCTAAGACAGTTCTTGTGGAATTGGCAAAGTGATATTTGGAAGCCCATAGAGGGCTATGGTGAAAAGGAAATATCCTCAGATGAAATCTGGAAAGAAGCTTTCTGAGAAACTGCTTAGTGTTCTGTTAATTCATCTCACAGACTTACATCTGGATTTCGTGGATCTCTTTGCTAGCCTTATTTCTGTGGAATCTGAGAACAGATATTTCGGATCCCTTGGAAGACTTTAGGGCCAAAGTAAATATCCTCCGATAACAAAGAGAAAGAAGCTTTCTGAGAAACTTCTTTGTGTTCTGTGAAATAATCTCACAGAGTTACCGGATTCGCCTCAAGAACCCTTTCGCTAAGACAGTTCTTGTGGAATTGGCAAAGTGATATTTGGAAGCCCATAGAGGGCTATGGGGAAAAAGGAAATATCCTCAGATGAAATCTGGAAAGAAGCTTTCTGAGAAACTGCTTAATGTTCTCTTAATTCATCTCACAGAATTACATCTGTATTTCGTGGATCTCTTTGCTAGCCTTATTTCTGTGGAATCTGAGAAGAGATATTTCGGATCCCTTTGAAAATATAGGGCCAAAGGAAATATCCTCCGATAAAAAAGAGAAAGAAGCTTTCTGAGAAACTTCTTAGTGTTCTGTGAAATCATCCCACAGAGTTACAGGTTTCGCCTCAAGAAGCCTTTCGCTAAGACAGTTCTTGTGGAATTGGCAAAGTGATATTTGGAAGCACATAGAGGGCTATGGTGAAAAAGGAAATACCCTCAGATGAAATCTGGAACGCACTTTCTGAGAAACTGCTTAGTGTTCTGTTAATTCATCTCACAGAGTTACATCTGTATTTCGTGGATCTCTTTGCTAGCCTTATTTCTGTGGAATCTGTGAACAGATATTTCGGATCCCTTGGAAGAATATAGGGCCAAAGGAAATATCCTCCGATAACAAAGCGAAAGAAGTTTTCTGAGAAACTTCTTTGTGTTCTGCGAAATCATCTCACAGAGTTACAGCTTTCCCCTCAAGGAGCCTTTCGCTAAGACAGTTCTTGTGGAATTGGCAAAGTGATATTTGGAAGCCCATAGAGGGCTATGGTGAAAAGGAAATATCCTCAGATGAAATCTGGAAAGAAGCTTTCTGAGAAACTGCTTAGTGTTCTGTTAATTCATCTCACAGACTTACATCTGGATTTCGTGAATCTCTTTGCTAGCCTTATTTCTGTGGAATCTGAGAAGAGATATTTCGGATCCCTTGGAAGACTATAGGGCCAAAGTAAATATCCTCCAATAACAAAGAGAAAGAAGCTTTCTGAGAAACTTCTTTGCGTTCTGTGAAATAATCTCACAGAGTTACAGGATTCGCCTCAAGAACCCTTTCGCTAAGACAGTTCTTGTGGAATTGGCAAAGTGATATTTGGAAGCCCATAGAGGGCTATGGTGAAAAAGGAAATATCCTCAGATGAAATCTGGAAAGAAGCTTTCTGAGAAACTGCTTAGTGTTTGTTAATTCATCTCACAGAGTTACATCTGTATTTCATGGATCTCTTTGCTAGCCTTATTTCTGTGGAATCTGAAAACAGATATTTCGGATCCCTTGGAAGACTACAGGGCCAAAGGAAATATGCTCCGATAACAAAGAGAAAGAAGCTTTCTGAGAAACTTCTTTGTGTTCTGTGAAATCATCTCACAGAGTTACAGCTTTCCCCTCAAGAATTCATTCGCTAAGACAGTTCTTGTGGAATTGCCAAAGTGATATTTGGAAGCCCACAGTGGGCTATGGTGAGAATGGAAATATCCTCAGATGAAAACTGGAAAGAAGCTTTCTGAGAAACTGCTTAGTGTTCTGTTGATTCATCCCACAGAGGAACATCTGTATTTCGGGGATCTCTTTGCTAGTCTTATTTCTGTGGAATCTGAGAACAGATATTTCGGATCCCTTGGAAGACTATAGGGCCAAAGGAAATATCCTCCGATAACAAAGAGAAAGAAGCTTTCTGAGAAACTTCTTTGTGTTCTGTGAAATCATCTCACAGAGTTACAGCTTTCCCCTCAAGAAGCCTTTCGCTAAGACAGTTCTTGTGGAATTGGCAAAGTGATATTTGGAAGCCCATAGAGGGCTATGGGGAAAAAGGAAATATCCTCACATGAAATCTGGAAAGAAGCTTTCTGAGAAACTGCTTAATGTTCTCTTAATTCATCTCACAGAGTTACATCTGTATTTCGTGGATCTCTTTGCTAGCCTTATTTCTGTGGAATCTGAGAAGAGATATTTCGGATCCCTTTGAAAATATAGGGCCAAAGGAAATATCCTCCGATAAAAAAGAGAAAGAAGCTTTCTGAGAAACTTCTTTGTGTTCTGTGAAATCATCTCACAGAGTTACAGGTTTCGCCTCAAGAAGCCTTTCGCTAAGACAGTTCTTGTGGAATTGGCAAAGTGATATTTGGAAGCACATAGAGGGCTATGGTGAAAAAGGAAATATCCTAAGATGAAATCTGGAAAGAAGCTTTCTGAGAAACTGCTTAGTGTTCTGTTAATTAATCTCACAGAGTTACATCTGTATTTCGTGGATCTCTTTGCTAGCCTTATTTCTGTGTATTCTGAGAACTGATATTTCAGTTCCCTTTGAAGACTATAGGGCCAAAGGAAATATCCTCCGATAACAAAGAGAAAGAAGCTTTCTGAGAAACTTCTTTGTGTTCTGTGAAATCATCTCACAGAGTTACATCTTTCCCCTCAAGAAACCTTTCGCTAAGACCGTTCTTGTGGAATTGGCAAAGTGATATTTGGAAGCCCATAGAGGGCTTCGGTGAAAAAGGAAATATCCTCAGATGAAATCTGCAAAGAAGCTTTCTGAGAAACTGCTTAGTGTTCTGTTAATTCATCTCACAGAGTTACATCTGTATTTCGTGGATCTCCTTGCTGGCCTTATTTCTGTGGAATATGAGAACAGATATTGCGGATCCCTTGGAACACTATAGGGCCTAAGGAAATATCCTCCGGTAACAAAGAGAAGGAAACTTTCTGAGAAACTTCTTTGTGTTCTGTGAAATCATCTCACAGAGTTAGAGCTTTCCCCTCAAGAAGCCATTCGCTAAGACAGTTCTTGTGGAATTGGCAAAGTGATATTTGGAAGCCCATAGAGTGCTATGGTGAAAATGGAAATATCCTCAGATGAAATCTGGAAAGAAGCTTTCTGAGAAACTGCTTAGTGTTCTGTTAATTCATCTCACAGAGTTACATCTGTATTTCGTGGATCTCTTTGCTAGCCTTATTTCTGTGGAATCTGAGAACAGATATTTCGGATCCCTTGGAAGACTATAGGGCCAAAGGCAATATCCTCCGATAACAAAGAGAAAGAAGCTTTCTGAGAAACTTCTTTGTGTTCTGTGAAATCATCTCACAGAGTTACAGCTTTCCCCTCAAGAAGCCTTTCGCTAAGACAGTTCTTGTGGAATTGGCAAAGTGATATTTGAGAGCCCATAGGGGGCTATGGTGAAAAAGGAAATATCCTCAGTTGAAATCTGGAAAGAAGCTTTCTGAGAAACTGCTTAGTGTTCTGTTAATTCATCTCACAGAGTTACATCTGTATTTCGTGGATCTCCTTGCTGGCCTTATTTCTGTGGAATATGAGAACAGATATTTCGGATCCCTTGGAACACTATAGGGCCTAAGGAAATATCCTCCGGTAACAAAGAGAAGGAAACTTTCTGAGAAACTTCTTTGTGTTCTGTGAAATCATCTCACAGAGTTAGAGCTTTCCCCTCAAGAAGCCATTCGCTAAGACAGTTCTTGTGGAATTGGCAAAGTGATATTTGGAAGCCCATAGAGGGCTATGGTGAAAATGGAAATATCCTCAGATGAAATCTGGAAAGAAGCTTTCTGAGAAACTGCTTAGTGTTCTGTTAATTCATCTCACAGTGTTACATCTGTATTTCGTGGATCTCTTTGCTAGCCTTATTTCTGTGGAATCTGAGAACAGATATTTCGGATCCCTTGGAAGACTATAGGGCCAAAGGCAATATCCTCCGATAACAAAGAGAAAGAAGCTTTCTGAGAAACTTCTTTGTGTTCTGTGAAATCATCTCACAGAGTTACAGCTTTCCCCTCAAGAAGCCTTTCGCTAAGACAGTTCTTGTGGAATTGGCAAAGTGATATTTGAGAGCCCATAGGGGGCTATGGTGAAAAAGGAAATATCCTCAGATGAAATCTGGAAAGAAGCTTTCTGAGAAACTGCTTAGTGTTCTGTTAATTCATCTCACAGAGTTACATCTGCATTTCGTGCATCTCTTTGCTAGCCTTATTTCTGTGGAATCTGAGAACATATATTTCGGATCCCTTTGAAGACTATAGGGCCAAAGGAAATATCCTCCAATAACAAAGAGAAAGAAGTTTTCTGAGAAACTTCTTTGTGTCTGTGAAATCATCTCACAGAGTTACAGCTTTCCTCTCAAGAAGCCTTTCGCTAAGACAGTTCTTGTGGAATTGGCAAAGTGATATTTGGAAGCCCATAGAGGGCTATGGGGAAAAAGGAAATATCCTCAGATGAAATCTGGAAAGAAGCTTTCTGAGAAACTGCTTAATGTTCTCTTAATTCATCTCACAGAATTACATCTGTATTTCGTGGATCTCTTTGCTAGCCTTATTTCTGTGGAATCTGAGAAGAGATATTTCGGATCCCTTTGAAAATATAGGGCCAAAGGAAATATCCTCCGATAAAAAAGAGAAAGAAGCTTTCTGAGAAACTTCTTTGTGTTCTGTGAAATCATCTCACAGAGTTACAGGTTTCGCCTCAAGAAGCCTTTCGCTAAGACAGTTCTTGTGGAATTGGCAAAGTGATATTTGGAAGCACATAGAGGGCTATGGTGAAAAAGGAAATACCCTCAGATGAAATCTGGAACGCAGCTTTCTGAGAAACTGCTTAGTGTTCTGTTAATTCATCTCACAGAGTTACATCTGTATTTCCTGGATCTCTTTGCTAGCCTTATTTCTGTGGAATCTGAGAACAGATATTTCGGATCCCTTGGAAGACTATAGGGCCAAAGGAAATATCATCCGATAACAAAGCGAAAGAAGTTTTCTGAGAAACTTCTTTGTGTTCTGCGAAATCATCTCACAGAGTTACAGCTCTCCCCTCAAGGAGCCTTTCGCTAAGACAGTTCTTGTGGAATTGGCAAAGTGATATTTGGAAGCCCATAGAGGGCTATGGTGAAAAGGAAATATCCTCAGATGAAATCTGGAAAGAAGCTTTCTGAGAAACTGCTTAGTGTTCTGTTAATTCATCTCACAGAGTTACATCTGGATTTCGTGGATCTCTTTGCTAGCCTTATTTCTGTGGAATCTGAGAAGAGATATTTCGGATCCCTTGGAAGACTATAGGGCCAAAGTAAATATCCTTCAATAACAAATAGAAAGAAGCTTTCTGAGAAACTTCTTTGCGTTCTGTGAAATAATCTCACAGAGTTACAGGATTCGCCTCAAGAACCCTTTCGCTAAGACAGTTCTTGTGGAATTGGCAAAGTGATATTTGGAAGCCCATAGAGGGCTATGGTGAAAAAGGAAATATCCTCAGATGAAATCTGTAAAGAAGCTTTCTGAGAAACTGCTTAGTGTTTGTTAATTCATCTCACAGAGTTACATCTGTATTTCATGGATCTCTTTGCTAGCCTTATTTCTGTGGAATCTGAAAACAGATATTTCGGATCCCTTGGAAGACTACAGGGCCAAAGGAAATATGCTCCGATAACAAAGAGAAAGAAGCTTTCTGAGAAACTTCTTTGTGTTCTGTGAAATCATCTCACAGAGTTACAGCTTTCCCCTCAAGAAGTCATTCGCTAAGACAGTTCTTGTGGAATTGCCAAAGTGATATTTGGAAGCCCATAGTGGGCTATGGTGAGAATGGAAATATCCTCAGATGAAAACTGGAAAGAAGCTTTCTGAGAAACTGCTTAGTGTTCTGTTAATTCATCCCACAGAGGAACATCTGTATTTCGGGGATCTCTTTGCTAGTCTTATTTCTGTGGAATCTGAGAACAGATATTTCGGATCCCTTGGAAGACTATAGGGCCAAAGGAAATATCCCCCGATAACAAAGAGAAAGAAGCTTTCTGAGAAACTTCTTTGTGTTCTGTGAAATCATCTCACAGAGTTACAGCTTTCCCCTCAAGAAGCCTTTCGCTAAGACAGTTCTTGTGGAATTGGCAAAGTGATATTTGGAAGCCCATAGAGGGCTATGGGGAAAAAGGAAATATCCTCAGATGAAATCTGGAAAGAAGCTTTCTGAGAAACTGCTTAATGTTCTCTTAATTCATCTCACAGAGTTACATCTGTATTTCGTGGATCTCTTTGCTAGCCTTATTTCTGTGGAATCTGAGAAGAGATATTTCGGATCCCTTTGAAAATATAGGGCCAAAGGAAATATCCTCCGATAAAAAAGAGAAAGAAGCTTTCTGAGAAACTTCTTTGTGTTCTGTGAAATCATCTCACAGAGTTACAGGTTTCGCCTCAAGAAGCCTTTCGCTAAGACAGTTCTTGTGGAATTGGCAAAGTGATATTTGGAAGCACATAGAGGGCTATGGTGAAAAAGGAAATATCCTAAGATGAAATCTGGAAAGAAGCTTTCTGAGAAACTGCTTAGTGTTCTGTTAATTAATCTCACAGAGTTACATCTGTATTTCGTGGATCTCTTTGCTAGCCTTATTTCTGTGTATTCTGAGAACTGATATTTCGGTTCCCTTTGAAGACTATAGGGCCAAAGGAAATATCCTCCGATAACAAAGAGAAAGAAGCTTTCTGAGAAACTTCTTTGTGTTCTGTGAAATCATCTCACAGAGTTAGAGCTTTCCCCTCAAGAAGCCATTCGCTAAGACAGTTCTTGTGGAATTGGCAAAGTGATATTTAGAAGCCCATAGAGGGCTATGGTGAAAATGGAAATATCCTCAGTTGAAATCTGGAAAGAAGCTTTCTGAGAAACTGCTTAGTGTTCTGTTAATTCATCTCACAGAGTTACATCTGTATTTCGTGGATCTCCTTGCTGGCCTTATTTCTGTGGAATATGAGAACAGATATTTCGGATCCCTTGGAACACTATAGGGCCTAAGGAAATATCCTCCGGTAACAAAGAGAAGGAAACTTTCTGAGAACCTTCTTTGTGTTCTGTGAAATCATCTCACAGAGTTAGAGCTTTCCCCTCAAGAAGCCATTCGCTAAGACAGTTCTTGTGGAATTGGCAAAGTGATATTTGGAAGCCCATAGAGGGCTATGGTGAAAATGGAAATATCCTCAGATGAAATCTGGAAAGAAGCTTTCTGAGAAACTGCTTAGTGTTCTGTTAATTCATCTCACAGAGTTACATCTGTATTTCGTGGATCTCTTTGCTAGCCTTATTTCTGTGGAATCTGAGAACAGATATTTCGGATCCCTTGGAAGACTATAGGGCCAAAGGCAATATCCTCCGATAACAAAGAGAAAGAAGCTTTCTGAGAAACTTCTTTGTGTTCTGTGAAATCATCTCACAGAGTTACAGCTTTCCCCTCAAGAAGCCTTTCGCTAAGACAGTTCTTGTGGAATTGGCAAAGTGATATTTGAGAGCCCATAGGGGGCTATGGTGAAAAAGGAAATATCCTCAGATGAAATCTGGAAAGAAGCTTTCTGAGAAACTGCTTAGTGTTCTGTTAATTCATCTCACAGAGTTACATCTGCATTTCGTGCATCTCTTTGCTAGCCTTATTTCTGTGGAATCTGAGAACATATATTTCGGATCCCTTTGAAGACTATAGGGCCAAAGGAAATATCCTCCAATAACAAAGAGAAAGAAGTTTTCTGAGAAACTTCTTTGTGTCTGTGAAATCATCTCACAGAGTTACAGCTTTCCTCTCAAGAAGCCTTTCGCTAAGACAGTTCTTGTGGAATTGGCAAAGTGATATTTGGAAGCCCATAGAGGGCTATGGGGAAAAAGGAAATATCCTCAGATGAAATCTGGAAAGAAGCTTTCTGAGAAACTGCTTAATGTTCTCTTAATTCATCTCACAGAATTACATCTGTATTTCGTGGATCTCTTTGCTAGCCTTATTTCTGTGGAATCTGAGAAGAGATATTTCGGATCCCTTTGAAAATATAGGGCCAAAGGAAATATCCTCCGATAAAAAAGAGAAAGAAGCTTTCTGAGAAACTTCTTAGTGTTCTGTGAAATCATCTCACAGAGTTACAGGTTTCGCCTCAAGAAGCCTTTCGCTAAGACAGTTCTTGTGGAATTGGCAAAGTGATATTTGGAAGCACATAGAGGGGTATGGTGAAAAAGGAAATACCCTCAGATGAAATCTGGAACGCAGCTTTCTGAGAAACTGCTTAGTGTTCTGTTAATTCATCTCACAGAGTTACATCTGTATTTCGTGGATCTCTTTGCTAGCCTTATTTCTGTGGAATCTGTGAACAGATATTTCGGATCCCTTGGAAGCCTATAGGGCCAAAGGAAATATCCTCCGATAACAAAGCGAAAGAAGTTTTCTGAGAAACTTCTTTGTGTTCTGCGAAATCATCTCACAGAGTTACAGCTTTCCCCTCAAGGAGCCTTTCGCTAAGACAGTTCTGGTGGAATTGGCAAAGTGATATTTGGAAGCCCATAGAGGGCTATGGTGAAAAGGAAATATCCTCAGATGAAATCTGGAAAGAAGCTTTCTGAGAAACTGCTTAGTGTTCTGTTAATTCATCTCACAGACTTACATCTGTATTTCGTGGATCTCTTTGCTAGCCTTATTTCTGTGGAATCTGAGAACAGATATTTCGGATCCCTTGGAAGACTATGGGGCCAAAGTAAATATCCTCCGATAACAAAGAGAAAGAAGCTTTCTGAGAAACTTCTTTGTGTTCTGTGAAATAATCTCACAGAGTTACCGGATTCGCCTCAAGAACCCTTTCGCTAAGACAGTTCTTGTGGAATTGGCAAAGTGATATTTGGAAGCCCATAGAGGGCTATGGTGAAAAAGGAAATATCCTAAGATGAAATCTTGAAAGAAGCTTTCTGAGAAACTGCTTAGTGTTCTGTTAATTAATCTCACAGAGTTACATCTGTATTTCGTGGATCTCTTTGCTAGCCTTATTTCTGTGGAATTTGAGAACTGATATTTCGGATCCCTTTGAAGACTATAGGGCCAAAGGAAATATGCTCCGATAACAAAGAGAAAGAAGCTTTCTGAGAAACTTCTTAGTGTTCTGTGAAATCATCTCACAGAGTTACAGCTTTCCCCTCAAGAAGTCATTCGCTAAGACAGTTCTTGTGGAATTGCCAAAGTGATATTTGGAAGCCCATAGTGGGCTATGGTGAGAATGGAAATATCCTCAGATGAAAACTGGAAAGAAGCTTTCTGAGAAACTGCTTAGTGTTCTGTTAATTCATCCCACAGAGGAACATCTGTATTTCGGGGATCTCTTTGCTAGTCTTATTTCTGTGGAATCTGAGAACAGATATTTCGGATCCCTTGGAAGACTATAGGGCCAAAGGAAATATCCTCCGATAACAAAGAGAAAGAAGCTTTCTGAGAAACTTCTTTGTGTTCTGTGAAATCATCTCACAGAGTTACAGCTTTCCCCTCAAGAAGCCTTTCGCTAAGACAGTTCTTGTGGAATTGGCAAAGTGATATTTGAGAGCCCATAGGGGGCTATGGTGAAAAAGGAAATATCCTCAGATGAAATCTGGAAAGAAGCTTTCTGAGAAACTGCTTAGTGTTCTGTTAATTCATCTCACAGAGTTACATCTGCATTTCGTGCATCTCTTTGCTAGCAGTATTTCTGTGGAATCTGAGAACATATATTTCGGATCCCTTTGAAGACTATAGGGCCAAAGGGAATATCCTCCGATAACAAAGAGAAAGAAGCTTTCTGAGAAACTTCTTTGTGTTCTGTGAAATCATCTCACAGAGTTACAGCTTTCCCCTCAAGAAGCCTTTCGCTAAGACAGTTCTTGTGGAATTGGCAAAGTGATATTTGGAAGCCCATAGAGGGCTATGGGGAAAAAGGAAATATCCTCAGATGAAATCTGGAAAGAAGCTTTCTGAGAAACTGCTTAATGTTCTCTTAATTCATCTCACAGAATTACATCTGTATTTAGTGGATCTCTTTGCTAGCCTTATTTCTGTGGAATCTGAGAAGAGATATTTCGGATCCCTTTGAAAATATAGGGCCAAAGGAAATATCCTCCGATAAAAAAGAGAAAGAAGCTTTCTGAGAAACTTCTATGTGTTCTGTGAAATCATCTCACAGAGTTACAGGTTTCGCCTCAAGAAGCCTTTCGCTAAGACAGTTCTTGTGGAATTGGCAAAGTGATATTTGGAAGCACATAGAGGGCTATGGTGAAAAAGGAAATAACCTCAGATGAAATCTGGAACGCAGCTTTCTGAGAAACTGCTTAGTGTTCTGTTAATTCATCTCACAGAGTTACATCTGTATTTCGTGGATCTCTTTGCTAGCCTTATTTCTGTGGAATCTGAGAACAGATATTTCGGATCCCTTGGAAGACTATAGGGCCAAAGGAAATATCATCCGATAACAAAGCGAAAGAAGTTTTCTGAGAAACTTCTTTGTGTTCTGCGAAATCATCTCACAGAGTTACAGCTTTCCCCTCAAGGAGCCTTTCGCTAAGACAGTTCTTGTGGAATTGGCAAAGTGATATTTGGAAGCCCCTAGAGGGCTATGGTGAAAAGGAAATATCCTCAGATGAAATCTGGAAAGAAGCTTTCTGAGAAACTGCTTAGTGTTCTGTTAATTCATCTCACAGACTTACATCTGGATTTCGTGGATCTCTTTGCTAGCCTTATTTCTGTGGAATCTGAGAAGAGATATTTCGGATCCCTTGGAAGACTATAGGGCCAAAGTAAATATCCTCCGATAACAAAGAGAAAGAAGCTTTCTGAGAAACTTCTTTGCGTTCTGTTAAATAATCTCACAGAGTTACAGGATTCGCCTCAAGAACCCTTTCGCTAAGACAGTTCTTGTGGAATTGGCAAAGTGATATTTGGAAGCCCATAGAGGGCTATGGTGAAAAAGGAAATATCCTCAGATGAAATCTGGAAAGAAGCTTTCTGAGAAACTGCTTAGTGTTTGTTAATTCATCTCACAGAGTTACATCTGTATTTCATGGATCTCTTTGCTAGCCTTATTTCTGTGGAATATGAAAACAGATATTTCGGATCCCTTGGAAGACTACAGGGCCAAAGGAAATATCCTCCGATAACAAAGAGAAAGAAGCTTTCTGAGAAACTTCTTTGTGTTCTGTGAAATCATCTCACAGAGTTACAGCTTTCCCCTCAAGAAGTCATTCGCTAAGACAGTTCTTGTGGAATTGCCAAAGTGATATTTGGAAGCCCATAGTGGGCTATGGTGAGAATGGAAATATCCTCAGATGAAAACTGGAAAGAAGCTTTCTGAGAAACTGCTTAGTGTTCTGTTAATTCATCCCACAGAGGAACATCTGTATTTCGGGGATCTCTTTGCTAGTCTTATTTCTGTGGAATCTGAGAACAGATATTTCGGATCCCTTGGAAGACTATAGGGCCAAAGGAAATATCCTCCGATAACAAAGAGAAAGAAGCTTTCTGAGAAACTTCTTTGTGTTCTGTGAAATCATCTCACAGAGTTACAGCTTTCCCCTCAAGAAGCCTTTCGCTAAGACAGTTCTTGTGGAATTGGCAAAGTGATATTTGGAAGCCCATAGAGGGCTATGGGGAAAAAGGAAATATCCTCAGATGAAATCTGGAAAGAAGCTTTCTGAGAAACTGCTTAATGTTCTCTTAATTCATCTCACAGAGTTACATCTGTATTTCTTGGATCTCTTTGCTAGCCTTATTTCTGTGGAATCTGAGAAGAGATATTTCGGATCCCTTTGAAAATATAGGGCCAAAGGAAATATCCTCCGATAAAAAAGAGAAAGAAGCTTTCTGAGAAACTTCTTTGTGTTCTGTGAAATCATCTCACAGAGTTACAGGTTTCGCCTCAAGAAGCCTTTCGCTAAGACAGTTCTTGTGGAATTGGCAAAGTGATATTTGGAAGCACATAGTGGGCTATGGTGAAAAAGGAAATATCCTAAGATGAAATCTGGAAAGATGCTTTCTGAGAAACTGCTTAGTGTTCTGTTAATTAATCTCACAGAGTTACATTTGTATTTCGTGGATCTCTTTGCTAGCCTTATTTCTGTGTATTGTGAGAACTGATATTTCGGTTCCCTTTGAAGACTATAGGGCCAAAGGAAATATCCTCCGATAACAAAGAGAAAGAAGCTTTCTGAGAAACTTCTTTGTGTTCTGTGAAATCATCTCACAGAGTTACATCTTTCCCCTCAAGAAACCTTTCGCTAAGACCGTTCTTGTGGAATTGGCAAAGTGATATTTGGAAGCCCATAGAGGGCTTCGGTGAAAAAGGAAATATCCTCAGATGAAATCTGCAAAGAAGCTTTCTGAGAAACTGCTTAGTGTTCTGTTAATTCATCTCACAGAGTTACATCTGTATTTCGTGGATCTCCTTGCTGGCCTTATTTCTGTGGAATATGAGAACAGATATTTCGGATCCCTTGGAACACTATAGGGCCTAAGGAAATATCCTCCGGTAACAAAGAGAAGGAAACTTTCTGAGAAACTTCTTTGTGTTCTGTGACATCATCTCACAGAGTTAGAGCTTTCCCCTCAAGAAGCCATTCGCTAAGACAGTTCTTGTGGAATTGGCAAAGTGATATTTGGAAGCCCATAGAGGGCTATGGTGAAAATGGAAATATCCTCAGATGAAATCTGGAAAGAAGCTTTCTGAGAAACTGCTTAGTGTTCTGTTAATTCATCTCACAGAGTTACATCTGTATTTCGTGGATCTCTTTGCTAGCCTTATTTCTGTGGAATCTGAGAACAGATATTTCGGATCCCTTGGAAGACTATAGGGCCAAAGGCAATATCCTCCGATATCAAAGAGAAAGAAGCTTTCTGAGAAACTTCTTTGTGTTCTGTGAAATCATCTCACAGTGTTACAGCTTTCCCCTCAAGAAGCCTTTCGCTAAGACAGTTCTTGTGGAATTGGCAAAGTGATATTTGAGAGCCCATAGGGGGCTATGGTGAAAAAGGAAATATCCTCAGATGAAATCTGGAAAGAAGCTTTCTGAGAAACTGCTTAGTGTTCTGTTAATTCATCTCACAGAGTTACATCTGCATTTCGTGCATCTCTTTGCTAGCCTTATTTCTGTGGAATCTGAGAACATATATTTCGGATCCCTTGGAAGACTATAGGGCCAAAGGAAATATCCTCCAATAACAAAGAGAAAGAAGTTTTCTGAGAAACTTCTTTGTGTCTGTGAAATCATCTCACAGAGTTACAGCTTTCCTCTCAAGAAGCCTTTCGCTAAGACAGTTCTTGTGGAATTGGCAAAGTGATATTTGGAAGCCCATAGAGGGCTATGGGGAAAAAGGAAATATCCTCAGATGAAATCTGGAAAGAAGCTTTCTGAGAAACTGCTTAATGTTCTCTTAATTCATCTCACAGAATTACATCTGTATTTCGTGGATCTCTTTGCTAGCCTTATTTCTGTGGAATCTGAGAAGAGATATTTCGGATCCCTTTGAAAATATAGGGCCAAAGGAAATATCCTCCGATAAAAAAGAGAAAGAAGCTTTCTGAGAAACTTCTTAGTGTTCTGTGAAATCATCTCACAGAGTTACAGGTTTCGCCTCAAGAAGCCTTTCGCTAAGACAGTTCTTGTGGAATTGGCAAAGTGATATTTGGAAGCACATAGAGGGCTATGGTGAAAAAGGAAATACCCTCAGATGAAATCTGGAACGCAGCTTTCTGAGAAACTGCTTAGTGTTCTGTTAATTCATCTCACAGAGTTACATCTGTATTTCGTGGATCTCTTTGCTAGCCTTATTTCTGTGGAATCTGTGAACAGATATTTCGGATCCCTTGGAAGCCTATAGGGCCAAAGGAAATATCCTCCGATTACAAAGCGAAAGAAGTTTTCTGAGAAACTTCTTTGTGTTCTGCGAAATCATCTCACAGAGTTACAGCTTTCCCCTCAAGGAGCCTTTCGCTAAGACAGTTCTTGTGGAATTGGCAAAGTGATATTTGGAAGCCCATAGAGGGCTATGGTGAAAAGGAAATATCCTCAGATGAAATCTGGAAAGAAGCTTTCTGAGAAACTGCTTAGTGTTCTGTTAATTCATCTCACAGACTTACATCTGGATTTCGTGGATCTCTTTGCTAGCCTTATTTCTGTGGAATCTGAGAACAGATATTTCGGATCCCTTGGAAGACTATAGGGCCAAAGTAAATATCCTCCGATAACAAAGAGAAAGAAGCTTTCTGAGAAACTTCTTTGTGTTCTGTGAAATCATCTCACAGAGTTACCGGATTCGCCTCAAGAACCCTTTCGCTAAGACAGTTCTTGTGGAATTGGCAAAGTGATATTTGGAAGCCCATAGAGGGCTATGGTGAAAAAGGAAATATCCTAAGATGAAATCTGGAAAGAAGCTTTCTGAGAAACTGCTTAGTGTTCTGTTAATTCATCTCACAGAGTTACATCTGTATTTCGTGGATCTCTTTGCTAGCCTTATTTCTGTGGAATCTGAGAACTGATATTTCGGATCCCTTTGAAGACTATAGGGCCAAAGGAAATATGCTCCGATAACAAAGAGAAAGAAGCTTTCTGAGAAACTTCTTAGTGTTCTGTGAAATCATCTCACAGAGTTACAGCTTTCCCCTCAAGAAGTCATTCGCTAAGACAGTTCTTGTGGAATTGCCAAAGTGATATTTGGAAGCCCATAGTGGGCTATGGTGAGAATGGAAATATCCTCAGATGAAAACTGGAAAGAAGCTTTCTGAGAAACTGCTTAGTGTTCTGTTAATTCATCCCACAGAGGAACATCTGTATTTCGGGGATCTCTTTGCTAGTCTTATTTCTGTGGAATCTGAGAACAGATATTTCGGATCCCTTGGAAGACTATAGGGCCAAAGGAAATATCCTCCGATAACAAAGAGAAAGAAGCTTTCTGAGAAACTTCTTTGTGTTCTGTGAAATCATCTCACAGAGTTACAGCTTTCCCCTCAAGAAGCCTTTCGCTAAGACAGTTCTTGTGGAATTGGCAAAGTGATATTTGAGAGCCCATAGGGGGCTATGGTGAAAAAGGAAATATCCTCAGATGAAATCTGGAAAGAAGCTTTCTGAGAAACTGCTTAGTGTTCTGTTAATTCATCTCACAGAGTTACATCTGCATTTCGTGCATCTCTTTGCTAGCAGTATTTCTGTGGAATCTGAGAACATATATTTCGGATCCCTTTGAAGACTATAGGGCCAAAGGAAATATCCTCCGATAACAAAGAGAAAGAAGCTTTCTGAGAAACTTCTTTGTGTTCTGTGAAATCATCTCACAGAGTTACAGCTTTCCCCTCAAGAAGCCTTTCGCTAAGACAGTTCTTGTGGAATTGGCAAAGTGATATTTGGAAGCCCATAGAGGGCTATGGGGAAAAAGGAAATATCCTCAGATGAAATCTGGAAAGAAGCTTTCTGAGAAACTGCTTAATGTTCTCTTAATTCATCTCACAGAATTACATCTGTATTTAGTGGATCTCTTTGCTAGCCTTATTTCTGTGGAATCTGAGAAGAGATATTTCGGATCCCTTTGAAAATATAGGGCCAAAGGAAATATCCTCCGATAAAAAAGAGAAAGAAGCTTTCTGAGAAACTTCTATGTGTTCTGTGAAATCATCTCACAGAGTTACAGGTTTCGCCTCAAGAAGCCTTTCGCTAAGACAGTTCTTGTGGAATTGGCAAAGTGATATTTGGAAGCACATAGAGGGCTATGGTGAAAAAGGAAATAACCTCAGATGAAATCTGGAACGCAGCTTTCTGAGAAACTGCTTAGTGTTCTGTTAATTCATCTCACAGAGTTACATCTGTATTTCGTGGATCTCTTTGCTAGCCTTATTTCTGTGGAATCTGAGAACAGATATTTCGGATCCCTTGGAAGACTATAGGGCCAAAGGAAATATCATCCGATAACAAAGCGAAAGAAGTTTTCTGAGAAACTTCTTTGTGTTCTGCGAAATCATCTCACAGAGTTACAGCTTTCCCCTCAAGGAGCCTTTCGCTAAGACAGTTCTTGTGGAATTGGCAAAGTGATATTTGGAAGCCCATAGAGGGCTATGGTGAAAAGGAAATATCCTCAGATGAAATCTGGAAAGAAGCTTTCTGAGAAACTGCTTAGTGTTCTGTTAATTCATCTCACAGACTTACATCTGGATTTCGTGGATCTCTTTGCTAGCCTTATTTCTGTGGAATCTGAGAAGAGATATTTCGGATCCCTTGGAAGACTGTAGGGCCAAAGAAAATATCCTCCAATAACAAAGAGAAAGAAGCTTTCTGAGAAACTTCTTTGCGTTCTGTGAAATAATCTCACAGAGTTACAGGATTCGCCTCAAGAACCCTTTCGCTAAGACAGTTCTTGTGGAATTGGCAAAGTGATATTTGGAAGCCCATAGAGGGCTATGGTGAAAAAGGAAATATCCTCAGATGAAATCTGGAAAGAAGCTTTCTGAGAAACTGCTTAGTGTTTGTTAATTCATCTCACAGAGTTACATCTGTATTTCATGGATCTCTTTGCTAGCCTTATTTCTGTGGAATCTGAAAACAGATATTTCGGATCCCTTGGAAGACTACAGGGCCAAAGGAAATATGCTCCGATAACAAAGAGAAAGAAGCTTTCTGAGAAACTTCTTTGTGTTCTGTGAAATCATCTCACAGAGTTACAGCTTTCCCCTCAAGAAGTCATTCGCTAAGACAGTTCTTGTGGAATTGCCAAAGTGATATTTGGAAGCCCATAGTGGGCTATGGTGAGAATGGAAATATCCTCAGATGAAAACTGGAAAGAAGCTTTCTGAGAAACTGCTTAGTGTTCTGTTAATTCATCCCACAGAGGAACATCTGTATTTCGGGGATCTCTTTGCTAGTCTTATTTCTGTGGAATCTGAGAACAGATATTTCGGATCCCTTGGAAGACTATAGGGCCAAAGGAAATATCCTCCGATAACAAAGAGAAAGAAGCTTTCTGAGAAACTTCTTTGTGTTCTGTGAAATCATCTCACAGAGTTACAGCTTTCCCCTCAAGAAGCCTTTCGCTAAGACAGTTCTTGTGGAATTGGCAAAGTGATATTTGGAAGCCCATAGAGGGCTATGGGGAAAAAGGAAATATCCTCAGATGAAATCTGGAAAGAAGCTTTCTGAGAAACTGCTTAATGTTCTCTTAATTCATCTCACAGAGTTACATCTGTATTTCGTGGATCTCTTTGCTAGCCTTATTTCTGTGGAATCTGAGAAGAGATATTTCGGATCCCTTTGAAAATATAGGGCCAAAGGAAATATCCTCCGATAAAAAAGAGAAAGAAGCTTTCTGAGAAACTTCTTTGTGTTCTGTGAAATCATCTCACAGAGTTACAGGTTTCGCCTCAAGAAGCCTTTCGCTAAGACAGTTCTTGTGGAATTGGCAAAGTGATATTTGGAAGCACATAGAGGGCTATGGTGAAAAAGGAAATATCCTAAGATGAAATCTGGAAAGAAGCTTTCTGAGAAACTGCTTAGTGTTCTGTTAATTAATCTCACAGAGTTACATCTGTATTTCGTGGATCTCTTTGCTAGCCTTATTTCTGTGTATTCTGAGAACTGATATTTCGGTTCCCTTTGACGACTATAGGGCCAAAGGAAATATCCTCCGATAACAAAGAGAAAGAAGCTTTCTGAGAAACTTCTTTGTGTTCTGTGAAATCATCTCACAGAGTTACATCTTTCCCCTCAAGAAACCTTTCGCTAAGACCGTTCTTGTGGAATTGGCAAAGTGATATTTGGAAGCCCATAGAGGGCTTCGGTGAAAAAGGAAATATCCTCAGATGAAATCTGCAAAGAAGCTTTCTGAGAAACTGCTTAGTGTTCTGTTAATTCATCTCACAGAGTTACATCTGTATTTCGTGGATCTCCTTGCTGGCCTTATTTCTGTGGAATATGAGAACAGATATTTCGGATCCCTTGGAACACTATAGGGCCTAAGGAAATATCCTCCGGTAACAAAGAGAAGGAAACTTTCTGAGAAACTTCTTTGTGTTCTGTGAAATCATCTCACAGAGTTAGAGCTTTCCCCTCAAGAAGCCATTCGCTAAGACAGTTCTTGTGGAATTGGCAAAGTGATATTTGGAAGCCCATAGAGGGCTATGGTGAAAATGGAAATATCCTCAGATGAAATCTGGAAAGAAGCTTTCTGAGAAACTGCTTAGTGTTCTGTTAATTCATCTCACAGAGTTACATCTGTATTTCGTGGATCTCTTTGCTAGCCTTATTTCTGTGGAATCTGAGAACAGATATTTCGGATCCCTTGGAAGACTATAGGGCCAAAGGCAATATCCTCCGATAACAAAGAGAAAGAAGCTTTCTGAGAAACTTCTTTGTGTTCTGTGAAATCATCTCACAGAGTTACAGCTTTCCCCTCAAGAAGCCTTTCGCTAAGACAGTTCTTGTGGAATTGGCAAAGTGATATTTGAGAGCCCTTAGGGGGCTATGGTGAAAAAGGAAATATCCTCAGATGAAATCTGGAAAGAAGCTTTCTGAGAAACTGCTAAGTGTTCTGTTAATTCATCTCACAGAGTTACATCTGCATTTCGTGCATCTCTTTGCTAGCCTTATTTCTGTGGAATCTGAGAACATATATTTCGGATCCCTTGGAAGACTATAGGGCCAAAGGAAATATCCTCCAATAACAAAGAGAAAGAAGTTTTCTGAGAAACTTCTTTGTGTCTGTGAAATCATCTCACAGAGTTACAGCTTTCCTCTCAAGAAGCCTTTCGCTAAGACAGTTCTTGTGGAATTGGCAAAGTGATATTTGGAAGCACATAGAGGGCTATGGTGAAAAAGGAAATACCCTCAGATGAAATCTGGAACGCAGCTTTCTGAGAAACTGCTTAGTGTTCTGTTAATTCATCTCACAGAGTTACATCTGTATTTCGTGGATCTCTTTGCTAGCCTTATTTCTGTGGAATCTGTGAACAGATATTTCGGATCCCTTGGAAGCCTATAGGGCCAAAGGAAATATCCTCCGATAACAAAGCGAAAGAAGTTTTCTGAGAAACTTCTTTGTGTTCTGCGAAATCATCTCACAGAGTTACAGCTTTCCCCTCAAGGAGCCTTTTGCTAAGACAGTTCTTGTGGAATTGGCAAAGTGATATTTGGAAGCCCATAGAGGGCTATGGTGAAAAGGAAATATCCTCAGATGAAATCTGGAAAGAAGCTTTCTGAGAAACTGCTTAGTGTTCTGTTAATTCATCTCACAGACTTACATCTGGATTTCGTGGATCTCTTTGCTAGCCTTATTTCTGTGGAATCTGAGAACTGATATTTCGGATCCCTTTGAAGACTATAGGGCCAAAGGAAATATGCTCCGATAACAAAGAGAAAGAAGCTTTCTGAGAAACTTCTTAGTGTTCTGTGAAATCATCTCACAGAGTTACAGCTTTCCCCTCAAGAAGTCATTCGCTAAGACAGTTCTTGTGGAATTGCCAAAGTGATATTTGGAAGCCCATAGTGGACTATGGTGAGAATGGAAATATCCTCAGATGAAAACTGGAAAGAAGCTTTCTGAGAAACTGCTTAGTGTTCTGTTAATTCATCCCACAGAGGAACATCTGTATTTCGGGGATCTCTTTGCTAGTCTTATTTCTGTGGAATCTGAGAACAGATATTTCGGATCCCTTGGAAGACTATAGGGCCAAAGGAAATATCCTCCGATAACAAAGAGAAAGAAGCTTTCTGAGAAACTTCTTTGTGTTCTGTGAAATCATCTCACAGAGTTACAGCTTTCCCCTCAAGAAGCCTTTCGCTAAGACAGTTCTTGTGGAATTGGCAAAGTGATATTTGAGAGCCCATAGGGGGCTATGGTGAAAAAGGAAATATCCTCAGATGAAATCTGGAAAGAAGCTTTCTGAGAAACTGCTTAGTGTTCTGTTAATTCATGTCACAGAGTTACATCTGCATTTCGTGCATCTCTTTGCTAGCAGTATTTCTGTGGAATCTGAGAACATATATTTCGGATCCCTTTGAAGACTATAGGGCCAAAGGAAATATCCTCCGATAACAAAGAGAAAGAAGCTTTCTGAGAAACTTCTTTGTGTTCTGTGAAATCATCTCACAGAGTTACAGCTTTCCCCTCAAGAAGCCTTTCGCTAAGACAGTTCTTGTGGAATTGGCAAAGTGATATTTGGAAGCCCATAGAGGGCTATGGGGAAAAAGGAAATATCCTCAGATGAAATCTGGAAAGAAGCTTTCTGAGAAACTGCTTAATGTTCTCTTAATTCATCTCACAGAATTACATCTGTATTTAGTGGATCTCTTTGCTAGCCTTATTTCTGTGGAATCTGAGAAGAGATATTTCGGATCCCTTTGAAAATATAGGGCCAAAGGAAATATCCTCCGATAAAAAAGAGAAAGAAGCTTTCTGAGAAACTTCTATGTGTTCTGTGAAATCATCTCACAGAGTTACAGGTTTCGCCTCAAGAAGCCTTTCGCTAAGACAGTTCTTGTGGAATTGGCAAAGTGATATTTGGAAGCACATAGAGGGCTATGGTGAAAAAGGAAATAACCTCAGATGAAATCTGGAACGCAGCTTTCTGAGAAACTGCTTAGTGTTCTGTTAATTCATCTCACAGAGTTACATCTGTATTTCGTGGATCTCTTTGCTAGCCTTATTTCTGTGGAATCTGAGAACAGATATTTCGGATCCCTTGGAATACTATAGGGCCAAAGGAAATATCATCCGATAACAAAGCGAAAGAAGTTTTCTGAGAAACTTCTTTGTGTTCTGCGAAATCATCTCACAGAGTTACAGCTTTCCCCTCAAGGAGCCTTTCGCTAAGACAGTTCTTGTGGAATTGGCAAAGTGATATTTGGAAGCCCATAGAGGGCTATGGTGAAAAGGAAATATCCTCAGATGAAATCTGGAAAGAAGCTTTCTGAGAAACTGCTTAGTGTTCTGTTAATTCATCTCACAGATTTACATCTGGATTTCGTGGATCTCTTTGCTAGCCTTATTTCTGTGGAATCTGAGAAGAGATATTTCGGATTCCTTGGAAGACTATAGGGCCAAAGTAAATATCCTCCGATAACAAAGAGAAAGAAGCTTTCTGAGAAACTTCTTTGCGTTCTGTGAAATAATCTCACAGAGTTACAGGATTCGCCTCAAGAACCCTTTAGCTAAGACAGTTCTTGTGGAATTGGCAAAGTGATATTTGGAAGCCCATAGAGGGCTATGGTGAAAAAGGAAATATCCTCAGATGAAATCTGGAAAGAAGCTTTCTGAGAAACTGCTTAGTGTTTGTTAATTCATCTCACAGTGTTACATCTGTATTTCATGGATCTCTTTGCTAGCCTTATTTCTGTGGAATCTGAGAACAGATATTTCGGTTCCCTTGGAAGACTACAGGGCCAAAGGAAATATGCTCCGATAACAAAGAGAAAGAAGCTTTCTGAGAAACTTCTTTGTGTTCTGTGAAATCATCTCACAGAGTTACAGCTTTCCCCTCAAGAAGTCATTCGCTAAGACAGTTCTTGTGGAATTGCCAAAGTGATATTTGGAAGCCCATAGGGGGCTATGGTGAGAATGGAAATATCCTCAGATGAAAACTGGAAAGAAGCTTTCTGAGAAACTGCTTAGTGTTCTGTTAATTCATCCCACAGAGGAACATCTGTATTTCGGGGATCTCTTTGCTAGTCTTATTTCTGTGGAATCTGAGAACAGATATTTCGGATCCCTTGGAAGACTATAGGGCCAAAGGAAATATCCTCCAATAACAAAGAGAAAGAAGTTTTCTGAGAAACTTCTTTGTGTCTGTGAAATCATCTCACAGAGTTACAGCTTTCCTCTCAAGAAGCCTTTCGCTAAGACAGTTCTTGTGGAATTGGCAAAGTGATATTTGGAAGCACATAGAGGGCTATGGTGAAAAAGGAAATACCCTCAGATGAAATCTGGAACGCAGCTTTCTGAGAAACTGCTTAGTGTTCTGTTAATTCATCTCACAGAGTTACATCTGTATTTCGTGGATCTCTTTGCTAGCCTTATTTCTGTGGAATCTGTGAACAGATATTTCGGATCCCTTGGAAGCCTATAGGGCCAAAGGAAATATCCTCCGATAACAAAGCGAAAGAAGTTTTCTGAGAAACTTCTTTGTGTTCTGCGAAATCATCTCACAGAGTTACAGCTTTCCCCTCAAGGAGCCTTTTGCTAAGACAGTTCTTGTGGAATTGGCAAAGTGATATTTGGAAGCCCATAGAGGGCTATGGTGAAAAGGAAATATCCTCAGATGAAATCTGGAAAGAAGCTTTCTGAGAAACTGCTTAGTGTTCTGTTAATTCATCTCACAGACTTACATCTGGATTTCGTGGATCTCTTTGCTAGCCTTATTTCTGTGGAATCTGAGAACTGATATTTCGGATCCCTTTGAAGACTATAGGGCCAAAGGAAATATGCTCCGATAACAAAGAGAAAGAAGCTTTCTGAGAAACTTCTTAGTGTTCTGTGAAATCATCTCACAGAGTTACAGCTTTCCCCTCAAGAAGTCATTCGCTAAGACAGTTCTTGTGGAATTGCCAAAGTGATATTTGGAAGCCCATAGTGGACTATGGTGAGAATGGAAATATCCTCAGATGAAAACTGGAAAGAAGCTTTCTGAGAAACTGCTTAGTGTTCTGTTAATTCATCCCACAGAGGAACATCTGTATTTCGGGGATCTCTTTGCTAGTCTTATTTCTGTGGAATCTGAGAACAGATATTTCGGATCCCTTGGAAGACTATAGGGCCAAAGGAAATATCCTCCGATAACAAAGAGAAAGAAGCTTTCTGAGAAACTTCTTTGTGTTCTGTGAAATCATCTCACAGAGTTACAGCTTTCCCCTCAAGAAGCCTTTCGCTAAGACAGTTCTTGTGGAATTGGCAAAGTGATATTTGAGAGCCCATAGGGGGCTATGGTGAAAAAGGAAATATCCTCAGATGAAATCTGGAAAGAAGCTTTCTGAGAAACTGCTTAGTGTTCTGTTAATTCATGTCACAGAGTTACATCTGCATTTCGTGCATCTCTTTGCTAGCAGTATTTCTGTGGAATCTGAGAACATATATTTCGGATCCCTTTGAAGACTATAGGGCCAAAGGAAATATCCTCCGATAACAAAGAGAAAGAAGCTTTCTGAGAAACTTCTTTGTGTTCTGTGAAATCATCTCACAGAGTTACAGCTTTCCCCTCAAGAAGCCTTTCGCTAAGACAGTTCTTGTGGAATTGGCAAAGTGATATTTGGAAGCCCATAGAGGGCTATGGGGAAAAAGGAAATATCCTCAGATGAAATCTGGAAAGAAGCTTTCTGAGAAACTGCTTAATGTTCTCTTAATTCATCTCACAGAATTACATCTGTATTTAGTGGATCTCTTTGCTAGCCTTATTTCTGTGGAATCTGAGAAGAGATATTTCGGATCCCTTTGAAAATATAGGGCCAAAGGAAATATCCTCCGATAAAAAAGAGAAAGAAGCTTTCTGAGAAACTTCTATGTGTTCTGTGAAATCATCTCACAGAGTTACAGGTTTCGCCTCAAGAAGCCTTTCGCTAAGACAGTTCTTGTGGAATTGGCAAAGTGATATTTGGAAGCACATAGAGGGCTATGGTGAAAAAGGAAATAACCTCAGATGAAATGTGGAACGCAGCTTTCTGAGAAACTGCTTAGTGTTCTGTTAATTCATCTCACAGAGTTACATCTGTATTTCGTGGATCTCTTTGCTAGCCTTATTTCTGTGGAATCTGAGAACAGATATTTCGGATCCCTTGGAATACTATAGGGCCAAAGGAAATATCATCCGATAACAAAGCGAAAGAAGTTTTCTGAGAAACTTCTTTGTGTTCTGCGAAATCATCTCACAGAGTTACAGCTTTCCCCTCAAGGAGCCTTTCGCTAAGACAGTTCTTGTGGAATTGGCAAAGTGATATTTGGAAGCCCATAGAGGGCTATGGTGAAAAGGAAATATCCTCAGATGAAATCTGGAAAGAAGCTTTCTGAGAAACTGCTTAGTGTTCTGTTAATTCATCTCACAGATTTACATCTGGATTTCGTGGATCTCTTTGCTAGCCTTATTTCTGTGGAATCTGAGAAGAGATATTTCGGATTCCTTGGAAGACTATAGGGCCAAAGTAAATATCCTCCGATAACAAAGAGAAAGAAGCTTTCTGAGAAACTTCTTTGCGTTCTGTGAAATAATCTCACAGAGTTACAGGATTCGCCTCAAGAACCCTTTAGCTAAGACAGTTCTTGTGGAATTGGCAAAGTGATATTTGGAAGCCCATAGAGGGCTATGGTGAAAAAGGAAATATCCTCAGATGAAATCTGGAAAGAAGCTTTCTGAGAAACTGCTTAGTGTTTGTTAATTCATCTCACAGTGTTACATCTGTATTTCATGGATCTCTTTGCTAGCCTTATTTCTGTGGAATCTGAGAACAGATATTTCGGTTCCCTTGGAAGACTACAGGGCCAAAGGAAATATGCTCCGATAACAAAGAGAAAGAAGCTTTCTGAGAAACTTCTTTGTGTTCTGTGAAATCATCTCACAGAGTTACAGCTTTCCCCTCAAGAAGTCATTCGCTAAGACAGTTCTTGTGGAATTGCCAAAGTGATATTTGGAAGCCCATAGGGGGCTATGGTGAGAATGGAAATATCCTCAGATGAAAACTGGAAAGAAGCTTTCTGAGAAACTGCTTAGTGTTCTGTTAATTCATCCCACAGAGGAACATCTGTATTTCGGGGATCTCTTTGCTAGTCTTATTTCTGTGGAATCTGAGAACAGATATTTCGGATCCCTTGGAAGACTATAGGGCCAAAGGAAATATCCTCCGATAACAAAGAGAAAGAAGCTTTCTGAGAAACTTCTTTGTGTTGTGTGAAATCATCTCACAGAGTTACAGCTTTCCCCTCAAGAAGCCTTTCGCTAAGACAGTTCTTGTGGAATTGGCAAAGTGTTATTTGGAAGCCCATAGAGGGCTATGGGGAAAAAGGAAATATCCTCAGATGAAATCTGGAAAGAAGCTTTCTGAGAAACTGCTTAATGTTCTCTTAATTCATCTCACAGAGTTACATCTGTATTTCGTGGATCTCTTTGCTAGCCTTATTTCTGTGGAATCTGAGAAGAGATATTTCGGATCCCTTTGAAAATATAGGGCCAAAGGAAATATCCTCCGATAAAAAAGAGAAAGAAGCTTTCTGAGAAACTTCTTTGTGTTCTGTGAAATCATCTCACAGAGTTACAGGTTTCGCCTCAAGAAGCCTTTCGCTAAGACAGTTCTTGTGGAATTGGCAAAGTGATATTTGGAAGCACATAGAGGGCTATGGTGAAAAAGGAAATATCCTAAGATGAAATCTGGAAAGATGCTTTCTGAGAAACTGCTTAGTGTTCTGTTAATTAATCTCACAGAGTTACATCTGTATTTCGTGGATCTCTTTGCTAGCCTTATTTCTGTGTATTCTGAGAACTGATATTTCGGTTCCCTTTGAAGACTATAGGGCCCAAGGAAATATCCTCCGATAACAAAGAGAAAGAAGCTTTCTGAGAAACTTCTTTGTGTTCTGTGAAATCATCTCACAGAGTTACATCTTTCCCCTCAAGAAACCTTTCGCTAAGACCGTTCTTGTGGAATTGGCAAAGTGATATTTGGAAGCCCATAGAGGGCTTCGGTGAAAAAGGAAATATCCTCAGATGAAATCTGCAAAGAAGCTTTCTGAGAAACTGCTTAGTGTTCTGTTAATTCATCTCACAGAGTTACATCTGTATTTCGTGGATCTCTTTGCTGGCCTTATTTCTGTGGAATATGAGTACAGATATTTCGGATCCCTTGGAACACTATAGGGCCTAAGGAAATATCCTCCGGTAACAAAGAGAAGGAAACTTTCTGAGAAACTTCTTTGTGTTCTGTGAAATCATCTCACAGAGTTAGAGCTTTCCCCTCAAGAAGCCATTCGCTAAGACAGTTCTTGTGGAATTGGCAAAGTGATATTTGGAAGCCCATAGAGGGCTATGGTGAAAATGGAAATATCCTCAGATGAAATCTGGAAAGAAGCTTTCTGAGAAACTGCTTAGTGTTCTGTTAATTCATCTCACAGAGTTACATCTGTATTTCGTGGATCTCTTTGCTAGCCTTATTTCTGTGGAATCTGAGAACAGATATTTCGGATCCCTTGGAAGACTATAGGGCCAAAGGCAATATCCTCCGATAACAAAGAGAAAGAAGCTTTCTGAGAAACTTCTTTGTGTTCTGCGAAATCATCTCACAGAGTTACAGCTTTCCCCTCAAGGAGCCTTTTGCTAAGACAGTTCTTGTGGAATTGGCAAAGTGATATTTGGAAGCCCATAGAGGGCTATGGTGAAAAGGAAATATCCTCAGATGAAATCTGGAAAGAAGCTTTCTGAGAAACTGCTTAGTGTTCTGTTAATTCATCTCACAGACTTACATCTGGATTTCGTGGATCTCTTTGCTAGCCTTATTTCTGTGGAATCTGAGAACTGATATTTCGGATCCCTTTGAAGACTATAGGGCCAAAGGAAATATGCTCCGATAACAAAGAGAAAGAAGCTTTCTGAGAAACTTCTTAGTGTTCTGTGAAATCATCTCACAGAGTTACAGCTTTCCCCTCAAGAAGTCATTCGCTAAGACAGTTCTTGTGGAATTGCCAAAGTGATATTTGGAAGCCCATAGTGGGCTATGGTGAGAATGGAAATATCCTCAGATGAAAACTGGAAAGAAGCTTTCTGAGAAACTGCTTAGTGTTCTGTTAATTCATCCCACAGAGGAACATCTGTATTTCGGGGATCTCTTTGCTAGTCTTATTTCTGTGGAATCTGAGAACAGATATTTCGGATCCCTTGGAAGACTATAGGGCCAAAGGAAATATCCTCCGATAACAAAGAGAAAGAAGCTTTCTGAGAAACTTCTTTGTGTTCTGTGAAATCATCTCACAGAGATACAGCTTTCCCCTCAAGAAGCCTTTCGCTAAGACAGTTCTTGTGGAATTGGCAAAGTGATATTTGAGAGCCCATAGGGGGCTATGGTGAAAAAGGAAATATCCTCAGATGAAATCTGGAAAGAAGCTTTCTGAGAAACTGCTTAGTGTTCTGTTAATTCATCTCACAGAGTTACATCTGCATTTCGTGCATCTCTTTGCTAGCAGTATTTCTGTGGAATCTGAGAACATATATTTCGGATCCCTTTGAAGACTATAGGGCCAAAGGAAATATCCTCCGATAACAAAGAGAAAGAAGCTTTCTGAGAAACTTCTTTGTGTTCTGTGAAATCATCTCACAGAGTTACAGCTTTCCCCTCAAGAAGCCTTTCGCTAAGACAGTTCTTGTGGAATTGGCAAAGTGATATTTGGAAGCCCATAGAGGGCTATGGGGAAAAAGGAAATATCCTCAGATGAAATCTGGAAAGAAGCTTTCTGAGAAACTGCTTAATGTTCTCTTAATTCATCTCACAGAATTACATCTGTATTTAGTGGATCTCTTTGCTAGCCTTATTTCTGTGGAATCTGAGAAGAGATATTTCGGATCCCTTTGAAAATATAGGGCCAAAGGAAATATCCTCCGATAAAAAAGAGAAAGAAGCTTTCTGAGAAACTTCTATGTGTTCTGTGAAATCATCTCACAGAGTTACAGGTTTCGCCTCAAGAAGCCTTTCGCTAAGACAGTTCTTGTGGAATTGGCAAAGTGATATTTGGAAGCACATAGAGGGCTATGGTGAAAAAGGAAATAACCTCAGATGAAATCTGGAACGCAGCTTTCTGAGAAACTGCTTAGTGTTCTGTTAATTCATCTCACAGAGTTACATCTGTATTTCGTGGATCTATTTGCTAGCCTTATTTCTGTGGAATCTGAGAACAGATATTTCGGATCCCTTGGAAGCCTATAGGGCCAAAGGAAATATCATCCGATAACAAAGCGAAAGAAGTTTTCTGAGAAACTTCTTTGTGTTCTGCGAAATCATCTCACAGAGTTACAGCTTTCCTCTCAAGGAGCCTTTCGCTAAGACAGTTCTTGTGTAATTGGCAAAGTGATATTTGGAAGCCCATAGAGGGCTATGGTGAAAAGGAAATATCCTCAGATGAAATCTGGAAAGAAGCTTTCTGAGAAACTGCTTAGTGTTCTGTTAATTCATCTCACAGACTTACATCTGGATTTCGTGGATCTCTTTGCTAGCCTTATTTCTGTGGAATCTGAGAAGAGATATTTCGGATCCCTTGGAAGACTATAGGGCCAAAGTAAATATCCTCCGATAACAAAGAGAAAGAAGCTTTCTGAGAAACTTCTTTGCGTTCTGTGAAATAATCTCACAGAGTTACAGGATTCGCCTCAAGAACCCTTTAGCTAAGACAGTTCTTGTGGAATTGGCAAAGTGATATTTGGAAGCCCATAGAGGGCTATGGTGAAAAAGGAAATATCCTCAGATGAAATCTGGAAAGAAGCTTTCTGAGAAACTGCTTAGTGTTTGTTAATTCATCTCACAGAGTTACATCTGTATTTCATAGATCTCTTTGCTAGCCTTATTTCTGTGGAATCTGAAAACAGATATTTCGGATCCCTTGGAAGACTACAGGGCCAAAGGAAATATGCTCCGATAACAAAGAGAAAGAAGCTTTCTGAGAAACTTCTTTGTGTTCTGTGAAATCATCTCACAGAGTTACAGCTTTCCCCTCAAGAAGTCATTCGCTAAGACAGTTCTTGTGGAATTGCCAAAGTGATATTTGGAAGCCCATAGGGGGCTATGGTGAGAATGGAAATATCCTCAGATGAAAACTGGAAAGAAGCTTTCTGAGAAACTGCTTAGTGTTCTGTTAATTCATCCCACAGAGGAACATCTGTATTTCGGGGATCTCTTTGCTAGTCTTATTTCTGTGGAATCTGAGAACAGATATTTCGGATCCCTTGGAAGACTATAGGGCCAAAGGAAATATCCTCCGATAACAAAGAGAAAGAAGCTTTCTGAGAAACTTCTTTGTGTTGTGTGAAATCATCTCACAGAGTTACAGCTTTCCCCTCAAGAAGCCTTTCGCTAAGACAGTTCTTGTGGAATTGGCAAAGTGTTATTTGGAAGCCCATAGAGGGCTATGGGGAAAAAGGAAATATCCTCAGATGAAATCTGGAAAGAAGCTTTCTGAGAAACTGCTTAATGTTCTCTTAATTCATCTCACAGAGTTACATCTGTATTTCGTGGATCTCTTTGCTAGCCTTATTTCTGTGGAATCTGAGAAGAGATATTTCGGATCCCTTTGAAAATATAGGGCCAAAGGAAATATCCTCCGATAAAAAAGAGAAAGAAGCTTTCTGAGAAACTTCTTTGTGTTCTGTGAAATCATCTCACAGAGTTACAGGTTTCGCCTCAAGAAGCCTTTCGCTAAGACAGTTCTTGTGGAATTGGCAAAGTGATATTTGGAAGCACATAGAGGGCTATGGTGAAAAAGGAAATATCCTAAGATGAAATCTGGAAAGATGCTTTCTGAGAAACTGCTTAGTGTTCTGTTAATTAATCTCACAGAGTTACATCTGTATTTCGTGGATCTCTTTGCTAGCCTTATTTCTGTGTATTCTGAGAACTGAT
Source organism: Macaca mulatta (assembly GCF_049350105.2). Classification (NCBI taxonomy): domain Eukaryota; kingdom Metazoa; phylum Chordata; class Mammalia; order Primates; family Cercopithecidae; genus Macaca; species Macaca mulatta. The sequence continues at coordinate 33,847,746 of NC_133418.1, forward strand.
ATTTCGGTTCCCTTTGAAGACTATAGGGCCCAAGGAAATATCCTCCGATAACAAAGAGAAAGAAGCTTTCTGAGAAACTTCTTTGTGTTCTGTGAAATCATCTCACAGAGTTACATCTTTCCCCTAAAGAAACCTTTCGCTAAGACCGTTCTTGTGGAATTGGCAAAGTGATATTTGGAAGCCCATAGAGGGCTTCGGTGAAAAAGGAAATATCCTCAGATGAAATCTGCAAAGAAGCTTTCTGAGAAACTGCTTAGTGTTCTGTTAATTCATCTCACAGAGTTACATCTGTATTTCGTGGATCTCCTTGCTGGCCTTATTTCTGTGGAATATGAGAACAGATATTTCGGATCCCTTGGAACACTATAGGGCCTAAGGAAATATCCTCCGGTAACAAAGAGAAGGAAACTTTCTGAGAAACTTCTTTGTGTTCTGTGAAATCATCTCACAGAGTTAGAGCTTTCCCCTCAAGAAGCCATTCGCTAAGACAGTTCTTGTGGAATTGGCAAAGTGATATTTGGAAGCCCATAGAGGGCTATGGTGAAAATGGAAATATCCTCAGATGAAATCTGGAAAGAAGCTTTCTGAGAAACTGCTTAGTGTTCTGTTAATTCATCTCACAGAGTTACATCTGTATTTCGTGGATCTCTTTGCTAGCCTTATTTCTGTGGAATCTGAGAACAGATATTTCGGATCCCTTGGAAGACTATAGGGCCAAAGGCAATATCCTCCGATAACAAAGAGAAAGAAGCTTTCTGAGAAACTTCTTTGTGTTCTGTGAAATCATCTCACAGAGTTACAGCTTTCCCCTCAAGAAGCCTTTCGCTAAGACAGTTCTTGTGGAATTGGCAAAGTGATATTTGAGAGCCCATAGGGGGCTATGGTGAAAAAGGAAATATCCTCAGATGAAATCTGGAAAGAAGCTTTCTGAGAAACTGCTTAGTGTTCTGTTAATTCATCTCACAGAGTTACATCTGCATTTCGTGCATCTCTTTGCTACCTTATTTCTGTGGAATCTGAGAACATATATTTCGGATCCCTTGGAAGACTATAGGGCCAAAGGAAATATCCTCCAATAACAAAGAGAAAGAAGTTTTCTGAGAAACTTCTTTGTGTCTGTGAAATCATCTCACAGAGTTACAGCTTTCCTCTCAAGAAGCCTTTCGCTAAGACAGTTCTTGTGGAATTGGCAAAGTGATATTTGGAAGCCCATAGAGGGCTACGGGGAAAAAGGAAATATCCTCAGATGAAATCTGGAAAGAAGCTTTCTGAGAAAACGCTTAATGTTCTCTTAATTCATCTCACAGAATTACATCTGTATTTCGTGGATCTCTTTGCTAGCCTTATTTCTGTGGAATCTGAGAAGAGATATTTCGGATCCCTTTGAAAATGTAGGGCCAAAGGAAATATCCTCCGATAAAAAAGAAAAAGAAGCTTTCTGAGAAACTTCTTAGTGTTCTGTGAAATCATCTCACAGAGTTACAGGTTTCGCCTCAAGAAGCCTTTCGCTAAGACAGTTCTTGTGGAATTGGCAAAGTGATATTTGGAAGCACATAGAGGGCTATGGTGAAAAAGGAAATACCCTCAGATGAAATCTGGAACGCAGCTTTCTGAGAAACTGCTTAGTGTTCTGTTAATTCATCTCACAGAGTTACATCTGTATTTCGTGGATCTCTTTGCTAGCCTTATTTCTGTGGAATCTGTGAACAGATATTTCGGATCCCTTGGAAGCCTATAGGGCCAAAGGAAATATCCTCCGATAACAAAGAGAAAGAAGTTTTCTGAGAAACTTCTTTGTGTTCTGCGAAATCATCTCACAGAGTTACAGCTTTCCCCTCAAGGAGCCTTTCGCTAAGACAGTTCTTGTGGAATTGGCAAAGTGATATTTGGAAGCCCATAGAGGGCTATGGTGAAAAGGAAATATCCTCAGATGAAATCTGGAAAGAAGCTTTCTGAGAAACTGCTTAGTGTTCTGTTAATTCATCTCACAGACTTACATCTGGATTTCGTGGATCTCTTTGCTAGCCTTATTTCTGTGGAATCTGAGAACAGATATTTCGGATCCCTTGAAAGACTATAGGGCCAAAGTAAATATCCTCCGATAACAAAGAAAAAGAAGCTTTCTGAGAAACTTCTTTGTGTTCTGTGAAATCATCTCACAGAGTTACAGCTTTCCCCTCAAGAAGCCTTTCGCTAAGACAGTTCTTGTGGAATTGGCAAAGTGATATTTGAGAGCCCATAGGGGGCTATGGTGAAAAAGGAAATATCCTCAGATGAAATCTGGAAAGAAGCTTTCTGAGAAACTGCTTAGTGTTCTGTTAATTCATCTCACAGAGTTACATCTGCATTTCGTGCATCTCTTTGCTAGCAGTATTTCTGTGGAATCTGAGAACATATATTTCGGATCCCTTTGAAGACTATAGGGCCAAAGGAAATATCCTCCGATAACAAAGAGAAAGAAGCTTTCTGAGAAACTTCTTTGTGTTCTGTGAAATCATCTCACAGAGTTACAGCTTTCCCCTCAAGAAGCCTTTCGCTAAGACAGTTCTTGTGGAATTGGCAAAGTGATATTTGGAAGCCCATAGAGGGCTATGGGGAAAAAGGAAATATCCTCAGATGAAATCTGGAAAGAAGCTTTCTGAGAAACTGCTTAATGTTCTCTTAATTCATCTCACAGAATTACATCTGTATTTAGTGGATCTCTTTGCTAGCCTTATTTCTGTGGAATCTGAGAAGAGATATTTCGGATCCCTTTGAAAATATAGGGCCAAAGGAAATATCCTCCGATAAAAAAGAGAAAGAAGCTTTCTGAGAAACTTCTATGTGTTCTGTGAAATCATCTCACAGAGTTACAGGTTTCGCCTCAAGAAGCCTTTCGCTAAGACAGTTCTTGTGGAATTGGCAAAGTGATATTTGGAAGCACATAGAGGGCTATGGTGAAAAAGGAAATAACCTCAGATGAAATCTGGAACGCAGCTTTCTGAGAAACTGCTTAGTGTTCTGTTAATTCATCTCACAGAGTTACATCTGTATTTCGTGGATCTCTTTGCTAGCCTTATTTCTGTGGAATCTGAGAACAGATATTTCGGATCCCTTGGAAGCCTATAGGGCCAAAGGAAATATCATCCGATAACAAAGCGAAAGAAGTTTTCTGAGAAACTTCTTTGTGTTCTGCGAAATCATCTCACAGAGTTACAGCTTTCCTCTCAAGGAGCCTTTCGCTAAGACAGTTCTTGTGTAATTGGCAAAGTGATATTTGGAAGCCCATAGAGGGCTATGGTGAAAAGGAAATATCCTCAGATGAAATCTGGAAAGAAGCTTTCTGAGAAACTGCTTAGTGTTCTGTTAATTCATCTCACAGACTTACATCTGGATTTCGTGGATCTCTTTGCTAGCCTTATTTCTGTGGAATCTGAGAAGAGATATTTCGGATCCCTTGGAAGACTATAGGGCCAAAGTAAATATCCTCCGATAACAAAGAGAAAGAAGCTTTCTGAGAAACTTCTTTGCGTTCTGTGAAATAATCTCACAGAGTTACAGGATTCGCCTCAAGAACCCTTTAGCTAAGACAGTTCTTGTGGAATTGGCAAAGTGATATTTGGAAGCCCATAGAGGGCTATGGTGAAAAAGGAAATATCCTCAGATGAAATCTGGAAAGAAGCTTTCTGAGAAACTGCTTAGTGTTTGTTAATTCATCTCACAGAGTTACATCTGTATTTCATAGATCTCTTTGCTAGCCTTATTTCTGTGGAATCTGAAAACAGATATTTCGGATCCCTTGGAAGACTACAGGGCCAAAGGAAATATGCTCCGATAACAAAGAGAAAGAAGCTTTCTGAGAAACTTCTTTGTGTTCTGTGAAATCATCTCACAGAGTTACAGCTTTCCCCTCAAGAAGTCATTCGCTAAGACAGTTCTTGTGGAATTGCCAAAGTGATATTTGGAAGCCCATAGGGGGCTATGGTGAGAATGGAAATATCCTCAGATGAAAACTGGAAAGAAGCTTTCTGAGAAACTGCTTAGTGTTCTGTTAATTCATCCCACAGAGGAACATCTGTATTTCGGGGATCTCTTTGCTAGTCTTATTTCTGTGGAATCTGAGAACAGATATTTCGGATCCCTTGGAAGACTATAGGGCCAAAGGAAATATCCTCCGATAACAAAGAGAAAGAAGCTTTCTGAGAAACTTCTTTGTGTTGTGTGAAATCATCTCACAGAGTTACAGCTTTCCCCTCAAGAAGCCTTTCGCTAAGACAGTTCTTGTGGAATTGGCAAAGTGTTATTTGGAAGCCCATAGAGGGCTATGGGGAAAAAGGAAATATCCTCAGATGAAATCTGGAAAGAAGCTTTCTGAGAAACTGCTTAATGTTCTCTTAATTCATCTCACAGAGTTACATCTGTATTTCGTGGATCTCTTTGCTAGCCTTATTTCTGTGGAATCTGAGAAGAGATATTTCGGATCCCTTTGAAAATATAGGGCCAAAGGAAATATCCTCCGATAAAAAAGAGAAAGAAGCTTTCTGAGAAACTTCTTTGTGTTCTGTGAAATCATCTCACAGAGTTACAGGTTTCGCCTCAAGAAGCCTTTCGCTAAGACAGTTCTTGTGGAATTGGCAAAGTGATATTTGGAAGCACATAGAGGGCTATGGTGAAAAAGGAAATATCCTAAGATGAAATCTGGAAAGATGCTTTCTGAGAAACTGCTTAGTGTTCTGTTAATTAATCTCACAGAGTTACATCTGTATTTCGTGGATCTCTTTGCTAGCCTTATTTCTGTGTATTCTGAGAACTGATATTTCGGTTCCCTTTGAAGACTATAGGGCCCAAGGAAATATCCTCCGATAACAAAGAGAAAGAAGCTTTCTGAGAAACTTCTTTGTGTTCTGTGAAATCATCTCACAGAGTTACATCTTTCCCCTAAAGAAACCTTTCGCTAAGACCGTTCTTGTGGAATTGGCAAAGTGATATTTGGAAGCCCATAGAGGGCTTCGGTGAAAAAGGAAATATCCTCAGATGAAATCTGCAAAGAAGCTTTCTGAGAAACTGCTTAGTGTTCTGTTAATTCATCTCACAGAGTTACATCTGTATTTCGTGGATCTCCTTGCTGGCCTTATTTCTGTGGAATATGAGAACAGATATTTCGGATCCCTTGGAACACTATAGGGCCTAAGGAAATATCCTCCGGTAACAAAGAGAAGGAAACTTTCTGAGAAACTTCTTTGTGTTCTGTGAAATCATCTCACAGAGTTAGAGCTTTCCCCTCAAGAAGCCATTCGCTAAGACAGTTCTTGTGGAATTGGCAAAGTGATATTTGGAAGCCCATAGAGGGCTATGGTGAAAAGGAAATATCCTCAGATGAAATCTGGAAAGAAGCTTTCTGAGAAACTGCTTAGTGTTCTGTTAATTCATCTCACAGAGTTACATCTGCATTTCGTGCATCTCTTTGCTAGCAGTATTTCTGTGGAATCTGAGAACATATATTTCGGATCCCTTTGAAGACTATAGGGCCAAAGGAAATATCCTCCGATAACAAAGAGAAAGAAGCTTTCTGAGAAACTTCTTTGTGTTCTGTGAAATCATCTCACAGAGTTACAGCTTTCCCCTCAAGAAGCCTTTCGCTAAGACAGTTCTTGTGGAATTGGCAAAGTGATATTTGGAAGCCCATAGAGGGCTATGGGGAAAAAGGAAATATCCTCAGATGAAATCTGGAAAGAAGCTTTCTGAGAAACTGCTTAATGTTCTCTTAATTCATCTCACAGAATTACATCTGTATTTAGTGGATCTCTTTGCTAGCCTTATTTCTGTGGAATCTGAGAAGAGATATTTCGGATCCCTTTGAAAATATAGGGCCAAAGGAAATATCCTCCGATAAAAAAGAGAAAGAAGCTTTCTGAGAAACTTCTATGTGTTCTGTGAAATCATCTCACAGAGTTACAGGTTTCGCCTCAAGAAGCCTTTCGCTAAGACAGTTCTTGTGGAATTGGCAAAGTGATATTTGGAAGCACATAGAGGGCTATGGTGAAAAAGGAAATAACCTCAGATGAAATCTGGAACGCAGCTTTCTCAGAAACTGCTTAGTGTTCTGTTAATTCATCTCACAGAGTTACATCTGTATTTCGTGGATCTCTTTGCTAGCCTTATTTCTGTGGAATCTGAGAACAGATATTTCGGATCCCTTGGAAGACTATAGGGCCAAAGGAAATATCATCCGATAACAAAGCGAAAGAAGTTTTCTGAGAAACTTCTTTGTGTTCTGCGAAATCATCTCACAGAGTTACAGCTTTCCCCTCAAGGAGCCTTTCGCTAAGACAGTTCTTGTGGAATTGGCAAAGTGATATTTGGAAGCCCATAGAGGGCTATGGTGAAAAGGAAATATCCTCAGATGAAATCTGGAAAGAAGCTTTCTGAGAAACTGCTTAGTGTTCTGTTAATTCATCTCACAGACTTACATCTGGATTTCATGGATCTCTTTGCTAGCCTTATTTCTGTGGAATCTGAGAAGAGATATTTCGGATCCCTTGGAAGACTATAGGGCCAAAGTAAATATCCTCCAATAACAAAGAGAAAGAAGCTTTCTGAGAAACTTCTTTGCGTTCTGTGAAATAAAATCACAGAGTTACAGGATTCGCCTCAAGAACCCTTTCGCTAAGACAGTTCTTGTGGAATTGGCAAAGTGATATTTGGAAGCCCATAGAGGGCTATGGTGAAAAAGGAAATATCCTCAGATGAAATCTGGAAAGAAGCTTTCTGAGAAACTGCTTAGTGTTTGTTAATTCATCTCACAGAGTTACATCTGTATTTCATGGATCTCTTTGCTAGCCTTATTTCTGTGGAATCTGAAAACAGATATTTCGGATCCCTTGGAAGACTACAGGGCCAAAGGAAATATGCTCCGATAACAAAGAGAAAGAAGCTTTCTGAGAAACTTCTTTGTGTTCTGTGAAATCATCTCACAGAGTTACAGCTTTCCCCTCAAGAAGTCATTCGCTAAGACAGTTCTTGTGGAATTGCCAAAGTGATATTTGGAAGCCCATAGTGGGCTATGGTGAGAATGGAAATATCCTCAGATGAAAACTGGAAAGAAGCTTTCTGAGAAACTGCTTAGTGTTCTGTTAATTCATCCCACAGAGGAACATCTGTATTTCGGGGATCTCTTTGCTAGTCTTATTTCTGTGGAATCTGAGAACAGATATTTCGGATCCCTTGGAAGACTATAGGGCCAAAGGAAATATCCTCCGATAACAAAGAGAAAGAAGCTTTCTGAGAAACTTCTTTGTGTTCTGTGAAATCATCTCACAGAGTTACAGCTTTCCCCTCAAGAAGCCTTTCGCTAAGACAGTTCTTGTGGAATTGGCAAAGTGATATTTGGAAGCCCCTAGAGGGCTATGGGGAAAAAGGAAATATCCTCAGATGAAATCTGGAAAGAAGCTTTCTGAGAAACTGCTTAATGTTCTCTTAATTCATCTCACAGAGTTACATCTGTATTTCGTGGATCTCTTTGCTAGCCTTATTTCTGTGGAATCTGAGAAGAGATATTTCGGATCCCTTTGAAAATATAGGGCCAAAGGAAATATCCTCCGATAAAAAAGAGAAAGAAGCTTTCTGAGAAACTTCTTTGTGTTCTGTGAAATCATCTCACAGAGTTTCAGGTTTCGCCTCAAGAAGCCTTTCGCTAAGACAGTTCTTGTGGAATTGGCAAAGTGATATTTGGAAGCACATAGAGGGCTATGGTGAAAAAGGAAATATCCTAAGATGAAATCTGGAAAGATGCTTTCTGAGAAACTGCTTAGTGTTCTGTTAATTAATCTCACAGAGTTACATCTGTATTTCGTGGATCTCTTTGCTAGCCTTATTTCTGTGTATTCTGAGAACTGATATTTCGGTTCCCTTTGAAGACTATAGGGCCAAAGGAAATATCCTCCGATAACAAAGAGAAAGAAGCTTTCTGAGAAACTTCTTTGTGTTCTGTGAAATCATCTCACAGAGTTACATCTTTCCCCTCAAGAAACCTTTCGCTAAGACCGTTCTTGTGGAATTGGCAAAGTGATATTTGGAAGCCCATAGAGGGCTTCGGTGAAAAAGGAAATATCCTCAGATGAAATCTGCAAAGAAGCTTTCTGAGAAACTGCTTAGTGTTCTGTTAATTCATCTCACAGAGTTACATCTGTATTTCGTGGATCTCCTTGCTGGCCTTATTTCTGTGGAATATGAGAACAGATATTTCGGATCCCTTGGAACACTATAGGGCCTAAGGAAATATCCTCCGGTAACAAAGAGAAGGAAACTTTCTGAGAAACTTCTTTGTGTTCTGTGAAATCATCTCACAGAGTTACAGGTTTCGCCTCAAGAAGCCTTTCGCTAAGACAGTTCTTGTGGAATTGGCAAAGTGATATTTGGAAGGCCATAGAGGGCTATGGTGAAAAAGGAAATATCCTAAGATGAAATCTGGAAAGAAGCTTTCTGAGAAACTGCTTAGTGTTCTGTTAATTAATCTCACAGAGTTACATCTGTATTTCGTGGATCTCTTTGCTAGCCTTATTTCTGTGGAATCTGAGAACTGATATTTCGGATCCCTTTGAAGACTATAGGGCCAAAGGAAATATGCTCCGATAACAAAGAGAAAGAAGCTTTCTGAGAAACTTCTTAGTGTTCTGTGAAATCATCTCACAGAGTTACAGCTTTCCCCTCAAGAAGTCATTCGCTAAGACAGTTCTTGTGGAATTGCCAAAGTGATATTTGGAAGCCCATAGTGGGCTATAGTGAGAATGGAAATATCCTCAGATGAAAACTGGAAAGAAGCTTTCTGAGAAACTGCTTAGTGTTCTGTTAATTCATCCCACAGAGGAACATCTGTATTTCGGGGATCTCTTTGCTAGTCTTATTTCTGTGGAATCTGAGAACAGATATTTCGGATCCCTTGGAAGACTATAGGGCCAAAGGAAATATCCTCCGATAACAAAGAGAAAGAAGCTTTCTGAGAAACTTCTTTGTGTTCTGTGAAATCATCTCACCGAGTTACAGCTTTCCCCTCAAGAAGCCTTTCGCTAAGACAGTTCTTGTGGAATTGGCAAAGTGATATTTGAGAGCCCATATGGGGCTATGGTGAAAAAGGAAATATCCTCAGATGAAATCTGGAAAGAAGCTTTCTGAGAAACTGCTTAGTGTTCTGTTAATTCATCTCACAGAGTTACATCTGCATTTCGTGCATCTCTTTGCTAGCAGTATTTCTGTGGAATCTGAGAACATATATTTCGGATCCCTTTGAAGACTATAGGGCCAAAGGAAATATCCTCCGATAACAAAGAGAAAGAAGCTTTCTGAGAAACTTCTTTGTGTTCTGTGAAATCATCTCACAGAGTTACAGCTTTCCCCTCAAGAAGCCTTTCGCTAAGACAGTTCTTGTGGAATTGGCAAAGTGATATTTGGAAGCCCATAGAGGGCTATGGGGAAAAAGGAAATATCCTCAGATGAAATCTGGAAAGAAGCTTTCTGAGAAACTGCTTAATGTTCTCTTAATTCATCTCACAGAATTACATCTGTATTTCGTGGATCTCTTTGCTAGCCTTATTTCTGTGGAATCTGAGAAGAGATATTTTGGATCCCTTTGAAAATATAGGGCCAAAGGAAATATCCTCCGATAAAAAAGAGAAAGAAGCTTTCTGAGAAACTTCTATGTGTTCTGTGAAATCATCTCACAGAGTTACAGGTTTCGCCTCAAGAAGCCTTTCGCTAAGACAGTTCTTGTGGAATTGGCAAAGTGATATTTGGAAGCACATAGAGGGCTATGGTGAAAAAGGAAATAACCTCAGATGAAATCTGGAACGCAGCTTTCTGCGAAACTGCTTAGTGTTCTGTTAATTCATCTCACAGAGTTACATCTGTATTTCGTGGATCTCTTTGCTAGCCTTATTTCTGTGGAATCTGAGAACAGATATTTCGGATCCCTTGGAAGACTATAGGGCCAAAGGAAATATCATCCGATAACAAAGCGAAAGAAGTTTTCTGAGAAAATTCTTTGTGTTCTGCGAAATCATCTCACAGAGTTACAGCTTTCCCCTCAAGGAGCCTTTCGCTAAGACAGTTCTTGTGGAATTGGCAAAGTGATATTTGGAAGCCCATAGAGGGCTATGGTGAAAAGGAAATATCCTCAGATGAAATCTGGAAAGAAGCTTTCTGAGAAACTGCTTAGTGTTCTGTTAATTCATCTCACAGACTTACATCTGGATTTCGTGGATCTCTTTGCTAGCCTTATTTCTGTGGAATCTGAGAACAGATATTTCGGATCCCTTGGAAGACTATAGGGCCAAAGTAAATATCCTCCGATAACAAAGAGAAAGAAGCTTTCTGAGAAACTTCTTTGCGTTCTGTGAAATAATCTCACAGAGTTACAGGATTCGCCTCAAGAACCCTTTCGCTAAGACAGTTCTTGTGGAATTGGCAAAGTGATATTTGGAAGCCCATAGAGGGCTATGGTGAAAAAGGAAATATCCTCAGATGAAATCTGGAAAGAAGCTTTCTGAGAAACTGCTTAGTGTTTGTTAATTCATCTCACAGAGTTACATCTGTATTTCATGGTTCTCTTTGCTAGCCTTATTTCTGTGGAATCTGAAAACAGATATTTCGGATCCCTTGGAAGACTACAGGGCCAAAGGAAATATGCTCCGATAACAAAGAGAAAGAAGCTTTCTGAGAAACTTCTTTGTGTTCTGTGAAATCATCTCACAGAGTTACAGCTTTCCCCTCAAGAAGTCATTCGCTAAGACAGTTCTTGTGGAATTGCCAAAGTGATATTTGGAAGCCCATAGTGGGCTATGGTGAGAATGGAAATATCCTCAGATGAAAACTGGAAAGAAGCTTTCTGAGAAACTGCTTAGTGTTCTGTTAATTCATCCCACAGAGGAACATCTGTATTTCGGGGATCTCTTTGCTAGTCTTATTTCTGTGGAATCTGAGAACAGATATTTCGGATCCCTTGGAACACTATAGGGCCAAAGGAAATATCCTCCGATAACAAAGAGAAAGAAGCTTTCTGAGAAACTTCTTTGTGTTCTGTGAAATCATCTCACAGAGTTACAGCTTTCCCCTCAAGAAGCCTTTCGCTAAGACAGTTCTTGTGGAATTGGCAAAGTGATATTTGGAAGCCCATAGAGGGCTATGGTGAAAAAGGAAATATCCTCAGATGAAATCTGGAAAGAAGCTTTCTGAGAAACTGCTTAGTGTTCTGTTAATTCATGTCACAGAGTTACATCTGTATTTCGTGGATCTCTTTGCTAGCCTTATTTCTGTGGAATCTGAAAAGAGATATTTCGGATCCCTTTGAAAATATAGGGCCAAAGGAAATATCCTCCGATAAAAAAGAGAAAGAAGCTTTCTGAGAAACTTGTTTGTGTTCTGTGAAATCATCTCACAGAGTTACAGGTTTCGCCTCAAGAAGCCTTTCGCTAAGACAGTTCTTGTGGAATTGGCAAAGTGATATTTGGAAGCACATAGAGGGCTATGGTGAAAAAGGAAATACCCTCAGATGAAATCTGGAAAGAAGCTTTCTGAGAAACTGCTTAGTGTTCTGTAAATTCATCTCACAGAGTTACATCTGTATTTCGTGGATCTCTTTGCTAGCCTTATTTCTGTGGAATCTGAGAACAGATATTTCGGATCCCTTGGAAGACTATAGGGCCAAAGGAAATATCCTCCGATAACAAAGAGAAAGAAGCTTTCTGAGAAACTTCTTTGTGTTCTGTGAAATCATCTCACAGAGTTACAGCTTTCCCCTCAAGAAGCCTTTCGGTAAGACAGTTCTTCTGGAATTTGCAAAGTGATAATTGGAAGCCCATAGTGGGCTATGGTGAAAATGGAAATATCCTCAGATGAAATCTGGAAAGAAGCTTTCTGAGAAACTGCTTAGTGTTCTGTTAATTCGTCTCACAGAGTTACATCTGTATTTCGTGGATCTCTTTGCTAGCCTTATTACTGTGGAATCTGAGAACAGATATTTCGGATCACTTGGAAGACTATAGGGCCAAAGGAAATATCCTCCGATAACAAAGAGAAAGAAGCTTTCTGAGAAACTTCTTTGTGTTCTGTGAAATCATCTCACAGAGTTACAGCTTTCCCTTCAAGAAGCCTTTCGCTAAGACAGTTCTTGTGGAATTGGCAAAGTGATATTTGGAAGCCCATAGAGGGCTATGGTGAAAAAGGAAATATCCTCAGATGAAATCTGGAAAGAAGCTTTCTGAGAAACTGCTTAGTGTTCTGTTAATTCATGTCACAGAGTTACATCTGTATTTCGTGGATCTCTTTGCTAGCCTTATTTCTGTGGAATCTGAAAAGAGATATTTCGGATCCCTTTGAAAATATAGGGCCAAAGGAAATATCCTCCGATAAAAAAGAGAAAGAAGCTTTCTGAGAAACTTGTTTGTGTTCTGTGAAATCATCTCACAGAGTTACAGGTTTCGCCTCAAGAAGCCTTTCGCTAAGACAGTTCTTGTGGAATTGGCAAAGTGATATTTGGAAGCACATAGAGGGCTATGGTGAAAAAGGAAATACCCTCAGATGAAATCTGGAAAGAAGCTTTCTGAGAAACTGCTTAGTGTTCTGTAAATTCATCTCACAGAGTTACATCTGTATTTCGTGGATCTCTTTGCTAGCCTTATTTCTGTGGAATCTGAGAACAGATATTTCGGATCACTTGGAAGACTATAGGGCCAAAGGAAATATCCTCCGATAACAAAGAGAAAGAAGCTTTCTGAGAAACTACTTTGTGTTCTGTGAAATCATCTCACAGAGTTACAGCTTTCCCTTCAAGAAGCCTTTCGCTAAGACAGTTCTTCTGGAATTGGCAAAGTAATATTTGGAAGCCCATAGAGGGCTATTTTGAAAAAGGAAATATCCTCAGATGAAATCTGGAAAGAAGCTTTCTGAGAAACTGCTTAGTGTTCTGTTAATTCATGTCACAGAGTTACATCTGTATTTCGTGGATCTCTTTGCTAGCCTTATTTCTGTGGAATCTGAGAACAGATATTACGGATCCCTTGGAAGACTATAGGGCCAAAGGAAATATCCTCCGATAACAAAGAGAAAGAAGCTTTCTGAGAAACTGCTTAGTGTTCTGTTAATTCATCTCACAGAGTTACATCTGTATTTCGTGGATCTCTTTGCTAGCCTTATTTCTGTGGAATCTGAGAACAGATATTTCGGATCCCTTGGAAGACTATAGGGCCAAAGGCAATATCCTCCGATAACAAAGAGAAAGAAGCTTTCTGAGAAACTTCTTTGTGTTCTGTGAAATCATCTCACAGAGTTACACCTTTCCCCTCAAGAAGCCTTTCGCTAAGACAGTTCTTGTGGAATTGGCAAAGTGATATTTGAGAGCCCATAGGGGGCTATGGTGAAAAAGGAAATATCCTCAGATGAAATCTGGAAAGAAGCTTTCTGAGAAACTGCTTAGTGTTCTGTTAATTAATCTCACAGAGTTACATCTGCATTTCGTGCATCTCTTTGCTAGCCTTATTTCTGTGGAATCTGAGAACATATATTTCCGATCCCTTTGAAGACTATAGGGCCAAAGGAAATATCCTCCGATAACAAAGAGAAAGAAGCTTTCTGAGAAACTTCTTTGTGTTCTGTGAAATCATCTCACAGAGTTACAGCTTTCCCCTCAAGAAGCCTTTCGCTAAGACAGTTCTTGTGGAATTGGCAAAGTGATATTTGGAAGCCCATAGAGGGCTATGGGGAAAAAGGAAATATCCTCAGATGAAATCTGGAAATAAGCTTTCTGAGAAACTGCTTAATGTTCTCTTAATTCATCTCACAGAGTTACATCTGTATTTCGTGGATCTCTTTGCTAGCCTTATTTCTGTGGAATCTGAGAAGAGATATTTCGGACCCCTTTGAAAATATAGGGCCAAAGGAAATATCCTCCGATAAAAAAGAGAAAGAAGCTTTCTGAGAAACTTCTTTGTGTTCTGTGAAATCATCTCACAGAGTTACAGGTTTCGCCTCAAGAAGCCTTTCGCTAAGACAGTTCTTGTGGAATTGGCAAAGTGATATTTGGAAGCACATAGAGGGCTATGGTGAAAAAGGAAATACCCTCAGATGAAATCTGGAAAGAAGCTTTCTGAGAAACTGCTTAGTGTGCTGTTAATTAATCTCACAGAGTTACATCTGTATTTCGTGGATATCTTTGCTAGCCTTATTTCTGTGGAATCTGAGAACTGATATTTCGGATCCCTTTGAAGACTATAGGGCCAAAGGAAATATGCTCCGATAACAAAGAGAAAGAAGCTTTCTGAGAAACTTCTTTGTGTTCTGTGAAATCATCTCACAGAGTTACAGCTTTCCCCTCAAGAAGTCATTCGCTAAGACAGTTCTTGTGGAATTGCCAAAGTGATATTTGGAAACCCATAGTGGGCTATGGTGAAAATGGAAATATCCTCAGATGAAAACTGGAAAGAAGCTTTCTGAGAAACTGCTTAGTGTTCTGTTAATTCATCTCACAGAGGAACATCTGTATTTCGGGGATCTCTTTGCTAGTCTTATTTCTGTGGAATCTGAGAACAGATATTTCGGATCCCTTGGAAGACTATAGGGCCAAAGGAAATATCCTCCGATAACAAAGAGAAAGAAGCTTTCTAAGAAACTTCTTTGTGTTCTGTGAAATCATCTCACATAGTTACAGGTTTCCCTTGAAGAAGCCTTTCACTCAGACAGTTCTTGTGGAATTGGCAAAGTGATATTTGGAAGCCCATAGAGGGCTATGGTGAAAAAGGAAATATCCTCAGATGAAATGTGGAAAGAAGCTTTCTGAGAAACTGCTTAGTGTTCTGTTAATTCATCTCACAGAGTTACATCTGTATTTCGTGTATCTCTTTGCTTGCCTTATTTCTGTGGAATCTGAGAACAGATATTTCGGATCCCTTGGAAGACTATAGGGCCAAAGGAAATATCCTCCGATAACAAAGAGAAAGAAGCTTTCTGAGAAATTTCTTTGTGTTCTGTGAAATCATCTCACAGAGTTACACCTTTCCCCTCAAGAAGCCTTTCGCTGAGACAGTTCTTGTGGAATTGGCAAAGTGATATTTGGAAGCCCATAGAGGGCTATGGTGAAAATGGAAATATCCTCAGATGAAATCTGGAAAGAAGCTTTCTGAGACACTGCTTAGTGTTCTGTTAATTCATCTCACAGAGTTACATCTGTATTTCGGGGATCTCTTTACTAGCCTTATTTCTGTGGAATCTGAGAACAGATATTTCGGATCCCTTGGAAGACTATAGGGCCAAAGGGAATATCCTCCGATAACAAAGGGAAAGAAGCTTTCTGAGAAACTACTTTGTGTTCTCTGAAATCATCTCACAGACTTACAGCTTTCCCCTCAAGAAGCCTTTCGCTAAGATAGTTCTTGTGGAATTGGCAAAGTGATATTTGGAAGCCCATAGAGGGCAATGGTGAAAAGGAAATATCCTCAGATGGAATCTGGAAAGAAGCTTATGAGAAACTGCTTAGTGTTCTGTTAATTCGTCTAACAGAGTTACATCTGTATTTCGTGGATCTCTTTGCTAGCCTTATTTCTGTGGAATATGAGAACAGATATTTCGGATCCCTTGGAAGACTATAGGGCCAAAGGAAATATCCTCCGATAACAAAGAGAAAGAAGCTTTCTGAGAAACATCTTTGTATTCTGTGAAATCATCTCACAGAGTTACAGCTTTCCCCTCAAGAAGCCTTTCGGTAAGACAGTTCTTCTGGAATTTGCAAAGTGATAATTGGAAGCCCATAGTGGGCTATGGTGAAAATGGAAATATCCTCAGATGAAATCTGGAAAGAAGCTTTCTGAGAAACTGCTTAGTGTTCTGTTAATTCATCTCACAGAGTTACATCTGTATTTCGTGGATCTCTTTGCGAGCCTTATTTCTGTGGAATCTGAGAACAGATATTTCGGATCACTTGGAAGACTTTAGGGCCAAAGGAAATATCCTCCGATAACAAAGAGAAAGAAGCTTTCTGAGAAACTACTTTGTTTTCTGTGAAATCATCTCACAGAGTTACAGCTTTCCCTTCAAGAAGCCTTTCCCTAAGACAGTTCTTCTGGAATTGGCAAAGTGATATTTGGAAGGCCATAGAGGGCTATGGTGAAAAAGGAAATATCCTCAGATGAAATCTGGAAAGAAGCTTTCTGAGAAACTGCTTAGTGTTCTGTTAATTCATGTCACAGAGTTACATCTGTATTTCGTGGATCTCTTTGCTAGCCTTTTTTCTGTGGAATCTGAGAACAGATATTACGGATCCCTTGGAAGACTATAGGGCCAAAGGAAATATCCTCCGATAACAAAGAGAAAGAAGCTTTCTGAGAAACTGCTTAGTGTTCTGTTAATTCATCTCACAGAGTTACATCTGTATTTCGTGTATCTCTTTGCTTGCCTATTTCTGTGGAATCTGAGAACAGATATTTCGGATCCCTTGGAAGACTATAGGGCCAAAGGCAATATCCTCCGATAACAAAGAGAAAGAAGCTTTCTGAGAAACTTCTTTGTGTTCTGTGAAATCATCTCACAGAGTTACACCTTTCCCCTCAAGAAGCCTTTCGCTAAGACAGTTCTTGTGGAATTGGCAAAGTGATATTTGAGAGCCCATAGGGGGCTATGGTGAAAAAGGAAATATCCTCAGATGAAATCTGGAAAGAAGCTTTCTGAGAAACTGCTTAGTGTTCTGTTAATTCATCTCACAGAGTTACATCTGCATTTCGTGCATCTCTTTGCTAGCCTTATTTCTGTGGAATCTGAGAACATATATTTCCGATCCCTTTGAAGACTATAGGGCCAAAGGAAATATCCTCCGATAACAAAGAGAAAGAAGCTTTCTGAGAAACTTCTTTGTGTTCTGTGAAATCATCTCACAGAGTTACAGCTTTCCCCTCAAGAAGCCTTTCGCTAAGACAGTTCTTGTGGAATTGGCAAAGTGATATTTGGAAGCCCATAGAGGGCTATGGGGAAAAAGGAAATATCCTCAGATGAAATCTGGAAATAAGCTTTCTGAGAAACTGCTTAATGTTCTCTTAATTCATCTCACAGAGTTACATCTGTATTTCGTGGATCTCTTTGCTAGCCTTATTTCTGTGGAATCTGAGAGAGATATTTCGGACCCCTTTGAAAATATAGGGCCAAAGGAAATATCCTCCGATAAAAAAGAGAAAGAAGCTTTCTGAGAAACTTCTTTGTGTTCTGTGAAATCATCTCACAGAGTTACAGGTTTCGCCTCAAGAAGCCTTTCGCTAAGGCAGTTCTTGTGGAATTGGCAAAGTGATATTTGGAAGCACATAGAGGGCTATGGTGAAAAAGGAAATACCCTCAGATGAAATCTGGAAAGAAGCTTTCTGAGAAACTGCTTAGTGTGCTGTTAATTAATCTCACAGAGTTACATCTGTATTTCGTGGATCACTTTGCTAGCCTTATTTCTGTGGAATCTGAGAACAGATATTTCGGATCCCTTTGAAGACTATAGGGCCAAAGGAAATATGCTCCGATAACAAAGAGAAAGAAGCTTTCTGAGAAACTTCTTTGTGTTCTGTGAAATCATCTCACAGAGTTACAGCTTTCCCCTCAAGAAGTCATTCGCTAAGACAGTTCTTGTGGAATTGCCAAAGTGATATTTGGAAGCCCATAGTGGGCTATGGTGAAAATGGAAATATCCTCAGATGAAAACTGGAAAGAAGCTTTCTGAGAAACTGCTTAGTGTTCTGTTAATTCATCTCACAGAGGAACATCTGTATTTCGGGGATCTCTTTGCTAGTCTTATTTCTGTGGAATCTGAGAACAGATATTTCGGATCCCTTGGAAGACTATAGGGCCAAAGGAAATATCCTCCGATAACAAAGAGAAAGAAGCTTTCTGAGAAACTTCTTTGTGTTCTGTGAAATCATCTCACATAGTTACAGGTTTCCCTTGAAGAAGCCTTTCACTCAGACAGTTCTTGTGGAATTGGCAAAGTGATATTTGGAAGCCCATAGAGGGCTATGGTGAAAAAGGAAATATCCTCAGATGAAATGTGGAAAGAAGCTTTCTGAGAAACTGCTTAGTGTTCTGTTAATTCATCTCACAGACTTACATCTGTATTTCGTGTATCTCTTTGCTTGCCTTATTTCTGTGGAATCTGAGAACAGATATTTCGGATCCCTTGGAAGACTATAGGGCCAAAGGAAATATCCTCCGATAACAAAGAGAAAGAAGCTTTCTGAGAAATTTCTTTGTGTTCTGTGAAATCATCTCACAGAGTTACACCTTTCCCCTAAAGAAGCCTTTCGCCGAGACAGTTCTTGTGGAATTGGCAAAGTGATATTTGGAAGCCCATAGAGGGCTATGGTGAAAATGGAAATATCCTCAGATGAAATCTGGAAAGAAGCTTTCTGAGACACTGCTTAGTGTTCTGTTAATTCATCTCACAGAGTTACATCTGTATTTCGGGGATCTCTTTACTAGCCTTATTTCTGTGGAATCTGAGAACAGATATTTCGGATCCCTTGGAAGACTATAGGGCCAAAGGGAATATCCTCCGATAACAAAGAGAAAGAAGCTTTCTGAGAAACTACTTTGTGTTCTCTGAAATCATCTCACAGACTTACAGCTTTCCCCTCAAGAAGCCTTTCGCTAAGATAGTTCTTGTGGAATTGGCAAAGTGATATTTGGAAGCCCATAGAGGGCAATGGTGAAAAGGAAATATCCTCAGATGGAATCTGGAAAGAAGCTTATGAGAAACTGCTTAGTGTTCTGTTAATTCGTCTAACAGAGTTACATCTGTATTTCGTGGATCTCTTTGCTAGCCTTATTTCTGTGGAATATGAGAACAGATATTTCGGAACCCTTGGAAGACTATAGGGCCAAAGGAAATATCCTCCGATAACAAAGAGAAAGAAGCTTTCTGAGAAACATCTTTGTATTCTGTGAAATCATCTCACAGAGTTACAGCTTTCCCCTCAAGAAGCCTTTCGGTAAGACAGTTCTTCTGGAATTTGCAAAGTGATAATTGGAAGCCCATAGTGGGCTATGGTGAAAATGGAAATATCCTCAGATGAAATCTGGAAAGAAGCTTTCTGAGAAACTGCTTAGTGTTCTGTTAATTCATCTCACAGAGTTACATCTGTATTTCGTGGATCTCTTTGCGAGCCTTATTTCTGTGGAATCTGAGAACAGATATTTCGGATCACTTGGAAGACTATAGGGCCAAAGGAAATATCCTCCGATAACAAAGAGAAAGAAGCTTTCTGAGAAACTACTTTGTTTTCTGTGAAATCATCTCACAGAGTTACAGCTTTCCCTTCAAGAAGCCTTTCCCTAAGACAGTTCTTCTGGAATTGGCAAAGTGATATTTGGAAGGCCATAGAGGGCTATGGTGAAAAAGGAAATATCCTCAGATGAAATCTGGAAAGAAGCTTTCTGAGAAACTGCTTAGTGTTCTGTTAATTCATGTCACAGAGTTACATCTGTATTTCGTGGATCTCTTTGCTAGCCTTTTTTCTGTGGAATCTGAGAACAGATATTACGGATCCCTTGGAAGACTATAGGGCCAAAGGAAATATCCTCCGATAACAAAGAGAAAGAAGCTTTCTGAGAAACTGCTTAGTGTTCTGTTAATTCATCTCACAGAGTTACATCTGTATTTCGTGTATCTCTTTGCTTGCCTTATTTCTGTGGAATCTGAGAACAGATATTTCGGATCCCTTGGAAGACTATAGGGCCAAATGAAATATCCTCCGATAACAAAGAGAAAGAAGCTTTCTGAGAAATTTCTTTGTGTTCTGTGAAATCATCTCACAGAGTTACACCTTTCCCCTCAAGAAGCCTTTCACTGAGACAGTTCTTGTGGAATTGGCAAAGTGATATTTGGAAGCCCATAGAGGGCTATGGTGAAAATGGAAATATCCTCAGATGAAATCTGGAAAGAAGCTTTCTGAGAAACTGCTTAGTGTTCTGTTAATTCATCTCACAGAGTTACATCTGTATTTCGTGGATCTCTTTGCTAGCCTTATTTCTGTGTAATCTGAGAACAGATATTTCGGATCCCTTGGAAGACTATAGGGCCAAAGGAAATATCCTCCGATAACAAAGAGAAAGAAGCTTTCTGAGAAACTACTTTGTGTTCTCTGACATCATCTCACAGACTTACAGCTTTCCCCTCAAGAAGCCTTTCGCTAAGATAGTTCTTGTGGAATTGGCAAAGTGATATTTGGAAACCCATAGAGGGCTATGGTGAAAAGGAAATATCCTCAGATGAAATCTGGAAAGAAGCTTATGAGAAACTGCTTAGTGTTCTGTTAATTCATCTCACAGAGTTACATCTGTATTTCGTGGATCTCTTTGCTAGCCTTATTTCTGTGGAATCTGAGAACAGATATTTCGGATCCCTTGGAAGACTATAGGGCCAAAGGAAATATCATCCGATAACAAAGAGAAAGAAGCTTTCTGAGAAACTACTTTGTGTTCTCTGAAATCATCTCACAGACTTACAGCTTTCCCCTCAAGAAGCCTTTCGCTAAGATAGTTCTTGTGGAATTGGCAAAGTGATATTTGGAAGCCCATAGAGGGCTATGGTGAAAAGGAAATATCCTTAGAAGAAATCTGGAAAGAAGCTTATGAGACACTGCTCAGTGTTCTGTTAATTCATCTCACAGAGTTACATCTGTATTTCGTGGATCTCTTTGCTAGCCTTATTTCTGTGGAATCTGAGAACAGATATTTCGGATCCCTTGGAAGACTATAGGGCCAAAGGAAATATCCTCCGATAACAAAGAGAAAGAAGCTTTCTGAGAAACTTCTTTGTGTTCTGTGAAATCATCTCACAGAGTTACAGCATTCCCCTCAAGAAGCCTTTGGCTAAGACAGTTCTTCTGGAATTGGCAAAGTGATATTTGGAAGCCCATAGAGGGCTACGGTTAAAAAGGAAATATCCTCAGATGAAATCTGGAAAGAAGCTTTCTGAGAAACTGCTTAGTGTTCTGTTAATTCATCTCATGGAGTTACATCTGTATTTCGTGGATCTCTTTGCTAGCCTTCTTTCTGTGCAATCTCAGAATAGATATGTAGGATCCCTTTGAAAACTATAGGGCCAAAGGAAATATCCTCTGATAACAAAGAGAAAGAAGCTTTCTGAGAAACTTCTTTGTGTTCTGTGAAATCATCTCACAGAGTCACAGCTTTCCAATCAGGAAGCCTTTCGCTGAGACAGTTCTTGTGGAATTGGCAAAGTGATATATGGAAGCCCATAGAGGGCTATGGTGAAAATGGAAATATCCTCAGATGAAACCTGGAAAGAAGCGTTCTGAGAAACTGCTTAGTGTTCTGTTAATTCATCTCACAGAGTTACATCTGTATTTCGTGGATCTCTTTGCTAGCCTTATTTCTGTGGAATCTGAGAACAGATATTTCGGATCCCTTGGAAGACTATAGGGCCAAAGGAAATATCCTCCGATAACAAAGAGAAAGATGCTTTCTCAGAAACTTCTTTGTGTTCTCTGAAATTATCTCACAGATTTACAGCTTTCCCCTCAAGAAGCCTTTCGCTAAGACAGTTCTTGTGGAATTGGCAAAGTGATATTTGAGAGCCCATAGGGGGCTATGGTGAAAAAGGAAATATCCTCAGATGAAATCTGGAAAGAAGCTTTCTGAGAAACTGCTTAGTGTTCTGTTAATTAATCTCACAGAGTTACATCTGCATTTCGTGCATCTCTTTGCTAGCCTTATTTCTGTGGAATCTGAGAACATATATTTCCGATCCCTTTGAAGACTATAGGGCCAAAGGAAATATCCTCCGATAACAAAGAGAAAGAAGCTTTCTGAGAAACTTCTTTGTGTTCTGTGAAATCATCTCACAGAGTTACAGCTTTCCCCTCAAGAAGCCTTTCGCTAAGACAGTTCTTGTGGAATTGGCAAAGTGATATTTGGAAGCCCATAGAGGGCTATGGGGAAAAAGGAAATATCCTCAGATGAAATCTGGAAATAAGCTTTCTGAGAAACTGCTTAATGTTCTCTTAATTCATCTCACAGAGTTACATCTGTATTTCGTGGATCTCTTTGCTAGCCTTATTTCTGTGGAATCTGAGAAGAGATATTTCGGACCCCTTTGAAAATATAGGGCCAAAGGAAATATCCTCCGATAAAAAAGAGAAAGAAGCTTTCTGAGAAACTTCTTTGTGTTCTGTGAAATCATCTCACAGAGTTACAGGTTTCGCCTCAAGAAGCCTTTCGCTAAGACAGTTCTTGTGGAATTGGCAAAGTGATATTTGGAAGCACATAGAGGGCTATGGTGAAAAAGGAAATACCCTCAGATGAAATCTGGAAAGAAGCTTTCTGAGAAACTGCTTAGTGTGCTGTTAATTAATCTCACAGAGTTACATCTGTATTTCGTGGATCTCTTTGCTAGCCTTATTTCTGTGGAATCTGAGAACTGATATTTCGGATCCCTTTGAAGACTATAGGGCCAAAGGAAATATGCTCCGATAACAAAGAGAAAGAAGCTTTCTGAGAAACTTCTTTGTGTTCTGTGAAATCATCTCACAGAGTTACAGCTTTCCCCTCAAGAAGTCATTCGCTAAGACAGTTCTTGTGGAATTGCCAAAGTGATATTTGGAAACCCATAGTGGGCTATGGTGAAAATGGAAATATCCTCAGATGAAAACTGGAAAGAAGCTTTCTGAGAAACTGCTTAGTGTTCTGTTAATTCATCTCACAGAGGAACATCTGTATTTCGGGGATCTCTTTGCTAGTCTTATTTCTGTGGAATCTGAGAACAGATATTTCGGATCCCTTGGAAGACTATAGGGCCAAAGGAAATATCCTCCGATAACAAAGAGAAAGAAGCTTTCTGAGAAACTTCTTTGTGTTCTGTGAAATCATCTCACATAGTTACAGGTTTCCCTTGAAGAAGCCTTTCACTCAGACAGTTCTTGTGGAATTGGCAAAGTGATATTTGGAAGCCCATAGAGGGCTATGGTGAAAAAGGAAATATCCTCAGATGAAATGTGGAAAGAAGCTTTCTGAGAAACTGCTTAGTGTTCTGTTAATTCATCTCACAGAGTTACATCTGTATTTCGTGTATCTCTTTGCTTGCCTTATTTCTGTGGAATCTGAGAACAGATATTTCGGATCCCTTGGAAGACTATAGGGCCAAAGGAAATATCCTCCGATAACAAAGAGAAAGAAGCTTTCTGAGAAATTTCTTTGTGTTCTGTGAAATCATCTCACAGAGTTACACCTTTCCCCTCAAGAAGCCTTTCGCTGAGACAGTTCTTGTGGAATTGGCAAAGTGATATTTGGAAGCCCATAGAGGGCTATGGTGAAAATGGAAATATCCTCAGATGAAATCTGGAAAGAAGCTTTCTGAGACACTGCTTAGTGTTCTGTTAATTCATCTCACAGAGTTACATCTGTATTTCGGGGATCTCTTTACTAGCCTTATTTCTGTGGAATCTGAGAACAGATATTTCGGATCCCTTGGAAGACTATAGGGCCAAAGGGAATATCCTCCGATAACAAAGAGAAAGAAGCTTTCTGAGAAACTACTTTGTGTTCTCTGAAATCATCTCACAGACTTACAGCTTTCCCCTCAAGAAGCCTTTCGCTAAGATAGTTCTTGTGGAATTGGCAAAGTGATATTTGGAAGCCCATAGAGGGCAATGGTGAAAAGGAAATATCCTCAGATGGAATCTGGAAAGAAGCTTATGAGAAACTGCTTAGTGTTCTGTTAATTCGTCTAACAGAGTTACATCTGTATTTCGTGGATCTCTTTGCTAGCCTTATTTCTGTGGAATATGAGAACAGATATTTCGGATCCCTTGGAAGACTATAGGGCCAAAGGAAATATCCTCCGATAACAAAGAGAAAGAAGCTTTCTGAGAAACATCTTTGTATTCTGTGAAATCATCTCACAGAGTTACAGCTTTCCCCTCAAGAAGCCTTTCGGTAAGACAGTTCTTCTGGAATTTGCAAAGTGATAATTGGAAGCCCATAGTGGGCTATGGTGAAAATGGAAATATCCTCAGATGAAATCTGGAAAGAAGCTTTCTGAGAAACTGCTTAGTGTTCTGTTAATTCATCTCACAGAGTTACATCTGTATTTCGTGGATCTCTTTGCGAGCCTTATTTCTGTGGAATCTGAGAACAGATATTTCGGATCACTTGGAAGACTTTAGGGCCAAAGGAAATATCCTCCGATAACAAAGAGAAAGAAGCTTTCTGAGAAACTACTTTGTTTTCTGTGAAATCATCTCACAGAGTTACAGCTTTCCCTTCAAGAAGCCTTTCCCTAAGACAGTTCTTCTGGAATTGGCAAAGTGATATTTGGAAGGCCATAGAGGGCTATGGTGAAAAAGGAAATATCCTCAGATGAAATCTGGAAAGAAGCTTTCTGAGAAACTGCTTAGTGTTCTGTTAATTCATGTCACAGAGTTACATCTGTATTTCGTGGATCTCTTTGCTAGCCTTTTTTCTGTGGAATCTGAGAACAGATATTACGGATCCCTTGGAAGACTATAGGGCCAAAGGAAATATCCTCCGATAACAAAGAGAAAGAAGCTTTCTGAGAAACTGCTTAGTGTTCTGTTAATTCATCTCACAGAGTTACATCTGTATTTCGTGTATCTCTTTGCTTGCCTTATTTCTGTGGAATCTGAGAACAGATATTTCGGATCCCTTGGAAGACTATAGGGCCAAAGGCAATATCCTCCGATAACAAAGAGAAAGAAGCTTTCTGAGAAACTTCTTTGTGTTCTGTGAAATCATCTCACAGAGTTACACCTTTCCCCTCAAGAAGCCTTTCGCTAAGACAGTTCTTGTGGAATTGGCAAAGTGATATTTGAGAGCCCATAGTGGGCTATGGTGAAAAAGGAAATATCCTCAGATGAAATCTGGAAAGAAGCTTTCTGAGAAACTGCTTAGTGTTCTGTTAATTCATCTCACAGAGTTACATCTGCATTTCGTGCATCTCTTTGCTAGCCTTATTTCTGTGGAATCTGAGAACATATATTTCCGATCCCTTTGAAGACTATAGGGCCAAAGGAAATATCCTCCGATAACAAAGAGAAAGAAGCTTTCTGAGAAACTTCTTTGTGTTCTGTGAAATCATCTCACAGAGTTACAGCTTTCCCCTCAAGAAGCCTTTCGCTAAGACAGTTCTTGTGGAATTGGCAAAGTGATATTTGGAA
The DNA here is from genome assembly GCF_049350105.2 of Macaca mulatta. Taxonomy (NCBI): domain Eukaryota; kingdom Metazoa; phylum Chordata; class Mammalia; order Primates; family Cercopithecidae; genus Macaca; species Macaca mulatta. The sequence goes on from NC_133418.1 coordinate 33,872,930, forward strand.
GCCCATAGAGGGCTATGGGGAAAAAGGAAATATCCTCAGATGAAATCTGGAAATAAGCTTTCTGAGAAACTGCTTAATGTTCTCTTAATTCATCTCACAGAGTTACATCTGTATTTCGTGGATCTCTTTGCTAGCCTTATTTCTGTGGAATCTGAGAGAGATATTTCGGACCCCTTGGAAGACTATAGGGCCAAAGGAAATATCCTCCGATAACAAAGAGAAAGAAGCTTTCTGAGAAACTACTTTGTGTTCTCTGAAATCATCTCACAGACTTACAGCTTTCCCCTCAAGAAGCCTTTCGCTAAGATAGTTCTTGTGGAATTGGCAAAGTGATATTTGGAAGCCCATAGAGGGCTATGGTGAAAAGGAAATATCCTTAGAAGAAATCTGGAAAGAAGCTTATGAGACACTGCTCAGTGTTCTGTTAATTCATCTCACAGAGTTACATCTGTATTTCGTGGATCTCTTTGCTAGCCTTATTTCTGTGGAATCTGAGAACAGATATTTCGGATCCCTTGGAAGACTATAGGGCCAAAGGAAATATCCTCCGATAACAAAGAGAAAGAAGCTTTCTGAGAAACTTCTTTGTGTTCTGTGAAATCATCTCACAGAGTTACAGCATTCCCCTCAAGAAGCCTTTGGCTAAGACAGTTCTTCTGGAATTGGCAAAGTGATATTTGGAAGCCCATAGAGGGCTACGGTTAAAAAGGAAATATCCTCAGATGAAATCTGGAAAGAAGCTTTCTGAGAAACTGCTTAGTGTTCTGTTAATTCATCTCATGGAGTTACATCTGTATTTCGTGGATCTCTTTGCTAGCCTTCTTTCTGTGCAATCTCAGAATAGATATGTAGGATCCCTTTGAAAACTATAGGGCCAAAGGAAATATCCTCTGATAACAAAGAGAAAGAAGCTTTCTGAGAAACTTCTTTGTGTTCTGTGAAATCATCTCACAGAGTCACAGCTTTCCAATCAGGAAGCCTTTCGCTGAGACAGTTCTTGTGGAATTGGCAAAGTGATATATGGAAGCCCATAGAGGGCTATGGTGAAAATGGAAATATCCTCAGATGAAACCTGGAAAGAAGCGTTCTGAGAAACTGCTTAGTGTTCTGTTAATTCATCTCACAGAGTTACATCTGTATTTCGTGGATCTCTTTGCTAGCCTTATTTCTGTGGAATCTGAGAACAGATATTTCGGATCCCTTGGAAGACTATAGGGCCAAAGGAAATATCCTCCGATAACAAAGAGAAAGATGCTTTCTCAGAAACTTCTTTGTGTTCTCTGAAATTATCTCACAGATTTACAGCTTTCCCCTCAAGAAGCCTTTCGCTAAGACAGTTCTTGTGGAATTGGCAAAGTGATATTTGGAAGCCCATAGAGGGCTATGGTGAAAAAGGAAATATCCTCAGATGAAATCTGGAAAGAAGCTTCTGAGAAACTGCTTAGTGTTCTGTTAATTCATCTCACAGAGTTACAACTGTATTTCGTGGATCTCTTTGCTAGCATTATTTCTGTGAAATCTGAGAACAGATATTTCGGATCCCTTGGAAGACTATAGGGCCAAAGGAAATATCCTCCGATAACAAAAAGAAAGAAGGTTTCGGAGAAACTTCTTTGTGTTCTGTGAAATCATCTCACAGAGGTACAGCTTTCCCCTCAAGAAGCCTTTCGCTAAGACAGTACTTCTGGAATTTGCAAAGTGATAATTGGAAGCCCCTAGTGGGCTATGGTGAAAATGGAAATATCCTCAGATGAAATCTGGAAAGAAGCTTTCTGAGAAACTGCTTAGTGTTCTGTTAATTCATCTCAAAGAGATACATCTGTATATCGTGGATCTCTTTGCTAGCCTTATTTCTGTGGAATCTGAGAACAGATATTTCGGATCCCTTGGAAGACTATAGGGCCAAAGGAAATATCCTCCGATAACAAAGAGAAAGAAGCTTTCTGAGAAACTGCTTAGTGTTCTGTTAATTCATCTCACAGAGTTACATCTGTATTTCGTGGATCTCTTTGCTAGCCTTATTTCTGTGGAATCTGAGAACAGATATTTCGGATCCCTTGGAACACTATAGGGCCAAAGGAAATATCCTCCGAAAACAAAGAGAAAGAAGCTTTCTGAGAAACTTCTTTGTGTTCTGTGAAATCATCTCACAGAGTTACAGCTTTCCCCTCAAGAAGCCTTTCGCTAAGACAGTTCTTCTGGAATTGGCAAAGTGATATTTGGAAGCCCATAGAGGGCTACGGTTAAAAAGGAAATATCCTCAGATGAAATCTGGAAAGAAGCTTTCTGAGAAACTGCTTAGTGTTCTGTTAATTCATCTCACGGAGTTACATCTGTATTTCGTGGATCTCTTTGCTAGCCTTATTTCTGTGCAATCTGAGAACAGATATGTAGGATCCCTTTGAAAACTATAAGCCAAAGGAAATATCCTCTGATAACAAAGAGAAAGAAGCTTTCTGAGAAACTTCTTTGTGTTCTGTGAAATCATCTGACAGAGTTACAGCTTTCCAATCAGGAAGCCTTTCACTAAGACAGTTCTTCTGGAATTGGCAAAGTGATATTTGGAAGCCCATAGAGGTCTATGGTGAAAAAGGAAATATCCTCAGATGAAATCTGGAAAGAAGCTTTCTGAGAAACTGCTTAGTGTTCTGTTAATTCATCTCACAGAGTTACATCTGTATTTCGTGGATCTCTTTGCTAGCCTTATTTCTGTGGAATCTGAGAACAGATATTTCGGATCCCTTGGAAGACTATAGGGCCAAAGGAAATATCCTCCGATAACAAAGAGAAAGAAGCTTTCTGAGAAACTGCTTAGTGTTCTGTTAATTCATCTCACAGAGTTACATCTGTATTTTGTGGATCTCTTTGCTAGCCTTATTTCTGTGGAATCTGAGAACAGATATTTCGGTTCCCTTGGAAGAGTATAGGGCCAAAGGAAATATCCTCCGATAACAAAGAGAAAGAAGCTTTCTGAGAAACTTCTTTGTGTTCTGTGAAATCATCTCACAGAGTTACAGCTTTCCCCTCAAGAAGCCTTTCGCTAAGACAGTTCTTCTGGAATTGGCAAAGTGATATTTGGAAGCCCATAGACGTCTACGGTTAAAAAGGAAATATTCTCAGATGAAATCTGGAAAGAAGCTTTCTGAGAAACTGCTTAGTGTTCTGTTAATTCCTCTCACGGAGTTACATCTGTATTTCGTGGATCTCTTTGCTAGCCTTATTTCTGTGCAATCAGAGAACAGATATGTACGATCCCTTTGAAAACTATAGGGCCAAAGGAAATATCCTCTGATAACAAAGAGAAAGAAGCTTTCTGAGAAACTTCTTTGTGTTCTGTGAAATCATCTCACAGAGTTACACCTTTCCAATCAGGAAGCCTTTCGCTAAGACAGTTCTTGTGGAATTGGCAAAGTGATATTTGGAAGCCCATAGAGGGCTATGGGGAAAAAGGAAATATCCTCAGATGAAATCTGGAAAGAAGCTTTCTGAGAAACTGCTTAATGTTCTCTTAATTCATCTCACAGAATTACATCTGTATTTCGTGGATCTCTTTGCTAGCCTTATTTCTGTGGAATCTGAGAAGAGATATATCGGATCCCTTTGAAAATATAGGGCCAAAGGAAATATCCTCCGATAAAAAAGAGAAAGAAGCTTTCTGAGAAACTTCTATGTGTTCTGTGAAATAATCTCACAGAGTTACAGGATTCGCCTCAAGAACCCTTTCGCTAAGACAGTTCTTGTGGAATTGGCAAAGTGATATTTGGAAGCCCATAGAGGGCTATGGTGAAAAAGGAAATATCCTCAGATGAAATCTGGAAAGAAGCTTTCTGAGAAACTGCTTAGTGTTTGTTAATTCATCTCACAGAGTTACATCTGTATTTCATGGATCTCTTTGCTAGCCTTATTTCTGTGGAATCTGAAAACAGATATTTCGGATCCCTTGGAAGACTACAGGGCCAAAGGAAATATCCTCCGATAACAAAGAGAAAGAAGCTTTCTGAGAAACTTCTTTGTGTTCTGTGAAATCATCTCACAGAGTTACAGCTTTCCCCTCAAGAAGTCATTCGCTAAGACAGTTCTTGTGGAATTGCCAAAGTGATATTTGGAAGCCCATAGTGGGCTATGGTGAGAATGGAAATATCCTCAGATGAAAACTGGAAAGAAGCTTTCTGAGAAACTGCTTAGTGTTCTGTTAATTCATCCCACAGAGGAACATCTGTATTTCGGGGATCTCTTTGCTAGTCTTATTTCTGTGGAATCTGAGAACAGATATTTCGGATCCCTTGGAAGACTATAGGGCCAAAGGAAATATCCTCCGATAACAAAGAGAAAGAAGCTTTCCGAGAAACTTCTTTGTGTTCTGTGAAATCATCTCACAGAGTTACAGCTTTCCCCTCAAGAAGCCTTTCGCTAAGACAATTCTTGTGGAATTGGCAAAGTGATATTTGGAAGCCCATAGAGGGCTATGGGGAAAAAGGAAATATCCTCAGATGAAATCTGGAAAGAAGCTTTCTGAGAAACTGCTTAATGTTCTCTTAATTCATCTCACAGAGTTACATCTGTATTTCGTGGATCTCTTTGCTAGCCTTATTTCTGTGGAATCTGAGAAGAGATATTTCGGATCCCTTTGAAAATATAGGGCCAAAGGAAATATCCTCCGATAAAAAAGAGAAAGAAGCTTTCTGAGAAACTTCTTTGTGTTCTGTGAAATCATCTCACAGAGTTACAGGTTTCGCCTCCAGAAGCCTTTCGCTAAGACAGTTCTTGTGGAATTGGCAAAGTGATATTTGGAAGCACATAGAGGGCTATGGTGAAAAAGGAAATATCCTAAGATGAAATCTGGAAAGAAGCTTTCTGAGAAACTGCTTAGTGTTCTGTTAATTAATCTCACAGAGTTACATCTGTATTTCGTGGATCTCTTTGCTAGCCTTATTTCTGTGTATTCTGAGAACTGATATTTCGGTTCCCTTTGAAGACTATAGGGCCAAAGGAAATATCCTCCGATAACAAAGAGAAAGAAGCTTTCTGAGAAACTTCTTTGTGTTCTGTGAAATCATCTCACAGAGTTACAGCTTTCCCCTCAAGAAGTCATTCGCTAAGACAGTTCTTGCGGAATTGCCAAAGTGATATTTGAAAGCCCATAGTGGGCTATGGTGAAAATGGAAATATCCTCAGATGAAAACTGGAAAGAAGCTTTCTGAGAAACTGCTTAGTGTTCTGTTAATTCATCTCACAGAGGAACATCTGTATTTCGGGGATCTCTTTGCTAGTCTTATTTCTGTGGAATCTGAGAACAGATATTTCGGATCCCTTGGAAGACTATAGGGCCAAAGGAAATATCCTCCGATAACAAAGAGAAAGAAGCTTTCTGAGAAACTTCTTTGTGTTCTGTGAAATCATCTCACAGAGTTACAGGTTTCCCCACAAGAAGCCTTTCACTCAGACAGTTCTTGTGGAATTGGCAAAGTGATATTTGGAAGCCCATAGAGGGCTATGGTGAAAAAGGAAATATCCTCAGATGAAATGTGGAAAGAAGCTTTCTGAGAAACTGCTTAGTGTTCTGTTAATTCATCTCACAGAGTTACATCTGTATTTCGTGTATCTCTTTGCTTGCCTTATTTCTGTGGAATCTGAGAAGAGATATTTCGGATCCCTTGGAAGACTATAGGGCCAAAGGAAATATCCTCCGATAACAAAGAGAAAGAAGCTTTCTGAGAAATTTCTTTGTGTTCTGTGAAATCAACTCACAGAGTTACACCTTTCCCCTCAAGAAGCCTTTCGCTGAGACAGTTCTTGTGGAATTTGCAAAGTGATATTTGGAAGCCCATAGAGGGCAATGGTGAAAAAGGAAACATCCTCAGATGAAATCTGGAAAGAAGCTTTCTGAGAAACTGCTTAGTGTTCTGTTAATTCATCTCACAGAGTTACATCTCTATTTCGTGGATCTCTTTGCTAGCCTTATTTCTGTGGAATCTGAGAACAGATATTTCGGATCCCTTTGAAGACTATAGGGCCAAAGGAAATATCCTCCGATAACAAAGAGAAAGAAGCTTTCTGAGAAACTTCTTTGTGTTCTGTGAAGTCATCTCACAGAGGTACAGCTTTCCCTTCAAGAAGCCTTTCCATGAGACAGTTCTTGTGGAATTGGCAAAGTGATATTTAGAAGCCCATAGGGGGCTAAGGTGAAAATGGAAATATCCTCAGATGAAATCTGGAAAGAAGCTTTCTGAGAAACTGCTTAGTGTTCTGTTAATTCATCTCACAGAGTTACATCTGTATTTCGTGGATCTCTTTGCTAGCCTTATTTCTGTGGAATCTGAGAACAGATATTTCGGATCCCTTGGAAGACTATAGGGCCAAAGGAAATATCCTCCGATAACAAAGAGAAAGAAGCTTTCTGAGAAACTACTTTGTGTTCTCTGAAATCATCTCACAGATTTACAGCTTTCCCCTAAAGAAGCCTTTCGCTAAGATAGTTCTTGTGGAATTGGCAAAGTGATATTTGGAAGCCCATAGAGGGCTATGGTGAAAAGGAAATATCCTCAGATGAAATCTGGAAAGAAGCTTATGAGAAACTGCTTAGTGTTCTGTTAATTCATCTCACAGAGTTACATCTGTATTTCGTGGATCTCTTTGCTAGCCTTATTTCTGTGGAATCTGAGAACAGATATTTCGGATCCCTTGGAAGACTATAGGGCCAAAGGAAATATCCTCCGATAACAAAGAGAAAGAAGCTTTCTGAGAAACTTCTTTGTGTTCTGTGAAATCATCTCACAGAGTTACAGCTTTCCCCTCAAGAAGCCTTTCGCTAAGACAGTTCTTCTGGAATTTGCAAAGTGATAATTGGAAGCCCATAGTGGGCTATGGTGAAAATGGAAATATCCTCAGATGAAATCTGGAAAGAAGCTTTCTGAGAAACTGCTTAGTGTTCTGTTAATTCGTCTCACAGAGTTACATCTGTATTTCGTGGATCTCTTTGCTAGCCTTATTACTGTGGAATCTGAGAACAGATATTTCGGATCACTTGGAAGACTATAGGGCCAAAGGAAATATCCTCCGATAACAAAGAGAAAGAAGCTTTCTGAGAAACTTCTTTGTGTTCTGTGAAATCATCTCACAGAGTTACAGCTTTCCCTTCAAGAAGCCTTTCGCTAAGACAGTTCTTCTGGAATTGGCAAAGTGATATTTGGAAGCCCATAGAGGGCTACGGTGAAAAAGGAAATATCCTCAGATGAAATCTGGAAAGAAGCTTTCTGAGAAACTGCTTAGTGTTCTGTTAATTCATGTCACAGAGTTACATCTGTATTTCGTGGATCTCTTTGCTAGCCTTATTTCTGTGGAATCTGAAAAGAGATATTTCGGATCTGTTTGAAAATATAGGGCCAAAGGAAATATCCTCCGATAAAAAAGAGAAAGAAGCTTTCTGAGAAACTTGTTTGTGTTCTGTGAAATCATCTCACAGAGTTACAGGTTTCGCCTCAAGAAGCCTTTCGCTAAGACAGTTCTTGTGGAATTGGCAAAGTGATATTTGGAAGCACATAGAGGGCTATGGTGAAAAAGGAAATACCCTCAGATGAAATCTGGAAAGAAGCTTTCTGAGAAACTGCTTAGTGTTCTGTAAATTCATCTCACAGAGTTACATCTGTATTTCGTGGATCTCTTTGCTAGCCTTATTTCTGTGGAATCTGAGAACAGATATTTCGGATCTCTTGGAAGACTATAGGGCCAAAGGAAATATCCTCCGATAACAAAGAGAAAGAAGCTTTCTGAGAAACTACTTTGTGTTCTGTGAAATCATCTCACAGAGTTACAGCTTTCCCTTCAAGAAGCCTTTCGCTAAGACAGTTATTCTGGAATTGGCAAAGTAATATTTGGAAGCCCATAGAGGGCTATTTTGAAAAAGGAAATATCCTCAGATGAAATCTGGAAAGAAGCTTTCTGAGAAACTGCTTAGTGTTCTGTTAATTCATGTCACAGAGTTACATCTGTATTTCGTGGATCTCTTTGCTAGCCTTATTTCTGTGGAATCTGAGAACAGATATTACGGATCCCTTGGAAGACTATAGGGCCAAAGGAAATATCCTCCGATAACAAAGAGAAAGAAGCTTTCTGAGAAACTGCTTAGTGTTCTGCTAATTCATCTCACAGAGTTACATCTGTATTTCGTGGATCTCTTTGCTAGCCTTATTTCTGTGGAATCTGAGAACAGATATTTCGGATCCCTTGGAAGACTATAGGGCCAAAGGCAATATCCTCCGATAACAAAGAGAAAGAAGCTTTCTGAGAAACTTCTTTGTGTTCTGTGAAATCATCTCACACAGTTACATTTTTCGCCTCAAGAAGCCTTTCGCTAAGACAGTTCTTGTGGAATTGGCAAAGTGATATTTGAGAGCCCATAGGGGGCTATGGTGAAAAAGGAAATATCCTCAGATGAAATCTGGAAAGAAGCTTTCTGAGAAACTGCTTAGTGTTCTGTTAATTCATCTCACAGAGTTACATCTGCATTTCGTGCATCTCTTTGCTAGCCTTATTTCTGTGGAATCTGAGAACATATATTTCCGATCCCTTTGAAGACTATGGGGCCAAAGGAAATATCCTCCGATAACAAAGAGAAAGAAGCTTTCTGAGAAACTTCTTTGTGTTCTGTGAAATCATCTCACAGAGTTACAGCTTTCCCCTCAAGAAGCCTTTCGCTAAGACAGTTCTTGTGGAATTGGCAAAGTGATATTTGGAAGCCCATAGAGGGCTATGGGGAAAAAGGAAATATCCTCAGATGAAATCTGGAAAGAAGCTTTCTGAGAAACTGCTTAATGTTCTCTTAATTCATCTCACAGAGTTACATCTGTATTTCGTGGATCTCTTTGCTAGCCTTATTTCTTTGGAATCTGAGAAGAGATATTTCGGACCCCTTTGAAAATATAGGGCCAAAGGAAATATCCTCCGATAAAAAAGAGAAAGAAGCTTTCTGAGAAACTTCTTTGTGTTCTGTGAAATCATCTCACAGAGTTACAGGTTTCGCCTCAAGAAGCCTTTCGCTAAGACAGTTCTTGTGGAATTGGCAAAGTGATATTTGGAAGCACATAGAGGGCTATGGTGAAAAACGAAATACCCTCAGATGAAATCTGGAAAGAAGTTTTCTGAGAAACTGCTTAGTGTGCTGTTAATTAATCTCACAGAGTTACATCTGTATTTCGTGGATCTCTTTGCTAGCCTTATTTCTGTGGAATCTGAGAACTGATATTTCGGATCCCTTTGAAGACTATAGGGCCAAAGGAAATATGCTCCGATAACAAAGAGAAAGAAGCTTTCTGAGAAACTTCTTTGTGTTCTGTGAAATCATCTCACAGAGTTACAGCTTTCCCCTCAAGAAGTCATTCGCTAAGACAGTTCTTGTGGAATTGCCAAAGTGATATTTGGAAGCCCATAGTGGGCTATGGTGAAAATGGAAATATCTTCAGATGAAAACTGGAAAGAAGCTTTCTGAGAAACTGCTTAGTGTTCTGTTAATTCATCTCACAGAGGAACATCTGTATGTCGGGGATCTCTTTGCTAGTCTTATTTCTGTGGAATCTGAGAACAGATATTTCGGATCCCTTGGAAGACTATAGGGCCAAAGGAAATATCCTCCGATAACAAAGATAAAGAAGCTTTCTGAGAAACTTCTTTGTGTTCTGTGAAATCATCTCACAGAGTTACAGGTTTCCCTTGAAGAAGCCTTTCACTCAGACAGTTCTTGTGGAATTGGCAAAGTGATATTTGGAAGCCCATAGAGGGCTATGGTGAAAAAGGAAATATCCTCAGATGAAATGTGGAAAGAAGCTTTCTGAGAAACTGCTTAGTGTTCTGTTAATTCATCTCACAGAGTTACATCTGTATTTCGTGTATCTCTTTGCTTGCCTTATTTCTGTGGAATCTGAGAACAGATATTTCGGATCCCTTGGAAGACTATAGGGCCAAAGGAAATATCCTCCGATAACAAAGAGAAAGAAGCTTTCTGAGAAATTTCTTTGTGTTCTGTGAAATCATCTCACAGAGTTACACCTTTCCCCTCAAGAAGCCTTTCGCTGAGACAGTTCTTGTGGAATTGGCAAAGTGATATTTGGAAGCCCATAGAGGGCTATGGTGAAAATGGAAATATCCTCAGATGAAATCTGGAAAGAAGCTTTCTGAGACACTGCTTAGTGTTCTGTTAATTCATCTCACAGAGTTACATCTGTATTTCGTGGATCTCTTTGCTAGCCTTATTTCTGTGGAATCTGAGAACAGATATTTCGGATCCCTTGGAAGACTATAGGGTCAAAGGGAATATCCTCCAATAACAAAGAGAAAGAAGCTTTCTGAGAAACTACTTTGTGTTCTCTGAAATCATCTCACAGACTTACAGCTTTCCCCTCAAGAAGCCTTTCGCTAAGATAGTTCTTGTGGAATTGGCAAAGTGATATTTGGAAGCCCATAGAGGGCTATGGTGAAAAGGAAATATCCTCAGATGGAATCTGGAAAGAAGCTTATGAGAAACTGCTTAGTGTTCTGTTAATTCATCTCACAGAGTTACATCTGTATTTCGTGGATCTCTTTGCTAGCCTTATTTCTGTGGAATCTGAGAACAGATATTTCGGATCCCTTGGAAGACTATAGGGCCAAAGGAAATATCCTCCGATAACAAAGAGAAAGAAGCTTTCCGAGAAACTTCTTTGTGTTCTGTGAAATCATCTCACAGAGTTACAGCTTTCCCCTCAAGAAGCCTTTCGCTAAGACAATTCTTGTGGAATTGGCAAAGTGATATTTGGAAGCCCATAGAGGGCTATGGGGAAAAAGGAAATATCCTCAGATGAAATCTGGAAAGAAGCTTTCTGAGAAACTGCTTAATGTTCTCTTAATTCATCTCACAGAGTTACATCTGTATTTCGTGGATCTCTTTGCTAGCCTTATTTCTGTGGAATCTGAGAAGAGATATTTCGGATCCCTTTGAAAATATAGGGCCAAAGGAAATATCCTCCGATAAAAAAGAGAAAGAAGCTTTCTGAGAAACTTCTTTGTGTTCTGTGAAATCATCTCACAGAGTTACAGGTTTCGCCTCCAGAAGCCTTTCGCTAAGACAGTTCTTGTGGAATTGGCAAAGTGATATTTGGAAGCACATAGAGGGCTATGGTGAAAAAGGAAATATCCTAAGATGAAATCTGGAAAGAAGCTTTCTGAGAAACTGCTTAGTGTTCTGTTAATTAATCTCACAGAGTTACATCTGTATTTCGTGGATCTCTTTGCTAGCCTTATTTCTGTGTATTCTGAGAACTGATATTTCGGTTCCCTTTGAAGACTATAGGGCCAAAGGAAATATCCTCCGATAACAAAGAGAAAGAAGCTTTCTGAGAAACTTCTTTGTGTTCTGTGAAATCATCTCACAGAGTTACAGCTTTCCCCTCAAGAAGTCATTCGCTAAGACAGTTCTTGCGGAATTGCCAAAGTGATATTTGAAAGCCCATAGTGGGCTATGGTGAAAATGGAAATATCCTCAGATGAAAACTGGAAAGAAGCTTTCTGAGAAACTGCTTAGTGTTCTGTTAATTCATCTCACAGAGGAACATCTGTATTTCGGGGATCTCTTTGCTAGTCTTATTTCTGTGGAATCTGAGAACAGATATTTCGGATCCCTTGGAAGACTATAGGGCCAAAGGAAATATCCTCCGATAACAAAGAGAAAGAAGCTTTCTGAGAAACTTCTTTGTGTTCTGTGAAATCATCTCACAGAGTTACAGGTTTCCCCACAAGAAGCCTTTCACTCAGACAGTTCTTGTGGAATTGGCAAAGTGATATTTGGAAGCCCATAGAGGGCTATGGTGAAAAAGGAAATATCCTCAGATGAAATGTGGAAAGAAGCTTTCTGAGAAACTGCTTAGTGTTCTGTTAATTCATCTCACAGAGTTACATCTGTATTTCGTGTATCTCTTTGCTTGCCTTATTTCTGTGGAATCTGAGAAGAGATATTTCGGATCCCTTGGAAGACTATAGGGCCAAAGGAAATATCCTCCGATAACAAAGAGAAAGAAGCTTTCTGAGAAATTTCTTTGTGTTCTGTGAAATCAACTCACAGAGTTACACCTTTCCCCTCAAGAAGCCTTTCGCTGAGACAGTTCTTGTGGAATTTGCAAAGTGATATTTGGAAGCCCATAGAGGGCAATGGTGAAAAAGGAAACATCCTCAGATGAAATCTGGAAAGAAGCTTTCTGAGAAACTGCTTAGTGTTCTGTTAATTCATCTCACAGAGTTACATCTCTATTTCGTGGATCTCTTTGCTAGCCTTATTTCTGTGGAATCTGAGAACAGATATTTCGGATCCCTTTGAAGACTATAGGGCCAAAGGAAATATCCTCCGATAACAAAGAGAAAGAAGCTTTCTGAGAAACTTCTTTGTGTTCTGTGAAGTCATCTCACAGAGGTACAGCTTTCCCTTCAAGAAGCCTTTCCATGAGACAGTTCTTGTGGAATTGGCAAAGTGATATTTAGAAGCCCATAGGGGGCTAAGGTGAAAATGGAAATATCCTCAGATGAAATCTGGAAAGAAGCTTTCTGAGAAACTGCTTAGTGTTCTGTTAATTCATCTCACAGAGTTACATCTGTATTTCGTGGATCTCTTTGCTAGCCTTATTTCTGTGGAATCTGAGAACAGATATTTCGGATCCCTTGGAAGACTATAGGGCCAAAGGAAATATCCTCCGATAACAAAGAGAAAGAAGCTTTCTGAGAAACTACTTTGTGTTCTCTGAAATCATCTCACAGATTTACAGCTTTCCCCTAAAGAAGCCTTTCGCTAAGATAGTTCTTGTGGAATTGGCAAAGTGATATTTGGAAGCCCATAGAGGGCTATGGTGAAAAGGAAATATCCTCAGATGAAATCTGGAAAGAAGCTTATGAGAAACTGCTTAGTGTTCTGTTAATTCATCTCACAGAGTTACATCTGTATTTCGTGGATCTCCTTGCTAGCCTTATTTCTGTGGAATCTGAGAACAGATATTTCGGATCCCTTGGAAGACTATAGGGCCAAAGGAAATATCCTCCGATAACAAAGAGAAAGAAGCTTTCTGAGAAACTTCTTTGTGTTCTGTGAAATCATCTCACAGAGTTACAGCTTTCCCCTCAAGAAGCCTTTCGCTAAGACAGTTCTTCTGGAATTTGCAAAGTGATAATTGGAAGCCCATAGTGGGCTATGGTGAAAATGGAAATATCCTCAGATGAAATCTGGAAAGAAGCTTTCTGAGAAACTGCTTAGTGTTCTGTTAATTCGTCTCACAGAGTTACATCTGTATTTCGTGGATCTCTTTGCTAGCCTTATTACTGTGGAATCTGAGAACAGATATTTCGGATCACTTGGAAGACTATAGGGCCAAAGGAAATATCCTCCGATAACAAAGAGAAAGAAGCTTTCTGAGAAACTTCTTTGTGTTCTGTGAAATCATCTCACAGAGTTACAGCTTTCCCTTCAAGAAGCCTTTCGCTAAGACAGTTCTTCTGGAATTGGCAAAGTGATATTTGGAAGCCCATAGAGGGCTACGGTGAAAAAGGAAATATCCTCAGATGAAATCTGGAAAGAAGCTTTCTGAGAAACTGCTTAGTGTTCTGTTAATTCATGTCACAGAGTTACATCTGTATTTCGTGGATCTCTTTGCTAGCCTTATTTCTGTGGAATCTGAAAAGAGATATTTCGGATCTCTTTGAAAATATAGGGCCAAAGGAAATATCCTCCGATAAAAAAGAGAAAGAAGCTTTCTGAGAAACTTGTTTGTGTTCTGTGAAATCATCTCACAGAGTTACAGGTTTCGCCTCAAGAAGCCTTTCGCTAAGACAGTTCTTGTGGAATTGGCAAAGTGATATTTGGAAGCACATAGAGGGCTATGGTGAAAAAGGAAATACCCTCAGATGAAATCTGGAAAGAAGCTTTCTGAGAAACTGCTTAGTGTTCTGTAAATTCATCTCACAGAGTTACATCTGTATTTCGTGGATCTCTTTGCTAGCCTTATTTCTGTGGAATCTGAGAACAGATATTTCGGATCTCTTGGAAGACTATAGGGCCAAAGGAAATATCCTCCGATAACAAAGAGAAAGAAGCTTTCTGAGAAACTACTTTGTGTTCTGTGAAATCATCTCACAGAGTTACAGCTTTCCCTTCAAGAAGCCTTTCGCTAAGACAGTTCTTCTGGAATTGGCAAAGTAATATTTGGAAGCCCATAGAGGGCTATTTTGAAAAAGGAAATATCCTCAGATGAAATCTGGAAAGAAGCTTTCTGAGAAACTGCTTAGTGTTCTGTTAATTCATGTCACAGAGTTACATCTGTATTTCGTGGATCTCTTTGCTAGCCTTATTTCTGTGGAATCTGAGAACAGATATTACGGATCCCTTGGAAGACTATAGGGCCAAAGGAAATATCCTCCGATAACAAAGAGAAAGAAGCTTTCTGAGAAACTGCTTAGTGTTCTGCTAATTCATCTCACAGAGTTACATCTGTATTTCGTGGATCTCTTTGCTAGCCTTATTTCTGTGGAATCTGAGAAGAGATATTTCGGATCCCTTGGAAGACTATAGGGCCAAAGGAAATATCCTCCGATAACAAAGAGAAAGAAGCTTTCTGAGAAACTTCTTTGTGTTCTGTGAAATCATCTCACACAGTTACAGTTTTCGCCTCAAGAAGCCTTTCGCTAAGACAGTTCTTGTGGAATTGGCAAAGTGATATTTGAGAGCCCATAGGGGGCTATGGTGAAAAAGGAAATATCCTCAGATGAAATCTGGAAAGAAGCTTTCTGAGAAACTGCTTAGTGTTCTGTTAATTCATCTCACAGAGTTACATCTGCATTTCGTGCATCTCTTTGCTAGCCTTATTTCTGTGGAATCTGAGAACATATATTTCCGATCCCTTTGAAGACTATGGGGCCAAAGGAAATATCCTCCGATAACAAAGAGAAAGAAGCTTTCTGAGAAACTTCTTTGTGTTCTGTGAAATCATCTCACAGAGTTACAGCTTTCCCCTCAAGAAGCCTTTCGCTAAGACAGTTCTTGTGGAATTGGCAAAGTGATATTTGGAAGCCCATAGAGGGCTATGGGGAAAAAGGAAATATCCTCAGATGAAATCTGGAAAGAAGCTTTCTGAGAAACTGCTTAATGTTCTCTTAATTCATCTCACAGAGTTACATCTGTATTTCGTGGATCTCTTTGCTAGCCTTATTTCTGTGGAATCTGAGAAGAGATATTTCGGACCCCTTTGAAAATATAGGGCCAAAGGAAATATCCTCCGATAAAAAAGAGAAAGAAGCTTTCTGAGAAACTTCTTTGTGTTCTGTGAAATCATCTCACAGAGTTACAGGTTTCGCCTCAAGAAGCCTTTCGCTAAGACAGTTCTTGTGGAATTGGCAAAGTGATATTTGGAAGCACATAGAGGGCTATGGTGAAAAACGAAATACCCTCAGATGAAATCTGGAAAGAAGTTTTCTGAGAAACTGCTTAGTGTGCTGTTAATTAATCTCACAGAGTTACATCTGTATTTCGTGGATCTCTTTGCTAGCCTTATTTCTGTGGAATCTGAGAACTGATATTTCGGATCCCTTTGAAGACTATAGGGCCAAAGGAAATATGCTCCGATAACAAAGAGAAAGAAGCTTTCTGAGAAACTTCTTTGTGTTCTGTGAAATCATCTCACAGAGTTACAGCTTTCCCCTCAAGAAGTCATTCGCTAAGACAGTTCTTGTGGAATTGCCAAAGTGATATTTGGAAGCCCATAGTGGGCTATGGTGAAAATGGAAATATCTTCAGATGAAAACTGGAAAGAAGCTTTCTGAGAAACTGCTTAGTGTTCTGTTAATTCATCTCACAGAGGAACATCTGTATGTCGGGGATCTCTTTGCTAGTCTTATTTCTGTGGAATCTGAGAACAGATATTTCGGATCCCTTGGAAGACTATAGGGCCAAAGGAAATATCCTCCCATAACAAAGATAAAGAAGCTTTCTGAGAAACTTCTTTGTGTTCTGTGAAATCATCTCACAGAGTTACAGGTTTCCCTTGAAGAAGCCTTTCACTCAGACAGTTCTTGTGGAATTGGCAAAGTGATATTTGGAAGCCCATAGAGGGCTATGGTGAAAAAGGAAATATCCTCAGATGAAATGTGGAAAGAAGCTTTCTGAGAAACTGCTTAGTGTTCTGTTAATTCATCTCACAGAGTTACATCTGTATTTCGTGTATCTCTTTGCTTGCCTTATTTCTGTGGAATCTGAGAACAGATATTTCGGATCCCTTGGAAGACTATAGGGCCAAAGGAAATATCCTCCGATAACAAAGAGAAAGAAGCTTTCTGAGAAATTTCTTTGTGTTCTGTGAAATCATCTCACAGAGTTACACCTTTCCCCTCAAGAAGCCTTTCGCTGAGACAGTTCTTGTGGAATTGGCAAAGTGATATTTGGAAGCCCATAGAGGGCTATGGTGAAAATGGAAATATCCTCAGATGAAATCTGGAAAGAAGCTTTCTGAGACACTGCTTAGTGTTCTGTTAATTCATCTCACAGAGTTACATCTGTATTTCGTGGATCTCTTTGCTAGCCTTATTTCTGTGGAATCTGAGAACAGATATTTCGGATCCCTTGGAAGACTATAGGGTCAAAGGGAATATCCTCCAATAACAAAGAGAAAGAAGCTTTCTGAGAAACTACTTTGTGTTCTCTGAAATCATCTCACAGACTTACAGCTTTCCCCTCAAGAAGCCTTTCGCTAAGATAGTTCTTGTGGAATTGGCAAAGTGATATTTGGAAGCCCATAGAGGGCTATGGTGAAAAGGAAATATCCTCAGATGGAATCTGGAAAGAAGCTTATGAGAAACTGCTTAGTGTTCTGTTAATTCATCTCACAGAGTTACATCTGTATTTCGTGGATCTCTTTGCTAGCCTTATTTCTGTGGAATCTGAGAACAGATATTTCGGATCCCTTGGAAGACTATAGGGCCAAAGGAAATATCCTCCGATAACAAAGAGAAAGAAGCTTTCTGAGAAACATCTTTGTATTCTGTGAAATCATCTCACAGAGTTACAGCTTTCCCCTCAAGAAACCTTTCGGTAAGACAGTTCTTCTGGAATTTGCAAAGTGATAATTGGAAGCCCATAGTGGGCTATGGTGAAAATGGAAATATCCTCAGATGAAATCTGGAAAGAAGCTTTCTGAGAAACTGCTTAGTGTTCTGTTAATTCATCTCACAGAGTTACATGTGTATTTCGTGGATCTCTTTGCGAGCCTTATTTCTGTGGAATCTGAGAACAGATATTTCGGATCACTTGGAAGACTATAGGGCCAAAGGAAATATCCTCCGATAACAAAGAGAAAGAAGCTTTCTGAGAAACTACTTTGTTTTCTGTGAAATCATCTCACAGAGTTACAGCTTTCCCTTCAAGAAGCCTTTCCCTAAGACAGTTCTTCTGGAATTGGCAACGTGATATTTGGAAGGCCATAGAGGGCTATGGTGAAAAAGGAAATATCCTCAGATGAAATCTGGAAAGAAGCTTTCTGAGAAACTTCTTAGTGTTCTGTTAATTCATGTCACAGAGTTACATCTGTATTTCGTGGATCTCTTTGCTAGCCTTTTTTCTGTGGAATATGAGAACAGATATTACGGATCCCTTGGAAGACTATAGGGCCAAAGGAAATATCCTCCGATAACAAAGAGAAAGAAGCTTTCTGAGAAACTGCTTAGTGTTCTGTTAATTCATCTCACAGAGTTACATCTGTATTTCGTGGATCTCTTTGCTAGCCTTATTTCTGTGGAATCTGAGAACAGATATTTCGGATCCCTTGGAAGACTATAGGGCCAAAGGAAATATCCTCCGATAACAAAGAGAAAGAAGCTTTCTGAGAAACTTCTTTGTGTTCTGTGAAATCATCTCACAGAGTTACAGCATTCCCCTCAAGAAGCCTTTGGCTAAGACAGTTCTTCTGGAATTGGCAAAGTGATATTTGGAAGCCCATAGAGGGCTACGGTTAAAAAGGAAATATCCTCAGATGAAATCTGGAAAGAAGCTTTCTGAAAAACTGCTTAGTGTTCTGTTAATTCATCTCACGGAGTTACATCTGTATTTCGTGGATCTCTTTGCTAGCCTTCTTTCTGTGCAATCTCAGAATAGATATGTAGGATCCCTTTGAAAACTATAGGGCCAAAGGAAATATCCTCTGATAACAAAGAGAAAGAAGCTTTCTGAGAAACTTCTTTGTGTTCTGTGAAATCATCTCACAGAGTCACAGCTTTCCGATCAGGAAGCCTTTCGCTGAGACAGTTCTTGTGGAATTGGCAAAGTGATATATGGAAACCCATAGAGGGCTATGTTGAAAATGGAAATATCCTCAGATGAAACCTGGAAAGAAGCTTTCTGAGAAACTGCTTAGTGTTCTGTTAATTCATCTCACAGAGTTACATCTGTATTTCGTGGATCTCTTTGCTAGCCTTATTTCTGTGGAATCTGAGAACAGATATTTCGGATCCCTTGGAAGACTATAGGGCCAAAGGAAATATCCTCCGATAACAAAGAGAAAGAAGCTTTCTGAGAAACTTCTTTGTGTTCTCTGAAATTATCTCACAGATTTACAGCTTTCCCCTCAAGAAGCCTTTCGCTAAGACAGTTCTTGTGGAATTGGCAAAGTGATATTTGGAAGCCCATAGAGGGCTACGGTGAAAAAGGAAATATCCTCAGATGAAATCTGGAAAGAAGCTTCTGAGAAACTGCTTAGTGTTCTGTTAATTCATCTCACAGAGTTACATCTGTATTTCGTGGATCTCTTTGCTAGCCTGATTTCTGTGGAATCTGAGAACAGATATTTCGGATCCCTTGGAAGACTATAGGGCCAAAGGAATTATCCTCCGATAACAAAAAGAAAGAAGGTTTCGGAGAAACTTCTTTGTGTTCTGTGAAATCATCTCACAGAGGTACAGCTTTCCCCTCAAGAAGCCTTTCGCTAAGACAGTACTTCTGGAATTTGCAAAGTGATAATTGGAAGCCCATAGTGGGCTATGGTGAAAATGGAAATATCCTCAGATGAAATCTGGAAAGAAGCTTTCTGAGAAACTGCTTAGTGTTCTGTTAATTCATCTCAAAGAGTTACATCTGTATTTCGTGGATCTCTTTGCTAGCCTTATTTCTGTGGAATCTGAGAACAGATATTTCGGATCCCTTGGAAGACTATAGGGCCAAAGGAAATATCCTCCGATAACAAAGAGAAAGAAGCTTTCTGAGAAACTTCTTTGTGTTCTGTGAAATCATCTCACAGAGTTACAGCTTTCCCTTCAAGAAGCCTTTCGCTAAGACAGTTCTTCTGGAATTGGCAAAGTGATATTTGGAAACCCATAGAGGGCTATGGTGAAAAAGGAAATATCCTCAGATGAAATCTGGAAAGAAGCTTTCTGAGAAACTGCTTAGTGTTCTGTTAATACATCTCACAGAGTTACATTTGTATTTCGTGGATTTCTTTGCTAGCCTTTTTTCTGTGGAATCTGAGAACAGATATTACGGATCCCTTGGAAGACTATAGGGCCAAAGGAAATATCCTCCGATAACAAAGAGAAAGAAGCTTTCTGAGAAACTGCTTAGTGTTCTGTTAATTCATCTCACAGAGTTACATCTGTATTTCGTGGATCTCTTTGCTAGCCTTATTTCTGTGGAATCTGAGAACAGATATTTCGGATCCCTTGGAACACTATAGGGCCAAAGGAAATATCCTCCGATAACAAAGAGAAAGAAGCTTTCTGAGAAACTTCTTTGTGTTCTGTGAAATCATCTCACAGAGTTACAGCTTTACCCTCAAGAAGCCTTTCGCTAAGACAGTTCTTCTGGAATTGGCAAAGTGATATTTGGAAGCCCATAGAGGGCTACGGTTAAAAAGGAAATATCCTCAGATGAAATCTGGAAAGAAGCTTTCTGAGAAACTGCTTAGTGTTCTGTTAATTCATCTCACGGAGTTACATCTGTATTTCGTGGATCTCTTTGCTAGCCTTATTTCTGTGCAATCTGAGAACAGATATGTAGGATCCCTTTGAAAACTATAAGCCAAAGGTAATATCCTCTGATAACAAAGAGAAAGAAGCTTTCTGAGAAACTTCTTTGTGTTCTGTGAAATCATCTCACAGAGTTACAGCTTTCCAATCAGGAAGCCTTTCACTAAGACAGTACTTCTGGAATTGGCAAAGTGATATTTGGAAGCCCATAGAGGTCTATGGTGAAAAAGGAAATATCCTCAGATGAAATCTGGAAAGAAGCTTTCTGAGAAACTGCTTTGTGTTCTGTTAATTCATCTCACAGAGTTACATCGGTATTTCGTGGATCTCTTTGCTAGCCTTATTTCTCTGGAATCTGAGAACAGATATTTCGGATCCCTTGGAAGACTATAGGGCCAAAGGAAATATCCTCCGATAACAAAGAGAAAGAAGCTTTCTGAGAAACTGCTTAGTGTTCTGTTAATTCATCTCACAGAGGTACATCTGTATTTTGTGGATCTCTTTGCTAGCCTTATTTCTGTGGAATCTGAGAACAGATATTTCGGTTCCCTTGGAAGAATATAGGGCCAAAGGAAATATCCTCCGATAACAAAGAGAAAGAAGCTTTCTGAGAAACTTCTTTGTGTTCTGTGAAATCATCTCACAGAGTTACAGCTTTCCCCTCAAGAAGCCTTTCGCTAAGACAGTTCTTCTGGAATTGGCAAAGTGATATTTGGAAGCCCATAGACGTCTACGGTTAAAAAGGAAATATCCTCAGATGAAATCTGGAAAGAAGCTTTCTGAGAAACTGCTTAGTGTTCTGTTAATTCCTCTCACGGAGTTACATCTGTATTTCGTGGATCTCTTTGCTAGCCTTATTTCTGTGCAATCTGAGAACAGATATGTACGATCCCTTTGAAAACTATAGGGCCAAAGGAAATATCCTCTGATAACAAAGAGAAAGAAGCTTTCTGAGAAACTTCTTTGTGTTCTGTGAAATCATCTCACAGAGTTACAGCTTTCCAATCAGGAACCCTTTCGCTAAGACATTTCTTCTGGAATTGGCAAAGTGATATTTGGAAGCCCATAGAGGGCTATGGTGAAAATGGAAATATCCTCAGATGAAATCTGGAAAGAAGCTTTCTGAGAAACTGCTTAGTGTTCTGTTAATTCATGTCACAGAGTTACATCTGTATCTCGTGGATCTCTTTGCTAGCCTTATTTCTGTGGAATCTGAGAACAGATATTTCAGATCCATTTGAAGACTATAGGGCCAAAGGAAATATCCTCCGGTAACAAAGAGAAAGAAGCTTTCTGAGAAACTTCTTTGTGTTCCGTGAAATCATCTCACAGAGTTACAGCGTTCCCCTCAAGAAGCCTTTCGATAAGAGAGTTCTTGTGGTATTGGCAAAGTGATATTTGGAAGCCCAGAGAGGGCTATGTTGAAAAAGGAAATATCCTCAGATGAAATCTGGATAGAAGCTTTCTGAGAAACTGCTTAGTGTTCTGTTAATTCATCTCACAGAGTTACATCTGTATTTCGTGGATCTCTTTGCTAGCCTTATTACTGTGGAATCTGAGAACAGATATTTCGGATCCCTTTGAAAACTATAGGGCCAAAGGAAATATCCTAAGATAAGAAAGAGAAGGAAGCTTTCTGAGGAACTTCTTTCTGTTCTGTGAAATCATCTCACAGAGTTACAGCTTTCGCCTCAAAAAGACTTTCGCTAAGACAGTTCTTGTGGAATTGGCAAAGTGATATTTGGAAGCCCATAGAGGGCTATGGTGAAAAAGGAAATACCCTAGATGAAATCTGGAAAGAAGCTTTCTGAGAAACTGCTTAGTGTTCTGTAAATTCATCTCACAGAGTTACATCTGTATTTCGTGGATCTCTTTGCTAGCCTTATTTCTGTGGAATCTGAGAACAGATATTTCGGATCCCTTTGAAGACTATAGGGCCAAAGGAAATATCGTCCCATAACAAAGAGAAAGAAGCTTTCTGAGAAACTTCTTTGTGTTCTGTGAAATCATCTCACAGAGTTACAGCTTTCCCCTCAAGAAGCCTTTCGCTAAGACAGTTCTTGTGGAATTGGCAAAGTGATATTGGAAGCCCATAGAGGGCTATGGTGAAAAAGGAAATATCCTCAGATGAAATCTGGAAAGAAGCTTTCTGAAAAACTGCTTAGTGTTCTGTTAATTCATCTCACAGAGTTACATCTGTATTTCGTGGATCTCTTTGCTAGCCTTATTTCTGTGGAATCTGAGAACAGATATTTCGGATCCCTTGGAAGACTATAGGGTCAAAGGGAATATCCTCCAATAACAAAGAGAAAGAAGCTTTCTGAGAAACTACTTTGTGTTCTCTGAAATCATCTCACAGACTTACAGCTTTCCCCTCAAGAAGCCTTTCGCTAAGACAGTTCTTGTGGAATTGGCAAAGTGATATTTGGAAGCCCATAGAGGGCTACGGTGAAAAAGGAAATATCCTCAGATGAAATCTGGAAAGAAGCTTTCTGAGAAACTGCTTAGTGTTCTGTTAATTCATCTCACAGAGTTACATCTGTATTTCGTGGATCTCTTTGCTAGCCTTATTTCTGTGGAATCTGAGAACAGATATTTCGGATCCCTGGGAAGACTATAGGGCCAAAGGAAATATCCTCCGATAACAAAGAGAAAGAAGCTTTCTGAGAAACTGCTTAGTGTTCTGTTAATTCATCTCACAGAGTTACATCTGTATTTCGTGGATCTCTTTGCTAGCCTTTTTTCTGTGAAATATGAGAACAGATATTACGGATCCCTTGGAAGACTATAGGGCCAAAGGAAATATCCTCCGATAACAAAGAGAAAGAAGCTTTCTGAGAAACTGCTTGGTGTTCTGTTAATTCATCTCACGGAGTTACATCTGTATTTCGTGGATCTCTTTGCTAGCCTTATTTCTGTGCAATCTCAGAATAGATATGTAGGATCCCTTTGAAAACTATAGGGCCAAAGGAAATATCCTCTGATAACAAAGAGAAAGAAGCTTTCTGAGAAACTTCTTTGTGTTCTGTGAAATCATCTCACAGAGTCACAGCTTTCCAATCAGGAAGCCTTTCGCTGAGACAGTTCTTGTGGAATTGGCAAAGTGATATATGGAAGCCCATAGAGGGCTATGGTGAAAATGGAAATATCCTCAGATGAAACCTGGAAAGAAGCGTTCTGAGAAACTGCTTAGTGTTCTGTTAATTCATCTCACAGAGTTACATCTGTATTTCGTGGATCTCTTTGCTAGCCTTATTTCTGTGGAATCTGAGAACAGATATTTCGGATCCCTTGGAAGACTATAGGGCCAAAGGAAATATCCTCCGATAACAAAGAGAAAGATGCTTTCTCAGAAACTTCTTTGTGTTCTCTGAAATTATCTCACAGATTTACAGCTTTCCCCTCAAGAAGCCTTTCGCTAAGACAGTTCTTGTGGAATTGGCAAAGTGATATTTGGAAGCCCATAGAGGGCTATGGTGAAAAAGGAAATATCCTCAGATGAAATCTGGAAAGAAGCTTCTGAGAAACTGCTTAGTGTTCTGTTAATTCATCTCACAGAGTTACATCTGTATTTCGTGGATCTCTTTGCTAGCCTTATTTCTGTGAAATCTGAGAACAGATATTTCGGATCCCTTGGAAGACTATAGGGCCAAAGGAAATATCCTCCGATAACAAAAAGAAAGAAGGTTTCGGAGAAACTTCTTTGTGTTCTGTGAAATCATCTCACAGAGGTACAGTTTTCCCCTCAAGAAGCCTTTCGCTAAGACAGTACTTCTGGAATTTGCAAAGTGATAATTGGAAGCCCATAGTGGGCTATGGTGAAAAAGGAAATATCCTCAGATGAAATCTGGAAAGAAGCTTTCTGAGAAACTGCTTAGTGTTCTGTTAATTCATCTCAAAGAGTTACATCTGTATATCGTGGATCTCTTTGCTAGCCTTATTTCTGTGGAATCTGAGAACAGATATTTCGGATCCCTTGGAAGACTATAGGGCCAAAGGAAATATCCTCCGATAACAAAGAGAAAGAAGCTTTCTGAGAAACTTCTTTCTGTTCTGTGAAATCATCTCACAGAGTTACAGCTTTCCCTTCAAGAAGCCTTTCGCTAAGACAGTTCTTCTGGAATTGGCAAAGTGATATTTGGAAACCCATAGAGGGCTATGGTGAAAAAGGAAATATCCTCAGATGAAATCTGGAAAGAAGCTTTCTGAGAAACTGCTTAGTGTTCTGTTAATACATCTCACAGAGTTACATCTGTATTTCGTGGATTTCTTTGCTAGCCTTATTTCTGTGGAATCTGAGAACAGATATTTCGGATCCCTTGGAAGACTATAGGGCCAAAGGAAATATCCTCCGATAACAAAGAGAAAGAAGCTTTCTGAGAAACTGCTTAGTGTTCTGTTAATTCATCTCACAGAGTTACATCTGTATTTCGTGGATCTCTTTTCTAGCCTTATTTCTGTGCAATCTGAGAACAGATATGTAGGATCCCTTTGAAAACTATAAGCCAAAGGAAATATCCTCTGATAACAAAGAGAAAGAAGCTTTCTGAGAAAATTCTTTGTGTTCTGTGAAATCATCTCACAGAGTTACAGCTTTCCAATCAGGAAGCCTTTCACTAAGACAGTTCTTCTGGAATTGGCAAAGTGATATTTGGAAGCCCATAGAGGTCTATGGTGAAAAAGGAAATATCCTCAGATGAAATCTGGAAAGAAGCTTTCTGAGAAACTACTTAGTGTTCTGTTAATTCATCTCACAGAGTTACATCTGTATTTCGTGGATCTCTTTGCTAGCCTTATTTCTGTGGAATCTGAGAACAGATATTTCGGATCCCTTGGAAGACTATAGGGCCAAAGGAAATATCCTCCGATAACAAAGAGAACGAAGCTTTCTGAGAAACTGCTTAGTGTTCTGATAATTCATCTCACAGAGTTACATCTGTATTTTGTGGATCTCTTTGCTAGCCTTATTTCTGTGGAATCTGAGAA
This sequence comes from Macaca mulatta, assembly GCF_049350105.2. Lineage (NCBI taxonomy): Eukaryota > Metazoa > Chordata > Mammalia > Primates > Cercopithecidae > Macaca > Macaca mulatta. Next base: position 33,897,923 of record NC_133418.1, read on the forward strand.
CAGATATTTCGGATCCCTTGGAAGACTATAGGGCCAAAGGAAATATCCTCCGATAACAAAGAGAAAGATGCTTTCTGAGAAACTTCTTTGTGTTCTCTGAAATTATCTCACAGATTTACAGCTTTCCCCTCAAGAATCCTTTCGCTAAGATAGTTCTTGTGGAATTGGCAAAGTGATATTTGGAAGCCTATAGAGGGCTACGGTGAAAAATGAAATATCCTCAGATGAAATCTGGAAAGAAGCTTCTGAGGAACTGCTTAGTGTACTGTTAATTCATCTCACAGAGTTACATCTGTATTTCGTGGATCTCTTTGCTAGCCTTATTTCTGTGAAACCTGAGAACAGATATTTCGGATCCCTTGGAAGACTATAGGGCCAAAGGAAATATCCTCCGATAACAAAAAGAAAGAAGGTTTCGGAGAAACTTCTTTGTGTTCTGTGAAATCATCTCACAGAGGTACAGCTTTCCCCTCAAGAAGCCTTTCGCTAAGACAGTACTTCTAGAATTTGCAAAGTTATAATTGGAAGCCCATAGTGGGCTGTGGTGAAAATGGAAATATCCTCAGATGAAATCTGGAAAGAAGCTTTCTGAGAAACTGCTTAGTGTTCTGTTAATTCATCTCACAGAGTTACATCTGTATTTCGTGGATCTCTTTGCTAGCCTTATTTCTGTGGAATCTGAGAACAGATATTTCGGATCCCTTGGAAGACTATAGGGCCAAAGGAAATATCCTCCGATAACAAAGAGAAAGAAGCTTTCTGAGAAACTTCTTTGTGTTCTGTGAAATCATCTCACAGAGTTACAGCTTTCCCCTCAAGAAGTCATTCGCAAAGACAGTTCTTGTGGAATTGCCAAAGTGATATTTGGAAGCCCATAGTGGGCTATGGTGAAAATGGAAATATACTCAGATGAAAACTGGAAAGAAGCTTTCTGAGAAACTGCTTAGTGTTCTGTTAATTCATCTCACAGAGGAACATCTGTATTTCGGGGATCTCTTTGCTAGTCTTATTTCTGTGGAATCTGAGAACAGATATTTCGGATCCCTTGGAAGACTATAGTACCAAAGGAAATATTCTCCGATAACAAAGGGAAAGAAGCTTTCTGAGAAACTTCTTTGTGTTCTGTGAAATCATCTCACAGAGTTACAGGTTTCCCCTCAAGAAGCCTTTCACTCAGACAGTTCTTGTGGAATTGGCAAAGTGATATTTGGAAGCCCATAGAGGGCTATGGTGAAAAAGGAAATATCCTCAGATGAAATGTGGAAAGAAGCTTTCTGAGAAACTGCTTAGTGTTCTGTTAATTCATCTCACAGAGTTACATCTGTATTTTGTGGATCTCTTTGCTAGCCTTATTTCTGTGGAATCTGAGAACAGATATTTCGGTTCCCTTGGAAGACTATAGGGCCAAAGGAAATATCCTCCGATAACAAAGAGAAAGAAGCTTTCTGAGAAACTTCTTTGTGTTCTGTGAAATCATCTCACAGAGTTACAGCTTTCCCCTCAAGAAGCCTTTCGCTAAGACAGTTCTTCTGGAATTGGCAAAGTGATATTTGGAAGCCCATAGAGGTCTACGGTTAAAAAGGAAATATCCTCAGATGAAATCTGGAAAGAAGCTTTCTGAGAAACTGCTTAGTGTTCTGTTAATTCCTCTCACGGAGTTACATCTGTATTTCGTGGATCTCTTTGCTAGCCTTATTTCTGTGCAATCTGAGAACAGATATGTACGATCCCTTTGAAAACTATAGGGCCAAAGGAAATATCCTCTGATAACAAAGAGAAAGAAGCTTTCTGAGAAACTTCTTTGTGTTCTGTGAAATCATCTCACAGAGTTACAGCTTTCCAATCAGGAAGCCTTTCGCTAAGACATTTCTTCTGGAATTGGCAAAGTGATATTTGGAAGCCTATAGAGGGCTATGGTGAAAATGGAAATATCCTCAGATGAAACCTGGAAAGAAGCTTTCTGAGAAACTGCTTAGTGTTCTGTTAATTCATGTCACAGAGTTACATCTGTATCTCGTGGATCTCTTTGCTAGCCTTATTTCTGTGGAATCTGAGAACAGATATTTCAGATCCATTTGAAGACTATAGGGCCAAAGGAAATATCCTCCGATAACAAAGAGAAAGAAGCTTTCTGAGAAACTTCTTTGTGTTCCGTGAAATCATCTCACAGAGTTACAGCGTTCCCCTCAAGAAGCCTTTCGATAAGACAGTTCTTGTGGTATTGGCAAAGTGATATTTGGAAGCCCATAGAGGGCTATGTTGAAAAAGGAAATATCCTCAGATGAAATCTGGATAGAAGCTTTCTGAGAAACTGCTTAGTGTTCTGTTAATTCATCTCACAGAGTTACATCTGTATTTCGTGGATCTCTTTGCTAGCCTTATTACTGTGGAATCTGAGAACAGATATTTCGGATCCCTTTGAAAACTATAGGGCCAAAGGAAATATCCTAAGATAAGAAAGAGAAGGAAGCTTTCTGAGGAACTTCTTTCTGTTCTGTGAAATCATCTCACAGAGTTACAGCATTCGCCTCAAAAAGACTTTCGCTAAGACAGTTCTTGTGGAATTGGCAAAGTGATATTTGGAAGCCCATAGAAGGCTATGGTGAAAAAGGAAATACCCTAGATGAAATCTGGAAAGAAGCTTTCTGAGAAACTGCTTAGTGTTCTGTAAATTCATCTCACAGAGTTACATCTGTATTTCGTGGTTCTCTTTGCTAGCCTTATTTCTGTGGAATCTGAGAACAGATATTTCGGATCCCTTTGAAGACTATAGGGCCAAAGGAAATATCGTCCCATAACAAAGAGAAAGAAGCTTTCTGAGAAACTTCTTTGTGTTCTGTGAAATCATCTCACAGAGTTACAGCTTTCCCCTCAAGAAGCCTTTCGCTAAGACAGTTATTGTGGAATTGGCAAAGTGATATTGGAAGCCCATAGAGGACTATGGTGGAAAAGGAAATATCCTAAGAAGAAATCTTTAAAGAAGCTTTCGGAGAAACTGCTTAGTGTTCTGTTAATTCATCTCACAGAGTTACATCTGTATTTCGTGGATCTCTTTGCTGGCCTTATTACTGTGGAATCTGAGAACAGATATTTCGGATCCCTTGGAAGACTATAGGGCCAAAGGAAATATCCTCCGATAACAAAGAGAAAGAAGCTTTCTGAGAAACTACTTTGTGTTCTGTGAAATCATCTCACAGAGTTACAGCTTTCCAATCAGGAAGCCTTTCGCTAAGACAGTTCTTCTGGAATTGGCAAAGTGATATTTGGAAGCCCATAGAGCGCTACGGTGAAAAAGGAAATATCCTCAGATGAAATCTGGAAAGAAGCTTTCTGAGAAACTGCTTAGTGTTCTGTTAATTCATCTCACAGAGTTACATCTGTATTTCGTGGATCTCTTTGCTAGCCTTATTTCTGTGGAATCTGAGAACAGATATTTGGGATCCCTTGGAAGACTATAGGGCCAAAGGAAATATCCTCCGATAACAAAGAGAAAGAAGCTTTCTGAGAAACTGCTTAGTGTTCTGTTAATTCATCTCACAGAGTTACATCTGTATTTTGTAGATCTCTTTGCTAGCCTTATTTCTGTGGAATCTGAGAACAGATATTTCGGTTCCCTTGGAAGACTATAGGGCCAAAGGAAATATCCTCCGATAACAAAGAGAAAGAAGCTTTCTGAGAAACTTCTTTGTGTTCTGTGAAATCATCTCACAGAGTTACAGCTTTCCCCTCAAGAAGCCTTTCGCTAAGTCAGTTCTTCTGGAATTGGCAAAGTGATATTTGGAAGCCCATAGAAGTCTACGGTTAAAAAGGAAATATCCTCAGATGAAATCTGGAAAGAAGCTTTCTGAGAAACTGCTTAGTGTTCTGTTAATTCCTCTCACGGAGTTACATCTGTATTTCGTGGATCTCTTTGCTAGCCTTATTTCTGTGCAATCTGAGAACAGATATGTACGATCCCTTTGAAAACTATAGGGCCAAAGGAAATATCCTCTGATAACAAAGAGAAAGAAGCTTTATGAGAAACTTCTTTGTGTTCTGTGAAATCATCTCACAGAGTTACAGCTTTCCAATCAGGAAGCCTTTCGCTAAGACATTTCTTCTGGAATTGGCAAAGTGATATTTGGAAGCCCATAGAGGGCTATGGTGAAAATGGAAATATCCTCAGATGAAATCTGGAAAGAAGCTTTCTGAGAAACTGCTTAGTGTTCTGTTAATTCATGTCACAGAGTTACATCTGTATCTCGTGGATCTCTTTGCTAGCCTTATTTCTGTGGAATCTGAGAACAGATATTTCAGATCCATTTGAAGACTATAGGGCCAAAGGAAATATCCTCCGATAACAAAGAGAAAGAAGCTTTCTGAGAAACTTCTTTGTGTTCCGTGAAATCATCTCACAGAGTTACAGCGTTCCCCTCAAGAAGCCTTTCGATAAGACAGTTCTTGTGGTATTGGCAAAGTGATATTTGGAAGCCCATAGAAGGCTATGTTGAAAAAGGAAATATCCTCAGATGAAATCTGGATAGAAGCTTTCTGAGAAACTGCTTAGTGTTCTGTTAATTCATCTAACAGAGTTACATCTGTATTTCGTGGATCTCTTTGCTAGCCTTATTACTGTGGAATCTGAGAACAGATATTTCGGATCCCATTGAAAACTATAGGGCCAAAGGAAATATCCTAAGATAAGAAAGAGAAGGAAGCTTTCTGAGGAACTTCTTTCTGTTCTGTGAAATCATCTCACAGAGTTACAGCTTTCGCCTCAAAAAGACTTTCGCTAAGACAGTTCTTGTGGAATTGGCAAAGTGATATTTGGAAGCCCATAGAGGGCTATGGTGAAAAAGGAAATACCCTAGATGAAATCTGGAAAGAAGCTTTCTGAGAAACTGCTTAGTGTTCTGTAAATTCATCTCACAGAGTTACATCTGTATTTCGTGGATCTCTTTGCTAGCCTTATTTCTGTGGAATCTGAGAACAGATATTTCGGATCCCTTTGAAGACTATAGGGCCAAAGGAAATATCGTCCCATAACAAAGAGAAAGAAGCTTTCTGAGAAACTTCTTTGTGTTCTGTGAAATCATCTCACAGAGTTACAGCTTTCCCCTCAAGAAGCCTTTCGCTAAGACAGTTCTTGTGGAATTGGCAAAGTGATATTGGAAGCCCATAGAGGGCTATGGTGAAAAAGGAAATATCCTCAGATGAAATCTGGAAAGAAGCTTTCTGAGAAACTGCTTAGTGTTCTGTTAATTCATCTCACAGAGTTACATCTGTTTTTCGTGGATCTCTTTGCTAGCCTTATTTCTGTGGAATCTGAGAAGAGATATTTCGGATCCCTTGGAAGACTATAGGGCCAAAGGAAATATCCTCCGATAACAAAGAGAAAGAAGCTTTCTGAGAAACTTCTTTGTGTTCTGTGAAATCATCTCACAGAGTTACAGCTTTCCCCTCAAGAAGCCTTTCGCTAAGACAGTTCTTGTGGAATTGGCAAAGTGATATTTGGAAGCACATAGAGGGCTATGGTGAAAAAGGAAATAGCCTCAGATGAAATCTGGAAAGAAGCTTTCTGAGAAACTGCTTAGTGTGCTGTTAATTAATCTCACAGAGTTACATCTGTATTTCGTGGATCTCTTTGCTAGCCTTATTTCTGTGGAATCTGAGAACTGATATTTCGGATCCCTTTGAAGACTATAGGGCCAAAGGAAATATGCTCCGATAACAAAGAGAAAGAAGCTTTCTGAGAAACTTCTTTGTGTTCTGTGAAATCATCTCACAGAGTTACAGCTTTCCCCTCAAGAAGTCATTCGCTAAGACAGTTCTTGTGGAATTGCCAAAGTGATATTTGGAAGCCCATAGTGGGCTATGGTGAAAATGGAAATATCCTCAGATGAAAACTGGAAAGAAGCTTTCTGAGAAACTGCTTAGTGTTCTGTTAATGCATCTCACAGAGGAACATCTGTATTTCGGGGATCTCTTTGCTTGCCTTATTTCTGTGGAATCTGAGAACAGATATTTCGGATCCCTTGGAAGACTATAGGGCCAAAGGAAATATCCTCCGATAACAAAGAGAAAGAAGCTTTCTGAGAAATTTCTTTGTGTTCTGTGAAATCATCTCACAGAGTTACCCCTTTCCCCTCAAGAAGCCTTTCGCTGAGACGGTTCTTGTGGAATTGGCAAAGTGATATTTGGAAGCCCATAGAGGGCTATGGTGAAAATGGAAATATCCTCAGATTAAATCTGGAAAGAAGCTTTCTGAGAAACTGCTTAGTGTTCTGTTAATTCATCTCACAGAGTTACATCTGTATCTCGTGGATCTCTTTGCTAGCCTTATTTCTGTGCTATCTGAGAATAGATATGTAGGATCCCTTTGAAAACTATAGGGCCAAAGGAAATATCCTCTGATAACAAAGAGAAAGAAGCTTTCTGAGAAACTTCTTTGTGTTCTGTGAAATCATCTCACAGAGTTACAGCTTTCCAATCAGGAAGCCTTTCGCTCAGACAGTTCTTGTGGAATTGGCAAAGTGATATATGGAAGCCCATAGAGGGCTATGGTGAAAATGGAAATATCCTCAGATGAAACCTGGAAAGAAGCTTTCTGAGAAACTGCTTAGTGTTCTGTTAATTCATCTCACAGAGTTACATCTGTATTTCGTGGATCTCTTTGCTAGCCTTATTTCTGTGGAATCTGAGAACAGATATTTCGGATCCCTAGGAAGACTATAGGGCCTAAGGAAATATCCTCCGATAACAAAGAGAAAGATGCTTTCTGAGAAACTTCTTTGTGTTCTCTGAAATTATCTCACAGATTTACAGCTTTCCCCTCAAGAAGCCTTTCGCTAAGACAGTTCTTGTGGAATTGGCAAAGTGATATTTGGAAGCCCATAGAGGGCTATGGTGAAAAAGGAAATATCCTCAGATGAAATCTGGAAAGAAGCTTCTGAGAAACTGCTTAGTGTTCTGTTAATTCATCTCACAGAGTTACATCTGTATTTCGTGGATCTCTTTGCTAGCCTTATTTCTGTGAAATCTGAGAACAGATATTTCGTATCCCTTGGAAGACTATAGGGCCAAAGGAAATATCCTCCGATAACAAAAAGAAAGAAGGTTTCGGAGAAACTTCTTTGTGTTCTGTGAAATCATCTCACAGAGTTACAGCTTTCCCCTCAAGAAGGCTTTCGCTAAGACAGTACTTCTGGAATTTGCAAAGTGATAATTGGAAGCCCATAGTGGGCTATGGTGAAAATGGAAATATCCTCAGATGAAATCTGGAAAGAAGCTTTCTGAGAAACTGCTTAGTGTTCTGTTAATTCATCTCAAAGAGTTACATCTGTATTTCGTGGATCTCTTTGCTAGCCTTATTTCTGTGGATTCTGAGAACAGATATTTCGGATCCCTTGGAAGACCATAGGGCCAAAGGAAATATCCTCCGATAACAAAGAGAAAGAAGCTTTCTGAGAAACTTCTTTGTGTTCTGTGAAATCATCTCACAGAGTTACAGCTTTCCCTTCAAGAAGCCTTTCGCTAAGACAGTTCTTCTGGAATTGGCAAAGTGATATTTGGAAACCCATAGAGGGCTATGGTGAAAAAGGAAATATCCTCAGATGAAATCTGGAAAGAAGCTTTCTGAGAAACTGCTTAGTGTTCTGTTAATACATCTCACAGAGTTACATCTGTATTTCGTGGATTTCTTTGCTAGCCTTATTTCTGTGGAATCTGAGAACAGATATTTCGGATCCCTTGGAAGACTATAGGGCCAAAGGAAATATCCTCCGATAACAAAGAGAAAGAAGCTTTCTGAGAAACTGCTTAGTGTTCTGTTAATTCATCTCACAGAGTTACATCTGTATTTCGTGGATCTCTTTGCTAGCCTTATTTCTGTGGATTCTGAGAACAGATATTTCGGATCCCTTGGAAGACCATAGGGCCAAAGGAAATATCCTCCGATAACAAAGAGAAAGAAGCTTTCTGAGAAACTTCTTTGTGTTCTGTGAAATCATCTCACAGAGTTACAGCTTTCCCCTCAAGAAGCCTTTCGCTAAGACAGTTCTTCTGGAATTGGCAAAGTGATATTTGGAAGCCCATAGAGGGCTACGGTTAAAAAGGAAATATCCTCAGATGAAATCTGGAAAGAAGCTTTCTGAGAAACTGCTTAGTGTTCTGTTAATTCATCTCACGGAGTTACATCTGTATTTCGTGGATCTCTTTGCTAGCCTTATTTCTGTGCAATCTGAGAACAGATATGTAGGATCCCTTTGAAAACTATAAGCCAAAGGAAATATCCTCTGATAACAAAGAGAAAGAAGCTTTCTGAGAAACTTCTTTGTGTTCTGTGAAATCATCTCACAGAGATACAGCTTTCCAATCAGGAAGCCTTTCGCTAAGACAGTTCTTCTGGAATTGGCAAAGTGATATTTGGAAGCCCATAGAGGGCTACGGTGAAAAAGGAAATATCCTCAGATGAAATCTGGAAAGAAGCTTTCTGGGAAGCTGCTTAGTGTTCTGTTAATTCATCTCACAGAGTTACATCTGTATTTCGTGGATCTCTTTGCTAGCCTTATTTCTGTGGAATCTGAGAACAGATATTTCGGATCCCTTGGAAGACTATAGGGCCAAAGGAAATATCCTCCGATAACAAAGAGAAAGAAGCTTTCTGAGAAACTGCTGAGTGTTCTGTTAATTCATCTCACAGAGTTACATCTGTATTTTGTGGATCTCTTTGCTAGCCTTATTTCTGTGGAATCTGAGAACAGATATTTCGGTTCCCTTGGAAGACTATAGGGCCAAAGGAAATATCCTCCGATAACAAAGAGAAAGAAGCTTTCTGAGAAACTTCTTTGTGTTCTGTGAAATCAGCTCACAGAGTTACAGCTTTCCCCTCAAGAAGCCTTTCGCTAAGACAGTTCTTCTGGAATTGGCAAAGTGATATTTGGAAGCCCATAGAGGTCTACGGTTAAAAAGGAAATATCCTCAGATGAAATCTGGAAAGAAGCTTTCTGAGAAACTGCTTAGTGTTCTGTTAATTCCTCTCACGGAGTTACATCTGTATTTCGTGGATCTCTTTGCTAGCCTTATTTCTGTGCAATCTGAGAACAGATATGTACGATCCCTTTGAAAACTATAGGGCCAAAGGAAATATCCTCTGATAACAAAGAGAAAGAAGCTTTCTGAGAAACTTCTTTGTGTTCTGTGAAATCATCTCACAGAGTTACAGCTTTCCAATCAGGAAGCCTTTCGCTAAGACATTTCTTCTGGAATTGGCAAAGTGATATTTGGAAGCCCATAGAGGGCTATGGTGAAAATGGAAATATCCTCAGATGAAATCTGGAAAGAAGCTTTCTGAGAAACTGCTTAGTGTTCTGTTAATTCATGTCACAGAGTTACATCTGTATCTCGTGGATCTCTTTGCTAGCCTTATTTCTTTGGAATCTGAGAACAGATATTTCAGATCCATTTGAAGACTATAGGGCCAAAGGAAATATCCTCCGATAACAAAGAGAAAGAAGCTTTCTGAGAAACTTCTTTGTGTTCTGTGAAATCATCTCACAGAGTTACAGCTTTCCCCTCAAGAAGCCTTTCGCTAAGACAGTTCTTCTGGAATTGGCAAAGTGATATTTGGAAGCCCATAGAGGTCTACGGTTAAAAAGGAAATATCCTCAGATGAAATCTGGAAAGAAGCTTTCTGAGAAACTGCTTAGTGTTCTGTTAATTCCTCTCACGGAGTTACATCTGTATTTCGTGGATCTCTTTGCTAGCCTTATTTCTGTGCAATCTGAGAACAGATATGTACGATCCCTTTGAAAACTATAGGGCCAAAGGAAATATCCTCTGATAACAAAGAGAAAGAAGCTTTCTGAGAAACTTCTTTGTGTTCTGTGAAATCATCTCACAGAGTTACAGCTTTCCAATCAGGAAGGCTTTCGCTAAGACATTTCTTCTGGAATTGGCAAAGTGATATTTGGAAGCCCATAGAGGGCTATGGTGAAAATGGAAATATCCTCAGATGAAATCTGGAAAGAAGCTTTCTGAGAAACTGCTTAGTGTTCTGTTAATTCATGTCACAGAGTTACATCTGTATCTCGTGGATCTCTTTGCTAGCCTTATTTCTTTGGAATCTGAGAACAGATATTTCAGATCCATTTGAAGACTATAGGGCCAAAGGAAATATCCTCCGATAACAAAGAGAAAGAAGCTTTCTGAGAAACTTCTTTGTGTTCCGTGAAATCATCTCACAGAGTTACAGCGTTCCCCTCAAGAAGCCTTTCGATAAGACAGTTCTTGTGGTATTGGCAAAGTGATATTTGGAAGCCCATAGAGGGCTATGTTGAAAAAGGAAATATCCTCAGATGAAATCTGGATAGAAGCTTTCTGAGAAACTGCTTAGTGTTCTGTTAATTCATCTCACAGAGTTACATCTGTATTTCGTGGATCTCTTTGCTAGCCTTATTACTGTGGAATCTGAGAACAGATATTTCGGATCCCTTTGAAAACTATGGGGCCAAAGGAAATATCCTAAGATAAGAAAGAGAAGGAAGCTTTCTGAGGAACTTCTTCCTGTTCTGTGAAATTATCTCACAGAGTTATAGCTTTCGCCTCAAAAAGACTTTCGCTAAGATAGTTCTTGTGGAATTGGCAAAGTGATATTTGGAAGGCCCTAGAGGGCTATGGTGAAAAAGGAAATACCCTAGATGAAATCTGGAAAGAAGCTTTCTGAGAAACTGCTTAGTGTTCTGTAAATTCATCTCACAGAGTTACATCTGTATTTCGTGGATCTCTTTGCTAGCCTTATTTCTGTGGAATCTGAGAACAGATATTTCGGATCCCTTTGAAGACTATAGGGCCAAAGGAAATATCCTCCGATAACAAAGAGAAAGAAGCTTTCTGAGAAACTTCTTTGTGTTCTGTGAAATCATCTCACAGAGTTACAGCTTTCCCCTCAAGAAGCCTTTCGCTAAGACAGTTCTTGTGGAATTGGCAAAGTGATATTTGGAAGCACATAGAGGGCTATGGTGAAAAAGGAAATACCCTCAGATGAAATCTGGAAAGAAGCTTTCTGAGAAACTGCTTAGTGTGCTGTTAATTAATCTCACAGAGTTACATCTGTATTTCGTGGATCTCTTTGCTAGCCTTATTTCTGTGGAATCTGAGAACTGATATTTCGGATCCCTTTGAAGACTATAGGGCCAAAGGAAATATGCTCCGATAACAAAGAGAAAGAAGCTTTCTGAGAAACTTCTTTGTGTTCTGTGCAATCATCTCACAGAGTTACAGCTTTCCCCTCAAGAAGTCATTCGCTAAGACAGTTCTTGTGGAATTGCCAAAGTGATATTTGGAAGCCCATAGTGGGCTATGGTGAAAATGGAAATATCCTCAGATGAAAACTGGAAAGAAGCTTTCTGAGAAACTGCTTAGTGTTCTGTTAATGCATCTCACAGAGGAACATCTGTATTTCGGGGATCTCTTTGCTTGCCTTATTTCTGTGGAATCTGAGAACAGATATTTCGGATCCCTTGGAAGACTATAGGGCCAAAGGAAATATCCTCCGATAACAAAGAGAAAGAAGCTTTCTGAGAAATTTCTTTGTGTTCTGTGAAATCATCTCACAGAGTTACCCCTTTCCCCTCAAGAAGCCTTTCGCTGAGACGGTTCTTGTGGAATTGGCAAAGTGATATTTGGAAGCCCATAGAGGGCTATGGTGAAAATGGAAATATCCTCAGATTAAATCTGGAAAGAAGCTTTCTGAGAAACTGCTTAGTGTTCTGTTAATTCATCTCACAGAGTTACATCTGTATCTCGTGGATCTCTTTGCTAGCCTTATTTCTGTGCTATCTGAGAATAGATATGTAGGATCCCTTTGAAAACTATAGGGCCAAAGGAAATATCCTCTGATAACAAAGAGAAAGAAGCTTTCTGAGAAACTTCTTTGTGTTCTGTGAAATCATCTCACAGAGTTACAGCTTTCCAATCAGGAAGCCTTTCGCTCAGACAGTTCTTGTGGAATTGGCAAAGTGATATATGGAAGCCCATAGAGGGCTATTGTGAAAATGGAAATATCCTCAGATGAAACCTGGAAAGAAGCTTTCTGAGAAACTGCTTAGTGTTCTGTTAATTCATCTCACAGAGTTACATCTGTATTTCGTGGATCTCTTTGCTAGCCTTATTTCTGTGGAATCTGAGAACAGATATTTCGGATCCCTAGGAAGACTATAGGGCCTAAGGAAATATCCTCCGATAACAAAGAGAAAGATGCTTTCTGAGAAACTTCTTTGTGTTCTCTGAAATTATCTCACAGATTTACAGCTTTCCCCTCAAGAAGCCTTTCGCTAAGACAGTTCTTGTGGAATTGGCAAAGTGATATTTGGAAGCCCATAGAGGGCTATGGTGAAAAAGGAAATATCCTCAGATGAAATCTGGAAAGAAGCTTCTGAGAAACTGCTTAGTGTTCTGTTAATTCATCTCACAGAGTTACATCTGTATTTCGTGGATCTCTTTGCTAGCCTTATTTCTGTGAAATCTGAGAACAGATATTTCGTATCCCTTGGAAGACTATAGGGCCAAAGGAAATATCCTCCGATAACAAAAAGAAAGAAGGTTTCGGAGAAACTTCTTTGTGTTCTGTGAAATCATCTCACAGAGTTACAGCTTTCCCCTCAAGAAGGCTTTCGCTAAGACAGTAATTCTGGAATTTGCAAAGTGATAATTGGAAGCCCATAGTGGGCTATGGTGAAAATGGAAATATCCTCAGATGAAATCTGGAAAGAAGCTTTCTGAGAAACTGCTTAGTGTTCTGTTAATTCATCTCAAAGAGTTACATCTGTATTTCGTGGATCTCTTTGCTAGCCTTATTTCTGTGGATTCTGAGAACAGATATTTCGGATCCCTTGGAAGACCATAGGGCCAAAGGAAATATCCTCCGATAACAAAGAGAAAGAAGCTTTCTGAGAAACTTCTTTGTGTTCTGTGAAATCATCTCACAGAGTTACAGCTTTCCCTTCAAGAAGCCTTTCGCTAAGACAGTTCTTCTGGAATTGGCAAAGTGATATTTGGAAACCCATAGAGGGCTATGGTGAAAAAGGAAATATCCTCAGATGAAATCTGGAAAGAAGCTTTCTGAGAAACTGCTTAGTGTTCTGTTAATACATCTCACAGAGTTACATCTGTATTTCGTGGATTTCTTTGCTAGCCTTATTTCTGTGGAATCTGAGAACAGATATTTCGGATCCCTTGGAAGACTATAGGGCCAAAGGAAATATCCTCCGATAACAAAGAGAAAGAAGCTTTCTGAGAAACTGCTTAGTGTTCTGTTAATTCATCTCACAGAGTTACATCTGTATTTCGTGGATCTCTTTGCTAGCCTTATTTCTGTGGAATCTGAGAACAGATATTTCGGATCCCTTGGAAGACTATAGGGCCAAAGGAAATATCCTCCGATAACAAAGAGAAAGAAGCTTTCTGAGAAACTTCTTTGTGTTCTGTGAAATCATCTCACAGAGTTACAGCTTTCCCCTCAAGAAGCCTTTCGCTAAGACAGTTCTTCTGGAATTGGCAAAGTGATATTTGGAAGCCCATAGAGGGCTACGGTTAAAAAGGAAATATCCTCAGATGAAATCTGGAAAGAAGCTTTCTGAGAAACTGCTTAGTGTTCTGTTAATTCATCTCACGGAGTTACATCTGTATTTCGTGGATCTCTTTGCTAGCCTTATTTCTGTGCAATCTGAGAACAGATATGTAGGATCCCTTTGAAAACTATAAGCCAAAGGAAATATCCTCTGATAACAAAGAGAAAGAAGCTTTCTGAGAAACTTCTTTGTGTTCTGTGAAATCATCTCACAGAGATACAGCTTTCCAATCAGGAAGCCTTTCGCTAAGACAGTTCTTCTGGAATTGGCAAAGTGATATTTGGAAGCCCATAGAGGGCTACGGTGAAAAAGGAAATATCCTCAGATGAAATCTGGAAAGAAGCTATCTGGGAAGCTGCTTAGTGTTCTGTTAATTCATCTCACAGAGTTACATCTGTATTTCGTGGATCTCTTTGCTAGCCTTATTTCTGTGGAATCTGAGAACAGATATTTCGGATCCCTTGGAAGACTATAGGGCCAAAGGAAATATCCTCCGATAACAAAGAGAAAGAAGCTTTCTGAGAAACTGCTGAGTGTTCTGTTAATTCATCTCACAGAGTTACATCTGTATTTTGTGGATCTCTTTGCTAGCCTTATTTCTGTGGAATCTGAGAACAGATATTTCGGTTCCCTTGGAAGACTATAGGGCCAAAGGAAATATCCTCCGATAACAAAGAGAAAGAAGCTTTCTGAGAAACTTCTTTGTGTTCTGTGAAATCAGCTCACAGAGTTACAGCTTTCCCCTCAAGAAGCCTTTCGCTAAGACAGTTCTTCTGGAATTGGCAAAGTGATATTTGGAAGCCCATAGAGGTCTACGGTTAAAAAGGAAATATCCTCAGATGAAATCTGGAAAGAAGCTTTCTGAGAAACTGCTTAGTGTTCTGTTAATTCCTCTCACGGAGTTACATCTGTATTTCGTGGATCTCTTTGCTAGCCTTATTTCTGTGCAATCTGAGAACAGATATGTACGATCCCTTTGAAAACTATAGGGCCAAAGGAAATATCCTCTGATAACAAAGAGAAAGAAGCTTTCTGAGAAACTTCTTTGTGTTCTGTGAAATCATCTCACAGAGTTACAGCTTTCCAATCAGGAAGCCTTTCGCTAAGACATTTCTTCTGGAATTGGCAAAGTGATATTTGGAAGCCCATAGAGGGCTATGGTGAAAATGGAAATATCCTCAGATGAAATCTGGAAAGAAGCTTTCTGAGAAACTGCTTAGTGTTCTGTTAATTCATGTCACAGAGTTACATCTGTATCTCGTGGATCTCTTTGCTAGCCTTATTTCTTTGGAATCTGAGAACAGATATTTCAGATCCATTTGAAGACTATAGGGCCAAAGGAAATATCCTCCGATAACAAAGAGAAAGAAGCTTTCTGAGAAACTTCTTTGTGTTCTGTGAAATCATCTCACAGAGTTACAGCTTTCCCCTCAAGAAGCCTTTCGCTAAGACAGTTCTTCTGGAATTGGCAAAGTGATATTTGGAAGCCCATAGAGGTCTACGGTTAAAAAGGAAATATCCTCAGATGAAATCTGGAAAGAAGCTTTCTGAGAAACTGCTTAGTGTTCTGTTAATTCCTCTCACGGAGTTACATCTGTATTACGTGGATCTCTTTGCTAGCCTTATTTCTGTGCAATCTGAGAACAGATATGTACGATCCCTTTGAAAACTATAGGGCCAAAGGAAATATCCTCTGATAACAAAGAGAAAGAAGCTTTCTGAGAAACTTCTTTGTGTTCTGTGAAATCATCTCACAGAGTTACAGCTTTCCAATCAGGAAGGCTTTCGCTAAGACATTTCTTCTGGAATTGGCAAAGTGATATTTGGAAGCCCATAGAGGGCTATGGTGAAAATGGAAATATCCTCAGATGAAATCTGGAAAGAAGCTTTCTGAGAAACTGCTTAGTGTTCTGTTAATTCATGTCACAGAGTTACATCTGTATCTCGTGGATCTCTTTGCTAGCCTTATTTCTTTGGAATCTGAGAACAGATATTTCAGATCCATTTGAAGACTATAGGGCCAAAGGAAATATCCTCCGATAACAAAGAGAAAGAAGCTTTCTGAGAAACTTCTTTGTGTTCCGTGAAATCATCTCACAGAGTTACAGCGTTCCCCTCAAGAAGCCTTTCGATAAGACAGTTCTTGTGGTATTGGCAAAGTGATATTTGGAAGCCCATAGAGGGCTATGTTGAAAAAGGAAATATCCTCAGATGAAATCTGGATAGAAGCTTTCTGAGAAACTGCTTAGTGTTCTGTTAATTCATCTCACAGAGTTACATCTGTATTTCGTGGATCTCTTTGCTAGCCTTATTACTGTGGAATCTGAGAACAGATATTTCGGATCCCTTTGAAAACTATGGGGCCAAAGGAAATATCCTAAGATAAGAAAGAGAAGGAAGCTCTCTGAGGAACTTCTTCCTGTTCTGTGAAATTATCTCACAGAGTTATAGCTTTCGCCTCAAAAAGACTTTCGCTAAGATAGTTCTTGTGGAATTGGCAAAGTGATATTTGGAAGGCCCTAGAGGGCTATGGTGAAAAAGGAAATACCCTAGATGAAATCTGGAAAGAAGCTTTCTGAGAAACTGCTTAGTGTTCTGTAAATTCATCTCACAGAGTTACATCTGTATTTCGTGGATCTCTTTGCTAGCCTTATTTCTGTGGAATCTGAGAACAGATATTTCGGATCCCTTTGAAGACTATAGGGCCAAAGGAAATATCCTCCGATAACAAAGAGAAAGAAGCTTTCTGAGAAACTTCTTTGTGTTCTGTGAAATCATCTCACAGAGTTACAGCTTTCCCCTCAAGAAGCCTTTCGCTAAGACAGTTCTTGTGGAATTGGCAAAGTGATATTGGAAGCCCATAGAGGTCTATGGGGAAAAAGGAAATATCCTCAGATGAAATCTGGAAAGAAGCTTTCTGAGAAACTGCTTAGTGTTCTGTTAATTCATCTCACAGAGTTACATCTGTATTTCGTGGATCTCTTTGCTAGCCTTATTTCTGTGGAATCTGAGAAGAGATATTTCGGATCCCTTGGAAGACTATAGGGCCAAAGGAAATATCCTCCGATAACAAAGAGAAAGAAGCTTTCTGAGAAACTTCTTTGTGTTCCGTGAAATCATCTCTCAGAGTTACAGCGTTCCCCTCAAGAAGCCTTTCGATAAGACAGTTCTTGTGGTATTGGCAAAGTGATATTTGGAAGCCCATAGAGGGCTATGTTGAAAAAGGAAATATCCTCAGATGAAATCGGGAAAGAAGCTTTCTGAGAAACTGCTCAGTGTTCTGCTAATTCATCTCACAGAGTTACATCTGTATTTCTTTGATCTCTTTGCTAGTCTTATTTCTGTGGAATCTCAGAACAGATATTTCGGATGCCTTGGAAGACTATTGGGCCAAAGAAATATCCTCCGATAACAAAGAGAAAGAAGCTTTCTGAGGAACTTCTTTGTGTTCTGTGAAGTCATCTCACAGAGTTACAGCTTTCCCCTAAAGAAGACTTTCACTAAGACAGTTCTTGTGGAATTGGCAAAGTGATATTTGGAAGCCCATAGTGGGCTATGGTGAAAAAGGAAATATCCTCAGATGAAATCTGGAAAGAAGCTTTCTGAGAAACTGCTTAGTGTTCTGTTAATTCATCTCACAGAGTTACATCTGTATTTCGTGGATCTCTTTGCTAGCCTTATTTCTGTGGAATCTAAGAACAGATATTTCGGATCCCTTTGAAGACTATAGGGCCAAAGGAAATATCCTCCGATAACAAAGAGAAAGAAGCTTTCTGAGAAACTTCTTTGTGTTCTGTGAAATCGTCTCACAGAGTTACAGGTTTCGTCTCAAGAAGCCTTTCGCTAAGACAGATCTTGTGGAATTGGCAAAGTGATATTTGGAAGCCCCTAGAGGTCTATGGTGAAAAAGGAAATATCCTCAGATGAAATCTGGAAAGAAGCTTTCTGAGAAAACACTCAGTGTTCTGTTAATTCATCTCACAGAGTTACATCTGTATTTCGTGGATCTCTTTGCTAGCCTTATTTCTGTGGAATATGAGAACAGATATTTCGGATCCCTTGGAAGACTACAGGGCTAAAGGAAATATCCTCCGATAACAAAGAGAAAGAAGCTTTCTGAGAAACTTCTTTGTGTTCTGTGAAATCATCTCACAGAGTTACAGCTTTCGCCTCAAGAAGCCGTTCGCGAAGACAGTTCTTGTGGAATAGGCAAAGTGATATTTCGAAGCCCATAGAAGGCTATGGTGAAAAAGGAAATATCCTCACATGAAACCTGGAAATAAGTTTTCTGAGAAAGCGCTTAGTGTTCTGTTAATTCATCTCACAGAGTTACATCTGTATTTCGTGGATCTATTTGCTAGCCTTATTTCTGTGGAATCTGAGAACAGATGTTTCGGATCCCTTGGAAAACTATAGGGCCAAAGGAAATATCCTACGATAACAAAGAGAAAGAAACTTTCTGAGAAACTTCTTTGTGTTCTGTGAAATCATCACACAGAGTTACAGCTTTCCCCTGAAGAAGCCTTTCGCTAAGACAGTTCTTGTGGAATTGGCAAAGTGATATTTGGAAGGCCATAGTGGGCTATTGTGAAAAAGGAAATATCCTCAGATGAAATCTGGAAAGAGGCTTTCTGAGAAACTGCTTAGTGTTCTGTTAATTCATCTCACAGAGTTACATCTGTATTTCGTGGATCTCTTTGCTAGCCTTATTTCTGTGGAATCTGAGGACCGATATTTCGGATCCCTTGGAAGACTATAGGGCCAAAGGAAATATCCTCCGATAACAAAGAGAAAGAAGCTTTCTGAGAAACTTCTTTGTGTTCTGTGAAATCATCTCACAGAGTTACAGCTTTCCCCTCAAGAAGCCTTTCGCTAAGACAGTTCTTGTGGAATTGGCAAAGTGATATTTGGAAGCCCTTAGAGGGCTACGGTGAAAAAGGAAATATCCTCAGATGAAATCTGGAAAGAAGCTTTCTGAGAAACTGCTTAGTGTTCTGTTAATTCATCTCACAGAGTTACATCTGTATTTCGTGGATCTCTTTGCTAGCTTTAATTCTGTGGAATCTGAGAACAGATATTTCTGATCCCTTGGAAGACTATAGGGCCAAAGGTAATATCCTCCGATAACAAAGAGAAAGAAGTTTTCTGAGAAACTTCTTTGTGTTCTGTGAAATCATCTCACAGAGTTACAGGTATCGCCTCAAGAAGCCTTTCGCTAAGACAGTTCTTGTGGAATTGGCAAAGTGATATTTGGAAGCCCTTAGAGGTCTGTGCTGAAAAAGGAAATATCCTCAGATGAAATCTGGAAATAAGCTTTCTGAGAAACTGCTTAGTGTTTGTTAATTCATCTCACAGAGTTACATCTGTATTTCGTGGATCTCTTTGCTAGCCTTATTTCTGTGGAATCTGAGAACAGATATTTCGGATCCCTTGGAAGACTATAGGGCAAAAGGAAATATCCTCCGATAACAAAGAGAAAGAAGCTTTCTGAGAAACTTCTTTGTGTTCTGTGAAATCATCTCAGAGAGTTACATCTTTCCCCTCAAGAAACCTTTCGCTAAGACAGTTCTTGTGGAATTGGCAAAGTGATATTTGAAAGAACATAAAGGGCTATGGTGAAAAAGGAAATATCCTCAGATGAAATCTGGAAAGAAGCTTTCTGAGAAACTGCTTAGTGTTCTGTTAATTCATTTCATAGAGTTACATCTGTATTTCGGGGATCTCTTTGCTAGCCTTATTTCTGTGGAATCTGAGAACAGATATTTCGGATCCCTTGGAAGACTACAGGGCCAAAGGTAATATCCTCCGATAACAAAGAGAAAGAAGCTTTCTGAGAAACTTCTTTGTGTTCTGTGAAATCATCTCACAGAGTTACATCTTTCCCCTCAAGAAACCTTTCGCTTAGACAGTTCTTGTGCAATTGGCAAAGTGATATTTGGAAGCCCTTAGAGGGCTACGGTGAAAAAGGAAATATCCTCAGATGAAATCTGGAAAGAAGCTTTCTGAGAAACTGCTTAGTGTTCTGTTAATTCATCTCACAGAGTTACATCTGTATTTCGTGGATCTCTTTGCTAGCCTTACTTCTGTGGAACCTGAGAACAGATATTTCGGATCCCTTGGAACACTATAGGGCCTAAGGAAATATCCTCCGATAACAAAGAGAAAGAAGCTTTCTGAGAAACTTCTTTGTGTTCTGTGAAATCATCTCACAGAGTTACAGCTTTCCCCTCAAGAAGCCATTCGATAAGACAGTTCTTGTGGAATTGGCAAAGTGATATTTGGAAGCCCTTAGAGGGCTATGGTGAAAATGGAAATATCCTCAGATGAAATCTGTAAAGAAGCTTTCTGAGAAACTGTTTAGTGTTCTGTTAATTCATCTCACAGAGTTACATCTGTATTTCGTGGATCTCTTTGCTAGCCTTATTTCTGTGGAATCTGAGAACAGATATTTCGGATCCCTTGGAAGACTATAGGGCCAAAGGAAATATCCTCCGATAACAAAGAGAAAGAAGCATTCTGAGAAACTTCTTTGTGTTCTGTGAAATCATCTCACAGAGTTACAGCTTTACCCTCAAGAAGCCTTTCGCTAAGACAGTTCTTATGGAATTGGCAAAGTGATATTTGACAGCCCAGAGAGGGCTATGGTGAAAAAGGAAATATCCTCAGATGAAATCTGGAAAGAAGCTTTCTGAGAAACTGCTTAGTGTTCTGTTAATTCATCTCACAGAGTTACATCTGTATTTCGTGGATCTCTTTGCTAGCCTTATTTCTGTGGAATCTGAGAACAGATATTTCGGATCCCTTGGAAGACTATAGGGCCAAAGGAAATATCCTCCGATAACAAAGAGAAAGAAGCTTTCTGAGAAACTGCTTAGTGTTCTGTTAATTCATCTCACAGAGTTACATCTGTATTTTGTGGATCTCTTTGCTAGCCTTATTTCTGTGGAATCTGAGAACAGATATTTCGGTTCCCTTGGAAGACTATAGGGCCAAAGGAAATATCCTCCGATAACAAAGAGAAAGAAGCTTTCTGAGAAACTTCTTTGTGTTCTGTGAAATCATCTCACAGAGTTACAGCTTTCCCCTCAAGAAGCCTTTCGCTAAGACAGTTCTTCTGGAATTGGCAAAGTGATATCTGGAAGCCCATAGAGGTCTACGGTTAAAAAGGAAATATCCTCAGATGAAATCTGGAAAGAAGCTTTCTGAGAAACTGCTTAGTGTTCTGTTAATTCCTCTCACGGAGTTACATCTGTATTTCGTGGATCTCTTTGCTAGCCTTATTTCTGTGCAATCTGAGAACAGATATGTACGATCTCTTTGAAAACTATAGGGCCAAAGGAAATATCCTCTGATAACAAAGAGAAAGAAGCTTTCTGAGAAACTTCTTTGTGTTCTGTGAAATCATCTCACAGAGTTACAGCTTCCAATCAGGAAGCCTTTCGCTAAGACATTTCTTCTGGAATTGGCAAAGTGATATTTGGAAGCCTATAGAGGGCTATGGTGAAAATGGAAATATCCTCAGATGAAATCTGGAAAGAAGCTTTCTGAGAAACTGCTTAGTGTTCTGTTAATTCATGTCACAGAGTTACATCTGTATCTCGTGGATCTCTTTGCTAGCCTTATTTCTGTGGAATCTGAGAACAGATATTTCAGATCCATTTGAAGACTATAGGGCCAAAGGAAATATCCTCCGATAACAAAGAGAAAGAAGCTTTCTGAGAAACTTCTTTGTGTTCCGTGAAATCATCTCACAGAGTTACAGCGTTCCCCTCAAGAAGCCTTTCGATAAGACAGTTCTTGTGGTATTGGCAAAGTGATATTTGGAAGCCCATAGAGGGCTATGTTGAAAAAGGAAATATCCTCAGATGAAATCTGGATAGAAGCTTTCTGAGAAACTGCTTAGTGTTCTGTTAATTCATCTCAAAGAGTTACATCTGTATTTCGTGGATCTCTTTGCTAGCCTTATTACTGTGGAATCTGAGAACAGATATTTCGGATCCCTTTGAAAACTATAGGGCCAAAGGAAATATCCTAAGATAAGAAAGAGAAGGAAGCTTTCTGAGGAACTTCTTTCTGTTCTGTGAAATCATCTCACAGAGTTACAGCATTCGCCTCAAAAAGACTTTCGCTAAGACAGTTCTTGTGGAATTGGCAAAGTGATATTTGGAAGCCCATAGAAGGCTATGGTGAAAAAGGAAATACCCTAGATGAAATCTGGAAAGAAGCTTTCTGAGAAACTGCTTAGTGTTCTTTAAATTCATCTCACAGAGTTACATCTGTATTTCGTGGTTCTCTTTGCTAGCCTTATTTCTGTGGAATCTGAGAACAGATATTTCGGATCCCTTTGAAGACTATAGGGCCAAAGGAAATATCGTCCCATAACAAAGAGAAAGAAGCTTTCTGAGAAACTTCTTTGTGTTCTGTGAAATCATCTCACAGAGTTACAGCTTTCCCCTCAAGAAGCCTTTCGCTAAGACAGTTATTGTGGAATTGGCAAAGTGATATTGGAAGCCCATAGAGGACTATGGTGGAAAAGGAAATATCCTAAGAAGAAATCTTTAAAGAAGCTTTCGGAGAAACTGCTTAGTGTTCTGTTAATTCATCTCACAGAGTTACATCTGTATTTCGTGGATCTCTTTGCTAGCCTTATTACTGTGGAATCTGAGAACAGATATTTCGGATCCCTTGGAAGACTATAGGGCCAAAGGAAATATCCTCCGATAACAAAGAGAAAGAAGCTTTCTGAGAAACTTCTTTGTGTTCTGTGAAATCATCTCACAGAGTTACAGCTTTCCAATCAGGAAGCCTTTCGCTAAGACAGTTCTTCTGGAATTGGCAAAGTGATATTTGGAAGCCCATAGAGCGCTACGGTGAAAAAGGAAATATCCTCAGATGAAATCTGGAAAGAAGCTTTCTGAGAAACTGCTTAGTGTTCTGTTAATTCATCTCACAGAGTTACATCTGTATTTCGTGGATCTCTTTGCTAGCCTTATTTCTGTGGAATCTGAGAACAGATATTTGGGATCCCTTGGAAGACTATAGGGCCAAAGGAAATATCCTCCGATAACAAAGAGAAACAAGCTTTCTGAGAAACTGCTTAGTGTTCTGTTAATTCATCTCACAGAGTTACATCTGTATTTCGTGGATCTCTTTGCTAGCCTTACTTCTGTGGAACCTGAGAACAGATATTTCGGATCCCTTGGAACACTATAGGGCCTAAGGAAATATCCTCCGATAACAAAGAGAAAGAAGCTTTCTGAGAAACTTCTTTGTGTTCTGTGAAATCATCTCACAGAGTTACAGCTTTCCCCTCAAGAAGCCATTCGATAAGACAGTTCTTGTGGAATTGGCAAAGTGATATTTGGAAGCCCTTAGAGGGCTATGGTGAAAATGGAAATATCCTCAGATGAAATCTGGAAAGAAGCTTTCTGAGAAACTGTTTAGTGTTCTGTTAATTCATCTCACAGAGTTACATCTGTATTTCGTGGATCTCTTTGCTAGCCTTATTTCTGTGGAATCTGAGAACAGATATTTCGGATCCCTTGGAAGACTATAGGGCCAAAGGAAATATCCTCCGATAACAAAGAGAAAGAAGCATTCTGAGAAACTTCTTTGTGTTCTGTGAAATCATCTCACAGAGTTACAGCTTTACCCTCAAGAAGCCTTTCGCTAAGACAGTTCTTATGGAATTGGCAAAGTGATATTTGACAGCCCAGAGAGGGCTACGGTGAAAAAGGAAATATCCTCAGATGAAATCTGGAAAGAAGCTTTCTGAGAAACTGCTTAGTGTTCTGTTAATTCATCTCACAGAGTTACATCTGCATTTCGTGGATCTCTTTGCTAGCCTTATTTCTGTGGAATCTGAGAACAGATATTTCGGATCCCTTGGAAGACTATAGGGCCAAAGGAAATATCCTCCGATAACAAAGAGAAAGAAGCTTTCTGAGAAACTGCTTAGTGTTCTGTTAATTCATCTCACAGAGTTACATCTGTATTTTGTGGATCTCTTTGCTAGCCTTATTTCTGTGGAATCTGAGAACAGATATTTCGGTTCCCTTGGAAGACTATAGGGCCAAAGGAAATATCCTCCGATAACAAAGAGAAAGAAGCTTTCTGAGAAACTTCTTTGTGTTCTGTGAAATCATCTCACAGAGTTACAGCTTTCCCCTCAAGAAGCCTTTCGCTAAGACAGTTCTTCTGGAATTGGCAAAGTGATATTTGGAAGCCCATAGAGGTCTACGGTTAAAAAGGAAATATCCTCAGATGAAATCTGGAAAGAAGCTTTCTGAGAAACTGCTTAGTGTTCTGTTAATTCCTCTCACGGAGTTACATCTGTATTTCGTGGATCTCTTTGCTAGCCTTATTTCTGTGCAATCTGAGAACAGATATGTACGATCTCTTTGAAAACTATAGGGCCAAAGGAAATATCCTCTGATAACAAAGAGAAAGAAGCTTTCTGAGAAACTTCTTTGTGTTCTGTGAAATCATCTCACAGAGTTACAGCTTCCAATCAGGAAGCCTTTCGCTAAGACATTTCTTCTGGAATTGGCAAAGTGATATTTGGAAGCCTATAGAGGGCTATGGTGAAAATGGAAATATCCTCAGATGAAATCTGGAAAGAAGCTTTCTGAGAAACTGTTTAGTGTTCTGTTAATTCATGTCACAGAGTTACATCTGTATCTCGTGGATCTCTTTGCTAGCCTTATTTCTGTGGAATCTGAGAACAGATATTTCAGATCCATTTGAAGACTATAGGGCCAAAGGAAATATCCTCCGATAACAAAGAGAAAGAAGCTTTCTGAGAAACTTCTTTGTGTTCCGTGAAATCATCTCACAGAGTTACAGCGTTCCCCTCAAGAAGCCTTTCGATAAGACAGTTCTTGTGGTATTGGCAAAGTGATATTTGGAAGCCCATAGAGGGCTATGTTGAAAAAGGAAATATCCTCAGATGAAATCTGGATAGAAGCTTTCTGAGAAACTGCTTAGTGTTCTGTTAATTCATCTCACAGAGTTACATCTGTATTTCGTGGATCTCTTTGCTAGCCTTATTACTGTGGAATCTGAGAACAGATATTTCGGATCCCTTTGAAAACTATAGGGCCAAAGGAAATATCCTAAGATAAGAAAGAGAAGGAAGCTTTCTGAGGAACTTCTTTCTGTTCTGTGAAATCATCTCACAGAGTTACAGCATTCGCCTCAAAAAGACTTTCGCTAAGACAGTTCTTGTGGAATTGGCAAAGTGATATTTGGAAGCCCATAGAAGGCTATGGTGAAAAAGGAAATACCCTAGATGAAATCTGGAAAGAAGCTTTCTGAGAAACTGCTTAGTGTTCTTTAAATTCATCTCACAGAGTTACATCTGTATTTCGTGGTTCTCTTTGCTAGCCTTATTTCTGTGGAATCTGAGAACAGATATTTCGGATCCCTTTGAAGACTATAGGGCCAAAGGAAATTTCGTCCCATAACAAAGAGAAAGAAGCTTTCTGAGAAACTTCTTTGTGTTCTGTGAAATCATCTCACAGAGTTACAGCTTTCCCCTCAAGAAGCCTTTCGCTAAGACAGTTATTGAGGAATTGGCAAAGTGATATTGGAAGCCCATAGAGGACTATGGTGGAAAAGGAAATATCCTAAGAAGAAATCTTTAAAGAAGCTTTCGGAGAAACTGCTTAGTGTTCTGTTAATTCATCTCACAGAGTTACATCTGTATTTCGTGGATCTCTTTGCTAGCCTTATTACTGTGGAATCTGAGAACAGATATTTCGGATCCCTTGGAAGACTATAGGGCCAAAGGAAATATCCTCCGATAACAAAGAGAAAGAAGCTTTCTGAGAAACTTCTTTGTGTTCTGTGAAATCATCTCACAGAGTTACAGCTTTCCAATCAGGAAGCCTTTCGCTAAGACAGTTCTTCTGGAATTGGCAAAGTGATATTTGGAAGCCCATAGAGCGCTACGGTGAAAAAGGAAATATCCTCAGATGAAATCTGGAAAGAAGCTTTCTGAGAAACTGCTTAGTGTTCTGTTAATTCATCTCACAGAGTTACATCTGTATTTCGTGGATCTCTTTGCTAGCCTTATTTCTGTGGAATCTGAGAACAGATATTTGGGATCCCTTGGAAGACTATAGGGCCAAAGGAAATATCCTCCGATAACAAAGAGAAAGAAGCTTTCTGAGAAACTGCTTAGTGTTCTGTTAATTCATCTCACAGAGTTACATCTGTATTTTGTAGATCTCTTTGCTAGCCTTATTTCTGTGGAATCTGAGAACAGATATTTCGGTTCCCTTGGAAGACTACAGGGCCAAAGGAAATATCCTCCGATAACAAAGAGAAAGAAGCTTTCTGAGAAACTTCTTTGTGTTCTGTGAAATCATCTCACAGAGTTACAGCTTTCCCCTCAAGAAGCCTTTCGCTAAGTCAGTTCTTCTGGAATTGGCAAAGTGATATTTGGAAGCCCATAGAGGTCTACGGTTAAAAAGGAAATATCCTCAGATGAAATCTGGAAAGAAGCTTTCTGAGAAACTGCTTAGTGTTCTGTTAATTCCTCTCACGGAGTTACATCTGTTTTTCGTGGATCTCTTTGCTAGCCTTATTTCTGTGGAATCTGAGAAGAGATATTTCGTATCCCTTGGAAGACTATAGGGCCAAAGGAAATATCCTCCGATAACAAAGAGAAAGAAGCTTTCTGAGAAACTTCTTTGTGTTCTGTGATATCATCTCACAGAGTTACAGCTTTCCCCTCAAGAAGCCTTTCGCTAAGACAGTTCTTGTGGAATTGGCAAAGTGATATTTGGAAGCACATAGAGGGCTATGGTGAAAAAGGAAATACCCTCAGATGAAATCTGGAAAGAAGCTTTCTGAGAAACTGCTTAGTGTGCTGTTAATTAATCTCACAGAGTTACATCTGTATTTCGTGGATCTCTTTGCTAGCCTTATTTCTGTGGAATCTGAGAACTGATATTTCGGATCCCTTTGAAGACTATAGGGCCAAAGGAAATATGCTCCGATAACAAAGAGAAAGAAGCTTTCTGAGAAACTTCTTTGTGTTCTGTGAAATCATCTCACAGAGTTACAGCTTTCCCCTCAAGAAGTCATTCGCTAAGACAGTTCTTGTGGAATTGCCAAAGTGATATTTGGAAGCCCATAGTGGGCTATGGTGAAAATGGAAATATCCTCAGATGAAAACTGGAAAGAAGCTTTCTGAGAAACTGCTTAGTGTTCTGTTAATTCATCTCACAGAGGAACATCTGTATTTCGGGGATCTCTTTGCTTGCCTTATTTCTGTGGAATCTGAGAACAGATATTTCGGATCCCTTGGAAGACTATAGGGCCAAAGGAAATATCCTCCGATAACAAAGAGAAAGAAGCTTTCTGAGAAATTTCTTTGTGTTCTGTGAAATCATCTCACAGAGTTACCCCTTTCCCCTCAAGAAGCCTTTCGCTGAGACGGTTCTTGTGGAATTGGCAAAGTGATATTTGGAAGCCCATAGAGGGCTATGGTGAAAATGGAAATATCCTCAGATGAAATCTGGAAAGAAGCTTTCTGAGAAACTGCTTAGTGTTCTGTTAATTCATCTCACAGAGTTACATCTGTATCTCGTGGATCTCTTTGCTAGCCTTATTTCTGTGCTATCTGAGAATAGATATGTAGGATCCCTTTGAAAACTATAGGGCCAAAGGAAATATCCTCTGATAACAAAGAGAAAGAAGCTTTCTGAGAAACTTCTTTGTGTTCTGTGAAATCATCTCACAGAGTTACAGCTTTCCAATCAGGAAGCCTTTCGCTGAGACAGTTCTTGTGGAATTGGCAAAGTGATATATGGAAGCCCATAGAGGGCTATGGTGAAAATGGAAATATCCTCAGATGAAACCTGGAAAGAAGCTTTCTGAGAAACTGCTTAGTGTTCTGTTAATTCATCTCACAGAGTTACATCTGTATTTCGTGGATCTCTTTGCTAGCCTTATTTCTGTGGAATCTGAGAACAGATATTTCGGATCCCTAGGAAGACTATAGGGCCTAAGGAAATATCCTCCGATAACAAAGAGAAAGATGCTTTCTGAGAAACTTCTTTGTGTTCTCTGAAATTATCTCACAGATTTACAGCTTTCCCCTCAAGAAGCCTTTCGCTAAGACAGTTCTTGTGGAATTGGCAAAGTGATATTTGGAAGCCCATAGAGGGCTATGGTGAAAAAGGAAATATCCTCAGATGAAATCTGGAAAGAAGCTTCTGAGAAACTGCTTAGTGTTCTGTTAATTCATCTCACAGCGTTACATCTGTATTTCGTGGATCTCTTTGCTAGCCATATTTCTGTGAAATCTGAGAACAGATATTTCGTATCCCTTGGAAGACTATAGGGCCAAAGGAAATATCCTCCGATAACAAAAAGAAAGAAGGTTTCGGAGAAACTTCTTTGTGTTCTGTGAAATCATCTCACAGAGTTACAGCTTTCCCCTCAAGAAGGCTTTCGCTAAGACAGTACTTCTGGAATTTGCAAAGTGATAATTGGAAGCCCATAGTGGGCTATGGTGAAAATGGAAATATCCTCAGATGAAATCTGGAAAGAAGCTTTCTGAGAAACTGCTTAGTGTTCTGTTAATTCATCTCAAGGAGTTACATCTGTATTTCGTGGATCTCTTTGCTAGCCTTATTTCTGTGGATTCTGAGAACAGATATTTCGGATCCCTTGGAAGACTATAGGGCCAAAGGAAATATCCTCCGATAACAAAGAGAAAGAAGCTTTCTGAGAAACTTCTTTGTGTTCTGTGAAATCATCTCACAGAGTTACAGCTTTCCCCTCAAGAAGCTTTTCGCTAAGACAGTTCTTGTGGAATTGGCAAAGTGATATTTGGAAGCACATAGAGGGCTATGGTGAAAAAGGAAATACCCTCAGATGAAATCTGGAAAGAAGCTTTCTGAGAAACTGCTTAGTGTGCTGTTAATTAATCTCACAGAGTTACATTTGTATTTCTTGGATCTCTTTGCTAGCCTTATTTCTGTGGAATCTGAGAACTGATATTTCGGATCCCTTTGAAGACTATAGGGCCAAAGGAAATATGCTCCGATAACAAAGAGAAAGAAGCTTTCTGAGAAACTTCTTTGTGTTCTGTGAAATCATCTCACAGAGTTACAGCTTTCCCCTCAAGAAGTCATTCGCTAAGACAGTTCTTGTGGAATTGCCAAAGTGATATTTGGAAGCCCATAGTGGGCTATGGTGAAAATGGAAATATCCTCAGATGAAAACTGGAAAGAAGCTTTCTGAGAAACTGCTTAGTGTTCTGTTAATTCATCTCACAGAGGAACATCTGTATTTCGGGGATCTCTTTGCTTGCCTTATTTCTGTGGAATCTGAGAACAGATATTTCGGATCCCTTGGAAGACTATAGGGCCAAAGGAAATATCCTCCGATAACAAAGAGAAAGAAGCTTTCTGAGAAATTTCTTTGTGTTCTGTGAAATCATCTCACAGAGTTACCCCTTTCCCCTCAAGAAGCCTTTCGCTGAGACGGTTCTTGTGGAATTGGCAAAGTGATATTTGGAAGCCCATAGAGGGCTATGGTGAAAATGGAAATATCCTCAGATGAAATCTGGAAAGAAGCTTTCTGAGAAACTGCTTAGTGTTCTGTTAATTCATCTCACAGAGTTACATCTGTATCTCGTGGATCTCTTTGCTAGCCTTATTTCTGTGCTATCTGAGAATAGATATGTAGGATCCCTTTGAAAACTATAGGGCCAAAGGAAATATCCTCTGATAACAAAGAGAAAGAAGCTTTCTGAGAAACTTCTTTGTG
Organism: Macaca mulatta; assembly: GCF_049350105.2. Lineage (NCBI taxonomy): Eukaryota > Metazoa > Chordata > Mammalia > Primates > Cercopithecidae > Macaca > Macaca mulatta. The sequence continues at coordinate 33,927,316 of NC_133418.1, forward strand.
TTCTGTGAAATCATCTCACAGAGTTACAGCTTTCCAATCAGGAAGCCTTTCGCTGAGACAGTTCTTGTGGAATTGGCAAAGTGATATATGGAAGCCCATAGAGGGCTATGGTGAAAATGGAAATATCCTCAGATGAAACCTGGAAAGAAGCTTTCTGAGAAACTCCTTAGTGTTCTGTTAATTCATCTCACAGAGTTACATCTGTATTTCGTGGATCTCTTTGCTAGCCTTATTTCTGTGGAATCTGAGAACAGATATTTCGGATCCCTAGGAAGACTATAGGGCCTAAGGAAATATCCTCCGATAACAAAGAGAAAGATGCTTTCTGAGAAACTTCTTTGTGTTCTCTGAAATTATCTCACAGATTTACAGCTTTCCCCTCAAGAAGCCTTTCGCTAAGACAGTTCTTGTGGAATTGGCAAAGTGATATTTGGAAGCCCATAGAGGGCTATGGTGAAAAAGGAAATATCCTCAGATGAAATCTGGAAAGAAGCTTCTGAGAAACTGCTTAGTGTTCTGTTAATTCATCTCACAGAGTTACATCTGTATTTCGTGGATCTCTTTGCTAGCCTTATTTCTGAGAAATCTGAGAACAGATATTTCGTATCCCTTGGAAGACTATAGGGCCAAAGGAAATATCCTCCGATAACAAAGAGAAAGAAGCTTTCTGAGAAACTTCTTTGTGTTCTGTGAAATCATCTCACAGCGTTACAGCTTTCCCTTCAAGAAGCCTTTCGCTAAGACAGTTCTTCTGGAATTGGCAAAGTGATATTTGGATACCCATAGAGGGCTATGGTGAAAAAGGAAATATCCTCAGATGAAATCTGGAAAGAAGCTTTCTGAGAAACTGCTTAGTGTTCTGTTAATACATCTCACAGAGTTACATCTGTATTTCGTGGATTTCTTTGCTAGCCTTATTTCTGTGGAATCTGAGAACAGATATTTCGGATCCCTTGGAAGACTATAGGGCCAAAGGAAATATCCTCCGATAACAAAGAGAAAGAAGCTTTCTGAGAAACTGCTTAGTGTTCTGTTAATTCATCTCACAGAGTTACATCTGTATTTCGTGGATCTCTTTGCTACCCTTATTTCTGTGGAATCTGAGAACACGTATTTCGGTTCCCTTGGAAGACTATAGGGCCAAAGGAAATATCCTCCGATAACAAAGAGAAAGAAGCTTTCTGAGAAACTTCTTTGTGTTCTGTGAAATCATCTCACAGAGTTACAGCTTTCCCCTCAAGAAGCCTTTCGCTAAGACAGTTCTTCTGGAATTGGCAAAGTGATATTTGGAAGCCCATAGAGGTCTACGGTTAAAAAGGAAATATCCTCAGATGAAATCTGGAAAGAAGCTTTCTGAGAAACTGCTTAGTGTTCTGTTAATTCCTCTCACGGAGTTACATCTGTATTTCGTGGATCTCTTTGCTAGCCTTATTTCTGTGCAATCTGAGAACAGATATGTACGATCCCTTTGAAAACTATAGGGCCAAAGGAAATATCCTCTGATAACAAAGAGAAAGAAGCTTTCTGAGCAACTTCTTTGTGTTCTGTGAAATCATCTCACAGAGTTACAGCTTTCCAATCAGGAAGGCTTTCGCTAAGACATTTCTTCTGGAATTGGCAAAGTGATATTTGGAAGCCCATAGAGGGCTATGGTGAAAATGGAAATATCCTCAGATGAAATCTGGAAAGAAGCTTTCTGAGAAACTGCTTAGTGTTCTGTTAATTCATGTCACAGAGTTACATCTGTATCTCGTGGATCTCTTTGCTAGCCTTATTTCTTTGGAATCTGAGAACAGATATTTCAGATCCATTTGAAGACTATAGGGCCAAAGGAAATATCCTCCGATAACAAAGAGAAAGAAGCTTTCTGAGAAACTTCTTTGTGTTCCGTGAAATCATCTCACAGAGTTACAGCGTTCCCCTCAAGAAGCCTTTCGATAAGACAGTTCTTGTGGTATTGGCAAAGTGATATTTGGAAGCCCATAGAGGGCTATGTTGAAAAAGGAAATATCCTCAGATGAAATCTGGATAGAAGCTTTCTGAGAAACTGCTTAGTGTTCTGTTAATTCATCTCACAGAGTTACATCTGTATTTCGTGGATCTCTTTGCTAGCCTTATTACTGTGGAATCTGAGAACAGATATTTCGGATCCCTTTGAAAACTATGGGGCCAAAGGAAATATCCTAAGATAAGAAAGAGAAGGAAGCTTTCTGAGGAACTTCTTCCTGTTCTGTGAAATTATCTCACAGAGTTATAGCTTTCGCCTCAAAAAGACTTTTGCTAAGACAGTTCTTGTGGAATTGGCAAAGTGATATTTGGAAGCCCCTAGAGGGCTATGGTGAAAAAGGAAATACCCTAGATGAAATCTGGAAAGAAGCTTTCTGAGAAACTGCTTAGTGTTCTGTAAATTCATCTCACAGAGTTACATCTGTATTTCGTGGATCTCTTTGCTAGCCTTATTTCTGTGGAATCTGAGAACAGATATTTCGGATCCCTTTGAAGACTATAGGGCCAAAGGAAATATCCTCCGATAACAAAGAGAAAGAAGCTTTCTGAGAAACTTCTTTGTGTTCTGTGAAATCATCTCACAGAGTTACAGCTTTCCCCTCAAGAAGCCTTTCGCTAAGACAGTTCTTGTGGAATTGGCAAAGTGATATTGGAAGCCCATAGAGGTCTATGGGGAAAAAGGAAATATCCTCAGATGAAATCTGGAAAGAAGCTTTCTGAGAAACTGCTTAGTGTTCTGTTAATTCATCTCACAGAGTTACATCTGTATTTCGTGGATCTCTTTGCTAGCCTTATTTCTGTGGAATCTGAGAAGAGATATTTCGGATCCCTTGGAAGACTATAGGGCCAAAGGAAATATCCTCCGATAACAAAGAGAAAGAAGCTTTCTGAGAAACTTCTTTGTGTTCTGTGAAATCATCTCACAGAGTTACAGCTTTCCCCTCAAGAAGCCTTTCGCTAAGACAGTTCTTGTGGAATTGGCAAAGTGATATTTGGAAGCCCTTAGAGGGCTACGGTGAAAAAGGAAATATCCTCAGATGAAATCTGGAAAGAAGCTTTCTGAGAAACTGCTTAGTGTTCTGTTAATTCGTCTCACAGAGTTACATCTGTATTTCGTGGATCTCTTTGCTAGCCTTATTTCTGTGGAATCTGAGAACAGATATTTCGGATCCCTTTGAAGACTATAGGGCCAAAGGAAATATCCTCCGATAACAAAGGGAAAGAAGCTTTCTGAGAAACTTCTTTGTGTTCCGTGAAATCATCTCACAGAATTACAGCTTTCCCCTCAAGGAGCATTTCGCTAAGACAGTTCTTGTGGAATTGACAAAGTGATATTTGGAAGCCCATAGAGGGCTATGGTGAAAAAGGAAATATCCTCAGATGAAATCTGGAAAGAAGCTTTCTGAGAAACTGCTTAGTGTTCTGTTAATTCATCTCACAGAGTTACATCTGTATTTCGTGGATCTCTTTGCTAGCCTTATTTCAGTGGAATATGAAAACAGATATTTCGGATCCCTTGGAAGACTATAGGGCCAAAGGATCTATCCTCGGATAACAAAGAGAAAGAAGCTTTCTGAGAAACCTCTTTGTGTTCTGTGAAATAATCTCACAGAGTTACAGGTTTCGCCTCAAGAAGCCTTTCGATAAGACAGTTCTTGTGGAATTGGCAAAGTGATATTTGGAAGCCCATAGAGAGCTATGGTGACAAAGGAAATATCCTCAGATGAAATCGGGAAAGAAGCTTTCTGAGAAACTGCTCAGTGTTCTGTTAATTCATCTCACAGAGTTACATCTGTATTTCGTTGATCTCTTTGCTAGTCTTATTTCTGTGGAATCTCAGAACAGATATTTCGGATGCCTTGGAAGACTATTGGGCCAAAGAAATATCCTCCGATAACAAAGAGAAAGAAGCTTTCTGAGAAACTTCTTTGTGTTCTGTGAAATCGTCTCACAGAGTTACAGGTTTCGTCTCAAGAAGCCTTTCACTAAGACAGATCTTGTGGAATTGGCAAAGTGATATTTGGAAGCCCCTAGAGGTCTATGGTGAAAAAGGAAATATCCTCAGATGAAATCTGGAAAGAAGCTTTCTGAGAAAACACTCAGTGTTCTGTTAATTCATCTCACAGAGTTACATCTGTATTTCGTGGATCTCTTTGCTAGCCTTATTTCTGTGGAATATGAGAACAGATATTTCGGATCCCTTGGAAGACTACAGGGCTAAAGGAAATATCCTCCGATAACAAAGAGAAAGAAGCTTTCTGAGAAACTTCTTTGTGTTCTGTGAAATCATCTCACAGAGCTACAGCTTTCGCCTCAAGAAGCCGTTCGCGAAGACAGTTCTTGTGGAATAGGCAAAGTGATATTTCGAAGCCCATAGAAGGCTATGGTGAAAAAGGAAATATCCTCACATGAAACCTGGAAATAAGTTTTCTGAGAAAGTGCTTAGTGTTCTGTTAATTCATCTCACAGAGTTACATCTGTATTTCGTGGATCTATTTGCTAGCCTTATTTCTGTGGTATCTGAGAACAGATGTTTCGGATCCCTTGGAAAACTATAGGGCCAAAGGAAATATCCTACGATAACAAAGAGAAAGAAACTTTCTGAGAAACTTCTTTGTGTTCTGTGAAATCATCACACAGAGTTACAGCTTTCCCCTGAAGAAGCCTTTCGCTAAGACAGTTCTTGTGGAATTGGCAAAGTGATATTTGGAAGGCCATAGAGGGCTATTGTGAAAAAGGAAATATCCTCAGATGAAATCTGGAAAGAGGCTTTCTGAGAAACTGCTTAGTGTTCTGTTAATTCATCTCACAGAGTTACATCTGTATTTCGTGGATCTCTTTGCTAGCCTTATTTCTGTGGAATCTGAGGACCGATATTTCGGATCCCTTGGAAGACTATAGGGCCAAAGGAAATATCCTCCGATAACAAAGAGAAAGAAGCTTTCTGAGAAACTTCTTTGTGTTCTGTGAAATCATCTCACAGAGTTACAGCTTTCCCCTGAAGAAGCCTTTCGCTAAGACAGTTCTTGTGGAATTGGCAAAGTGATATTTGGAAGGCCATAGAGGGCTATTGTGAAAAAGGAAATATCCTCAGATGAAATCTGGAAAGAGGCTTTCTGAGAAACCGCTTAGTGTTCTGTTAATTCATCTCACAGAGTTACATCTGTATTTCGTGGATCTCTTTGCTAGCCTTATTTCTGTGGAATCTGAGGACCGATATTTCGGATCCCTTGGAAGACTATAGGGCCAAAGGAAATATCCTCCGATAACAAAGAGAAAGAAGCTTTCTGAGAAACTTCTTTGTGTTCTGTGAAATCATCTCACAGAGTTACAGCTTTCCCCTCAAGAAGCCTTTCGCTAAGACAGTTCTTGTGGAATTGGCAAAGTGATATTTGGAAGCCCTTAGAGGGCTACGGTGAAAAAGGAAATATCCTCAGATGAAATCTGGAAAGAAGCTTTCTGAGAAACTGCTTAGTGTTCTGTTAATTCATCTCACAGAGTTACATCTGTATTTCGTGGATCTCTTTGCTAGCCTTAATTCTGTGGAATCTGAGAACAGATATTTCTGATCCCTTGGAAGACTATAGGGCTAAAGGTAATATCCTCCGATAACAAAGAGAAAGAAGTTTTCTGAGAAACTTCTTTGTGTTCTGTGAAATCATCTCACAGAGTTACAGGTTTCGCCTCAAGAAGCCTTTCGCTAAGACAGTTCTTGTGGAATTGGCAAAGTGATATTTGGAAGCCCTTGGAGGTCTGTGCTGAAAAAGGAAATATCCTCAGATGAAATCTGGAAATAAGCTTTCTGAGAAACTGCTTAGTGTTTGTTAATTCATCTCACAGAGTTACATCTGTATTTCGTGGATCTCTTTGCTAGCCTTATTTCTGTGGAATCTGAGAACAGATATTTCGGATCCCTTGGAAGACTATAGGGCCAAAGGAAATATCCTCCGATAACAAAGAGAAAGAAGCATTCTGAGAAACTTCTTTGTGTTCTGTGAAATCATCTCACAGAGTTACAGCTTTACCCTCAAGAAGCCTTTCGCTAAGACAGTTCTTATGGAATTGGCAAAGTGATATTTGACAGCCCAGAGAGGGCTATGGTGAAAAAGGAAATATCCTCAGATGAAATCTGGAAAGAAGCTTTCGGAGAAACTGCTTAGTGTTCTGTTAATTCATCTCACAGAGTTACATCTGTATTTCGTGGATCTCTTTGCTAGCCTTATTTCTGTGGATTCTGGGAACAGATATTTCGGATCCCTTTGAAGACTATAGGGCCAAAGGAAATATCCTCCGATAACAAAGAGAAAGAAGCTTTCTGAGAAACTTCTTTGTGTTCTGTGAAATCATCCCACAGAGTTACAGCTTTCCCCTCAAGAAGCCTTTTGCTAAGACAGTTGTTGTGGAAATGACAAAGTGATATTTGGAAGCCCATAGAGGGCTATGGTGAAAAAGGAAATATCCTCAGATGAAATCTGGAAAGAAGCTTTCTGAGAAACTGCTTAGTGTTCTGTTAATTCATCTCACAGAGTTACATCTGTATTTCGTGGATCACCTTGCTAGCCTTATTTCTCTTCAATCTGAGAACAGATATTTCGGATCCCTTGGAAGACTATAGGGCCAAAGGAAATATCCTCCGATAACAAAGAGAAAGAAGCTTTCTGAGAAACTGCTGAGTGTTCTGTTAATTCATCTCACAGAGTTACATCTGTATTTTGTGGATCTCTTTGCTAGCCTTATTTCTGTGGAATCTGAGAACAGATATTTCGGTTCCCTTGGAAGACTATAGGGCCAAAGGAAATATCCTCCGATAACAAAGAGAAAGAAGCTTTCTGAGAAACTTCTTTGTGTTCTGTGAAATCATCTCACAGAGTTACAGCTTTCCCCTCAAGAAGCCTATCGCTAAGACAGATCTTGTGGAATTGGCAAAGTGATGTTTGGAAGCCCATAGAGGTCTACGGTTAAAAAGGAAATATCCTCAGATGAAATCTGGAAAGAAGCTTTCTGAGAAACTGCTTAGTGTTCTGTTAATTCCTCTCACGGAGTTACATCTGTATTTCGTGGATCTCTTTGCTAGCCTTATTTCTGTGCAATCTGAGAACAGATATGTACGATCCCTTTGAAATCTATAGGGCCAAAGGAAATATCCTCTGATAACAAAGAGAAAGAAGCTTTCTGAGAAACTTCTTTGTGTTCTGTGAAATCATCTCACAGAGTTACAGCTTTCCAATCAGGAAGCCTTTCGCTAAGACATTTCTTCTGGAATTGGCAAAGTGATATTTGGAAGCCCATAGAGGGCTATGGTGAAAATGGAAATATCCTCAGATGAAATCTGGAAAGAAGCTTTCTGAGAAACTGCTTAGTGTTCTGTTAATTCATGTCACAGAGTTACATCTGTATCTCGTGGATCTCTTTGCTAGCCTTATTTCTTTGGAATCTGAGAACAGATATTTCAGATCCATTTGAAGACTATAGGGCCAAAGGAAATATCCTCCGATAACAAAGAGAAAGAAGCTTTCTGAGAAACTTCTTTGTGTTCTGTGAAATCATCTCACAGAGTTACAGCTTTCCCCTCAAGAAGCCTTTCGCTAAGACAGTTCTTGTGGTATTGGCAAAGTGATATTTGGAAGCCCATAGAGGGCTATGTTGAAAAAGGAAATATCCTCAGATGAAATCTGGATAGAAGCTTTCTGAGAAACTGCTTAGTGTTCTGTTAATTCATCTCACAGAGTTACATCTGTATTTCGTGATCTCTTTGCTAGCCTTATTACTGTGGAATCTGAGAACAGATATTTCGGATCCCTTTGAAAACTATAGGGCCAAAGGAAATATCCTAAGATAAGAAAGAGAAGGAAGCTTTCTGAGGAACTTCTTTCTGTTCTGTGAAATTATCTCACAGAGTTACAGCTTTCGCCTCAAAAAGACTTTCGCTAAGACAGTTCTTGTGGAATTGGCAAAGTGATATTTGGAATCCCATAGAGGGCTATGGTGAAAAAGGAAATACCCTAGATGAAATCTGGAAAGAAGCTTTCTGAGAAACTGCTTAGTGTTCTGTTAATTCATCTCACAGAGTTACATCTGTATTTCGTGGATCTCTTTGCTAGCCTTATTTCTGTGGAATCTGAGAAGAGATATTTCGGATCCCTTGGAAGACTATAGGGCCAAAGGAAATATCCTCCGATAACAAAGAGAAAGAAGCTTTCTGAGAAACTTCTTTGTGTTCTGTGAAATCATCTCACAGAGTTACAGTTTTCCCCTCAAGAAGCCTTTCGCTAAGACAGTTCTTGTGGAATTGGCAAAGTGATATTTGGAAGCCCTTAGAGGGCTACGGTGAAAAAGGAAATATCCTCAGATGAAATCTGGAAAGAAGCTTTCTGAGAAACTGCTTAGTGTTCTGTTAATTCATCTCACAGAGTTACATCTGTATTTCGTGGATCTCTTTGCTAGCCTTATTTCTGTGGAATCTGAGAACAGATATTTCGGATCCCTTTGAAGACTATAGGGCCAAAGGAAATATCCTCCGATAACAAAGAGAAAGAAGCTTTCTGAGAAACTTCTTTGTGTTCTGTGAAATCATCTCACAGAGTTACCGCTTTCCCCTCAAGGAGCATTTCGCTAAGACAGTTCTTGTGGAATTGACAAAGTGATATTTGGAAGCCCATAGAGGGCTATGGTGAAATAGGAAATATCCTCAGATGAAATGTGGAAAGAAGCTTTCTGAGACACTGCTTAGTGTTCTGTTAATTCAGCTCACAGAGTTACATCTGTATTTCGTGGATCTCTTTGCTAGCCTTATTTCAGTGGAATATGAAAACAGATATTTCGGATCCCTTGGAAGACTATAGGGCCAAAGGATCTATCCTCGGATAACAAAGAGAAAGAAGCTTTCTGAGAAACCTCTTTGTCTTCTGTGAAATAATCTCACAGAGTTACAGGTTTCGCCTCAAGAAGCCTTTCGCTAAGACAGTTCTTGTGGAATTGGCAAAGTGATATTTGGAAGCCCATAGAGAGCTATGGTGACAAAGGAAATATCCTCAGATGAAATCGGGAAAGAAGCTTTCTGAGAAACTGCTCAGTGTTCTGTTAATTCATCTCACAGAGTTACATCTGTATTTCGTTGATCTCTTTGCTAGTCTTATTTCTGTGGAATCTCAGAACAGATATTTCGGATGCCTTGGAAGACTATTGGGCCAAAGAAATATCCTCCGATAACAAAGAGAAAGAAGCTTTCTGAGAAACTTCTTTGTGTTCTGTGAAGTCATCTCACAGAGTTACAGCTTTCCCCTCAAGAAACCTTTCACTAAGACAGTTCTTGTGGAATTGGCAAAGTGATATTTGGAAGCCCATAGAGGGCTATGGTGAAAATGGAAATATCCTCAGATGAAATCTGGAAAGAAGCTTTCTGAGAAACTGCTTAGTGTTCTGTTAATTCATCTCACAGAGTTACATCTGTATTTCGTGGATCTCTTTGCTAGCCTTATTTCTGTGGAATCTAAGAACAGATATTTCGGATCCCTTTGAAGACTATAGGGCCAAAGGAAATATCCTCCGATAACAAAGAGAAAGAAGCTTTCTGAGAAACTTCTTTGTGTTCTGTGAAATCGTCTCACAGAGTTACAGGTTTCGTCTCAAGAAGCCTTTCGCTAAGACAGTTCTTGTGGAATTGGCAAAGTGATATTTGGAAGCCCCTTGAGGTCTATGGTGAAAAAGGAAATATCCTCAGATGAAATCTGGAAAGAAGCTTTCTGAGAAACCACTCAGTGTTCTGTTAATTCATCTCACAGAGTTACATCTGTATTTCGTGGATCTCTTTGCTAGCCTTATTTCTGTGGAATATGAGAACAGATATTTCGGATCCCTTGGAAGACTACAGGGCTAAAGGAAATATCCTCCGATAACAAAGAGAAAGAAGCTTTCTGAGAAACTTCTTTGTGTTCTGTGAAATCATCTCACAGAGTTACAGCTTTCCCCTCAAGAAGCCGTTCGCGAAGACAGTTCTTGTGGAATAGGCAAAGTGATATTTCGAAGCCCATAGAGGGCTATGGTGAAAAAGGAAATATCCTCACATGAAACCTGGAAATAAGTTTTCTGAGAAAGTGCTTAGTGTTCTGTTAATTCATCTCACAGAGTTACATCTGTATTTCGTGGATCTATTTGCTAGCCTTATTTCTGTGGAATCTGAGAACAGATGTTTCGGATCCCTTGGAAAACTATAGGGCCAAAGGAAATATCCTACGATAACAAAGAGAAAGAAACTTTCTGAGAAACTTCTTTGTGTTCTGTGAAATCATCTCACAGAGTTACAGCTTTCCCCTGAAGAAGCCTTTCGCTAAGACAGTTCTTGTGGAATTGGCAAAGTGATATTTGGAAGGCCATAGAGGGCTATTGTGAAAAAGGAAATATCCTCAGATGAAATCTGGAAAGAGGCTTTCTGAGAAACTGCTCAGTGTTCTGTTAATTCATCTCACAGAGTTACATCTGTATTTCGAGGATCTCTTTGCTAGCCTTATTTCTGTGGAATCTGAGGACAGATATTTCGAATCCCTTGGAAGACTATAGGGCCAAAGGAAATATCCTCCGATAACAAAGAGAAAGAAGCTTTCTGAGAAACTTCTTTGTGTTCTGTGAAATCATCTCACAGAGTTACAGCTTTCCCCTCAAGAAGCCTTTCGCTAAGACAGTTCTTGTGGAATTGGCAAAGTGATATTTGGAAGCCCTTAGAGGGCAACGTTGAAAAAGGAAATATCCTCAGATGAAATCTGGAAAGAAGCTCTCTGAGAAACTGCTTAGTGTTCTGTTAATTCATCTCACAGAGTTACATCTGTATTTCGTGGATCTCTTTGCTAGCCTTATTTCTGTGGAATCTAAGAACAGATATTTCGGATCCCTTTGAAGACTATAGGGCCAAAGGAAATATCCTCCGATAACAAAGAGAAAGAAGCTTTCTGAGAAACTTCTTTGTGTTCTGTGAAATCGTCTCACAGAGTTACAGGTTTCGTCTCAAGAAGCCTTTCGCTAAGACAGTTCTTGTGGAATTGGCAAAGTGATATTTGGAAGCCCCTAGAGGTCTATGGTGAAAAAGGAAATATCCTCAGATGAAATCTGGAAAGAAGCTTTCTGAGAAACTGCTTAGTGTTCTGTTAATTCATCTCACAGAGTTACATCTGTATTTCGTGGATCTCTTTGCTAGCCTTATTTCTGTGGAATCTGAGAAAAGATATTTCGGATCCCTTGGAAGACTATAGGGCCAAAGGAAATATCCTCCGATAACAAAGAGAAAGAAGCTTTCTGAGAAACTGCTGAGTGTTCTGTTAATTCATCTCACAGAGTTACATCTGTATTTCGTGGATCTCTTTGCTAGCCTTATTTCTGTGGAATCTGAGAACAGATATTTCGGATCCCTTGGAAGACTATAGGGCCAAAGGAAATATCCTCCGATAACAAAGAGAAAGAAGCATTCTGAGAAACTTCTTTGTGTTCTGTGAAATCATCTCACAGAGTTACAGCTTTACCCTCAAGAAGCCTTTCGCTAAGACAGTTCTTATGGAATTGGCAAAGTGATATTTGACAGCCCAGAGAGGGCTACGGTGAAAAAGGAAATATCCTCAGATGAAATCTGGAAAGAAGCTTTCTGAGAAACTGCTTAGTGTTCTGTTAATTCATCTCACAGAGTTACATCTGCATTTCGTGGATCTCTTTGCTAGCCTTATTTCTGTGGAATCTGAGAACAGATATTTCGGATCCCTTGGAAGACTATAGGGCCAAAGGAAATATCCTCCGATAACAAAGAGAAAGAAGCTTTCTGAGAAACTGCTTAGTGTTCTGTTAATTCATCTCACAGAGTTACATCTGTATTTTGTGGATCTCTTTGCTAGCCTTATTTCTGTGGAATCTGAGAACAGATATTTCGGTTCCCTTGGAAGACTATAGGGCCAAAGGAAATATCCTCCGATAACAAAGAGAAAGAAGCTTTCTGAGAAACTTCTTTGTGTTCTGTGAAATCATCTCACAGAGTTACAGCTTTCCCCTCAAGAAGCCTTTCGCTAAGACAGTTCTTCTGGAATTGGCAAAGTGATATTTGGAAGCCCATAGAGGTCTACGGTTAAAAAGGAAATATTCTCAGATGAAATCTGGAAAGAAGCTTTCTGAGAAACTGCTTAGTGTTCTGTTAATTCCTCTCACGGAGTTACATCTGTATTTCGTGGATCTCTTTGCTAGCCTTATTTCTGTGCAATCTGAGAACAGATATGTACGATCTCTTTGAAAACTATAGGGCCAAAGGTAATATCCTCTGATAACAAAGAGAAAGAAGCTTTCTGAGAAACTTCTTTGTGTTCTGTGAAATCATCTCACAGAGTTACAGCTTCCAATCAGGAAGCCTTTCGCTAAGACATTTCTTCTGGAATTGGCAAAGTGATATTTGGAAGCCTATAGAGGGCTATGGTGAAAATGGAAATATCCTCAGATGAAATCTGGAAAGAAGCTTTCTGAGAAACTGTTTAGTGTTCTGTTAATTCATGTCACAGAGTTACATCTGTATCTCGTGGATCTCTTTGCTAGCCTTATTTCTGTGGAATCTGAGAACAGATATTTCAGATCCATTTGAAGACTATAGGGCCAAAGGAAATATCCTCCGATAACAAAGAGAAAGAAGCTTTCTGAGAAACTTCTTTGTGTTCCGTGAAATCATCTCACAGAGTTACAGCGTTCCCCTCAAGAAGCCTTTCGATAAGACAGTTCTTGTGGTATTGGCAAAGTGATATTTGGAAGCCCATAGAGGGCTATGTTGAAAAAGGAAATATCCTCAGATGAAATCTGGATAGAAGCTTTCTGAGAAACTGCTTAGTGTTCTGTTAATTCATCTCACAGAGTTACATCTGTATTTCGTGGATCTCTTTGCTAGCCTTATTACTGTGGAATCTGAGAACAGATATTTCGGATCCCTTTGAAAACTATAGGGCCAAAGGAAATATCCTAAGATAAGAAAGAGAAGGAAGCTTTCTGAGGAACTTCTTTCTGTTCTGTGAAATCATCTCACAGAGTTACAGCATTCGCCTCAAAAAGACTTTCGCTAAGACAGTTCTTGTGGAATTGGCAAAGTGATATTTGGAAGCCCATAGAAGGCTATGGTGAAAAAGGAAATACCCTAGATGAAATCTGGAAAGAAGCTTTCTGAGAAACTGCTTAGTGTTCTTTAAATTCATCTCACAGAGTTACATCTGTATTTCGTGGTTCTCTTTGCTAGCCTTATTTCTGTGGAATCTGAGAACAGATATTTCGGATCCCTTTGAAGACTATAGGGCCAAAGGAAATATCGTCCCATAACAAAGAGAAGGAAGCTTTCTGAGGAACTTCTTTCTGTTCTGTGAAATCATCTCACAGAGTTACAGCTTTCCCCTCAAGAAGCCTTTCGCTAAGACAGTTATTGAGGAATTGGCAAAGTGATATTGGAAGCCCATAGAGGACTATGGTGGAAAAGGAAATATCCTAAGAAGAAATCTTTAAAGAAGCTTTCGGAGAAACTGCTTAGTGTTCTGTTAATTCATCTCACAGAGTTACATCTGTATTTCGTGGATCTCTTTGCTAGCCTTATTACTGTGGAATCTGAGAACAGATATTTCGGATCCCTTGGAAGACTATAGGGCCAAAGGAAATATCCTCCGATAACAAAGAGAAAGAAGCTTTCTGAGAAACTTCTTTGTGTTCTGTGAAATCATCTCACAGAGTTACAGCTTTCCAATCAGGAAGCCTTTCGCTAAGACAGTTCTTCTGGAATTGGCAAAGTGATATTTGGAAGCCCATAGAGCGCTACGGTGAAAAAGGAAATATCCTCAGATGAAATCTGGAAAGAAGCTTTCTGAGAAACTGCTTAGTGTTCTGTTAATTCATCTCACAGAGTTACATCTGTATTTCGTGGATCTCTTTGCTAGCCTTATTTCTGTGGAATCTGAGAACAGATATTTGGGATCCCTTGGAAGACTATAGGGCCAAAGGAAATATCCTCCGATAACAAAGAGAAAGAAGCTTTCTGAGAAACTGCTTAGTGTTCTGTTAATTCATCTCACAGAGTTACATCTGTATTTTGTAGATCTCTTTGCTAGCCTTATTTCTGTGGAATCTGAGAACAGATATTTCGGTTCCCTTGGAAGACTACAGGGCCAAAGGAAATATCCTCCGATAACAAAGAGAAAGAAGCTTTCTGAGAAACTTCTTTGTGTTCTGTGAAATCATCTCACAGAGTTACAGCTTTCCCCTCAAGAAGCCTTTCGCTAAGTCAGTTCTTCTGGAATTGGCAAAGTGATATTTGGAAGCCCATAGAGGTCTACGGTTAAAAAGGAAATATCCTCAGATGAAATCTGGAAAGAAGCTTTCTGAGAAACTGCTTAGTGTTCTGTTAATTCCTCTCACGGAGTTACATCTGTTTTTCGTGGATCTCTTTGCTAGCCTTATTTCTGTGGAATCTGAGAAGAGATATTTCGTATCCCTTGGAAGACTATAGGGCCAAAGGAAATATCCTCCGATAACAAAGAGAAAGAAGCTTTCTGAGAAACTTCTTTGTGTTCTGTGAAATCATCTCACAGAGTTACAGCTTTCCCCTCAAGAAGCCTTTCGCTAAGACAGTTCTTGTGGAATTGGCAAAGTGATATTTGGAAGCACATAGAGGGCTATGGTGAAAAAGGAAATACCCTCAGATGAAATCTGGAAAGAAGCTTTCTGAGAAACTGCTTAGTGTGCTGTTAATTAATCTCACAGAGTTACATCTGTATTTCGTGGATCTCTTTGCTAGCCTTATTTCTGTGGAATCTGAGAACTGATATTTCGGATCCCTTTGAAGACTATAGGGCCAAAGGAAATATGCTCCGATAACAAAGAGAAAGAAGCTTTCTGAGAAACTTCTTTGTGTTCTGTGAAATCATCTCACAGAGTTACAGCTTTCCCCTCAAGAAGTCATTCGCTAAGACAGTTCTTGTGGAATTGCCAAAGTGATATTTGGAAGCCCATAGTGGGCTATGGTGAAAATGGAAATATCCTCAGATGAAAACTGGAAAGAAGCTTTCTGAGAAACTGCTTAGTGTTCTGTTAATTCATCTCACAGAGGAACATCTGTATTTCGGGGATCTCTTTGCTTGCCTTATTTCTGTGGAATCTGAGAACAGATATTTCGGATCCCTTGGAAGACTATAGGGCCAAAGGAAATATCCTCCGATAACAAAGAGAAAGAAGCTTTCTGAGAAATTTCTTTGTGTTCTGTGAAATCATCTCACAGAGTTACCCCTTTCCCCTCAAGAAGCCTTTCGCTGAGACGGTTCTTGTGGAATTGGCAAAGTGATATTTGGAAGCCCATAGAGGGCTATGGTGAAAATGGAAATATCCTCAGATGAAATCTGGAAAGAAGCTTTCTGAGAAACTGCTTAGTGTTCTGTTAATTCATCTCACAGAGTTACATCTGTATCTCGTGGATCTCTTTGCTAGCCTTATTTCTGTGCTATCTGAGAATAGATATGTAGGATCCCTTTGAAAACTATAGGGCCAAAGGAAATATCCTCTGATAACAAAGAGAAAGAAGCTTTCTGAGAAACTTCTTTGTGTTCTGTGAAATCATCTCACAGAGTTACAGCTTTCCAATCAGGAAGCCTTTCGCTGAGACAGTTCTTGTGGAATTGGCAAAGTGATATATGGAAGCCCATAGAGGTCTATGGTGAAAATGGAAATATCCTCAGATGAAACCTGGAAAGAAGCTTTCTGAGAAACTGCTTAGTGTTCTGTTAATTCATCTCACAGAGTTACATCTGTATTTCGTGGATCTCTTTGCTAGCCTTATTTCTGTGGAATCTGAGAACAGATATTTCGGATCCCTAGGAAGACTATAGGGCCTAAGGAAATATCCTCCGATAACAAAGAGAAAGATGCTTTCTGAGAAACTTCTTTGTGTTCTCTGAAATTATCTCACAGATTTACAGCTTTCCCCTCAAGAAGCCTTTCGCTAAGACAGTTCTTGTGGAATTGGCAAAGTGATATTTGGAAGCCCATAGAGGGCTATGGTGAAAAAGGAAATATCCTCAGATGAAATCTGGAAAGAAGCTTCTGAGAAACTGCTTAGTGTTCTGTTAATTCATCTCACAGCGTTACATCTGTATTTCGTGGATCTCTTTGCTAGCCATATTTCTGTGAAATCTGAGAACAGATATTTCGTATCCCTTGGAAGACTATAGGGCCAAAGGAAATATCCTCCGATAACAAAAAGAAAGAAGGTTTCGGAGAAACTTCTTTGTGTTCTGTGAAATCATCTCACAGAGTTACAGCTTTCCCCTCAAGAAGGCTTTCGCTAAGACAGTACTTCTGGAATTTGCAAAGTGATAATTGGAAGCCCATAGTGGGCTATGGTGAAAATGGAAATATCCTCAGATGAAATCTGGAAAGAAGCTTTCTGAGAAACTGCTTAGTGTTCTGTTAATTCATCTCAAGGAGTTACATCTGTATTTCGTGGATCTCTTTGCTAGCCTTATTTCTGTGGATTCTGAGAACAGATATTTCGGATCCCTTGGAAGACTATAGGGCCAAAGGAAATATCCTCCGATAACAAAGAGAAAGAAGCTTTCTGAGAAACTTCTTTGTGTTCTGTGAAATCATCTCACAGAGTTACAGCTTTCCCCTCAAGAAGCCTTTCGCTAAGACAGTTCATGTGGAATTGGCAAAGTGATATTTGGAAGCACATAGAGGGCTATGGTGAAAAAGGAAATACCCTCAGATGAAATCTGGAAAGAAGCTTTCTGAGAAACTGCTTAGTGTGCTGTTAATTAATCTCACAGAGTTACATTTGTATTTCGTGGATCTCTTTGCTAGCCTTATTTCTGTGGAATCTGAGAACTGATATTTCGGATCCCTTTGAAGACTATAGGGCCAAAGGAAATATGCTCCGATAACAAAGAGAAAGAAGCTTTCTGAGAAACTTCTTTGTGTTCTGTGAAATCATCTCACAGAGTTACAGCTTTCCCCTCAAGAAGTCATTCGCTAAGACAGTTCTTGTGGAATTGCCAAAGTGATATTTGGAAGCCCATAGTGGGCTATGGTGAAAATGGAAATATCCTCAGATGAAAACTGGAAAGAAGCTTTCTGAGAAACTGCTTAGTGTTCTGTTAATTCATCTCACAGAGGAACATCTGTATTTCGGGGATCTCTTTGCTTGCCTTATTTCTGTGGAATCTGAGAACAGATATTTCGGATCCCTTGGAAGACTATAGGGCCAAAGGAAATATCCTCCGATAACAAAGAGAAAGAAGCTTTCTGAGATATTTCTTTGTGTTCTGTGAAATCATCTCACAGAGTTACCCCTTTCCCCTCAAGAAGCCTTTCGCTGAGACGGTTCTTGTGGAATTGGCAAAGTGATATTTGGAAGCCCATAGAGGGCTATGGTGAAAATGGAAATATCCTCAGATGAAATCTGGAAAGAAGCTTTCTGAGAAACTGCTTAGTGTTCTGTTAATTCATCTCACAGAGTTACATCTGTATCTCGTGGATCTCTTTGCTAGCCTTATTTCTGTGCTATCTGAGAATAGATATGTAGGATCCCTTTGAAAACTATAGGGCCAAAGGAAATATCCTCTGATAACAAAGAGAAAGAAGCTTTCTGAGAAACTTCTTTGTGTTCTGTGAAATCATCTCACAGAGTTACAGCTTTCCAATCAGGAAGCCTTTCGCTGAGACAGTTCTTGTGGAATTGGCAAAGTGATATATGGAAGCCCATAGAGGGCTATGGTGAAAATGGAAATATCCTCAGATGAAACCTGGAAAGAAGCTTTCTGAGAAACTCCTTAGTGTTCTGTTAATTCATCTCACAGAGTTACATCTGTATTTCGTGGATCTCTTTGCTAGCCTTATTTCTGTGGAATCTGAGAACAGATATTTCGGATCCCTAGGAAGACTATAGGGCCTAAGGAAATATCCTCCGATAACAAAGAGAAAGATGCTTTCTGAGAAACTTCTTTGTGTTCTCTGAAATTATCTCACAGATTTACAGCTTTCCCCTCAAGAAGCCTTTCGCTAAGACAGTTCTTGTGGAATTGGCAAAGTGATATTTGGAAGCCCATAGAGGGCTATGGTGAAAAAGGAAATATCCTCAGATGAAATCTGGAAAGAAGCTTCTGAGAAACTGCTTAGTGTTCTGTTAATTCATCTCACAGCGTTACATCTGTATTTCGTGGATCTCTTTGCTAGCCATATTTCTGTGAAATCTGAGAACAGATATTTCGTATCCCTTGGAAGACTATAGGGCCAAAGGAAATATCCTCCGATAACAAAAAGAAAGAAGGTTTCGGAGAAACTTCTTTGTGTTCTGTGAAATCATCTCACAGAGTTACAGCTTTCCCCTCAAGAAGGCTTTCGCTAAGACAGTACTTCTGGAATTTGCAAAGTGATAATTGGAAGCCCATAGTGGGCTATGGTGAAAATGGAAATATCCTCAGATGAAATCTGGAAAGAAGCTTTCTGAGAAACTGCTTAGTGTTCTGTTAATTCATCTCAAGGAGTTACATCTGTATTTCGTGGATCTCTTTGCTAGCCTTATTTCTGTGGATTCTGAGAACAGATATTTCGGATCCCTTGGAAGACTATAGGGCCAAAGGAAATATCCTCCGATAACAAAGAGAAAGAAGCTTTCTGAGAAACTTCTTTGTGTTCTGTGAAATCATCTCACAGAGTTACAGCTTTCCCCTCAAGAAGCCTTTCGCTAAGACAGTTCTTGTGGAATTGGCAAAGTGATATTTGGAAGCACATAGAGGGCTATGGTGAAAAAGGAAATACCCTCAGATGAAATCTGGAAAGAAGCTTTCTGAGAAACTGCTTAGTGTGCTGTTAATTAATCTCACAGAGTTACATTTGTATTTCGTGGATCTCTTTGCTAGCCTTATTTCTGTGGAATCTGAGAACTGATATTTCGGATCCCTTTGAAGACTATAGGGCCAAAGGAAATATGCTCCGATAACAAAGAGAAAGAAGCTTTCTGAGAAACTTCTTTGTGTTCTGTGAAATCATCTCACAGAGTTACAGCTTTCCCCTCAAGAAGTCATTCGCTAAGACAGTTCTTGTGGAATTGCCAAAGTGATATTTGGAAGCCCATAGTGGGCTATGGTGAAAATGGAAATATCCTCAGATGAAAACTGGAAAGAAGCTTTCTGAGAAACTGCTTAGTGTTCTGTTAATTCATCTCACAGAGGAACATCTGTATTTCGGGGATCTCTTTGCTTGCCTTATTTCTGTGGAATCTGAGAACAGATATTTCGGATCCCTTGGAAGACTATAGGGCCAAAGGAAATATCCTCCGATAACAAAGAGAAAGAAGCTTTCTGAGATATTTCTTTGTGTTCTGTGAAATCATCTCACAGAGTTACCCCTTTCCCCTCAAGAAGCCTTTCGCTGAGACGGTTCTTGTGGAATTGGCAAAGTGATATTTGGAAGCCCATAGAGGGCTATGGTGAAAATGGAAATATCCTCAGATGAAATCTGGAAAGAAGCTTTCTGAGAAACTGCTTAGTGTTCTGTTAATTCATCTCACAGAGTTACATCTGTATCTCGTGGATCTCTTTGCTAGCCTTATTTCTGTGCTATCTGAGAATAGATATGTAGGATCCCTTTGAAAACTATAGGGCCAAAGGAAATATCCTCTGATAACAAAGAGAAAGAAGCTTTCTGAGAAACTTCTTTGTGTTCTGTGAAATCATCTCACAGAGTTACAGCTTTCCAATCAGGAAGCCTTTCGCTGAGACAGTTCTTGTGGAATTGGCAAAGTGATATATGGAAGCCCATAGAGGGCTATGGTGAAAATGGAAATATCCTCAGATGAAACCTGGAAAGAAGCTTTCTGAGAAACTCCTTAGTGTTCTGTTAATTCATCTCACAGAGTTACATCTGTATTTCGTGGATCTCTTTGCTAGCCTTATTTCTGTGGAATCTGAGAACAGATATTTCGGATCCCTAGGAAGACTATAGGGCCTAAGGAAATATCCTCCGATAACAAAGAGAAAGATGCTTTCTGAGAAACTTCTTTGTGTTCTCTGAAATTATCTCACAGATTTACAGCTTTCCCCTCAAGAAGCCTTTCGCTAAGACAGTTCTTGTGGAATTGGCAAAGTGATATTTGGAAGCCCATAGAGGGCTATGGTGAAAAAGGAAATATCCTCAGATGAAATCTGGAAAGAAGCTTCTGAGAAACTGCTTAGTGTTCTGTTAATTCATCTCACAGAGTTACATCTGTATTTCGTGGATCTCTTTGCTAGCCTTATTTCTGAGAAATCTGAGAACAGATATTTCGTATCCCTTGGAAGACTATAGGGCCAAAGGAAATATCCTCCGATAACAAAGAGAAAGAAGCTTTCTGAGAAACTTCTTTGTGTTCTGTGAAATCATCTCACAGCGTTACAGCTTTCCCTTCAAGAAGCCTTTCGCTAAGACAGTTCTTCTGGAATTGGCAAAGTGATATTTGGATACCCATAGAGGGCTATGGTGAAAAAGGAAATATCCTCAGATGAAATCTGGAAAGAAGCTTTCTGAGAAACTGCTTAGTGTTCTGTTAATACATCTCACAGAGTTACATCTGTATTTCGTGGATTTCTTTGCTAGCCTTATTTCTGTGGAATCTGAGAACAGATATTTCGGATCCCTTGGAAGACTATAGGGCCAAAGGAAATATCCTCCGATAACAAAGAGAAAGAAGCTTTCTGAGAAACTGCTTAGTGTTCTGTTAATTCATCTCACAGAGTTACATCTGTATTTCGTGGATCTCTTTGCTACCCTTATTTCTGTGGAATCTGAGAACACATATTTCGGTTCCCTTGGAAGACTATAGGGCCAAAGGAAATATCCTCCGATAACAAAGAGAAAGAAGCTTTCTGAGAAACTTCTTTGTGTTCTGTGAAATCATCTCACAGAGTTACAGCTTTCCCCTCAAGAAGCCTTTCGCTAAGACAGTTCTTCTGGAATTGGCAAAGTGATATTTGGAAGCCCATAGAGGTCTACGGTTAAAAAGGAAATATCCTCAGATGAAATCTGGAAAGAAGCTTTCTGAGAAACTGCTTAGTGTTCTGTTAATTCCTCTCACGGAGTTACATCTGTATTTCGTGGATCTCTTTGCTAGCCTTATTTCTGTGGAATCTGAGAACAGATATGTACGATCCCTTTGAAAACTATAGGGCCAAAGGAAATATCCTCTGATAACAAAGAGAAAGAAGCTTTCTGAGCAACTTCTTTGTGTTCTGTGAAATCATCTCACAGAGTTACAGCTTTCCAATCAGGAAGGCTTTCGCTAAGACATTTCTTCTGGAATTGGCAAAGTGATATTTGGAAGCCCATAGAGGGCTATGGTGAAAATGGAAATATCCTCAGATGAAATCTGGAAAGAAGCTTTCTGAGAAACTGCTTAGTGTTCTGTTAATTCATGTCACAGAGTTACATCTGTATCTCGTGGATCTCTTTGCTAGCCTTATTTCTTTGGAATCTGAGAACAGATATTTCAGATCCATTTGAAGACTATAGGGCCAAAGGAAATATCCTCCGATAACAAAGAGAAAGAAGCTTTCTGAGAAACTTCTTTGTGTTCCGTGAAATCATCTCACAGAGTTACAGCGTTCCCCTCAAGAAGCCTTTCGATAAGACAGTTCTTGTGGTATTGGCAAAGTGATATTTGGAAGCCCATAGAGGGCTATGTTGAAAAAGGAAATATCCTCAGATGAAATCTGGATAGAAGCTTTCTGAGAAACTGCTTAGTGTTCTGTTAATTCATCTCACAGAGTTACATCTGTATTTCGTGGATCTCTTTGCTAGCCTTATTACTGTGGAATCTGAGAACAGATATTTCGGATCCCTTTGAAAACTATGGGGCCAAAGGAAATATCCTAAGATAAGAAAGAGAAGGAAGCTTTCTGAGGAACTTCTTCCTGTTCTGTGAAATTATCTCACAGAGTTATAGCTTTCGCCTCAAAAAGACTTTTGCTAAGACAGTTCTTGTGGAATTGGCAAAGTGATATTTGGAAGCCCCTAGAGGGCTATGGTGAAAAAGGAAATACCCTAGATGAAATCTGGAAAGAAGCTTTCTGAGAAACTGCTTAGTGTTCTGTAAATTCATCTCACAGAGTTACATCTGTATTTCGTGGATCTCTTTGCTAGCCTTATTTCTGTGGAATCTGAGAACAGATATTTCGGATCCCTTTGAAGACTATAGGGCCAAAGGAAATATCCTCCGATAACAAAGAGAAAGAAGCTTTCTGAGAAACTTCTTTGTGTTCTGTGAAATCATCTCACAGAGTTACAGCTTTCCCCTCAAGAAGCCTTTCGCTAAGACAGTTCTTGTGGAATTGGCAAAGTGATATTGGAAGCCCATAGAGGTCTATGGGGAAAAAGGAAATATCCTCAGATGAAATCTGGAAAGAAGCTTTCTGAGAAACTGCTTAGTGTTCTGTTAATTCATCTCACAGAGTTACATCTGTATTTCGTGGATCTCTTTGCTAGCCTTATTTCTGTGGAATCTGAGAAGAGATATTTCGGATCCCTTGGAAGACTATAGGGCCAAAGGAAATATCCTCCGATAACAAAGAGAAAGAAGCTTTCTGAGAAACTTCTTTGTGTTCTGTGAAATCATCTCACAGAGTTACAGCTTTCCCCTCAAGAAGCCTTTCGCTAAGACAGTTCTTGTGGAATTGGCAAAGTGATATTTGGAAGCCCTTAGAGGGCTACGGTGAAAAAGGAAATATCCTCAGATGAAATCTGGAAAGAAGCTTTCTGAGAAACTGCTTAGTGTTCTGTTAATTCGTCTCACAGAGTTACATCTGTATTTCGTGGATCTCTTTGCTAGCCTTATTTCTGTGGAATCTGAGAACAGATATTTCGGATCCCTTTGAAGACTATAGGGCCAAAGGAAATATCCTCCGATAACAAAGGGAAAGAAGCTTTCTGAGAAACTTCTTTGTGTTCCGTGAAATCATCTCACAGAATTACAGCTTTCCCCTCAAGGAGCATTTCGCTAAGACAGTTCTTGTGGAATTGACAAAGTGATATTTGGAAGCCCATAGAGGGCTATGGTGAAAAAGGAAATATCCTCAGATGAAATCTGGAAAGAAGCTTTCTGAGAAACTGCTTAGTGTTCTGTTAATTCATCTCACAGAGTTACATCTGTATTTCGTGGATCTCTTTGCTAGCCTTATTTCAGTGGAATATGAAAACAGATATTTCGGATCCCTTGGAAGACTATAGGGCCAAAGGATCTATCCTCGGATAACAAAGAGAAAGAAGCTTTCTGAGAAACCTCTTTGTGTTCTGTGAAATAATCTCACAGAGTTACAGGTTTCGCCTCAAGAAGCCTTTCGATAAGACAGTTCTTGTGGAATTGGCAAAGTGATATTTGGAAGCCCATAGAGAGCTATGGTGACAAAGGAAATATCCTCAGATGAAATCGGGAAAGAAGCTTTCTGAGAAACTGCTCAGTGTTCTGTTAATTCATCTCACAGAGTTACATCTGTATTTCGTTGATCTCTTTGCTAGTCTTATTTCTGTGGAATCTCAGAACAGATATTTCGGATGCCTTGGAAGACTATTGGGCCAAAGAAATATCCTCCGATAACAAAGAGAAAGAAGCTTTCTGAGAAACTTCTTTGTGTTCTGTGAAATCGTCTCACAGAGTTACAGGTTTCGTCTCAAGAAGCCTTTCACTAAGACAGATCTTGTGGAATTGGCAAAGTGATATTTGGAAGCCCCTAGAGGTCTATGGTGAAAAAGGAAATATCCTCAGATGAAATCTGGAAAGAAGCTTTCTGAGAAAACACTCAGTGTTCTGTTAATTCATCTCACAGAGTTACATCTGTATTTCGTGGATCTCTTTGCTAGCCTTATTTCTGTGGAATATGAGAACAGATATTTCGGATCCCTTGGAAGACTACAGGGCTAAAGGAAATATCCTCCGATAACAAAGAGAAAGAAGCTTTCTGAGAAACTTCTTTGTGTTCTGTGAAATCATCTCACAGAGCTACAGCTTTCGCCTCAAGAAGCCGTTCGCGAAGACAGTTCTTGTGGAATAGGCAAAGTGATATTTCGAAGCCCATAGAAGGCTATGGTGAAAAAGGAAATATCCTCACATGAAACCTGGAAATAAGTTTTCTGAGAAAGTGCTTAGTGTTCTGTTAATTCATCTCACAGAGTTACATCTGTATTTCGTGGATCTATTTGCTAGCCTTATTTCTGTGGTATCTGAGAACAGATGTTTCGGATCCCTTGGAAAACTATAGGGCCAAAGGAAATATCCTACGATAACAAAGAGAAAGAAACTTTCTGAGAAACTTCTTTGTGTTCTATGAAATCATCACACAGAGTTACAGCTTTCCCCTGAAGAAGCCTTTCGCTAAGACAGTTCTTGTGGAATTGGCAAAGTGATATTTGGAAGGCCATAGAGGGCTATTGTGAAAAAGGAAATATCCTCAGATGAAATCTGGAAAGAGGCTTTCTGAGAAACTGCTTAGTGTTCTGTTAATTCATCTCACAGAGTTACATCTGTATTTCGTGTATCTCTTTGCTAGCCTTATTTCTGTGGAATCTGAGGACCGATATTTCGGATCCCTTGGAAGACTATAGGGCCAAAGGAAATATCCTCCGATAACAAAGAGAAAGAAGCTTTCTGAGAAACTTCTTTGTGTTCTGTGAAATCATCTCACAGAGTTACAGCTTTCCCCTGAAGAAGCCTTTCGCTAAGACAGTTCTTGTGGAATTGGCAAAGTGATATTTGGAAGGCCATAGAGGGCTATTGTGAAAAAGGAAATATCCTCAGATGAAATCTGGAAAGAGGCTTTCTGAGAAACCGCTTAGTGTTCTGTTAATTCATCTCACAGAGTTACATCTGTATTTCGTGGATCTCTTTGCTAGCCTTATTTCTGTGGAATCTGAGGACCGATATTTCGGATCCCTTGGAAGACTATAGGGCCAAAGGAAATATCCTCCGATAACAAAGAGAAAGAAGCTTTCTGAGAAACTTCTTTGTGTTCTGTGAAATCATCTCACAGAGTTACAGCTTTCCCCTCAAGAAGCCTTTCGCTAAGACAGTTCTTGTGGAATTGGCAAAGTGATATTTGGAAGCCCTTAGAGGGCTACGGTGAAAAAGGAAATATCCTCAGATGAAATCTGGAAAGAAGCTTTCTGAGAAACTGCTTAGTGTTCTGTTAATTCATCTCACAGAGTTACATCTGTATTTCGTGGATCTCTTTGCTAGCCTTAATTCTGTGGAATCTGAGAACAGATATTTCTGATCCCTTGGAAGACTATAGGGCTAAAGGTAATATCCTCCGATAACAAAGAGAAAGAAGTTTTCTGAGAAACTTCTTTGTGTTCTGTGAAATCATCTCACAGAGTTACAGGTTTCGCCTCAAGAAGCCTTTCGCTAAGACAGTTCTTGTGGAATTGGCAAAGTGATATTTGGAAGCCCTTGGAGGTCTGTGCTGAAAAAGGAAATATCCTCAGATGAAATCTGGAAATAAGCTTTCTGAGAAACTGCTTAGTGTTTGTTAATTCATCTCACAGAGTTACATCTGTATTTCGTGGATCTCTTTGCTAGCCTTATTTCTGTGGAATCTGAGAACAGATATTTCGGATCCCTTGGAAGACTATAGGGCCAAAGGAAATATCCTCCGATAACAAAGAGAAAGAAGCATTCTGAGAAACTTCTTTGTGTTCTGTGAAATCATCTCACAGAGTTACAGCTTTACCCTCAAGAAGCCTTTCGCTAAGACAGTTCTTATGGAATTGGCAAAGTGATATTTGACAGCCCAGAGAGGGCTATGGTGAAAAAGGAAATATCCTCAGATGAAATCTGGAAAGAAGCTTTCGGAGAAACTGCTTAGTGTTCTGTTAATTCATCTCACAGAGTTACATCTGTATTTCGTGGATCTCTTTGCTAGCCTTATTTCTGTGGATTCTGGGAACAGATATTTCGGATCCCTTTGAAGACTATAGGGCCAAAGGAAATATCCTCCGATAACAAAGAGAAAGAAGCTTTCTGAGAAACTTCTTTGTGTTCTGTGAAATCATCCCACAGAGTTACAGCTTTCCCCTCAAGAAGCCTTTTGCTAAGACAGTTGTTGTGGAAATGACAAAGTGATATTTGGAAGCCCATAGAGGGCTATGGTGAAAAAGGAAATATCCTCAGATGAAATCTGGAAAGAAGCTTTCTGAGAAACTGCTTAGTGTTCTGTTAATTCATCTCACAGAGTTACATCTGTATTTCGTGGATCACCTTGCTAGCCTTATTTCTCTTCAATCTGAGAACAGATATTTCGGATCCCTTGGAAGACTATAGGGCCAAAGGAAATATCCTCCGATAACAAAGAGAAAGAAGCTTTCTGAGAAACTGCTGAGTGTTCTGTTAATTCATCTCACAGAGTTACATCTGTATTTTGTGGATCTCTTTGCTAGCCTTATTTCTGTGGAATCTGAGAACAGATATTTCGGTTCCCTTGGAAGACTATAGGGCCAAAGGAAATATCCTCCGATAACAAAGAGAAAGAAGCTTTCTGAGAAACTTCTTTGTGTTCTGTGAAATCATCTCACAGAGTTACAGCTTTCCCCTCAAGAAGCCTATCGCTAAGACAGATCTTGTGGAATTGGCAAAGTGATGTTTGGAAGCCCATAGAGGTCTACGGTTAAAAAGGAAATATCCTCAGATGAAATCTGGAAAGAAGCTTTCTGAGAAACTGCTTAGTGTTCTGTTAATTCCTCTCACGGAGTTACATCTGTATTTCGTGGATCTCTTTGCTAGCCTTATTTCTGTGCAATCTGAGAACAGATATGTACGATCCCTTTGAAATCTATAGGGCCAAAGGAAATATCCTCTGATAACAAAGAGAAAGAATCTTTCTGAGAAACTTCTTTGTGTTCTGTGAAATCATCTCACAGAGTTACAGCTTTCCAATCAGGAAGCCTTTCGCTAAGACATTTCTTCTGGAATTGGCAAAGTGATATTTGGAAGCCCATAGAGGGCTATGGTGAAAATGGAAATATCCTCAGATGAAATCTGGAAAGAAGCTTTCTGAGAAACTGCTTAGTGTTCTGTTAATTCATGTCACAGAGTTACATCTGTATCTCGTGGATCTCTTTGCTAGCCTTATTTCTTTGGAATCTGAGAACAGATATTTCAGATCCATTTGAAGACTATAGGGCCAAAGGAAATATCCTCCGATAACAAAGAGAAAGAAGCTTTCTGAGAAACTTCTTTGTGTTCTGTGAAATCATCTCACAGAGTTACAGCTTTCCCCTCAAGAAGCCTTTCGCTAAGACAGTTCTTGTGGTATTGGCAAAGTGATATTTGGAAGCCCATAGAGGGCTATGTTGAAAAAGGAAATATCCTCAGATGAAATCTGGATAGAAGCTTTCTGAGAAACTGCTTAGTGTTCTGTTAATTCATCTCACAGAGTTACATCTGTATTTCGTGATCTCTTTGCTAGCCTTATTACTGTGGAATCTGAGAACAGATATTTCGGATCCCTTTGAAAACTATAGGGCCAAAGGAAATATCCTAAGATAAGAAAGAGAAGGAAGCTTTCTGAGGAACTTCTTTCTGTTCTGTGAAATTATCTCACAGAGTTACAGCTTTCGCCTCAAAAAGACTTTCGCTAAGACAGTTCTTGTGGAATTGGCAAAGTGATATTTGGAATCCCATAGAGGGCTATGGTGAAAAAGGAAATACCCTAGATGAAATCTGGAAAGAAGCTTTCTGAGAAACTGCTTAGTGTTCTGTTAATTCATCTCACAGAGTTACATCTGTATTTCGTGGATCTCTTTGCTAGCCTTATTTCTGTGGAATCTGAGAAGAGATATTTCGGATCCCTTGGAAGACTATAGGGCCAAAGGAAATATCCTCCGATAACAAAGAGAAAGAAGCTTTCTGAGAAACTTCTTTGTGTTCTGTGAAATCATCTCACAGAGTTACAGTTTTCCCCTCAAGAAGCCTTTCGCTAAGACAGTTCTTGTGGAATTGGCAAAGTGATATTTGGAAGCCCTTAGAGGGCTACGGTGAAAAAGGAAATATCCTCAGATGAAATCTGGAAAGAAGCTTTCTGAGAAACTGCTTAGTGTTCTGTTAATTCATCTCACAGAGTTACATCTGTATTTCGTGGATCTCTTTGCTAGCCTTATTTCTGTGGAATCTGAGAACAGATATTTCGGATCCCTTTGAAGACTATAGGGCCAAAGGAAATATCCTCCGATAACAAAGAGAAAGAAGCTTTCTGAGAAACTTCTTTGTGTTCTGTGAAATCATCTCACAGAGTTACCGCTTTCCCCTCAAGGAGCATTTCGCTAAGACAGTTCTTGTGGAATTGACAAAGTGATATTTGGAAGCCCATAGAGGGCTATGGTGAAATAGGAAATATCCTCAGATGAAATGTGGAAAGAAGCTTTCTGAGACACTGCTTAGTGTTCTGTTAATTCAGCTCACAGAGTTACATCTGTATTTCGTGGATCTCTTTGCTAGCCTTATTTCAGTGGAATATGAAAACAGATATTTCGGATCCCTTGGAAGACTATAGGGCCAAAGGATCTATCCTCGGATAACAAAGAGAAAGAAGCTTTCTGAGAAACCTCTTTGTCTTCTGTGAAATAATCTCACAGAGTTACAGGTTTCGCCTCAAGAAGCCTTTCGCTAAGACAGTTCTTGTGGAATTGGCAAAGTGATATTTGGAAGCCCATAGAGAGCTATGGTGACAAAGGAAATATCCTCAGATGAAATCGGGAAAGAAGCTTTCTGAGAAACTGCTCAGTGTTCTGTTAATTCATCTCACAGAGTTACATCTGTATTTCGTTGATCTCTTTGCTAGTCTTATTTCTGTGGAATCTCAGAACAGATATTTCGGATGCCTTGGAAGACTATTGGGCCAAAGAAATATCCTCCGATAACAAAGAGAAAGAAGCTTTCTGAGAAACTTCTTTGTGTTCTGTGAAGTCATCTCACAGAGTTACAGCTTTCCCCTCAAGAAGCCTTTCACTAAGACAGTTCTTGTGGAATTGGCAAAGTGATATTTGGAAGCCCATAGAGGGCTATGGTGAAAATGGAAATATCCTCAGATGAAATCTGGAAAGAAGCTTTCTGAGAAACTGCTTAGTGTTCTGTTAATTCATCTCACAGAGTTACATCTGTATTTCGTGGATCTCTTTGCTAGCCTTATTTCTGTGGAATCTAAGAACAGATATTTCGGATCCCTTTGAAGACTATAGGGCCAAAGGAAATATCCTCCGATAACAAACAGAAAGAAGCTTTCTGAGAAACTTCTTTGTGTTCTGTGAAATCGTCTCACAGAGTTACAGGTTTCGTCTCAAGAAGCCTTTCGCTAAGACAGTTCTTGTGGAATTGGCAAAGTGATATTTGGAAGCCCCTTGAGGTCTATGGTGAAAAAGGAAATATCCTCAGATGAAATCTGGAAAGAAGCTTTCTGAGAAACCACTCAGTGTTCTGTTAATTCATCTCACAGAGTTACATCTGTATTTCGTGGATCTCTTTGCTAGCCTTATTTCTGTGGAATATGAGAACAGATATTTCGGATCCCTTGGAAGACTACAGGGCTAAAGGAAATATCCTCCGATAACAAAGAGAAAGAAGCTTTCTGAGAAACTTCTTTGTGTTCTGTGAAATCATCTCACAGAGTTACAGCTTTCCCCTCAAGAAGCCGTTCGCGAAGACAGTTCTTGTGGAATAGGCAAAGTGATATTTCGAAGCCCATAGAGGGCTATGGTGAAAAAGGAAATATCCTCACATGAAACCTGGAAATAAGTTTTCTGAGAAAGTGCTTAGTGTTCTGTTAATTCATCTCACAGAGTTACATCTGTATTTCGTGGATCTATTTGCTAGCCTTATTTCTGTGGAATCTGAGAACAGATGTTTCGGATCCCTTGGAAAACTATAGGGCCAAAGGAAATATCCTACGATAACAAAGAGAAAGAAACTTTCTGAGAAACTTCTTTGTGTTCTGTGAAATCATCTCACAGAGTTACAGCTTTCCCCTGAAGAAGCCTTTCGCTAAGACAGTTCTTGTGGAATTGGCAAAGTGATATTTGGAAGGCCATAGAGGGCTATTGTGAAAAAGGAAATATCCTCAGATGAAATCTGGAAAGAGGCTTTCTGAGAAACTGCTCAGTGTTCTGTTAATTCATCTCACAGAGTTACATCTGTATTTCGAGGATCTCTTTGCTAGCCTTATTTCTGTGGAATCTGAGGACAGATATTTCGAATCCCTTGGAAGACTATAGGGCCAAAGGAAATATCCTCCGATAACAAAGAGAAAGAAGCTTTCTGAGAAACTTCTTTGTGTTCTGTGAAATCATCTCACAGAGTTACAGCTTTCCCCTCAAGAAGCCTTTCGCTAAGACAGTTCTTGTGGAATTGGCAAAGTGATATTTGGAAGCCCTTAGAGGGCAACGTTGAAAAAGGAAATATCCTCAGATGAAATCTGGAAAGAAGCTCTCTGAGAAACTGCTTAGTGTTCTGTTAATTCATCTCACAGAGTTACATCTGTATTTCGTGGATCTCTTTGCTAGCCTTATTTCTGTGGAATCTAAGAACAGATATTTCGGATCCCTTTGAAGACTATAGGGCCAAAGGAAATATCCTCCGATAACAAAGAGAAAGAAGCTTTCTGAGAAACTTCTTTGTGTTCTGTGAAATCGTCTCACAGAGTTACAGGTTTCGTCTCAAGAAGCCTTTCGCTAAGACAGTTCTTGTGGAATTGGCAAAGTGATATTTGGAAGCCCCTAGAGGTCTATGGTGAAAAAGGAAATATCCTCAGATGAAATCTGGAAAGAAGCTTTCTGAGAAACTGCTTAGTGTTCTGTTAATTCATCTCACAGAGTTACATCTGTATTTCGTGGATCTCTTTGCTAGCCTTATTTCTGTGGAATCTGAGAAAAGATATTTCGGATCCCTTGGAAGACTATAGGGCCAAAGGAAATATCCTCCGATAACAAAGAGAAAGAAGCTTTCTGAGAAACTGCTGAGTGTTCTGTTAATTCATCTCACAGAGTTACATCTGTATTTTGTGGATCTCTTTGCTAGCCTTATTTCTGTGGAATCTGAGAACAGATATTTCGGTTCCCTTGGAAGACTATAGGGCCAAAGGAAATATCCTCCGATAACAAAGAAAGAAGCTTTCTGAGAAACTTCTTTGTGTTCCGTGAAATCATCTCACAGAGTTACAGCGTTCCCCTCAAGAAGCCTTTCGATAAGACAGTTCTTGTGGTATTGGCAAAGTGATATTTGGAAGCCCATAGAGGGCTATGTTGAAAAAGGAAATATCCTCAGATGAAATCTGGATAGAAGCTTTCTGAGAAACTGCTTAGTGTTCTGTTAATTCATCTCACAGAGTTACATCTGTATTTCGTGGATCTCTTTGCTAGCCTTATTACTGTGGAATCTGAGAACAGATATTTCGGATCCCTTTGAAAACTATAGGGCCAAAGGAAATATCCTAAGATAAGAAAGAGAAGGAAGCTTTCTGAGGAACTTCTTTCTGTTCTGTGAAATTATCTCACAGAGTTACAGCTTTCGCCTCAAAAAGACTTTCGCTAAGACAGTTCTTGTGGAATTGGCAAAGTGATATTTGGAAGCCCATAGAGGGCTATGGTGAAAAAGGAAATACCCTAGATGAAATCTGGAAAGAAGCTTTCTGAGAAACTGCTTAGTGTTCTGTAAATTCATCTCACAGAGTTACATCTGTATTTCGTGGATCTCTTTGCTAGCCTTATTTCTGTGGAATCTGAGAACAGATATTTCGGATCCCTTTGAAGACTATAGGGCCAAAGGAAATATCGTCCGATAACAAAGAGAAAGAAGCTTTCTGAGAAACTTCTTTGTGTTCTGTGAAATCATCTCACAGAGTTACAGCTTTCCCCTCAAGAAGCCTTTCGCTAAGACAGTTCTTGTGGAATTGGCAAAGTGATATTGGAAGCCCATAGAGGGCTATGGGGAAAAAGGAAATATCCTCAGATGAAATCTGGAAAGAAGCTTTCTGAGAAACTGCTTAGTGTTCTGTTAATTCATCTCACAGAGTTACATCTGTATTTCGTGGATCTCTTTGCTAGCCTTATTTCTGTGGAATCTGAGAAGAGATATTTCGGATCCCTTGGAAGACTATAGGGCCAAAGGAAATATGCTCCGATAACAAAGAGAAAGAAGCTTTCTGAGAAACTTCTTTGTGTTCTGTGAAATCATCTCACAGAGTTACAGTTTTCCCCTTAAGAAGCCTTTCGCTAAGACAGTTCTTGTGGAATTGGCAAAGTGATATTTGGAAGCCCTTAGAGGGCTACGGTGAAAAAGGAAATATCCTCATATGAAATCTGGAAAGAAGCTTTCTGAGAAACTGCTTAGTGTTCTGTTAATTCATCTCACAGAGTTACATCTGTATTTCGTGGATCTCTTTGCTAGCCTTATTTCTGTGGAATCTGAGAACAGATATTTCGGATCCCTTGGAAGACTATAGGGCCAAAGGAAATATCCTCCGATAACAAAGAGAAAGAAGCTTTCTGAGAAACTTCTTTGTGTTCTGTGAAATCATCTCACAGAGTTACAGCTTTCCCCTAAAGGAGCATTTCGCTAAGACAGTTCTTGTGGAATTGACAAAGTGATATTTGGAAGCCCATAGAGGGCTATGGTGAAATAGGAAATATCCTCAGATGAAATCTGGAAAGAAGCTTTCTGAGACACTGCTTAGTGTTCTGTTAATTCAGCTCACAGAGTTACATCTGTATTTCGTGGATCTCTTTGCTAGCCTTATTTCAGTGGAATATGAAAACAGATATTTCGGATCCCTTGGAAGACTATAGGGCCAAAGGATCTATCCTCGGATAACAAAGAGAAAGAAGCTTTCTGAGAAACCTCTTTGTCTTCTGTGAAATAATCTCACAGAGTTACAGGTTTCGCCTCAAGAAGCCTTTCGCTAAGACAGTTCTTGTGGAATTGGCAAAGTGATATTTGGAAGCCCATAGAGAGCTATGGTGACAAAGGAAATATCCTCAGATGAAATCGGGAAAGTAGCTTTCTGAGAAACTGCTCAGTGTTCTGTTAATTCATCTCACAGAGTTACATCTGTATTTCGTTGATCTCTTTGCTAGTCTTATTTCTGTGGAATCTCAGAACAGATATTTCGGATGCCGTGGAAGACTATTGGGCCAAAGAAATATCCTCCGATAACAAAGAGAAAGAAGCTTTCTGAGAAACTTCTTTTTGTTCTGTGAAATCATCTCACAGAGTTACAGCTTTCCCCTAAAGAAGCTTTTCACTAAGACAGTTCTTGTGGAATTGGCAAAGTGATATTTGGAAGCCCATAGAGGGCTATGGTGAAAAAGGAAATATCCTCAGATGAAATCTGGAAAGAAGCTTTCTGAGAAACTGCTTAGTGTTCTGTTAATTCATCTCACAGAGTTACATCTGTATTTCGTGGATCTCTTTGCTAGCCTTATTTCTGTGGAATATGAGAACAGATATTTCGGATCCCTTGGAAGACTACAGGGCTAAAGGAAATATCCTCCGATAACAAAGAGAAAGAAGCTTTCTGAGAAACTTCTTTGTGTTCTGTGAAATCATCTCACAGAGTTACAGCTTTCCCCTCAAGAAGCCGTTCGCGAAGACAGTTCTTGTGGAATAGGCAAAGTGATATTTCGAAGCCCATAGAGGGCTATGGTGAAAAAGGAAATATCCTCACATGAAACCTGGAAATAAGTTTTCTGAGAAAGTGCTTAGTGTTCTGTTAATTCATCTCACAGAGTTACATCTGTATTTCGTGGATCTATTTGCTAGCCTTATTTCTGTGGAATCTGAGAACAGATGTTTCGGATCCCTTGGAAAACTATAGGGCCAAAGGAAATATCCTACGATAACAAAGAGAAAGAGACTTTCTGAGAAACTTCTTTGTGTTCTCTGAAATCATCTCACAGAGTTACAGCTTTCCCCTGAAGAAGCCTTTCGCTAAGACAGTTCTTGTGGAATTGGCAAAGTGATATTTGGAAGGCCATAGAGGGCTATTGTGAAAAAGGAAATATCCTCAGATGAAATCTGGATAGAGGCTTTCTGAGAAACTGCTTAGTGTTCTGTTAATTCATCTCACAGAGTTACATCTGTATTTCGTGGATCTCTTTGCTAGTCTTATTTCTTTGGAATCTGAGGACAGATATTTCGGATCCCTTGGAAGACTATAGGGCCAAAGGAAATATCCTCCGATAACAAAGAGAAAGAAGCTTTCTTAGAAACTTCTTTGTGTTCTGTGAAATCATCTCACAGAGTTACAGCTTTCCCCTCAAGAAGCCTTTCGCTAAGACAGTTCTTGTGGAATTGGCAAAGTGATATTTGGAAGCCCTTAGAGGGCTACGGTGAAAAAGGAAATATCCTCAGATGAAATCTGGAAAGAAGCTTTCTGAGAAACTGCTTAGTGTTCTGTTAATTCATCTCACAGAGTTACATCTGTATTTCGTGGATCTCTTTGCTAGCCTTATTTCTGTGGAATATGAGAACAGATATTTCGGATCCCTTGGAAGACTATAGGGCCAAAGGAAATATCCTCCGATAACAAAGAGAAAGAAGCTTTCTGAGAAACTTCTTTGTGTTCTGTGAAATCATCTCACAGAGTTACAGGTTTCGCCTCAAGAAGCCTTTCGCTAAGACAGTTCTTGTGGAATTGGCAAAGTGATATTTGGAAGCCCTTAGAGGTCTGTGGTGAAAAAGGAAATATCCTCAGATGAAATCTGGAAATAAGCTTTCTGAGAAACTGCTTAGTGTTTGTTAATTCATCTCACAGAGTTACATCTGTATTTCATGGATCTCTTTGCTAGCGTTATTTCTGTGGAATCTGAGAACAGATATTTCGGATCCCTTGGAAGACTATAGGGCCAAAGGAAATATCCTCCGATAACAAAGAGAAAGAAGCTTTCTGAGAAACTTCTTTGTGTTCTGTGAAATCATCTCAGAGAGTTACATCTTTCCCCTCAAGAAACCTTTCGCTAAGACAGTTCTTTTGGAATTGGCAAAGTGATATTTGAAAGCCCATAGAGGGCTATGGTGAAAAAGGAAATATCCTCAGATGAAATCTGGAAAGAAGCTTTCTGAGAAACTGCTTAGTGTTCTGTTAATTCATTTCATAGAGTTACATCTGTATTTCGGGGATCTCTTTGCTAGCCTTATTTCTGTGGAATCTGAGAACAGATATTTCGGATCCCTTGGAAGACTACAGGGCCAAAGGTAATATCCTCCGATAACAAAGAGAAAGAAGCTTCCTGAGAAACTTCTTTGTGTTCTGTGTAATCATCTCACAGAGTTACATCTTTCCCCTCAAGAAACCTTTCGCTAAGACAGTTCTTGTGCAATTGGCAAAGTGATATTTGGAAGCCGTTAGAGGGCTACGGTGAAAAAGGAAATATCCTCAGATGAAATCTGGAAAGAAGCTTTCTGAGAAACTGCTTTGTGTTCTGTTAATTCATCTCACAGAGTTACATCTGTATTTCGTGGATCTCTTTGCTAGCCTTACTTCTGTGGAACCTGAGAACAGATATTTCGGATCCCTTGGAAGACTATAGGGCCAAAGGTAATATCCTCCGATAACAAAGAGAAAGAAGCTTTCTGAGAAACTTCTTTGTGTTCTGTGAAATCATCTCACAGAGTTACAGCTTTCCCCTCAAGAAGCCTTTCGCTAAGACAGTTCTTGTGGAATTGGCAAAGTGATATTTGAGAGCCCATAGGGGGCTATGGTGAAAAAGGAAATATCCTCAGACGAAATCTGGAAAGAAGCTTTCTGAGAAACTGCTTAGTGTTCTGTTAATTCATCTCACAGAGTTACATCTGCATTTCGTGCATCTCTTTGCTAGCCTTATTTCTGTGGAATCTGAGAACATATATTTCGGATCCCTTTGAAAACTATAGGGCCAAAGGAAATATCCTAAGATAAGAAAGAGAAGGAAGCTTTCTGAGGAACTTCTTTCTGTTCTGTGAAATCATCTCACAGAGTTACAGCTTTCGCCTCAAAAAGACTTTCGCTAAGACAGTTCTTGTGGAATTGGCAAAGTGATATTTGGAAGCCCATAGAGGGCTATGGTGAAAAAGGAAATACCCTAGATGAAATCTGGAAAGAAGCTTTCTGAGAAACTGCTTAGTGTTCTGTAAATTCATCTCACAGAGTTACATCTGTATTTCGTGGATCTCTTTGCTAGCCTTATTTCTGTGGAATCTGAGAACAGATATTTCGGATCCCTTTGAAGACTATAGGGCCAAAGGAAATATCGTCCCATAACAAAGAGAAAGAAGCTTTCTGAGAAACTTCTTTGTGTTCTGTGAAATCATCTCACAGAGTTACAGCTTTCCCCTCAAGAAGCCTTTCGCTAAGACAGTTCTTGTGGAATTGGCAAAGTGATATTGGAAGCCCATAGAGGGCTATGGTGAAAAAGGAAATATCCTCAGATGAAATCTGGAAAGAAGCTTTCTGAAAAACTGCTTAGTGTTCTGTTAATTCATCTCACAGAGTTACATCTGTATTTCGTGGATCTCTTTGCTAGCCTTATTTCTGTGGAATCTGAGAAGAGATATTTCGGATCCCTTGGAAGACTATAGGGCCAAAGGAAATATCCTCCGATAACAAAGAGAAAGAAGCTTTCTGAGAAACTTCTTTGTGTTCTGTGAAATCATCTCACAGAGTTACAGCTTTCCCCTCAAGAAGCCTTTCGCTAAGACAGTTCTTGTGGAATTGGCAAAGTGATATTTGGAAGCCCATAGAGGGCTACGGTGAAAAAGGAAATATCCTCAGATGAAATCTGGAAAGAAGCTTTCTGAGAAACTGCTTAGTGTTCTGTTAATTCATCTCACAGAGTTACATCTGTATTTCGTGGATCT
Organism: Macaca mulatta; assembly: GCF_049350105.2. Classification (NCBI taxonomy): domain Eukaryota; kingdom Metazoa; phylum Chordata; class Mammalia; order Primates; family Cercopithecidae; genus Macaca; species Macaca mulatta. Next base: position 33,964,202 of record NC_133418.1, read on the forward strand.
CTTTGCTAGCCTTATTTCTGTGGAATCTGAGAACAGATATTTCGGATCCCTGGGAAGACTATAGGGCCAAAGGAAATATCCTCCGATAACAAAGAGAAAGAAGCTTTCTGAGAAACTGCTTAGTGTTCTGTTAATTCATCTCACAGAGTTACATCTGTATTTCGTGGATCTCTTTGCTAGCCTTTTTTCTGTGGAATATGAGAACAGATATTACGGATCCCTTGGAAGACTATAGGGCCAAAGGAAATATCCTCCGATAACAAAGAGAAAGAAGCTTTCTGAGAAACTGCTTGGTGTTCTGTTAATTCATCTCACGGAGTTACATCTGTATTTCGTGGATCTCTTTGCTAGCCTTATTTCTGTGCAATCTCAGAATAGATATGTAGGATCCCTTTGAAAACTATAGGGCCAAAGGAAATATCCTCTGATAACAAAGAGAAAGAAGCTTTCTGAGAAACTTCTTTGTGTTCTGTGAAATCATCTCACAGAGTCACAGCTTTCCAATCAGGAAGCCTTTCGCTGAGACAGTTCTTGTGGAATTGGCAAAGTGATATATGGAAGCCCATAGAGGGCTATGGTGAAAATGGAAATATCCTCAGATGAAACCTGGAAAGAAGCGTTCTGAGAAACTGCTTAGTGTTCTGTTAATTCATCTCACAGAGTTACATCTGTATTTCGTGGATCTCTTTGCTAGCCTTATTTCTGTGGAATCTGAGAACAGATATTTCGGATCCCTTGGAAGACTATAGGGCCAAAGGAAATATCCTCCGATAACAAAGAGAAAGATGCTTTCTCAGAAACTTCTTTGTGTTCTCTGAAATTAACTCACAGATTTACAGCTTTCCCCTCAAGAAGCCTTTCGCTAAGACAGTTCTTGTGGAATTGGCAAAGTGATATTTGGAAGCCCATAGAGGGCTATGGTGAAAAAGGAAATATCCTCAGATGAAATCTGGAAAGAAGCTTCTGAGAAACTGCTTAGTGTTCTGTTAATTCATCTCACAGAGTTACATCTGTATTTCGTGGATCTCTTTGCTAGCCTTATTTCTGTGAAATCTGAGAACAGATATTTCGGATCCCTTGGAAGACTATAGGGCCAAAGGAAATATCCTCCGATAACAAAAAGAAAGAAGGTTTCGGAGAAACTTCTTTGTGTTCTGTGAAATCATCTCACAGAGGTACAGTTTTCCCCTCAAGAAGCCTTTCGCTAAGACAGTACTTCTGGAATTTGCAAAGTGATAATTGGAAGCCCATAGTGGGCTATGGTGAAAAAGGAAATATCCTCAGATGAAATCTGGAAAGAAGCTTTCTGAGAAACTGCTTAGTGTTCTGTTAATTCATCTCAAAGAGTTACATCTGTATATCGTGGATCTCTTTGCTAGCCTTATTTCTGTGGAATCTGAGAACAGATATTTCGGATCCCTTGGAAGACTATAGGGCCAAAGGAAATATCCTCCGATAACAAAGAGAAAGAAGCTTTCTGAGAAACTTCTTTCTGTTCTGTGAAATCATCTCACAGAGTTACAGCTTTCCCTTCAAGAAGCCTTTCGCTAAGACAGTTCTTCTGGAATTGGCAAAGTGATATTTGGAAACCCATAGAGGGCTATGGTGAAAAAGGAAATATCCTCAGATGAAATCTGGAAAGAAGCTTTCTGAGAAACTGCTTAGTGTTCTGTTAATACATCTCACAGAGTTACATCTGTATTTCGTGGATTTCTTTGCTAGCCTTATTTCTGTGGAATCTGAGAACAGATATTTCGGATCCCTTGGAAGACTATAGGGCCAAAGGAAATATCCTCCGATAACAAAGAGAAAGAAGCTTTCTGAGAAACTGCTTAGTGTTCTGTTAATTCATCTCACAGAGTTACATCTGTATTTCGTGGATCTCTTTGCTAGCCTTATTTCTGTGCAATCTGAGAACAGATATGTAGGATCCCTTTGAAAACTATAAGCCAAAGGAAATATCCTCTGATAACAAAGAGAAAGAAGCTTTCTGAGAAAATTCTTTGTGTTCTGTGAAATCATCTCACAGAGTTACAGCTTTCCAATCAGGAAGCCTTTCACTAAGACAGTTCTTCTGGAATTGGCAAAGTGATATTTGGAAGCCCATAGAGGTCTATGGAGAAAAAGGAAATATCCTCAGATGAAATCTGGAAAGAAGCTTTCTGAGAAACTGCTTAGTGTTCTGTTAATTCATCTCACAGAGTTACATCTGTATTTCGTGGATCTCTTTGCTAGCCTTATTTCTGTGGAATCTGAGAACAGATATTTCGGATCCCTTGGAAGACTATAGGGCCAAAGGAAATATCCTCCGATAACAAAGAGAACGAAGCTTTCTGAGAAACTGCTTAGTGTTCTGTTAATTCATCTCACAGAGTTACATCTGTATTTTGTGGATCTCTTTGCTAGCCTTATTTCTGTGGAATCTGAGAACAGATATTTCGGATCCCTTGGAAGACTATAGGGCCAAAGGAAATATCCTCTGATAACAAAGAGAAAGATGCTTTCTGAGAAACTTCTTTGTGTTCTCTGAAATTATGTCACAGATTTACAGCTTTCCCCTCAAGAATCCTTTCGCTAAGATAGTTCTTGTGGAATTGGCAAAGTGATATTTGGAAGCCTATAGAGGGCTACGGTGAAAAAGGAAATATCCTCAGATGAAATCTGGAAAGAAGCTTCTGAGAAACTGCTTAGTGTACTGTTAATTCATCTCACAGAGTTACATCTGTATTTCGTGGATCTCTTTGCTAGCCTTATTTCTGTGAAACCTGAGAACAGATATTTCGGATCCCTTGGAAGACTATAGGGCCAAAGGAAATATCCTCCGATAACAAAAAGAAAGAAGGTTTCGGAGAAACTTCTTTGTGTTCTGTGAAATCATCTCACAGAGGTACAGCTTTCCCCTCAAGAAGCCTTTCGCTAAGACAGTACTTCTAGAATTTGCAAAGTTATAATTGGAAGCCCATAGTGGGCTGTGGTGAAAATGGAAATATCCTCAGATGAAATCTGGAAAGAAGCTTTCTGAGAAACTGCTTAGTGTTCTGTTAATTCATCTCACAGAGTTACATCTGTATTTCGTGGATCTCTTTGCTAGCCTTATTTCTGTGCAATCTGAGAACAGATATGTAGGATCCCTTTGAAAACTATAAGCCAAAGGTAATATCCTCTGATAACAAAGAGAAAGAAGCTTTCTGAGAAACTTCTTTGTGTTCTGTGAAATCATCTCACAGAGTTACAGCTTTCCAATCAGGAAGCCTTTCACTAAGACAGTTCTTCTTGAATTTGCAAAGTGATATTTGGAAGCCCATAGAGGTCTATGGTGAAAAAGGAAATATCCTCAGATGAAATCTGGAAAGAAGCTTTCTGAGAAACTGCTTAGTGTTCTGTTAATTCATGTCACAGAGTTACATCTGTATCTCGTGGATCTCTTTGCTAGCCTTATTACTGTGGAATCTGAGAAGAGATATTTCGGATCCCTTGGAAGACTATAGGGCCAAAGGAAATATCCTCCGATAACAAAGAGAAAGAAGCTTTCTGAGAAACTTCTTTGTGTTCTGTGAAATCATCTCACAGAGTTACAGCTTTCCCCTCAAGAAGTCATTCGCAAAGACAGTTCTTGTGGAATTGCCAAAGTGATATTTGGAATCCCATAGTGGGCTATGGTGAAAATGGAAATATACTCAGATGAAAACTGGAAAGAAGCTTTCTGAGAAACTGCTTAGCGTTCTGTTAATTCATCTCACAGAGGAACATCTGTATTTCGGGGATCTCTTTGCTAGTCTTATTTCTGTGGAATCTGAGAACAGATATTTCGGATCCCTTGGAAGACTATAGTACCAAAGGAAATATCCTCCGATAACAAAGAGAAAGAAGCTTTCTGAGAAACTTCTTTGTGTTCTGTGAAATCATCTCACAGAGTTACAGGTTTCCCCTCAAGAAGCCTTTCACTCAGACAGTTCTTGTGGAATTGGCAAAGTGATATTTGGAAGCCCATAGAGGGCTATGGTGAAAAAGGAAATATCCTCAGATGAAATGTGGAAAGAAGCTTTCTGAGAAACTGCTTAGTGTTCTGTTAATTCATCTCACAGAGTTACATCTGTATTTCGTGTATCTCTTTGCTTGCCTTATTTCTGTGGAATCTGAGAACAGATATTTCGGATCCCTTGGAAGACTATAGGGCCAAAGGAAATATCCTCCGATAACAAAGAGAAAGAAGCTTTCTGAGAAATTTCTTTGTGTTCTGTGAAATCATCTCACAGAGTTACAGCTTTCCAATCAGGAAGCCTTTCGCTAAGACAGTTCTTCTGGAATTGGCAAAGTGATATTTGGAAGCCCATAGAGGGCTACGGTGAAAAAGGAAATATCCTCAGATGAAATCTGGAAAGAAGCTTTCTGAGAAACTGCTTAGTGTTCTGTTAATTCATCTCACAGAGTTACATCTGTATTTCGTGGATCACTTTGCTAGCCTTATTTCTGTGGAATCTGAGAACAGATATTTCGGATCCCTTGGAAGACTATAGGGCCAAAGGAAATATCCTCCGATAACAAAGAGAAAGAAGCTTTCTGAGAAACTGCTTAGTGTTCTGTTAATTCATCTCACAGAGTTACATCTGTATTTTGTGGATCTCTTTGCTAGCCTTATTTCTGTGGAATCTGAGAACAGATATTTCGGTTCCCTTGGAAGACTATAGGGCCAAAGGAAATATCCTCCGATAACAAAGAGAAAGAAGCTTTCTGAGAAACTTCTTTGTGTTCTGTGAAATCATCTCACAGAGTTACAGCTTTCCCCTCAAGAAGCCTTTCGCTAAGACAGTTCTTCTGGAATTGGCAAAGTGATATTTGGAAGCCCATAGAGGTCTACGGTTAAAAAGGAAATATCCTCAGATGAAATCTGGAAAGAAGCTTTCTGAGAAACTGCTTAGTGTTCTGTTAATTCCTCTCACGGAGTTACATCTGTATTTCGTGGATCTCTTTGCTAGCCTTATTTCTGTGCAATCTGAGAACAGATATGTACGATCCCTTTGAAAACTATAGGGCCAAAGGAAATATCCTCTGATAACAAAGAGAAAGAAGCTTTCTGAGAAACTTCTTTGTGTTCTGTGAAATCATCTCACAGAGTTACAGCTTTCCAATCAGGAAGCCTTTCGCTAAGACATTTCTTCTGGAATTGGCAAAGTGATATTTGGAAGCCTATAGAGGGCTATGGTGAAAATGGAAATATCCTCAGATGAAACCTGGAAAGAAGCTTTCTGAGAAACTGCTTAGTGTTCTGTAAATTCATCTCACAGAGTTACATCTGTATTTCGTGGTTCTCTTTGCTAGCCTTATTTCTGTGGAATCTGAGAACAGATATTTCGGATCCCTTTGAAGACTATAGGGCCAAAGGAAATATCGTCCCATAACAAAGAGAAAGAAGCTTTCTGAGAAACTTCTTTGTGTTCTGTGAAATCATCTCACAGAGTTACAGCTTTCCCCTCAAGAAGCCTTTCGCTAAGACAGTTATTGTGGAATTGGCAAAGTGATATTGGAAGCCCATAGAGGACTATGGTGGAAAAGGAAATATCCTAAGAAGAAATCTTTAAAGAAGCTTTCGGAGAAACTGCTTAGTGTTCTGTTAATTCATCTCACAGAGTTACATCTGTATTTCGTGGATCTCTTTGCTAGCCTTATTACTGTGGAATCTGAGAACAGATATTTCGGATCCCTTGGAAGACTATAGGGCCAAAGGAAATATCCTCCGATAACAAAGAGAAAGAAGCTTTCTGAGAAACTTCTTTGTGTTCTGTGAAATCATCTCACAGAGTTACAGCTTTCCAATCAGGAAGCCTTTCGCTAAGACAGTTCTTCTGGAATTGGCAAAGTGATATTTGGAAGCCCATAGAGCGCTACGGTGAAAAAGGAAATATCCTCAGATGAAATCTGGAAAGAAGCTTTCTGAGAAACTGCTTAGTGTTCTGTTAATTCATCTCACAGAGTTACATCTGTATTTCGTGGATCTCTTTGCTAGCCTTATTTCTGTGGAATCTGAGAACAGATATTTGGGATCCCTTGGAAGACTATAGGGCCAAAGGAAATATCCTCCGATAACAAAGAGAAAGAAGCTTTCTGAGAAACTGCTTAGTGTTCTGTTAATTCATCTCACAGAGTTACATCTGTATTTTGTAGATCCCTTTGCTAGCCTTATTTCTGTGGAATCTGAGAACAGATATTTCGGTTCCCTTGGAAGACTATAGGGCCAAAGGAAATATCCTCCGATAACAAAGAGAAAGAAGCTTTCTGAGAAACTTCTTTGTGTTCTGTGAAATCATCTCACAGAGTTACAGCTTTCCCCTCAAGAAGCCTTTCGCTAAGTCAGTTCTTCTGGAATTGGCAAAGTGATATTTGGAAGCCCATAGAGGTCTACGGTTAAAAAGGAAATATCCTCAGATGAAATCTGGAAAGAAGCTTTCTGAGAAACTGCTTAGTGTTCTGTTAATTCCTCTCACGGAGTTACATCTGTATTTCGTGGATCTCTTTGCTAGCCTTATTTCCGTGCAATCTGAGAACAGATATGTACGATCCCTTTGAAAACTATAGGGCCAAAGGAAATATCCTCTGATAACAAAGAGAAAGAAGCTTTATGAGAAACTTCTTTGTGTTCTGAGAAATCATCTCACAGAGTTACAGCTTTCCAATCAGGAAGCCTTTCGCTAAGACATTTCTTCTGGAATTGGCAAAGTGATATTTGGAAGCCCATAGAGGGCTATGGTGAAAATGGAAATATCCTCAGATGAAATCTGGAAAGAAGCTTTCTGAGAAACTGCTTAGTGTTCTGTTAATTCATGTCACAGAGTTACATCTGTATCTCGTGGATCTCTTTGCTAGCCTTATTTCTGTGGAATCTGAGAACAGATATTTCAGATCCATTTGAAGACTATAGGGCCAAAGGAAATATCCTCCGATAACAAAGAGAAAGAAGCTTTCTGAGAAACTTCTTTGTGTTCCGTGAAATCATCTCACAGAGTTACAGCGTTCCCCTCAAGAAGCCTTTCGATAAGACAGTTCTTGTGGTATTGGCAAAGTGATATTTGGAAGCCCATAGAAGGCTATGTTGAAAAAGGAAATATCCTCAGATGAAATCTGGATAGAAGCTTTCTGAGAATCTGCTTAGTGTTCTGTTAATTCATCTAACAGAGTTACATCTGTATTTCGTGGATCTCTTTGCTAGCCTTATTACTGTGGAATCTGAGAACAGATATTTCGGATCCCATTGAAAACTATAGGGCCAAAGGAAATATCCTAAGATAAGAAAGAGAAGGAAGCTTTCTGAGGAACTTCTTTCTGTTCTGTGAAATCATCTCACAGAGTTACAGCTTTCGCCTCAAAAAGACTTTCGCTAAGACAGTTCTTGTGGAATTGGCAAAGTGATATTTGGAAGCCCATAGAGGGCTATGGTGAAAAAGGAAATACCCTAGATGAAATCTGGAAAGAAGCTTTCTGAGAAACTGCTTAGTGTTCTGTAAATTCATCTCACAGAGTTACATCTGTATTTCGTGGATCTCTTTGCTAGCCTTATTTCTGTGGAATCTGAGAACAGATATTTCGGATCCCTTTGAAGACTATAGGGCCAAAGGAAATATCGTCCCATAACAAAGAGAAAGAAGCTTTCTGAGAAACTTCTTTGTGTTCTGTGAAATCATCTCACAGAGTTACAGCTTTCCCCTCAAGAAGCCTTTCGCTAAGACAGTTCTTGTGGAATTGGCAAAGTGATATTGGAAGCCCATAGAGGGCTATGGTGAAAAAGGAAATATCCTCAGATGAAATCTGGAAAGAAGCTTTCTGAGAAACTGCTTAGTGTTCTGTTAATTCATCTCACAGAGTTACATCTGTTTTTCGTGGATCTCTTTGCTAGCCTTATTTCTGTGGAATCTGAGAAGAGATATTTCGGATCCCTTGGAAGACTATAGGGCCAAAGGAAATATCCTCCGATAACAAAGAGAAAGAAGCTTTCTGAGAAACTTCTTTGTGTTCTGTGAAATCATCTCACAGAGTTACAGCTTTCCCCTCAAGAAGCCTTTCGCTAAGACAGTTCTTGTGGAATTGGCAAAGTGATATTTGGAAGCACATAGAGGGCTATGGTGAAAAAGGAAATACCCTCAGATGAAATCTGGAAAGAAGCTTTCTGAGAAACTGCTTAGTGTGCTGTTAATTAATCTCACAGAGTTACATCTGTATTTCGTGGATCTCTTTGCTAGCCTTATTTCTGTGGAATCTGAGAACTGATATTTCGGATCCCTTTGAAGACTATAGGGCCAAAGGAAATATGCTCCGATAACAAAGAGAAAGAAGCTTTCTGAGAAACTTCTTTGTGTTCTGTGAAATCATCTCACAGAGTTACAGCTTTCCCCTCAAGAAGTCATTCGCTAAGACAGTTCTTGTGGAATTGCCAAAGTGATATTTGGAAGCCCATAGTGGGCTATGGTGAAAATGGAAATATCCTCAGATGAAAACTGGAAAGAAGCTTTCTGAGAAACTGCTTAGTGTTCTGTTAATGCATCTCACAGAGGAACATCTGTATTTCGGGGATCTCTTTGCTTGCCTTATTTCTGTGGAATCTGAGAACAGATATTTCGGATCCCTTGGAAGACTATAGGGCCAAAGGAAATATCCTCCGATAACAAAGAGAAAGAAGCTTTCTGAGAAATTTCTTTGTGTTCTGTGAAATCATCTCACAGAGTTACCCCTTTCCCCTCAAGAAGCCTTTCGCTGAGACGGTTCTTGTGGAATTGGCAAAGTGATATTTGGAAGCCCATAGAGGGCTATGGTGAAAATGGAAATATCCTCAGATTAAATCTGGAAAGAAGCTTTCTGAGAAACTGCTTAGTGTTCTGTTAATTCATCTCACAGAGTTACATCTGTATCTCGTGGATCTCTTTGCTAGCCTTATTTCTGTGCTATCTGAGAATAGATATGTAGGATCCCTTTGAAAACTATAGGGCCAAAGGAAATATCCTCTGATAACAAAGAGAAAGAAGCTTTCTGAGAAACTTCTTTGTGTTCTGTGAAATCATCTCACAGAGTTACAGCTTTCCCCTGAAGAAGCCTTTCGCTAAGACAGTTCTTGTGGAATTGGCAAAGTGATATTTGGAAGGCCATAGAGGGCTATTGTGAAAAAGGAAATATCCTCAGATGAAATCTGGAAAGAGGCTTTCTGAGAAACTGCTCAGTGTTCTGTTAATTCATCTCACAGAGTTACATCTGTATTTCGAGGATCTCTTTGCTAGCCTTATTTCTGTGGAATCTGAGGACAGATATTTCGAATCCCTTGGAAGACTATAGGGCCAAAGGAAATATCCTCCGATAACAAAGAGAAAGAAGCTTTCTGAGAAACTTCTTTGTGTTCTGTGAAATCATCTCACAGAGTTACAGCTTTCCCCTCAAGAAGCCTTTCGCTAAGACAGTTCTTGTGGAATTGGCAAAGTGATATTTGGAAGCCCTTAGAGGGCAACGTTGAAAAAGGAAATATCCTCAGATGAAATCTGGAAAGAAGCTCTCTGAGAAACTGCTTAGTGTTCTGTTAATTCATCTCACAGAGTTACATCTGTATTTCGTGGATCTCTTTGCTAGCCTTATTTCTGTGGAATCTAAGAACAGATATTTCGGATCCCTTTGAAGACTATAGGGCCAAAGGAAATATCCTCCGATAACAAAGAGAAAGAAGCTTTCTGAGAAACTTCTTTGTGTTCTGTGAAATCGTCTCACAGAGTTACAGGTTTCGTCTCAAGAAGCCTTTCGCTAAGACAGTTCTTGTGGAATTGGCAAAGTGATATTTGGAAGCCCCTAGAGGTCTATGGTGAAAAAGGAAATATCCTCAGATGAAATCTGGAAAGAAGCTTTCTGAGAAACTGCTTAGTGTTCTGTTAATTCATCTCACAGAGTTACATCTGTATTTCGTGGATCTCTTTGCTAGCCTTATTTCTGTGGAATCTGAGAAAAGATATTTCGGATCCCTTGGAAGACTATAGGGCCAAAGGAAATATCCTCCGATAACAAAGAGAAAGAAGCTTTCTGAGAAACTGCTGAGTGTTCTGTTAATTCATCTCACAGAGTTACATCTGTATTTTGTGGATCTCTTTGCTAGCCTTATTTCTGTGGAATCTGAGAACAGATATTTCGGTTCCCTTGGAAGACTATAGGGCCAAAGGAAATATCCTCCGATAACAAAGAAAGAAGCTTTCTGAGAAACTTCTTTGTGTTCCGTGAAATCATCTCACAGAGTTACAGCGTTCCCCTCAAGAAGCCTTTCGATAAGACAGTTCTTGTGGTATTGGCAAAGTGATATTTGGAAGCCCATAGAGGGCTATGTTGAAAAAGGAAATATCCTCAGATGAAATCTGGATAGAAGCTTTCTGAGAAACTGCTTAGTGTTCTGTTAATTCATCTCACAGAGTTACATCTGTATTTCGTGGATCTCTTTGCTAGCCTTATTACTGTGGAATCTGAGAACAGATATTTCGGATCCCTTTGAAAACTATAGGGCCAAAGGAAATATCCTAAGATAAGAAAGAGAAGGAAGCTTTCTGAGGAACTTCTTTCTGTTCTGTGAAATTATCTCACAGAGTTACAGCTTTCGCCTCAAAAAGACTTTCGCTAAGACAGTTCTTGTGGAATTGGCAAAGTGATATTTGGAAGCCCATAGAGGGCTATGGTGAAAAAGGAAATACCCTAGATGAAATCTGGAAAGAAGCTTTCTGAGAAACTGCTTAGTGTTCTGTAAATTCATCTCACAGAGTTACATCTGTATTTCGTGGATCTCTTTGCTAGCCTTATTTCTGTGGAATCTGAGAACAGATATTTCGGATCCCTTTGAAGACTATAGGGCCAAAGGAAATATCGTCCGATAACAAAGAGAAAGAAGCTTTCTGAGAAACTTCTTTGTGTTCTGTGAAATCATCTCACAGAGTTACAGCTTTCCCCTCAAGAAGCCTTTCGCTAAGACAGTTCTTGTGGAATTGGCAAAGTGATATTGGAAGCCCATAGAGGGCTATGGGGAAAAAGGAAATATCCTCAGATGAAATCTGGAAAGAAGCTTTCTGAGAAACTGCTTAGTGTTCTGTTAATTCATCTCACAGAGTTACATCTGTATTTCGTGGATCTCTTTGCTAGCCTTATTTCTGTGGAATCTGAGAAGAGATATTTCGGATCCCTTGGAAGACTATAGGGCCAAAGGAAATATGCTCCGATAACAAAGAGAAAGAAGCTTTCTGAGAAACTTCTTTGTGTTCTGTGAAATCATCTCACAGAGTTACAGTTTTCCCCTTAAGAAGCCTTTCGCTAAGACAGTTCTTGTGGAATTGGCAAAGTGATATTTGGAAGCCCTTAGAGGGCTACGGTGAAAAAGGAAATATCCTCATATGAAATCTGGAAAGAAGCTTTCTGAGAAACTGCTTAGTGTTCTGTTAATTCATCTCACAGAGTTACATCTGTATTTCGTGGATCTCTTTGCTAGCCTTATTTCTGTGGAATCTGAGAACAGATATTTCGGATCCCTTGGAAGACTATAGGGCCAAAGGAAATATCCTCCGATAACAAAGAGAAAGAAGCTTTCTGAGAAACTTCTTTGTGTTCTGTGAAATCATCTCACAGAGTTACAGCTTTCCCCTAAAGGAGCATTTCGCTAAGACAGTTCTTGTGGAATTGACAAAGTGATATTTGGAAGCCCATAGAGGGCTATGGTGAAATAGGAAATATCCTCAGATGAAATCTGGAAAGAAGCTTTCTGAGACACTGCTTAGTGTTCTGTTAATTCAGCTCACAGAGTTACATCTGTATTTCGTGGATCTCTTTGCTAGCCTTATTTCAGTGGAATATGAAAACAGATATTTCGGATCCCTTGGAAGACTATAGGGCCAAAGGATCTATCCTCGGATAACAAAGAGAAAGAAGCTTTCTGAGAAACCTCTTTGTCTTCTGTGAAATAATCTCACAGAGTTACAGGTTTCGCCTCAAGAAGCCTTTCGCTAAGACAGTTCTTGTGGAATTGGCAAAGTGATATTTGGAAGCCCATAGAGAGCTATGGTGACAAAGGAAATATCCTCAGATGAAATCGGGAAAGTAGCTTTCTGAGAAACTGCTCAGTGTTCTGTTAATTCATCTCACAGAGTTACATCTGTATTTCGTTGATCTCTTTGCTAGTCTTATTTCTGTGGAATCTCAGAACAGATATTTCGGATGCCGTGGAAGACTATTGGGCCAAAGAAATATCCTCCGATAACAAAGAGAAAGAAGCTTTCTGAGAAACTTCTTTTTGTTCTGTGAAATCATCTCACAGAGTTACAGCTTTCCCCTAAAGAAGCTTTTCACTAAGACAGTTCTTGTGGAATTGGCAAAGTGATATTTGGAAGCCCATAGAGGGCTATGGTGAAAAAGGAAATATCCTCAGATGAAATCTGGAAAGAAGCTTTCTGAGAAACTGCTTAGTGTTCTGTTAATTCATCTCACAGAGTTACATCTGTATTTCGTGGATCTCTTTGCTAGCCTTATTTCTGTGGAATATGAGAACAGATATTTCGGATCCCTTGGAAGACTACAGGGCTAAAGGAAATATCCTCCGATAACAAAGAGAAAGAAGCTTTCTGAGAAACTTCTTTGTGTTCTGTGAAATCATCTCACAGAGTTACAGCTTTCCCCTCAAGAAGCCGTTCGCGAAGACAGTTCTTGTGGAATAGGCAAAGTGATATTTCGAAGCCCATAGAGGGCTATGGTGAAAAAGGAAATATCCTCACATGAAACCTGGAAATAAGTTTTCTGAGAAAGTGCTTAGTGTTCTGTTAATTCATCTCACAGAGTTACATCTGTATTTCGTGGATCTATTTGCTAGCCTTATTTCTGTGGAATCTGAGAACAGATGTTTCGGATCCCTTGGAAAACTATAGGGCCAAAGGAAATATCCTACGATAACAAAGAGAAAGAGACTTTCTGAGAAACTTCTTTGTGTTCTCTGAAATCATCTCACAGAGTTACAGCTTTCCCCTGAAGAAGCCTTTCGCTAAGACAGTTCTTGTGGAATTGGCAAAGTGATATTTGGAAGGCCATAGAGGGCTATTGTGAAAAAGGAAATATCCTCAGATGAAATCTGGATAGAGGCTTTCTGAGAAACTGCTTAGTGTTCTGTTAATTCATCTCACAGAGTTACATCTGTATTTCGTGGATCTCTTTGCTAGTCTTATTTCTTTGGAATCTGAGGACAGATATTTCGGATCCCTTGGAAGACTATAGGGCCAAAGGAAATATCCTCCGATAACAAAGAGAAAGAAGCTTTCTTAGAAACTTCTTTGTGTTCTGTGAAATCATCTCACAGAGTTACAGCTTTCCCCTCAAGAAGCCTTTCGCTAAGACAGTTCTTGTGGAATTGGCAAAGTGATATTTGGAAGCCCTTAGAGGGCTACGGTGAAAAAGGAAATATCCTCAGATGAAATCTGGAAAGAAGCTTTCTGAGAAACTGCTTAGTGTTCTGTTAATTCATCTCACAGAGTTACATCTGTATTTCGTGGATCTCTTTGCTAGCCTTATTTCTGTGGAATATGAGAACAGATATTTCGGATCCCTTGGAAGACTATAGGGCCAAAGGAAATATCCTCCGATAACAAAGAGAAAGAAGCTTTCTGAGAAACTTCTTTGTGTTCTGTGAAATCATCTCACAGAGTTACAGGTTTCGCCTCAAGAAGCCTTTCGCTAAGACAGTTCTTGTGGAATTGGCAAAGTGATATTTGGAAGCCCTTAGAGGTCTGTGGTGAAAAAGGAAATATCCTCAGATGAAATCTGGAAATAAGCTTTCTGAGAAACTGCTTAGTGTTTGTTAATTCATCTCACAGAGTTACATCTGTATTTCATGGATCTCTTTGCTAGCGTTATTTCTGTGGAATCTGAGAACAGATATTTCGGATCCCTTGGAAGACTATAGGGCCAAAGGAAATATCCTCCGATAACAAAGAGAAAGAAGCTTTCTGAGAAACTTCTTTGTGTTCTGTGAAATCATCTCAGAGAGTTACATCTTTCCCCTCAAGAAACCTTTCGCTAAGACAGTTCTTTTGGAATTGGCAAAGTGATATTTGAAAGCCCATAGAGGGCTATGGTGAAAAAGGAAATATCCTCAGATGAAATCTGGAAAGAAGCTTTCTGAGAAACTGCTTAGTGTTCTGTTAATTCATTTCATAGAGTTACATCTGTATTTCGGGGATCTCTTTGCTAGCCTTATTTCTGTGGAATCTGAGAACAGATATTTCGGATCCCTTGGAAGACTACAGGGCCAAAGGTAATATCCTCCGATAACAAAGAGAAAGAAGCTTCCTGAGAAACTTCTTTGTGTTCTGTGTAATCATCTCACAGAGTTACATCTTTCCCCTCAAGAAACCTTTCGCTAAGACAGTTCTTGTGCAATTGGCAAAGTGATATTTGGAAGCCGTTAGAGGGCTACGGTGAAAAAGGAAATATCCTCAGATGAAATCTGGAAAGAAGCTTTCTGAGAAACTGCTTTGTGTTCTGTTAATTCATCTCACAGAGTTACATCTGTATTTCGTGGATCTCTTTGCTAGCCTTACTTCTGTGGAACCTGAGAACAGATATTTCGGATCCCTTGGAAGACTATAGGGCCAAAGGTAATATCCTCCGATAACAAAGAGAAAGAAGCTTTCTGAGAAACTTCTTTGTGTTCTGTGAAATCATCTCACAGAGTTACAGCTTTCCCCTCAAGAAGCCTTTCGCTAAGACAGTTCTTGTGGAATTGGCAAAGTGATATTTGAGAGCCCATAGGGGGCTATGGTGAAAAAGGAAATATCCTCAGACGAAATCTGGAAAGAAGCTTTCTGAGAAACTGCTTAGTGTTCTGTTAATTCATCTCACAGAGTTACATCTGCATTTCGTGCATCTCTTTGCTAGCCTTATTTCTGTGGAATCTGAGAACATATATTTCGGATCCCTTTGAAAACTATAGGGCCAAAGGAAATATCCTAAGATAAGAAAGAGAAGGAAGCTTTCTGAGGAACTTCTTTCTGTTCTGTGAAATCATCTCACAGAGTTACAGCTTTCGCCTCAAAAAGACTTTCGCTAAGACAGTTCTTGTGGAATTGGCAAAGTGATATTTGGAAGCCCATAGAGGGCTATGGTGAAAAAGGAAATACCCTAGATGAAATCTGGAAAGAAGCTTTCTGAGAAACTGCTTAGTGTTCTGTAAATTCATCTCACAGAGTTACATCTGTATTTCGTGGATCTCTTTGCTAGCCTTATTTCTGTGGAATCTGAGAACAGATATTTCGGATCCCTTTGAAGACTATAGGGCCAAAGGAAATATCGTCCCATAACAAAGAGAAAGAAGCTTTCTGAGAAACTTCTTTGTGTTCTGTGAAATCATCTCACAGAGTTACAGCTTTCCCCTCAAGAAGCCTTTCGCTAAGACAGTTCTTGTGGAATTGGCAAAGTGATATTGGAAGCCCATAGAGGGCTATGGTGAAAAAGGAAATATCCTCAGATGAAATCTGGAAAGAAGCTTTCTGAAAAACTGCTTAGTGTTCTGTTAATTCATCTCACAGAGTTACATCTGTATTTCGTGGATCTCTTTGCTAGCCTTATTTCTGTGGAATCTGAGAAGAGATATTTCGGATCCCTTGGAAGACTATAGGGCCAAAGGAAATATCCTCCGATAACAAAGAGAAAGAAGCTTTCTGAGAAACTTCTTTGTGTTCTGTGAAATCATCTCACAGAGTTACAGCTTTCCCCTCAAGAAGCCTTTCGCTAAGACAGTTCTTGTGGAATTGGCAAAGTGATATTTGGAAGCCCATAGAGGGCTACGGTGAAAAAGGAAATATCCTCAGATGAAATCTGGAAAGAAGCTTTCTGAGAAACTGCTTAGTGTTCTGTTAATTCATCTCACAGAGTTACATCTGTATTTCGTGGATCTCTTTGCTAGCCTTATTTCTGTGGAATCTGAGAACAGATATTTCGGATCCCTGGGAAGACTATAGGGCCAAAGGAAATATCCTCCGATAACAAAGAGAAAGAAGCTTTCTGAGAAACTGCTTAGTGTTCTGTTAATTCATCTCACAGAGTTACATCTGTATTTCGTGGATCTCTTTGCTAGCCTTTTTTCTGTGGAATATGAGAACAGATATTACGGATCCCTTGGAAGACTATAGGGCCAAAGGAAATATCCTCCGATAACAAAGAGAAAGAAGCTTTCTGAGAAACTGCTTGGTGTTCTGTTAATTCATCTCACGGAGTTACATCTGTATTTCGTGGATCTCTTTGCTAGCCTTATTTCTGTGCAATCTCAGAATAGATATGTAGGATCCCTTTGAAAACTATAGGGCCAAAGGAAATATCCTCTGATAACAAAGAGAAAGAAGCTTTCTGAGAAACTTCTTTGTGTTCTGTGAAATCATCTCACAGAGTCACAGCTTTCCAATCAGGAAGCCTTTCGCTGAGACAGTTCTTGTGGAATTGGCAAAGTGATATATGGAAGCCCATAGAGGGCTATGGTGAAAATGGAAATATCCTCAGATGAAACCTGGAAAGAAGCGTTCTGAGAAACTGCTTAGTGTTCTGTTAATTCATCTCACAGAGTTACATCTGTATTTCGTGGATCTCTTTGCTAGCCTTATTTCTGTGGAATCTGAGAACAGATATTTCGGATCCCTTGGAAGACTATAGGGCCAAAGGAAATATCCTCCGATAACAAAGAGAAAGATGCTTTCTCAGAAACTTCTTTGTGTTCTCTGAAATTAACTCACAGATTTACAGCTTTCCCCTCAAGAAGCCTTTCGCTAAGACAGTTCTTGTGGAATTGGCAAAGTGATATTTGGAAGCCCATAGAGGGCTATGGTGAAAAAGGAAATATCCTCAGATGAAATCTGGAAAGAAGCTTCTGAGAAACTGCTTAGTGTTCTGTTAATTCATCTCACAGAGTTACATCTGTATTTCGTGGATCTCTTTGCTAGCCTTATTTCTGTGAAATCTGAGAACAGATATTTCGGATCCCTTGGAAGACTATAGGGCCAAAGGAAATATCCTCCGATAACAAAAAGAAAGAAGGTTTCGGAGAAACTTCTTTGTGTTCTGTGAAATCATCTCACAGAGGTACAGTTTTCCCCTCAAGAAGCCTTTCGCTAAGACAGTACTTCTGGAATTTGCAAAGTGATAATTGGAAGCCCATAGTGGGCTATGGTGAAAAAGGAAATATCCTCAGATGAAATCTGGAAAGAAGCTTTCTGAGAAACTGCTTAGTGTTCTGTTAATTCATCTCAAAGAGTTACATCTGTATATCGTGGATCTCTTTGCTAGCCTTATTTCTGTGGAATCTGAGAACAGATATTTCGGATCCCTTGGAAGACTATAGGGCCAAAGGAAATATCCTCCGATAACAAAGAGAAAGAAGCTTTCTGAGAAACTTCTTTCTGTTCTGTGAAATCATCTCACAGAGTTACAGCTTTCCCTTCAAGAAGCCTTTCGCTAAGACAGTTCTTCTGGAATTGGCAAAGTGATATTTGGAAACCCATAGAGGGCTATGGTGAAAAAGGAAATATCCTCAGATGAAATCTGGAAAGAAGCTTTCTGAGAAACTGCTTAGTGTTCTGTTAATACATCTCACAGAGTTACATCTGTATTTCGTGGATTTCTTTGCTAGCCTTATTTCTGTGGAATCTGAGAACAGATATTTCGGATCCCTTGGAAGACTATAGGGCCAAAGGAAATATCCTCCGATAACAAAGAGAAAGAAGCTTTCTGAGAAACTGCTTAGTGTTCTGTTAATTCATCTCACAGAGTTACATCTGTATTTCGTGGATCTCTTTGCTAGCCTTATTTCTGTGCAATCTGAGAACAGATATGTAGGATCCCTTTGAAAACTATAAGCCAAAGGAAATATCCTCTGATAACAAAGAGAAAGAAGCTTTCTGAGAAAATTCTTTGTGTTCTGTGAAATCATCTCACAGAGTTACAGCTTTCCAATCAGGAAGCCTTTCACTAAGACAGTTCTTCTGGAATTGGCAAAGTGATATTTGGAAGCCCATAGAGGTCTATGGAGAAAAAGGAAATATCCTCAGATGAAATCTGGAAAGAAGCTTTCTGAGAAACTGCTTAGTGTTCTGTTAATTCATCTCACAGAGTTACATCTGTATTTCGTGGATCTCTTTGCTAGCCTTATTTCTGTGGAATCTGAGAACAGATATTTCGGATCCCTTGGAAGACTATAGGGCCAAAGGAAATATCCTCCGATAACAAAGAGAACGAAGCTTTCTGAGAAACTGCTTAGTGTTCTGTTAATTCATCTCACAGAGTTACATCTGTATTTTGTGGATCTCTTTGCTAGCCTTATTTCTGTGGAATCTGAGAACAGATATTTCGGATCCCTTGGAAGACTATAGGGCCAAAGGAAATATCCTCTGATAACAAAGAGAAAGATGCTTTCTGAGAAACTTCTTTGTGTTCTCTGAAATTATGTCACAGATTTACAGCTTTCCCCTCAAGAATCCTTTCGCTAAGATAGTTCTTGTGGAATTGGCAAAGTGATATTTGGAAGCCTATAGAGGGCTACGGTGAAAAAGGAAATATCCTCAGATGAAATCTGGAAAGAAGCTTCTGAGAAACTGCTTAGTGTACTGTTAATTCATCTCACAGAGTTACATCTGTATTTCGTGGATCTCTTTGCTAGCCTTATTTCTGTGAAACCTGAGAACAGATATTTCGGATCCCTTGGAAGACTATAGGGCCAAAGGAAATATCCTCCGATAACAAAAAGAAAGAAGGTTTCGGAGAAACTTCTTTGTGTTCTGTGAAATCATCTCACAGAGGTACAGCTTTCCCCTCAAGAAGCCTTTCGCTAAGACAGTACTTCTAGAATTTGCAAAGTTATAATTGGAAGCCCATAGTGGGCTGTGGTGAAAATGGAAATATCCTCAGATGAAATCTGGAAAGAAGCTTTCTGAGAAACTGCTTAGTGTTCTGTTAATTCATCTCACAGAGTTACATCTGTATTTCGTGGATCTCTTTGCTAGCCTTATTTCTGTGCAATCTGAGAACAGATATGTAGGATCCCTTTGAAAACTATAAGCCAAAGGTAATATCCTCTGATAACAAAGAGAAAGAAGCTTTCTGAGAAACTTCTTTGTGTTCTGTGAAATCATCTCACAGAGTTACAGCTTTCCAATCAGGAAGCCTTTCACTAAGACAGTTCTTCTTGAATTTGCAAAGTGATATTTGGAAGCCCATAGAGGTCTATGGTGAAAAAGGAAATATCCTCAGATGAAATCTGGAAAGAAGCTTTCTGAGAAACTGCTTAGTGTTCTGTTAATTCATGTCACAGAGTTACATCTGTATCTCGTGGATCTCTTTGCTAGCCTTATTACTGTGGAATATGAGAAGAGATATTTCGGATCCCTTGGAAGACTATAGGGCCAAAGGAAATATCCTCCGATAACAAAGAGAAAGAAGCTTTCTGAGAAACTTCTTTGTGTTCTGTGAAATCATCTCACAGAGTTACAGCTTTCCCCTCAAGAAGTCATTCGCAAAGACAGTTCTTGTGGAATTGCCAAAGTGATATTTGGAATCCCATAGTGGGCTATGGTGAAAATGGAAATATACTCAGATGAAAACTGGAAAGAAGCTTTCTGAGAAACTGCTTAGTGTTCTGTTAATTCATCTCACAGAGGAACATCTGTATTTCGGGGATCTCTTTGCTAGTCTTATTTCTGTGGAATCTGAGAACAGATATTTCGGATCCCTTGGAAGACTATAGTACCAAAGGAAATATCCTCCGATAACAAAGAGAAAGAAGCTTTCTGAGAAACTTCTTTGTGTTCTGTGAAATCATCTCACAGAGTTACAGGTTTCCCCTCAAGAAGCCTTTCACTCAGACAGTTCTTGTGGAATTGGCAAAGTGATATTTGGAAGCCCATAGAGGGCTATGGTGAAAAAGGAAATATCCTCAGATGAAATGTGGAAAGAAGCTTTCTGAGAAACTGCTTAGTGTTCTGTTAATTCATCTCACAGAGTTACATCTGTATTTCGTGTATCTCTTTGCTTGCCTTATTTCTGTGGAATCTGAGAACAGATATTTCGGATCCCTTGGAAGACTATAGGGCCAAAGGAAATATCCTCCGATAACAAAGAGAAAGAAGCTTTCTGAGAAATTTCTTTGTGTTCTGTGAAATCATCTCACAGAGTTACAGCTTTCCAATCAGGAAGCCTTTCGCTAAGACAGTTCTTCTGGAATTGGCAAAGTGATATTTGGAAGCCCATAGAGGGCTACGGTGAAAAAGGAAATATCCTCAGATGAAATCTGGAAAGAAGCTTTCTGAGAAACTGCTTAGTGTTCTGTTAATTCATCTCACAGAGTTACATCTGTATTTCGTGGATCACTTTGCTAGCCTTATTTCTGTGGAATCTGAGAACAGATATTTCGGATCCCTTGGAAGACTATAGGGCCAAAGGAAATATCCTCCGATAACAAAGAGAAAGAAGCTTTCTGAGAAACTGCTTAGTGTTCTGTTAATTCATCTCACAGAGTTACATCTGTATTTTGTGGATCTCTTTGCTAGCCTTATTTCTGTGGAATCTGAGAACAGATATTTCGGTTCCCTTGGAAGACTATAGGGCCAAAGGAAATATCCTCCGATAACAAAGAGAAAGAAGCTTTCTGAGAAACTTCTTTGTGTTCTGTGAAATCATCTCACAGAGTTACAGCTTTCCCCTCAAGAAGCCTTTCGCTAAGACAGTTCTTCTGGAATTGGCAAAGTGATATTTGGAAGCCCATAGAGGTCTACGGTTAAAAAGGAAATATCCTCAGATGAAATCTGGAAAGAAGCTTTCTGAGAAACTGCTTAGTGTTCTGTTAATTCCTCTCACGGAGTTACATCTGTATTTCGTGGATCTCTTTGCTAGCCTTATTTCTGTGCAATCTGAGAACAGATATGTACGATCCCTTTGAAAACTATAGGGCCAAAGGAAATATCCTCTGATAACAAAGAGAAAGAAGCTTTCTGAGAAACTTCTTTGTGTTCTGTGAAATCATCTCACAGAGTTACAGCTTTCCAATCAGGAAGCCTTTCGCTAAGACATTTCTTCTGGAATTGGCAAAGTGATATTTGGAAGCCTATAGAGGGCTATGGTGAAAATGGAAATATCCTCAGATGAAACCTGGAAAGAAGCTTTCTGAGAAACTGCTTAGTGTTCTGTAAATTCATCTCACAGAGTTACATCTGTATTTCGTGGTTCTCTTTGCTAGCCTTATTTCTGTGGAATCTGAGAACAGATATTTCGGATCCCTTTGAAGACTATAGGGCCAAAGGAAATATCGTCCCATAACAAAGAGAAAGAAGCTTTCTGAGAAACTTCTTTGTGTTCTGTGAAATCATCTCACAGAGTTACAGCTTTCCCCTCAAGAAGCCTTTCGCTAAGACAGTTATTGTGGAATTGGCAAAGTGATATTGGAAGCCCATAGAGGACTATGGTGGAAAAGGAAATATCCTAAGAAGAAATCTTTAAAGAAGCTTTCGGAGAAACTGCTTAGTGTTCTGTTAATTCATCTCACAGAGTTACATCTGTATTTCGTGGATCTCTTTGCTAGCCTTATTACTGTGGAATCTGAGAACAGATATTTCGGATCCCTTGGAAGACTATAGGGCCAAAGGAAATATCCTCCGATAACAAAGAGAAAGAAGCTTTCTGAGAAACTTCTTTGTGTTCTGTGAAATCATCTCACAGAGTTACAGCTTTCCAATCAGGAAGCCTTTCGCTAAGACAGTTCTTCTGGAATTGGCAAAGTGATATTTGGAAGCCCATAGAGCGCTACGGTGAAAAAGGAAATATCCTCAGATGAAATCTGGAAAGAAGCTTTCTGAGAAACTGCTTAGTGTTCTGTTAATTCATCTCACAGAGTTACATCTGTATTTCGTGGATCTCTTTGCTAGCCTTATTTCTGTGGAATCTGAGAACAGATATTTGGGATCCCTTGGAAGACTATAGGGCCAAAGGAAATATCCTCCGATAACAAAGAGAAAGAAGCTTTCTGAGAAACTGCTTAGTGTTCTGTTAATTCATCTCACAGAGTTACATCTGTATTTTGTAGATCCCTTTGCTAGCCTTATTTCTGTGGAATCTGAGAACAGATATTTCGGTTCCCTTGGAAGACTATAGGGCCAAAGGAAATATCCTCCGATAACAAAGAGAAAGAAGCTTTCTGAGAAACTTCTTTGTGTTCTGTGAAATCATCTCACAGAGTTACAGCTTTCCCCTCAAGAAGCCTTTCGCTAAGTCAGTTCTTCTGGAATTGGCAAAGTGATATTTGGAAGCCCATAGAGGTCTACGGTTAAAAAGGAAATATCCTCAGATGAAATCTGGAAAGAAGCTTTCTGAGAAACTGCTTAGTGTTCTGTTAATTCCTCTCACGGAGTTACATCTGTATTTCGTGGATCTCTTTGCTAGCCTTATTTCCGTGCAATCTGAGAACAGATATGTACGATCCCTTTGAAAACTATAGGGCCAAAGGAAATATCCTCTGATAACAAAGAGAAAGAAGCTTTATGAGAAACTTCTTTGTGTTCTGAGAAATCATCTCACAGAGTTACAGCTTTCCAATCAGGAAGCCTTTCGCTAAGACATTTCTTCTGGAATTGGCAAAGTGATATTTGGAAGCCCATAGAGGGCTATGGTGAAAATGGAAATATCCTCAGATGAAATCTGGAAAGAAGCTTTCTGAGAAACTGCTTAGTGTTCTGTTAATTCATGTCACAGAGTTACATCTGTATCTCGTGGATCTCTTTGCTAGCCTTATTTCTGTGGAATCTGAGAACAGATATTTCAGATCCATTTGAAGACTATAGGGCCAAAGGAAATATCCTCCGATAACAAAGAGAAAGAAGCTTTCTGAGAAACTTCTTTGTGTTCCGTGAAATCATCTCACAGAGTTACAGCGTTCCCCTCAAGAAGCCTTTCGATAAGACAGTTCTTGTGGTATTGGCAAAGTGATATTTGGAAGCCCATAGAAGGCTATGTTGAAAAAGGAAATATCCTCAGATGAAATCTGGATAGAAGCTTTCTGAGAATCTGCTTAGTGTTCTGTTAATTCATCTAACAGAGTTACATCTGTATTTCGTGGATCTCTTTGCTAGCCTTATTACTGTGGAATCTGAGAACAGATATTTCGGATCCCATTGAAAACTATAGGGCCAAAGGAAATATCCTAAGATAAGAAAGAGAAGGAAGCTTTCTGAGGAACTTCTTTCTGTTCTGTGAAATCATCTCACAGAGTTACAGCTTTCGCCTCAAAAAGACTTTCGCTAAGACAGTTCTTGTGGAATTGGCAAAGTGATATTTGGAAGCCCATAGAGGGCTATGGTGAAAAAGGAAATACCCTAGATGAAATCTGGAAAGAAGCTTTCTGAGAAACTGCTTAGTGTTCTGTAAATTCATCTCACAGAGTTACATCTGTATTTCGTGGATCTCTTTGCTAGCCTTATTTCTGTGGAATCTGAGAACAGATATTTCGGATCCCTTTGAAGACTATAGGGCCAAAGGAAATATCGTCCCATAACAAAGAGAAAGAAGCTTTCTGAGAAACTTCTTTGTGTTCTGTGAAATCATCTCACAGAGTTACAGCTTTCCCCTCAAGAAGCCTTTCGCTAAGACAGTTCTTGTGGAATTGGCAAAGTGATATTGGAAGCCCATAGAGGGCTATGGTGAAAAAGGAAATATCCTCAGATGAAATCTGGAAAGAAGCTTTCTGAGAAACTGCTTAGTGTTCTGTTAATTCATCTCACAGAGTTACATCTGTTTTTCGTGGATCTCTTTGCTAGCCTTATTTCTGTGGAATCTGAGAAGAGATATTTCGGATCCCTTGGAAGACTATAGGGCCAAAGGAAATATCCTCCGATAACAAAGAGAAAGAAGCTTTCTGAGAAACTTCTTTGTGTTCTGTGAAATCATCTCACAGAGTTACAGCTTTCCCCTCAAGAAGCCTTTCGCTAAGACAGTTCTTGTGGAATTGGCAAAGTGATATTTGGAAGCACATAGAGGGCTATGGTGAAAAAGGAAATACCCTCAGATGAAATCTGGAAAGAAGCTTTCTGAGAAACTGCTTAGTGTGCTGTTAATTAATCTCACAGAGTTACATCTGTATTTCGTGGATCTCTTTGCTAGCCTTATTTCTGTGGAATCTGAGAACTGATATTTCGGATCCCTTTGAAGACTATAGGGCCAAAGGAAATATGCTCCGATAACAAAGAGAAAGAAGCTTTCTGAGAAACTTCTTTGTGTTCTGTGAAATCATCTCACAGAGTTACAGCTTTCCCCTCAAGAAGTCATTCGCTAAGACAGTTCTTGTGGAATTGCCAAAGTGATATTTGGAAGCCCATAGTGGGCTATGGTGAAAATGGAAATATCCTCAGATGAAAACTGGAAAGAAGCTTTCTGAGAAACTGCTTAGTGTTCTGTTAATGCATCTCACAGAGGAACATCTGTATTTCGGGGATCTCTTTGCTTGCCTTATTTCTGTGGAATCTGAGAACAGATATTTCGGATCCCTTGGAAGACTATAGGGCCAAAGGAAATATCCTCCGATAACAAAGAGAAAGAAGCTTTCTGAGAAATTTCTTTGTGTTCTGTGAAATCATCTCACAGAGTTACCCCTTTCCCCTCAAGAAGCCTTTCGCTGAGACGGTTCTTGTGGAATTGGCAAAGTGATATTTGGAAGCCCATAGAGGGCTATGGTGAAAATGGAAATATCCTCAGATTAAATCTGGAAAGAAGCTTTCTGAGAAACTGCTTAGTGTTCTGTTAATTCATCTCACAGAGTTACATCTGTATCTCGTGGATCTCTTTGCTAGCCTTATTTCTGTGCTATCTGAGAATAGATATGTAGGATCCCTTTGAAAACTATAGGGCCAAAGGAAATATCCTCTGATAACAAAGAGAAAGAAGCTTTCTGAGAAACTTCTTTGTGTTCTGTGAAATCATCTCACAGAGTTACAGCTTTCCAATCAGGAAGCCTTTCGCTCAGACAGTTCTTGTGGAATTGGCAAAGTGATATATGGAAGCCCACAGAGGGCTATGGTGAAAATGGAAATATCCTCAGATGAAACCTGGAAAGAAGCTTTCTGAGAAACTGCTTAGTGTTCTGTTAATTCATCTCACAGAGTTACATCTGTATTTCGTGGATCTCTTTGCTAGCCTTATTTCTGTGGAATCTGAGAACAGATATTTCGGATCCCTAGGAAGACTATAGGGCCTAAGGAAATATCCTCCGATAACAAAGAGAAAGATGCTTTCTGAGAAACTTCTTTGTGTTCTCTGAAATTATCTCACAGATTTACAGCTTTCCCCTCAAGAAGCCTTTCGCTAAGACAGTTCTTGTGGAATTGGCAAAGTGATATTTGGAAGCCCATAGAGGGCTATGGTGAAAAAGGAAATATCCTCAGATGAAATCTGGAAAGAAGCTTTCTGAGAAACTGCTTAGTGTTCTGTTAATATATCTCACAGAGTTACATCTGTATTTCGTGGATTTCTTTGCTAGCCTTATTTCTGTGGAATCTGAGAACAGATATTTCGGATCCCTTGGAAGACTATAGGGCCAAAGGAAATATCCTCCGATAACAAAGAGAAAGAAGCTTTCTGAGAAACTGCTTAGTGTTCTGTTAATTCATCTCACAGAGTTACATCTGTATTTCGTGGATCTCTTTGCTAGCCTTATTTCTGTGGAATCTGAGAACAGATATTTCGGATCCCTTGGAAGACTATAGGGCCAAAGGAAATATCCTCCGATAACAAAGAGAAAGAAGCTTTCTGAGAAACTTCTTTGTGTTCTGTGAAATCATCTCACAGAGTTACAGCTTTCCCCTCAAGAAGCCTTTCGCTAAGACAGTTCTTCTGGAATTGGCAAAGTGATATTTGGAAGCCCATAGAGGGCTACGGTTAAAAAGGAAATATCCTCAGATGAAATCTGGAAAGAAGCTTTCTGAGAAACTGCTTAGTGTTCTGTTAATTCATCTCACGGAGTTACATCTGTATTTCGTGGATCTCTTTGCTAGCCTTATTTCTGTGCAATCTGAGAACAGATATGTAGGATCCCTTTTAAAACTATAAGCCAAAGGAAATATCCTCTGATAACAAAGAGAAAGAAGCTTTCTGAGAAACTTCTTTGTGTTCTGTGAAATCATCTCACAGAGTTACAGCTTTCCAATCAGGAAGCCTTTCGCTAAGACAGTTCTTCTGGAATTGGCAGAGTGATATTTGGAAGCCCATAGAGGGCTACGGTGAAAAAGGAAATATCCTCAGATGAAATCTGGAAAGAAGCTTTCTGGGAAGCTGCTTAGTGTTCTGTTAATTCATCTCACAGAGTTACATCTGTATTTCGTGGATCTCTTTGCTAGCCTTATTTCTGTGGAATCTGAGAACAGATATTTCGGATCCCTTGGAAGACTATAGGGCCAAAGGAAATATCCTCCGATAACAAAGAGAAAGAAGCTTTCTGAGAAACTGCTGAGTGTTCTGTTAATTCATCTAACAGAGTTACATCTGTATTTTGTGGATCTCTTTGCTAGCCTTATTTCTGTGGAATCTGAGAACAGATATTTCGGTTCCCTTGGAAGACTATAGGGCCAAAGGAAATATCCTCCGATAACAAAGAGAAAGAAGCTTTCTGAGAAACTTCTTTGTGTTCTGTGAAATCATCTCACAGAGTTACAGCTTTCCCCTCAAGAAGCCTTTCGCTAAGACAGTTCTTCTGGAATTGGCAAAGTGATATTTGGAAGCCCATAGAGGTCTACGGTTAAAAAGGAAATATCCTCAGATGAAATCTGGAAAGAAGCTTTCTGAGAAACTGCTTAGTGTTCTGTTAATTCCTCTCACGGAGTTACATCTGTATTTCGTGGATCTCTTTGCTAGCCTTATTTCTGTGCAATCTGAGAACAGATATGTACGATCCCT
Organism: Macaca mulatta; assembly: GCF_049350105.2. Classification (NCBI taxonomy): domain Eukaryota; kingdom Metazoa; phylum Chordata; class Mammalia; order Primates; family Cercopithecidae; genus Macaca; species Macaca mulatta. Next base: position 33,991,148 of record NC_133418.1, read on the forward strand.
TTGAAAACTATAGGGCCAAAGGAAATATCCTCTGATAACAAAGAGAAAGAAGCTTTCTGAGAAACTTCTTTGTGTTCTGTGAAATCATCTCACAGAGTTACAGCTTTCCAATCAGGAAGGCTTTCGCTAAGACATTTCTTCTGGAATTGGCAAAGTGATATTTGGAAGCCCATAGAGGGCTATGGTGAAAATGGAAATATCCTCAGATGAAATCTGGAAAGAAGCTTTCTGAGAAACTGCTTAGTGTTCTGTTAATTCATGTCACAGAGTTACATCTGTATCTCGTGGATCTCTTTGCTAGCCTTATTTCTTTGGAATCTGAGAACAGATATTTCAGATCCATTTGAAGACTATAGGGCCAAAGGAAATATCCTCCGATAACAAAGAGAAAGAAGCTTTCTGAGAAACTTCTTTGTGTTCTGTGAAATCATCTCACAGAGTTACAGCTTTCCCCTCAAGAAGCCTTTCGCTAAGACAGTTCTTCTGGAATTGGCAAAGTGATATTTGGAAGCCCATAGAGGTCTACGGTTAAAAAGGAAATATCCTCAGATGAAATCTGGAAAGAAGCTTTCTGAGAAACTGCTTAGTGTTCTGTTAATTCCTCTCACGGAGTTACATCTGTATTTCGTGGATCTCTTTGCTAGCCTTATTTCTGTGCAATCTGAGAACAGATATGTACGATCCCTTTGAAAACTATAGGGCCAAAGGAAATATCCTCTGATAACAAAGAGAAAGAAGCTTTCTGAGAAACTTCTTTGTGTTCTGTGAAATCATCTCACAGAGTTACAGCTTTCCAATCAGGAAGGCTTTCGCTAAGACATTTCTTCTGGAATTGGCAAAGTGATATTTGGAAGCCCATAGAGGGCTATGGTGAAAATGGAAATATCCTCAGATGAAATCTGGAAAGAAGCTTTCTGAGAAACTGCTTAGTGTTCTGTTAATTCATGTCACAGAGTTACATCTGTATCTCGTGGATCTCTTTGCTAGCCTTATTTCTTTGGAATCTGAGAACAGATATTTCAGATCCATTTGAAGACTATAGGGCCAAAGGAAATATCCTCCGATAACAAAGAGAAAGAAGCTTTCTGAGAAACTTCTTTGTGTTCCGTGAAATCATCTCACAGAGTTACAGCGTTCCCCTCAAGAAGCCTTTCGATAAGACAGTTCTTGTGGTATTGGCAAAGTGATATTTGGAAGCCCATAGAGGGCTATGTTGAAAAAGGAAATATCCTCAGATGAAATCTGGATAGAAGCTTTCTGAGAAACTGCTTAGTGTTCTGTTAATTCATCTCACAGAGTTACATCTGTATTTCGTGGATCTCTTTGCTAGCCTTATTACTGTGGAATCTGAGAACAGATATTTCGGATCCCTTTGAAAACTATGGGGCCAAAGGAAATATCCTAAGATAAGAAAGAGAAGGAAGCTTTCTGAGGAACTTCTTCCTGTTCTGTGAAATTATCTCACAGAGTTATAGCTTTCGCCTCAAAAAGACTTTCGCTAAGACAGTTCTTGTGGAATTGGCAAAGTGATATTTGGAAGGCCCTAGAGGGCTATGGTGAAAAAGGAAATACCCTAGATGAAATCTGGAAAGAAGCTTTCTGAGAAACTGCTTAGTGTTCTGTAAATTCATCTCACAGAGTTACATCTGTATTTCGTGGATCTCTTTGCTAGCCTTATTTCTGTGGAATCTGAGAACAGATATTTCGGATCCCTTTGAAGACTATAGGGCCAAAGGAAATATCCTCCGATAACAAAGAGAAAGAAGCTTTCTGAGAAACTTCTTTGTGTTCTGTGAAATCATCTCACAGAGTTACAGCTTTCCCCTCAAGAAGCCTTTCGCTAAGACAGTTCTTGTGGAATTGGCAAAGTGATATTGGAAGCCCATAGAGGTCTATGGGGAAAAAGGAAATATCCTCAGATGAAATCTGGAAAGAAGCTTTCTGAGAAACTGCTTAGTGTTCTGTTAATTCATCTCACAGAGTTACATCTGTATTTCGTGGATCTCTTTGCTAGCCTTATTTCTGTGGAATCTGAGAAGAGATATTTCGGATCCCTTGGAAGACTATAGGGCCAAAGGAAATATCCTCCGATAACAAAGAGAAAGAAGCTTTCTGAGAAACTTCTTTGTGTTCCGTGAAATCATCTCACAGAGTTACAGCGTTCCCCTCAAGAAGCCTTTCGATAAGACTGTTCTTGTGGTATTGGCAAAGTGATATTTGGAAGCCCATAGAGGGCTATGTTGAAAAAGGAAATATCCTCAGATGAAATCGGGAAAGAAGCTTTCTGAGAAACTGCTCAGTGTTCTGCTAATTCATCTCACAGAGTTACATCTGTATTTCTTTGATCTCTTTGCTAGTCTTATTTCTGTGGAATCTCAGAACAGATATTTCGGATGCCTTGGAAGACTATTGGGCCAAAGAAATATGCTCCGATAACAAAGAGAAAGAAGCTTTCTGAGAAACTTCTTTGTGTTCTGTGAAGTCATCTCACAGAGTTACAGCTTTCCCCTAAAGAAGACTTTCACTAAGACAGTTCTTGTGGAATTGGCAAAGTGATATTTGGAAGCCCATAGTGGGCTATGGTGAAAAAGGAAATATCCTCAGATGAAATCTGGAAAGAAGCTTTCTGAGAAACTGCTTAGTGTTCTGTTAATTCATCTCACAGAGTTACATCTGTATTTCGTGGATCTCTTTGCTAGCCTTATTTCTGTGGAATCTAAGAACAGATATTTCGGATCCCTTTGAAGACTATAGGGCCAAAGGAAATATCCTCCGATAACAAAGAGAAAGAAGCTTTCTGAGAAACTTCTTTGTGTTCTGTGAAATCGTCTCACAGAGTTACAGGTTTCGTCTCAAGAAGCCTTTCGCTAAGACAGATCTTGTGGAATTGGCAAAGTGATATTTGGAAGCCCCTAGAGGTCTATGGTGAAAAAGGAAATATCCTCAGATGAAATCTGGAAAGAAGCTTTCTGAGAAAACACTCAGTGTTCTGTTAATTCATCTCACAGAGTTACATCTGTATTTCGTGGATCTCTTTGCTAGCCTTATTTCTGTGGAATATGAGAACAGATATTTCGGATCCCTTGGAAGACTACAGGGCTAAAGGAAATATCCTCCGATAACAAAGAGAAAGAAGCTTTCTGAGAAACTTCTTTGTGTTCTGTGAAATCATCTCACAGAGTTACAGCTTTCGCCTCAAGAAGCCGTTCGCGAAGACAGTTCTTGTGGAATAGGCAAAGTGATATTTCGAAGCCCATAGAAGGCTATGGTGAAAAAGGAAATATCCTCACATGAAACATGGAAATAAGTTTTCTGAGAAAGCGCTTAGTGTTCTGTTAATTCATCTCACAGAGTTACATCTGTATTTCGTGGATCTATTTGCTAGCCTTATTTCTGTGGAATCTGAGAACAGATGTTTCGGATCCCTTGGAAAACTATAGGGCCAAAGGAAATATCCTACGATAACAAAGAGAAAGAAACTTTCTGAGAAACTTCTTTGTGTTCTGTGAAATCATCACACAGAGTTACAGCTTTCCCCTGAAGAAGCCTTTCGCTAAGACAGTTCTTGTGGAATTGGCAAAGTGATATTTGGAAGGCCATAGTGGGCTATTGTGAAAAAGGAAATATCCTCAGATGAAATCTGGAAAGAGGCTTTCTGAGAAACTGCTTAGTGTTCTGTTAATTCATCTCACAGAGTTACATCTGTATTTCGTGGATCTCTTTGCTAGCCTTATTTCTGTGGAATCTGAGGACCGATATTTCGGATCCCTTGGAAGACTATAGGGCCAAAGGAAATATCCTCCGATAACAAAGAGAAAGAAGCTTTCTGAGAAACTTCTTTGTGTTCTGTGAAATCATCTCACAGAGTTACAGCTTTCCCCTCAAGAAGCCTTTCGCTAAGACAGTTCTTGTGGAATTGGCAAAGTGATATTTGGAAGCCCTTAGAGGGCTACGGTGAAAAAGGAAATATCCTCAGATGAAATCTGGAAAGAAGCTTTCTGAGAAACTGCTTAGTGTTCTGTTAATTCATCTCACAGAGTTACATCTGTATTTCGTGGATCTCTTTGCTAGCCTTAATTCTGTGGAATCTGAGAACAGATATTTCTGATCCCTTGGAAGACTATAGGGCCAAAGGTAATATCCTCCGATAACAAAGAGAAAGAAGTTTTCTGAGAAACTTCTTTGTGTTCTGTGAAATCATCTCACAGAGTTACAGGTATCGCCTCAAGAAGCCTTTCGCTAAGACAGTTCTTGTGGAATTGGCAAAGTGATATTTGGAAGCCCTTAGAGGTCTGTGCTGAAAAAGGAAATATCCTCAGATGAAATCTGGAAATAAGCTTTCTGAGAAACTGCTTAGTGTTTGTTAATTCATCTCACAGAGTTACATCTGTATTTCGTGGATCTCTTTGCTAGCCTTATTTCTGTGGAATCTGAGAACAGATATTTCGGATCCCTTGGAAGACTGTAGGGCCAAAGGAAATATCCTCCGATAACAAAGAGAAAGAAGCTTTCTGAGAAACTTCTTTGTGTTCTGTGAAATCATCTCAGAGAGTTACATCTTTCCCCTCAAGAAACCTTTCGCTAAGACAGTTCTTGTGGAATTGGCAAAGTGATATTTGAAAGCCCATAAAGGGCTATGGTGAAAAAGGAAATATCCTCAGATGAAATCTGGAAAGAAGCTTTCTGAGAAACTGCTTAGTGTTCTGTTAATTCATTTCATAGAGTTACATCTGTATTTCGGGGATCTCTTTGCTAGCCTTATTTCTGTGGAATCTGAGAACAGATATTTCGGATCCCTTGGAAGACTACAGGGCCAAAGGTAATATCCTCCGATAACAAAGAGAAAGAAGCTTTCTGAGAAACTTCTTTGTGTTCTGTGAAATCATCTCACAGAGTTACATCTTTCCCCTCAAGAAACCTTTCGCTAAGACAGTTCTTGTGCAATTGGCAAAGTGATATTTGGAAGCCCTTAGAGGGCTACGGTGAAAAAGGAAATATCCTCAGATGAAATCTGGAAAGAAGCTTTCTGAGAAACTGCTTAGTGTTCTGTTAATTCATCTCACAGAGTTACATCTGTATTTCGTGGATCTCTTTGCTAGCCTTACTTCTGTGGAACCTGAGAACAGATATTTCGGATCCCTTGGAACACTATAGGGCCTAAGGAAATATCCTCCGATAACAAAGAGAAAGAAGCTTTCTGAGAAACTTCTTTGTGTTCTGTGAAATCATCTCACAGAGTTACAGCTTTCCCCTCAAGAAGCCATTCGATAAGACAGTTCTTGTGGAATTGGCAAAGTGATATTTGGAAGCCCTTAGAGGGCTATGGTGAAAATGGAAATATCCTCAGATGAAATCTGGAAAGAAGCTTTCTGAGAAACTGTTTAGTGTTCTGTTAATTCATCTCACAGAGTTACATCTGTATTTCGTGGATCTCTTTGCTAGCCTTATTTCTGTGGAATCTGAGAACAGATATTTCGGATCCCTTGGAAGACTATAGGGCCAAAGGAAATATCCTCCGATAACAAAGAGAAAGAAGCATTCTGAGAAACTTCTTTGTGTTCTGTGAAATCATCTCACAGAGTTACAGCTTTACCCTCAAGAAGCCTTTCGCTAAGACAGTTCTTATGGAATTGGCAAAGTGATATTTGACAGCCCAGAGAGGGCTATGGTGAAAAAGGAAATATCCTCAGATGAAATCTGGAAAGAAGCTTTCTGAGAAACTGCTTAGTGTTCTGTTAATTCATCTCACAGAGTTACATCTGTATTTCGTGGATCTCTTTGCTAGCCTTATTTCTGTGGAATCTGAGAACAGATATTTCGGATCCCTTGGAAGACTATAGGGCCAAAGGAAATATCCTCCGATAACAAAGAGAAAGAAGCTTTCTGAGAAACTGCTTAGTGTTCTGTTAATTCATCTCACAGAGTTACATCTGTATTTTGTGGATCTCTTTGCTAGCCTTATTTCTGTGGAATCTGAGAACAGATATTTCGGTTCCCTTGGAAGACTATAGGGCCAAAGGAAATATCCTCCGATAACAAAGAGAAAGAAGCTTTCTGAGAAACTTCTTTGTGTTCTGTGAAATCATCTCACAGAGTTACAGCTTTCCCCTCAAGAAGCCTTTCGCTAAGACAGTTCTTCTGGAATTGGCAAAGTGATATTTGGAAGCCCATAGAGGTCTACGGTTAAAAAGGAAATATCCTCAGATGAAATCTGGAAAGAAGCTTTCTGAGAAACTGCTTAGTGTTCTGTTAATTCCTCTCACGGAGTTACATCTGTATTTCGTGGATCTCTTTGCTAGCCTTATTTCTGTGCAATCTGAGAACAGATATGTACGATCTCTTTGAAAACTATAGGGCCAAAGGAAATATCCTCTGATAACAAAGAGAAAGAAGCTTTCTGAGAAACTTCTTTGTGTTCTGTGAAATCATCTCACAGAGTTACAGCTTCCAATCAGGAAGCCTTTCGCTAAGACATTTCTTCTGGAATTGGCAAAGTGATATTTGGAAGCCTATAGAGGGCTATGGTGAAAATGGAAATATCCTCAGATGAAATCTGGAAAGAAGCTTTCTGAGAAACTGCTTAGTGTTCTGTTAATTCATGTCACAGAGTTACATCTGTATCTCGTGGATCTCTTTGCTAGCCTTATTTCTGTGGAATCTGAGAACAGATATTTCAGATCCATTTGAAGACTATAGGGCCAAAGGAAATATCCTCCGATAACAAAGAGAAAGAAGCTTTCTGAGAAACTTCTTTGTGTTCCGTGAAATCATCTCACAGAGTTACAGCGTTCCCCTCAAGAAGCCTTTCGATAAGACAGTTCTTGTGGTATTGGCAAAGTGATATTTGGAAGCCCATAGAGGGCTATGTTGAAAAAGGAAATATCCTCAGATGAAATCTGGATAGAAGCTTTCTGAGAAACTGCTTAGTGTTCTGTTAATTCATCTCACAGAGTTACATCTGTATTTCGTGGATCTCTTTGCTAGCCTTATTACTGTGGAATCTGAGAACAGATATTTCGGATCCCTTTGAAAACTATAGGGCCAAAGGAAATATCCTAAGATAAGAAAGAGAAGGAAGCTTTCTGAGGAACTTCTTTCTGTTCTGTGAAATCATCTCACAGAGTTACAGCATTCGCCTCAAAAAGACTTTCGCTAAGACAGTTCTTGTGGAATTGGCAAAGTGATATTTGGAAGCCCATAGAAGGCTATGGTGAAAAAGGAAATACCCTAGATGAAATCTGGAAAGAAGCTTTCTGAGAAACTGCTTAGTGTTCTTTAAATTCATCTCACAGAGTTACATCTGTATTTCGTGGTTCTCTTTGCTAGCCTTATTTCTGTGGAATCTGAGAACAGATATTTCGGATCCCTTTGAAGACTATAGGGCCAAAGGAAATATCGTCCCATAACAAAGAGAAAGAAGCTTTCTGAGAAACTTCTTTGTGTTCTGTGAAATCATCTCACAGAGTTACAGCTTTCCCCTCAAGAAGCCTTTCGCTAAGACAGTTATTGTGGAATTGGCAAAGTGATATTGGAAGCCCATAGAGGACTATGGTGGAAAAGGAAATATCCTAAGAAGAAATCTTTAAAGAAGCTTTCGGAGAAACTGCTTAATGTTCTGTTAATTCATCTCACAGAGTTACATCTGTATTTCGTGGATCTCTTTGCTAGCCTTATTACTGTGGAATCTGAGAACAGATATTTCGGATCCCTTGGAAGACTATAGGGCCAAAGGAAATATCCTCCGATAACAAAGAGAAAGAAGCTTTCTGAGAAACTTCTTTGTGTTCTGTGAAATCATCTCACAGAGTTACAGCTTTCCAATCAGGAAGCCTTTCGCTAAGACAGTTCTTCTGGAATTGGCAAAGTGATATTTGGAAGCCCATAGAGCGCTACGGTGAAAAAGGAAATATCCTCAGATGAAATCTGGAAAGAAGCTTTCTGAGAAACTGCTTAGTGTTCTGTTAATTCATCTCACAGAGTTACATCTGTATTTCGTGGATCTCTTTGCTAGCCTTATTTCTGTGGAATCTGAGAACAGATATTTGGGATCCCTTGGAAGACTATAGGGCCAAAGGAAATATCCTCCGATAACAAAGAGAAACAAGCTTTCTGAGAAACTGCTTAGTGTTCTGTTAATTCATCTCACAGAGTTACATCTGTATTTCGTGGATCTCTTTGCTAGCCTTACTTCTGTGGAACCTGAGAACAGATATTTCGGATCCCTTGGAACACTATAGGGCCTAAGGAAATATCCTCCGATAACAAAGAGAAAGAAGCTTTCTGAGAAACTTCTTTGTGTTCTGTGAAATCATCTCACAGAGTTACAGCTTTCCCCTCAAGAAGCCATTCGATAAGACAGTTCTTGTGGAATTGGCAAAGTGATATTTGGAAGCCCTTAGAGGGCTATGGTGAAAATGGAAATATCCTCAGATGAAATCTGGAAAGAAGCTTTCTGAGAAACTGTTTAGTGTTCTGTTAATTCATCTCACAGAGTTACATCTGTATTTCGTGGATCTCTTTGCTAGCCTTATTTCTGTGGAATCTGAGAACAGATATTTCGGATCCCTTGGAAGACTATAGGGCCAAAGGAAATATCCTCCGATAACAAAGAGAAAGAAGCTTTCTGAGAAACTGCTTAGTGTTCTGTTAATTCATCTCACAGAGTTACATCTGTATTTTGTGGATCTCTTTGCTAGCCTTATTTCTGTGGAATCTGAGAACAGATATTTCGGTTCCCTTGGAAGACTATAGGGCCAAAGGAAATATCCTCCGATAACAAAGAGAAAGAAGCTTTCTGAGAAACTTCTTTGTGTTCTGTGAAATCATCTCACAGAGTTACAGCTTTCCCCTCAAGAAGCCTTTCGCTAAGACAGTTCTTCTGGAATTGGCAAAGTGATATTTGGAAGCCCATAGAGGTCTACGGTTAAAAAGGAAATATCCTCAGATGAAATCTGGAAAGAAGCTTTCTGAGAAACTGCTTAGTGTTCTGTTAATTCCTCTCACGGAGTTACATCTGTATTTCGTGGATCTCTTTGCTAGCCTTATTTCTGTGCAATCTGAGAACAGATATGTACGATCTCTTTGAAAACTATAGGGCCAAAGGAAATATCCTCTGATAACAAAGAGAAAGAAGCTTTCTGAGAAACTTCTTTGTGTTCTGTGAAATCATCTCACAGAGTTACAGCTTCCAATCAGGAAGCCTTTCGCTAAGACATTTCTTCTGGAATTGGCAAAGTGATATTTGGAAGCCTATAGAGGGCTATGGTGAAAATGGAAATATCCTCAGATGAAATCTGGAAAGAAGCTTTCTGAGAAACTGCTTAGTGTTCTGTTAATTCATGTCACAGAGTTACATCTGTATCTCGTGGATCTCTTTGCTAGCCTTATTTCTGTGGAATCTGAGAACAGATATTTCAGATCCATTTGAAGACTATAGGGCCAAAGGAAATATCCTCCGATAACAAAGAGAAAGAAGCTTTCTGAGAAACTTCTTTGTGTTCCGTGAAATCATCTCACAGAGTTACAGCGTTCCCCTCAAGAAGCCTTTCGATAAGACAGTTCTTGTGGTATTGGCAAAGTGATATTTGGAAGCCCATAGAGGGCTATGTTGAAAAAGGAAATATCCTCAGATGAAATCTGGATAGAAGCTTTCTGAGAAACTGCTTAGTGTTCTGTTAATTCATCTCACAGAGTTACATCTGTATTTCGTGGATCTCTTTGCTAGCCTTATTACTGTGGAATCTGAGAACAGATATTTCGGATCCCTTTGAAAACTATAGGGCCAAAGGAAATATCCTAAGATAAGAAAGAGAAGGAAGCTTTCTGAGGAACTTCTTTCTGTTCTGTGAAATCATCTCACAGAGTTACAGCATTCGCCTCAAAAAGACTTTCGCTAAGACAGTTCTTGTGGAATTGGCAAAGTGATATTTGGAAGCCCATAGAAGGCTATGGTGAAAAAGGAAATACCCTAGATGAAATCTGGAAAGAAGCTTTCTGAGAAACTGCTTAGTGTTCTTTAAATTCATCTCACAGAGTTACATCTGTATTTCGTGGTTCTCTTTGCTAGCCTTATTTCTGTGGAATCTGAGAACAGATATTTCGGATCCCTTTGAAGACTATAGGGCCAAAGGAAATATCGTCCCATAACAAAGAGAAAGAAGCTTTCTGAGAAACTTCTTTGTGTTCTGTGAAATCATCTCACAGAGTTACAGCTTTCCCCTCAAGAAGCCTTTCGCTAAGACAGTTATTGTGGAATTGGCAAAGTGATATTGGAAGCCCATAGAGGACTATGGTGGAAAAGGAAATATCCTAAGAAGAAATCTTTAAAGAAGCTTTCGGAGAAACTGCTTAGTGTTCTGTTAATTCATCTCACAGAGTTACATCTGTATTTCGTGGATCTCTTTGCTAGCCTTATTACTGTGGAATCTGAGAACAGATATTTCGGATCCCTTGGAAGACTATAGGGCCAAAGGAAATATCCTCCGATAACAAAGAGAAAGAAGCTTTCTGAGAAACTTCTTTGTGTTCTGTGAAATCATCTCACAGAGTTACAGCTTTCCAATCAGGAAGCCTTTCGCTAAGACAGTTCTTCTGGAATTGGCAAAGTGATATTTGGAAGCCCATAGAGCGCTACGGTGAAAAAGGAAATATCCTCAGATGAAATCTGGAAAGAAGCTTTCTGAGAAACTGCTTAGTGTTCTGTTAATTCATCTCACAGAGTTACATCTGTATTTCGTGGATCTCTTTGCTAGCCTTATTTCTGTGGAATCTGAGAACAGATATTTGGGATCCCTTGGAAGACTATAGGGCCAAAGGAAATATCCTCCGATAACAAAGAGAAAGAAGCTTTCTGAGAAACTGCTTAGTGTTCTGTTAATTCATCTCACAGAGTTACATCTGTATTTTGTAGATCTCTTTGCTAGCCTTATTTCTGTGGAATCTGAGAACAGATATTTCGGTTCCCTTGGAAGACTACAGGGCCAAAGGAAATATCCTCCGATAACAAAGAGAAAGAAGCTTTCTGAGAAACTTCTTTGTGTTCTGTGAAATCATCTCACAGAGTTACAGCTTTCCCCTCAAGAAGCCTTTCGCTAAGTCAGTTCTTCTGGAATTGGCAAAGTGATATTTGGAAGCCCATAGAGGTCTACGGTTAAAAAGGAAATATCCTCAGATGAAATCTGGAAAGAAGCTTTCTGAGAAACTGCTTAGTGTTCTGTTAATTCCTCTCACGGAGTTACATCTGTTTTTCGTGGATCTCTTTGCTAGCCTTATTTCTGTGGAATCTGAGAAGAGATATTTCGTATCCCTTGGAAGACTATAGGGCCAAAGGAAATATCCTCCGATAACAAAGAGAAAGAAGCTTTCTGAGAAACTTCTTTGTGTTCTGTGAAATCATCTCACAGAGTTACAGCTTTCCCCTCAAGAAGCCTTTCGCTAAGACAGTTCTTGTGGAATTGGCAAAGTGATATTTGGAAGCACATAGAGGGCTATGGTGAAAAAGGAAATACCCTCAGATGAAATCTGGAAAGAAGCTTTCTGAGAAACTGCTTAGTGTGCTGTTAATTAATCTCACAGAGTTACATCTGTATTTCGTGGATCTCTTTGCTAGCCTTATTTCTGTGGAATCTGAGAACTGATATTTCGGATCCCTTTGAAGACTATAGGGCCAAAGGAAATATGCTCCGATAACAAAGAGAAAGAAGCTTTCTGAGAAACTTCTTTGTGTTCTGTGAAATCATCTCACAGAGTTACAGCTTTCCCCTCAAGAAGTCATTCGCTAAGACAGTTCTTGTGGAATTGCCAAAGTGATATTTGGAAGCCCATAGTGGCCTATGGTGAAAATGGAAATATCCTCAGATGAAAACTGGAAAGAAGCTTTCTGAGAAACTGCTTAGTGTTCTGTTAATTCATCTCACAGAGGAACATCTGTATTTCGGGGATCTCTTTGCTTGCCTTATTTCTGTGGAATCTGAGAACAGATATTTCGGATCCCTTGGAAGACTATAGGGCCAAAGGAAATATCCTCCGATAACAAAGAGAAAGAAGCTTTCTGAGAAATTTCTTTGTGTTCTGTGAAATCATCTCACAGAGTTACCCCTTTCCCCTCAAGAAGCCTTTCGCTGAGACGGTTCTTGTGGAATTGGCAAAGTGATATTTGGAAGCCCATAGAGGGCTATGGTGAAAATGGAAATATCCTCAGATGAAATCTGGAAAGAAGCTTTCTGAGAAACTGCTTAGTGTTCTGTTAATTCATCTCACAGAGTTACATCTGTATCTCGTGGATCTCTTTGCTAGCCTTATTTCTGTGCTATCTGAGAATAGATATGTAGGATCCCTTTGAAAACTATAGGGCCAAAGGAAATATCCTCTGATAACAAAGAGAAAGAAGCTTTCTGAGAAACTTCTTTGTGTTCTGTGAAATCATCTCACAGAGTTACAGCTTTCCAATCAGGAAGCCTTTCGCTGAGACAGTTCTTGTGGAATTGGCAAAGTGATATATGGAAGCCCATAGAGGGCTATGGTGAAAATGGAAATATCCTCAGATGAAACCTGGAAAGAAGCTTTCTGAGAAACTGCTTAGTGTTCTGTTAATTCATCTCACAGAGTTACATCTGTATTTCGTGGATCTCTTTGCTAGCCTTATTTCTGTGGAATCTGAGAACAGATATTTCGGATCCCTAGGAAGACTATAGGGCCTAAGGAAATATCCTCCGATAACAAAGAGAAAGATGCTTTCTGAGAAACTTCTTTGTGTTCTCTGAAATTATCTCACAGATTTACAGCTTTCCCCTCAAGAAGCCTTTCGCTAAGACAGTTCTTGTGGAATTGGCAAAGTGATATTTGGAAGCCCATAGAGGGCTATGGTGAAAAAGGAAATATCCTCAGATGAAATCTGGAAAGAAGCTTCTGAGAAACTGCTTAGTGTTCTGTTAATTCATCTCACAGCGTTACATCTGTATTTCGTGGATCTCTTTGCTAGCCTTATTTCTGTGAAATCTGAGAACAGATATTTCGTATCCCTTGGAAGACTATAGGGCCAAAGGAAATATCCTCCGATAACAAAAAGAAAGAAGGTTTCGGAGAAACTTCTTTGTGTTCTGTGAAATCATCTCACAGAGTTACAGCTTTCCCCTCAAGAAGGCTTTCGCTAAGACAGTACTTCTGGAATTTGCAAAGTGATAATTGGAAGCCCATAGTGGGCTATGGTGAAAATGGAAATATCCTCAGATGAAATCTGGAAAGAAGCTTTCTGAGAAACTGCTTAGTGTTCTGTTAATTCATCTCAAGGAGTTACATCTGTATTTCGTGGATCTCTTTGCTAGCCTTATTTCTGTGGATTCTGAGAACAGATATTTCGGATCCCTTGGAAGACTATAGGGCCAAAGGAAATATCCTCCGATAACAAAGAGAAAGAAGCTTTCTGAGAAACTTCTTTGTGTTCTGTGAAATCATCTCACAGAGTTACAGCTTTCCCCTCAAGAAGCCTTTCGCTAAGACAGTTCTTGTGGAATTGGCAAAGTGATATTTGGAAGCACATAGAGGGCTATGGTGAAAAAGGAAATACCCTCAGATGAAATCTGGAAAGAAGCTTTCTGAGAAACTGCTTAGTGTGCTGTTAATTAATCTCACAGAGTTACATCTGTATTTCGTGGATCTCTTTGCTAGCCTTATTTCTGTGGAATCTGAGAACTGATATTTCGGATCCCTTTGAAGACTATAGGGCCAAAGGAAATATGCTCCGATAACAAAGAGAAAGAAGCTTTCTGAGAAACTTCTTTGTGTTCTGTGAAATCATCTCACAGAGTTACAGCTTTCCCCTCAAGAAGTCATTCGCTAAGACAGTTCTTGTGGAATTGCCAAAGTGATATTTGGAAGCCCATAGTGGGCTATGGTGAAAATGGAAATATCCTCAGATGAAAACTGGAAAGAAGCTTTCTGAGAAACTGCTTAGTGTTCTGTTAATTCATCTCACAGAGGAACATCTGTATTTCGGGGATCTCTTTGCTTGCCTTATTTCTGTGGAATCTGAGAACAGATATTTCGGATCCCTTGGAAGACTATAGGGCCAAAGGAAATATCCTCCGATAACAAAGAGAAAGAAGCTTTCTGAGAAATTTCTTTGTGTTCTGTGAAATCATCTCACAGAGTTACCCCTTTCCCCTCAAGAAGCCTTTCGCTGAGACGGTTCTTGTGGAATTGGCAAAGTGATATTTGGAAGCCCATAGAGGGCTATGGTGAAAATGGAAATATCCTCAGATGAAATCTGGAAAGAAGCTTTCTGAGAAACTGCTTAGTGTTCTGTTAATTCATCTCACAGAGTTACATCTGTATCTCGTGGATCTCTTTGCTAGCCTTATTTCTGTGCTATCTGAGAATAGATATGTAGGATCCCTTTGAAAACTATAGGGCCAAAGGAAATATCCTCTGATAACAAAGAGAAAGAAGCTTTCTGAGAAACTTCTTTGTGTTCTGTGAAATCATCTCACAGAGTTACAGCTTTCCAATCAGGAAGCCTTTCGCTGAGACAGTTCTTGTGGAATTGGCAAAGTGATATATGGAAGCCCATAGAGGGCTATGGTGAAAATGGAAATATCCTCAGATGAAACCTGGAAAGAAGCTTTCTGAGAAACTCCTTAGTGTTCTGTTAATTCATCTCACAGAGTTACATCTGTATTTCGTGGATCTCTTTGCTAGCCTTATTTCTGTGGAATCTGAGAACAGATATTTCGGATCCCTAGGAAGACTATAGGGCCTAAGGAAATATCCTCCGATAACAAAGAGAAAGATGCTTTCTGAGAAACTTCTTTGTGTTCTCTGAAATTATCTCACAGATTTACAGCTTTCCCCTCAAGAAGCCTTTCGCTAAGACAGTTCTTGTGGAATTGGCAAAGTGATATTTGGAAGCCCATAGAGGGCTATGGTGAAAAAGGAAATATCCTCAGATGAAATCTGGAAAGAAGCTTCTGAGAAACTGCTTAGTGTTCTGTTAATTCATCTCACAGAGTTACATCTGTATTTCGTGGATCTCTTTGCTAGCCTTATTTCTGTGAAATCTGAGAACAGATATTTCGTATCCCTTGGAAGACTATAGGGCCAAAGGAAATATCCTCCGATAACAAAAAGAAAGAAGGTTTCGGAGAAACTTCTTTGTGTTCTGTGAAATCATCTCACAGAGTTACAGCTTTCCCCTCAAGAAGGCTTTCGCTAAGACAGTACTTCTGGAATTTGCAAAGTGATAATTGGAAGCCCATAGTGGGCTATGGTGAAAATGGAAATATCCTCAGATGAAATCTGGAAAGAAGCTTTCTGAGAAACTGCTTAGTGTTCTGTTAATTCATCTCAAAGAGTTACATCTGTATTTCGTGGATCTCATTGCTAGCCTTATTTCTGTGGATTCTGAGAACAGATATTTCGGATCCCTTGGAAGACTATAGGGCCAAAGGAAATATCCTCCGATAACAAAGAGAAAGAAGCTTTCTGAGAAACTTCTTTGTGTTCTGTGAAATCATCTCACAGAGTTACAGCTTTCCCTTCAAGAAGCCTTTCGCTAAGACAGTTCTTCTGGAATTGGCAAAGTGATATTTGGATACCCATAGAGGGCTATGGTGAAAAAGGAAATATCCTCAGATGAAATCTGGAAAGAAGCTTTCTGAGAAACTGCTTAGTGTTCTGTTAATACATCTCACAGAGTTACATCTGTATTTCGTGGATTTCTTTGCTAGCCTTATTTCTGTGGAATCTGAGAACAGATATTTCGTATCCCTTGGAAGACTATAGGGCCAAAGGAAATATCCTCCGATAACAAAGAGAAAGAAGCTTTCTGAGAAACTGCTTAGTGTTCTGTTAATTCATCTCACAGAGTTACATCTGTATTTCGTGGATCTCTTTGCTAGCCTTATTTCTGTGGAATCTGAGAACAGATATTTCGGTTCCCTTGGAAGACTATAGGGCCAAAGGAAATATCCTCCGATAACAAAGAGAAAGAAGCTTTCTGAGAAACTTCTTTGTGTTCTGTGAAATCATCTCACAGAGTTACAGCTTTCCCCTCAAGAAGCCTTTCGCTAAGACAGTTCTTCTGGAATTGGCAAAGTGATATTTGGAAGCCCATAGAGGTCTACGGTTAAAAAGGAAATATCCTCAGATGAAATCTGGAAAGAAGCTTTCTGAGAAACTGCTTAGTGTTCTGTTAATTCCTCTCACGGAGTTACATCTGTATTTCGTGGATCTCTTTGCTAGCCTTATTTCTGTGCAATCTGAGAACAGATATGTACGATCCCTTTGAAAACTATAGGGCCAAAGGAAATATCCTCTGATAACAAAGAGAAAGAAGCTTTCTGAGCAACTTCTTTGTGTTCTGTGAAATCATCTCACAGAGTTACAGCTTTCCAATCAGGAAGGCTTTCGCTAAGACATTTCTTCTGGAATTGGCAAAGTGATATTTGGAAGCCCATAGAGGGCTATGGTGAAAATGGAAATATCCTCAGATGAAATCTGGAAAGAAGCTTTCTGAGAAACTGCTTAGTGTTCTGTTAATTCATGTCACAGAGTTACATCTGTATCTCGTGGATCTCTTTGCTAGCCTTATTTCTTTGGAATCTGAGAACAGATATTTCAGATCCATTTGAAGACTATAGGGCCAAAGGAAATATCCTCCGATAACAAAGAGAAAGAAGCTTTCTGAGAAACTTCTTTGTGTTCCGTGAAATCATCTCACAGAGTTACAGCGTTCCCCTCAAGAAGCCTTTCGATAAGACAGTTCTTGTGGTATTGGCAAAGTGATATTTGGAAGCCCATAGAGGGCTATGTTGAAAAAGGAAATATCCTCAGATGAAATCTGGATAGAAGCTTTCTGAGAAACTGCTTAGTGTTCTGTTAATTCATCTCACAGAGTTACATCTGTATTTCGTGGATCTCTTTGCTAGCCTTATTACTGTGGAATCTGAGAACAGATATTTCGGATCCCTTTGAAAACTATGGGGCCAAAGGAAATATCCTAAGATAAGAAAGAGAAGGAAGCTTTCTGAGGAACTTCTTCCTGTTCTGTGAAATTATCTCACAGAGTTATAGCTTTCGCCTCAAAAAGACTTTTGCTAAGACAGTTCTTGTGGAATTGGCAAAGTGATATTTGGAAGCCCCTAGAGGGCTATGGTGAAAAAGGAAATACCCTCAGATGAAATCTGGAAAGAAGCTTTCTGAGAAACTGCTTAGTGTGCTGTTAATTAATCTCACAGAGTTACATCTGTATTTCGTGGATCTCTTTGCTAGCCTTATTTCTGTGGAATCTGAGAACTGATATTTCGGATCCCTTTGAAGACTATAGGGCCAAAGGAAATATGCTCCGATAACAAAGAGAAAGAAGCTTTCTGAGAAACTTCTTTGTGTTCTGTGAAATCATCTCACAGAGTTACAGCTTTCCCCTCAAGAAGTCATTCGCTAAGACAGTTCTTGTGGAATTGCCAAAGTGATATTTGGAAGCCCATAGTGGGCTATGGTGAAAATGGAAATATCCTCAGATGAAAACTGGAAAGAAGCTTTCTGAGAAACTGCTTAGTGTTCTGTTAATTCATCTCACAGAGGAACATCTGTATTTCGGGGATCTCTTTGCTTGCCTTATTTCTGTGGAATCTGAGAACAGATATTTCGGATCCCTTGGAAGACTATAGGGCCAAAGGAAATATCCTCCGATAACAAAGAGAAAGAAGCTTTCTGAGAAATTTCTTTGTGTTCTGTGAAATCATCTCACAGAGTTACCCCTTTCCCCTCAAGAAGCCTTTCGCTGAGACGGTTCTTGTGGAATTGGCAAAGTGATATTTGGAAGCCCATAGAGGGCTATGGTGAAAATGGAAATATCCTCAGATGAAATCTGGAAAGAAGCTTTCAGAGAAACTGCTTAGTGTTCTGTTAATTCATCTCACAGAGTTACATCTGTATCTCGTGGATCTCTTTGCTAGCCTTATTTCTGTGCTATCTGAGAATAGATATGTAGGATCCCTTTGAAAACTATAGGGCCAAAGGAAATATCCTCTGATAACAAAGAGAAAGAAGCTTTCTGAGAAACTTCTTTGTGTTCTGTGAAATCATCTCACAGAGTTACAGCTTTCCAATCAGGAAGCCTTTCGCTGAGACAGTTCTTGTGGAATTGGCAAAGTGATATATGGAAGCCCATAGAGGGCTATGGTGAAAATGGAAATATCCTCAGATGAAACCTGGAAAGAAGCTTTCTGAGAAACTCCTTAGTGTTCTGTTAATTCATCTCACAGAGTTACATCTGTATTTCGTGGATCTCTTTGCTAGCCTTATTTCTGTGGAATCTGAGAACAGATATTTCGGATCCCTAGGAAGACTATAGGGCCTAAGGAAATATCCTCCGATAACAAAGAGAAAGATGCTTTCTGAGAAACTTCTTTGTGTTCTCTGAAATTATCTCACAGATTTACAGCTTTCCCCTCAAGAAGCCTTTCGCTAAGACAGTTCTTGTGGAATTGGCAAAGTGATATTTGGAAGCCCATAGAGGGCTATGGTGAAAAAGGAAATATCCTCAGATGAAATCTGGAAAGAAGCTTCTGAGAAACTGCTTAGTGTTCTGTTAATTCATCTCACAGAGTTACATCTGTATTTCGTGGATCTCTTTGCTAGCCTTATTTCTGTGAAATCTGAGAACAGATATTTCGTATCCCTTGGAAGACTATAGGGCCAAAGGAAATATCCTCCGATAACAAAAAGAAAGAAGGTTTCGGAGAAACTTCTTTGTGTTCTGTGAAATCATCTCACAGAGTTACAGCTTTCCCCTCAAGAAGGCTTTCGCTAAGACAGTACTTCTGGAATTTGCAAAGTGATAATTGGAAGCCCATAGTGGGTTATGGTGAAAATGGAAATATCCTCAGATGAAATCTGGAAAGAAGCTTTCTGAGAAACTGCTTAGTGTTCTGTTAATTCATCTCAAAGAGTTACATCTGTATTTCGTGGATCTCATTGCTAGCCTTATTTCTGTGGATTCTGAGAACAGATATTTCGGATCCCTTGGAAGACTATAGGGCCAAAGGAAATATCCTCCGATAACAAAGAGAAAGAAGCTTTCTGAGAAACTTCTTTGTGTTCTGTGAAATCATCTCACAGAGTTACAGCTTTCCCTTCAAGAAGCCTTTCGCTAAGACAGTTCTTCTGGAATTGGCAAAGTGATATTTGGATACCCATAGAGGGCTATGGTGAAAAAGGAAATATCCTCAGATGAAATCTGGAAAGAAGCTTTCTGAGAAACTGCTTAGTGTTCTGTTAATACATCTCACAGAGTTACATCTGTATTTCGTGGATTTCTTTGCTAGCCTTATTTCTGTGGAATCTGAGAACAGATATTTCGGATCCCTTGGAAGACTATAGGGCCAAAGGAAATATCCTCCGATAACAAAGAGAAAGAAGCTTTCTGAGAAACTGCTTAGTGTTCTGTTAATTCATCTCACAGAGTTACATCTGTATTTCGTGGATCTCTTTGCTAGCCTTATTTCTGTGGAATCTGAGAACAGATATTTCGGTTCCCTTGGAAGACTATAGGGCCAAAGGAAATATCCTCCGATAACAAAGAGAAAGAAGCTTTCTGAGAAACTTCTTTGTGTTCTGTGAAATCATCTCACAGAGTTACAGCTTTCCCCTCAAGAAGCCTTTCGCTAAGACAGTTCTTCTGGAATTGGCAAAGTGATATTTGGAAGCCCATAGAGGTCTACGGTTAAAAAGGAAATATCCTCAGATGAAATCTGGAAAGAAGCTTTCTGAGAAACTGCTTAGTGTTCTGTTAATTCCTCTCACGGAGTTACATCTGTATTTCGTGGATCTCTTTGCTAGCCTTATTTCTGTGCAATCTGAGAACAGATATGTACGATCCCTTTGAAAACTATAGGGCCAAAGGAAATATCCTCTGATAACAAAGAGAAAGAAGCTTTCTGAGCAACTTCTTTGTGTTCTGTGAAATCATCTCACAGAGTTACAGCTTTCCAATCAGGAAGGCTTTCGCTAAGACATTTCTTCTGGAATTGGCAAAGTGATATTTGGAAGCCCATAGAGGGCTATGGTGAAAATGGAAATATCCTCAGATGAAATCTGGAAAGAAGCTTTCTGAGAAACTGCTTAGTGTTCTGTTAATTCATGTCACAGAGTTACATCTGTATCTCGTGGATCTCTTTGCTAGCCTTATTTCTTTGGAATCTGAGAACAGATATTTCAGATCCATTTGAAGACTATAGGGCCAAAGGAAATATCCTCCGATAACAAAGAGAAAGAAGCTTTCTGAGAAACTTCTTTGTGTTCCGTGAAATCATCTCACAGAGTTACAGCGTTCCCCTCAAGAAGCCTTTCGATAAGACAGTTCTTGTGGTATTGGCAAAGTGATATTTGGAAGCCCATAGAGGGCTATGTTGAAAAAGGAAATATCCTCAGATGAAATCTGGATAGAAGCTTTCTGAGAAACTGCTTAGTGTTCTGTTAATTCATCTCACAGAGTTACATCTGTATTTCGTGGATCTCTTTGCTAGCCTTATTACTGTGGAATCTGAGAACAGATATTTCGGATCCCTTTGAAAACTATGGGGCCAAAGGAAATATCCTAAGATAAGAAAGAGAAGGAAGCTTTCTGAGGAACTTCTTCCTGTTCTGTGAAATTATCTCACAGAGTTATAGCTTTCGCCTCAAAAAGACTTTTGCTAAGACAGTTCTTGTGGAATTGGCAAAGTGATATTTGGAAGCCCCTAGAGGGCTATGGTGAAAAAGGAAATACCCTAGATGAAATCTGGAAAGAAGCTTTCTGAGAAACTGCTTAGTGTTCTGTAAATTCATCTCACAGAGTTACATCTGTATTTCGTGGATCTCTTTGCTAGCCTTATTTCTGTGGAATCTGAGAACAGATATTTCGGATCCCTTTGAAGACTATAGGGCCAAAGGAAATATCCTCCGATAACAAAGAGAAAGAAGCTTTCTGAGAAACTTCTTTGTGTTCTGTGAAATCATCTCACAGAGTTACAGCTTTCCCCTCAAGAAGCCTTTCGCTAAGACAGTTCTTGTGGAATTGGCAAAGTGATATTGGAAGCCCATAGAGGTCTATGGGGAAAAAGGAAATATCCTCAGATGAAATCTGGAAAGAAGCTTTCTGAGAAACTGCTTAGTGTTCTGTTAATTCATCTCACAGAGTTACATCTGTATTTCGTGGATCTCTTTGCTAGCCTTATTTCTGTGGAATCTGAGAAGAGATATTTCGGATCCCTTGGAAGACTATAGGGCCAAAGGAAATATCCTCCGATAACAAAGAGAAAGAAGCTTTCTGAGAAACTTCTTTGTGTTCTGTGAAATCATCTCACAGAGTTACAGCTTTCCCCTCAAGAAGCCTTTCGCTAAGACAGTTCTTGTGGAATTGGCAAAGTGATATTTGGAAGCCCTTAGAGGGCTACGGTGAAAAAGGAAATATCCTCAGATGAAATCTGGAAAGAAGCTTTCTGAGAAACTGCTTAGTGTTCTGTTAATTCGTCTCACAGAGTTACATCTGTATTTCGTGGATCTCTTTGCTAGCCTTATTTCTGTGGAATCTGAGAACAGATATTTCGGATCCCTTTGAAGACTATAGGGCCAAAGGAAATATCCTCCGATAACAAAGAGAAAGAAGCTTTCTGAGAAACTTCTTTGTGTTCCGTGAAATCATCTCACAGAATTACAGCTTTCCCCTCAAGGAGCATTTCGCTAAGACAGTTCTTGTGGAATTGACAAAGTGATATTTGGAAGCCCATAGAGGGCTATGGTGAAAAAGGAAATATCCTCAGATGAAATCTGGAAAGAAGCTTTCTGAGAAACTGCTTAGTGTTCTGTTAATTCATCTCACAGAGTTACATCTGTATTTCGTGGATCTCCTTGCTAGCCTTATTTCAGTGGAATATGAAAACAGATATTTCGGATCCCTTGGAAGACTATAGGGCCAAAGGATCTATCCTCGGATAACAAAGAGAAAGAAGCTTTCTGAGAAAACTCCTTGTGTTCTGTGAAATAATCTCACAGAGTTACAGGTTTCGCCTCAAGAAGCCTTTCGATAAGACAGTTCTGTGGAATTGGCAAAGTGATATTTGGAAGCCCATAGAGAGCTATGGTGACAAAGGAAATATCCTCAGATGAAATCGGGAAAGAAGCTTTCTGAGAAACTGCTCAGTGTTCTGTTAATTCATCTCACAGAGTTACATCTGTATTTCGTTGATCTCTTTGCTAGTCTTATTTCTGTGGAATCTCAGAACAGATATTTCGGATGCCTTGGAAGACTATTGGGCCAAAGAAATATCCTCCGATAACAAAGAGAAAGAAGCTTTCTGAGAAACTTCTTTGTGTTCTGTGAAATCGTCTCACAGAGTTACAGGTTTCGTCTCAAGAAGCCTTTCGCTAAGACAGATCTTGTGGAATTGGCAAAGTGATATTTGGAAGCCCCTAGAGGTCTATGGTGAAAAAGGAAATATCCTCAGATGAAATCTGGAAAGAAGCTTTCTGAGAAAACACTCAGTGTTCTGTTAATTCATCTCACAGAGTTACATCTGTATTTCGTGGATCTCTTTGCTAGCCTTATTTCTGTGGAATATGAGAACAGATATTTCGGATCCCTTGGAAGACTACAGGGCTAAAGGAAATATCCTCCGATAACAAAGAGAAAGAAGCTTTCTGAGAAACTTCTTTGTGTTCTGTGAAATCATCTCACAGAGCTACAGCTTTCGCCTCAAGAAGCCGTTCGCGAAGACAGTTCTTGTGGAATAGGCAAAGTGATATTTCGAAGCCCATAGAAGGCTATGGTGAAAAAGGAAATATCCTAACATGAAACCTGGAAATAAGTTTTCTGAGAAAGTGCTTAGTGTTCTGTTAATTCATCTCACAGAGTTACATCTGTATTTCGTGGATCTATTTGCTAGCCTTATTTCTGTGGTATCTGAGAACAGATGTTTCGGATCCCTTGGAAAACTATAGGGCCAAAGGAAATATCCTACGATAACAAAGAGAAAGAAACTTTCTGAGAAACTTCTTTGTGTTCTGTGAAATCATCACACAGAGTTACAGCTTTCCCCTGAAGAAGCCTTTCGCTAAGACAGTTCTTGTGGAATTGGCAAAGTGATATTTGGAAGGCCATAGAGGGCTATTGTGAAAAAGGAAATATCCTCAGATGAAATCTGGAAAGAGGCTTTCTGAGAAACTGCTTAGTGTTCTGTTAATTCATCTCACAGAGTTACATCTGTATTTCGTGGATCTCTTTGCTAGCCTTATTTCTGTGGAATCTGAGGACCGATATTTCGGATCCCTTGGAAGACTATAGGGCCAAAGGAAATATCCTCCGATAACAAAGAGAAAGAAGCTTTCTGAGAAACTTCTTTGTGTTCTGTGAAATCATCTCACAGAGTTACAGCTTTCCCCTGAAGAAGCCTTTCGCTAAGACAGTTCTTGTGGAATTGGCAAAGTGATATTTGGAAGGCCATAGAGGGCTATTGTGAAAAAGGAAATATCCTCAGATGAAATCTGGAAAGAGGCTTTCTGAGAAACTGCTTAGTGTTCTGTTAATTCATCTCACAGAGTTACATCTGTATTTCGTGGATCTCTTTGCTAGCCTTATTTCTGTGGAATCTGAGGACCGATATTTCGGATCCCTTGGAAGACTATAGGGCCAAAGGAAATATCCTCCGATAACAAAGAGAAAGAAGCTTTCTGAGAAACTTCTTTGTGTTCTGTGAAATCATCTCACAGAGTTACAGCTTTCCCCTCAAGAAGCCTTTCGCTAAGACAGTTCTTGTGGAATTGGCAAAGTGATATTTGGAAGCCCTTAGAGGGCTACGGTGAAAAAGGAAATATCCTCAGATGAAATCTGGAAAGAAGCTTTCTGAGAAACTGCTTAGTGTTCTGTTAATTCATCTCACAGAGTTACATCTGTATTTCGTGGATCTCTTTGCTAGCCTTAATTCTGTGGAATCTGAGAACAGATATTTCTGATCCCTTGGAAGACTATAGGGCTAAAGGTAATATCCTCCGATAACAAAGAGAAAGAAGTTTTCTGAGAAACTTCTTTGTGTTCTGTGAAATCATCTCACAGAGTTACAGGTTTCGCCTCAAGAAGCCTTTCGCTAAGACAGTTCTTGTGGAATTGGCAAAGTGATATTTGGAAGCCCTTGGAGGTCTGTGCTGAAAAAGGAAATATCCTCAGATGAAATCTGGAAATAAGCTTTCTGAGAAACTGCTTAGTGTTTGTTAATTCATCTCACAGAGTTACATCTGTATTTCGTGGATCTCTTTGCTAGCCTTATTTCTGTGGAATCTGAGAACAGATATTTCGGATCCCTTGGAAGACTATAGGGCCAAAGGAAATATCCTCCGATAACAAAGAGAAAGAAGCATTCTGAGAAACTTCTTTGTGTTCTGTGAAATCATCTCACAGAGTTACAGCTTTACCCTCAAGAAGCCTTTCGCTAAGACAGTTCTTATGGAATTGGCAAAGTGATATTTGACAGCCCAGAGAGGGCTATGGTGAAAAAGGAAATATCCTCAGATGAAATCTGGAAAGAAGCTTTCGGAGAAACTGCTTAGTGTTCTGTTAATTCATCTCACAGAGTTACATCTGTATTTCGTGGATCTCTTTGCTAGCCTTATTTCTGTGGATTCTGGGAACAGATATTTCGGATCCCTTTGAAGACTATAGGGCCAAAGGAAATATCCTCCGATAACAAAGAGAAAGAAGCTTTCTGAGAAACTTCTTTGTGTTCTGTGAAATCATCCCACAGAGTTACAGCTTTCCCCTCAAGAAGCCTTTTGCTAAGACAGTTGTTGTGGAAATGACAAAGTGATATTTGGAAGCCCATAGAGGGCTATGGTGAAAAAGGAAATATCCTCAGATGAAATCTGGAAAGAAGCTTTCTGAGAAACTGCTTAGTGTTCTGTTAATTCATCTCACAGAGTTACATCTGTATTTCGTGGATCACCTTGCTAGCCTTATTTCTCTTCAATCTGAGAACAGATATTTCGGATCCCTTGGAAGACTATAGGGCCAAAGGAAATATCCTCCGATAACAAAGAGAAAGAAGCTTTCTGAGAAACTGCTGAGTGTTCTGTTAATTCATCTCACAGAGTTACATCTGTATTTTGTGGATCTCTTTGCTAGCCTTATTTCTGTGGAATCTGAGAACAGATATTTCGGTTCCCTTGGAAGACTATAGGGCCAAAGGAAATATCCTCCGATAACAAAGAGAAAGAAGCTTTCTGAGAAACTTCTTTGTGTTCTGTGAAATCATCTCACAGAGTTACAGCTTTCCCCTCAAGAAGCCTATCGCTAAGACAGATCTTGTGGAATTGGCAAAGTGATGTTTGGAAGCCCATAGAGGTCTACGGTTAAAAAGGAAATATCCTCAGATGAAATCTGGAAAGAAGCTTTCTGAGAAACTGCTTAGTGTTCTGTTAATTCCTCTCACGGAGTTACATCTGTATTTCGTGGATCTCTTTGCTAGCCTTATTTCTGTGCAATCTGAGAACAGATATGTACGATCCCTTTGAAATCTATAGGGCCAAAGGAAATATCCTCTGATAACAAAGAGAAAGAAGCTTTCTGAGAAACTTCTTTGTGTTCTGTGAAATCATCTCACAGAGTTACAGCTTTCCAATCAGGAAGCCTTTCGCTAAGACATTTCTTCTGGAATTGGCAAAGTGATATTTGGAAGCCCATAGAGGGCTATGGTGAAAATGGAAATATCCTCAGATGAAATCTGGAAAGAAGCTTTCTGAGAAACTGCTTAGTGTTCTGTTAATTCATGTCACAGAGTTACATCTGTATCTCGTGGATCTCTTTGCTAGCCTTATTTCTTTGGAATCTGAGAACAGATATTTCAGATCCATTTGAAGACTATAGGGCCAAAGGAAATATCCTCCGATAACAAAGAGAAAGAAGCTTTCTGAGAAACTTCTTTGTGTTCTGTGAAATCATCTCACAGAGTTACAGCTTTCCCCTCAAGAAGCCTTTCGCTAAGACAGTTCTTGTGGTATTGGCAAAGTGATATTTGGAAGCCCATAGAGGGCTATGTTGAAAAAGGAAATATCCTCAGATGAAATCTGGATAGAAGCTTTCTGAGAAACTGCTTAGTGTTCTGTTAATTCATCTCACAGAGTTACATCTGTATTTCGTGATCTCTTTGCTAGCCTTATTACTGTGGAATCTGAGAACAGATATTTCGGATCCCTTTGAAAACTATATGGCCAAAGGAAATATCCTAAGATAAGAAAGAGAAGGAAGCTTTCTGAGGAACTTCTTTCTGTTCTGTGAAATTATCTCACAGAGTTACAGCTTTCGCCTCAAAAAGACTTTCGCTAAGACAGTTCTTGTGGAATTGGCAAAGTGATATTTGGAATCCCATAGAGGGCTATGGTGAAAAAGGAAATACCCTAGATGAAATCTGGAAAGAAGCTTTCTGAGAAACTGCTTAGTGTTCTGTTAATTCATCTCACAGAGTTACATCTGTATTTCGTGGATCTCTTTGCTAGCCTTATTTCTGTGGAATCTGAGAAGAGATATTTCGGATCCCTTGGAAGACTATAGGGCCAAAGGAAATATCCTCCGATAACAAAGAGAAAGAAGCTTTCTGAGAAACTTCTTTGTGTTCTGTGAAATCATCTCACAGAGTTACAGTTTTCCCCTCAAGAAGCCTTTCGCTAAGACAGTTCTTGTGGAATTGGCAAAGTGATATTTGGAAGCCCTTAGAGGGCTACGGTGAAAAAGGAAATATCCTCAGATGAAATCTGGAAAGAAGCTTTCTGAGAAACTGCTTAGTGTTCTGTTAATTCATCTCACAGAGTTACATCTGTATTTCGTGGATCTCTTTGCTAGCCTTATTTCTGTGGAATCTGAGAACAGATATTTCGGATCCCTTTGAAGACTATAGGGCCAAAGGAAATATCCTCCGATAACAAAGAGAAAGAAGCTTTCTGAGAAACTTCTTTGTGTTCTGTGAAATCATCTCACAGAGATACCGCTTTCCCCTCAAGGAGCATTTCGCTAAGACAGTTCTTGTGGAATTGACAAAGTGATATTTGGAAGCCCATAGAGGGCTATGGTGAAATAGGAAATATCCTCAGATGAAATGTGGAAAGAAGCTTTCTGAGACACTGCTTAGTGTTCTGTTAATTCAGCTCACAGAGTTACATCTGTATTTCGTGGATCTCTTTGCTAGCCTTATTTCAGTGGAATATGAAAACAGATATTTCGGATCCCTTGGAAGACTATAGGGCCAAAGGATCTATCCTCGGATAACAAAGAGAAAGAAGCTTTCTGAGAAACCTCTTTGTCTTCTGTGAAATAATCTCACAGAGTTACAGGTTTCGCCTCAAGAAGCCTTTCGCTAAGACAGTTCTTGTGGAATTGGCAAAGTGATATTTGGAAGCCCATAGAGAGCTATGGTGACAAAGGAAATATCCTCAGATGAAATCGGGAAAGAAGCTTTCTGAGAAACTGCTCAGTGTTCTGTTAATTCATCTCACAGAGTTACATCTGTATTTCGTTGATCTCTTTGCTAGTCTTATTTCTGTGGAATCTCAGAACAGATATTTCGGATGCCGTGGAAGACTATTGGGCCAAAGAAATATCCTCCGATAACAAAGAGAAAGAAGCTTTCTGAGAAACTTCTTTGTGTTCTGTGAAGTCATCTCACAGAGTTACAGCTTTCCCCTCAAGAAGCCTTTCACTAAGACAGTTCTTGTGGAATTGGCAAAGTGATATTTGGAAGCCCATAGAGGGCTATGGTGAAAAAGGAAATATCCTCAGATGAAATCTGGAAAGAAGCTTTCTGAGAAACTGCTTAGTGTTCTGTTAATTCATCTCACAGAGTTACATCTGTATTTCGTGGATCTCTTTGCTAGCCTTATTTCTGTGGAATCTAAGAACAGATATTTCGGATCCCTTTGAAGACTATAGGGCCAAAGGAAATATCCTCCGATAACAAAGAGAAAGAAGCTTTCTGAGAAACTTCTTTGTGTTCTGTGAAATCGTCTCACAGAGTTACAGGTTTCGTCTCAAGAAGCCTTTCGCTAAGACAGTTCTTGTGGAATTGGCAAAGTGATATTTGGAAGCCCCTAGAGGTCTATGGTGAAAAAGGAAATATCCTCAGATGAAATCTGGAAAGAAGCTTTCTGAGAAACCACTCAGTGTTCTGTTAATTCATCTCACAGAGTTACATCTGTATTTCGTGGATCTCTTTGCTAGCCTTATTTCTGTGGAATATGAGAACAGATATTTCGGATCCCTTGGAAGACTACAGGGCTAAAGGAAATATCCTCCGAAAACAAAGAGAAAGAAGCTTTCTGAGAAACTTCTTTGTGTTCTGTGAAATCATCTCACAGAGTTACAGCTTTCCCCTCAAGAAGCCGTTCGCGAAGACAGTTCTTGTGGAATAGGCAAAGTGATATTTCGAAGCCCATAGTGGGCTATGGTGAAAAAGGAAATATCCTCACATGAAACCTGGAAATAAGTTTTCTGAGAAAGTGCTTAGTGTTCTGTTAATTCATCTCACAGAGTTACATCTGTATTTCGTGGATCTATTTGCTAGCCTTATTTCTGTGGAATCTGAGAACAGATGTTTCGGATCCCTTGGAAAACTATAGGGCCAAAGGAAATATCCTACGATAACAAAGAGAAAGAAACTTTCTGAGAAACTTCTTTGTGTTCTGTGAAATCATCTCACAGAGTTACAGCTTTCCCCTGAAGAAGCCTTTCGCTAAGACAGTTCTTGTGGAATTGGCAAAGTGATATTTGGAAGGCCATAGAGGGCTATTGTGAAAAAGGAAATATCCTCAGATGAAATCTGGAAAGAGGCTTTCTGAGAAACTGCTCAGTGTTCTGTTAATTCATCTCACAGAGTTACATCTGTATTTCGAGGATCTCTTTGCTAGCCTTATTTCTGTGGAATCTGAGGACAGATATTTCGGATCCCTTGGAAGACTATAGGGCCAAAGGAAATATCCTCCGATAACAAAGAGAAAGAAGCTTTCTGAGAAACTTCTTTGTGTTCTGTGAAATCATCTCACAGAGTTACAGCTTTCCCCTCAAGAAGCCTTTCGCTAAGACAGTTCTTGTGGAATTGGCAAAGTGATATTTGGAAGCCCTTAGAGGGCAACGTTGAAAAAGGAAATATCCTCAGATGAAATCTGGAAAGAAGCTCTCTGAGAAACTGCTTAGTGTTCTGTTAATTCATCTCACAGAGTTACATCTGTATTTCGTGGATCTCTTTGCTAGCCTTATTTCTGTGGAATCTAAGAACAGATATTTCGGATCCCTTTGAAGACTATAGGGCCAAAGGAAATATCCTCCGATAACAAAGAGAAAGAAGCTTTCTGAGAAACTTCTTTGTGTTCTGTGAAATCGTCTCACAGAGTTACAGGTTTCGTCTCAAGAAGCCTTTCGCTAAGACAGTTCTTGTGGAATTGGCAAAGTGATATTTGGAAGCCCCTAGAGGTCTATGGTGAAAAAGGAAATATCCTCAGATGAAATCTGGAAAGAAGCTTTCTGAGAAACTGCTTAGTGTTCTGTTAATTCATCTCACAGAGTTACATCTGTATTTCGTGGATCTCTTTGATAGCCTTATTTCTGTGGAATCTGAGAAAAGATATTTCGGATCCCTTGGAAGACTATAGGGCCAAAGGAAATATCCTCCGATAACAAAGAGAAAGAAGCTTTCTGAGAAACTGCTGAGTGTTCTGTTAATTCATCTCACAGAGTTACATCTGTATTTTGTGGATCTCTTTGCTAGCCTTATTTCTGTGGAATCTGAGAACAGATATTTCGGTTCCCTTGGAAGACTATAGGGCCAAAGGAAATATCCTCCGATAACAAAGAAAGAAGCTTTCTGAGAAACTTCTTTGTGTTCTGTGAAATCATCTCACAGAGTTACAGCTTTCCCCTCAAGAAGCCTTTCGCTAAGACAGTTCTTCTGGAATTGGCAAAGTGATATTTGGAAGCCCATAGAGGTCTACGGTTAAAAAGGAAATATCCTCAGATGAAATCTGGAAAGAAGCTTTCTGAGAAACTGCTTAGTGTTCTGTTAATTCCTCTCACGGAGTTACATCTGTATTTCGTGGATCTCTTTGCTAGCCTTATTTCTGTGCAATCTGAGAACAGATATGTACGATCCCTTTGAAAACTATAGGGCCAAAGGAAATATCCTCTGATAACAAAGAGAAAGAAGCTTTCTGAGAAACTTCTTTGTGTTTTGTGAAATCATCTCACAGAGTTACAGCTTTCCAATCAGGAAGCCTTTCGCTAAGACATTTCTTCTGGAATTGGCAAAGTGATATTTGGAAGCCCATAGAGGGCTATGGTGAAAATGGAAATATCCTCAGATGAAATCTGGAAGGAAGCTTTCTGAGAAACTGCTTAGTGTTCTGTTAATTCATGTCACAGAGTTACGTCTGTATCTCGTGGATCTCTTTGCTAGCCTTATTTCTTTGGAATCTGAGAACAGATATTTCAGATCCATTTGAAGACTATAGGGCCAAAGGAAATATCCTCCGATAACAAAGAGAAAGAAGCTTTCTGAGAAACTTCTTTGTGTTCCGTGAAATCATCTCACAGAGTTACAGCGTTCCCCTCAAGAAGCCTTTCGATAAGACAGTTCTTGTGGTATTGGCAAAGTGATATTTGGAAGCCCATAGAGGGCTATGTTGAAAAAGGAAATATCCTCAGATGAAATCTGGATAGAAGCTTTCTGAGAAACTGCTTAGTGTTCTGTTAATTCATCTCACAGAGTTACATCTGTATTTCGTGGATCTCTTTGCTAGCCTTATTACTGTGGAATCTGAGAACAGATATTTCGGATCCCTTTGAAAACTATAGGGCCAAAGGAAATATCCTAAGATAAGAAAGAGAAGGAAGCTTTCTGAGGAACTTCTTTCTGTTCTGTGAAATTATCTCACAGAGTTACAGCTTTCGCCTCAAAAAGACTTTCGCTAAGACAGTTCTTGTGGAATTGGCAAAGTGATATTTGGAAGCCCATAGAGGGCTATGGTGAAAAAGGAAATACCCTAGATGAAATCTGGAAAGAAGCTTTCTGAGAAACTGCTTAGTGTTCTGTAAATTCATCTCACAGAGTTACATCTGTATTTCGTGGATCTCTTTGCTAGCCTTATTTCTGTGGAATCTGAGAACAGATATTTCGGATCCCTTTGAAGACTATAGGGCCAAAGGAAATATCGTCCGATAACAAAGAGAAAGAAGCTTTTTGAGAAACTTCTTTGTGTTCTGTGAAATCATCTCACAGAGTTACAGCTTTCCCCTCAAGAAGCCTTTCGCTAAGACAGTTCTTGTGGAATTGGCAAAGTGATATTGGAAGCCCATAGAGGGCTATGGGGAAAAAGGAAATATCCTCAGATGAAATCTGGAAAGAAGCTTTCTGAGAAACTGCTTAGTGTTCTGTTAATTCATCTCACAGAGTTACATCTGTATTTCGTGGATCTCTTTGCTAGCCTTATTTCTGTGGAATCTGAGAAGAGATATTTCGGATCCCTTGGAAGACTATAGGGCCAAAGGAAATATGCTCCGATAACAAAGAGAAAGAAGCTTTCTGAGAAACTTCTTTGTGTTCTGTGAAATCATCTCACAGAGTTACAGTTTTCCCCTTAAGAAGCCTTTCGCTAAGACAGTTCTTGTGGAATTGGCAAAGTGATATTTGGAAGCCCTTAGAGGGCTACGGTGAAAAAGGAAATATCCTCAGATGAAATCTGGAAAGAAGCTTTCTGAGAAACTGCTTAGTGTTCTGTTAATTCATCTCACAGAGTTACATCTGTATTTCGTGGATCTCTTTGCTAGCCTTATTTCTGTGGAATCTGAGAACAGATATTTCGGATCCCTTTGAAGACTATAGGGCCAAAGGAAATATCCTCCGATAACAAAGAGAAAGAAGCTTTCTGAGAAACTTCTTTGTGTTCTGTGAAATCATCTCACAGAGTTACAGCTTTCCCCTCAAGGAGCATTTCGCTAAGACAGTTCTTGTGGAATTGACAAAGTGATATTTGGAAGCCCATAGAGGGCTATGGTGAAATAGGAAATATCCTCAGATGAAATCTGGAAAGAAGCTTTCTGAGACACTGCTTAGTGTTCTGTTAATTCAGCTCACAGAGTTACATCTGTATTTCGTGGATCTCTTTGCTAGCCTTATTTCAGTGGAATATGAAAACAGATATTTCGGATCCCTTGGAAGACTATAGGGCCAAAGGATCTATCCTCGGATAACAAAGAGAAAGAAGCTTTCTGAGAAACCTCTTTGTCTTCTGTGAAATAATCTCACAGAGTTACAGGTTTCGCCTCAAGAAGCCTTTCGCTAAGACAGTTCTTGTGGAATTCGCCAAGTGATATTTGGAAGCCCATAGAGAGCTATGGTGACAAAGGAAATATCCTCAGATGAAATCGGGAAAGTAGCTTTCTGAGAAACTGCTCAGTGTTCTGTTAATTAATCTCACAGAGTTACATCTGTATTTCGTTGATCTCTTTGCTAGTCTTATTTCTGTGGAATCTCAGAACAGATATTTCGGATGCCGTGGAAGACTATTGGGCCAAAGAAATATCCTCCGATAACAAAGAGAAAGAAGCTTTCTGAGAAACTTCTTTGTGTTCTGTGAAATCATCTCACAGAGTTACAGCTTTCCCCTAAAGAAGCTTTTCACTAAGACAGTTCTTGTGGAATTGGCAAAGTGATATTTGGAAGCCCATAGAGGGCTATGGTGAAAAAGGAAATATCCTCAGATGAAATCTGGAAAGAAGCTTTCTGAGAAACTGCTTAGTGTTCTGTTAATTCATCTCACAGAGTTACATCTGTATTTCGTGGATCTCTTTGCTAGCCTTATTTCTGTGGAATCTGAGAACAGATATTTCGGATCCCTTGGAAGACTACAGGGCTAAAGGAAATATCCTCCGATAACAAAGAGAAAGAAGCTTTCTGAGAAACTTCTTTGTGTTCTGTGAAATCATCTCACAGAGTTACAGCTTTCCCCTCAAGAAGCCGTTCGCGAAGACAGTTCTTCTGGAATAGGCAAAGTGATATTTCGAAGCCCATAGAGGGCTATGGTGAAAAAGGAAATATCCTCACATGAAACCTGGAAATAAGTTTTCTGAGAAAGTGCTTAGTGTTCTGTTAATTCATCTCACAGAGTTACATCTGTATTTCGTGGATCTATTTGCTAGCCTTATTTCTGTGGAATCTGAGAACAGATGTTTCGGATCCCTTGGAAAACTATAGGGCCAAAGGAAATATCCTACGATAACAAAGAGAAAGAGACTTTCTGAGAAACTTCTTTGTGTTCTCTGAAATCATCTCACAGAGTTACAGCTTTCCCCTGAAGAAGCCTTTCGCTAAGACAGTTCTTGTGGAATTGGCAAAGTGATATTTGGAAGGCCATAGAGGGCTATTGTGAAAAAGGAAATATCCTCAGATGAAATCTGGATAGAGGCTTTCTGAGAAACTGCTTAGTGTTCTGTTAATTCATCTCACAGAGTTACATCTGTATTTCGTGGATCTCTTTGCTAGTCTTATTTCTTTGGAATCTGAGGACAGATATTTCGGATCCCTTGGAAGACTATAGGGCCAAAGGAAATATCCTCCGATAACAAAGAGAAAGAAGCTTTCTGAGAAACTTCTTTGTGTTCTGTGAAATCATCTCACAGAGTTACAGCTTTCCCCTCAAGAAGCCTTTCGCTAAGACAGTTCTTGTGGAATTGGCAAAGTGATATTTGGAAGCCCTTAGAGGGCTACGGTGAAAAAGGAAATATCCTCAGATGAAATCTGGAAAGAAGCTTTCTGAGAAACTGCTTAGTGTTCTGTTAATTCATCTCACAGAGTTACATCTGTATTTCGTGGATCTCTTTGCTAGCCTTATTTCTGTGGAATATGAGAACAGATATTTCGGATCCCTTGGAAGACTATAGGGCCAAAGGAAATATCCTCCGATAACAAAGAGAAAGAAGCTTTCTGAGAAACTTCTTTGTGTTCTGTGAAATCATCTCACAGAGTTACAGGTTTCGCCTCAAGAAGCCTTTCGCTAACACAGTTCTTGTGGAATTGGCAAAGTGATATTTGGAAGCCCTTAGAGGTCTGTGGTGAAAAAGGAAATATCCTCAGATGAAATCTGGAAATAAGCTTTCTGAGAAACTGCTTAGTGTTTGTTAATTCATCTCACAGAGTTACATCTGTATTTCATGGATCTCTTTGCTAGCGTTATTTCTGTGGAATCTGAGAACAGATATTTCGGATCCCTTGGAAGACTATAGGGCCAAAGGAAATATCCTCCGATAACAAAGAGAAAGAAGCTTTCTGAGAAACTTCTTTGTGTTCTGTGAAATCATCTCAGAGAGTTACATCTTTCCCCTCAAGAAACCTTTCGCTAAGACAGTTCTTTTGGAATTGGCAAAGTGATATTTGAAAGCCCATAGAGGGCTATGGTGAAAAAGGAAATATCCTCAGATGAAATCTGGAAAGAAGCTTTCTGAGAAACTGCTTAGTGTTCTGTTAATTCATTTCATAGAGTTACATCTGTATTTCGGGGATCTCTTTGCTAGCCTTATTTCTGTGGAATCTGAGAACAGATATTTCGGATCCCTTGGAAGACTACAGGGCCAAAGGTAATATCCTCCGATAACAAAGAGAAAGAAGCTTCCTGAGAAACTTCTTTGTGTTCTGTGTAATCATCTCACAGAGTTACATCTTTCCCCTCAAGAAACCTTTCGCTAAGACAGTTCTTGTGCAATTGGCAAAGTGATATTTGGAAGCCCTTAGAGGGCTACGGTGAAAAAGGAAATATCCTCAGATGAAATCTGGAAAGAAGCTTTCTGAGAAACTGCTTTGTGTTCTGTTAATTCATCTCACAGAGTTACATCTGTATTTCGTGGATCTCTTTGCTAGCCTTACTTCTGTGGAACCTGAGAACAGATATTTCGGATCCCTTGGAAGACTATAGGGCCAAAGGCAATATCCTCCGATAACAAAGAGAAAGAAGCTTTCTGAGAAACTTCTTTGTGTTCTGTGAAATCATCTCACAGAGTTACAGCTTTCCCCTCAAGAAGCCTTTCGCTAAGACAGTTCTTGTGGAATTGGCAAAGTGATATTTGGAAGCCCATAGAGGGCTATGGGGAAAAAGGAAATATCCTCAGATGAAATCTGGAAAGAAGCTTTCTGAGAGACTGCTTAATGTTCTCTTAATTCATCTCACAGAGTTACATCTGTATTTCGTGGATATCTTTCCTAGCCTTATTTCTGTGGAATCTGAGAACAGATATTTCGGATCCCTTTGAAAACATAGGGCCAAAGGAAATATCCTCCGATAAAAAAGAGAAAGAAGCTTTCTGAGAAACTTCTTTGTGTTCTGTGAAATCATCTCACAGAGTTACAGGTTTCGCCTCAAGAAGCCTTTCGCTAAGACAGTTCTTGTGGAATGGCAAAGTGATATTTGGAAGCACAGAGAGGGCTATGGTGAAAAAGGAAATACCCTCAGATGAAATCTGGAACGCAGCTTTCTGAGAAACTGCTTAGTGTTCTGTTAATTCATCTCACAGAGTTACATCTGTATTTCGTGGATCTCTTTGCTAGCCTTATTTCTGTGGAATCTGAGAACAGATATTTCGGATCCCTTGGAAGACTATAGGGCCAAAGGAAATATCCTCCGATAACAAAGCGAAAGAAGTTTTCTGAGAAACTTCTTTGTGTTCTGTGAAATCATCTCACAGAGTTACAGCTTTCCCCTCTAGGAGCCTTTCGTTAAGACAGTTCTTGTGGAATTGGCAAAGTGATATTTGGAAGCCCTTAGAGGGCTATGGTGAAAAGGAAATAT
The DNA here is from genome assembly GCF_049350105.2 of Macaca mulatta. NCBI lineage: Eukaryota > Metazoa > Chordata > Mammalia > Primates > Cercopithecidae > Macaca > Macaca mulatta. Next base: position 34,026,986 of record NC_133418.1, read on the forward strand.
CCTCAGATGAAATCTGGAAAGAAGCTTTCTGAGAAACTGCTTAGTGTTCTGTTAATTCATCTCACAGGCTTACATCTGGATTTCGTGGATCTCTTTGCTAGCCTTATTTCTGTGGAATCTGAGAAGAGATATTTCGGATCCCTTGGAAGACTATAGGGCCAAAGGAAATATCCTCCGAAAACAAAGAGAAAGAAGCTTTCTGAGAAACTTCTTTGTGTTCTGTGAAATAATCTCACAGAGTTACAGGATTCGCCTCAAGAACCCTTTCGCTCAGACAGTTCTTGTGGAATTGGCAAAGTGATATTTGGAAGCCCATAGAGGGCTATAGTGAAAAAGGAAATATCCTAAGATGAAATCTGGAAAGAAGCTTTCTGAGAAACTGCTTAGTGTTCTGTTAATTAATCTCACAGAGTTACATCTGTATTTCGTGGATCTCTTTGCTAGCCTTATTTCTGTGGAATCTGAGAACTGATATTTCGGATCCCTTTGAAGACTATTGGGCCAAAGGAAATATGCTCCGATAACAAAGAGAAAGAAGCTTTCTGAGAAACTTCTTTGTGTTCTGTGAAATCATCTCACAGAGTTACAGCTTTCCCCTCAAGAAGTCATTCGCTAAGACAGTTCTTGTGGAATTGCCAAAGTGATATTTGGAAGCCCATAGTGGGCTATGGTGAAAATGGAAATATCCTCAGATGAAAACTGGAAAGAAGCTTTCTGAGAAACTGCTTAGTGTTCTGTTAATTCATCTCACAGAGGAACATCTGTATTTCGGGGATCTCTTTGCTAGTCTTATTTCTGTGGAATCTGAGAACAGATATTTCGGATCCCTTGGAAGACTATAGGGCCAAAGGAAATATCCTCCGATAACAAAGAGAAAGAAGCTTTTTGAGAAACTTCTTTGTGTTCTGTGAAATCATCTCACTGAGTTAAAGGTTTCGCCTCAAGAAGCCTTTCACTCAGACAGTTCTTGTGGAATTGGCAAAGTGATATTTGGAAGCCCATAGAGGGCTATGGTGAAAAAGGAAATATCCTCAGATGAAATCTGGAAAGAAGCTTTCTGAGAAACTGCTTAGTGTTCTGTTAATTCATCTCACAGATTTACATCTGTATTTCGTGTATCTCTTTGCTTGCCTTATTTCTGTGGAATCTGAGAACAGATATTTCGGATCCCTTGGAAGACTATAGGGCCAAAGGAAATATCCTCCGATAACAAAGAGAAAGAAGCTTTCTGAGAAATTTCTTTGTGTTCTGTGAAATCATCTCACAGAGTTACACCTTTCCCCTCAAGAAGCCTTTCGCTGAGACAGTTCTTGTGGAATTTGCAAAGTGATATTTGGAAGCCCAAAGACGGCAATGGTGAAAAAGGAAATATCCTCAGATGAAATCTGGAAAGAAGCTTCCTGAGAAACTGCTTAGTGTTCTGTTAATTCATCTCACAGAGTTACATCTGTATTTCGTGGATCTCTTTGCTAGCCTTATTTCTGTGGAATCTGAGAACAGATATTTCGGATCCCTTGGAAGACTATAGGGCCAAAGGAAATATCCTCCGATAACAAAGAGAAAGAAGCTTTCTGAGAAACTTCTTTGTGTTCTGTGAAGTCATCTCACAGAGGTACAGCTTTCCCTTCAAGAAGCCTTTCCATGAGACAGTTCTTGTGGAATTGGCAAAGTGATATTTGGAAGCCCATAGAGGGCTACGGTGAAAAGGAAATATCCTCAGATGAAATCTGGAAAGAAGCTTTCTGAGAAACTGCTTAGTGTTCTGTTAATTCATCTCACAGACTTACATCTGGATTTCGTGGATCTCTTTGCTAGCCTTATTTCTGTGGAATCTGAGAAGAGATATTTCGGATCCCTTGGAAGACTATAGGGCCAAAGGAAATATCCTCCGATAACAAAGAGAAAGAAGCTTTCTGAGAAACTTCTTTGTGTTCTGTGAAATAATCTCACAGAGTTACAGGATTCGCCTCAAGAACCCTTTCGCTCAGACAGTTCTTGTGGAATTGGCAAAGTGATATTTGGAAGCCCATAGTGGGCTATGGTGAAAATGGAAATATCCTCAGATGAAAACTGGAAAGAAGCTTTCTGAGAAACTGCTTAGTGTTTTGTTAATTAATCTCACAGAGTTACATCTGTATTTCGTGGATCTCTTTGCTAGCCTTATTTCTGTGGAATCTGAGAACTGATATTTCGGATCCCTTTGAAGACTATAGGGCCAAAGGAAATATGCTCCGATAACAAAGAGAAAGAAGCTTTCTGAGAAACTTCTTTGTGTTCTGTGAAATCATCTCACAGAGTTACAGCTTTCCCCTCAAGAAGTCATTCGCTAAGACAGTTCTTGTGGAATTGCCAAAGTGATATTTGGAAGCCCATAGTGGGCTATGGTGAAAATGGAAATATCCTCAGATGAAAACTGGAAAGAAGCTTTCTGAGAAACTGCTTAGTGTTCTGTTAATTCATCTCACAGAGGAACATCTGTATTTCGGGGATCTCTTTGCTAGTCTTATTTCTGTGGAATCTGAGAACAGATATTTCGGATCCCTTGGAAGACTATAGGGCCAAAGGAAATATCCTCCGATAACAAAGAGAAAGAAGTTTTCTGAGAAACTTCTTTGTGTTCTGTGAAGTCATCTCACAGAGGTACAGCTTTCCCTTCAAGAAGCCTTTCCATGAGACAGTTCTTGTGGAATTGGCAAAGTGATATTTGGAAGCCCATGGAGGGCTATGGTGAAAATGGAAATATCCTCAGATGAAATCTGGAAAGAAGCTTTCTGAGAAACTGCTTAGTGTTCTGTTAATTCATCTCACAGAGTTACATCTGTATTTCGTGGATCTCTTTGCTAGCCTTATTTCTGTGGAATCTGAGAACAGATATTTCGGATCCCTTGGAAGAGTATAGGGCCAAAGGAAATATCCTCCGATAACAAAGAGAAAGAAGCTTTCTAAGAAACTACTTTGTGTTCTCTGAAATCATCTCACAGATTTACAGCTTACCCCTCAAGAAGCCTTTCGCTAAGATAGCTCTTGTGGAATTGGCAAAGTGATATTTGGAAGCCCATAGAGGGCTATGGTGAAAAATGAAATATCCTCAGAAGAAATCTGGAAAGAAGCTTTCTGAGAAACTGCTTAGTGTTCTGTTAATTCATGTCACAGAGTTACATCTGTATTTCGTGGATCTCTTTGCTAGCCTTATATCTGTGGAATCTGAGAACAGATATTACGGATCCCTTGGACGACTATAGGGCCAAAGGAAATATCCTCCGATAACAAAGAGAAAGAAGCTTTCTGAGAAACTGCTTAGTGTTCTGTTAATTCATCTCACAGAGTTACTTCTGTATTTCGTGGATCTCTTTGCTAGCCTTATTTCTGTGGAATCTGAGAACAGATATTTCGGATCCCTTGGAAGACTATAGGGCCAAAGGAAATATCCTCCGATAACAAAGAGAAAGAAGCTTTCTGAGAAACTTCTTTGTGTTCTGTGAAATCATGTCACAGAGTTACAGCATTCCCCTCAAGAAGCCTTTGGCTAATACAGTTCTTCTGGAATTGGCAAAGTGATATTTGGAAGCCCATAGAGGGCTACGGTTAAAGAGGAAATATCCTCAGATGAAATCTGGAAAGAAGCTTTCTGAGAAACTGCTTAGTGTTCTGTTAATTCATCTCACGGAGTTACATCTGTATTTCGTTGATCTCTTTGCTAGCCTTATTTCTGTGCAATCTGAGAATAGATATGTAGGATCCCTTTGAAAACTATAGGGACAAAGGAAATATCCTCTGATAACAAAGAGAAAGAAGCTTTCTGAGAAACTTCTTTGTGTTCTGTGAAATCATCTCACAGAGTTACAGCTTTCCAATCAGGAAGACTTTCGCTGAGACAGTTCTTGTGGAATTGGCAAAGTGATATTTGGAAGCCCATAGAGGGCTATGGTGAAAATGGAAATATCCTCAGATGAAATCTGGAAAGAAGCTTTCTGAGAAACTGCTTAGTGTTCTGTTAATTCATCTCACAGAGTTACATCTGTATTTCGTGGATCTCTTTTCTAGCCTTATTTCTGTGGAATCTGAGAACAGATATTTCGGATCCCTTGGAAGACTATAGGGCCAAAGGAAATATCCTCCGATAACAAAGAGAAAGATGCTTTCTGAGAAACTTCTTTGTGTTCTCTGAAATTATCTCACAGATTTACAGCTTTCCCCTCAAGAAGCCTTTCGCTAAGACAGTTCTTGTGGAATTGGCAAAGTGATATTTGGAAGCCCATAGAGGGCTATGGTGAAAAAGGAAATATCCTCAGATGAAATCCGGAAAGAAGCTTCTGAGAAACTGCTTAGTGTTCTGCTAATTCATCTCACAGCGTTACATCTGTATTTCGTGGATCTCTTTGCTAACCTTATTTCTGTGAAATCTGAGAACAGATATTTCGGATCCCTTGGAAGACTGTAGGGCCAAAGGAAATATCCTCCGATAACAAAGAGAAAGAAGCTTTCTGAGAAACTTCTTTGTGTTCTGTGAAATCATCTCACAGAGTTACAGCTTTCCCCTCAAGAAGCCTTTCGCTAAGACAGTACTTCTGGAATTTGCAAAGTGATAATTGGAAGCCCATAGTGGGCTATGGTGAAAATGGAAATATCCTCAGATGAAATCTGGAAAGAAGCTTTCTGAGAAACTGCTTAGTGTCCTGTTAATTCATCTCACAGAGTTACAACTGTATTTCGTGGATCTCTTTGCTAGCCTTATTTCTGTGGAATCTGAGAACAGATATTTCGGATCCCTTGGAAGACTATAGGGCCAAAGGGAATATCCTCCGATAACAAAGAGAAAGAAGCTTTCTGAGAAACTTCTTTGTGTTCTGTGAAATCATCTCACAGAGTTACAGCTTTCCCTTCAAGAAGCCTTTCGCTAAGACAGTTCTTCTGGAATTGGCAAAGTGATATTTGGAAACCCATAGAGGGCTATGGTGAAAAAGGAAATATCCTCAGATGAAATCTGGAAAGAAGCTTTCTGAGAAACTGCTTAGTGTTCTTTTAATACATCTCACAGAGTTACATCTGTATTTCGTGGATTTCTTTGCTAGCCTTATTTCTGTGGAATCTGAGAACAGATATTTCGGATCCCTTGGAAGACTATAGGGCCAAAGGAAATATCCTCCGATAACAAAGAGAAAGAAGCTTTCTGAGAAACTTCTTTGTGTTCTGTGAAATCATCTCACAGAGTTACAGCTTTCCCCTCAAGAAGTCTTTCGCTAAGACAGTTCTTGTGGAATTGGCAAAGTGATATTTGAGAGCCCAGAGAGGGCTATGGTGAAAAAGGAAATATCCTAAGATGAAATCTGGAAAGAAGCTTTCTGAGAAACTGCTTAGTGTTCTGTTAATTCATCTCACAGAGTTACATCTGTATTTCGTGGATCTCTTTGCTAGCCTTATTTCTGTGGAAACTGGGAACAGATATTTCGGATCCCTTTGAAGACTATAGGGCCAAAGGAAATATCCTCCGATAACAAAGAGAAAGAAGCTTTCTGAGAAACTTCTTTGTGTTCTGTGAAATCATCTTACAGAGTTACAGCTTTCCCCTCAAGAAGCCTTTCGCTAAGACAGTTCTTGTGGAATTGGCAAAGTGATATTTGGAAGCCCATAGAGGGCTATGGTGAAAATGGAAATATCCTCAGATGAAATCTGGAAAGAAGGTTTCTGAGAAACTGCTTAGTGTTCTGTTAATTCATCTCACAGAGTTACAACTGTATTTCGTGGATCTCTTTGCTAGCCTTATTTCTGTGGAATCTGAGAACAGATATTTCGGGTCCCTTTGAAAACATAGGGCCAAAGGAAATATCCTCCGATAAAAAAGAGAAAGAAGCTTTCTGAGAAACTTCTTTGTGTTCTGTGAAATCATCTCACAGAGTTACAGGTTTCGCCTCAAGAAGCCTTTCGCTAAGACAGTTCTTGTGGAATTGGCAAAGTGATATTTGGAAGCACATAGAGGGCTATGGTGAAAAAGGAATTACCCTCAGATGAAATCTGGAACGCAGCTTTCTGAGAAACTGCTTAGTGTTCTGTTAATTCATCTCACAGAGTTACATCTGTATTTCGTGGATCTCTTTGCTAGCCTTATTTCTGTGGAATCTGAGAACATATATTTCGGATCCCTTGGAAGACTATAGGGCCAAAGGAAATATCCTCCGATAACAAAGCGAAAGAAGTTTTCTGAGAAACTTCTTTGTGTTCTGTGAAATCATCTCACAGAGTTACAGCTTTCCCCTCAAGGAGCCTTTCGCTAAGACAGTTCTTGTGGAATTGGCAAAGTGATATTTGGAAGCCCATAGAGGGCTATGGTGAAAAGGAAATATCCTCAGATGAAATCTGGAAAGAAGCTTTCTGAGAAACTGCTTAGTGTTCTGTTAATTCATCTCACAGACTTACATCTGGATTTCGTGGATCTCTTTGCTAGCCTTATTTCTGTGGAATCTGAGAAGAGATATTTCGGATCCCTTGGAAGACTATAGGGCCAAAGGAAATATCCTCCGAAAACAAAGAGAAAGAAGCTTTCTGAGAAACTTCTTTGTGTTCTGTGAAATAATCTCACAGAGTTACAGGATTCGCCTCAAGAACCCTTTCGCTCAGACAGTTTTTGTGGAATTGGCAAAGTGATATTTGGAAGCCCATAGAGGGCTATAGTGAAAAAGGAAATATCCTAAGATGAAATCTGGAAAGAAGCTTTCTGAGAAACTGCTTAGTGTTCTGTTAATTAATCTCACAGAGTTACATCTGTATTTCGTGGATCTCTTTGCTAGCCTTATTTCTGTGGAATCTGAGAACTGATATTTCGGATCCCTTTGAAGACTATAGGGCCAAAGGAAATATGCTCCGATAACAAAGAGAAAGAAGCTTTCTGAGAAACTTCTTTGTGTTCTGTGAAATCATCTCACAGAGTTACAGCTTTCCCCTCAAGAAGTCATTCGCTAAGACAGTTCTTGTGGAATTGCCAAAGTGATATTTGGAAGCCCATAGTGGGCTATGGTGAAAATGGAAATATCCTCAGATGAAAACTGGAAAGAAGCTTTCTGAGAAACTGCTTAGTGTTCTGTTAATTCATCTCACAGAGGAACATCTGTATTTCGGGGATCTCTTTGCTAGTCTTATTTCTGTGGAATCTGAGAACAGATATTTCGGATCCCTTGGAAGACTATAGGGCCTAAGGAAATATCCTCCGATAACAAAGAGAAAGAAGCTTTCTGAGAAACCTCTTTGTGTTCTGTGAAATCATCTCACAGAGTTAAAGGTTTCGCCTCAAGAAGCCTTTCACTCAGACAGTTCTTGTGGAATTGGCAAAGTGATATTTGGAAGCCCATAGAGGGCTATGGTGAAAAAGGAAATATCCTCAGATGAAATCTGGAAAGAAGCTTTCTGAGAAACTGCTTAGTGTTCTGTTAATTCATCTCACAAAAGATTTACATCTGTATTTCGTGTATCTCTTTGCTTGCCTTATTTCTGTGGAATCTGAGAACAGATATTTCGGATCCCTTGGAAGACTATAGGGCCAAAGGAAATATCCTCCGATAACAAAGAGAAGGAAGCTTTCTGAGAAACTTCTTTGTGTTCTGTGAAATAATCTCACAGAGTTACAGGATTCGCCTCAAGAACCCTTTCGCTCAGACAGTTCTTGTGGAATTGGCAAAGTGATATTTGGAAGCCCATAGAGGGCTATGGTGAAAAAGGAAATATCCTAAGATGAAATCTGGAAAGAAGCTTTCTGAGAAACTGCTTAGTGTTCTGTTAATTAATCTCACAGAGTTACATCTGTATTTCGTGGATCTCTTTGCTAGCCTTATTTCTGTGGAATCTGAGAACTGATATTTCGGATCCCTTGGAAGACTATAGGGCCAAAGGAAATATCCTCCGATAACAAAGAGAAAGAAGTTTTCTGAGAAACTTCTTTGTGTTCTCTGAAGTCATCTCACAGAGGTACAGCTTTCCCTTCAAGAAGCCTTTCCATGAGACAGTTCTTGTGGAATTGGCAAAGTGATATTTGGAAGCCAATGGAGGGCTATGGTGAAAATGGAAATATCCTCAGATGAAATCTGGAAAGAAGCTTTCTGAGAAACTGCTTAGTGTTCTGTTAATTTATCTCACAGAGTTACATCTGTATTTCGTGGATCTCTTTGCTAGCCTTATTTCTGTGGAATCTGAGAACAGATATTTCGGATCCCTTGGAAGACTATAGGGCCAAAAGAAATATCCTCCGATAACAAAGAGAAAGAAGCTTTCTGAGAAACTACTTTGTGTTCTCTGAAATCATCTCACAGATTTACAGCTTACCCCTCAAGAAGCCTTTCGCTAAAATAGTTCTTGTGGAATTGGCAAAGTGATATTTGGAAGCCCATAGAGGGCTATGGTGAAAAAGGAAATATCCTCAGAAGAAATCTGGAAAGAAGCTTTCTGAGAAACTGCTTAGTGTTCTGTTAATTCATGTCACAGAGTTACATCTGTATTTCGTGGATCTCTTTGCTAGCCTTATTTCTGTGGAATCTGAGAACAGATATTACGGATCCCTTGGAAGACTATAGGGCCAAAGGAAATATCCTCCGATAACAAAGAGAAAGAAGCTTTCTGAGAAACTGCTTAGTGTTCTGTTAATTCATCTCACAGAGTTACATCTGCATTTCGTGGATTTCTTTCCTCGCCTTATCTCTGTGGAATCTGAGAACAGATATTTCGGATCGCTTTGAAGACTGTAGGGCGAAAGGAAATATCCTCCGATAACAAAGAGAAAGAAGCTTTCTGAGAAACTTCTTTGTGTTCTGTGAAATCATCTCACAGAGTTACAGCTTTCCCCTCAAGAAGCCTTTCGCTAAGACAGTTCTTCTGGAACTGGCAAAGTGATATTTGGAAGCCCATAGAGGGCTATGGTGAAAATGGAAATATCCTCAGATGAAATCTGGAAAGAAGCTTTCTGAGAAACTGCTTAGTGTTCTGTTAATTCATCTCACAGAGTTACAACTGTATTTCGTGGATCTCTTTGCTAGCCTTATTTCTGTGGAATCTGAGAACAGATATTTCGGATCCCTTGGAAGACTGTAGGGCCAAAGGAAATATCCTCCGATATCAAATAGAAAGAATCTTTGTGAGAAACTTCTTTGTGTTCTGTGAAATCATCTCACAGAGTTACAGCTTTCCCCTCAGGAAGCCTTTCGATAAGACAGTTCTTGTGGAATTGGCAAAGTGATATTTGGAAGCCCCTAGAGGGCTATGTTGAAAAAGGAAATATCCTCAGATGAAATCTGGAAAGAAGCTTTCTGAGAAACTGGTTAGTGTTCTGTTAATTCATCTCACAGAATTACATCTGTATTTCGGGGATCTCTTTGCTAGCCTTATTTCTGTGGAATCTGAGAACAGATATTTCGGATCCCTTGGAAGGCTATAGGGCCAAAGGTAATATCCTCCGATAACAAAGAGAAAGAAGCTTTCTGAGAAACTTCTTTGTGTTCTGTGAAATCATCTCACAGAGTTACAGGTTTCGCCTCAAGAAGCCTTTCGCTAAGACAGTTCTTGTGGAATTGGCAAAGTGATATTTGGAAGACCTTAGAGGTCTATGGTGAAAAAGGAAATATCCTCAGATGAAATCTGGAAAGAAGCTTTCTGAGAAACTGCTTAGTGTTTGTTAATTCATCTCACAGAGTTACATATGTATTTCATGGATCTCTTTGCTAGCCTTATTTCTGTGGAATCTGAAAACAGATATTTCGGATCCCTTGGAAGACTACAGGGCCAAAGGAAATATCCTTCGATAACAAAGAGAAAGAAGCTTTCTGAGAAACTTCTTTGTGTTCTGTGAAATCATCTCACAGAGTTACATCTTTCCCCTCAAGGAGCCTTTCGCTAAGACAGTTCTTGTGGAATTGGCAAAGTGATATTTGGAAGCCCATAGGGGGCTATTGTGAAAAGGACATATCCTGAGATGAAATCTGGAAAGAAGCTTTCTGAGAAACTGCTTAGTGTTCTGTTAATTCATCTCACAGACTTACATCTGGATTTCGTGGATCTCTTTGCTAGTCTTATTTCTGTGGAATCTGAGAACAGATATTTCGGATCCCTTGGAAGAATATAGGGCCAAAGGAAATATCCTCCAATAACAAAGAGAAAGAACCTTTCTGAGAAACTTCTTTGTGTTCTGTGAAATCATCTCACAGAGTTACAGGTTTCGCCTCAAGAAGCCTTTCACTCAGACAGTTCTTGTGGAATTGGCAAAGTGATATTTGGAAGCCCATAGAGGGCTATGGTGAAAAAGGAAATATCCTCAGATGAAATGTGGAAAGAAGCTTTCTGAGAAACTGCTTAGTGTGCTGTTAATTCATCTCACAGGTTTACATCTGTATTTCGTGTTTCTCTTTGCTTGCCTTATTTCTGTGGAATCTGAGAACAGATATTTCGGATCCCTTGGAAGACTATAGGGCCAAAGGAAATATCCTCCGATAACAAAGAGAAAGAAGCTTTCTGAGAAATTTCTCTGTGTTCTGTGAAATCATCTCACAGAGTTACACCTTTCCCCTCAAGAAGCCTTTCGCTGAGACAGTTCTTGTGGAATTTGCAAAGTGATATTTGGAAGCCCATAGAGGGCAATGGTGAAAAAGGAAATATCCTCAGATGAAATCTGGAAAGAAGCTTTCTGAGAAACTGCTTAGTGTTCTGTTAATTCATCTCAAAGAGTTACATCTCTATTTCGTGGATCTCTTTGCTAGCCTTATTTCTGTGGAATCTGAGAACAGATATTTCGGATCCCTTTGAAGACTATAGGGCCAAAGGAAATATCCTCCGATAACAAAGAGAAAGAAGCTTTCTGAGAAACTTCTTTGTGTTCTGTGAAGTCATCTCACAGAGGTACATCTTTCCCTTCAAGAAGCCTTTCCATGAGACAGTTCTTGTGGAATTGGCAAAGTGATATTTTGAAGCCCATGGAGGGCTATGGTGAAAATGGAAATATCCTCAGATGAAATCTGGAAAGAAGCTCTCTGAGAAACTGCTTAGTGTTCTGTTAATTCATCTCACAGAGTTACATCTGTATTTCGTGGATCTCTTTGCTAGCCTTATTTCTGTGGAATCTGAGAACAGATATTTCGGATCCCTTGGAAGACTATAGGGCCAAAGGAAATATCCTCCGATAAAAAAGAGAAAGAAGCTTTCTGAGAAACTACTTTGTGTTCTCTGAAATCATCTCACAGATTTACAGCTTTCCCCTCAAGAAGCCTTTCGCTAAGATAGTTCTTGTGGAATTGGCAAAGTGATATTTGGAAGCCCATAGAGGGCTATGGTGAAAAGGAAATATCCTCAGATGAAATCTGGAAAGAAGCTTATGAGAAACTGCTTAGTGTTCTGTTAATTCATCTCACAGTGTTACATCTGTATTTCGTGGATCTCTTTGCTAGCCTTATTTCTGTGGAATCTGAGAACAGATATTTCGGATCCCTTGGAAGACTATAGGGCCAAAGGAAATATCCTCCGATAACAAAGAGAAAGAAGCTTTCTGAGAAACTTCTTTGTGTTCTGTGAAATCATCTCACACAGTTACAGCTTTCCCCTCAAGAAGCCTTTCGCTAAGACAGTTCTTCTGGAATTTGCAAAGTGATAATTGGAAGCCCATAGTGGGCTATGGTGAAAATGGAAATATCCTCAGATGAAATCTGGAAAGAAGCTTTCTGAGAAACTGCTTAGTGTTCTGTTAATTCATCTCACAGAGTTACATCTGTATTTCGTGGATCTCTTTGCTAGCCTTATTTCTGTGGAATCTGAGAACAGATATTTCGGATCCCTTGGAAGACTATAGGGCCAAAGGAAATATCCTCCGATAACAAAGAGAAAGAAGCTTTCTGAGAAACTACTTTGTGTTCTGTGAAATCATCTCACAGAGTTACAGCTTTCCCCTCAAGGAGCCTTTCGCTAAGACAGTTCTTGTGGAATTGGCAAAGTGATATTTGGAAGCCCGTAGAGGGCTATGGTGAAAAGGAAATATCCTCAGATGAAATCTGGAAAGAAGCTTTCTGAGAAACTGCTTAGTGTTCTGTAAATTCATCTCACAGACTTACATCTGGATTTGGTGGATCTCTTTGCTAGCCTTATTTCTGTGGAATCTGAGAAGAGATATTTCGGATCCCTTGGAAGACTATAGGGCCAAAGGAAATATCCTCCGATAACAAAGAGAAAGAAGCTTTCTGAGAAACTTCTTTGTGTTCTGTGAAATAATCTCACAGAGTTACAGGATTCGCCTCAAGAACCCTTTCGCTCAGACAGTTCTTGTGGAATTGGCAAAGTGATATTTGGAAGCCCATAGAGGGCTATGGTGAAAAAGGAAATATCCTAAGATGAAATCTGGAAAGAAGCTTTCTGAGAAACTGCTTAGTGTTCTGTTAATTAATCTCACAGAGTTACATTTGTATTTCGTGGATCTCTTTGCTAGCCTTATTTCTGTGGAATCTGAGAACTGATATTTCGGATCCCTTTGAAGACTACAGGGCCAAAGGAAATATGCTCCGATAACAAAGAGAAAGAAGCTTTCTGAGAAACTTCTTTGTGTTCTGTGAAATCATCTCACAGAGTTACAGCTTTCCCCTCAAGAAGTCATTCGCTAAGACAGTTCTTGTGGAATTGCCAAAGTGATATTTGGAAGCCCATAGTGGGCTATGGTGAAAATGGAAATATCCTCAGATGAAAACTGGAAAGAAGCTTTCTAAGAAACTGCTTAGTGTTCTGTTAATTCATCTCACAGAGGAACATCTGTATTTCGGGGATCTCTTTGCTAGTCTTATTTCTGTGGAATCTGAGAACAGATATTTCGGATCCCTTGGAAGACTATAGGGCCAAAGGAAATATCCTCCGATAACAAAGAGAAAGAAGCTTTCTGAGAAACTTCTTTGTGTTCTGTGAAATCATCTCACAGAGTTACATGTTTCGCCTCAAGAAGCCTTTCACTCAGACAGTTCTTGTGGAATTGGCAAAGTGATATTTGGAAGCCCATAGAGGGCTATGGTGAAAAAGGAAATATCCTCAGATGAAATGTGGAAAGAAGCTTTCTGAGAAACTGCTTAGTGTTCTGTTAATTCATCTCACAGATTTACATCTGTATTTCGTGTATCTCTTTGCTTGCCTTATTTCTGTGGAATTTAAGAACAGATATTTCGGATCCCTTGGAAGACTATAGGGCCAAAGGAAATATCCTCCGATAACAAAGAGAAAGAAGCTTTCTGAGAAATTTCTTTGTGTTCTGTGAAATAATCTCACAGAGTTACACCTTTCCCCTCAAGAAGCCTTTCGCTGAGACAGTTCTTGTGGAATTTGCAAAGTGATATTTGGAAGCCCTTAGAGGGCAATGGTGAAAAAGGAAATATCCTCAGATGAAATCTGGAAAGAAGCTTTCTGAGAAACTGCTTAGTGTTCTGTTAATTCATCTCAAAGAGTTACATCTCTGTTTCGTGGATCTCTTTGCTAGCCTTATTTCTGTGGAATCTGAGAACAGATATTTCGGATCCCTTTGAAGACTATAGGGCCAAAGGAAATATCCTCCGATAACAAAGAGAACGAAGCTTTCTGAGAAACTTCTTTGTGTTCTGTGAAGTCATCTCACAGAGGTACAGCTTTCCCTTCAAGAAGCCTTTCCATGAGACAGTACTTGTGGAATTGGCAAAGTGATATTTGGAAGCCCATGGAGGGCTATGGTGAAAATGGAAATATCCACAGATGAAATCTGGAAAGAAGCTTTCTGAGAAACTGCTTAGTGTTCTGTTAATTCATCTTACAGAGTTACATCTGTATTTCGTTGATCTCTTTGCTAGCCTTTTTTCTGTGGAATCTGAGAACAGATATTTCGGATCCCTTGGAAGACTATAGGGCCAAAGGAAATATCCTCCGATAACAAAGAGAAAGAAGCTTTCTGAGAAACTACTTTGTGTTCTCTGAAATCATCTCACAGATTTACAGCTTTCCCCTCAAGAAGCCGTTCGCTAAGATAGTTCTTGTGGAATTGGCAAAGTGATATTTGGAAGCCCATAGAGGGCTATGGTGAAAAGGAAATATCCTCAGATGAAATCTGGAAAGAAGCTTATGAGAAACTGCTTAGTGTTCTGTTAATTCATCTCACAGAGTTACATCTGTATTTCGTGGATCTCTTTGCTAGCCTTATTTCTGTGGAATCTGAGAACAAATATTTCGGATCCCTTGGAAGACTATAGGGCCAAAGGAAATATCCTCCGATAACAAAGAGAAAGAAGCTTTCTGAGAAACTTCTTTGTGTTCTGTGAAATCATCTCACACAGTTACAGCTTTCCCCTCAAGAAGCCTTTCGCTAAGACAGTTCTTCTGGAATTTGCGAAGTGATAATTGGAAGCCCATAGTGGGCTATGGTGAAAATGGAAATATCCTCAGATGAAATCTGGAAAGAAGCTTTCTGAGAAACTGCTTAGTGTACTGTTAATTCATCTCACAGAGTTACATCTGTATTTCGTGGATCTCTTTGCTAGCCTTATTTCTGTGGAATCTGAGAACAGATATTTCGGATCACTTGGAAGACTATAGGGCCAAAGTAAATATCCTCCGATAACAAAGAGAAAGAAGCTTTCTGAGAAACTACTTTGTGTTCTGTGAAATCATCTCACAGAGTTACAGCTTTCCCTTCAAGAAGCCTTTTGCTAAGACAGTTCTTCTGGAATTGGCAAAGTGATATTTGGAAGCCCTTACAGGGCTATGGTGAAAAAGGAAATATCCTCAGAAGAAATCTGGAAAGAAGCTTTCTGAGAAACTGCTTAGTGTTCTGTTAATTCATGTCACAGAGTTACATCTGTATTTCGTGGATCTCTTTGCTAGCCTTATTTCTGTGTTATCTGAGAACAGATATTACGGATCCCTTGGAAGACTATAGGGCCAAAGGAAATATCCTCCGATAACAAAGAGAAAGAAGCTTTCTGAGAAACTGCTTAGTGTTCTGTGAAATCATCTCACAGAGTTACATCTGTATTTCGTGCATCTCTTTGCTAGCCTTATTTCTGTGGAATCTGAGAACAGATATTTCGGATCCCTTGGAAGACTATAGGGCCAAAGGAAATATCCTCCGATAACAAAGAGAAAGAAGCTTTCTGAGAAACTTCTTTGTGTTCTGTGAAATCATCTCACAGAGTTACAGCATTCCCCTGAAGAAGCCTTTGGCTAAGACAGTTCTTCTGGAAATGGCAAAGTGATATTTGGAAGCCCATAGAGGGCTACGGTTAAAAAGGAAATATCCTCAGATGAAATCTGGAAAGAAGCTTTCTGAGAAACTGCTTAGTATTCTGTTAATTCATCTCACGGAGTTACATCTGTATTTCGTGGATCTCTTTGCTAGCCTTATTTCTGTGGAATCTGAGAACAGATATTTCGGATCCCTTGGAAGACTATAGGGCCAAAGGAAATATCCTCCGATAACAAAGAGAAAGAAGCTTTCTGAGAAACTGCTTAGTGTTCTGTTAATTCATCTCACAGGGTTACATCTGTATTTCGTGGATCTCTTTGCTAGCCTTATTTCTGTGGAATCTGAGAACAGATATTTCGGATCCCTTGGAAGACTACAGGGCAAAAGGAAATATCCTCCGATAACAAAGAGAAAGAAGCTTTCTGAGAAACTTCTTTGTGTTCTGTGAAATCATCTCAGAGAGTTACATCTTTCCCCTCAAGAAACCTTTCGCTAAGACAGTTCTTTTGGAATTGGCAAAGTGATATTTGGAAGCCCATAGAGGGCTATGGTGAAAAAGGAAATATCCTCAGATGAAATATGGAAAGAAGCTTTCTGAGAAACTGCTTAGTGTTCTGTTAATTCATTTCACAGAGTTACATCTGTATTTCGGGGATCTCTTTGCTAGCCTTATTTCTGTGGAATCTGAGAACAGATATTTCGGATCCCTTGGAAGACTACAGGGCCAAAGGAAATATCCTCCGATAAGAAAGAGAAAGAAGCTTTCTGAGAAACTTCTTTGTGTTCTATGAAATCATCTCACAGAGTTACATCTGTCCCCTCAAGAAACCTTTCGCTAAGATAGTTCTTGTGCAATTGGCAAAGTGATATTTGGAAGCCCTTAGAGGGCTACGGTGAAAAAAGAAATATCCTCAGATGAAATCTGGAAAGAAGCTTTCTGAGAAACTGCTTAGTATTCTGTTAATTCATCTCACAGAGTTACGTCTGTATTTCGTGGATCTCTTTGCTAGCCTTATTTCTGTGGAATCTGAGAACAGATATTTCGGATCCCTTGGAAGACTATAGGGCCTAAGGAAATATCCTCCGGTAACAAAGAGAAAGAAACTTTGTGAGAAACTTCTTTGTGTTTTGTGAAATCATCTCACAGAGTTACAGCTTTCCCCTCAAGAAGCCATTCGCTAAGACAGTTCTTGTGGAATTGGCAAAGTGATATTTGGAAGCCCTTAGAGGGCTATGGTGAAAATGGAAATATCCTCAGATGAAATCTGGAAAGAAGCTTTCTGAGAAACTGCTTAGTGTTCTGTTAATTCATCTCACAGAGTTACATCTGTATTTCGTGGATCTCTTTGCTAGCCTTATTTCTGTGGAATCTGAGAACAGATATTTCGGATCCCTTGGACGACTATAGGGCCAAAGGAAATATCCTCCGATAACAAAGAGAAAGAAGATTTCTGAGAAACTTCTTTGTGTTCTGTGAAATCATCTCACAGAGTTACAGCTTTCCCCTCAAGAAGCCTTTCGCTAAGACAGTTCTTGTGGAATTGGCAAAGTGATATTTGAGAGCCCAGAGAGGGCTATGGTGAAAAAGGAAATATCCTAAGATGAAATCTGGAAAGAAGCTTTCTGAGAAACTGCTTAGTGTTCTGTTAATTCACCTCACAGAGTTACATCTGTATTTCGTGGATCTCTTTGCTAGCCTTATTTCTGTGGAATCTGGGAACAGATATTTCGGATCCCTTTGAAGACTATAGGGCCAAAGGAAATATCCTCCGATAACAAAGAGAAAGAAGCTTTCTGAGAAACTTCTTTGTGTTCTGTGAAATCATCTCACAGAGTTACATCTTTCCCCTCAAGAAACCTTTCGCTAAGACCGTTCTTGTGGAATTGGCAAAGTGATATTTGGAAGCTCTTAGAGGGCTACGGTGAAAAAGGAAATATCCTCAGATGAAATCTGCAAAGAAGCTTTCTGAGAAACTCCTTAGTGTTCTGTTAATTCATCTCACAGAGTTATATCTGTATTTCGTGGATCTCTTTGCTGGCCTTATTTCTGTGGAATATGAGAACAGATATTTCGGATCCCTTGGAACACTATAGGGTCTAAGGAAACATCCTCCGGTAACAAAGAGAAGGAAACTGTCTGAGAAACTTCTTTGTGTTCTGTGAAATCATCTCACAGAGTTAGAGCTTTCCCCTCAAGAAGCCATTCGCTAAGACAGTTCTTGTGGAATTGGCAAAGTGATATTTGGAAGCCCATAGAGGGCTATGGTGAAAATGGAAATATCCTCAGACGAAATCTGGAAAGAAGCTTTCTGAGAAACTGCTCAATGTTCTCTTAATTCATCTCACAGAGTTACATCTGTATTTCGTGGATCTCTTTGCTAGCCTTATTTCTGTGGAATCTGAGAACAGATATTTCGGATCCCTTTGAAAATATAGGGCCAAAGGAAATATCCTCCGATAAAAAAGAGAAACAAGCTTTCTGAGAAACTTCTTTGTGTTCTGTGAAATCATCTCACAGAGTTACAGGTTTCGCCTCAAGAAGCCTTTCGCTAAGACAGTTCTTGTGGAATTGGCAAAGTGATATTTGGAAGCACATAGAGGGCTATGGTGAAAAAGGAAATACCCTCAGATGAAATCTGGAACGCAGCTTTCTGAGAAACTGCTTAGTGTTCTGTTAATTCATCTCACAGAGTTACATCTGTATTTCGTGGATATCTTTGCTAGCCTTATTTCTGTGGAATCTGAGAACAGATATTTCGGATCCCTTGGAAGATTATAGGGCCAAAGGAAATATCCTCCGATAACAAAGCGAAGGAAGTTTTCTGAGAAACTTCTTTGTGTTCTGTGAAATCATCTCACAGAGTTACAGCTTTCCCCTCAAGGAGCCTTTCGCTAAGACAGTTCTTGTGGAATTGGCAAAGTGATATTTGGAAGCCCATAGAGGGCTATGGTGAAAAGGAAATATCCTCAGATGAAATCTGGAAAGAAGCTTTCTGAGAAACTGCTTAGTGTTCAGTTAATTCATCTCACAGACTTACATCTGGATTTCGTGGATCTCTTTGCTAGCCTTATTTCTGTGGAATCTGAGAAGAGATATTTCGGATCCCTTGGAAGACTATAGGGACAAAGGAAATATCCTCCGATAACAAAGAGAAAGAAGCTTTCTGAGAAACTTCTTTGTGTTCTGTGAAATAATCTCACAGAGTTACAGGATTCGCCTCAAGAACCCTTTCGCTCAGACAGTTCTTGTGGAATTGGCAAAGTGATATTTGGAAGCCCATAGAGGGCTATGGTGAAAAAGGAAATATCCTAAGATGAAATCTGGAAAGAAGCTTTCTGAGAAACTGCTTAGTGTTCTGTAAATTAACCTCACAGAGTTACATCTGTATTTCGTGGATCTCTTTGCTAGCCCTATTTCTGTGGAATCTGAGAACTGATATTTCGGATCCCTTTGAAGACTATAGGGCCAAAGGAAATATGCTCCGATAACAAAGAGAAAGAAGCTTTCTGAGAAACTTCTTTGTGTTCTGTGAAATCATCTCACAGAGTTACAGCTTTCCCCTCAAGAAGTCATTCGCTAAGACAGTTTTTGTGGAATTGCCAAAGTGATATTTGGAAGCCCATAGTGGGCTATGGTGAAAAAGGAAATATCCTCAGATGAAATGTGGAAAGAAGCTTTCTGAGAAACTGCTTAGTGTTCTGTTAATTCATCTCACAGATTTACATCTGTATTTCGTGTATCTCTTTGCTTGCCTTATTTCTGTGGAATCTGAGAACAGATATTTCGGATCCCTTAGAAGACTATAGGGCCAAAGGAAATATCCTCCGATAACAAAGAGAAAGAAGCTTTCTGAGAAATTTCTTTGTGTTCTGTGAAATCATCTCACAGAGTTAAACCTTTCCCCTCAAGAAGCCTTTCGCTGAGACAGTTCTTGTGGAATTTGCAAAGTGATATTTGGAAGTCCCTAGAGGGCTATGGTGAAAAAGGAAATATCCTCAGATGAAATCTGGAAAGAAGCTTTCTGAGAAACTGCTTAGTGTTCTGTTAATTCATCTCACAGAGTTACATCTGTATTTCGGGGATCTCTTTGCTAGCCTTATTTCTGTGGAATCTGAGAACAGATATTTCGGATCCCTTTGAAGACTCTAGGGCCAAAGGAAATATCCTCCGATAATAAAGAGAAAGAAGCTTTCTGAGAAACTTCTTTGTGTTCTGTGAAGTCATCTCACAGAGGTACAGCTTTCCCTTCAAGAAGCCTTTCCATGAGACAGTTCTTGTGGAATTGGCAAAGTGATATTTGGAAGCCCATGGAGGGCTATGGTGAAAATGGAAATATCCTCAGATGAAATCTGGAAAGAAGCTTTCTGAGAAACTGCTTAGGGTTCTGTTAATTCATCTCACAGAGTTACATCTGTATTTCGTGGATCTCTTTGCTAGCCTTATTTCTGTGGAATCTGAGAACAGATATTTCGGATCCCTTTGAAAATATAGGGCCAAAGGAAATATCCTCCGATAAAAAAGAGAAACAAGCTTTCTGAGAAACTTCTTTGTGTTCTGTGAAATCATCTCACAGAGTTACAGGTTTCGCCTCAAGAAGCCTTTCGCTAAGACAGTTCTTGTGGAATTGGCAAAGTGATATTTGGAAGCACATAGAGGTCTATGGTGAAAAAGGAAATACCCTCAGATGAAATCTGGAACGCAGCTTTCTGAGAAACTGCTTAGTGTTCTGTTAATTCATCTCACAGAGTTACATCTGTATTTCGTGGATCTCTTTGCTAGCCTTATTTCTGTGGAATCTGAGAACAGATATTTCGGATCCCTTGGAAGACTATAGGGCCAAAGGAAATATCCTCCGATAACAAAGCGAAGGAAGTTTTCTGAGAAACTTCTTTGTGTTCTGTGAAATCATCTCACAGAGTTACAGCTTTCCCCTCAAGGAGCCTTTCGCTAAGACAGTTCTTGTGGAATTGGCAAAGTGATATTTGGAAGCCCATAGAGGGCTATGGTGAAAAGGAAATATCCTCAGATGAAATCTGGAAAGAAGCTTTCTGAGAAACTGCTTAGTGTTCTGTTAATTCATCTCACAGACTTACATCTGTATTTCGTGGATCTCTTTGCTAGCCTTATTTCTGTGGAATCTGAGAAGAGATATTTCGGATCCCTTGGAAGACTATAGGGCCAAAGGAAATATCCTCCGATAACAAAGAGAAAGAAGCTTTCTGAGAAACTTCTTTGTGTTCTGTGAAATAATCTCACAGAGTTACAGGATTCGCCTCAAGAACCCTTTCGCTCAGACAGTTCTTGTGGAATTGGCAAAGTGATATTTGGAAGGCCATAGAGGGCTATGGTGAAAAAGGAAATATCCTAAGATGAAATCTGGAAAGAAGCTTTCTGAGAAACTGCTTAGTGTTCTGTAAATTAACCTCACAGAGTTACATCTGTATTTCGTGGATCTCTTTGCTAGCCCTATTTCTGTGGAATCTGAGAACTGATATTTCGGATCCCTTTGAAGACTATAGGGCCAAAGGAAATATGCTCCGATAACAAAGAGAAAGAAGCTTTCTGAGAAACTTCTTTGTGTTCTGTGAAATCATCTCACAGAGTTACAGCTTTCCCCTCAAGAAGTCATTCGCTAAGACAGTTTTTGTGGAATTGCCAAAGTGATATTTGGAAGCCCATAGTGGGCTATGGTGAAAAAGGAAATATCCTCAGATGAAATGTGGAAAGAAGCTTTCTGAGAAACTGCTTAGTGTTCTGTTAATTCATCTCACAGATTTACATCTGTATTTCGTGTATCTCTTTGCTTGCCTTATTTCTGTGGAATCTGAGAACAGATATTTCGGATCCCTTAGAAGACTATAGGGCCAAAGGAAATATCCTCCGATAACAAAGAGAAAGAAGCTTTCTGAGAAATTTCTTTGTGTTCTGTGAAATCATCTCACAGAGTTAAACCTTTCCCCTCAAGAAGCCTTTCGCTGAGACAGTTCTTGTGGAATTTGCAAAGTGATATTTGGAAGCCCCTAGAGGGCTATGGTGAAAAAGGAAATATCCTCAGATGAAATCTGGAAAGAAGCTTTCTGAGAAACTGCTTAGTGTTCTGTTAATTCATCTCACAGAGTTACATCTGTATTTCGGGGATCTCTTTGCTAGCCTTATTTCTGTGGAATCTGAGAACAGATATTTCGGATCCCTTTGAAGACTCTAGGGCCAAAGGAAATATCCTCCGATAATAAAGAGAAAGAAGCTTTCTGAGAAACTTCTTTGTGTTCTGTGAAGTCATCTCACAGAGGTACAGCTTTCCCTTCAAGAAGCCTTTCCATGAGACAGTTCTTGTGGAATTGGCAAAGTGATATTTGGAAGCCCATGGAGGGCTATGGTGAAAATGGAAATATCCTCAGATGAAATCTGGAAAGAAGCTTTCTGAGAAACTGCTTAGGGTTCTGTTAATTCATCTCACAGAGTTACATCTGTATTTCGTGGATCTCTTTGCTAGCCTTATTTCTGTGGAATCTGAGAACAGATATTTCGGATCCCTTTGAAAATATAGGGCCAAAGGAAATATCCTCCGATAAAAAAGAGAAACAAGCTTTCTGAGAAACTTCTTTGTGTTCTGTGAAATCATCTCACAGAGTTACAGGTTTCGCCTCAAGAAGCCTTTCGCTAAGACAGTTCTTGTGGAATTGGCAAAGTGATATTTGGAAGCACATAGAGGTCTATGGTGAAAAAGGAAATACCCTCAGATGAAATCTGGAACGCAGCTTTCTGAGAAACTGCTTAGTGTTCTGTTAATTCATCTCACAGAGTTACATCTGTATTTCGTGGATCTCTTTGCTAGCCTTATTTCTGTGGAATCTGAGAACAGATATTTCGGATCCCTTGGAAGACTATAGGGCCAAAGGAAATATCCTCCGATAACAAAGCGAAGGAAGTTTTCTGAGAAACTTCTTTGTGTTCTGTGAAATCATCTCACAGAGTTACAGCTTTCCCCTCAAGGAGCCTTTCGCTAAGACAGTTCTTGTGGAATTGGCAAAGTGATATTTGGAAGCCCATAGAGGGCTATGGTGAAAAGGAAATATCCTCAGATGAAATCTGGAAAGAAGCTTTCTGAGAAACTGCTTAGTGTTCTGTTAATTCATCTCACAGACTTACATCTGTATTTCGTGGATCTCTTTGCTAGCCTTATTTCTGTGGAATCTGAGAAGAGATATTTCGGATCCCTTGGAAGACTATAGGGCCAAAGGAAATATCCTCCGATAACAAAGAGAAAGAAGCTTTCTGAGAAACTTCTTTGTGTTCTGTGAAATAATCTCACAGAGTTACAGGATTCGCCTCAAGAACCCTTTCGCTCAGACAGTTCTTGTGGAATTGGCAAAGTGATATTTGGAAGGCCATAGAGGGCTATGGTGAAAAAGGAAATATCCTAAGATGAAATCTGGAAAGAAGCTTTCTGAGAAACTGCTTAGTGTTCTGTTAATTCATCTCACAGAGTTACATCTGCTTTTCGTGCATCTCTTTGCTAGCCTTATTTCTGTGGAATCTGAGAACTGATATTTCGGATCCCTTTGAAGACTATAGGGCCAAAGGAAATATGCTCCGATAACAAAGAGAAAGAAGCTTTCTGAGAAACATCTTTGTGTTCTGTGAAATCATCTCACAGAGTTACAGCTTTCCCCTCAAGAAGTCATTCGCTAAGACAGTTCTTGTGGAATTGCCAAAGTGATATTTGGAAGCCCATAGTGGGCTATGGTGAAAAAGGAAATATCCTCAGATGAAATGTGGAAAGAAGCTTTCTGAGAAACTGCTTAGTGTTCTGTTAATTCATCTCACAGATTTACATCTGTATTTCGTGTATCTCTTTGCTTGCCTTATTTCTGTGGAATCTGAGAACAGATATTTCGGATCCCTTAGAAGACTATAGGGCCAAAGGAAATATCCTCCGATAACAAAGAGAAAGAAGCTTTCTGAGAAATTTCTTTGTGTTCTGTGAAATCATCTCACAGAGTTAAACCTTTCCCCTCAAGAAGCCTTTCGCTGAGACAGTTCTTGTGGAATTTGCAAAGTGATATTTGGAAGCCCCTAGAGGGCTATGGTGAAAAAGGAAATATCCTCAGATGAAATCTGGAAAGAAGCTTTCTGAGAAACTGCTTAGTGTTCTGTTAATTCATCTCACAGAGTTACATCTGTATTTCGTGGATCTCTTTGCTAGCCTTGTTTCTGTGGAATCTGAGAACAGATATTTCGGATCCCTTTGAAGACTATAGGGCCAAAGGAAATATCCTCCGATAATAAAGAGAAAGAAGCTTTCTGAGAAACTTCTTTGTGTTCTGTGAAGTCATCTCACAGAGGTACAGCTTTCCCTTCAAGAAGCCTTTCCATGAGACAGTTCTTGTGGAATTGGCAAAGTGATATTTGGAAGCCCATGGAGGGCTATGGTGAAAATGGAAATATCCTCAGATGAAATCTGGAAAGAAGCTTTCTGAGAAACTGCTTAGTGTTCTGTTAATTCATCTCACAGAGTTACATCTGTATTTCGTGGATCTCTTTGCTAGCCTTATTGCTGTGGAATCTGAGAACAGATATTTCGGATCCCTTGGAAGACTATAGGGCCAAAGGAAATATCCTCCGATAACAAAGAGAAAGAAGCTTTCTGAGAAACTACTTTGTGTTCTCTGAAATCATCTCACAGATTTACAGCTTTCCCCTCAAGAAGCCTTTCGCTAAGATAGTTCTTGTGGAATTGGCAAAGTGATATTTGGAAGCCCATAGAGGGCTATGGTGAAAAGGAATTATCCTCAGATGAAATCTGGAAAGAAGCTTATGAGAAACTGCTTAGTGTTCTGTTAATTCATCTCACAGAGTTACATCTGTATTTCGTGGATCTCTTTGCTAGCCTTATTTCTGTGGAATCTGAGAACAGATATTTCGGATCCCTTGGAAGAGTATAGGGCCAAAGGAAATATCCTCCGATAACAAAGAGAAAGATGCTTTCTGAGAAACTTCTTTGTGTTCTGTGAAATCATCTCACAGAGTTACAGCATTCCCCTCAAGAAGCCTTTGGCTAAGAAAGTTCTTCTGGAATTGGCAAAGTGATATTTGGAAGCCCATAGAGGGCTACGGTTAAAAAGGAAGTATCCTCAGATGAAATCTGGAAAGAAGCTTTCTGAGAAACTGCTTAGTGTTCTGTTAATTCATCTATCGGAGTTACATCTGTATTTCGTGGATCTCTTTGCTAGCCTTATATCTGTGCAATCTGAGAATAGATATGTAGGATCCCTTTGAAAACTATAGGGCCAAATGAAATATCCTCTGATAACAAAGAGAAAGAAGCTTTCTGAGAAACTTCTTTGTGTTCTGTGAAATCATCTCACAGAGTTACAGCTTTCCAATCAGGAAGCCTTTCGCTGAGACAGTTCTTGTGGAATTGGCAAAGTGATATTTGGAAGCCCATAGAGGGCTATGGTGAAAATGGCAATATCCTCAGATGAAATCTGGAAAGAAGCTTTCTGAGAAACTGCTTAGTGTTCTGTTAATTCATCTCACAGAGTTACATCTGTATTTCGTGGATCTCTTTGCTAGCCTTATTTCTGTGGAATCTGAGAACAGATATTTCGGATCCCTTGGAAGACTATAGGGCCAAAGGAAATATCCTCCGATAACAAAGAGAAAGATGCTTTCTGAGAAACTTCTTTGTGTTCTCTGAAATTATCTCACAGATTTACAGCTTTCCCCTCAAGAAGCCTTTCTCTAAGACAGTTCTTGTGGAATTGGCAAAGTGATATTTGGAAACCCTTAGAGGGCTATGGTGAAAAAGGAAATATCCTCAGATGAAATCTGGAAAGAAGCTTTCTGAGAAACTGCTTAGTGTTCTGTTAATTCATCTCACAGAGTTACATCTGTATTTCGTGGATCTCTTTGCAAGCCTTATTTCTGTGGAATCTGAGAACAGATATTTCGGATCCCTTGGAAGACTATAGGGCCAAAGGAAATATCCTCCGATAACAAAGAGAAAGAAGCTTTCTGAGAAACTGCTTAGTGTTCTGTTAATTCATCTCACAGAGTTAAATCTGTATTTCGTGGATCTCTTTGCTGGCCTTATTTCTGTGGAATATGAGAACAGATATTTCGGATCCCTTGGAACACTATAGGGCCTAAGGAAACATCCTCCGGTAACAAAGAGAAGGAAACTGTGTGAGAAACTTCTTTGTGTTCTGTGAAATCATCTCACAGAGTTAGAGATTTCCCCTCAAGAAGCCATTCGCTAAGACAGTTCTTGTGGAATTGGCAAAGTGATATTTGGAAGCCCATAGAGGGCTATGGTGAAAATGGAAATATCCTCAGATGAAATCTGGAATGAAGCTTTCTGAGAAACTGCTTAGTGTTCTGTTAATTCATCTCACAGAGTTACATCTCTATTTCGTGGATCTCTTTGCTAGCCTTATTTCTGTGGAATCTGAGAACAGATATTTCGGATCCCTTGGAAGACTATATGGCCAAAGGCAATATCCTCTGATAACAAAGAGAAAGAAGCTTTCTGAGAAACTTCTTTGTGTTCTGTGAAATCATCTCACAGAGTTACAGCTTTCCCCTCAAGAAGCCTTTCGCTAAGACAGTTCTTGTGGAATTGGGAAAGTGATATTTGAGAGCCCATAGGGGGCTATGGTGAAAAAGGAAATATCCTCAGATGAAATCTGGAAAGAAGCTTTCTGAGAAACTGCTTAGTGTTCTGTTAATTCATCTCACAGAGTTACATCTGCTTTTCGTGCATCTCTTTGCTAGCCTTATTTCTGTGGAATCTGAGAACATATATTTCGGATCCCTTTGAAGATTATAGGGCCAAAGGAAATATCCTCCTATAACAATGAGAAAGAAGCTTTCTGAGAAACTTCTTTGTGTTCTGTGAAATCATCTCACAGAGTTACAGCTTTCCCCTCAAGAAGCCTTTCGCTAAGACAGTTCTTGTGGAATTGGCAAAGTGATATTTGGAAGCCCATAGAGGGCTATGGGGAAAAAGGAAATATCCTCAGATGAAATCTAGAAAGAAGCTTTCTGAGAAACTGCTTAATGTTCTCTTAATTCATCTCACAGAGTTACATCTGTATTTCGTGGATCTCTTTGCTAGCCTTATTTCTGTGGAATCTGAGAACAGATATTTCGGATCCCTTTGAAAATATAGGGCCAAAGGAAATATCCTCCGATAAAAAAGAGAAAGAAGCTTTCTGAGAAACTCTTCGTGTTCTGTGAAATCATCTCACAGAGTTACAGGTTTAGCCTCAAGGAGCCTTTCGCTAAGACAGTTCTTGTGGAATTGGCAAAGTGATATTTGGAAGCACATAGAGGGCTATGGTGAAAAAGGAAATACCCTCAGATGAAATCTGGAAAGCAGCTTTCTGAGAAACTGCTTAGTGTTCTGTTAATTCATCTCACAGAGTTACATCTCTATTTCGTGGATCTCTTTGCTAGCCTTATTTCTGTGGAATCTGAGAACAGATATGTCGGATCCCTTTGAAAACTATAGGGCCAAAGGAAATATCCTCCGATAACAAAGAGAAAGAATCTTTCTGAGAAACTTCTTTGTGTTCTGTGAAATCATCTCACAGAGTTACAGCTTTCCAATCAAGAAGCCTTTCGCTAAGACAGTTCCTCTGGAATTGGCAAAGTGATATTTGGAAGCCCATAGAGGGCTATGGTGAAAAAGGAAATATCCTCAGATGAAAACTGGAAAGAAGCTTTCTGAGAAACTGCTTAGTGTTCTGTTAATTCATCTGACAGAGTTACATCTGTATTTCGTGGATCTCTTTGCTAGCCTTATTTCTGTGGAATCTGAGAACAGATGTTTCGGATCCCTTGGAAGACTATAGGGCCAAAGGAAATATCCTCCGATAACAAAGAGAAAGAAGCTTTCTGAGAAACTTCTTTGTGTTCTTTGAAATCATCTCACAGAGTTACAGTTTTCCCCTCAAGAAGCCTTTCACTAAGACAGTTCTTGTGGAATTGGCAAAGTGATATTTGGAAGCCCATAGAGGTCTATGGTGAAAAAGGAAATATCCTCAGATGAAATCTGGAAAGAAGCTTTCTGAGAAACTGCTTAGTGTTCTGTTAATTCATCTCACAGAGTTACATCTGTATTTCGTGGATCTCTTTGCTAGCCTTATTTCTGTGGAATCTGAGACCAGATATTTCGGATCCCTTTTAAGACTATAGGGCCAAAGGAAATATCCTCCGATAACAAAGAGAAAGAAGCTTTCTGAGAAACTTCTTCGTGTTCTGTGAAATCATCTCACGGAGTTACAGCTTTCCCCTCAAGAAGCCTTTCGCTAAGACAGTTCTTGTGGAATTGGCAAAGTGATATTTGGAAGCCCATAGAGGGCTATGGTGAAAAAGGAAATATCCTCAGATGAAATCTGGAAAGCTTTCTGAGAAACTGCATAGTGTTCTGTTAATTCATCTCACAGAGTTACATCTGTATTTCGTGGATCTCTTTGCTAGCCTTATTTTTGTGGAATCTGAGAACAGATATTTCCGATCCCTTGGAAGACTATAGGGCCAAAGGAAATATCCTCCGATAACAAAGAGAAAGAAGCTTTCTGAGAAACTTCTTTGTGGTCTGCGAAATCATCTCACAGAGTTACAGGTTTCGCCTCAAGAAGCCTTTCGCTAAGACAGTTCTTGTGGAATTGGCAAAGTGATATTTGGAAGCCCATAGAGGGCTACGGTGAAAAACGAAATATCCTCAGAAGAAATCTGGAAAGAAGCCTTCTGAGAAACTGCTTAGTGTTCTGTTAATTCATCTCACAGAGGTACATCTGTATTTCGTGGATCTCTTTGCTAGCCTTATTTCTGTGGAATCTGAGAACAGATATTTCGGATCCCTTGGAAGACTATAGGGACAAAGGAAATATCCTCCGATAACAAAGAGAAAGAAGCTTTCTGAGAAACTTCTCTGTGTTCTGTGAAATCACCTCACAGAGTTACAGCTTTCCCCTCAAGAAGCCTTTCGCTAAGACAGTTCTTGTGGAATTGGCAAAGTGATATTTGGAAGCCCATAGAGGGCTATGGTGAAAAAGGAAATATCCTCAGATGAAATCTGGAAGGAAGCTTTCTGAGAAACTGATTAGTGTTCTGTTAATTCATCTCCCAGAGTTACATCTGTATTTCGTGGATCTCTTTGGTAGCCTTATTTCTGTGGAATCTCAGAACAGATATTTCGGATCCCTTGTAAGACTATAGGGCCAAAGGAAATATCCTCCCATAACAAAGAGAAAGAAGCTTTCGGAGAAACTTCTTTGTGTTCTGTGAAATCATCTCACAGAGTTACAGCTTTCCCCTCAGGAAGCCTTTCGCTAAGACAGTTCTTGTGGAATTGGCAAGGTGATATTTGGAAGCCCATAGAGGGCTATGGTGAAAAAGGAAATATCCTCAGATGAAATCTGGAAAGAAGCTTTCTGAGAAACTGCTTAGTGTTCTGTTAATTCATCTCACAGAGTTACATCTGTATTTCGTGGATCTCTTTGCTAGCCTTATTTCTGTGGAATCTGAGAACAGATATTTCGGATCCCTTGGAAGACTATTGGGCCAAAGAAATATTCTCCGATAACAAAGAGAAAGAAGCTTTCTGAGAAACTTCTTTGTGTTCTGTGAAATCATCTGACAGAGTTACAGCTTTCCCCTAAAGTAGCCTTTCACTAAGACAGTTCTTGTGGAATTGGCAAAGTGATATTTGGAAGCCCATAGAGTGCTATGGTGAAAAAGGAAATATCCTCAGATGAAATCTGGAAAGAAGCGTTCTGAGAAACTGCTTAGTGTTATGTTAATTCATCTCACAGAGTTACATCTGTATTTCGTGGATCTCTTTGCTAGCCTTATTTCTGTGGAATTTGAGAACAGATATTTCGGATCCCATGGAAGACTACAGGGCTAAAGGAAATATCCTCCGATAACAAAGAGAAAGAAGCTTTCTGAGAAACTTCTTTGGTTTCTGTGAAATCATCTCACAGAGTTACAGCTTTCCCCTCAAGAAGCCTTTCGCTAAGACAGTTCTTGTGGAATTGGCAAAGGATATTTCGAAGCCCTTAGAGGGCTATGGTGAAAAAGGAAATATCCTCAGATGAAATCTTGAAATAAGTTTTCTGAGAAACTGCTTAGTGTTCTGTTAATTCATCTCACATAGTTACATCTGTATTTCGTGGATCTCTTTGCTAGCCTTATTTCTGTGGAATCTGAGAACAGATATGTCGGATCCCTTTGAAAACTATAGGGCCAAAGGAAATATCCTCCGATAACCAAGAGAAAGAAGCTTTCTGAGAAACTTCTTTGTGTTCTGTGAAATCATCTCACAGAGTTACAGCTTTCCAATCAAGAAGCCTTTCGCTAAGACAGTTCTTGTGGAATTGGCAAAGTGATATTTGGAAGCCCATAGAGGGCTATGGTGAAAAAGGAAATATCCTCAGATGAAATCTGGAAAGAAGCTTTCTGAGAAACTGCTTAGTGTTCTGTTAATTCATCTCACAGAGTTACATCTGTATTTCGTGGATCTCTTTGCTAGCCTTATTTCTGTGGAATCTGAGAACAGATATTTCGGATCCCTTGGAAGACTATAGGGCCAAAGGAAACATCCTCCGATAACAAAGAGAAAGAAGCTTTCTGAGAAACTTCTTTGTGTTCTTTGAAATCATCTCACAGAGTTACAGCTTTCCCCTCAAGGAGCCTTTCACTAAGACAGTTCTTGTGGAATTGGCAAAGTGATATTTGGAAGCCCATAGAGGTCTATGGTGAAAAAGGAAATATCCTCAGATGAAATCTGGAAAGAAGCTTTCTGAGAAACTGCTAAGTGTTCTGTTAATTCATCTCACAGAGTTACATCTGTATTTCGTGGATCTCTTTGCTAGCCTTATTTCTGTGGAATCTGAGACCAGATATTTCGGATCCCTTTTAAGACTATAGGGCCAAAGGAAATATCCTCCGATAACAAAGAGAAAGAAGCTTTCTGAGAAACTTCTTTGTGTTCTGTGAAATCATCTCACGGCGTTACAGCTTTCCCCTCAAGAAGCCTTTCGCTAAGACAGTTGTTGTGGAATTGGCAAAGTCATATTTGGAAGCCCATAGTGGGCTAGGGTGGAAAAGGAAATATCCTCAGATGAAATCTGGAAAGAAGCATTCTGAGACACTGCTTAGTGTTCTGTTAATTCATCTCACCGAGTTACATCTGTATTTCGTGGATCTCTTTGCTAGCCTTATTTCTGTGGAATCTGAGAACAGATATTTCGGATCCCTTTGAAGACTCTAGGGCCAAAGGAAATATCCTCCGATAACAAAGAGAAAGAAGCTTTCTGAGAAACTTCTTTGTGTTCTGTGAAATCATCTCCCGGAGTTACAGCTTTCCCCTCAAGAAGCATTTCGCTAAGACAGTTCTTGTGGAATTGGCAAAGTGATATTTGGAAGCCCATAGAGGGCTATGCTGAAAAAGGAAATATCCTCAGATGAAATCTGGAAAGAAGCTTTCTGAGAAAGTGCTTAGTGTTCTGTTAATTCATCTCACAGAGTTACATCTGTATTTCGTGGATCTCTTTGCTAGCTTTATTTCTGTGGAATCTGAGAACAGATATTTCGGATCCCTTGGAAGACTATAGGGCCAAAGGAAATATCCTCCGATAACAAAGAGAAAGAAGCTTACTGAGAAACTTCTTTCTGTTCTGTGAAATCATCTCACAGAGTTACAGCTTTCCCCTCAAGGAGCCTTTCGCTAAGACAGTTCTTGTGGAATTGGCAAAGTGATATTTGGAAGCCCTTAGAGGGCTATGGTGAAAAAGGAAATATCCTCAGATGAAATCTGGAAAGAAGCTTTCTGAGAAACTGCTTAGTGTTCTGCTAATTCATCTCACAGAGTTACATCTGTATTTCGTGGATCTCTTTGCTAGCCTTCTTTCTGTGGAATCTGAGAACAGATATTTCGGATCCCTTGGAAGACTATAGGGCCAAAGGAAATATCCTCCGATAACAAAGAGAAAGAAGATTTCTGAGAAACTTCTTTGTGTTCTGTGAAATCACCTCACAGAGTTACAGCTTTCCCCTCAGGAAGCCTTTCGCTAAGACAGTTCTTGTGGAATTGGCAAGGTGATATTCGGAAGCCCATAGAGGGCTATGGTGAAAAAGGAAATATCCTCAGATGAAATCTGGAAAGAAGCTTTCTGAGAAACTGCTTAGTGTTCTGTTAATTCATCTCACAGAGGTACATCTGTATTTCGTGGATCTCTTTGCTAGCCTTATTTCTGTGGAATCTGAGAACAGATATTTCGGATCCCTTGGAAGACTATAGGGCCAAAGGAAATATCCTCCGATAACAAGGAGAAAGAACCTTTCTGAGAAACTTCTTTGTGTTCTGTGAAATCATCTCACAGAGTTACAGCTTTCCTCTCAGGAAGACTTTCGCTAAGACAGTTCTTGTGGTATTGGCAAAGTGATATTTGGAAGCCCTTAGAGGGCTATGCTGAAAAAGGAAATATCCTCAGATGAAATCTGGAAAGAAGCTTTCTGAGAAACTCCTTAGTGTTCTGTTAATTCATCTCACAGAGTTACATCTGTATTTCGTGGATCTCTTTGCTAGCCTTATTTCTGTGGAATCTGAGAACAGATATTTCAGATCCCTCGGAAGACTATAGGGCCAAAGGAAATATCCTCCGATAACAAAGAGAAAGAAGCTTTCTGAGAAACTTCTTTGTGTTCTGTGAAATCATCTCACAGATTTTCAGCTTTCCCCTCAAGAAGCCTTTCGCTAAGACAGTTCTTGTGGAATTGGCAAGGTTATATTTGGAAGCCCATAGAGGGCTATGGTGAAAAAGGAAATATCCTCAGATGAAATCTGGAAAGAAGCTTTCTGAGAAACTGCTTAGTGTTCTGTTAATTCATCTCACAGAGGTACATCTGTGTTTCGTGGATCTCTTTGCTAGCCTTATATCTGTGGAATCTGAGAACAGATATTTCGGATCCCTTGGAAGACTATAGGGCCAAAGGAAATATCCTCCGATAACAAAGAGAAAGAAGCTTTCTGAGAAACTTCTTTGTGGTCTGTGAAATCATATCACAGAGTTACAGGTTTCCTCTCAAGAAGCCTTTCGCTAATACAGTTCTTGTAGAATTGGCAAAGTGATATTTGGAAGCCCATAGATGGCTACGGTAAAAAACGAAATATCCTCATATGAAATCTGTAAAGAAGCCTTCTGAGAAACTGCTTAGTGTTCTGTTAATTCATCTCACAGAGGTACATCTGTATTTGGTGGATGTCTTTGCTAGCCTTATTTCTGTGGAATCTGAGAACAGATATTTCGGATCCCTTGGAAGACTATAGGGACAAAGGAAATATCCTCCGATAATAAAGAGAAAGAAGCTTTCTGAGAAACTTCTTTATGTTCTGTGAAATCATCTCACAGAGTTACAGCTTTCCCCTCAGGAAGCCTTTCGCTAAGACAGTTCTTGTGGAATTGGCAAAGTGATATTTGGAAGCCCATAGAGGGCTATGGTGAAAAAGGAAATATCCTCAGGTGAAATCTGGGAGGAAGCTTTCTGAGAAACTGGTTAGTGTTCTGTTAATTCATCTCACAGAGTTACATCTGTATTTCGTGGATCTCTTTGCTAGCCTTATTTCTGTGGAATCTGAGAACAGATATTTCGGATCCCTTGGAAGACTATAGGGCCAAAGTAAATATCCTCCCATAACAAAGAGAAAGAAGCTTTCTGAGAAACTTCTTTGTGTTCTGTGAAATCATCTCACAGAGTTACAGCTTTCCCCTCAGGAAGCCTTTCGCTAAGACAGTTCTTGTGGAATTGGCAAGGTGATATTTAGAAGCCCATAGAGGGCTATGGTGAAAAAGGAAATATCCTCAGATGAAATCTGGAAAGAAGCTTTCTGAGAAACTGCTTAGTGTTCTGTTAATTCATCTCACAGAGGTACATCTATATTTCGTGGATCTCTTTGCTAGCCTAATTTCTGTGGAATCTGAGAACAGATATTTCGGATCTCTTGGAAGACTATAGGGCCAAAGAAAATATCCTCCGATAAAAAAGAGAAAGAAGCTTTCTGAGAAACTTCTTTGTGTTCTTGAAATCATCTCACATAGTTACAGCTTTACCCTGAAGGAGCCTTTCGCTAAGACAGTTGTTGTGGAATTGGCAAAGTGATATTTGGAAGCCCATAGCGGGCTAGGGTGAAAAAGGAAATATCCTCAGATGAAATCTGGAAAGAAGCATTCTGACACACTGCTTAGTGTTCTGTTAATTCATCTCACAGAGTTACATCTGTGTTTCGTGGATCTCTTTGCTAGCCTTATTTCTGTGGAATCTGAGAACAGATATTTCGGATCCCTTTGAAGACTCCAGGGCCAAAGGAAATATCCTCCGATAACAAAGAGAAAGAAGCTTTCTGAGAAACTTCTTTGTGTTCTGTGAAATCATCTCCCGGAGTTACAGCTTTCCCCTCAAGAAGCATTTCGCTAAGACAGTTCTTGTGGTATTGGCAAAGTGATATTTGGAAGCCCTTAGAGGGCTATGTTGAAAATGGAAATATCCTCAGATGAAATCTGGAAAGAAGCTTTCTAAGAAACTGCTTAGTGTTCTGTTAATTCATCTCACAGAGTTACATCTGCATTTCGTGGATCTCTTTGCTAGCCTTATTTCTGTGGAATCTGAGAACAGATATTTCAGATCCCTCGGATGACTATAGGGCCAAAGGAAATATCCTCCGATAACAAAGAGAAAGAAGCTTTCTGAGAAACTTCTTTGTGTTCTGTGAAATCATCTCACAGATTTTCAGCTTTCCCCTCAAGAAGCCTTTCGCTAAGACAGTTCTTGTGGAATTGGCAAGGTGATATTTGGAAGCCCATAGAGGGCTATGGTGAAAAAGGAAATATCCTCAGATGAAATCTGGAAAGAAGCTTTCTGAGAAACTGCTTAGTGTTCTGTTAATTCATCTCACAGAGGTACATCTGTGTTTCGTGGATCTCTTTGCTAGCCTTATATCTGTGGAATCTGAGAACAGATATTTCGGATCCCTTGGAAGACTATAGGGCCAAAGGAAATATCCTCCGATAACAAAGAGAAAGAAGCTTTCTGAGAAACTTCTTTGTGGTCTGTGAAATCATCTCACAGAGTTACAGGTTTCGTCTCAAGAAGCCTTTCGCTAATACCGTTCTTGTGGAATTGGCAAAGTGATATTTGGAAGCCCATAGATGGCTACGGTAAAAAACGAAATATCCTCATATGAAATCTGTAAAGAAGCCTTCTGAGAAACTGCCTAGTGTTCTGTTAATTCATCTCACAGAGGTACATCTGTATTTGGTGGATGTCTTTGCTAGCCTTATTTCTGTGGAATCTGAGAACAGATATTTCGGATCCCTTGGAAGACTATAGGGACAAAGGAAATATCCTCCGATAATAAAGAGAAAGAAGCTTTCTGAGAAACTTCTTTATGTTCTGTGAAATCATCTCACAGAGTTACAGCTTTCCCCTCAGGAAGCCTTTCACTAAGACAGTTCTTGTGGAATTGGCAAAGTGATATTTGGAAGCCCATAGAGGGCTATGGTGAAAAAGGAAATATCCTCAGATGAAATCTGGAAAGAAGCTTTCTGAGAAACTGGTTAGTGTTCTGTTAATTCATCTCACAGAGTTACATCTGTATTTCGTGGATCTCTTTGCTAGCCTTATTTCTGTGGAATCTGAGAACAGATATTTCGGATCCCTTGTAAGACTATAGGGCCAAAGGAAATATCCTCCGATAACAAAGAGAAAGAAGCTTTCTGAGAAAGTTCTTTGTGTTCTGTGAAATCATCTCACAGAGTAACAGCTTTCCCCTCAGGAAGCCTTTCGCTAAGACAGTTCTTGTGGAATTGGCAAGGTGATATTTAGAAGCCCATAGAGGGCTATGGTGAAAAAGGAAATATCCTCAGATGAAATCTGGAAAGAAGCTTTCTGAGAAACTGATTAGTGTTCTGTTAATTCATCTCACAGAGGTACATCTATATTTCGTGGATCTCTTTGCTAGCCTTATTTCTGTGGAATCTGAGAACAGATATTTCGGATCTCTTGGAAGACTATAGGGCCAAAGAAAATATCCTCCGATAACAAAGAGAAAGAAGCTTTCTGAGAAACTTCTTTGTGTTCTTGAAATCATCTCACAGAGTTACAGCTTTCCCCTGAGGTAGCCTTTCGCTAAGACAGTTGTTGTGGAATTGGCAAAGTGATATTTGGAAGCCCATAGTGGGCTAGGGTGAAAAAGGAAATATCCTCAGATGAAATCTGGAAAGAAGCATTCTGAGACACTGCTTAGTGTTCTGTTAATTCATCTCACAGAGTTACATCTGTATTTCGTGGATCTCTTTGCTAGCCTTATTTCTGTGGAATCTGAGAACAGATTTTTCGGATCCCTTTGAAGACTCCAGGGCCAAAGGAAATATCCTCCGATAACAAAGAGAAAGAAGCTTTCTGAGAAACTTCTTTGTGTTCTGTGAAATCATCTCCCAGAGATACAGCTTTCCCCTCAAGAAGCATTTCGCTAAGACAGTTCTTGTGGAATTGGCAAAGTGATATTTGGAAGCCCATAGAGGGCTATGCTGAAAAAGGAAATATCCTCAGATGAAATCTGGAAAGAAGCTTTCTGAGAAACTGCTTAGTGTTCTGTTAATTCATCTCACAGAGTTACATCTGTATTTCGTGGATCTCTTTGCTAGCTTTATTTCTGTAGAATCTGAGAACAGATATTTCGGATCCCTTGGAAGATTATAGGGCCAAAGGAAATATCCTCCGATAACAAAGAGAAAGAAGCTTTCTGAGAAACTTCTTTGTGTTCTGTGAAATCATCTCACAGAGTTACAGCTTTCCCCTCAGAAAGCCTTTCGCTAAGACAGTTCTTGTGGAATTGGCAAGGTGATATTTGGAAGCCCATAGAGGGCTATGGTGAAAAAGGAAATATCCTCAGATGAAATCTGGAAAGAAGCTTTCTGAGAAACTGCTTAGTGTTCTGTTAATTCATCTCACAGAGGTACATCTGTATTTCGTGGATCTCTTTGCTAGCCTTATTTCTGTGGAATCTGAGAACAGATATGTAGGATCCCTTTGAAAACTATAAGCCAAAGGAAATATCCTCTGATAACAAAGAGAAAGAAGCTTTCTGAGAAACTCCTTTGTGTTCTTTGAAATCATCTCACAGAGTTACAGCTTTCCAATCAGGAAGCCTTTCGCTAAGACAGTTCTTCTGGAATTGGCAAAGTGATATTTGGAAGCCCATAGAGGGCTATGGTGAAAAAGGAAATATCCTCAGATGAAATCTGGAAAGAAGCTTTCTGAGAAACTGCTTAGTGTTCTGTTAATTCATCTCACAGAGTTACATCTGTATTTCGTGGATCTCTTTGCTAGCCTTATTTCTGTGGAATCTGAGAACAGATATTTCGGATCCCTTGGAAGACTATAGGGCCAAAGGAAATATCCTCCGATAACAAAGAGAAAGAAGCTTTCTGAGAAACTGCTTAGTGTTCTCTTAATTCATCTCACAGAGTTACATCTGTATTTCGTCGATCTCTTTGCTAGCCTTATTTCTGTGGAATCTGAGAACAGATATTTCGGATCCCTTGGAAGACTATAGGGCCAAAGGAAATATCCTCCGATAACAAAGAGAAAGAAGCTTTCTGAGAAACTTCTTTGTGTTCTGTGAAATCATCTCACAGAGTTACAGCTTTCCCCTCAAGACGCCTTTCGCTAAGACAGTTCTTCTGGAATTGGCAAAGTGATATTTGGATGCCCGTAGAGGTCTACGGTTAAAAAGGAAATATCCTCAGATGAAATCTGGAAAGAAGCTTTCTGAGAAACTGCTTAGTGTTCTGTTAATTCCTCTCACGGAGTTACATCTGTATTTCGTGGATCTCTTTGCTAGCCTTATTTCTGTGCAATCTGAGAACAGATATGTAGGATCCCTTTGAAAACTATAGGGCCAAAGGAAATATCCTGCGATAACAAAGAGAAAGAAGCTTTCTGAGAAACTTCTTTGTGTTCTGTGAAATCATCTCACAGAGTTACAGCTTTCCAATCAGGAAGCCTTTCGCTAAGACAGTTCTTCTGGAATTGGCAAAGTGATATTTGGAAGCCCATAGAGGGCTATGGTGAAAATGGAAATATCCTCAGATGAAATCTGGAAAGAAGCTTTCTGAGAAATTGCTTAGTGTTCTGTTAATTCATGTCACAGAGTTACATCTGTATCTCGTGGATCTCTTTGCCAGCCTTATTTCTGTGGAATCTGAGAACAGATATTTCAGATCCATTTGAAGACTATAGGGCCAAAGGAAATATCCTCCGACAACAAAGAGAAAGAAGCTTTCTGAGAAACTTCTTTGTGTTCCGTGAAATCATCTCACAGAGTTACAGCTTTCGCCTCAAAAAGACTTTCGCTAAGACAGTTCTTGTGGAATTGGCAAAGTGATATTTGGAAGCCCATAGAGGGCTATGGTGAAAAAGGAAATACCCTAGATGAAATCTGGAAAGAAGCTTTCTGAGAAACTGCTTAGTGTTCTGTAAATTCATCTCACAGAGTTACATCTGTATTTCGTGGATCTCTTTGCTAGCCTTATTTCTGTGGTATCTGAGAACAGATATTTCGGATCCCTTTGAATACTATAGGGCCAAAGGAAATATCGTCCGATAACAAAGAGAAAGAAGCTTTCTGAGAAACTTCTTTCTGTTCTGTGAAATCATCTCACAGAGTTACAGCTTTCCACTCAAGAAGCCTTTCGCTAAGACAGTTCTTGTGGAATTGGCAAAGTGATATTTGGAAGTCCATAGAGGGCTATGGTGAAAAAGGAAATATCCTCAGATGAAATCTGGAAAGAAGCTTTCTGAGAAACTGCTTAGTGTTCTGTTAATTCATCTCACAGAGTTACAGCTGTATTTCGTGGATCTCTTTGCTAGCCTTATTTCTGTGGAATCTGAGAAGAGATATTTCGGATCCCTTGGAAGACTATAGGGCCAAAGGAAATATCCTCCGATAACAAAGAGAAAGAATCTTTCTGAGAAACTTCTTTGGTTTCTGTGAAATCATCTCACAGAGTTACAGCTTTCCCCTCAAGAAGGATTTCGCTAAGACAGTTCTTGTGGAATTGGCAAAGTGATATTTGGAAGCCCTTAGAGGGCTACGGTGAAAAAGGAAATATCCTCAGATGAAATCTGGAAAGAAGCTTTCTGAGAAACTTCTTAGTGTTCTGTTAATTCATCTCACAGAGGTACATCTGTATTTCGTTGATCTCTTTGCTAGTCTTATTTCTGTGGAATCTCAGAACAGATATTTCGGATCCCTTGGAAGACTATTGGGCCAAAGAAATATCCTCCGATAACAAAGAGAAAGAAGCTTTCTGAGAAACTTCTTTGTGTTCTGTGAAATCATCTCACAGAGTTACAACTTTCCCCTAAAGAAGCCTTTCACTAAGACAGTTCTTGTGGAATTGGCAAAGTGATATTTGGAAGCCCATAGAGGGCTATGGTGAAAATGGAAATATCCTCAGATGAAATCTGGAAAGAAGCTTTCTGAGAAACTGCTTAGTGTTCTGTTAATTCATCTCACAGTGTTACATCTGTATTTCGTGGATCTCTTTGCTAGCCTTCTTTCTGTGGAATCTAAGAACAGATATTTCGGTTCCCTTTGAAGACTATAGGGCCAAAGGAAATATCCTCCGATAACAAAGAGAAAGAAGCTTTCTGAGAAACTTCTTTGTGTTCTGTGAAATCATCTCACAGAGTTACAGCTTTCCTCTCAGGAAGACTTTCGCTAAGACAGTTCTTGTGGTATTGGCAAAGTGATATTTGGAAGCCCTTAGAGGGCTATGGTGAAAAAGGAATTATCCTCAGATGAAATCTGGAAAGAAGCTTTCTGAGAAACTGCTTAGTGTTCTGTTAATTCATCTCACAGAGTTACATCTGTATTTCGTGGATGTCTTTGCTAGCCTTATTCCTGTGGAATCTGAGAACAGATATTTCGCATTCCTTTGAAGACTATAGGGCAAAGGAAATATCCTCCGATAACAAGGAGAAAGAAGCTTTCTGAGAAACTTCTTTGTGTTCTGTGAAATCATCTCACCGAGATACAGCTTTCCCCTCAAGAAGCCTTTCGCTAAGACAGTTCTTGTGGAATTGGCAAAGTGATATTTGGAAGCCCATAGAGGGCTATGGTGACAAAGGAAATATCCTCAGAAGAAATCTGGAAAGAAGCTTTCTGAGAAACTGCTTAGTGTTCTGTTAATTCATCTCACAGAGTTACATCTGTATTTCGTGGATCTCTTTGCTAGCCTTATTTCTGTGGAATCTGAGAACAGATATTTCGGATACCTTGGAAGACTATAGGGCCAAAGAAATATCCTCCGATAACAAAGAGAAAGAAGCTTTCTGAGAAACTTCTTTGTGTTCTCTGAAATCATCTCACAGAGTTATAAGTTTAGCCTCAAGAAGCCTTTCGCTAAGACAGATCTTGAGGAATTGGCAATCTGATATTTGGAAGCCCATAGAGGTCTAGGGTGAAAATGGAAATATCCTCAGATGAAATCTGGAAAGAAGCTTTCTGAGAAACTGCTTAGTGTTCTGTTAATTCATTTCAAAGAGTTACATTTGTATTTCGTGGATCTCCTTGCTAGTCTTATTTCTGTGGAATGTGAGAACAGATATTTCGGATACCTTTGAAGACTACAGGGCTAAAGGATATATCCTCCGATAACAAAGAGAAACAAGCTTTCTGAAAATCTTCTTTGTGTTCTGTGAAATCATCTTACAGAGTTACAGCTTTCCCCTCAAAAAGCCTTTCGCTAAGACAGTTCTTGTGGAATTGGCAAAGTGGTATTTGGAAGCCCTTAGAGGGCTACGGTGAAAAAGGAAATATCCTCAGATGAAATCTGGAAAGAAGCTTTCTGAGAAACTGCTTAGTGTTCTGTTAATTCATCTCACAGAGGTACATCTGTATTTCGTGGATTTCTTTGCTAGCCTTATTACTGTGGAATCTGAGAACAGATATGTCGGATCCCTTTGAAAACTATAGGGCCAAAGGAAATATCCTCCGATTTCAAAGAGAAAGAAGCTTTCTGAAAAACTTCTTTGTGTTCTGTGAAATCATCTCACAGAGCTACAGCTTTCCAATCAAGAAGCCTTTCGCTAAGACAGTTCTTCTGGAATTGGCAAATTGATATTTGGAAGCCCTTAGAGGGCTATGGTGAAAAAGGAAATATCCTCAGATGAAATCTTGAAAGAAGCTTTCTGAGAAACTGCTTAGTGTTCTGTTAATTCATCTCACAGAGTTACATCTGTATTTCGTTGATCTCTTTGCTATCCTTATTTCTGTGGAATCTGAGAACAGATGTTTCGGATCTCTTTGAAGACTATAGGGGCAAAGGAAATATCCTCCGATAACAAAGAGAAAGAAGCTTTCTGAGAAACTTCTTTGTGTTCTGTGAAATCATCTCACAGAGTTACAGGTTTCGCCTCAAGAAGCCTTTCGCTAAGACAGTTCTTCTGGAATTGGCAAACTGATATTTGGCAGACCTTAGAGGGCTATGGTGAAAAAGGAAATATGCTCAGATGAAATCTGGAAAGAAGCTTTCTGAGAAACTGCTTAGTGTTCTGTTAATTCATGTCACAGAGTTACATCTGTATTTCGTGGATCTCTTTGCTAGCCTTATTTCTGTGGAATCTGAGAACAGATATTTATGATCCCTTTGAAGAATATAGGGCCAAAGGAAATATCCTCCGATAGCCAAGAGAAAGAAGCTTTCGGAGAAACTTCTTTGTGGTCTGTGAAATCATCTCACAGAGTTACAGGTTTCGCCTCAAGAAGCCTTTCGCTAATACAGTTCTTGTGGAATTGGCAAAGTGATATTTGGAAGCCCATAGATGGCTACGGTGAAAAACGAAATATCCTCATATGAAATCTGGAAAGAAGCCTTCTGAGAAACTGCTTAGTGTTCTGTTAATTCATCTCACAGAGGTACATCTGTATTTGGTGGATGTCTTTGCTAGCCTTATTTCTGTGGAATCTGAGAACAGATATTTCGGATCCCTTGGAAGACTATAGAGACAAAGGAAATATCCTCCGATAATAAAGAGAAAGAAGCTTTCTGAGAAACTTCTTTGTGTTCTGTGAAATCATCTCACAGAGTTACAGCTTTCCCCTCAGGAAGCCTTTCGCTAAGACAGTTCTTGTGGAATTGGCAAAGTGATATTTGGAAGCCCATAGAGGGCTATGGTGAAAAAGGAAATATCCTCAGATGAAATCTGGAAGGAAGCTTTCTGAGAAACTGCTTAGTGTTCTGTTAATTCATCTCACAGAGTTACATCTGTATTTCGTGGATCTCTTTGCTAGCCTTATTTCTGTGGAATCTGAGAACAGATATTTCGGATCCCTTGTAAGACTATAGGGCCAAAGAAATATCCTCCGATAACAAAGAGAAAGAAGCTTTCTGAGAAAGTTCTTTGTGTTCTGTGAAATCATCTCACAGAGTTACAGCTTTCCCCTGAAGAAGCCTTTCACTAAGACAGCTCTTGTGGAATTGGCAAAGTGATATTTGGAAGCCCATAGAGGGCTATGTTGAAAAAGGAAATATCATCAGATGAAATCTGGAAAGAAGCATTCTGAGAAACTGCTTAGTGTTCTGTTAATTCATGTCACAGAGTTACATCTGCATTTCATGGATCTCTTTGTTGCCTTATTTCTGTGGAATCTGAGAACAGATATTTCGGATCCCTTGGAAGACTATAGGGACAAAGGAAATATCCTCCGATAGCAAAGAGAAAGAAGCTTTCAGAGAAACTTCTTTGTGTTCTGTGAAATCATCTCACAGAGTTACAGGTTTCGTCTCAAGAAGCCTTTCGCTAATACAGTTCTTGTGGAATTGGCAAAGTGATATTTGGAAGCCCATAGATGGCTACGGTGAAAAACGAAATATCCTCATATGAAATCTGGAAAGAAGCCTTCTGAGAAACTGCTTAGTGTTCTGTTAATTCATCTCACAGAGGTACATCTGTATTTGGTGGATGTCTTTGCTAGCCTTATTTCTGTGGAATCTGAGAACAGATATTTCGGATCCCTTGGAAGACTATAGGGACAAAGGAAATATCCTCCGATAATAAAGAGAAAGAAGCTTTCTGAGAAACTCCTTTATGTTCTGTGAAATCATCTCAGAGAGTTACAGTTTTCCCCTCAAGAAGCCTTTCGCTAAGACAGTTCTTGTGGAATTGGCAAAGTGATATTTGGAAGCCCATAGAGGGCTATGGTGAAAAAGGAAATATCCACAGAAGAAATCTGGAAGGAAGCTTTCTGAGAAACTGGTTAGTGTTCTGTTAATTCATCTCACAGAGTTACATCTGTATTTCGTGGATCTCTTTGCTAGCCTTATTTCTGTGGAAACTGAGAACAGATATTTCGGATCCCTTGTAAGACTATAGGGCCAAAGGAAATATCCTCCCATAACAAAGAGAAAGAAGCTTTCTGAGAAACTTCTTTGTGTTCTGTGAAATCATCTCACAGAGTTACAGCTTTCCCCTCAGGAAGCCTTTCGCTAAGACAGTTGTTGTGGAATTGGCAAGGTGATATTTAGAAGCCCATAGAGGGCTATGGTGAAAAAGGAAATATCCTCAGATGAAATCTGGAAAGAAGCTTTCTGAGAAACTGCTTAGTGTTCTGTTAATTCATCTCACAGAGGTACATCTATATTTCGTGGATCTCTTTGCTAGCCTTATTTCTGTGGAATCTGAGAACAGATATTTCGGATCTCTTGGAAGACTATAGGGCCAAAGAAAATATCCTCCGATAACAAAGAGAAAGAAACTTTCTGAGAAACTTCTTTGTGTTCTTGAAATCATCTCACAGAGTTACAGCTTTCCCCTGAAGGAGCCTTTCGCTAAGACAGTTGTTGTGGAATTGGCAAAGTGATATTTGGAAGCCCATAGTGGGCTAGGGTGAAAAAGGAAATATCCTCAGATGAAATCTGGAAAGAAGCATTCTGAGACACTGCTTAGTGTTCTGTTAATTCATCTCACAGAGTTACATCTGTATTTCGTGGATCTCTTTGCTAGCCTTATTTCTGTGGAATCTGAGAACAGATATTTCGGATCCCTTTGAAGACTCTAGGGCCAAAGGAAATATCCTCCGATAACAAAGAGAAAGAAGCTTTCTGAGAAACTTCTTTGTGTTCTGTGAAATCATCTCCCGGAGTTACAGCTTTCCCCTCAAGAAGCATTTCGCTAAGACAGTTCTTGTGGAATTGGCAAAGTGATATTTGGAAGCCCATAGAGGGCTATGCTGAAAAAGGAAATATCCTCAGATGAAATCTGGAAAGAAGCTTTCTGAGAAACTGCTTAGTGTTCTGTTAATTCATCTCACAGGGTTACATCTGTATTTCGTGGATCTCTTTGCTAGCTTTATTTCTGTGGAATCTGAGAACAGATATTTCGGATCCCTTGGAAGACTACAGGGCCAAAGGAAATATCCTCCGATAACAAAGAGAAAGAAGCTTTCTGAGAAACTTCTTTGTGTTCTGTGAAATCATCTCACAGAGTTACAGCTTTCCCCTCAAGAAGCCTTTCGCTAAGACAGTTCTTGTGGAATTGGCAAAGTGATATTTGGAAGCCCATAGAGGGCTATGGTGAAAAAGGAAATATCCTCAGATGAAATCCGGAAAGAAGCTTCTGAGAAACTGCTTAGTGTTCTGCTAATTCATCTCACAGCGTTACATCTGTATTTCGTGGATCTCTTTGCTAGCCTTATTTCTGTGAAATCTGAGAACAGATATTTCGGATCCCTTGGAAGACTGTAGGGCCAAAGGAAATATCCTCCGATAACAAAGAGAAAGAAGCTTTCTGAGAAACTTCTTTGTGTTCTGTGAAATCATCTCACAGAGTTACAGCTTTCCCCTCAAGAAGCCTTTCGCTAAGACAGTACTTCTGGAATTTGCAAAGTGATAATTGGAAGCCCATAGTGGGCTATGGTGAAAATGGAAATATCCTCAGATGAAATCTGGAAAGAAGCTTTCTGAGAAACTGCTTAGTGTCCTGTTAATTCATCTCACAGAGTTACAACTGTATTTCGTGGATCTCTTTGCTAGCCTTATTTCTGTGGAATCTGAGAACAGATATTTCGGATCCCTTGGAAGACT
The DNA here is from genome assembly GCF_049350105.2 of Macaca mulatta. Lineage (NCBI taxonomy): Eukaryota > Metazoa > Chordata > Mammalia > Primates > Cercopithecidae > Macaca > Macaca mulatta. The sequence goes on from NC_133418.1 coordinate 34,071,348, forward strand.
ATAGGGCCAAAGGGAATATCCTCCGATAACAAAGAGAAAGAAGCTTTCTGAGAAACTTCTTTGTGTTCTGTGAAATCATCTCACAGAGTTACAGCTTTCCCTTCAAGAAGCCTTTCGCTAAGACAGTTCTTCTGGAATTGGCAAAGTGATATTTGGAAACCCATAGAGGGCTATGGTGAAAAAGGAAATATCCTCAGATGAAATCTGGAAAGAAGCTTTCTGAGAAACTGCTTAGTGTTCTTTTAATACATCTCACAGAGTTACATCTGTATTTCGTGGATTTCTTTGCTAGCCTTATTTCTGTGGAATCTGAGAACAGATATTTCGGATCCCTTGGAAGACTATAGGGCCAAAGGAAATATCCTCCGATAACAAAGAGAAAGAAGCTTTCTGAGAAACTTCTTTGTGTTCTGTGAAATCATCTCACAGAGTTACAGCTTTCCCCTCAAGAAGTCTTTCGCTAAGACAGTTCTTGTGGAATTGGCAAAGTGATATTTGAGAGCCCAGAGAGGGCTATGGTGAAAAAGGAAATATCCTAAGATGAAATCTGGAAAGAAGCTTTCTGAGAAACTGCTTAGTGTTCTGTTAATTCATCTCACAGAGTTACATCTGTATTTCGTGGATCTCTTTGCTAGCCTTATTTCTGTGGAAACTGGGAACAGATATTTCGGATCCCTTTGAAGACTATAGGGCCAAAGGAAATATCCTCCGATAACAAAGAGAAAGAAGCTTTCTGAGAAACTTCTTTGTGTTCTGTGAAATCATCTTACAGAGTTACAGCTTTCCCCTCAAGAAGCCTTTCGCTAAGACAGTTCTTGTGGAATTGGCAAAGTGATATTTGGAAGCCCATAGAGGGCTATGGTGAAAATGGAAATATCCTCAGATGAAATCTGGAAAGAAGCTTTCTGAGAAACTGCTTAGTGTTCTGTTAATTCATCTCACAGAGTTACAACTGTATTTCGTGGATCTCTTTGCTAGCCTTATTTCTGTGGAATCTGAGAACAGATATTTCGGGTCCCTTTGAAAACATAGGGCCAAAGGAAATATCCTCCGATAAAAAAGAGAAAGAAGCTTTCTGAGAAACTTCTTTGTGTTCTGTGAAATCATCTCACAGAGTTACAGGTTTCGCCTCAAGAAGCCTTTCGCTAAGACAGTTCTTGTGGAATTGGCAAAGTGATATTTGGAAGCACATAGAGGGCTATGGTGAAAAAGGAATTACCCTCAGATGAAATCTGGAACGCAGCTTTCTGAGAAACTGCTTAGTGTTCTGTTAATTCATCTCACAGAGTTACATCTGTATTTCGTGGATCTCTTTGCTAGCCTTATTTCTGTGGAATCTGAGAACATATATTTCGGATCCCTTGGAAGACTATAGGGCCAAAGGAAATATCCTCCGATAACAAAGCGAAAGAAGTTTTCTGAGAAACTTCTTTGTGTTCTGTGAAATCATCTCACAGAGTTACAGCTTTCCCCTCAAGGAGCCTTTCGCTAAGACAGTTCTTGTGGAATTGGCAAAGTGATATTTGGAAGCCCATAGAGGGCTATGGTGAAAAGGAAATATCCTCAGATGAAATCTGGAAAGAAGCTTTCTGAGAAACTGCTTAGTGTTCTGTTAATTCATCTCATAGAGGAACATCTGTATTTCGGGGATCTCTTTGCTAGTCTTATTTCTGTGGAATCTGAGAACAGATATTTCGGATCCCTTGGAAGACTATAGGGCCTAAGGAAATATCCTCCGATAACAAAGAGAAAGAAGCTTTCTGAGAAACCTCTTTGTGTTCTGTGAAATCATCTCACAGAGTTAAAGGTTTCGCCTCAAGAAGCCTTTCACTCAGACAGTTCTTGTGGAATTGGCAAAGTGATATTTCGAAGCCCATAGAGGGCTATGGTGAAAAAGGAAATATCCTCAGATGAAATCTGGAAAGAAGCTTTCTGAGAAACTGCTTAGTGTTCTGTTAATTCATCTCACAAAAGATTTACATCTGTATTTCGTGTATCTCTTTGCTTGCCTTATTTCTGTGGAATCTGAGAACAGATATTTCGGATCCCTTGGAAGACTATAGGGCCAAAGGAAATATCCTCCGATAACAAAGAGAAGGAAGCTTTCTGAGAAACTTCTTTGTGTTCTGTGAAATAATCTCACAGAGTTACAGGATTCGCCTCAAGAACCCTTTCGCTCAGACAGTTCTTGTGGAATTGGCAAAGTGATATTTGGAAGCCCATAGAGGGCTATGGTGAAAAAGGAAATATCCTAAGATGAAATCTGGAAAGAAGCTTTCTGAGAAACTGCTTAGTGTTCTGTTAATTAATCTCACAGAGTTACATCTGTATTTCGTGGATCTCTTTGCTAGCCTTATTTCTGTGGAATCTGAGAACTGATATTTCGGATCCCTTGGAAGACTATAGGGCCAAAGGAAATATCCTCCGATAACAAAGAGAAAGAAGTTTTCTGAGAAACTTCTTTGTGTTCTCTGAAGTCATCTCACAGAGGTACAGCTTTCCCTTCAAGAAGCCTTTCCATGAGACAGTTCTTGTGGAATTGGCAAAGTGATATTTGGAAGCCAATGGAGGGCTATGGTGAAAATGGAAATATCCTCAGATGAAATCTGGAAAGAAGCTTTCTGAGAAACTGCTTAGTGTTCTGTTAATTTATCTCACAGAGTTACATCTGTATTTCGTGGATCTCTTTGCTAGCCTTATTTCTGTGGAATCTGAGAACAGATATTTCGGATCCCTTGGAAGACTATAGGGCCAAAAGAAATATCCTCCGATAACAAAGAGAAAGAAGCTTTCTGAGAAACTACTTTGTGTTCTCTGAAATCATCTCACAGATTTACAGCTTACCCCTCAAGAAGCCTTTCGCTAAAATAGTTCTTGTGGAATTGGCAAAGTGATATTTGGAAGCCCATAGAGGGCTATGGTGAAAAAGGAAATATCCTCAGAAGAAATCTGGAAAGAAGCTTTCTGAGAAACTGCTTAGTGTTCTGTTAATTCATGTCACAGAGTTACATCTGTATTTCGTGGATCTCTTTGCTAGCCTTATTTCTGTGGAATCTGAGAACAGATATTACGGATCCCTTGGAAGACTATAGGGCCAAAGGAAATATCCTCCGATAACAAAGAGAAAGAAGCTTTCTGAGAAACTGCTTAGTGTTCTGTTAATTCATCTCACAGAGTTACATCTGCATTTCGTGGATTTCTTTCCTCGCCTTATCTCTGTGGAATCTGAGAACAGATATTTCGGATCGCTTTGAAGACTATAGGGCGAAAGGAAATATCCTCCGATAACAAAGAGAAAGAAGCTTTCTGAGAAACTTCTTTGTGTTCTGTGAAATCATCTCACAGAGTTACAGCTTTCCCCTCAAGAAGCCTTTCGCTAAGACAGTTCTTCTGGAACTGGCAAAGTGATATTTGGAAGCCCATAGAGGGCTATGGTGAAAATGGAAATATCCTCAGATGAAATCTGGAAAGAAGCTTTCTGAGAAACTGCTTAGTGTTCTGTTAATTCATCTCACAGAGTTACAACTGTATTTCGTGGATCTCTTTGCTAGCCTTATTTCTGTGGAATCTGAGAACAGATATTTCGGATCCCTTGGAAGACTGTAGGGCCAAAGGAAATATCCTCCGATATCAAATAGAAAGAATCTTTGTGAGAAACTTCTTTGTGTTCTGTGAAATCATCTCACAGAGTTACAGCTTTCCCCTCAGGAAGCCTTTCGATAAGACAGTTCTTGTGGAATTGGCAAAGTGATATTTGGAAGCCCATAGAGGGCTATGTTGAAAAAGGAAATATCCTCAGATGAAATCTGGAAAGAAGCTTTCTGAGAAACTGGTTAGTGTTCTGTTAATTCATCTCACAGAGTTACATCTGTATTTCGGGGATCTCTTTGCTAGCCTTATTTCTGTGGAATCTGAGAACAGATATTTCGGATCCCTTGGAAGACTATAGGGCCAAAGGTAATATCCTCCGATAACAAAGAGAAAGAAGCTTTCTGAGAAACTTCTTTGTGTTCTGTGAAATCATCTCACAGAGTTACAGGTTTCGCCTCAAGAAGCCTTTCGCTAAGACAGTTCTTGTGGAATTGGCAAAGTGATATTTGGAAGACCTTAGAGGTCTATGGTGAAAAAGGAAATATCCTCAGATGAAATCTGGAAAGAAGCTTTCTGAGAAACTGCTTAGTGTTTGTTAATTCATCTCACAGAGTTACATATGTATTTCATGGATCTCTTTGCTAGCCTTATTTCTGTGGAATCTGAAAACAGATATTTCGGATCCCTTGGAAGACTACAGGGCCAAAGGAAATATCCTTCGATAACAAAGAGAAAGAAGCTTTCTGAGAAACTTCTTTGTGTTCTGTGAAATCATCTCACAGAGTTACATCTTTCCCCTCAAGGAGCCTTTCGCTAAGACAGTTCTTGTGGAATTGGCAAAGTGATATTTGGAAGCCCATAGGGGGCTATTGTGAAAAGGACATATCCTGAGATGAAATCTGGAAAGAAGCTTTCTGAGAAACTGCTTAGTGTTCTGTTAATTCATCTCACAGACTTACATCTGGATTTCGTGGATCTCTTTGCTAGTCTTATTTCTGTGGAATCTGAGAACAGATATTTCGGATCCCTTGGAAGAATATAGGGCCAAAGGAAATATCCTCCAATAACAAAGAGAAAGAACCTTTCTGAGAAACTTCTTTGTGTTCTGTGAAATCATCTCACAGAGTTACAGGTTTCGCCTCAAGAAGCCTTTCACTCAGACAGTTCTTGTGGAATTGGCAAAGTGATATTTGGAAGCCCATAGAGGGCTATGGTGAAAAAGGAAATATCCTCAGATGAAATGTGGAAAGAAGCTTTCTGAGAAACTGCTTAGTGTGCTGTTAATTCATCTCACAGGTTTACATCTGTATTTCGTGTTTCTCTTTGCTTGCCTTATTTCTGTGGAATCTGAGAACAGATATTTCGGATCCCTTGGAAGACTATAGGGCCAAAGGAAATATCCTCCGATAACAAAGAGAAAGAAGCTTTCTGAGAAATTTCTCTGTGTTCTGTGAAATCATCTCACAGAGTTACACCTTTCCCCTCAAGAAGCCTTTCGCTGAGACAGTTCTTGTGGAATTTGCAAAGTGATATTTGGAAGCCCATAGAGGGCAATGGTGAAAAAGGAAATATCCTCAGATGAAATCTGGAAAGAAGCTTTCTGAGAAACTGCTTAGTGTTCTGTTAATTCATCTCAAAGAGTTACATCTCTGTTTCGTGGATCTCTTTGCTAGCCTTATTTCTGTGGAATCTGAGAACAGATATTTCGGATCCCTTTGAAGACTATAGGGCCAAAGGAAATATCCTCCGATAACAAAGAGAAAGAAGCTTTCTGAGAAACTTCTTTGTGTTCTGTGAAGTCATCTCACAGAGGTACAGCTTTCCCTTCAAGAAGCCTTTCCATGAGACAGTTCTTGTGGAATTGGCAAAGTGATATTTTGAAGCCCATGGAGGGCTATGGTGAAAATGGAAATATCCTCAGATGAAATCTGGAAAGAAGCTCTCTGAGAAACTGCTTAGTGTTCTGTTAATTCATCTCACAGAGTTACATCTGTATTTCGTGGATCTCTTTGCTAGCCTTATTTCTGTGGAATCTGAGAACAGATATTTCGGATCCCTTGGAAGACTATAGGGCCAAAGGAAATATCCTCCGATAACAAAGAGAAAGAAGCTTTCTGAGAAACTACTTTGTGTTCTCTGAAATCATCTCACAGATTTACAGCTTTCCCCTCAAGAAGCCTTTCGCTAAGATAGTTCTTGTGGAATTGGCAAAGTGATATTTGGAAGCCCATAGAGGGCTATGGTGAAAAGGAAATATCCTCAGATGAAATCTGGAAAGAAGCTTATGAGAAACTGCTTAGTGTTCTGTTAATTCATCTCACAGTGTTACATCTGTATTTCGTGGATCTCTTTGCTAGCCTTATTTCTGTGGAATCTGAGAACAGATATTTCGGATCCCTTGGAAGACTATAGGGCCAAAGGAAATATCCTCCGATAACAAAGAGAAAGAAGCTTTCTGAGAAACTTCTTTGTGTTCTGTGAAATCATCTCACACAGTTACAGCTTTCCCCTCAAGAAGCCTTTCGCTAAGACAGTTCTTCTGGAATTTGCAAAGTGATAATTGGAAGCCCATAGTGGGCTATGGTGAAAATGGAAATATCCTCAGATGAAATCTGGAAAGAAGCTTTCTGAGAAACTGCTTAGTGTTCTGTTAATTCATCTCACAGAGTTACATCTGTATTTCGTGGATCTCTTTGCTAGCCTTATTTCTGTGGAATCTGAGAACAGATATTTCGGATCCCTTGGAAGACTATAGGGCCAAAGGAAATATCCTCCGATAACAAAGAGAAAGAAGCTTTCTGAGAAACTACTTTGTGTTCTGTGAAATCATCTCACAGAGTTACAGCTTTCCCCTCAAGGAGCCTTTCGCTAAGACAGTTCTTGTGGAATTGGCAAAGTGATATTTGGAAGCCCGTAGAGGGCTATGGTGAAAAGGAAATATCCTCAGATGAAATCTGGAAAGAAGCTTTCTGAGAAACTGCTTAGTGTTCTGTAAATTCATCTCACAGACTTACATCTGGATTTGGTGGATCTCTTTGCTAGCCTTATTTCTGTGGAATCTGAGAAGAGATATTTCGGATCCCTTGGAAGACTATAGGGCCAAAGGAAATATCCTCCGATAACAAAGAGAAAGAAGCTTTCTGAGAAACTTCTTTGTGTTCTGTGAAATAATCTCACAGAGTTACAGGATTCGCCTCAAGAACCCTTTCGCTCAGACAGTTCTTGTGGAATTGGCAAAGTGATATTTGGAAGCCCATAGAGGGCTATGGTGAAAAAGGAAATATCCTAAGATGAAATCTGGAAAGAAGCTTTCTGAGAAACTGCTTAGTGTTCTGTTAATTAATCTCACAGAGTTACATTTGTATTTCGTGGATCTCTTTGCTAGCCTTATTTCTGTGGAATCTGAGAACTGATATTTCGGATCCCTTTGAAGACTACAGGGCCAAAGGAAATATGCTCCGATAACAAAGAGAAAGAAGCTTTCTGAGAAACTTCTTTGTGTTCTGTGAAATCATCTCACAGAGTTACAGCTTTCCCCTCAAGAAGTCATTCGCTAAGACAGTTCTTGTGGAATTGCCAAAGTGATATTTGGAAGCCCATAGTGGGCTATGGTGAAAATGGAAATATCCTCAGATGAAAACTGGAAAGAAGCTTTCTAAGAAACTGCTTAGTGTTCTGTTAATTCATCTCACAGAGGAACATCTGTATTTCGGGGATCTCTTTGCTAGTCTTATTTCTGTGGAATCTGAGAACAGATATTTCGGATCCCTTGGAAGACTATAGGGCCAAAGGAAATATCCTCCGATAACAAAGAGAAAGAAGCTTTCTGAGAAACTTCTTTGTGTTCTGTGAAATCATCTCACAGAGTTACATGTTTCGCCTCAAGAAGCCTTTCACTCAGACAGTTCTTGTGGAATTGGCAAAGTGATATTTGGAAGCCCATAGAGGGCTATGGTGAAAAAGGAAATATCCTCAGATGAAATGTGGAAAGAAGCTTTCTGAGAAACTGCTTAGTGTTCTGTTAATTCATCTCACAGATTTACATCTGTATTTCGTGTATCTCTTTGCTTGCCTTATTTCTGTGGAATTTAAGAACAGATATTTCGGATCCCTTGGAAGACTATAGGGCCAAAGGAAATATCCTCCGATAACAAAGAGAAAGAAGCTTTCTGAGAAATTTCTTTGTGTTCTGTGAAATCATCTCACAGAGTTACACCTTTCCCCTCAAGAAGCCTTTCGCTGAGACAGTTCTTGTGGAATTTGCAAAGTGATATTTGGAAGCCCATAGAGGGCAATGGTGAAAAAGGAAATATCCTCAGATGAAATCTGGAAAGAAGCTTTCTGAGAAACTGCTTAGTGTTCTGTTAATTCATCTCAAAGAGTTACATCTCTGTTTCGTGGATCTCTTTGCTAGCCTTATTTCTGTGGAATCTGAGAACAGATATTTCGGATCCCTTTGAAGACTATAGGGCCAAAGGAAATATCCTCCGATAACAAAGAGAACGAAGCTTTCTGAGAAACTTCTTTGTGTTCTGTGAAGTCATCTCACAGAGGTACAGCTTTCCCTTCAAGAAGCCTTTCCATGAGACAGTACTTGTGGAATTGGCAAAGTGATATTTGGAAGCCCATGGAGGGCTATGGTGAAAATGGAAATATCCACAGATGAAATCTGGAAAGAAGCTTTCTGAGAAACTGCTTAGTGTTCTGTTAATTCATCTTACAGAGTTACATCTGTATTTCGTTGATCTCTTTGCTAGCCTTTTTTCTGTGGAATCTGAGAACAGATATTTCGGATCCCTTGGAAGACTATAGGGCCAAAGGAAATATCCTCCGATAACAAAGAGAAAGAAGCTTTCTGAGAAACTACTTTGTGTTCTCTGAAATCATCTCACAGATTTACAGCTTTCCCCTCAAGAAGCCGTTCGCTAAGATAGTTCTTGTGGAATTGGCAAAGTGATATTTGGAAGCCCATAGAGGGCTATGGTGAAAAGGAAATATCCTCAGATGAAATCTGGAAAGAAGCTTATGAGAAACTGCTTAGTGTTCTGTTAATTCATCTCACAGAGTTACATCTGTATTTCGTGGATCTCTTTGCTAGCCTTATTTCTGTGGAATCTGAGAACAAATATTTCGGATCCCTTGGAAGACTATAGGGCCAAAGGAAATATCCTCCGATAACAAAGAGAAAGAAGCTTTCTGAGAAACTTCTTTGTGTTCTGTGAAATCATCTCACACAGTTACAGCTTTCCCCTCAAGAAGCCTTTCGCTAAGACAGTTCTTCTGGAATTTGCGAAGTGATAATTGGAAGCCCATAGTGGGCTATGGTGAAAATGGAAATATCCTCAGATGAAATCTGGAAAGAAGCTTTCTGAGAAACTGCTTAGTGTACTGTTAATTCATCTCACAGAGTTACATCTGTATTTCGTGGATCTCTTTGCTAGCCTTATTTCTGTGGAATCTGAGAACAGATATTTCGGATCACTTGGAAGACTATAGGGCCAAAGTAAATATCCTCCGATAACAAAGAGAAAGAAGCTTTCTGAGAAACTACTTTGTGTTCTGTGAAATCATCTCACAGAGTTACAGCTTTCCCTTCAAGAAGCCTTTCGCTAAGACAGTTCTTCTGGAATTGGCAAAGTGATATTTGGAAGCCCTTACAGGGCTATGGTGAAAAAGGAAATATCCTCAGAAGAAATCTGGAAAGAAGCTTTCTGAGAAACTGCTTAGTGTTCTGTTAATTCATGTCACAGAGTTACATCTGTATTTCGTGGATCTCTTTGCTAGCCTTATTTCTGTGTTATCTGAGAACAGATATTACGGATCCCTTGGAAGACTATAGGGCCAAAGGAAATATCCTCCGATAACAAAGAGAAAGAAGCTTTCTGAGAAACTGCTTAGTGTTCTGTGAAATCATCTCACAGAGTTACATCTGTATTTCGTGCATCTCTTTGCTAGCCTTATTTCTGTGGAATCTGAGAACAGATATTTCGGATCCCTTGGAAGACTATAGGGCCAAAGGAAATATCCTCCGATAACAAAGAGAAAGAAGCTTTCTGAGAAACTTCTTTGTGTTCTGTGAAATCATCTCACAGAGTTACAGCATTCCCCTGAAGAAGCCTTTGGCTAAGACAGTTCTTCTGGAAATGGCAAAGTGATATTTGGAAGCCCATAGAGGGCTACGGTTAAAAAGGAAATATCCTCAGATGAAATCTGGAAAGAAGCTTTCTGAGAAACTGCTTAGTATTCTGTTAATTCATCTCACGGAGTTACATCTGTATTTCGTGGATCTCTTTGCTAGCCTTATTTCTGTGGAATCTGAGAACAGATATTTCGGATCCCTTGGAAGACTATAGGGCCAAAGGAAATATCCTCCGATAACAAAGAGAAAGAAGCTTTCTGAGAAACTGCTTAGTGTTCTGTTAATTCATCTCACAGGGTTACATCTGTATTTCGTGGATCTCTTTGCTAGCCTTATTTCTGTGGAATCTGAGAACAGATATTTCGGATCCCTTGGAAGACTACAGGGCAAAAGGAAATATCCTCCGATAACAAAGAGAAAGAAGCTTTCTGAGAAACTTCTTTGTGTTCTGTGAAATCATCTCAGAGAGTTACATCTTTCCCCTCAAGAAACCTTTCGCTAAGACAGTTCTTTTGGAATTGGCAAAGTGATATTTGGAAGCCCATAGAGGGCTATGGTGAAAAAGGAAATATCCTCAGATGAAATATGGAAAGAAGCTTTCTGAGAAACTGCTTAGTGTTCTGTTAATTCATTTCACAGAGTTACATCTGTATTTCGGGGATCTCTTTGCTAGCCTTATTTCTGTGGAATCTGAGAACAGATATTTCGGATCCCTTGGAAGACTACAGGGCCAAAGGAAATATCCTCCGATAAGAAAGAGAAAGAAGCTTTCTGAGAAACTTCTTTGTGTTCTATGAAATCATCTCACAGAGTTACATCTTTCCCCTCAAGAAACCTTTCGCTAAGATAGTTCTTGTGCAATTGGCAAAGTGATATTTGGAAGCCCTTAGAGGGCTACGGTGAAAAAAGAAATATCCTCAGATGAAATCTGGAAAGAAGCTTTCTGAGAAACTGCTTAGTATTCTGTTAATTCATCTCACAGAGTTACGTCTGTATTTCGTGGATCTCTTTGCTAGCCTTATTTCTGTGGAATCTGAGAACAGATATTTCGGATCCCTTGGAAGACTATAGGGCCTAAGGAAATATCCTCCGGTAACAAAGAGAAAGAAACTTTGTGAGAAACTTCTTTGTGTTTTGTGAAATCATCTCACAGAGTTACAGCTTTCCCCTCAAGAAGCCATTCGCTAAGACAGTTCTTGTGGAATTGGCAAAGTGATATTTGGAAGCCCTTAGAGGGCTATGGTGAAAATGGAAATATCCTCAGATGAAATCTGGAAAGAAGCTTTCTGAGAAACTGCTTAGTGTTCTGTTAATTCATCTCACAGAGTTACATCTGTATTTCGTGGATCTCTTTGCTAGCCTTATTTCTGTGGAATCTGAGAACAGATATTTCGGATCCCTTGGACGACTATAGGGCCAAAGGAAATATCCTCCGATAACAAAGAGAAAGAAGATTTCTGAGAAACTTCTTTGTGTTCTGTGAAATCATCTCACAGAGTTACAGCTTTCCCCTCAAGAAGCCTTTCGCTAAGACAGTTCTTGTGGAATTGGCAAAGTGATATTTGAGAGCCCAGAGAGGGCTATGGTGAAAAAGGAAATATCCTAAGATGAAATCTGGAAAGAAGCTTTCTGAGAAACTGCTTAGTGTTCTGTTAATTCACCTCACAGAGTTACATCTGTATTTCGTGGATCTCTTTGCTAGCCTTATTTCTGTGGAATCTGGGAACAGATATTTCGGATCCCTTTGAAGACTATAGGGCCAAAGGAAATATCCTCCGATAACAAAGAGAAAGAAGCTTTCTGAGAAACTTCTTTGTGTTCTGTGAAATCATCTCACAGAGTTACATCTTTCCCCTCAAGAAACCTTTCGCTAAGACCGTTCTTGTGGAATTGGCAAAGTGATATTTGGAAGCTCTTAGAGGGCTACGGTGAAAAAGGAAATATCCTCAGATGAAATCTGCAAAGAAGCTTTCTGAGAAACTCCTTAGTGTTCTGTTAATTCATCTCACAGAGTTATATCTGTATTTCGTGGATCTCTTTGCTGGCCTTATTTCTGTGGAATATGAGAACAGATATTTCGGATCCCTTGGAACACTATAGGGTCTAAGGAAACATCCTCCGGTAACAAAGAGAAGGAAACTGTCTGAGAAACTTCTTTGTGTTCTGTGAAATCATCTCACAGAGTTAGAGCTTTCCCCTCAAGAAGCCATTCGCTAAGACAGTTCTTGTGGAATTGGCAAAGTGATATTTGGAAGCCCATAGAGGGCTATGGTGAAAATGGAAATATCCTCAGACGAAATCTGGAAAGAATCTTTCTGAGAAACTGCTCAATGTTCTCTTAATTCATCTCACAGAGTTACATCTGTATTTCGTGGATCTCTTTGCTAGCCTTATTTCTGTGGAATCTGAGAACAGATATTTCGGATCCCTTTGAAAATATAGGGCCAAAGGAAATATCCTCCGATAAAAAAGAGAAACAAGCTTTCTGAGAAACTTCTTTGTGTTCTGTGAAATCATCTCACAGAGTTACAGGTTTCGCCTCAAGAAGCCTTTCGCTAAGACAGTTCTTGTGGAATTGGCAAAGTGATATTTGGAAGCACATAGAGGGCTATGGTGAAAAAGGAAATACCCTCAGATGAAATCTGGAACGCAGCTTTCTGAGAAACTGCTTAGTGTTCTGTTAATTCATCTCACAGAGTTACATCTGTATTTCGTGGATATCTTTGCTAGCCTTATTTCTGTGGAATCTGAGAACAGATATTTCGGATCCCTTGGAAGATTATAGGGCCAAAGGAAATATCCTCCGATAACAAAGCGAAGGAAGTTTTCTGAGAAACTTCTTTGTGTTCTGTGAAATCATCTCACAGAGTTACAGCTTTCCCCTCAAGGAGCCTTTCGCTAAGACAGTTCTTGTGGAATTGGCAAAGTGATATTTGGAAGCCCATAGAGGGCTATGGTGAAAAGGAAATATCCTCAGATGAAATCTGGAAAGAAGCTTTCTGAGAAACTGCTTAGTGTTCAGTTAATTCATCTCACAGACTTACATCTGGATTTCGTGGATCTCTTTGCTAGCCTTATTTCTGTGGAATCTGAGAAGAGATATTTCGGATCCCTTGGAAGACTATAGGGCCAAAGGAAATATCCTCCGATAACAAAGAGAAAGAAGCTTTCTGAGAAACTTCTTTGTGTTCTGTGAAATAATCTCACAGAGTTACAGGATTCGCCTCAAGAACCCTTTCGCTCAGACAGTTCTTGTGGAATTGGCAAAGTGATATTTGGAAGCCCATAGAGGGCTATGGTGAAAAAGGAAATATCCTAAGATGAAATCTGGAAAGAAGCTTTCTGAGAAACTGCTTAGTGTTCTGTAAATTAACCTCACAGAGTTACATCTGTATTTCGTGGATCTCTTTGCTAGCCCTATTTCTGTGGAATCTGAGAACTGATATTTCGGATCCCTTTGAAGACTATAGGGCCAAAGGAAATATGCTCCGATAACAAAGAGAAAGAAGCTTTCTGAGAAACTTCTTTGTGTTCTGTGAAATCATCTCACAGAGTTACAGCTTTCCCCTCAAGAAGTCATTCGCTAAGACAGTTTTTGTGGAATTGCCAAAGTGATATTTGGAAGCCCATAGTGGGCTATGGTGAAAAAGGAAATATCCTCAGATGAAATGTGGAAAGAAGCTTTCTGAGAAACTGCTTAGTGTTCTGTTAATTCATCTCACAGATTTACATCTGTATTTCGTGTATCTCTTTGCTTGCCTTATTTCTGTGGAATCTGAGAACAGATATTTCGGATCCCTTAGAAGACTATAGGGCCAAAGGAAATATCCTCCGATAACAAAGAGAAAGAAGCTTTCTGAGAAATTTCTTTGTGTTCTGTGAAATCATCTCACAGAGTTAAACCTTTCCCCTCAAGAAGCCTTTCGCTGAGACAGTTCTTGTGGAATTTGCAAAGTGATATTTGGAAGTCCCTAGAGGGCTATGGTGAAAAAGGAAATATCCTCAGATGAAATCTGGAAAGAAGCTTTCTGAGAAACTGCTTAGTGTTCTGTTAATTCATCTCACAGAGTTACATCTGTATTTCGGGGATCTCTTTGCTAGCCTTATTTCTGTGGAATCTGAGAACAGATATTTCGGATCCCTTTGAAGACTCTAGGGCCAAAGGAAATATCCTCCGATAATAAAGAGAAAGAAGCTTTCTGAGAAACTTCTTTGTGTTCTGTGAAGTCATCTCACAGAGGTACAGCTTTCCCTTCAAGAAGCCTTTCCATGAGACAGTTCTTGTGGAATTGGCAAAGTGATATTTGGAAGCCCATGGAGGGCTATGGTGAAAATGGAAATATCCTCAGATGAAATCTGGAAAGAAGCTTTCTGAGAAACTGCTTAGGGTTCTGTTAATTCATCTCACAGAGTTACATCTGTATTTCGTGGATCTCTTTGCTAGCCTTATTTCTGTGGAATCTGAGAACAGATATTTCGGATCCCTTTGAAAATATAGGGCCAAAGGAAATATCCTCCGATAAAAAAGAGAAACAAGCTTTCTGAGAAACTTCTTTGTGTTCTGTGAAATCATCTCACAGAGTTACAGGTTTCGCCTCAAGAAGCCTTTCGCTAAGACAGTTCTTGTGGAATTGGCAAAGTGATATTTGGAAGCACATAGAGGTCTATGGTGAAAAAGGAAATACCCTCAGATGAAATCTGGAACGCAGCTTTCTGAGAAACTGCTTAGTGTTCTGTTAATTCATCTCACAGAGTTACATCTGTATTTCGTGGATCTCTTTGCTAGCCTTATTTCTGTGGAATCTGAGAACAGATATTTCGGATCCCTTGGAAGACTATAGGGCCAAAGGAAATATCCTCCGATAACAAATCGAAGGAAGTTTTCTGAGAAACTACTTTGTGTTCTGTGAAATCATCTCACAGAGTTACAGCTTTCCCCTCAAGGAGCCTTTCGCTAAGACAGTTCTTGTGGAATTGGCAAAGTGATATTTGGAAGCCCATAGAGGGCTATGGTGAAAAGGAAATATCCTCAGATGAAATCTGGAAAGAAGCTTTCTGAGAAACTGCTTAGTGTTCTGTTAATTCATCTCACAGACTTACATCTGTATTTCGTGGATCTCTTTGCTAGCCTTATTTCTGTGGAATCTGAGAAGAGATATTTCGGATCCCTTGGAAGACTATAGGGCCAAAGGAAATATCCTCCGATAACAAAGAGAAAGAAGCTTTCTGAGAAACTTCTTTGTGTTCTGTGAAATAATCTCACAGAGTTACAGGATTCGCCTCAAGAACCCTTTCGCTCAGACAGTTCTTGTGGAATTGGCAAAGTGATATTTGGAAGCCCATAGAGGGCTATGGTGAAAAAGGAAATATCCTAAGATGAAATCTGGAAAGAAGCTTTCTGAGAAACTGCTTAGTGTTCTGTTAATTAATCTCACAGAGTTACATCTGTATTTCGTGGATCTCTTTGCTAGCCTTATTTCTGTGGAATCTGAGAACTGATATTTCGGATCCCTTTGAAGACTATAGGGCCAAAGGAAATATGCTCCGATAACAAAGAGAAAGAAGCTTTCTGAGAAACTTCTTTGTGTTCTGTGAAATCATCTCACAGAGTTACAGCTTCCCCCTCAAGAAGTCATTCGCTAAGACAGTTCTTGTGGAATTGCCAAAGTGATATTTGGAAGCCCATAGTGGGCTATGGTGAAAAAGGAAATATCCTCAGATGAAATGTGGAAAGAAGCTTTCTGAGAAACTGCTTAGTGTTCTGTTAATTCATCTCACAGATTTACATCTGTATTTCGTGTATCTCTTTGCTTGCCTTATTTCTGTGGAATCTGAGAACAGATATTTCGGATCCCTTAGAAGACTATAGGGCCAAAGGAAATATCCTCCGATAACAAAGAGAAAGAAGCTTTCTGAGAAATTTCTTTGTGTTCTGTGAAATCATCTCACAGAGTTAAACCTTTCCCCTCAAGAAGCCTTTCGCTGAGACAGTTCTTGTGGAATTTGCAAAGTGATATTTGGAAGCCCCTAGAGGGCTATGGTGAAAAAGGAAATATCCTCAGATGAAATCTGGAAAGAAGCTTTCTGAGAAACTGCTTAGTGTTCTGTTAATTCATCTCACAGAGTTACATCTGTATTTCGTGGATCTCTTTGCTAGCCTTGTTTCTGTGGAATCTGAGAACAGATATTTCGGATCCCTTTGAAGACTATAGGGCCAAAGGAAATATCCTCCGATAATAAAGAGAAAGAAGCTTTCTGAGAAACTTCTTTGTGTTCTGTGAAGTCATCTCACAGAGGTACAGCTTTCCCTTCAAGAAGCCTTTCCATGAGACAGTTCTTGTGGAATTGGCAAAGTGATATTTGGAAGCCCATGGAGGGCTATGGTGAAAATGGAAATATCCTCAGATGAAATCTGGAAAGAAGCTTTCTGAGAAACTGCTTAGTGTTCTGTTAATTCATCTCACAGAGTTACATCTGTATTTCGTGGATCTCTTTGCTAGCCTTATTGCTGTGGAATCTGAGAACAGATATTTCGGATCCCTTGGAAGACTATAGGGCCAAAGGAAATATCCTCCGATAACAAAGAGAAAGAAGCTTTCTGAGAAACTACTTTGTGTTCTCTGAAATCATCTCACAGATTTACAGCTTTCCCCTCAAGAAGCCTTTCGCTAAGATAGTTCTTGTGGAATTGGCAAAGTGATATTTGGAAGCCCATAGAGGGCTATGGTGAAAAGGAATTATCCTCAGATGAAATCTGGAAAGAAGCTTATGAGAAACTGCTTAGTGTTCTGTTAATTCATCTCACAGAGTTACATCTGTATTTCGTGGATCTCTTTGCTAGCCTTATTTCTGTGGAATCTGAGAACAGATATTTCGGATCCCTTGGAAGAGTATAGGGCCAAAGGAAATATCCTCCGATAACAAAGAGAAAGATGCTTTCTGAGAAACTTCTTTGTGTTCTGTGAAATCATCTCAAAGAGTTACAGCATTCCCCTCAAGAAGCCTTTGGCTAAGAAAGTTCTTCTGGAATTGGCAAAGTGATATTTGGAAGCCCATAGAGGGCTACGGTTAAAAAGGAAGTATCCTCAGATGAAATCTGGAAAGAAGCTTTCTGAGAAACTGCTTAGTGTTCTGTTAATTCATCTATCGGAGTTACATCTGTATTTCGTGGATCTCTTTGCTAGCCTTATATCTGTGCAATCTGAGAATAGATATGTAGGATCCCTTTGAAAACTATAGGGCCAAATGAAATATCCTCTGATAACAAAGAGAAAGAAGCTTTCTGAGAAACTTCTTTGTGTTCTGTGAAATCATCTCACAGAGTTACAGCTTTCCAATCAGGAAGCCTTTCGCTGAGACAGTTCTTGTGGAATTGGCAAAGTGATATTTGGAAGCCCATAGAGGGCTATGGTGAAAATGGCAATATCCTCAGATGAAATCTGGAAAGAAGCTTTCTGAGAAACTGCTTAGTGTTCTGTTAATTCATCTCACAGAGTTACATCTGTATTTCGTGGATCTCTTTGCTAGCCTTATTTCTGTGGAATCTGAGAACAGATATTTCGGATCCCTTGGAAGAGTATAGGGCCAAAGGAAATATCCTCCGATAACAAAGAGAAAGATGCTTTCTGAGAAACTTCTTTGTGTTCTCTGAAATTATCTCACAGATTTACAGCTTTCCCCTCAAGAAGCCTTTCTCTAAGACAATTCTTGTGGAATTGGCAAAGTGATATTTGGAAACCCTTAGAGGGCTATGGTGAAAAAGGAAATATCCTCAGATGAAATCTGGAAAGAAGCTTTCTGAGAAACTGCTTAGTGTTCTGTTAATTCATCTCACAGAGTTACATCTGTATTTCGTGGATCTCTTTGCAAGCCTTATTTCTGTGGAATCTGAGAACAGATATTTCGGATCCCTTGGAAGACTATAGGGCCAAAGGAAATATCCTCCGATAACAAAGAGAAAGAAGCTTTCTGAGAAACTGCTTAGTGTTCTGTTAATTCATCTCACAGAGTTAAATCTGTATTTCGTGGATCTCTTTGCTGGCCTTATTTCTGTGGAATATGAGAACAGATATTTCGGATCCCTTGGAACACTATAGGGCCTAAGGAAACATCCTCCGGTAACAAAGAGAAGGAAACTGTGTGAGAAACTTCTTTGTGTTCTGTGAAATCATCTCACAGAGTTAGAGATTTCCCCTCAAGAAGCCATTCGCTAAGACAGTTCTTGTGGAATTGGCAAAGTGATATTTGGAAGCCCATAGAGGGCTATGGTGAAAATGGAAATATCCTCAGATGAAATCTGGAATGAAGCTTTCTGAGAAACTGCTTAGTGTTCTGTTAATTCATCTCACAGAGTTACATCTCTATTTCGTGGATCTCTTTGCTAGCCTTATTTCTGTGGAATCTGAGAACAGATATTTCGGATCCCTTGGAAGACTATATGGCCAAAGGCAATATCCACTGATAACAAAGAGAAAGAAGCTTTCTGAGAAACTTCTTTGTGTTCTGTGAAATCATCTCACAGAGTTACAGCTTTCCCCTCAAGAAGCCTTTCGCTAAGACAGTTCTTGTGGAATTGGCAAAGTGATATTTGAGAGCCCATAGGGGGCTATGGTGAAAAAGGAAATATCCTCAGATGAAATCTGGAAAGAAGCTTTCTGAGAAACTGCTTAGTGTTCTGTTAATTCATCTCACAGAGTTACATCTGCTTTTCGTGCATCTCTTTGCTAGCCTTATTTCTGTGGAATCTGAGAACATATATTTCGGATCCCTTTGAAGATTATAGGGCCAAAGGAAATATCCTCCTATAACAATGAGAAAGAAGCTTTCTGAGAAACTTCTTTGTGTTCTGTGAAATCATCTCACAGAGTTACAGCTTTCCCCTCAAGAAGCCTTTCGCTAAGACAGTTCTTGTGGAATTGGCAAAGTGATATTTGGAAGCCCATAGAGGGCTATGGGGAAAAAGGAAATATCCTCAGATGAAATCTAGAAAGAAGCTTTCTGAGAAACTGCTTAATGTTCTCTTAATTCATCTCACAGAGTTACATCTGTATTTCGTGGATCTCTTTGCTAGCCTTATTTCTGTGGAATCTGAGAACAGATATTTCGGATCCCTTTGAAAATATAGGGCCAAAGGAAATATCCTCCGATAAAAAAGAGAAAGAAGCTTTCTGAGAAACTCTTCGTGTTCTGTGAAATCATCTCACAGAGTTACAGGTTTAGCCTCAAGGAGCCTTTCGCTAAGACAGTTCTTGTGGAATTGGCAAAGTGATATTTGGAAGCACATAGAGGGCTATGGTGAAAAAGGAAATACCCTCAGATGAAATCTGGAAAGCAGCTTTCTGAGAAACTGCTTAGTGTTCTGTTAATTCATCTCACAGAGTTACATCTCTATTTCGTGGATCTCTTTGCTAGCCTTATTTCTGTGGAATCTGAGAACAGATATGTCGGATCCCTTTGAAAACTATAGGGCCAAAGGAAATATCCTCCGATAACAAAGAGAAAGAATCTTTCTGAGAAACTTCTTTGTGTTCTGTGAAATCATCTCACAGAGTTACAGCTTTCCAATCAAGAAGCCTTTCGCTAAGACAGTTCCTCTGGAATTGGCAAAGTGATATTTGGAAGCCCATAGAGGGCTATGGTGAAAAAGGAAATATCCTCAGATGAAATCTGGAAAGAAGCTTTCTGAGAAACTGCTTAGTGTTCTGTTAATTCATCTGACAGAGTTACATCTGTATTTCGTGGATCTCTTTGCTAGCCTTATTTCTGTGGAATCTGAGAACAGATGTTTCGGATCCCTTGGAAGACTATAGGGCCAAAGGAAATATCCTCCGATAACAAAGAGAAAGAAGCTTTCTGAGAAACTTCTTTGTGTTCTTTGAAATCATCTCACAGAGTTACAGTTTTCCCCTCAAGAAGCCTTTCACTAAGACAGTTCTTGTGGAATTGGCAAAGTGATATTTGGAAGCCCATAGAGGTCTATGGTGAAAAAGGAAATATCCTCAGATGAAATCTGGAAAGAAGCTTTCTGAGAAACTGCTTAGTGTTCTGTTAATTCATCTCACAGAGTTACATCTGTATTTCGTGGATCTCTTTGCTAGCCTTATTTCTGTGGAATCTGAGAACAGATATTTCGGATCCCTTGGAAGACTATAGGGCCAAAGGAAACATCCTCCGATAACAAAGAGAAAGAAGCTTTCTGAGAAACTTCTTTGTGTTCTTTGAAATCATCTCACAGAGTTACAGCTTTCCCCTCAAGGAGCCTTTCACTAAGACAGTTCTTGTGGAATTGGCAAAGTGATATTTGGAAGCCCATAGAGGTCTATGGTGAAAAAGGAAATATCCTCAGATGAAATCTGGAAAGAAGCTTTCTGAGAAACTGCTAAGTGTTCTGTTAATTCATCTCACAGAGTTACATCTGTATTTCGTGGATCTCTTTGCTAGCCTTATTTCTGTGGAATCTGAGACCAGATATTTCGGATCCCTTTTAAGACTATAGGGCCAAAGGAAATATCCTCCGATAACAAAGAGAAAGAAGCTTTCTGAGAAACTTCTTTGTGTTCTGTGAAATCATCTCACGGCGTTACAGCTTTCCCCTCAAGAAGCCTTTCGCTAAGACAGTTGTTGTGGAATTGGCAAAGTCATATTTGGAAGCCCATAGTGGGCTAGGGTGGAAAAGGAAATATCCTCAGATGAAATCTGGAAAGAAGCATTCTGAGACACTGCTTAGTGTTCTGTTAATTCATCTCACC
Source organism: Macaca mulatta (assembly GCF_049350105.2). NCBI lineage: Eukaryota > Metazoa > Chordata > Mammalia > Primates > Cercopithecidae > Macaca > Macaca mulatta. The sequence goes on from NC_133418.1 coordinate 34,091,826, forward strand.
GAGTTACATCTGTATTTCGTGGATCTCTTTGCTAGCCTTATTTCTGTGGAATCTGAGAACAGATATTTCGGATCCCTTTGAAGACTCTAGGGCCAAAGGAAATATCCTCCGATAACAAAGAGAAAGAAGCTTTCTGAGAAACTTCTTTGTGTTCTGTGAAATCATCTCCCGGAGTTACAGCTTTCCCCTCAAGAAGCATTTCGCTAAGACAGTTCTTGTGGAATTGGCAAAGTGATATTTGGAAGCCCATAGAGGGCTATGCTGAAAAAGGAAATATCCTCAGATGAAATCTGGAAAGAAGCTTTCTGAGAAAGTGCTTAGTGTTCTGTTAATTCATCTCACAGAGTTACATCTGTATTTCGTGGATCTCTTTGCTAGCTTTATTTCTGTGGAATCTGAGAACAGATATTTCGGATCCCTTGGAAGACTATAGGGCCAAAGGAAATATCCTCCGATAACAAAGAGAAAGAAGCTTACTGAGAAACTTCTTTCTGTTCTGTGAAATCATCTCACAGAGTTACAGCTTTCCCCTCAAGGAGCCTTTCGCTAAGACAGTTCTTGTGGAATTGGCAAAGTGATATTTGGAAGCCCTTAGAGGGCTATGGTGAAAAAGGAAATATCCTCAGATGAAATCTGGAAAGAAGCTTTCTGAGAAACTGCTTAGTGTTCTGCTAATTCATCTCACAGAGTTACATCTGTATTTCGTGGATCTCTTTGCTAGCCTTCTTTCTGTGGAATCTGAGAACAGATATTTCGGATCCCTTGGAAGACTATAGGGCCAAAGGAAATATCCTCCGATAACAAAGAGAAAGAAGATTTCTGAGAAACTTCTTTGTGTTCTGTGAAATCACCTCACAGAGTTACAGCTTTCCCCTCAGGAAGCCTTTCGCTAAGACAGTTCTTGTGGAATTGGCAAGGTGATATTCGGAAGCCCATAGAGGGCTATGGTGAAAAAGGAAATATCCTCAGATGAAATCTGGAAAGAAGCTTTCTGAGAAACTGCTTAGTGTTCTGTTAATTCATCTCACAGAGGTACATCTGTATTTCGTGGATCTCTTTGCTAGCCTTATTTCTGTGGAATCTGAGAACAGATATTTCGGATCCCTTGGAAGACTATAGGGCCAAAGGAAATATCCTCCGATAACAAGGAGAAAGAACCTTTCTGAGAAACTTCTTTGTGTTCTGTGAAATCATCTCACAGAGTTACAGCTTTCCTCTCAGGAAGACTTTCGCTAAGACAGTTCTTGTGGTATTGGCAAAGTGATATTTGGAAGCCCTTAGAGGGCTATGCTGAAAAAGGAAATATCCTCAGATGAAATCTGGAAAGAAGCTTTCTGAGAAACTCCTTAGTGTTCTGTTAATTCATCTCACAGAGTTACATCTGTATTTCGTGGATCTCTTTGCTAGCCTTATTTCTGTGGAATCTGAGAACAGATATTTCAGATCCCTCGGAAGACTATAGGGCCAAAGGAAATATCCTCCGATAACAAAGAGAAAGAAGCTTTCTGAGAAACTTCTTTGTGTTCTGTGAAATCATCTCACAGATTTTCAGCTTTCCCCTCAAGAAGCCTTTCGCTAAGACAGTTCTTGTGGAATTGGCAAGGTTATATTTGGAAGCCCATAGAGGGCTATGGTGAAAAAGGAAATATCCTCAGATGAAATCTGGAAAGAAGCTTTCTGAGAAACTGCTTAGTGTTCTGTTAATTCATCTCACAGAGGTACATCTGTGTTTCGTGGATCTCTTTGCTAGCCTTATATCTGTGGAATCTGAGAACAGATATTTCGGATCCCTTGGAAGACTATAGGGCCAAAGGAAATATCCTCCGATAACAAAGAGAAAGAAGCTTTCTGAGAAACTTCTTTGTGGTCTGTGAAATCATATCACAGAGTTACAGGTTTCCTCTCAAGAAGCCTTTCGCTAATACAGTTCTTGTAGAATTGGCAAAGTGATATTTGGAAGCCCATAGATGGCTACGGTAAAAAACGAAATATCCTCATATGAAATCTGTAAAGAAGCCTTCTGAGAAACTGCTTAGTGTTCTGTTAATTCATCTCACAGAGGTACATCTGTATTTGGTGGATGTCTTTGCTAGCCTTATTTCTGTGGAATCTGAGAACAGATATTTCGGATCCCTTGGAAGACTATAGGGACAAAGGAAATATCCTCCGATAATAAAGAGAAAGAAGCTTTCTGAGAAACTTCTTTATGTTCTGTGAAATCATCTCACAGAGTTACAGCTTTCCCCTCAGGAAGCCTTTCGCTAAGACAGTTCTTGTGGAATTGGCAAAGTGATATTTGGAAGCCCATAGAGGGCTATGGTGAAAAAGGAAATATCCTCAGGTGAAATCTGGGAGGAAGCTTTCTGAGAAACTGGTTAGTGTTCTGTTAATTCATCTCACAGAGTTACATCTGTATTTCGTGGATCTCTTTGCTAGCCTTATTTCTGTGGAATCTGAGAACAGATATTTCGGATCCCTTGGAAGACTATAGGGCCAAAGTAAATATCCTCCCATAACAAAGAGAAAGAAGCTTTCTGAGAAACTTCTTTGTGTTCTGTGAAATCATCTCACAGAGTTACAGCTTTCCCCTCAGGAAGCCTTTCGCTAAGACAGTTCTTGTGGAATTGGCAAGGTGATATTTAGAAGCCCATAGAGGGCTATGGTGAAAAAGGAAATATCCTCAGATGAAATCTGGAAAGAAGCTTTCTGAGAAACTGCTTAGTGTTCTGTTAATTCATCTCACAGAGGTACATCTATATTTCGTGGATCTCTTTGCTAGCCTAATTTCTGTGGAATCTGAGAACAGATATTTCGGATCTCTTGGAAGACTATAGGGCCAAAGAAAATATCCTCCGATAAAAAAGAGAAAGAAGCTTTCTGAGAAACTTCTTTGTGTTCTTGAAATCATCTCACATAGTTACAGCTTTACCCTGAAGGAGCCTTTCGCTAAGACAGTTGTTGTGGAATTGGCAAAGTGATATTTGGAAGCCCATAGCGGGCTAGGGTGAAAAAGGAAATATCCTCAGATGAAATCTGGAAAGAAGCATTCTGACACACTGCTTAGTGTTCTGTTAATTCATCTCACAGAGTTACATCTGTATTTCGTGGATCTCTTTGCTAGCCTTATTTCTGTGGAATCTGAGAACAGATATTTCGGATCCCTTTGAAGACTCCAGGGCCAAAGGAAATATCCTCCGATAACAAAGAGAAAGAAGCTTTCTGAGAAACTTCTTTGTGTTCTGTGAAATCATCTCCCGGAGTTACAGCTTTCCCCTCAAGAAGCATTTCGCTAAGACAGTTCTTGTGGTATTGGCAAAGTGATATTTGGAAGCCCTTAGAGGGCTATGTTGAAAATGGAAATATCCTCAGATGAAATCTGGAAAGAAGCTTTCTAAGAAACTGCTTAGTGTTCTGTTAATTCATCTCACAGAGTTACATCTGCATTTCGTGGATCTCTTTGCTAGCCTTATTTCTGTGGAATCTGAGAACAGATATTTCAGATCCCTCGGATGACTATAGGGCCAAAGGAAATATCCTCCGATAACAAAGAGAAAGAAGCTTTCTGAGAAACTTCTTTGTGTTCTGTGAAATCATGTCACAGATTTTCAGCTTTCCCCTCAAGAAGCCTTTCGCTAAGACAGTTCTTGTGGAATTGGCAAGGTGATATTTGGAAGCCCATAGAGGGCTATGGTGAAAAAGGAAATATCCTCAGATGAAATCTGGAAAGAAGCTTTCTGAGAAACTGCTTAGTGTTCTGTTAATTCATCTCACAGAGGTACATCTGTGTTTCGTGGATCTCTTTGCTAGCCTTATATCTGTGGAATCTGAGAACAGATATTTCGGATCCCTTGGAAGACTATAGGGCCAAAGGAAATATCCTCCGATAACAAAGAGAAAGAAGCTTTCTGAGAAACTTCTTTGTGGTCTGTGAAATCATCTCACAGAGTTACAGGTTTCGTCTCAAGAAGCCTTTCGCTAATACCGTTCTTGTGGAATTGGCAAAGTGATATTTGGAAGCCCATAGATGGCTACGGTAAAAAACGAAATATCCTCATATGAAATCTGTAAAGAAGCCTTCTGAGAAACTGCTTAGTGTTCTGTTAATTCATCTCACAGAGGTACATCTGTATTTGGTGGATGTCTTTGCTAGCCTTATTTCTGTGGAATCTGAGAACAGATATTTCGGATCCCTTGGAAGACTATAGGGACAAAGGAAATATCCTCCGATAATAAAGAGAAAGAAGCTTTCTGAGAAACTTCTTTATGTTCTGTGAAATCATCTCACAGAGTTACAGCTTTCCCCTCAGGAAGCCTTTCACTTAGACAGTTCTTGTGGAATTGGCAAAGTGATATTTGGAAGCCCATAGAGGGCTATGGTGAAAAAGGAAATATCCTCAGATGAAATCTGGAAAGAAGCTTTCTGAGAAACTGGTTAGTGTTCTGTTAATTCATCTCACAGAGTTACATCTGTATTTCGTGGATCTCTTTGCTAGCCTTATTTCTGTGGAATCTGAGAACAGATATTTCGGATCCCTTGTAAGACTATAGGGCCAAAGGAAATATCCTCCGATAACAAAGAGAAAGAAGCTTTCTGAGAAAGTTCTTTGTGTTCTGTGAAATCATCTCACAGAGTAACAGCTTTCCCCTCAGGAAGCCTTTCGCTAAGACAGTTCTTGTGGAATTGGCAAGGTGATATTTAGAAGCCCATAGAGGGCTATGGTGAAAAAGGAAATATCCTCAGATGAAATCTGGAAAGAAGCTTTCTGAGAAACTGCTTAGTGTTCTGTTAATTCATCTCACAGAGGTACATCTATATTTCGTGGATCTCTTTGCTAGCCTTATTTCTGTGGAATCTGAGAACAGATATTTCGGATCTCTTGGAAGACTATAGGGCCAAAGAAAATATCCTCCGATAACAAAGAGAAAGAAGCTTTCTGAGAAACTTCTTTGTGTTCTTGAAATCATCTCACAGAGTTACAGCTTTCCCCTGAGGTAGTCTTTCGCTAAGACAGTTGTTGTGGAATTGGCAAAGTGATATTTGGAAGCCCATAGTGGGCTAGGGTGAAAAAGGAAATATCCTCAGATGAAATCTGGAAAGAAGCATTCTGAGACACTGCTTAGTGTTCTGTTAATTCATCTCACAGAGTTACATCTGTATTTCGTGGATCTCTTTGCTAGCCTTATTTCTGTGGAATCTGAGAACAGATTTTTCGGATCCCTTTGAAGACTCCAGGGCCAAAGGAAATATCCTCCGATAACAAAGAGAAAGAAGCTTTCTGAGAAACTTCTTTGTGTTCTGTGAAATCATCTCCCAGAGATACAGCTTTCCCCTCAAGAAGCATTTCGCTAAGACAGTTCTTGTGGAATTGGCAAAGTGATATTTGGAAGCCCATAGAGGGCTATGCTGAAAAAGGAAATATCCTCAGATGAAATCTGGAAAGAAGCTTTCTGAGAAACTGCTTAGTGTTCTGTTAATTCATCTCACAGAGTTACATCTGTATTTCGTGGATCTCTTTGCTAGCTTTATTTCTGTAGAATCTGAGAACAGATATTTCGGATCCCTTGGAAGATTATAGGGCCAAAGGAAATATCCTCCGATAACAAAGAGAAAGAAGCTTTCTGAGAAACTTCTTTGTGTTCTGTGAAATCATCTCACAGAGTTACAGCTTTCCCCTCAGAAAGCCTTTCGCTAAGACAGTTCTTGTGGAATTGGCAAGGTGATATTTGGAAGCCCATAGAGGGCTATGGTGAAAAAGGAAATATCCTCAGATGAAATCTGGAAAGAAGCTTTCTGAGAAACTGCTTAGTGTTCTGTTAATTCATCTCACAGAGGTACATCTGTATTTCGTGGATCTCTTTGCTAGCCTTATTTCTGTGGAATCTGAGAACAGATATGTAGGATCCCTTTGAAAACTATAAGCCAAAGGAAATATCCTCTGATAACAAAGAGAAAGAAGCTTTCTGAGAAACTCCTTTGTGTTCTTTGAAATCATCTCACAGAGTTACAGCTTTCCAATCAGGAAGCCTTTCGCTAAGACAGTTCTTCTGGAATTGGCAAAGTGATATTTGGAAGCCCATAGAGGGCTATGGTGAAAAAGGAAATATCCTCAGATGAAATCTGGAAAGAAGCTTTCTGAGAAACTGCTTAGTGTTCTGTTAATTCATCTCACAGAGTTACATCTGTATTTCGTGGATCTCTTTGCTAGCCTTATTTCTGTGGAATCTGAGAACAGATATTTCGGATCCCTTGGAAGACTATAGGGCCAAAGGAAATATCCTCCGATAACAAAGAGAAAGAAGCTTTCTGAGAAACTGCTTAGTGTTCTCTTAATTCATCTCACAGAGTTACATCTGTATTTCGTCGATCTCTTTGCTAGCCTTATTTCTGTGGAATCTGAGAACAGATATTTCGGATCCCTTGGAAGACTATAGGGCCAAAGGAAATATCCTCCGATAACAAAGAGAAAGAAGCTTTCTGAGAAACTTCTTTGTGTTCTGTGAAATCATCTCACAGAGTTACAGCTTTCCCCTCAAGACGCCTTTCGCTAAGACAGTTCTTCTGGAATTGGCAAAGTGATATTTGGATGCCCGTAGAGGTCTACGGTTAAAAAGGAAATATCCTCAGATGAAATCTGGAAAGAAGCTTTCTGAGAAACTGCTTAGTGTTCTGTTAATTCCTCTCACGGAGTTACATCTGTATTTCGTGGATCTCTTTGCTAGCCTTATTTCTGTGCAATCTGAGAACAGATATGTAGGATCCCTTTGAAAACTATAGGGCCAAAGGAAATATCCTGCGATAACAAAGAGAAAGAAGCTTTCTGAGAAACTTCTTTGTGTTCTGTGAAATCATCTCACAGAGTTACAGCTTTCCAATCAGGAAGCCTTTCGCTAAGACAGTTCTTCTGGAATTGGCAAAGTGATATTTGGAAGCCCATAGAGGGCTATGGTGAAAATGGAAATATCCTCAGATGAAATCTGGAAAGAAGCTTTCTGAGAAATTGCTTAGTGTTCTGTTAATTCATGTCACAGAGTTACATCTGTATCTCGTGGATCTCTTTGCCAGCCTTATTTCTGTGGAATCTGAGAACAGATATTTCAGATCCATTTGAAGACTATAGGGCCAAAGGAAATATCCTCCGACAACAAAGAGAAAGAAGCTTTCTGAGAAACTTCTTTGTGTTCCGTGAAATCATCTCACAGAGTTACAGCTTTCGCCTCAAAAAGACTTTCGCTAAGACAGTTCTTGTGGAATTGGCAAAGTGATATTTGGAAGCCCATAGAGGGCTATGGTGAAAAAGGAAATACCCTAGATGAAATCTGGAAAGAAGCTTTCTGAGAAACTGCTTAGTGTTCTGTAAATTCATCTCACAGAGTTACATCTGTATTTCGTGGATCTCTTTGCTAGCCTTATTTCTGTGGTATCTGAGAACAGATATTTCGGATCCCTTTGAATACTATAGGGCCAAAGGAAATATCGTCCGATAACAAAGAGAAAGAAGCTTTCTGAGAAACTTCTTTCTGTTCTGTGAAATCATCTCACAGAGTTACAGCTTTCCACTCAAGAAGCCTTTCGCTAAGACAGTTCTTGTGGAATTGGCAAAGTGATATTTGGAAGTCCATAGAGGGCTATGGTGAAAAAGGAAATATCCTCAGATGAAATCTGGAAAGAAGCTTTCTGAGAAACTGCTTAGTGTTCTGTTAATTCATCTCACAGAGTTACATCTGTATTTCGTGGATCTCTTTGCTAGCCTTATTTCTGTGGAATCTGAGAAGAGATATTTCGGATCCCTTGGAAGACTATAGGGCCAAAGGAAATATCCTCCGATAACAAAGAGAAAGAATCTTTCTGAGAAACTTCTTTGTGTTCTGTGAAATCATCTCACAGAGTTACAGCTTTCCCCTCAAGAAGGATTTCGCTAAGACAGTTCTTGTGGAATTGGCAAAGTGATATTTGGAAGCCCTTAGAGGGCTACGGTGAAAAAGGAAATATCCTCAGATGAAATCTGGAAAGAAGCTTTCTGAGAAACTTCTTAGTGTTCTGTTAATTCATCTCACAGAGGTACATCTGTATTTCGTTGATCTCTTTGCTAGTCTTATTTCTGTGGAATCTCAGAACAGATATTTCGGATCCCTTGGAAGACTATTGGGCCAAAGAAATATCCTCCGATAACAAAGAGAAAGAAGCTTTCTGAGAAACTTCTTTGTGTTCTGTGAAATCATCTCACAGAGTTACAACTTTCCCCTAAAGAAGCCTTTCACTAAGACAGTTCTTGTGGAATTGGCAAAGTGATATTTGGAAGCCCTTAGAGGGCTATGGTGAAAATGGAAATATCCTCAGATGAAATCTGGAAAGAAGCTTTCTGAGAAACTGCTTAGTGTTCTGTTAATTCATCTCACAGTGTTACATCTGTATTTCGTGGATCTCTTTGCTAGCCTTCTTTCTGTGGAATCTAAGAACAGATATTTCGGTTCCCTTTGAAGACTATAGGGCCAAAGGAAATATCCTCCGATAACAAAGAGAAAGAAGCTTTCTGAGAAACTTCTTTGTGTTCTGTGAAATCATCTCACAGAGTTACAGCTTTCCTCTCAGGAAGACTTTCGCTAAGACAGTTCTTGTGGTATTGGCAAAGTGATATTTGGAAGCCCTTAGAGGGCTATGGTGAAAAAGGAATTATCCTCAGATGAAATCTGGAAAGAAGCTTTCTGAGAAACTGCTTAGTGTTCTGTTAATTCATCTCACAGAGTTACATCTGTATTTCGTGGATGTCTTTGCTAGCCTTATTCCTGTGGAATCTGAGAACAGATATTTCGCATTAATTTGAAGACTATAGGGCAAAGGAAATATCCTCCGATAACAAGGAGAAAGAAGCTTTCTGAGAAACTTCTTTGTGTTCTGTGAAATCATCTCACCGAGATACAGCTTTCCCCTCAAGAAGCCTTTCGCTAAGACAGTTCTTGTGGAATTGGCAAAGTGATATTTGGAAGCCCATAGAGGGCTATGGTGACAAAGGAAATATCCTCAGAAGAAATCTGGAAAGAAGCTTTCTGAGAAACTGCTTAGTGTTCTGTTAATTCATCTCACAGAGTTACATCTGTATTTCGTGGATCTCTTTGCTAGCCTTATTTCTGTGGAATCTGAGAACAGATATTTCGGATACCTTGGAAGACTATAGGGCCAAAGAAATATCCTCCGATAACAAAGAGAAAGAAGCTTTCTGAGAAACTTCTTTGTGTTCTCTGAAATCATCTCACAGAGTTATAAGTTTAGCCTCAAGAAGCCTTTCGCTAAGACAGATCTTGAGGAATTGGCAATCTGATATTTGGAAGCCCATAGAGGTCTAGGGTGAAAATGGAAATATCCTCAGATGAAATCTGGAAAGAAGCTTTCTGAGAAACTGCTTAGTGTTCTGTTAATTCATTTCAAAGAGTTACATTTGTATTTCGTGGATCTCCTTGCTAGTCTTATTTCTGTGGAATGTGAGAACAGATATTTCGGATACCTTTGAAGACTACAGGGCTAAAGGATATATCCTCCGATAACAAAGAGAAACAAGCTTTCTGAAAATCTTCTTTGTGTTCTGTGAAATCATCTTACAGAGTTACAGCTTTCCCCTCAAAAAGCCTTTCGCTAAGACAGTTCTTGTGGAATTGGCAAAGTGGTATTTGGAAGCCCTTAGAGGGCTACGGTGAAAAAGGAAATATCCTCAGATGAAATCTGGAAAGAAGCTTTCTGAGAAACTGCTTAGTGTTCTGTTAATTCATCTCACAGAGGTACATCTGTATTTCGTGGATTTCTTTGCTAGCCTTATTACTGTGGAATCTGAGAACAGATATGTCGGATCCCTTTGAAAACTATAGGGCCAAAGGAAATATCCTCCGATTTCAAAGAGAAAGAAGCTTTCTGAAAAACTTCTTTGTGTTCTGTGAAATCATCTCACAGAGCTACAGCTTTCCAATCAAGAAGCCTTTCGCTAAGACAGTTCTTCTGGAATTGGCAAATTGATATTTGGAAGCCCTTAGAGGGCTATGGTGAAAAAGGAAATATCCTCAGATGAAATCTTGAAAGAAGTTTCTGAGAAACTGCTTAGTGTTCTGTTAATTCATCTCACAGAGTTACATCTGTATTTCGTTGATCTCTTTGCTATCCTTATTTCTGTGGAATCTGAGAACAGATGTTTCGGATCTCTTGGAAGACTATAGGGGCAAAGGAAATATCCTCCGATAACAAAGAGAAAGAAGCTTTCTGAGAAACTTCTTTGTGTTCTGTGAAATCATCTCACAGAGTTACAGGTTTCGCCTCAAGAAGCCTTTCGCTAAGACAGTTCTTCTGGAATTGGCAAACTGATATTTGGCAGACCTTAGAGGGCTATGGTGAAAAAGGAAATATGCTCAGATGAAATCTGGAAAGAAGCTTTCTGAGAAACTGCTTAGTGTTCTGTTAATTCATGTCACAGAGTTACATCTGTATTTCGTGGATCTCTTTGCTAGCCTTATTTCTGTGGAATCTGAGAACAGATATTTATGATCCCTTTGAAGAATATAGGGCCAAAGGAAATATCCTCCGATAGCCAAGAGAAAGAAGCTTTCGGAGAAACTTCTTTGTGGTCTGTGAAATCATCTCACAGAGTTACAGGTTTCGCCTCAAGAAGCCTTTCGCTAATACAGTTCTTGTGGAATTGGCAAAGTGATATTTGGAAGCCCATAGATGGCTACGGTGAAAAACGAAATATCCTCATATGAAATCTGGAAAGAAGCCTTCTGAGAAACTGCTTAGTGTTCTGTTAATTCATCTCACAGAGGTACATCTGTATTTGGTGGATGTCTTTGCTAGCCTTATTTCTGTGGAATCTGAGAACAGATATTTCGGATCCCTTGGAAGACTATAGAGACAAAGGAAATATCCTCCGATAATAAAGAGAAAGAAGCTTTCTGAGAAACTTCTTTGTGTTCTGTGAAATCATCTCACAGAGTTACAGCTTTCCCCTCAGGAAGCCTTTCGCTAAGACAGTTCTTGTGGAATTGGCAAAGTGATATTTGGAAGCCCATAGAGGGCTATGGTGAAAAAGGAAATATCCTCAGATGAAATCTGGAAGGAAGCTTTCTGAGAAACTGCTTAGTGTTCTGTTAATTCATCTCACAGAGTTACATCTGTATTTCGTGGATCTCTTTGCTAGCCTTCTTTCTGTGGAATCTGAGAACAGATATTTCGGATCCCTTGTAAGACTATAGGGCCAAAGAAATATCCTCCGATAACAAAGAGAAAGAAGCTTTCTGAGAAAGTTCTTTGTGTTCTGTGAAATCATCTCACAGAGTTACAGCTTTCCCCTGAAGAAGCCTTTCACTAAGACAGCTCTTGTGGAATTGGCAAAGTGATATTTGGAAGCCCATAGAGGGCTATGTTGAAAAAGGAAATATCATCAGATGAAATCTGGAAAGAAGCATTCTGAGAAACTGCTTAGTGTTCTGTTAATTCATGTCACAGAGTTACATCTGCATTTCATGGATCTCTTTGTTGCCTTATTTCTGTGGAATCTGAGAACAGATATTTCGGATCCCTTGGAAGACTATAGGGACAAAGGAAATATCCTCCGATAGCAAAGAGAAAGAAGCTTTCAGAGAAACTTCTTTGTGTTCTGTGAAATCATCTCACAGAGTTACAGGTTTCGTCTCAAGAAGCCTTTCGCTAATACAGTTCTTGTGGAATTGGCAAGGTGATATTTGGAAGCCCATAGAGGGCTATGGTGAAAAAGGAAATATCCTCAGATGAAATCTTGAAAGAAGCTTTCTGAGAAACTGCTTAGTGTTCTGCTAATTCATCTCCCAGAGTTACATCTGTATTTCGTGGATCTCTTTGCTAGCGTTCTTTCGTTGGAATCTAAGAACAGATATTTCGGATCCCTTTGAAGACTATAGGGCCAAAGGAAATATCCTCCGATAACAAAGAGAAAGAAGATTTCTGAGAAACTTCTTTGTGTTCTGTGAAATCACCTCACAGAGTTACAGCTTTCCCCTCAGAAAGCCTTTCGCTAAGACAGTTCTTGTGGAATTGGCAAGGTGATATTTGGAAGCCCATAGAGGGCTATGGTGAAAAAGGAAATATCCTCAAATGAAATCTGGAAAGAAGCTTTCTGAGAAACTGCTTAGTGTTCTGTTAATTCATCTCACAGAGGTACATCTGTATTTCGTGGATCTCTTTGCTAGCCTTATTTCTGTGGAATCTGAGAACAGATATTTCGCATCCCTTTGAAGACTTTAGGGCAAAGGAAATATCCTCCGATAACAAGGAGAAAGAAGCTTTCTGAGAAACTTCTTTGTGTTCTGTGAAATCATCTCACCGAGATACAGCTTTCCCCTCAAGAAGCCTTTCGCTAAGACAGTTCTTGTGGAATTGGCAAAGTGATATTTGGAAGCCCATAGAGGGCTATGGTGACAAAGGAAATATCCTCAGATGAAATCTGGAAAGAAGCTTTCTGAGAAACTGCTTAGTGTTCTGTTAATTCATCTCACAGAGTTACATCTGTATTTCGTGGATCTCTTTGCTAGCCTTATTTCTGTGGAATCTGAGAACAGATATTTCGGATACCTTGGAAGACTATAGGGCCAAAGAAATATCCTCCGATAACAAAGAGAAAGAAGCTTTCTGAGAAACTTCTTTGTGTTCTCTGAAATCATCTCACAGAGTTACAAGTTTCGCCTCAAGAAGCCTTTCGCTAAGACAGATCTTGAGGAATTGGCAATCTGATATTTGGAAACCCATAGAGGTCTAGGGTGAAAATGGAAATATCCTCAGATGAAATCTGGAAAGAAGCTTTCTGAGAAACTGCTTAGTGTTCTGTTAATTCATTTCAAAGAGTTACATTTGTATTTCGTGGATCTCCTTGCTAGTCTTATTTCTGTGGAATGTGAGAACAGATATTTCGGATACCTTTGAAGACTACAGTGCTAAAGGATATATCCTCCGATAACAAAGAGAAACAAGCTTTCTGAAAATCTTCTTTGTGTTCTGTGAAATCATCTCACAGAGTTACAGCTTTCCCCTCAAGAAGCCTTTCGCTAAGACAGTTCTTGTGGAATTGGCAAAGTCATATTTGGAAGCCCATAGAGGGCTATGGTGAAAAAGGAAATATCCTCAGATGAAATCTGGAAAGCTTTCTGAGAAACTGCTTAGTGTTCTGTTAATTTATCTCACAGAAATACATCTGTGTTTCGTGGATCTCTTTGCTAGCCTTATTTCTGTGGAATCTGAGAACAGATATTTCGGATCCCTTGGAAGACTATAGGGCCAAAGGAAATATCCTCCGATAACAAAGAGAAAGAAGCTTTCTGAGAAACTTCTTTGTGGTCTGTGAAATCATCTCACAGAGTTACAGGTTTCGCCTCAAGAAGCCTTTCGCTAATACAGTTCTTGTGGAATTGGCAAAGTGATATTTGGAAGCCCATAGATGGCTACGATGAAAAACGAAATATCCTCATATGAAATCTGGAAAGAAGCCTTCTGAGAAACTGCTTAGTGTTCTGTTAATTCATCTCACAGAGGTACATCTGTATTTGGTGGATGTCTTTGCTAGCCTTATTTCTGTGGAATCTGAGAACAGATATTTCGGATCCCTTGGAAGACTATAGGGACAAAGGAAATATCCTCCGATAATAAAGAGAAAGAAGCTTTCTGAGAAACTTCTTTGTGTTCTGTGAAATCATCTCACAGAGTTACAGCTTTCCCCACAGGAAGCCTTTCGCTAAGACAGTTCTTGTGGAATTGGCAAAGTGATATTTGGAAGCCCTTAGAGGGCTATGGTGAAAAAGGAAATATCCCCAGATGAAATCTGGAAGGAAGCTTTCTGAGAAACTGGTTAGTGTTCTGTTAATTCATCTCACAGAGTTACATCTGTATTTCGTGGATCTCTTTGCTAGCCATATTTCTGTGGAATCTGAGAACAGATATTTCGGATCCCTTGTAAGACTATAGGGCCAAAGGAAATATCCTCCCATAACAAAGAGAAAGAAGCTTTCTGAGAAACTTCTTTGTGTTCTGTGAAATCATCTCACAGAGTTACAGCTTTCCCCTCAGGAAGCCTTTCTCTAAGACAGTTCTTGTGGAATTGGCAAGGTGATATTTGGAAGCCCATATAGGGCTATGGTGAAAAAGGAAATATCCTCAGATGAAATCTGGAAAGAAGCTTTCTGAGAAACTGCTTAGTGTTCTGTTAATTCATCTCACAGAGGTACATCTATATTTCGTGGATCTCTTTGCTAGCCTTATTTCTGTGGAATCTGAGAACAGATATTTCCGATCTCTTGGAAGACTATAGGGCCAAAGGAAATATCCTCCGATAACAAAGAGAAAGAAGCTTTCTGAGAAACTTCTTTGTGTTCTTGAAATCATCTCACAGAGTTACAGCTTTCCCCTGAAGGAGCCTTTCGCTAAGAGAGTTGTTGTGGAATTGGCAAAGTGATATTTGGCAGCCCTTACAGGGCTATGGTGAAAAAGGAAATATGCTCAGATGCAATCTGGAAAGAAGCTTTCTGAGAAACTGCTTAAAGTTCTGTTAATTCATGTCACAGAGTTACATCTGTATTTCGTGGATCTCTTTGCTAGCCTTATTTCTGTGGAATCTGAGAACAGATATTTATGATCCCTTTGAAGAATATAGGGCCAAAGGAAATATCCTCCGATAGCCAAGAGAAAGAAGCTTTCTGAGAAACTTCTTTGTGGTCTGTGAAATCATCTCAGAGAGTTACAGGTTTCGCCTCAAGAAGCCTTTCGCTAATACAGTTCTTGTGGAATTGGCAAAGTGATATTTGGAAGCCCATAGATGGCTACGGTGAAAAACGAAATATCCTCATATGAAATCTGGAAAGAAGCCTTCTGAGAAACTGCCTAGTGTTCTGTTAATTCATCTCACAGAGGTACATCTGTATTTGGTGGATGTCTTTGCTAGCCTTATTTCTGTGGAATCTGAGAAGAGATATTTCGGATCCCTTGGAAGACTATAGGGACAAAGGAAATATCCTCCGATTACAAAGAGAAAGAAGCTTTCTGAGAAACTTCTTTGTGTTCTGTGAAATCATCTCACAGAGTTACAGCTTTCCCCTCAGGAAGCCATTCGCTAAGACAGTTCTTGTGGAATTGGCAAAGTGATATTTGGAAGCTCATAGAGGGCTATGGTGAAAAAGATAATATCCTCAGATGAAATCTGGAAGGAAGCTTTCTGAGAAACTGCTTAGTGTTCTGTTAATTCATCTCACAGAGTTACATCTGTATTTCGTGGATCTCTTTGCTAGCCTTATTTCTGTGGAATCTGAGAACAGATATTTCGGATCCCTTGTAAGACTATAGGGCCAAAGGAAATATCCTCCCATAACAAAGAGAAAGAAGCTTTCTGAGAAACTTCTTTGTGTTCTGTGAAATCATCTCACAGAGTTACAGCTTTCCCCTCAGGAAGCCTTTCGCTAAGGCAGTTCTTGTGGAATTGGCAAGGTGATATTTGGAAGCCCATAGAGGGCTATGGTGAAAAAGGAAATATCCTCAGATGAAATCTGGAAAGAAGCTTTCTGAGAAACTGCTTAGTGTTCTGTTAATTCATCTCACAGAGGTACATCTATATTTCGTGGATCTCTTTGCTAGCCTTATTTCTGTGGAATCTGAGAACAGATATTTCGGATCCCTTGGAAGACTATAGGGCCAAAGGAAATATACTCCGATAACAAAGAGAAAGAAGCTTTCTGAGAAACTTCTTTGTGTTCTGTGAAATCACCTCACAGAGTTACAGCTTTCCCCTCAGGAAGCCTTTCGCTAAGACAGTTCTTGTGGAATTGGCAAGGAGATATTTGGAAGCCCATAGAGGGCAATGGTGAAAAAGGAAATATCCTCAGATGAAATCTGGAAAGAAGCTTTCTGAGAAACTGCTTAGTGTTCTGTTAATTCATCTCACAGAGGTACATCTGTATTTCGTGGATCTCTTTGCTAGCCTTATTTCTGTGGAATCTGAGAACAGATATTTCGGATCCCTTGGAAGACTATAGGGCCAAAGGAAATATCCTCCGATAACAAAGAGAAAGAAGCTTTCTGACAAACTTCTTTGTGTTCTGTGAAATCATCTCACAGAGTTACAGCTTTCCTCTCAGGAAGACTTTCGCTAAGACAGTTCTTGTGGTGTTGGCAAAGTGATATTTGGAAGCCCTTAGAGGGCTATGGTGAAAAAGGAAATATCCTCAGATGAAATCTGGAAAGAAGCTTTCTGAGAAACTACTTAGTGTTCTGTTAATTCATCTCACGGAGTTACATCTGTATTTCGTGGATCTCTTTGCCAGCCTTATTACTGTGGAATCTGAGAACAGATATTTCGCATCCCTTTGAAGACTATAGGGCAAAAGGAAATATCCTCCGATAACAAGGAGAAACAAGCTTTCTGAGAAACTTCTTTGTGTTCTGTGAAATCATCTCACAGAGATACAGCTTTCCCCTCAAGAAGCCTTTCGCTAAGACAGTTCTTGTGGAATTGGCAAAGTGATATTTGGAAGCCCATAGAGGGCTATGGTGACAAAGGAAATATCCTCAGAAGAAATCTGGAAAGAAGCTTTCTGAGAAACTGCTTAGTGTTCTGTTAATTCATCTCACAGAGTTACATCTGTATTTCGTGGATCTCTTTGCTAGCCTTATTTCTGTGGAATCTGAGAACAGATATTTCGGATACCTTGGAAGACTATAGGGCCAAAGAAATATCCTCTGATAACAAAGAGAAAGAAGCTTTCTGAGAAAGTTCTCTGTGTTCTGTGAAATCATCTCACAGAGTTACAGCTTTCCGCTGAAGAAGGCTTTCACTAAGACAGTTCTTGTGGAATTGGCAAAGTGATATTTGGAAGCCCTTAGAGGGCTATGGTGAAAAAGGAAATATCCTCAGATGAAATCTTGAAAGAAGCTTTCTGAGAAACTGCTTAGTGTTCTGTTAATTCATCTCACAGAGTTACATATGTATTTCGTTGATCTCTTTGCTAGCCTTATTTCTGTGGAATCTGAGAACAGATGTTTCGGATCTCTTGGAAGACTATAGGGCCAAAGGAAATATCCTCCGATAACAAAGAGAAAGAAGCTTTCTGAGAAACTTCTTTGTGTTCTGTGAAATCATCTCACAGAGTTACAGGTTTCGCCTCAAGAAGCCTTTCGCTAAGACAGTTCTTCTGGAATTGGCAAACTGATATTTGGCAGCCCTTAGAGGGCTATGGTGAAAAAGGAAATATGCTCAGATGAAATCTGGAAAGAAGCTTTCTGAGAAACTGCTTAAAGTTCTGTTAATTCATGTCACAGAGTTACATCTGTATTTCGTGGATCTCTTTGCTAGCCTTATTTCTGTGGAATCTGAGAACAGATATTTCTGATCCCTTTGAAGAATATAGGGCCAAAGGAAATATCCTCCGATAGCAAAGAGAAAGAAGCTTTCTGAGAAACTTCTTTGTGGTCTGTGAAATCATCTCACAGAGTTACAGGTTTCGCCTCAAGAAGCCTTTCGCTAATACAGTTCTTGTGGAATTGGCAAAGTGATATTTGGAAGCCCATAGATGGCTACGGTGAAAAACGAAATATCCTCATATGAAATCTGGAAAGAAGCCTTCTGAGAAACTGCTTAGTGTTCTGTTAATTCATCTCACAGAGGTACATCTGTATTTGGTGGATGTCTTTGCTAGCCTTATTTCTGTGGAATCTGAGAACAGATATTTCGCATCCGTTTGAAGACTATAGGGCCAAAGGAAATATCCTCCGATAAGAAGGAGAAAGAAGCTTTCTGAGAAACTTCTTTGTGTTCTGTGAAATCATCTCACAGAGATACAGCTTTCCCCTCAAGAAGCGTTTCGCTAAGACAGTTCTTGTGGAATTGACAAAGTGATATTTGGAAGCCCATAGAGGGCTATGGTGACAAAGGAAATATCCTCAGAAGAAATCTGGAAAGAAGATTTCTGAGAAACTGCTTAGTGTTCTGTTAATTCATCTCACAGAGTTACATCTGTATTTCGTTGATCTCTTTGCTAGCCTTATTTCTGTGGAATCTGAGAACAGATATTTCGGATCCCTTGGAAGACTATAGGGCCAAAGAAATATCCTCCGATAACAAAGAGAACGAAGCTTTCTGAGAAAGTTCTTTGTGTTCTGTGAAATCATCTCACAGAGTTACAGCTTTCCCCTGAAGAAGCCTTTCACTAAGATAGTTCTTGTGGAATTGGCAAAGTGATATTTGGAAGTCCTTAGAGGGCTACGGTGAAAAAGGAAATATCCTCAGATGAAATCTGGAAAGAAGCTTTCTGAGAAACTGCTTAGTGTTCTGTTAATTCATCTCACAGAGGTACATCTGTATTTCGTGGATCTCTTTGCTAGCCATATTACTGTGGAATCTGAGAACAGATATGTCGGATCCCTTTGAAAACTATAGGGCCAAATTAAATATCCTCCGATAACAAAGAGAAAGAAGCTTTCTGAGAAACTTCTTTGTGTTCTGTGAAATTATCTCACAGAGCTACAGCTTTCCAATCAAGAAGCCTTTCGCTAAGACAGTTCTTCTGGAATTGGCAAATTGATATTTGGAAGCCCTTAGAGGGCTATGGTGAAAAAGGAAATATCCTCAGATGAAATCTTGAAAGAAGCTTTCTGAGAAACTGCTTAGTGTTCTGTTAATTCATCTCACAGAGTTACATCTGTATTTCGTTGATCTCTTTGCTAGCCTTATTTCTGTGGAATCTGAGAACAGATGTTTCGGATCCCTTCGAAGACTATAGGGCCAAAGGAAATATCCTCCGATAACAAAGAGAAAGAAGCTTTCTGAGAAACTACTTTGTGTTCTGTGAAATCATCTCACAGAGTTACAGCTTTCCCCTCAAGAAGCCTTTCGCTGAGACAGTTCTTATGGAATTGGCAAAGTGATATTTGGAAGTCCATAGAGGGCTACGGTGAAAATGAAAATATCCTCAGATGAAAACTGAAAAGAAGCTTTCTGAGAAACTGCTTAGTGTTCTGTTAATTCATGTCACAGAGTTACATCTGTATTTCGTGGATCTCTTTCCTAGCCTTATTTCTGTGGAATCTGAGAACAGATATTTCGGATCCCTTGGAAGACTATAGGGCCAAAGGAAATATCCTCCGGTAACAAAGAGAAAGAAGCTTTCTGAGAAACTTCTTTGTGTTCTTTGAAATCATCTCACAGAGTTACAGCTTTCCCCTCAAGACGCCTTTCGCTAAGACAGTTCTTGTGGAATTGGCAAGGTGATATTTGGAAGCCCATAAAGGGCTATGGTGAAAAAGGAAATATCCTCAGATGAAATCTGGAAAGAAGCTTTCTGAGAAACTGCTTAGTGTTCTGTTAATTCATCTCACAGAGGTACATCTGTATTTCGTGGATCTCTTTGCTAGCCTTATTTCTGTGGAATCTGAGAACAGATATTTCGGATCCCTTGGAAGACTATAGGGCCAAAGGAAATATCCTCCGATAACAAAGAGAAAGAAGCTTTCTGACAAACTTCTTTGTGTTCTGTGAAATCATCTCACAGAGTTACAGCTTTCCTCTCAGGAAGACTTTCGCTAAGACAGTTCTTGTGGTATTGGCAAAGTGATATTTGGAAGCCCTTAGAGGGCTATGGTGAAAAAGGAAATATCCTCAGATGAAATCTGGAAAGAAGCATTCTGAGAAACTCCTTAGTGTTCTGTTAATTCATCTCACGGAGTTACATCTGTATTTCGTGGATCTCTTTGCCAGCCTTATTACTGTGGAATCTGAGAACAGATATTTCGCATCCCTTTGAAGACTATAGGGCAAAAGGAAATATCCTCCGATAACAAGGAGAAACAAGCTTTCTGAGAAACTTCTTTGTGTTCTGTGAAATCATCTCACAGAGATACAGCTTTCCCTTCAAGAAGCCTTTCGCTAAGACAGTTCTTGTGGAATTGGCAAAGTGATATTTGGAAGCCCATAGAGGGCTATGGTGACAAAGGAAATATCCTCAGAAGAAATCTGGAAAGAAGCTTTCTGAGAAACTGCTTAGTGTTCTGTTAATTCATCTCACAGAGTTACATCTGGATTTCGTGGATCTCTTTGCTAGCCTTATTTCTGTGGAAAATGAGAACAGATATTTCGGATACCTTGGAAGACTATAGGGCCAAAGAAATATCCTCTGATAACAAAGAGAAAGAAGCTTTCTGAGAAAGTTCTCTGTGTTCTGTGAAATCATCTCACAGAGTTACAGCTTTCCGCTGAAGTAGGCTTTCACTAAGACAGTTCTTGTGGAATTGGCAAAGTGATATTTGGAAGCCCTTAGAGGGCTATGGTGAAAAAGGAAATATCCTCAGATGAAATCTTGAAAGAAGCTTTCTGAGAAACTGCTTAGTGTTCTGTTAATTCATCTCACAGAGTTACATATGTATTTCGTTGATCTCTTTGCTAGCCTTATTTCTGTGGAATCTGAGAACAGATGTTTCGGATCTCTTGGATGACTATAGGGCCAAAGGAAATATCCTCCGATAACAAAGAGAAAGAAGCTTTCTGAGAAACTTCTTTGTGTTCTGTGAAATCATCTCACAGAGTTACAGGTTTCGCCTCAAGAAGCCTTTCGCTAAGACAGTTCTTCTGGAATTGGCAAACTGATATTTGGCAGCCCTTAGAGGGCTATGGTGAAAAAGGAAATATGCTCAGATGAAATCTGGAAAGAAGCTTTCTGAGAAACTGCTTAAAGTTCTGTTAATTCATGTCACAGAGTTACATCTGTATTTCGTGGATCTCTTTGCTAGCCTTATTTCTGTGGAATCTGAGAACAGATATTTCTGATCCCTTTGAAGAATATAGGGCCAAAGGAAATATCCTCCGATAGCAAAGAGAAAGAAGCTTTCTGAGAAACTTCTTTGTGGTCTGTGAAATCATCTCACAGAGTTACAGGTTTCGCCTCAAGAAGCCTTTCGCTAATACAGTTCTTGTGGAATTGGCAAAGTGATATTTGGAAGCCCATAGATGGCTACGGTGAAAAACGAAATATCCTCATATGAAATCTGGAAAGAAGCCTTCTGAGAAACTGCTTAGTGTTCTGTTAATTCATCTCACAGAGGTACATCTGTATTTGGTGGATGTCTTTGCTAGCCTTATTTCTGTGGAATCTGAGAACAGATATTTCGGATCCCTTTGAAGACTATAGGGCCAAAGGAAATATCCTCCGATAACAAAGAGAAAGAAGCTTTCTGAGAAACTTCTTTGTGTTCTGTGAAATCATCTCACAGAGTTACAGCTTTCCCCTCAAGAAGCCGTTCGCTAAGACAGTTCTTCTGGAATTGGCAAAGTGATATTTGGAAGCCCTTAGAGGGCTATGGTGAAAAAGGAAATATCCTCAGATGAAATCTGGAAAGAAGCTTTCTGAGAAACTGCTTAGTGTTCTGTTAATTCATCTCACAGAGTTACATCTGTATTTCGTGGATCTCTTTGCTAGCCTTATTTCTGTGGAATCTGAGAACAGATATTTGTGATCCCTTTTAAGACTATAGGGCCAAAGGAAATATCCTCCGATAACAAAGAAAAACAAGCTTTCTGAGAAACTTCTTTGGTTCTTGAAAATATCTCACAGAGTTACAGCTTTCCCCTCAAGGAGCCTTTCGCTAAGACAGTTCTTGTGGAATTGGCAAAGTGATATTTGGAAGCCCATAGAGGGCAATGGTGAAAAAGGAAATATCCTCTGATGAAGTTTGGAAGGAAGCTTTCTGAGAAACTGCTTAGTGTTCTGTTAATTCATCTCACAGAGTTACAGCTGTATTTCGCGGATCTCTTTGCTAGCCTTATTTCTGTGGAATCTGAGAAAAGATATTTCGGATCCCTTGGAAGACTACAGGGCCAAAGGAAATATCCTCCGATAACAAAGAGAAAAAAGCTTTCTGACAAACTTCCTTGTGTTCTGTGAAATCATCTCTCAGAGTTACATGTTTCGCCTCAAGAAGCCTTTCGCTAAGACAGTTCTTGTGGAATTGGCAAAGTGATATTTGGAAGCCCATAGAGGTCTATGGTGAAAAAGGAAATATCCTTAGATGAAATCTGGAAAGAAGCTTTCTGAGAAACTGCTTAGTGTTCTGCTAATTCATCTCACAGAGTTACATCTGTATTTCGTGGATCTCTTTGCTAGCCTTATTTCTGTTTAATCTGAGAACAGATAATTCGGAACCCTTGGAAGACTACAGGGCCAAAGGAAATATCCTCCGATAAAAAAGAGAAAGAAGCTTTCTGAGAAACTTCTTTGTGTTCTGTGAAATCATCTCACAGAGGTACAGCTTTCCCCTCAATAAGCCTTTCGCTAAGACAGTTCTTCTGGAATTGGCAAAGTGATATTTGGAAGCCCATAGAGGGCTATGGTGAAAAAGGAAATATCCTCAGATGAAATCTGGAAAGAAGCTTTCTGAGAAACTGCTTAGTGTTCTGCTAATTCATCTCACAGAGTTACATCTGTATTTCGTGGATCTCTTTGCTAGCCTTATTACTGTGGAATCTGAGAACAGATATTTCGCATCCCTTTGAAGATTATAGGGCAAAAGGAAATATCCTCCGATAACAAGGAGAAAGAAGCTTTCTGAGAAACTTCTTTGTGTTCTGTGAAATCATCTCACAGAGATACAGCTTTCCCCTCAAGAAGCGTTTCGCTAAGACAGTTCTTGTGGAATTGGCAAAGTGATATTTGGAAGCCCATAGAAGGCTATGGTGACAAAGGAAATATCCTCAGAAGAAATCTGGAATGAAGCTTTCTGAGAAACTGCTTAGTGTTCTGTTAATTCATCTCACAGAGTTACATCTGTATTTCGTGGATCTCTTTGCTAGCCTTATTTCTGTGGAATCTGAGAACAGATATTTCGGATCCCTTGGAAGACTATAGGGCCAAAGGAAATATCCTCCGGTAACAAAGAGAAAGAAGCTTTCTGAGAAACTTCTTTGTGTTCTTTGAAATCATCTCACAGAGTTACAGCTTTCCCCTCAAGAAGCCTTTCGCTAAGACAGTTCTTCTGGAATTTGCAAAGTGATAATTGGAAGCCCATAGTGGGCTATGGTGAAAATGGAAATATCCTCAGATGAAATCTGGAAAGAAGCTTTCTGAGAAACTGCTTAGTGTTCTGTTAATTCATCTCACAGAGTTACATCTGTATTTCGTGGATCTCTTTGCCTGCCTTATTTCTGTGGAATCTGAGAACAGATATTTCGGATCCCTTGGAAGAGTATAGGCCAAAGGAAATATCCTCCAATAACAAAGATAAAGAAGCTTTCTGAGAAACTGCTTAGTGTTCTGTTAATTCATCTCACAGAGTTACATCTGTATTTCGTGGATCTCTTTGCTAGCCTTATTTCTGTGGAATCTGAGAACAGATATTTCGGATCCCTTGGAAGACTATAGGGCCAAAGGAAATATCCTCCGATAACAAAGAGAAAGAAGCTTTCTGAGAAACTTCTTTGTGTTCTGTGAAATCATCTCACAGAGTTACAGCTTTCCCCTCAAGAAGCCGTTCGCTAAGACAGTTCTTCTGGAATTGGCAAAGTGATATTTGGAAGCCCTTAGAGGGCTATGGTGAAAAAGGAAATATCCTCAGATGAAATCTGGAAGGAAGCTTTCTGAGAAACTGCTTAGTGTTCTGTTAATTCATCTCACAGAGTTACATCTGTATTTCGTGGATCTCTTTGCTAGCCTTATTTCTGTGGAATCTGAGAACAGATATTTCGGATCCCTTGTAAGACTATAGGGCCAAAGGAAATATCCTCCCATAACAAAGAGAAAGAAGCTCTCTGAGAAACTTCTTTGTGTTCTGTGAAATCATCTCACAGAGTTACAGCTTTCCCCTCAGGAAGCCTTTCGCTAAGACAGTTCTTGTGGAATTGGCAAGGTGATATTTGGAAGCCCATAGAGGGCTATGGTGAAAAAGGAAATATCCTCAGATGAAATCTGGAAAGAAGCTTTCTGAGAAACTGCTTAGTGTTCTGTTAATTCATCTCACAGAGGTACATCTATATTTCGTGGATCTCTTTGCTAGCCTTATTTCTGTGGAATCTGAGAACAGATATTTCGGATCTCTTGGAAGACTATAGGGCCAAAGGAAATATCCTCCGATAACAAAGAGAAAGAAGCTTTCTGAGAAACTTCTTTGTGTTCTTGAAATCATCTCACAGAGTTACAGCTTTCCCCTGAAGGAGCCTTTCGCTAAGACAGTTGTTGTGGAATTGGCAAAGTGATATTTGGAAGCCCATAGTGTGCTAGGGTGAAAAAGGAAATATCCTCAGATGAAATCTGGAAAGAAGCATTCTGAGACACTGCTTAGTGTTCTGTTAATTCATCTCACAGAGTTACATCTGTATTTCGTGGATCTCTTTGCTAGCCTTATTTCTGTGGAATCTGAGAACAGATATTTCGGATCCCTTTGAAGACTCTAGGGCCAAAGGAAATATCCTCCGATAACAAAGAGAAAGATGCTTTCTGAGAAACTTCTTTGTGTTCTGTGAAATTATCTCCTGGAGTTACAGCTTTCCCCTCAAGAAGCATTTCGCTAAGACAGTTCTTGTGGAATTGGCAAAGTGATATTTGGAAGTCCATAGAGGGCTATGCTGAAAAAGGAAATATCCTCAGATGAAAACTGGAAAGAAGCTTTCTGAGAAAGTGCTTCGTGTTCTGTTAATTCATCTCACAGAGTTACATCTGTATTTCGTGGATCTCTTTGCTAGCTTTATTTCTGTGGAATCTGAGAACAGATATTTCGGATCCCTTGGAAGACTATAGGGCCAAAGGAAATATCCTCTGATAACAAAGAGAAAGAAGCTTTCTGAGAAACTTCTTTGTGTTCTGTGAAATCATCTCACAGAGTTACAGCTTTCCCCTCAAGAAGCCTTTCGCTAAGACAGTTCTTGTGGAATTGGCAAAGTGATATTTGGAAGCCCATAGAGGGCTACGGTGAAAAAGGAAATATCCTCAGATGAAATCTGGAAAGAAGCTTTCTGAGAAACTGCTTAGTGTTCTGCTAATTCATCTCACAGAGTTACATCTGTATTTCGTGGATCTCTTTGCTAGCCTTCTTTCTGTGGAATCTGAGAACAGATATTTCGTATCCCTTGGAAGACTATAGGGCCAAAGGAAATATCCTCCGATAACAAAGAGAAAGAAGATTTCTGAGAAACTTCTTTGTGTTCTGTGAAATCACCTCACAGAGTTACAGCTTTCCCCTCAGAAAGCCTTTCGCTAAGACAGTTCTTGTGGAATTGGCAAGGTGATATTTGGAAGCCCATAGAGGGCTATGGTGAAAAAGGAAATATCCTCAGATGAAATCTGGAAAGAAGCTTTCTGAGAAACTACTTAGTGTTCTGTTAATTCATCTCACAGAGGTACATCTGTATTTCGTGGATCTCTTTGCTAGCCTTATTTCTGTGGAATCTGAGAACAGATATTTCGGATCCCTTGGAAGACTATAGGGCCAAAGGAAATATACTCCGATAACAAAGAGAAAGAAGCTTTCTGAGAAACTTCTTTGTGTTCTGTGAAATCACCTCACAGGGTTACAGCTTTCCCCTCAGGAAGCCTTTCGCTAAGACAGTTCTTGTGGAATTGGCAAGGAGATATTTGGAAGCCCATAGAGGGCTATGGTGAAAAAGGAAATATCCTCAGATGAAATCTGGAAAGAAGCTTTCTGAGAAACTGCTTAGTGTTCTGTTAATTCATCTCACAGAGGTACATCTGTATTTCGTGGATCTCTTTGCTAGCCTTATTTCTGTGGAATCTGAGAACAGATATTTCGGATCCCTTGGAAGACTATAGGGCCAAAGGAAATATCCTCCGATAACAAAGAGAAAGAAGCTTTCTGACAAACTTCTTTGTGTTCTGTGAAATCATCTCACAGAGTTACAGCTTTCCTCTCAGGAAGACTTTCGCTAAGACAGTTCTTGTGGTATTGGCAAAGTGATATTTGGAAGCCCTTAGAGGGCTATGGTGAAAAAGGAAATATCCTCAGATGAAATCTGGAAAGAAGCTTTCTGAGAAACTACTTAGTGTTCTGTTAATTCATCTCACGGAGTTACATCTGTATTTCGTGGATCTCTTTGCCAGCCTTATTACTGTGGAATCTGAGAACAGATATTTCGAATCCCTTTGAAGACTATAGGGCAAAAGGAAATATCCTCCGATAACAAGGAGAAACAAGCTTTCTGAGAAACTTCTTTGTGTTCTGTGAAATCATCTCACAGAGATACAGCTTTCCCCTCAAGAAGCCTTTCGCTAAGACAGTTCTTGTGGAATTGGCAAATTGATATTTGGAAGCCCATAGAGGGCTATGGTGACAAAGGAAATATCCTCAGAAGAAATCTGGAAAGAAGCTTTCTGAGAAACTGCTTAGTGTTCTGTTAATTCATCTCACAGAGTTACATCTGTATTTCGTGGATCTCTTTGCTAGCCTTATTTCTGTGGAATCTGAGAACAGATATTTCGGATACCTTGGAAGACTATAGGGCCAAAGAAATATCCTCTGATAACAAAGAGAAAGAAGCTTTCTGAGAAAGTTCTCTGTGTTCTGTGAAATCATCTCACAGAGTTACAGCTTTCCGCTGAAGAAGGCTTTCACTAAGACAGTTCTTGTGGAATTGGCAAAGTGATATTTGGAAGCCCTTAGAGGGCTATGGTGAAAAAGGAAATATCCTCAGATGAAATCTTGAAAGAAGCTTTCTGAGAAACTGCTAAGTGTTCTGTTAATTCATCTCACAGAGTTACATATGTATTTCGTTGATCTCTTTGCTAGCCTTATTTCTGTGGAATCTGAGAACAGATGTTTCGGATCTCTTGGAAGACTATAGGGCCAAAGGAAATATCCTCCGATAACAAAGAGAAAGAAGCTTTCTGAGAAACTTCTTTGTGTTCTGTGAAATCATCTCACAGAGTTACAGGTTTCGCCTCAAGAAGCCTTTCGCTAAGACAGTTCTTCTGGAATTGGCAAACTGATATTTGGCAGCCCTTAGAGGGCTATGGTGAAAAAGGAAATATGCTCAGATGAAATCTGGAAAGAAGCTTTCTGAGAAACTGCTTAAAGTTCTGTTAATTCATGTCACAGAGTTACATCTGTATTTCGTGGATCTCTTTGCTAGCCTTATTTCTGTGGAATCTGAGAACAGATATTTCTGATCCCTTTGAAGAATATAGGGCCAAAGGAAATATCCTCCGATAGCAAAGAGAAAGAAGTTTCTGAGAAACTTCTTTGTGGTCTGTGAAATCATCTCACAGAGTTACAGGTTTCGCCTCAAGAAGCCTTTCGCTAATACAGTTCTTGTGGAATTGGCAAAGTGATATTTGGAAGCCCATAGATGGCTACGGTGAAAAACGAAATATCCTCATATGAAATCTGGAAAGAAGCCTTCTGAGAAACTGCTTAGTGTTCTGTTAATTCATCTCACAGAGGTACATCTGTATTTGGTGGATGTCTTTGCTAGCCTTATTTCTGTGGAATCTGAGAACAGATATTTCGCATCCGTTTGAAGACTATAGGGCCAAAGGTAATATCCTCCGATAAGAAGGAGAAAGAAGCTTTCTGAGAAACTTCTTTGTGTTCTGTGAAATCATCTTACAGAGATACAGCTTTCCCCTCAAGAAGCGTTTCGCTAAGACAGTTCTTGTGGAATTGACAAAGTGATATTTGGAAGCCCATAGAGGGCTATGGTGACAAAGGAAATATCCTCAGAAGAAATCTGGAAAGAAGATTTCTGAGAAACTGCTTAGTGTTCTGTTAATTCATCTCACAGAGTTACATCTCTATTTCGTTGATCTCTTTGCTAGCCTTATTTCTGTGGAATCTGAGAACAGATATTTCGGATCCCTTGGAAGACTATAGGGCCAAAGATATATCCTCCGATAACAAAGAGAAAGAAGCTTTCTGAGAAAGTTCTTTGTGTTCTGTGAAATCATCTCACAGAGTTAAAGCTTTCCCCTGAAGAAGCCTTTCACTAAGATAGTTCTTGTGGAATTGGCAAAGTGATATTTGGAAGTCCTTAGAGGGCTACGGTGAAAAAGGAAATATCCTCAGATGAAATCTGGAAAGAAGCTTTCTGAGAAACTGCTTAGTGTTCTGTTAATTCATCTCACAGAGGTACATCTGTATTTCGTGGATCTCTTTGCTAGCCATATTACTGTGGAATCTGAGAACAGATATGTCGGATCCCTTTGAAAACTATAGGGCCAAATTAAATATCCTCCGATAACAAAGAGAAAGAAGCTTTCTGAGAAACTTCTTTGTGTTCTGTGAAATCATCTCACAGAGCTACAGCTTTCCAATCAAGAAGCCTTTCGCTAAGACAGTTCTTCTGGAATTGGCAAATTGATATTTGGAAGCCCTTAGAGGGCTATGGTGAAAAAGGAAATATCCTCAGATGAAATCTTGAAAGAAGCTTTCTGAGAAACTGCTTAGTGTTCTGTTAATTCATCTCACAGAGTTACATCTGTATTTCGTTGATCTCTTTGCTAGCCTTATTTCTGTGGAATCTGAGAACAGATGTTTCGGACCCCTTCGAAGACTATAGGGCCAAAGGAAATATCCTCCGATAACAAAGAGAAAGAAGCTTTCTGAGAAACTACTTTGTGTTCTGTGAAATCATCTCACAGAGTTACAGCTTTCCCCTCAAGAAGCCTTTCGCTAAGACAGTTCTTGTGGAATTGGCAAAGTGATATTTGGAAGCCCATAGAGGGCTACGGTGAAAAAGGAAATATCCTCAGATGAAATCTGGAAAGAAGCTTTCTGAGAAACTGCTTAGTGTTCTGCTAATTCATCTCACAGAGTTACATCTGTATTTCGTGGATCTCTTTGCTAGCCTTCTTTCTGTGGAATCTGAGAACAGATATTTCGTATCCCTTGGAAGACTATAGGGCCAAAGGAAATATCCTCCGATAACAAAGAGAAAGAAGATTTCTGAGAAACTTCTTTGTGTTCTGTGAAATCACCTCACAGAGTTACAGCTTTCCCCTCAGAAAGCCTTTCGCTAAGACAGTTCTTGTGGAATTGGCAAGGTGATATTTGGAAGCCCATAAAGGGCTATGGTGAAAAAGGAAATATCCTCAGATGAAATCTGGAAAGAAGCTTTCTGAGAAACTACTTAGTGTTCTGTTAATTCATCTCACAGAGGTACATCTGTATTTCGTGGATCTCTTTGCTAGCCTTATTTCTGTGGAATCTGAGAACAGATGTTTCGGACCCCTTCGAAGACTATAGGGCCAAAGGAAATATCCTCCGATAACAAAGAGAAAGAAGCTTTCTGAGAAACTACTTTGTGTTCTGTGAAATCATCTCACAGAGTTACAGCTTTCCCCTCAAGAAGCCTTTCGCTAAGACAGTTCTTGTGGAATTGGCAAAGTGATATTTGGAAGCCCATAGAGGGCTACGGTGAAAAAGGAAATATCCTCAGATGAAATCTGGAAAGAAGCTTTCTGAGAAACTGCTTAGTGTTCTGCTAATTCATCTCACAGAGTTACATCTGTATTTCGTGGATCTCTTTGCTAGCCTTCTTTCTGTGGAATCTGAGAACAGATATTTCGGATCCCTTGGAAGACTATAGGGCCAAAGGAAATATACTCCGATAACAAAGAGAAAGAAGCTTTCTGAGAAACTTCTTTGTGTTCTGTGAAATCACCTCACAGAGTTACAGCTTTCCCCTCAGGAAGCCTTTCGCTAAGACAGTTCTTGTGGAATTGGCAAGGAGATATTTGGAAGCCCATAGAGGGCTATGGTGAAAAAGGAAATATCCTCAGATGAAATCTGGAAAGAAGCTTTCTGAGAAACTGCTTAGTGTTCTGTTAATTCATCTCACAGAGTTACATCTGTATTTCGTGGATCTCTTTGCTAGCCTTATTTCTGTGGAATCTGAGAACAGATATTTCGGATCCCTTGGAAGACTATAGGGCCAAAGGAAATATCCTCCGATAACAAAGAGAAAGAAGCTTTCTGAGAAACTTCTTTGTGTTCTGTGAAATCATCTCACAGAGTTACAGCTTTCCCCTCAAGAAGCCGTTCGCTAAGACAGTTCTTCTGGAATTGGCAAAGTGATATTTGGAAGCCCTTAGAGGGCTATGGTGAAAAAGGAAATATCCTCAGATGAAATCTGGAAAGAAGCATTCTGAGAAACTACTTAGTGTTCTCTTAATTCATCTCACGGAGTTACATCTGTATTTCGTGGATCTCTTTGCCAGCCTTATTACTGTGGAATCTGAGAACAGATATTTCGCATCCCTTTGAAGACTATAGGGCAAAAGGAAATATCCTCCGATAACAAGGAGAAACAAGCTTTCTGAGAAACTTCTTTGTGTTCTGTGAAATCATCTCACAGAGATACAGCTTTCCCCTCAAGAAGCCTTTCGCTAAGACAGTTCTTGTGGAATTGGCAAAGTGATATTTGGAAGCCCATAGAGGGCTATGGTGACAAAGGAAATATCCTCAGAAGAAATCTGGAAAGAAGCTTTCTGAGAAACTGCTTAGTGTTCTGTTAATTCATCTCACAGAGTTACATCTGTATTTCGTGGATCTCTTTGCTAGCCTTATTTCTGTGGAAAATGAGAACAGATATTTCGGATACCTTGGAAGACTATAGGGCCAAAGAAATATCCTCTGATAAAAAAGAGAAAGAAGCTTTCTGAGAAAGTTCTCTGTGTTCTCTGAAATCATCTCACAGAGTTACAGCTTTCCGCTGAAGAAGGCTTTCACTAAGACAGTTCTTGTGGAATTGGCAAAGTGATATTTGGAAGCCCTTAGAGGGCTATGGTGAAAAAGGAAATATCCTCAGATGAAATCTGGAAAGAGGCTTTCTGAGAAACTGCTTAGTGTTCTGTTAATTCATCTCACAGAGTTACATATGTATTTCGTTGATCTCTTTGCTAGCCTTATTTCTGTGGAATCTGAGAACAGATGTTTCGGATCTCTTGGAAGACTATAGGGCCAAAGGAAATATCCTCCGATAACAAAGAGAAAGAAGCTTTCTGAGAAACTTCTTTGTGTTCTGTGAAATCATCTCACAGAGTTACAGGTTTCGCCTCAAGAAGCCTTTCGCTAAGACAGTTCTTCTGGAATTGGCAAACTGATATTTGGCAGCCCTTAGAGGGCTATGGTGAAAAAGGAAATATGCTCAGATGAAATCTGGAAAGAAGCTTTCTGAGAAACTGCTTAAAGTTCTGTTAATTCATGTCACAGAGTTACATCTGTATTTCGTGGATCTCTTTGCTAGCCTTATTTCTGTGGAATCTGAGAACAGATATTTCTGATCCCTTTGAAGAATATAGGGCCAAAGGAAATATCCTCCGATAGCAAAGAGAAAGAAGCTTTCTGAGAAACTTCTTTGTGGTCTGTGAAATCATCTCGCAGAGTTACAGGTTTCGCCTCAAGAAGCCTTTCGCTAATACAGGTCTTGTGGAATTGGCAAAGTGATATTTGGAAGCCCATAGATGGCTACGGTGAAAAACGAAATATCCTCATATGAAATCTGGAAAGAAGCCTTCTGAGAAACTGCTTAGTGTTCTGTTAATTCATCTCACAGAGGTACATCTGTATTTGGTGGATGTCTTTGCTAGCCTTATTTCTGTGGAATCTGAGAACAGATATTTCGCATCCGTTTGAAGACTATAGGGCCAAAGGAAATATCCTCCGATAAGAAGGAGAAAGAAGCTTTCTGAGAAACTTCTTTGTGTTCTGTGAAATCATCTCACAGAGATACAGCTTTCCCCTCAAGAAGCCTTTCGCTAAGACAGTTCTTGTGGAATTGGCAAAATGATATTTGGAAGCCCATAGAGGGCTATGGTGACAAAGGAAATATCCTCAGAAGAAATCTGGAAAGAAGATTTCTGAGAAACTGCTTAGTGTTCTGTTAATTCATCTCACAGAGTTACATCTGTATTTCGTTGATCTCTTTGCTAGCCTTATTTCTGTGGAATCTGAGAACAGATATTTCGGATCCCTTGGAAGACTATAGGGCCAAAGAAATATCCTCCGATAACAAAGAGAAAGAAGCTTTCTGAGAAAGTTCTTTGTGTTCTGTGAAATCATCTCACAGAGTTACAGCTTTCCCCTGAAGAAGCCTTTCACTAAGATAGTTCTTGTGGAATTGGCAAAGTGATATTTGGAAGTCCTTAGAGGGCTACGGTGAAAAAGGAAATATCCTCAGATGAAATCTGGAAAGAAGCTTTCTGAGAAACTGCTTAGTGTTCTGTTAATTCATCTCACAGAGGTACATCTGTATTTCGTGGATCTCTTTGCTAGCCATATTACTGTGGAATCTGAGAACAGATATGTCGGATCCCTTTGAAAACTATAGGGCCAAATTAAATATCCTCCGATAACAAAGAGAAAGAAGCTTTCTGAGAAACTTCTTTGTGTTCTGTGAAATCATCTCACAGAGCTACAGCTTTCCAATCAAGAAGCCTTTCGCTAAGACAGTTCTTCTGGAATTGGCAAATTGATATTTGGAAGCCCTTAGAGGGCTATGGTGAAAAAGGAAATATCCTCAGATGAAATCTTGAAAGAAGCTTTCTGAGAAACTGCTTAGTGTTCTGTTAATTCATCTCACAGAGTTACATCTGTATTTCGTTGATCTCTTTGCTAGCCTTATTTCTGTGGAATCTGAGAACAGATGTTTCGGATCCCTTCGAAGACTATAGGGCCAAAGGAAATATCCTCCGATAACAAAGAGAAAGAAGCTTTCTGAGAAACTACTTTGTGTTCTGTGAAATCATCTCACAGAGTTACAGCTTTCCCCTCAAGAAGCCTTTCGCTGAGACAGTTCTTATGGAATTGGCAAAGTGATATTTGGAAGTCCATAGAGGGCTACGGTGAAAATGGATATATCCTCAGATGAAATCTGAAAAGAAGCTTTCTGAAAAACTGCTTAGTGTTCTGTTAATTCATGTCACAGAGTTACATCTGTATTTCGTGGATCTCTTTCCTAGCCTTATTTCTGTGGAATATGAGAACAGATATTTCGGATCCCTTGGAAGACTATAGGGCCAAAGGAAATATCCTCCGGTAACAAAGAGAAAGAAGCTTTCTGAGAAACTTCTTTGTGTTCTTTGAAATCATCTCACAGAGTTACAGCTTTCTCCTCAAGACGCCTTTCGCTAAGACAGTTCTTCTGGAATTTGCAAAGTGATAATTGGAAGCCCATAGTGGGCTATGGTGAAAATGGAAATATCCTCAGATGAAATCTGGAAAGAAGCTTTCTGAGAAACTGCTTAGTGTTCTGTTAATTCATCTCACAGAGTTACATCTGTATTTCGTGGATCTCTTTGCCTGCCTTATTTCTGTGGAATCTGAGAACAGATATTTCGGATCCCTTGGAAGAGTATAGGCCAAAGGAAATATCCTCCGATAACAAAGATAAAGAAGCTTTCTGAGAAACTGCTTAGTGTTCTGTTAATTCATCTCACAGAGTTACATCTGTATTTCGTGGATCTCTTTGCTAGCCTTATTTCTGTGGAATCTGAGAACAGATATTTCGGATCCCTTGGAAGACTATAGGGCCAAAGGAAATATCCTCCGATAACAAAGAGAAAGAAGCTTTCTGAGAAACTTCTTTGTGTTCTGTGAAATCATCTCACAGAGTTACAGCTTTCCCCTCAAGAAGCCGTTCGCTAAGACAGTTCTTCTGGAATTGGCAAAGTGATATTTGGAAGCCCTTAGAGGGCTATGGTGAAAAAGGAAATATCCTCAGATGAAATCTGGAAAGAAGCTTTCTGAGAAACTGCTTAGTGTTCTGTTAATTCATCTCACAGAGTTACATCTGTATTTCGTGGATCTCTTTGCTAGCCTTATTTCTGTGGAATCTGAGAACAGATATTTGTGATCCCTTTTAAGACTATAGGGCCAAAGGAAATATCCTCCGATAACAAAGAAAAACAAGCTTTCTGAGAAACTTCTTTGGTTCTTGAAAATATCTCACAGAGTTACAGCTTTCCCCTCAAGGAGCCTTTCGCTAAGACAGTTCTTGTGGAATTGGCAAAGTGATATTTGGAAGCCCATAGAGGGCAATGGTGAAAAAGGAAATATCCTCTGATGAAGTTTGGAAGGAAGCTTTCTGAGAAACTGCTTAGTGTTCTGTTAATTCATCTCACAGAGTTACAGCTGTATTTCGCGGATCTCTTTGCTAGCCTTATTTCTGTGGAATCTGAGAAAAGATATTTCGGATCCCTTGGAAGACTACAGGGCCAAAGGAAATATCCTCCGATAACAAAGAGAAAAAAGCTTTCTGACAAACATCCTTGTGTTCTGTGAAATCATCTCTCAGAGTTACATGTTTCGCCTCAAGAAGCCTTTCGCTAAGACAGTTCTTGTGGAATTGGCAAAGTGATATTTGGAAGCCCATAGAGGTCTATGGTGAAAAAGGAAATATCCTTAGATGAAATCTGGAAAGAAGCTTTCTGAGAAACTGCTTAGTGTTCTGCTAATTCATCTCACAGAGTTACATCTGTATTTCGTGGATCTCTTTGCTAGCCTTATTTCTGTTTAATCTGAGAACAGATAATTCGGAACCCTTGGAAGACTACAGGGCCAAAGGAAATATCCTCCGATAAAAAAGAGAAAGAAGCTTTCTGAGAAACTTCTTTGTGTTCTGTGAAATCATCTCACAGAGGTACAGCTTTCCCCTCAATAAGCCTTTCGCTAAGACAGTTCTTCTGGAATTGGCAAAGTGATATTTGGAAGCCCATAGAGGGCTATGGTGAAAAAGGAAATATCCTCAGATGAAATCTGGAAAGAAGCTTTCTGAGAAACTGCTTAGTGTTCTGCTAATTCATCTCACAGAGTTACATCTGTATTTCGTGGATCTCTTTGCTAGCCTTATTACTGTGGAATCTGAGAACAGATATTTCGCATCCCTTTGAAGATTATAGGGCAAAAGGAAATATCCTCCGATAACAAGGAGAAAGAAGCTTTCTGAGAAACTTCTTTGTGTTCTGTGAAATCATCTCACAGAGATACAGCTTTCCCCTCAAGAATCGTTTCGCTAAGACAGTTCTTGTGGAATTGGCAAAGTGATATTTGGAAGCCCATAGAAGGCTATGGTGACAAAGGAAATATCCTCAGAAGAAATCTGGAAAGAAGCTTTCTGAGAAACTGCTTAGTGTTCTGTTAATTCATCTCACAGAGTTACATCTGTATTTCGTGGATCTCTTTGCTAGCCTTATTTCTGTGGAATCTGAGAACAGATATTTCGGATCCCTTGGAAGACTATAGGGCCAAAGGAAATATCCTCCGGTAACAAAGAGAAAGAAGCTTTCTGAGAAACTTCTTTGTGTTCTTTGAAATCATCTCACAGAGTTACAGCTTTCCCCTCAAGAAGCCTTTCGCTAAGACAGTTCTTCTGGAATTTGCAAAGTGATAATTTGAAGCCCATAGTGGGCTATGGTGAAAATGGAAATATCCTCAGATGAAATCTGGAAAGAAGCTTTCTGAGAAACTGCTTAGTGTTCTGTTAATTCATCTCACAGAGTTACATCTGTATTTCGTGGATCTCTTTGCCTGCCTTATTTCTGTGGAATCTGAGAACAGATATTTCGGATCCCTTGGAAGACTATAGGCCAAAGGAAATATCCTCCGATAACAAAGATAAAGAAGCTTTCTGAGAAACTGCTTAGTGTTCTGTTAATTCATCTCACAGAGTTACATCTGTATTTCGTGGATCTCTTTGCTAGCCTTATTTCTGTGGAATCTGAGAACAGATATTTGTGATCCCTTTTAAGACTATAGGGCCAAAGGAAATATCCTCCGATAACAAAGAAAAACAAGCTTTCTGAGAAACTTCTTTGGTTCTTGAAAATATCTCACAGAGTTACAGCTTTCCCCTCAAGGAGCCTTTCGCTAAGACTGTTCTTGTGGAATTGGCAAAGTGATATTTGGAATCCCATAGAGGGCAATGGTGAAAAAGGAAATATCCTCAGATGAAATCTGGAAGGAAGCATTCTGAGAAACTGCTTAGTGTTCTGTTAATTCATCTCACAGAGTTACAGCTGTATTTCGCGGATCTCTTTGCTAGCCTTATTTCTGTGGAATCTGAGAAAAGATATTTCGGATCCCTTGGAAGACTACAGGGCCAAAGGAAATATCCTCCGATAACAAAGAGAAAAAAGCTTTCTGACAAACTTCCTTCTGTTCTGTGAAATCATCTCTCAGAGTTACATGTTTCGCCTCAAGAAGCCTTTCGCTAAGACAGTTCTTGTGGAATTGGCAAAGTGATATTTGGAAGCCCATAGAGGTCTATGGTGAAAAAGGAAATATCCTTAGATGAAATCTGGAAAGAAGCTTTCTGAGAAACTGCTTAGTGTTCTGCTAATTCATCTCACAGAGTTACATCTGTATTTCGTGAATCTCTTTGCTAGCCTTATTTCTGTTTAATCTGAGAACAGATAATTCGGAACCCTTGGAAGACTACAGGGCCAAAGGAAATATCCTCCGATAAAAAAGAGAAAGAAGCTTTCTGAGAAACTTCTTTGTGTTCTGTGAAATCATCTCACAGAGTTACAGCTTTCCCCTCAATAAGCCTTTCGCTAAGACAGTTCTTCTGGAATTGGCAAAGTGATATTTGGAAGCCCATAGAGGGCTATGGTGAAAAAGGAAATATCCTCAGATGAAATCTGGAAAGAAGCTTTCTGAGAAACTGCTTAGTGTTCTGCTAATTCATCTCACAGAGTTACATCTGTATTTCGTGGATCTCTTTGCTAGCCTTATTTCTGTGGAATCTGAGAACAGATATTTCGCATCCCTTTGAAGATTATAGGGCAAAAGGAAATATCCTCCGATAACAAGGAGAAAGAAGCTTTCTGAGAAACTTCTTTGTGTTCTGTGAAATCATCTCACAGAGATACAGCTTTCCCCTCAAGAAGCGTTTCGCTAAGACAGTTCTTGTGGAATTGGCAAATTGATATTTGGAAGCCCATAGAGGGCTATGGTGACAAAGGAAATATCCTCAGAAGAAATCTGGAAAGAAGCTTTCTGAGAAACTGCTTAGTGTTCTGTTAATTCATCTCACAGAGTTACATCTGTATTTCATTGATCTCTTTGCTAGCCTTATTTCTGTGGAATCTGAGAACAGATATTTCGGATCCCTTGGAAGACTATAGGGCCAAAGAAATATCCTCCGATAACAAAGAGAAAGAAGCTTTCTGAGAAACTTCTTTGTGTTCTGTGAAATCATCTCACAGAGTTACAGCTTTCCCCTCAAGAAGCCTTTCACTAAGACAGTTCTTGTGGAATTGGCAAAGTGATATTTGGAAGCCCTTAGAGGGCTATGGTGAAAAAGGAAATATCCTCAGATGAAATCTGGAAAGAAGCTTTCTGAGAAACTGCTTAGTGTTCTGTTAATTCATCTCACAGAGTTACATCTGTATTTCGTGGATCTCTTTGCTAGCCTTATTTCTGTGGAATCTGAGAACAGATATTTCGGATCCCTTTGAAGACTATAGGGCCAAAGGAAATATCCTCCGATAACAAAGAGAAAGAAGCTTTCTGACAAACTTCCTTGTGTTCTGTGAAATCATCTCTCAGAGTTACATGTTTCGCCTCAAGAAGCCTTTCGCTAAGACAGTTCTTGTGGAATTGGCAAAGTGATATTTGGAAGCCCATAGAGGTCTATGGTGAAAAAGGAAATATCCTTAGATGAAATCTGGAAAGAAGCTTTCTGAGAAACTGCTTAGTGTTCTGCTAATTCATCTCACAGAGTTACATCTGTATTTCGTGGATCTCTTTGCTAGCCTTATTTCTGTTTAATCTGAGAACAGATAATTCGGAACCCTTGGAAGACTACAGGGCCAAAGGAAATATCCTCCGATAAAAAAGAGAAAGAAGCTTTCTGAGAAACTTCTTTGTGTTCTGTGAAATCATCTCACAGAGTTACAGCTTTCCCCTCAATAAGCCTTTCGCTAAGACAGTTCTTCTGGAATTGGCAAAGTGATATTTGGAAGCCCATAGAGGGCTATGGTGAAAAAGGAAATATCCTCAGATGAAATCTGGAAAGAAGCTTTCTGAGAAACTGCTTAGTGTTCTGCTAATTCATCTCACAGAGTTACATCTGTATTTCGTGGATCTCTTTGCTAGCCTTATTACTGTGGAATCTGAGAACAGATATTTCGCATCCCTTTGAAGATTATAGGGCAAAAGGAAATATCCTCCGATAACAAAGAGAAAGAAGCTTTCTGAGAAACTTCTTTGTGTTCTGTGAAATCATCTCACAGAGTTACAGCTTTCCCCTCAAGAAGCCTTTCACTAAGACAGTTCTTGTGAAATTGGCAAAGTGATATTTGGAAGCCCGTAGAGGGCTATAGTGAAAAAGGAAATATCCTCAGATGAAATCT
This sequence comes from Macaca mulatta, assembly GCF_049350105.2. Classification (NCBI taxonomy): domain Eukaryota; kingdom Metazoa; phylum Chordata; class Mammalia; order Primates; family Cercopithecidae; genus Macaca; species Macaca mulatta. The sequence goes on from NC_133418.1 coordinate 34,130,154, forward strand.
GGAAAAAAGCTTTCTGAGAAACTGCTTAGTGTTCTGTTAATTCATCTCACAGAGTTACATCTGTATTTCGTGGATCTCTTTGCTAGCCTTATTTCTGTGGAATCTGAGAACAGATATTTCGGATCCCTTGGAAGACTATAGGGCCAAAGGAATATCCTCCGATAACAAAGAGAAAGAAGCTTTCTGAGAAACTTCTTTGTGTTCTGTGAAATCATCTCACAGAGTTACAGCTTTCCCCTCAAGAAGCCTTTCACTAAGACAGTTCTTGTGGAATTGGCAAAGTGATATTTGGAAGCCCTTAGAGGGCTATGGTGAAAAAGGAAATATCCTCAGATGAAATCTGGAAAGAAGCTTTCTGAGAAACTGCTTAGTGTTCTGTTAATTCATCTCACAGAGTTACATCTGTATTTCGTGGATCTCTTTGCTAGCCTTATTTCTGTGGAATCTGAGAACAGATATTTCGGATCCCTTTGAAGACTATAGGGCCAAAGGAAATATCCTCCGATAACAAAGAGAAAGAAGCTTTCTGAGAAACTTCTTTGTGTTCTGTGAAATCATCTCACAGAGTTACAAGTTTCGCCTCAAGAAGCCTTTCGCTAAGACAGTTCTTGTGGAATTGGCAAAGTGATATTTGGAAGCCCGTAGAGGGCTATGGTGAAAAAGGAAATATCCTCAGATGAAATCTGGAAAGAAGCTTTCTGAGAAACTGCTTAGTGTTCTGATAATTCATCTCACAGAGTTACATCTGTATTTCGTGGATCTCTTTGCTAGCCTTATTTCTGTGGAATCTGAGAACAGATATTTCGGATCCCTTTGAAGTCTATAGGGCCAAAGGAAATATCCTCCGATAACAAAGAGAAAGAAGCTTTCTGAGGAACTTCTTTGTGTTCTGTGAAATCATCTCACAGAGTTACAGCTTTCCCCTCAAGAAGCCTTTCGCTAAGACAGTTCTTGTGGAATTGGCAAAGTGATATTTGGAAGCCCATAGAGGGCTATGGTGAAAAAGGAAATATCCTCAGATGAAATCTGGAAAGAAGCTTTCTGAAAAACTGCTTAGTGTTCTGTTAATTCATCTCACAGAGTTACATCTGTATTTCGTGGATCTCTTTGCTAGCCTTATTTCTGTGGAATATGAGAACAGATATTTCGGATCCCTTGGAAGACTATTGGGCAAAAGGAAATATCCTCAGATAACAAAGAGAAAGAAGCTTTCTGAGAAATTTCTTTGTGTTCTGTGAAATCATCTCACAGAGTTACAGCTTTCCCCTCAACAAGCCTTTCGCTAAGACAGTTCTTGTGGCATAGGCAAAGTGATATTTGGAAGCCCATAGATGGCTATGTTGAAAATGGAAATATCCTCAGATGAAATCTGGAAAGAAGCTTTCTGAGAAACTGCTTAGTGTTCCGTTAATTCATCTCACAGAGTTACAACTGCATTTCGTGGATCTCTTTGCTAGCCTTACTTCTGTGGAATCTGAGAAGAGATATTTCTGATCCCTTGGAAGACTATAGGGCCAAAGGAAATATCCCCCGATAACAAAGAGAAAGAAGCTTTCTGAGAAACTTCTTTGTATTCTGTGAAATCATCTCACAGAGTTACAGCTTCCCCCTCAACAAGCCTTTTGCTAAGACAGTTCTTGTGGCATTGGCAAAGTGATATTTGGAAGCCCATAGATGGCTATGGTGAAAATGGAAATATCCTCAGATGAAATCTGGAAAGAAGCTTTCTGAGAAACTGCTTAGTGTTCTGTTAATTCATCTCACAGAGTTACATCTGTATTTCGTAGATCTCTTTGCTAACCTTATTTCTGTGGAATCTGAGAAGAGATATTTCGGATCCCTTGGAAGACTATAGGGCCAAAGGAAATATCCTCCGATAACAAAGAGAAAGAAGCTTTCTGAGAAACTTCTTCGTGTTCTGTGAAATCATCTCACAGAGTTACAGCTTTCCCCTCAACAAGCCTTTCGCTAAGACAGTTCTTGTGGCATTGGCAAAGTGATATTTGGAAGCCCATAGATGGCTATGGTGAAAATGGAAATATCCTCAGATGAAATCTGGAAAGAAGCTTTCTGAGAAACTGCTTAGTGTTCTGCTAATTCATCTCACAGAGTTACATCTGTATTTCGTGGATCTCTTTGCTAACCTTATTTCTGTGGAATCTGATAAGAGATATTTCGGATCCCTTGGAAGACTATAGGGCCAAAGGAAATATCCTCCGATAACAAAGAGAAAGAAGCTTTCTGCGGAATTTCTTTGTGTTCTGTGAAATCATTTCACAGAATTACAGCTTCCCCTCAAGAAGCCTTTCGCTAAGACAGTTCTTATGGAATTGGTAAAGTGATATTTGGAAGCCCTTAGAGGGCTATGGTGAAAAATGAAATATCCTCAGATGAAATCTGGAAAGAAGCTTTCTGAGAAACTGCCCAGTGTTCTGTTAATACATCTCACAGACTTATATCTGTATTTCGTGGATCTCTTTGCTAGCCTTATTTCTGTGGAATCTGAGAACAGATATTTCGGATCCCTTGGAAGACTATAGGGCCAAAGGAAATATCCTCCGATTACAAAGAGAAAGAAACTTTCTGAGAAACTTCTTTGTGTTCTGTGAAATCATCTCACAGAGTTACAGCTTTCCCCTCAAGAATCCTTTCGCTAAGACAGTTCTTGTGGAATTGGCAAAGTGATATTTGGAAGCCCATAGAGGGCTATGGTGAAAAAGGAAATATCCTCAGATGAAAACTGGAAAGAAGCTTTCTGAGAAACTGCTTAGTGTTCTGTTAATTCATCTCACAGAGTTACATCTGTATTTCGTGGATCTCTTAGCTAGCCTTATTTCTGTGGAATCTGAGAACAGATAATTCGGATCCCTTTGAAGACTATAGGGCCAAAGAAATATCCTCCGATAACAAAGAGAAAGAAGCTTTCTGAGAAACTTCTTTGTGTTCTGTGAAATCATCTCACAGAGTTACAGTTTTCCCCTCAAGAAGCCTTTCGCTAAGACAGTTCTTGTGGAATTGGCAAAGTGATATTTGGAAGCCCATAGAGGGTTGTGGTGACAAAGGAAATATCCTCAGAAGAAATCTGGAAAGAAGATTTCTGAGAAACTGCTTAGTGTTCTGTTAATTCATCTCACAGAGTTACATCTCTATTTCGTTGATCTCCTTGCTAGCCTTATTTCTGTGGAATCTGAGAACAGATATTTCGGATCCCTTGGAAGACTATAGGGCCAAAGATATATCCTCCGATAACAAAGAGAAAGAAGCTTTCTGAGAAAGTTCTTTGTGTTCTGTGAAATCATCTCACAGAGTTAAAGCTTTCCCCTGAAGAAGCCTTTCACTAAGATAGTTCTTGTGGAATTGGCAAAGTGATATTTGGAAGTCCTTAGAGGGCTACGGTGAAAAAGGAAATATCCTCAGATGAAATCTGGAAAGAAGCTTTCTGAGAAACTGCTTAGTGTTCTGTTAATTCATCTCACAGAGGTACATCTGTATTTCGTGGATCTCTTTGCTAGCCATATTACTGTGGAATCTGAGAACAGATATGTCGGATCCCTTTGAAAACTATAGGGCCAAATTAAATATCCTCCGATAACAAAGAGAAAGAAGCTTTCTGAGAAACTTCTTTGTGTTCTGTGAAATCATCTCACAGAGCTACAGCTTTCCAATCAAGAAGCCTTTCGCTAAGACAGTTCTTCTGGAATTGGCAAATTGATATTTGGAAGCCCTTAGAGGGCTATGGTGAAAAAGGAAATATCCTCAGATGAAATCTTGAAAGAAGCTTTCTGAGAAACTGCTTAGTGTTCTGTTAATTCATCTCACAGAGTTACATCTGTATTTCGTTGATCTCTTTGCTAGCCTTATTTCTGTGGAATCTGAGAACAGATGTTTCGGACCCCTTCGAAGACTATAGGGCCAAAGGAAATATCCTCCGATAACAAAGAGAAAGAAGCTTTCTGAGAAACTACTTTGTGTTCTGTGAAATCATCTCACAGAGTTACAGCTTTCCCCTCAAGAAGCCTTTCGCTAAGACAGTTCTTGTGGAATTGGCAAAGTGATATTTGGAAGCCCATAGAGGGCTACGGTGAAAAAGGAAATATCCTCAGATGAAATCTGGAAAGAAGCTTTCTGAGAAACTGCTTAGTGTTCTGCTAATTCATCTCACAGAGTTACATCTGTATTTCGTGGATCTCTTTGCTAGCCTTCTTTCTGTGGAATCTGAGAACAGATATTTCGTATCCCTTGGAAGACTATAGGGCCAAAGGAAATATCCTCCGATAACAAAGAGAAAGAAGATTTCTGAGAAACTTCTTTGTGTTCTGTGAAATCACCTCACAGAGTTACAGCTTTCCCCTCAGAAAGCCTTTCGCTAAGACAGTTCTTGTGGAATTGGCAAGGTGATATTTGGAAGCCCATAAAGGGCTATGGTGAAAAAGGAAATATCCTCAGATGAAATCTGGAAAGAAGCTTTCTGAGAAACTACTTAGTGTTCTGTTAATTCATCTCACAGAGGTACATCTGTATTTCGTGGATCTCTTTGCTAGCCTTATTTCTGTGGAATCTGAGAACAGATGTTTCGGACCCCTTCGAAGACTATAGGGCCAAAGGAAATATCCTCCGATAACAAAGAGAAAGAAGCTTTCTGAGAAACTACTTTGTGTTCTGTGAAATCATCTCACAGAGTTACAGCTTTCCCCCCAAGAAGCCTTTCGCTAAGACAGTTCTTGTGGAATTGGCAAAGTGATATTTGGAAGCCCATAGAGGGCTACGGTGAAAAAGGAAATATCCTCAGATGAAATCTGGAAAGAAGCTTTCTGAGAAACTGCTTAGTGTTCTGCTAATTCATCTCACAGAGTTACATCTGTATTTCGTGGATCTCTTTGCTAGCCTTCTTTCTGTGGAATCTGAGAACAGATATTTCGGATCCCTTGGAAGACTATAGGGCCAAAGGAAATATACTCCGATAACAAAGAGAAAGAAGCTTTCTGAGAAACTTCTTTGTGTTCTGTGAAATCACCTCACAGAGTTACAGCTTTCCCCTCAGGAAGCCTTTCGCTAAGACAGTTCTTGTGGAATTGGCAAGGAGATATTTGGAAGCCCATAGAGGGCTATGGTGAAAAAGGAAATATCCTCAGATGAAATCTGGAAAGAAGCTTTCTGAGAAACTGCTTAGTGTTCTGTTAATTCATCTCACAGAGTTACATCTGTATTTCGTGGATCACTTTGCTAGCCTTATTTCTGTGGAATCTGAGAACAGATATTTCGGATCCCTTGGAAGACTATAGGGCCAAAGGAAATATCCTCCGATAACAAAGAGAAAGAAGCTTTCTGAGAAACTTCTTTGTGTTCTGTGAAATCATCTCACAGAGTTACAGCTTTCCCCTCAAGAAGCCGTTCGCTAAGACAGTTCTTCTGGAATTGGCAAAGTGATATTTGGAAGCCCTTAGAGGGCTATGGTGAAAAAGGAAATATCCTCAGATGAAATCTGGAAAGAAGCATTCTGAGAAACTACTTAGTGTTCTCTTAATTCATCTCACGGAGTTACATCTGTATTTCGTGGATCTCTTTGCCAGCCTTATTACTGTGGAATCTGAGAACAGATATTTCGCATCCCTTTGAAGACTATAGGGCAAAAGGAAATATCCTCCGATAACAAGGAGAAACAAGCTTTCTGAGAAACTTCTTTGTGTTCTGTGAAATCATCTCACAGAGATACAGCTTTCCCCTCAAGAAGCCTTTCGCTAAGACAGTTCTTGTGGAATTGGCAAAGTGATATTTGGAAGCCCATAGAGGGCTATGGTGAAAAAGGAAATATCCTCAGAAGAAATCTGGAAAGAAGCTTTCTGAGAAACTGCTTAGTGTTCTGTTAATTCATCTCACAGAGTTACATCTGTATTTCGTGGATCTCTTTGCTAGCCTTATTTCTGTGGAAAATGAGAACAGATATTTCGGATACCTTGGAAGACTATAGGGCCAAAGAAATATCCTCTGATAAAAAAGAAAAAGAAGCTTTCTGAGAAAGTTCTCTGTGTTCTGTGAAATCATCTCACAGAGTTACAGCTTTCCGCTGAAGAAGGCTTTCACTAAGACAGTTCTTGTGGAATTGGCAAAGTGATATTTGGAAGCCCTTAGAGGGCTTTGGTGAAAAAGGAAATATCCTCAGATGAAATCTGGAAAGAGGCTTTCTGAGAAACTGCTTAGTGTTCTGTTAATTCATCTCACAGAGTTACATATGTATTTCGTTGATCTCTTTGCTAGCCTTATTTCTGTGGAATCTGAGAACAGATGTTTCGGATCTCTTGGAAGACTATAGGGCCAAAGGAAATATCCTCCGATAACAAAGAGAAAGAAGCTTTCTGAGAAACTTCTTTGTGTTCTGTGAAATCATCTCACAGAGTTACAGTTTTCGCCTCAAGAAGCCTTTCGCTAAGACAGTTCTTCTGGAATTGGCAAACTGATATTTGGCAGCCCTTAGAGGGCTATGGTGAAAAAGGAAATATGCTCAGATGAAATCTGGAAAGAAGCTTTCTGAGAAACTGCTTAAAGTTCTGTTAATTCATGTCACAGAGTTACATCTGTATTTCGTGGATCTCTTTGCTAGCCTTATTTCTGTGGAATCTGAGAACAGATATTTCTGATCCCTTTGAAGAATATAGGGCCAAAGGAAATATCCTCCGATAGCAAAGAGAAAGAAGCTTTCTGAGAAACTTCTTTGTGGTCTGTGAAATCATCTCGCAGAGTTACAGGTTTCGCCTCAAGAAGCCTTTCGCTAATACAGTTCTTGTGGAATTGGCAAAGTGATATTTGGAAGCCCATAGATGGCTACGGTGAAAAACGAAATATCCTCATATGAAATCTGGAAAGAAGCCTTCTGAGAAACTGCTTAGTGTTCTGTTAATTCATCTCACAGAGGTACATCTGTATTTGGTGGATGTCTTTGCTAGCCTTATTTCTGTGGAATCTGAGAACAGATATTTCGCATCCGTTTGAAGACTATAGGGCCAAAGGAAATATCCTCCGATAAGAAGGAGAAAGAAGCTTTCTGAGAAACTTCTTTGTGTTCTGTGAAATCATCTCACAGAGATACAGCTTTCCCCTCAAGAAGCGTTTCGCTAAGACAGTTCTTGTGGAATTGACAAAATGATATTTGGAAGCCCATAGAGGGCTATGGTGACAAAGGAAATATCCTCAGAAGAAATCTGGAAAGAAGATTTCTGAGAAACTGCTTAGTGTTCTGTTAATTCATCTCACAGAGTTACATCTGTATTTCGTTGATCTCTTTGCTAGCCTTATTTCTGTGGAATCTGAGAACAGATATTTCGGATCCCTTGGAAGACTATAGGGCCAAAGAAATATCCTCCGATAACAAAGAGAAAGAAGCTTTCTGAGAAAGTTCTTTGTGTTCTGTGAAATCATCTCACAGAGTTACAGCTTTCCCCTGAAGAAGCCTTTCACTAAGATAGTTCTTGTGGAATTGGCAAAGTGATATTTGGAAGTCCTTAGAGGGCTACGGTGAAAAAGGAAATATCCTCAGATGAAATCTGAAAAGAAGCTTTCTGAGAAACTGCTTAGTGTTCTGTTAATTCATCTCACAGAGGTACATCTGTATTTCGTGGATCTCTTTGCTAGCCATATTACTGTGGAATCTGAGAACAGATATGTCGGATCCCTTTGAAAACTATAGGGCCAAATTAAATATCCTCCGATAACAAAGAGAAAGAAGCTTTCTGAGAAACTTCTTTGTGTTCTGTGAAATCATCTCACAGAGCTACAGCTTTCCAATCAAGAAGCCTTTCGCTAAGACAGTTCTTCTGGAATTGGCAAATTGATATTTGGAAGCCCTTAGAGGGCTATGGTGAAAAAGGAAATATCCTCAGATGAAATCTTGAAAGAAGCTTTCTGAGAAACTGCTTAGTGTTCTGTTAATTCATCTCACAGAGTTACATCTGTATTTCGTTGATCTCTTTGCTAGCCTTATTTCTGTGGAATCTGAGAACAGATGTTTCGGATCCCTTCGAAGACTATAGGGCCAAAGGAAATATCCTCCGATAACAAAGAGAAAGAAGCTTTCTGAGAAACTACTTTGTGTTCTGTGAAATCATCTCACAGAGTTACAGCTTTCCCCTCAAGAAGCCTTTCGCTGAGACAGTTCTTATGGAATTGGCAAAGTGATATTTGGAAGTCCTTAGAGGGCTACGGTGAAAATGGAAATATCCTCAGATGAAATCTGAAAAGAAGCTTTCTGAGAAACTGCTTAGTGTTCTGTTAATTCATGTCACAGAGTTACATCTGTATTTCGTGGATCTCTTTCCTAGCCTTATTTCTGTGGAATATGAGAACAGATATTTCGGATCCCTTGGAAGACTATAGGGCCAAAGGAAATATCCTCCGGTAACAAAGAGAAAGAAGCTTTCTGAGAAACTTCTTTGTGTTCTTTGAAATCATCTCACTGAGTTACAGCTTTCTCCTCAAGACGCCTTTCGCTAAGACAGTTCTTCTGGAATTTGCAAAGTGATAATTGGAAGCCCATAGTGGGCTATGGTGAAAATGGAAATATCCTCAGATGAAATCTGGAAAGAAGCTTTCTGAGAAACTGCTTAGTGTTCTGTTAATTCATCTCACAGAGTTACATCTGTATTTCGTGGATCTCTTTGCCTGCCTTATTTCTGTGGAATCTGAGAACAGATATTTCGGATCCCTTGGAAGAGTATAGGCCAAAGGAAATATCCTCCGATAACAAAGATAAAGAAGCTTTCTGAGAAACTGCTTAGTGTTCTGTTAATTCATCTCACAGAGTTACATCTGTATTTCGTGGATCTCTTTGCTAGCCTTATTTCTGTGGAATCTGAGAACAGATATTTCGGATCCCTTGGAAGACTATAGGGCCAAAGGAAATATCCTCCGATAACAAAGAGAAAGAAGCTTTCTGAGAAACTTCTTTGTGTTCTGTGAAATCATCTCACAGAGTTACAGCTTTCCCCTCAAGAAGCCATTCGCTAAGACAGTTCTTCTGGAATTGGCAAAGTGATATTTGGAAGCCCTTAGAGGGCTATGGTGAAAAAGGAAATATCCTCAGATGAAATCTGGAAAGAAGCTTTCTGAGAAACTGCTTAGTGTTCTGTTAATTCATCTCACAGAGTTACATCTGTATTTCGTGGATCTCTTTGCTAGCCTTATTTCTGTGGAATCTGAGAACAGATATTTGTGATCCCTTTTAAGACTATAGGGCCAAAGGAAATATCCTCCGATAACAAAGAAAAACAAGCTTTCTGAGAAACTTCTTTGGTTCTTGAAAATATCTCACAGAGTTACAGCTTTCCCCTCAAGGAGCCTTTCGCTAAGACAGTTCTTGTGGAATTGGCCAAGTGATATTTGGAAGCCCATAGAGGGCAATGGTGAAAAAGGAAATATCCTCTGATGAAGTTTGGAAGGAAGCTTTCTGAGAAACTGCTTAGTGTTCTGTTAATTCATCTCACAGAGTTACAGCTGTATTTCGCGGATCTCTTTGCTAGCCTTATTTCTGTGGAATCTGAGAAAAGATATTTCGGATCCCTTGGAAGACTACAGGGCCAAAGGAAATATCCTCCGATAACAAAGAGAAAAAAGCTTTCTGACAAACTTCCTTGTGTTCTGTGAAATCATCTCTCAGAGTTACATGTTTCGCCTCAAGAAGCCTTTCGCTAAGACAGTTCTTGTGGAATTGGCAAAGTGATATTTGGAAGCCCATAGAGGTCTATGGTGAAAAAGGAAATATCCTTAGATGAAATCTGGAAAGAAGCTTTCTGAGAAACTGCTTAGTGTTCTGCTAATTCATCTCACAGAGTTACATCTGTATTTCGTGGATCTCTTTGCTAGCCTTATTTCTGTTTAATCTGAGAACAGATAATTCGGAACCCTTGGAAGACTACAGGGCCAAAGGAAATATCCTCCGATAAAAAAGAGAAAGAAGCTTTCTGAGAAACTTCTTTGTGTTCTGTGAAATCATCTCACAGAGGTACAGCTTTCCCCTCAATAAGCCTTTCGCTAAGACAGTTCTTCTGGAATTGGCAAAGTGATATTTGGAAGCCCATAGAGGGCTATGGTGAAAAAGGAAATATCCTCAGATGAAATCTGGAAAGAAGCTTTCTGAGAAACTGCTTAGTGTTCTGCTAATTCATCTCACAGAGTTACATCTGTATTTCGTGGATCTCTTTGCTAGCCTTATTACTGTGGAATCTGAGAACAGATATTTCGCATCCCTTTGAAGATTATAGGGCAAAAGGAAATATCCTCCGATAACAAGGAGAAAGAAGCTTTCTGAGAAACTTCTTTGTGTTCTGTGAAATCATCTCACAGAGATACAGCTTTCCCCTCAAGAATCGTTTCGCTAAGACAGTTCTTGTGGAATTGGCAAAGTGATATTTGGAAGCCCATAGAAGGCTATGGTGACAAAGGAAATATCCTCAGAAGAAATCTGGAAAGAAGCTTTCTGAGAAACTGCTTAGTGTTCTGTTAATTCATCTCACAGAGTTACATCTGTATTTCGTGGATCTCTTTGCTAGCCTTATTTCTGTGGAATCTGAGAACAGATATTTCGGATCCCTTGGAAGACTATAGGGCCAAAGGAAATATCCTCCGGTAACAAAGAGAAAGAAGCTTTCTGAGAAACTTCTTTGTGTTCTTTGAAATCATCTCACAGAGTTACAGCTTTCCCCTCAAGAAGCCTTTCGCTAAGACAGTTCTTCTGGAATTTGCAAAGTGATAATTTGAAGCCCATAGTGGGCTATGGTGAAAATGGAAATATCCTCAGATGAAATCTGGAAAGAAGCTTTCTGAGAAACTGCTTAGTGTTCTGTTAATTCATCTCACAGAGTTACATCTGTATTTCGTGGATCTCTTTGCCTGCCTTATTTCTGTGGAATCTGAGAACAGATATTTCGGATCCCTTGGAAGACTATAGGCCAAAGGAAATATCCTCCGATAACAAAGATAAAGAAGCTTTCTGAGAAACTGCTTAGTGTTCTGTTAATTCATCTCACAGAGTTACATCTGTATTTCGTGGATCTCTTTGCTAGCCTTATTTCTGTGGAATCTGAGAACAGATATTTGTGATCCCTTTTAAGACTATAGGGCCAAAGGAAATATCCTCCGATAACAAAGAAAAACAAGCTTTCTGAGAAACTTCTTTGGTTCTTGAAAATATCTCACAGAGTTACAGCTTTCCCCTCAAGGAGCCTTTCGCTAAGACTGTTCTTGTGGAATTGGCAAAGTGATATTTGGAATCCCATAGAGGGCAATGGTGAAAAAGGAAATATCCTCAGATGAAATCTGGAAGGAAGCATTCTGAGAAACTGCTTAGTGTTCTGTTAATTCATCTCACAGAGTTACAGCTGTATTTCGCGGATCTCTTTGCTAGCCTTATTTCTGTGGAATCTGAGAAAAGATATTTCGGATCCCTTGGAAGACTATAGGGCCAAAGGAAATATCCTCCGATAACAAAGAGAAAAAAGCTTTCTGACAAACTTCCTTCTGTTCTGTGAAATCATCTCTCAGAGTTACATGTTTCGCCTCAAGAAGCCTTTCGCTAAGACAGTTCTTGTGGAATTGGCAAAGTGATATTTGGAAGCCCATAGAGGTCTATGGTGAAAAAGGAAATATCCTTAGATGAAATCTGGAAAGAAGCTTTCTGAGAAACTGCTTAGTGTTCTGCTAATTCATCTCACAGAGTTACATCTGTATTTCGTGGATCTCTTTGCTAGCCTTATTTCTGTTTAATCTGAGAACAGATAATTCGGAACCCTTGGAAGACTACAGGGCTAAAGGAAATATCCTCCGATAAAAAAGAGAAAGAAGCTTTCTGAGAAACTTCTTTGTGTTCTGTGAAATCATCTCACAGAGTTACAGCTTTCCCCTCAATAAGCCTTTCGCTAAGACAGTTCTTCTGGAATTGGCAAAGTGATATTTGGAAGCCCATAGAGGGCTATGGTGAAAAAGGAAATATCCTCAGATGAAATCTGGAAAGAAGCTTTCTGAGAAACTGCTTAGTGTTCTGCTAATTCATCTCACAGAGTTACATCTGTATTTCGTGGATCTCTTTGCTAGCCTTATTTCTGTGGAATCTGAGAACAGATATTTCGCATCCCTTTGAAGATTATAGGGCAAAAGGAAATATCCTCCGATAACAAGGAGAAAGAAGCTTTCTGAGAAACTTCTTTGTGTTCTGTGAAATCATCTCACAGAGATACAGCTTTCCCCTCAAGAAGCGTTTCGCTAAGACAGTTCTTGTGGAATTGGCAAATTGATATTTGGAAGCCCATAGAGGGCTATGGTGACAAAGGAAATATCCACAGAAGAAATCTGGAAAGAAGCTTTCTGAGAAACTGCTTAGTGTTCTGTTAATTCATCTCACAGAGTTACATCTGTATTTCATTGATCTCTTTGCTAGCCTTATTTCTGTGGAATCTGAGAACAGATATTTCGGATCCCTTGGAAGACTATAGGGCCAAAGAAATATCCTCCGATAACAAAGAGAAAGAAGCTTTCTGAGAATCTTCTTTGTGTTCTGTGAAATCATCTCACAGAGTTACAGCTTTCCCCTCAAGAAGCCTTTCACTAAGACAGTTCTTGTGGAATTGGCAAAGTGATATTTGGAAGCCCTTAGAGGGCTATGGTGAAAAAGGAAATATCCTCAGATGAAATCTGGAAAGAAGCTTTCTGAGAAACTGCTTAGTGTTCTGCTAATTCATCTCACAGAGTTACATCTGTATTTCGTGGATCTCTTTGCTAGCCTTATTACTGTGGAATCTGAGAACAGATATTTCGCATCCCTTTGAAGATTATAGGGCAAAAGGAAATATCCTCCGATAACAAAGAGAAAGAAGCTTTCTGAGAAACTTCTTTGTGTTCTGTGAAATCATCTCACAGAGTTACAGCTTTCCCCTCAAGAAGCCTTTCACTAAGACAGTTCTTGTGAAATTGGCAAAGTGATATTTGGAAGCCCGTAGAGGGCTATGGTGAAAAAGGAAATATCCTCAGATGAAATCTGGAAAGAAGCTTTCTGAGAAACTGCTTAGTGTTCTGTTAATTCATCTCACAGAGTTACATCTGTATTTCGTGGATCTCTTTGCTAGCCTTATTTCTGTGGAATCTGAGAACAGATATTTCGGATCCCTTGGAAGACTATAGGGCCAAAGGAATATCCTCCGATAACAAAGAGAAAGAAGCTTTCTGAGAAACTTCTTTGTGTTCTGTGAAATCATCTCACAGAGTTACAGCTTTCCCCTCAAGAAGCCTTTCACTAAGACAGTTCTTGTGGAATTGGCAAAGTGATATTTGGAAGCCCTTAGAGGGCTATGATGAAAAAGGAAATATCCTCAGATGAAATCTGGAAAGAAGTTTTCTGAGAAACTGCTTAGTGTTCTGTTAATTCATCTCACAGAGTTACATCTGTATTTCGTGGATCTCTTTGCTAGCCTTATTTCTGTGGAATCTGAGAACAGATATTTCGGATCCCTTGGAAGACTATAGGGCCAAAGGAAATATCCTCCGATAACAAAGAGAAAGAAGCTTTCTGAGAAACTTCTTTGTGTTCTGTGAAATCATCTCACAGAGTTACAAGTTTCGCCTCAAGAAGCCTTTCGCTAAGACAGTTCTTGTGGAATTGGCAAAGTGATATTTGGAAGCCCGTAGAGGGCTATGGTGAAAAAGGAAATATCCTCAGATGAAATCTGGAAAGAAGCTTTCTGAGAAACTGCTTAGTGTTCTGATAATTCATCTCACAGAGTTACATCTGTATTTCGTGGATCTCTTTGCTAGCCTTATTTCTGTGGAATCTGAGAACAGATATTTCGGATCCCTTTGAAGTCTATAGGGCCAAAGGAAATATCCTCCGATAACAAAGAGAAAGAAGCTTTCTGAGGAACTTCTTTGTGTTCTGTGAAATCATCTCACAGAGTTACAGCTTTCCCCTCAAGAAGCCTTTCGCTAAGACAGTTCTTGTGGAATTGGCAAAGTGATATTTGGAAGCCCATAGAGGGCTATGGTGAAAAAGGAAATATCCTCAGATGAAATCTGGAAAGAAGCTTTCTGAAAAACTGCTTAGTGTTCTGTTAATTCATCTCACAGAGTTACATCTGTATTTCGTGGATCTCTTTGCTAGCCTTATTTCTGTGGAATATGAGAACAGATATTTCGGATCCCTTGGAAGACTATTGGGCAAAAGGAAATATCCTCAGATAACAAAGAGAAAGAAGCTTTCTGAGAAATTTCTTTGTGTTCTGTGAAATCATCTCACAGAGTTACAGCTTTCCCCTCAACAAGCCTTTCGCTAAGACAGTTCTTGTGGCATAGGCAAAGTGATATTTGGAAGCCCATAGATGGCTATGTTGAAAATGGAAATATCCTCAGATGAAATCTGGAAAGAAGCTTTCTGAGAAACTGCTTAGTGTTCCGTTAATTCATCTCACAGAGTTACAACTGCATTTCGTGGATCTCTTTGCTAGCCTTACTTCTGTGGAATCTGAGAAGAGATATTTCTGATCCCTTGGAAGACTATAGGGCCAAAGGAAATATCCCCCGATAACAAAGAGAAAGAAGCTTTCTGAGAAACTTCTTTGTATTCTGTGAAATCATCTCACAGAGTTACAGCTTCCCCCTCAACAAGCCTTTTGCTAAGACAGTTCTTGTGGCATTGGCAAAGTGATATTTGGAAGCCCATAGATGGCTACGGTGAAAATGGAAATATCCTCAGATGAAATCTGGAAAGAAGCTTTCTGAGAAACTGCTTAGTGTTCTGTTAATTCATCTCACAGAGTTACATCTGTATTTCGTAGATCTCTTTGCTAACCTTATTTCTGTGGGATCTGAGAAGAGATATTTCGGATCCCTTGGAAGACTATAGGGCCAAAGGAAATATCCTCCGATAACAAAGAGAAAGAAGCTTTCTGAGAAACTTCTTCGTGTTCTGTGAAATCATCTCACAGAGTTACAGCTTTCCCCTCAACAAGCCTTTCGCTAAGACAGTTCTTGTGGCATTGGCAAAGTGATATTTGGAAGCCCATAGATGGCTATGGTGAAAATGGAAATATCCTCAGATGAAATCTGGAAAGAAGCTTTCTGAGAAACTGCTTAGTGTTCTGCTAATTCATCTCACAGAGTTACATCTGTATTTCGTGGATCTCTTTGCTAACCTTATTTCTGTGGAATCTGATAAGAGATATTTCGGATCCCTTGGAAGACTATAGGGCCAAAGGAAATATCCTCCGATAACAAAGAGAAAGAAGCTTTCTGCGGAATTTCTTTGTGTTCTGTGAAATCATCTCACAGAATTACAGCTTCCCCTCAAGAAGCCTTTCGCTAAGACAGTTCTTATGGAATTGGTAAAGTGATATTTGGAAGCCCTTAGAGGGCTATGGTGAAAAATGAAATATCCTCAGATGAAATCTGGAAAGAAGCTTTCTGAGAAACTGCCCAGTGTTCTGTTAATACATCTCACAGACTTATATCTGTATTTCGTGGATCTCTTTGCTAGCCTTATTTCTGTGGAATCTGAGAACAGATATTTCGGATCCCTTGGAAGACTATAGGGCCAAAGGAAATATCCTCCGATTACAAAGAGAAAGAAGCTTTCTGAGAAACTTCTTTGTGTGCTGTGAAATCATCTCACAGAGTTACAGCTTTCCCCTCAAGAATCCTTTCGCTAAGACAGTTCTTGTGGAATTGGCAAAGTGATATTTGGAAGCCCGTAGAGGCCTATGGTGAAAAAGGAAATATCCTCAGATGAAAACTGGAAAGAAGCTTTCTGAGAAACTGCTTAGTGTTCTGTTAATTCATCTCACAGAGTTACATCTGTGTTTCGTGGATCTCTTTGCTGGCCTAATTTCTGTGGAATCTGAGAACAGATATTTCGGATCCCTTTGAAGACTAATGGGCCAAAGGAAATATCCTCCGATAACAAAGAGAAAGAAGCTTTCTGAGAAACTTCTTTGTGTTCTGTGAAATCATCTCACAGAGTTACAGCTTTCCCCTCAAGAAGCCTTTCGCTAAGACAGTTCTTGTGGAATTGGCAAAGTGATATTTGTTGGCCCATAGAGGGGTATGGAGAAAAAGGAAATATCCTCAGATGGAATCTGGAAAAAAGCTTTCTGAGAAACTGCATAGTGTTCTGTTAATTCATCTCACAGAGTTACATCTGTATTTCGTGGATCTCCTTGCTAGCCTTATTTCTGTGGAATGTGAGAACAGATATTTCGGATCCCTTGGAAGACTATAGGGCCAAAGGAAATATCCTCCGATAACAAAGAGAAAGAAGCTTTCTGAGAAACTTCTTTGTGTTCTGTGAAATCATCTCACAGAGTTACAGTTTTCCCCTCAAGAAGCCTTTCGCTAAGACAGTTCTTGTGGAATTGGCAAAGTGATATTTGGAAGCCCATAGAGGGTTGTGGTGAAAAAGGAAATATCCTCAGATGAAATCTGGAAAGAAGCTTTCTGAAAAACTGCTTAGTGTTTTGTTAATTCATCTCACAGAGTTACATCTGTATTTCGTGGATCTCTTTGCTAGCCTCATTTCTGTGGAATCTGAGAACAGATATTTCGGATCCCTTGGAAGACTATAGGGCCAAAGGAAATATCCTCCGATAACAAAGAGAAAGAAGCTTTCTGAGAAACTTCTTTGTGTTCTGTGAAATCATCTCACAGAGTTACAGCTTTACTCTCAAGAAGCCTTTCGCTAAGACAGTTCTTGTGGAATTGGCAAAGTGATATTTGGAAGCCCATAGAGGGCTATGGTGAAAAAGGAAATATCCTCAGATGAAATCTGGAAAGAAGCTTTCTGAAAAACTGCTTAGTGTTCTGTTAATTCATCTCACAGAGTTACATCTGTATTTCGTGGATATCTTTGCTAGCCTTATTTCTGTGGAATCTGAGAATAGATATTTCGGATCCCTTGGAAGACTATTGGGCAAAAGGAAATATCCTCAGATAACAAAGAGAAAGAAGCTCTGAGAAACTTCTTTATTTTCTGTGAAATCATCTCACAGAGTTACAGCGTTCCCTTCAACAAGCCTTTCGCTAAGACAGTTTTTGTGGCATTGGCAAAGTGATATTTGGAAGCCCTTAAGGGTTGCGGTGAAAAAGGAAATACCCTCAGATGAAATCTGGAAAGAAGCTTTCTGAGAAACTGCTTAGTGTTCTGTTAATTCATCTCACAGAGTTACATCTGTATTTTGTGGATCTCTTTGCTAGCCTTATTTCTGTGGAATGTGAGAACAGATATTTCGGATCCCTTGGAAGACTATAGGGCCAAAGGAAATATCCTCCGATAACAAAGAGAAAGAAGCTTTCTGAAAACTTCTTTGTGTTCTGTGAAATCATCTCACGGAGTTACAGGTTTCGCCACAAGAAGCCTTTCGCTAAGACACTTCTTGTGGAATTGGCAAAGTGATATTTGGAAGCCCATAGAGGGCTATGGTGAAAAAGGAAATATCCTCAGATGAAATCTGGAAGGAAGCTTTCTGAGAAACTGCTTAGTGTTCTGTTAATTCATCTCACAGAGTTACATCTGTGTTTCGTGGATCTCTTTGCTGGCCTAATTTCTGTGGAATCTGAGAACAGATATTTCGGATCCCTTGGAAGACTATAGGGCCAAAGGAAATATCCTCCGATAACAAAGAGAAAGAAGCTTTCTGAGAAACTTCTTTGTGTTCTGTGAAATCGTCTCACAGAGTTACAGCTTTCCCCTCAAGAAGCCTTTCGCTAAGACAGTTCTTGTGGAATTGGCAAAGTGATATTTGGAAGCCCAGAGAGGGCTATGGTGAAAAAGAAAATATCCTCAGATGAAATCTGGAAAGAAGCTTTCTGAGAAACTGCTTAGTGTTCTGTTAATTCATCTCACAGAGTTACATCTGTGTTTCGTGGATCTCTTTGCTGGCCTAATTTCTGTGGAATCTGAGAACAGATATTTCGGATCCCTTTGAAGACTAATGGGCCAAAGGAAATATCCTCCGATAACAAAGAGAAAGAAGCTTTCTGAGAAACTTCTTTGTGTTCTGTGAAATCATCTCACAGAGTTACAGCTTTCCCCTCAAGAAGCCTTTCGCTAAGACAGTTCTTGTGGAATTGGCAAAGTGATATTTGTTGGCCCATAGAGGGGTATGGAGAAAAAGGAAATATCCTCAGATGGAATTTGGAAAAAAGCTTTCTGAGAAACTGCTTAGTGTTCTGTTAATTCATCTCACAGAGTTACATCTGTATTTCGTGGATCTCCTTGCTAGCCTTATTTCTGTGGAATGTGAGAACAGATATTTCGGATCCCTTGGAAGACTATAGGGCCAAAGGAAATATCCTCCGATAACAAAGAGAAAGAAACTTTCTGAGAAACTTCTTTGTGTTCTGTGAAATCATCTCACAGAGTTACAGTTTTCCCCTCAAGAAGCCTTTCGCTAAGACAGTTCTTGTGGAATTGGCAAAGTGATATTTGGAAGCCCATAGAGGGTTGTGGTGAAAAAGGAAATATCCTCAGATGAAATCTGGAAAGAAGCTTTCTGAAAAACTGCTTAGTGTTTTGTTCATTCATCTCACAGAGTTACATCTGTATTTCGTGGATCTCTTTGCTAGCCTCATTTCTGTGGAATCTGAGAACAGATATTTCGGATCCCTTGGAAGACTATAGGGCCAAAGGAAATATCCTCCGATAACAAAGAGAAAGAAGCTTTCTGAGAAACTTCTTTGTGTTCTGTGAAATCATCTCACAGAGTTAGAGCTTTACTCTCAAGAAGCCTTTCGCTAAGACAGTTCTTGTGGAATTGGCAAAGTGATATTTGGAAGCCCATAGAGGGCTATGGTGAAAAAGGAAATATCCTCAGATGAAATCTGGAAAGAAGCTTTCTGAAAAACTGCTTAGTGTTCTGTTAATTCATCTCACAGAGTTAGATCTGTATTTCGTGGATATCTTTGCTAGCCTTATTTCTGTGGAATCTGAGAACAGATATTTCGGATCCCTTGGAAGACTATTGGGCAAAAGGAAATATCCTCCGATAACAAAGAGCAAGAAGCTTTCTGAGAAACTTCTTTGTGTTCTGTGAAATCATCTCACAGTGTTACAGCGTTCCCCTCAACAAGCCTTTCGCTAAGACAGTTTTTGTGGCATTGGCAAAGTGATATTTGGAAGCCCTTTATGGTTGCGGTGCAAAAGGAAATACCCTCAGATGAAATCTGGAAAGAAGCTTTCTGAGAAACTGCTTAGTGTTCTGTTAATTCATCTCACAGAGTTACATCTGTATTTTGTGGATCTCTTTGCTAGCCTTATTTCTGTGGAATGTGAGAACAGATATTTCGGATCCCTTGGAAGACTATAGGGCCAAAGGAAATATCCTGCGATAACAAAGAGAAAGAAGTTTTCTGAAAACTTCTTTGTGTTCTGTGAAATCATCTCACGGAGTTACAGGTTTCGCCTCAAGAAGCCTTTCGCTAAGACACTTCTTGTGGAATTGGCAAAGTGATATTTGGAAGCCCATAGAGGGCTACGGTGAAAAAGGAAATATCCTCAGATGAAATCTGGAAAGAAGCTTTCTGAGAAACTGCTTAGTGTTCCGTTAATTCATCTCACAGAGTTACATCTGTATTTCGTGGATCTTTTTGCTAGCCTTACTTCTGTGGAATCTGAGAAGAGATATTTCGGATCCCTTGGAAGTCTATAGGGCCAAAGGAAATATCCTCTGATAACAAAGAGAAAGAAGCTTTCTGAGAAACTTCTTTGTGTTCTTTGAAATCATCTCACAGAGTTACAGCTTTCCCCTCAACAAGCCTTTCGCTAAGACAGTTCGTGTGGCATTGGCAATGTGATATTTGGAAGCCCATAGATGGCTATGGTGAAAATGGAAATATCCTCAGATGAAATCTGGAAAGAAGCTGTCTGAGAAACTGCTTAGTGTTCTGTTAATTCATCTCACAGAGTTACATCTGTATTTCGTGGATCTCTTTGCTAGCCTTATTTCTGTGGAATCTGAGAACAGATATTTCGGATCCCTTGGAAGACTATAGGGCCAAAGGAAATATCCTCTGATAACAAAGAGAAAGAAGCTTTCTGAGAAACTTCTTTGTGTTCTGTGAAATCATCTCACAGAGTTACAGCTTTTCCCTCAAGAAGGCTTTCTCTAAGACAGTTCTTGTGGAATTGTAAAAGTGATATTTGGAGCCCCTAGAGGGCTAAGGTGAAAAAGGAAATATCCTCAGATGAAATCTGGAAAGAAGCTTTCTGAGAAACTGCTTAGTGTTCTGTTAATTCATCTCACAGAGTTACATCTGTATTTCGTGGATCTCTTTGCTAACCTTACTTCTGTGGAATCTGAGAACAGCTATTACGGATCCCTTTGAAGGCTATAGGGCCAAAGGAAATATCCTCCGATAACAAAGAGAAAGAAGCTTTCTAAGGAACTTCCTCGTGTTCTGTGAAATCATCTCACAGAGTACAGCTTTCCCCTCAAGAAACCTTTCGCTAAGACAGTTCTTGTGGAATTGGCAAAGTGATATTTGGAAGCCCATAGAGGGCTATGGTGAAAAAGGAAATATCCTCAGATGAAATCTGGAAGGAAGCTTTCTGAGAAACTGCTTAGTGTTCTGATAATTCATCTCACAGAGTTACATCTGTATTTCGTGGATCTCTTTACTGGCCTTATCTCTGTGGAATGTGAGAACAGATATTTCGGATCCCATGGAAGACTATAGGGCCAAAGGAAATATCCTCCGATCACAAAGAGAAAGAAGCTTTCTGAGAAACTTCTTTGTGTTCTGTGAAATCATCTCACAGAGTTACAGCTTTCCCCTCAAGAAGCCTTTCGCTAAGACAGTTCTTGTGGAATTGGCAAAGTGATATTTGGAAGCCCACAGAGGGTTGTGGTGAAAAAGGAAATATCCTCAGATGAAATCTGGAAAGAAGCTTTCTGAGAAACTGTTTAGTGTTTTGTTAATTCATCTCACAGAGTTACATCTGTATTTCGTGGATCTCTTTGCTAGCCTTATTTCTGTGGAATCTGAGAACAGATATTTCGGATCCCTTGGAAGACTATAGGGCCAAAGTAAATATCCTCCGATAACAAAGAGAAAGAAGCTTTCTGAGAAACTTCTTTGTGTTCTGTGAAATCATCTCACAGAGTTACAGCTTTCCCCTCAAGAAGCCTTTCGCTAAGACAGTTCTTGTATAATTGGCAAAGTGATATTTGGAAGCCCATAGAGGGCTATGGTGAAAAAGGAAATATCCTCAGATGAAATCTATAAAGAAGCTTTCTGAAAAACTGCTTAGTGTTCTGTTAATTCATCTCACAGAGTTACATCTGCATTTCGTGGATCTCTTTGACAGCCTTATTTCTGTGGAATCTGAGAAGAGATATTTCGGATCCCTTGGAAGACTATTGGGCAAAAGGAAATATCCTCAGATAACAAAGAGAAAGAAGCTTTCTGAAAACTTCTTTGTGTTCTGTGAAATCATCTCTCGGAGTTACAGGTTTCGCCTCAAGAAGCCTTTCGCTAAGACACTTCTTGTGGAATTGGCAAAGTGATATTTGGAAGCCCATAGAGGGCTATGGTGAAAAAGGAAATATCCTCAGATGAAATCTGGAAAGAAGCTTTCTGAGAAACTGCTTAGTGTTCCGTTAATTCATCTCACAGAGTTACATCTGTATTTCGTGGATCTCTTTACTAGCCTTACTTCTGTGGAATCTGAGAAGAGATATTTCGGATCCCTTGGAAGTCTAGAGGGCCAAAGGAAATATCCTCCGATAACAAAGAGAAAGAAGCTTTCTGAGAAACTTCTTTGTGTTCTTTGAAATCATCTCACAGAGTTACAGCATTCCCCTCAACAAGCCTTTCGCTAAGACAGTTCGTGTGGCATTGGCAATGTGATATTTGGAAGCCCATAGATGGCTATGGTGAAAATGGAAATATCCTCAGATGAAATCTGGAAAGAAGCTTTCTGAGAAACTGCTTAGTGTTCTGTTAATTCATCTCACAGAGTTACATCTGTATTTCGTGGATCTCTTTGCTAGCCTTATTTCTGTGGAATCTGAGAACAGATATTTCGGATCCCTTGGAAGACTATAGGGCCAAAGGAAATATCCTCTGATAACAAAGAGAAAGAAGCTTTCTGAGAAACTTCTTTGTGTTCTGTGAAATCATCTCACAGAGTTACAGCTTTTCCCTCAAGAAGGCTTTCTCTAAGACAGTTCTTGTGGAATTGGAAAAGTGATATTTGGAGCCCCTAGAGGGCTAAGGTGAAAAAGGAAATAATCTCAGATGAAATCTGGAAAGAAGCTTTCTGAGAAACTGCTTAGTGTTCTGTTAATTCATCTCACAGAGTTACATCTGTATTTCGTGGATCTCTTTGCTAACCTTACTTCTGTGGAATCTGAGAACAGCTATTACGGATCCCTTTGAAGGCTATAGGGCCAAAGGAAATATCCTCCGATAACAAAGAGAAAGAAGCTTTCTAAGGAACTTCCTCGTGTTCTGTGAAATCATCTCACAGAGTACAGCTTTCCCCTCAAGAAACCTTTCGCTAAGACAGTTCTTGTGGAATTGGCAAAGTGATATTTGGAAGCCCATAGAGGGCTATGGTGAAAAAGGAAATATCCTCAGATGAAATCTGGAAGGAAGCTTTCTGAGAAACTGCTTAGTGTTCTGATAATTCATCTCAAAGAGTTACATCTGTATTTCGTGGATCTCTGTACTGGCCTTATCTCTGTGGAATGTGAGAACAGATATTTCGGATCCCATGGAAGACTATAGGGCCAAAGGAAATATCCTCCGATAACAAAGAGAAAGAAGCTTTCTGAGAAACTTCTTTTTGTTCTGTGAAATCATCTCACAGAGTTACAGCTTTCCCCTCAAGAAGCCTTTCTCTAAGACAGTTCTTGTATAATTGGCAAAGTGATATTTGGAAGCCCGTAGAGGGCTATGGTGAAAAAGGAAATATCCTCAGATGAAATCTGGAAAGAAGCTTTCTGAAAAACTGCTTAGTGTTCTGTTAATTCATCTCACAGAGTTACATCTGTATTTCGTGGATCTCTTTGCTAGCCTTATTTCTGTGGAATCTGAGAAGAGATATTTCGGATCCCTTGGAAGACTATTGGGCAGAAGGAAATATCCTCAGATAACAAAGAGAAAGAAGCTTTCTGGGAAACTTCTTTGTGTTCTGTGAAATCATCTCACAGAGTTACAGCTTTCCCCTCAACAACCCTTTCGCTAAGACAGTTTTTGTGGCATTCGCAAAGTGATATTTGGAAGCCCTTAAGGGTTGCGGTGAAAAAGGAAATACCCTCAGATGAAATCTGGAAAGAAGCTTTCTGAGAAACTGCTTAGTGTTCTGTTAATTCATCTCACAGAGTTACATCTGTATTTCGTGGATCTCTTTGCTAGCCTTATTTCTGTGGAATGTGAGAACAGATATTTCGGATCCCTTGGAAGACTATAGGGCCAAAGGAAATATCCTCCGATAACAAAGAGAAAGAAGCTTTCTGAAAACTTCTTTGTGTTCTGTGAAATCATCTCACAGAGTTACAGGTTTCGCCTCAAAAAGCCTTTTGCTAAGACACTTCTTGTGGAATTGGCAAAGTGATATTTGGAAGCCCATAGAGGGCTACGGTGAAAAAGGAAATATCCTCAGATGAAATCTGGAAAGAAGCTTTCTGAGAAACTGCTTAGTGTTCCGTTAATTCATCTCACAGAGTTACATCTGTATTTCGTGGATCTCTTTGCTAGCCTTACTTCTGTGGAATCTGAGAAGAGATATTTCGGATCCCTTGGAAGTCTATAGGGCCAAAGGAAATATCCTCCGATAACAAAGAGAAAGAAGCTTTCTGAGAAACTTCTTTGTGTTCTTTGAAATCATCTCACAGAGTTACAGCTTTCCCCTCAACAAGCCTTTCGCTAAGACAGTTCGTGTGGCATTGGCAATGTGATATTTGGAAGCCCATAGATGGCTATGGTGAAAATGGAAATATCCTCAGATGAAATCTGGAAAGAAGCTTTCTGAGAAACTGCTTAGTGTTCTGTTAATTCATCTCACAGAGTTACATCTGTATTTCGTGGATCTCTTTGCTAGCCTTATTTCTGTGGAATCTGAGAACAGATATTTCGGATCCCTTAGAAGACTATAGGGCCAAAGGAAATATCCTCTGATAACAAAGAGGAAGAAGCTTTCTGAGAAACTTCTTTGTGTTCTGTGAAATCATCTCACAGAGTTAAAGCTTTTCCCTCAAGAAGGCTTTCTCTAAGACAGTTCTTGTGGAATTGGAAAAGTGATATTTGGAGCCCCTAGAGGGCTAAGGTGAAAAAGGAAATATCCTCAGATGAAATCTGGAAAGAAGCTTTCTGAGAAACTGCTTAGTGTTTTGTTAATTCATCTCACAGAGTTACATCTGTATTTCGTGGATCTCTTTGCTAGCCTTATTTCTGTGGAATGTGAGAACAGATATTTCGGATCCCTTGGAAGACTATAGGGCCAAAGGAAATATCCTCCGATAACAAAGAGAAAGAAGCTTTCTGAGAAACTTCTTTGTGTTCTGTGAAATCATCTCACAGAGTTACAGCTTTCCCCTCAAGAAGCCTTTCGCTAAGACAGTTCTTGTATAATTGGCAAAGTGATATTTGGAAGCCCATAGAGGGCTATGGTGAAAAAGGAAATATCCTCAGATGAAATCTGGAAAGAAGCTTTCTGAAAAACTGCTTAGTGTTCTGTTAATTCATCTCACAGAGTTACATCTGTATTTCGTGGATCTCTTTGCTAGCCTTATTTCTGTGGAATCTGAGAACAGATATTTCGGATCCCTTGGAAGACTATTGGGCAAAAGGAAATATCCTCAGATAACAAAGAGAAAGAAGCTTTCTGAGAAACTTCTTTGTGTTCTGTGAAATCATCTCACAGAGTTACAGCGTTCCCCTCAACAAGCCTTTCGCTAAGACAGTTTTTGTGGCATTGGCAAAGTGATATTTGGAAGCCCTTAAGGGTTGCGGTGAAAAAGGAAATACCCTCAGATTAAATCTGGAAAGAAGCTTTCTGAGAAACTGCTTAGTGTTCTGTTAATTCATCTCACAGAGTTACATCTGTATTTTGTGGATCTCTTTGCTAGCCTTATTTCTGTGGAATGTGAGAACAGATATTTCGGATCCCTTGGAAGACTATAGGGCCAAAGGAAATATCCTCCGATAACAAAGAGAAAGAAGCTTTCTGAAAACTTCTTTGTGTTCTGTGAAATCATCTCTCGGAGTTACAGGTTTCGCCTCAAGAAGCCTTTCGCTAAGACACTTCTTGTGGAATTGGCAAAGTGATATTTGGAAGCCCATAGAGGGCTATGGTGAAAAAGGAAATATCCTCAGATGAAATCTGGAAAGAAGCTTTCTGAGAAACTGCTTAGTGTTCCGTTAATTCATCTCACAGAGTTACATCTGTATTTCGTGGATCTCTTTGCTAGCCTTACTTCTGTGGAATCTGAGAAGAGATATTTCGGATCCCTTGGAAGTCTAGAGGGCCAAAGGAAATATCCTCCGATAACAAAGAGAAAGAAGCTTTCTGAGAAACTTCTTTGTGTTCTTTGAAATCATCTCACAGAGTTACTGCTTTCCCCTCAACAAGCCTTTCGCTAAGACAGTTCGTGTGGCATTGGCAATGTGATATTTGGAAGCCCATAGATGGCTATGGTGAAAATGGAAATATCCTCAGATGAAATCTGGAAAGAAGCTTTCTGAGAAACTGCTTAGTGTTCTGTTAATTCATCTCACAGAGTTACATCTGTATTTCGTGGATCTCTTTGCTAGCCTTATTTCTGTGGAATCTGAGAACAGATATTTCGGATCCCTTGGAAGACTATAGGGCCAAAGGAAATATCCTCTGATAACAAAGAGAAAGAAGCTTTCTGAGAAACTTCTTTGTGTTCTGTGAAATCATCTCACAGAGTTACAGCTTTTCCCTCAAGAAGGCTTTCTCTAAGACAGTTCTTGTGGAATTGGAAAAGTGATATTTGGAGCCCCTAGAGGGCTAAGGTGAAAAAGGAAATAATCTCAGATGAAATCTGGAAAGAAGCTTTCTTAGAAACTGCTTAGTGTTCTGATAATTCATCTCAAAGAGTTACATCTGTATTTCGTGGATCTCTGTACTGTCCTTATCTCTGTGGAATGTGAGAACAGATATTTCGGATCCCATGGAAGACTATAGGGCCAAAGGAAATATCCTCCGATAACAAAGAGAAAGAAGCTTTTTGAGAAACTTCTTTGTGTTCTGTGAAATCATCTCACAGAGTTACAGCTTTCCCCTCAAGAAGCCTTTCGCTAAGACAGTTCTTGTGGAATTGGCAAAGTGATATTTGGAAGCCCACAGAGGGTTGTGGTGAAAAAGGAAATATCCTCAGATGAAATCTGGAAAGAAGCTTTCTGAGAAACTGTTTAGTGTTTTGTTAATTCATCTCACAGATTTACATCTGTATTTCGTGGATCTCTTTGCTAGCCTTATTTCTGTGGAATCTGAGAACAGATATTTCGGATCCCTTGGAAGACTATAGGGCCAAAGGAAATATCCTCCGATAACAAAGAGAAAGAAGCTTTCTGAGAAACTTCTTTGTGTTCTGTGAAATCATCTCACAGAGTTACAGCTTTCCCCTCAAGAAGCCTTTCGCTAAGACAGTTCTTGTATAATTGGCAAAGTGATATTTGGAAGCCCGTAGAGGGCTATGGTGAAAAAGGAAATATCCTCAGATGAAATCTGGAAAGAAGCTTTCTGAGAAACTGCTTAGTGTTCTGTTAATTCATCTCACAGAGTTACATCTGTATTTCGTGGATCTCTTTGCTAGCCTTATTTCTGTGGAATCTGAGAAGAGATATTTCGGATCCCTTGGAAGACTATTGGGCAGAAGGAAATATCCTCAGATAACAAAGAGAAAGAAGCTTTCTGGGAAACTTCTTTGTGTTCTGTGAAATCATCTCACAGAGTTACAGCTTTCCCCTCAACAACCCTTTCGCTAAGACAGTTTTTGTGGCATTCGCAAAGTGATATTTGGAAGCCCTTAAGGGTTGCGGTGAAAAAGTAAATACCCTCAGATGAAATCTGGAAAGAAGCTTTCTGAGAAACTGCTTAGTGTTCTCTTAATTCATCTCACAGAGTTACATCTGTATTTCGTGGATCTCTTTGCTAGCCTTATTTCTGTGGAATGTGAGAACAGATATTTCGGATCCCTTGGAAGACTATAGGGCCAAAGGAAATATCCTCCGATAACAAAGAGAAAGAAGCTTTCTGAAAACTTCTTTGTGTTCTGTGAAATCATCTCACAGAGTTACAGGTTTCGCCTCAAAAAGCCTTTTGCTAAGACACTTCTTGTGGAATTGGCAAAGTGATATTTGGAAGCCCATAGAGGGCTACGGTGAAAAAGGAAATATCCTCAGATGAAATCTGGAAAGAAGCTTTCTGAGAAACTGCTTAGTGTTCCGTTAATTCATCTCACAGAGTTACATCTGTATTTCGTGGATCTCTTTGCTAGCCTTACTTCTGTGGAATCTGAGAAGAGATATTTCGGATCCCTTGGAAGTCTATAGGGCCAAAGGAAATATCCTCCGATAACAAAGAGAAAGAAGCTTTCTGAGAAACTTCTTTGTGTTCTTTGAAATCATCTCACAGAGTTACAGCTTTCCCCTCAACAAGCCTTTCGCTAAGACAGTTCGTGTGGCATTGGCAATGTGATATTTGGAAGCCCATAGATGGCTATGGTGAAAATGGAAATATCCTCAGATGAAATCTGGAAAGAAGCTTTCTGAGAAACTGCTTAGTGTTCTGTTAATTCATCTCACAGAGTTACATCTGTATTTCGTGGATCTCTTTGCTAGCCTTATTTCTGTGGAATCTGAGAACAGATATTTCGGATCCCTTGGAAGACTATAGGGCCAAAGGAAATATCCTCTGATAACAAAGAGAAAGAAGCTTTCTGAGAAACTTCTTTGTGTTCTGTGAAATCATCTCACAGAGTTAAAGCTTTTCCCTCAAGAAGGCTTTCTCTAAGACAGTTCTTGTGGAATTGGAAAAGTGATATTTGGAGCCCCTAGAGGGCTAAGGTGAAAAAGGAAATATCCTCAGATGAAATCTGGAAAGAAGCTTTCTGAGAAACTGCTTAGTGTTCTGTTAATTCATCTCACAGAGTTACATCTGTATTTCGTGGATCTCTTTGCTAACCTTACTTCTGTGGAATCTGAGAACAGCTATTACGGATCCCTTTGAAGGCTATAGGGCCAAAGGAAATATCCTCCGATAACAAAGAGAAAGAAGCTTTCTAAGGAACTTCCTCGTGTTCTGTGAAATCATCTCACAGAGTACAGCTTTCCCCTCAAGAAACCTTTCGCTAAGACAGTTCTTGTGGAATTGGCAAAGTGATATTTGGAAGCCCATAGAGGGCTACGGTGAAAAAGGAAATATCCTCAGATGAAATCTGGAAGGAAGCTTTCTGAGAAACTGCTTAGTGTTCTGATAATTCATCTCACAGAGTTACATCTGTATTTCGTGGATCTCTTTACTGGCCTTATCTCTGTGGAATGTGAGAACAGATATTTCGGATCCCATGGAAGACTATAGGGCCAAAGGAAATATCCTCCGATAACAAAGAGAAAGAAGCTTTCTGAGAAACTTCTTTGTGTTCTGTGAAATCATCTCACAGAGTTACAGCTTTCCCCTCAAGAAGCCTTTCGCTAAGACAGTTCTTGTGGAATTGGCAAAGTGATATTTGGAAGCCCACAGATGGTTGTGGTGAAAAAGGAAATATCCTCAGATGAAATCTGGAAAGAAGCTTTCTGAGAAACTGTTTAGTGTTTTGTTAATTCATCTCACAGAGTTACATCTGTATTTCGTGGATCTCTTTGCTAGCCTTATTTCTGTGGAATCTGAGAACAGATATTTCGGATCCCTTGGAAGACTATAGGGCCAAAGGAAATATCCTCCGATAACAAAGAGAAAGAAGCTTTCTGAGAAACTTCTTTGTGTTCTGTGAAATCATCTCACAGAGTTACAGCTTACCCCTCAAGAAGCCTTTCGCTAAGACAGTTCTTGTATATTTGGCAAAGTGATATTTGGAAGCCCATAGAGGGCTATGGTGAAAAAGGAAATATCCTCAGATGAAATCTATAAAGAAGCTTTCTGAAAAACTGCTTAGTGTTCTGTTAATTCATCTCACAGAGTTACATCTGCATTTCGTGGATCTCTTTGATAGGCTTATTTCTGTGGAATCTGAGAAGAGATATTTCGGATCCCTTGGAAGACTATTGGGCAAAAGGAAATATCCTCAGATAACAAAGAGAAAGAAGCTTTCTGAGAAACTTCTTTGTGTTCTGTGAAATCATCTCACAGAGTTACAGCTTTCCCCTCAACAACCCTTTCGCTAAGACAGTTTTTGTGGCATTCGCAAAGTGATATTTGGAAGCCCTTAAGGGTTGCGGTGAAAAAGGAAATACCCTCAGATGAAATCTGGAAAGAAGCTTTCTGAGAAACTGCTTAGTGTTCTGTTAATTCATCTCACAGAGTTACATCTGTATTTCGTGGATCTCTTTGCTAGCCTTATTTCTGTGGAATGTGAGAACAGATATTTCGGATCCCTTGGAAGACTATAGGGCCAAAGGAAATATCCTCCGATAACATAGAGAAAGAAGCTTTCTGAAAACTTCTTTGTGTTCTGTGAAATCATCTCACAGAGTTACAGGTTTCGCGTCAAAAAGCCTTTCGCTAAGACACTTCTTATGGAATTGGCAAAGTGATGTTTGGAAGCCCATAGAAGGCTATGGTGAAAAAGGAAATATCCTCAGATGAAATCTGGAAAGAAGCTTTCTGAGAAACTGCTTAGTGTTCCGTAAATTCATCTCACAGAGTTACATCTGTATTTCGTGGATCTCTTTGCTAGCCTTATTTCTGTGGAATCTGAGAACAGATATTTCGGATCCCTTGGAAGACTATAGGGCCAAAGGAAATATCCTCCGATAACAAAGAGAAAGAAGCTTTCTGAGAAACTTCTTTGTGTTCTGTGACATCATCTCACAGAGTTACAGCTTTACCCTCAAGAAGCCTTTCGCTAAGACAGTTCTTGTGGAATTGGCAAAGTGATATTTGGAAGCCCATAGAGGGCTATGGTGAAAAAGGAAATATCCTCAGATGAAATCTGGAAGGAAGCTTTCTGAGAAACTGCTTAGTGTTCCGTTAATTAATCTCTCAGAGTTACATCTGTATTTCGTGGATCTCTTTGCTAGCCTTATTTCTGTGGAATCTGAGAAGAGATATTTCGGATCCCTTGGAAGACTATTGGGCAAAAGGAAATATCCTCAGATAACAAAGAGAAAGAAGCTTTCTGGGAAACTTCTTTGTGTTCTGTGAAATCATCTCACAGAGTTACAGCTTTCCCCTCAACAACCCTTTCGCTAAGACAGTTTTTGTGGCATTTGCAAAGTGATATTTGGAAGCCCTTAAGGGTTGCGGTGAAAAAGGAAATACCCTCAGATGAAATCTGGAAAGAAGCTTTCTGAGAAACTGCTTAGTGTTCTGTTAATTCATCTCCCAGAGTTACATCTGTATTTCGTGGATCTCTTTGCTAGCCTTATTTCTGTGGAATGTGAGAACAGATATTTCGGATCCCTTGGAAGACTATAGGGCCAAAGGAAATATCCTCCGATAACAAACAGAAAGAAGCTTTCTGAAAACTTCTTTGTGTTCTGTGAAATCATCTCACAGAGTTACAGCTTTCCCCTCAAGAAGCCTTTCGCTAAGACAGTTCTTGTGGAATTGGAAAAGTGATATTTGGAGCCCCTAGAGGGCTATGGTGAAAAAGGAAATATCCTCAGATGAAATCTGGAAAGAAGCTTTCTGAGAAACTGCTTAGTGTTCTGTTAATTCATCTCACAGAGTTACATCTGTATTTCGTGGATCTCTTTGCTAACCTTACTTCAGTGGAATCTGAGAACAGCTATTTCGGATCCCTTTGAAGGCTATAGGGCCAAAGGAAATATCCTCCGATAACAAAGAGAAAGAAGCTTTCCAAGGAACTTCTTTGTGTTCTGTGAAATCATCTCACAGAGTACAGCTTTCCCCTCAAGAAGCCTTTCGCTAAGACAGTTCTTGTGGAATTGGCAAAGTGATATTTGGAAGCGCATAGAGGGCTATGGTGAAAAAGGAAATATTCTCAGATGAAATCTGGAAAGAAGCTTTCTGAGAAACTGCTTAGTGTTCCGTTAATTCATCTCACAGAGTTACATCTGTATTTCGTGGATCTCTTTGCTAGCCTTACTTCTGTGGAATCTGAGAAGAGATATTTCGGATCCCTTGGAAGACTATAGGGCCAAAGGAAATATCCTCCGATAACAAAGAGAAAGAAGCTTTCTTGGACACTCCTTTGTGTTCTGTGAAATCATCTCACAGAGTTACAGCTTTCCCCTCAACAAGCCTTTCGCTAAGAGAGTTCTTGTGGCATTGGCAAAGTGATATTTGGAAGCCCATAGATGGCTATGGTGAAAATGGAAATATCCTCAGATGAAATCTGGACAGAAGCTTTCTGAGAAACTGCTTAGTGTTCTATTAATTCATCTCACAGATTTACATCTGTATTTCGTAGATCTCTTTGCTAGCCTTATTTCTGTGGAATCTGAGAACAGATATTTCGGATCCCTTGGAAGACTATAGGGCCAAAGGAAATATCCTCCGATAACAAAGAGAAAGAAGCTTTCTGAGAAACTTATTTGTGTTCTGTGAAATCATCTCACAGAGTTACAGCTTTCCCCTCAACAACCCTTTCGCCAAGACAGTTCTTGTGGCATTGGCAAAGTGATATTTGGAAGCCCTTAAGGGTTGCGGTGAAAAAGGAAATACCCTCAGATGAAATCTGGAAAGAAGCTTTCTGAGAAACTGCTTAGTGTTCTGTTAATTCATCTCACAGAGTTACATCTGTATTTCGTGGATCTCTTTGCTAGCCTTATTTCTGTGGAATGTGATAACAGATATTTCGGATCCCTTGGAAGACTATAGGGCCAAAGGAAATATCCTCCGATAACAAAGAGAAAGAAGCTTTCTGAAAACTTCTTTGTGTTCTATGAAATCATCTCACAGAGTTACAGGTTTCGCCTCAAGAAGCCTTTCGCTAATACACTTCTTGTGGAATTGGCAAAGTGATATTTGGAAGCCCATAGAGGGCTATGGTGAAAAAGGAAATATCCTCAGATGAAATCTGGAAAGAAGCATTCTGTGAAACTGCTTAGTTTTCCGTTAATTCATCTCACAGAGCTACATCTGTATTTCGTGGATCTCTTTGCTAGCCTTACTTCTGTGGAATCTGAGAAAAGATATTTCAGATCCCTTGGAAGACTATAGGGCCAAAGGAAATATCCTCCGATAACAAAGAGAAAGAAGCTTTCTGAGAAACTTCTTCGTGTTCTGTGAAATCATCTCACAGAGTTACAGCTTTCCCCTCAACAAGCCTTTCGCTAAGACAGTTCTTGTGGCATTGGCAAAGTGATATTTGGAAGCCCTTAGAGGGCTATGGTGAAAAAGGAAATATCCTCAGATGAAATCTGGAAAGAAGCTTTCTGAGAAACTGCTTAGTATTCTGTTAATTCATCTCACAGAGTTACATCTGTATTTCGTAGATCTCTTTGCTAACCTTATCTCTGTGGAATCTGAGAACAGATATTTCGGATCCCTTGGAAGACTATAGGGCCAAAGGAAATATCCTCCGATAACAAAGAGAAAGAAGCTTTCTGCGGAACTTCTTTTTGTTCTGTGAAATCATCTCACAGAATTACAGCTTTCCCCTCAAGAAGCCTTTCGCTAAGACAGTTCTTGTGGAATTGGCAAAGTGATATTTTGAAGCCCTTAGAGGGCTATGGTGAAAAAGGAAATATCCTCAGATGAAATCTGGAAAGAAGCTTTCTGAGAAACTGCTTAGTGTTCTGTTATTTCATCTCACAGACTTACATCTGTATTTCGTGGATCTCTTTGCTAGCCTTATTTCTGTGGAATCTGAGAACAGATATTTCGAATCCCTTGGAAGACAATAGGGCCAAAGGAATATCCTCCGATTACAAAGAGAAAGAAGCTTTCTGAGAAACTTCTTTGTGTTCTGTGAAATCATCTCACAGAGTTACAGCTTTCCCTTCAACAAGCCTTTCGCTAAGACAGTTCTTGTGGCATTGGCAAAGTGATATTTGGAAGCCCATAGAGGGCTATGGTGAAAAAGGAAATATCCTCAGATGAAATCTGGAAAGAAGCTTTCTGAAAAACTGCTTAGTGTTCTGTTAATTCATCTCACAGAGTTACATCTGTATTTCGTGGATCTCTTTGCTAGCCTTATTTCTGTGGAATCTGAGAACAGATATTTCGGATCCCTTGGAAGACTATTGGGCAAAAGGAAATATCCTCAGATAACAAAGAGAAAGAAGCTTTCTGAGAAACTTCTTTGTGTTCTGTGAAATCATCTCACAGAGTTACAGCTTTCCCCTCAACAAGACTTTCGCTAAGACAGTTCTTGTGGCATTGGCAAAGTGATATTTGGAAGCCCTTATGGGTTGCTGTGAAAAAGGAAATACCCTCAGATGAAATCTGGAAAGAAGCTTTCTGAGAAACTGCTTAGTGTTCTGTTAATTCATCTCACAGAGTAACATCTGTATTTCGTGGATCTCTTTGCTAGCCTTATTTCTGTGGAATGTGAGAACAGATATTTCGGATCCCTTGGAAGACTATAGGGCCAAAGGAAATATCCTCCGATAACAAAGAGAAAGAAGCTTTCTGAAAACTTCTTTGTGTTCTGTGAAATCATCTCACAGAGTTACAGGTTTCGCCTCAAAAAGCCTTTCGCTAAGACACTTCTTCTGCAATTGGCAAAGTGATATTTGGAAGCCCATAGAGGGCTATGGTGAAAAAGGAAATATCCTCAGATGAAATCTGGAAAGAAGCTTTCTGAGAAACTGCTTAGTGTTCCGTTAATTCATCTCACGGAGTTACATCTGTATTTCGTGGATCTCTTTTCTAGCCTTACTTCTGTGGAATCTGAGAAGAGATATTTCGGATCCCTTGGAAGACTATAGGGCCAAAGGAAATATCCTCCGATAACAAAGAGAAAGAAGCTTTCTGAGGAACTTCTTTGTGTTCTGTGAAATCATCTCACAGAGTTACAGCTTTCTCCTCAAGAAGCCGTTTGCTACGACAGTTCTTGTGGAATTGGCAAAGTGATATTTGGAAGCCCAGAGAGGGCTATGGTGAAAAAGGAAATATCCTCAGATGAAATCTGGAAAGAAGCTTTCTGAGAAACTGCTTAGTGTTCCGTTAATTCATCTCACAGAGTTACATCTGTATTTCGTGGATCTCCTTGCTAGCCTTATTTCTGTGGAATGTGAGAACAGATATTTCGGATCCCTTGGAAGACTATAGGGCCAAAGGAAATATCCTCCGATAACAAAGAGAAAGAAGCTTTCTGAGAAACTTCTTTGTGTTCTGTGAAATCATCTCACAGAGTTACAGTTTTCCCCTCAAGAAGCCTTTCGCTAAGACAGTTCTTGTGGAATTGGCAAAGTGATATTTGGAAGCCCATAGAGGGTTGTGGTGAAAAAGGAAATATCCTCAGATGAAATCTGGAAAGAAGCTTTCTGAGAAACTGCTTAGTGTTTTGTTAATTCATCTCACAGAGTTACATCTGTATTTCGTGGATCTCTTTGCTAGCCTTATTTCTGTGGAATCTGAGAACAGATATTTCGGATCCCTTGGAAGACTATAGGGCCAAAGGAAATATCCTCCGATAACAAAGAGAAAGAAGCTTTCTGAGAAACTTCTTTGTGTTCTGTGAAATCATCTCACAGAGTTACAGCTTTCCCCTCAAGAAGCCTTTCGCTAAGACAGTTCTTGTGGAATTGGCAAAGTGATATTTGGAAGCCCATAGAGGGCTACGGTGAAAAAGGAAATATCCTCAGATGAAATCTGGAAAGAAGCTTTCTGAAAAACTGCTTAGTGTTCTGTTAATTCATCTCACAGAGTTACATCTGTATTTCGTGGATCTCTTTGCTAGCCTTATTTCTGTGGAATCTGAGAGCAGATATTTCGGATCCCTTGGAAGACTATTGGGCAAAAGGAAATATCCTCAGATAACAAAGAGAAAGAAGCTTTCTGAGAAACTTCTTTGTGTTCTGTGAAATCATCTCACAGAGTTACAGCTTTCCCCTCAACAACCTTTCGCTAAGACAGTTCTTGTGGCATTGGCAAAGTGATATTTGGAAGCCCTTAAGGGTTGCGGGGAAAAAGGAAATACCCTCAGATGAAATCTGGAAAGAAGCTTTCTGAGAAACTGCTTAGTGTTCTGTTAATTCATCTCCCAGAGTTACATCTGTATTTCGTGGATCTCTTTGCTAGCCTTATTTCTGTGGAATGTGAGAACAGATATTTCGGATCCCTTGGAAGACTATAGGGCCAAAGGAAATATCCTCCGATAACAAAGAGAAAGAAGCTTTCTGAAAACTTCTTTTTGTTCTGTGAAATCATCTCACAGAGTTATAGGTTTCGCCTCAAGAAGCCTTTCGCTAAGACACTTCTTGTGGAATTGGCAAAGTGATATTTGGAAGCCCATAGAGGGCTATGGTGAAAAAGGAAATATCCTCAGATGAAATCTAGAAAGAAGCTTTCTGAGAAACTGCTTAGTGTTCCGTTAATTCATCTCACAGAGTTACATCTGTATTTCGTGGATCTCTTTGGTAGCCTTACTTCTGTGGAATCTGAGAAGAGATATTTCGGATCCCTTGGAAGACTATAGGGCCAAAGGAAATATCCTCCGATAACCAAGAGAAAGAAGCTTTCTGAGAAACTTCTTTGTGTTCTGGGAAATCATCTCACAGAGTTACAGCTTTCCCCTCAACAAGACTTTCGCTAAGACAGTTCTTGTGGAATTGGCAAAGTCATATTTGGAAGCCCATAGATGGCTATGGTGAAAATGGAAATATCCTCAGATGAAATCTGGAAAGAGGCTTTCTGAGAAACTGCTTAGTGTTCTGTTAATTCATCTCACAGAGTTACATCTGTATTTCGTGGATCTCTTTGCTAGCCTTATTTCTGTGGAATCTGAGAACAGATATTTCGGATCCCTTGGAAGACTATAGGGCCAAAGGAAGTATCCTCTGATAACAAAGAGAAAGAAGCTTTTTGAGAAACTTCTTTGTGTTCTGTGAAATCATCTCACAGAGTTACAGCTTTTCCCTCAAGAAGCCTTTCTCTAAGACAGTTCTTGTGGAATTGGAAAAGTGATATTTGGAGCCCCTAGAGGGCTATGGTGAAAAAGGAAATATCCTCAGATGAAATCTGGAAAGAAGCTTTCTGAGAAACTGCTTAGTGTTCTGTTAATTCATCTCACAGAGTTACATCTGTATTTCGTGGATCTCTTTGCTAACCTTACTTCAGTGGAATCTGAGAACAGCTATTTCGGATCCCTTTGAAGGCTATAGGGCCAAAGGAAATATCCTCCGATAACAAAGAGAAAGAAGCTTTCCAAGGAACTTCTTTGTGTTCTGTGAAATCATCTCACAGGGTACAGCTTTCCCCTCAAGAAGCCTTTCGCTAAGACAGTTCTTGTGGAATTGGCAAAGTGATATTTGGAAGCGCATAGAGGGCTATGGTGAAAAAGGAAATATTCTCAGATGAAATCTGGAAAGAAGCTTTCTGAGAAACTGCTTAGTGTTCCGTTAATTCATCTCACAGAGTTACATCTGTATTTCGTGGATCTCTTTGCTAGCCTTACTTCTGTGGAATCTGAGAAGAGATATTTCGGATCCCTTGGAAGACTATAGGGCCAAAGGAAATATCCTCCGATAACAAAGAGAAAGAAGCTTTCTTGGACACTCCTTTGTGTTCTGTGAAATCATCTCAAAGAGTTACAGCTTTCCCCTCAACAAGCCTTTCGCTAAGAGAGTTCTTGTGGCATTGGCAAAGTGATATTTGGAAGCCCATAGATGGCTATGGTGAAAATGGAAATATCCTCAGATGAAATCTGGACAGAAGCTTTCTGAGAAACTGCTTAGTGTTCTATTAATTCATCTCACAGATTTACATCTGTATTTCGTAGATCTCTTTGCTAGCCTTATTTCTGTGGAATCTGAGAACAGATATTTCGGATCCCTTGGAAGACTATAGGGCCAAAGGAAATATCCTCCGATAACAAAGAGAAAGAAGCTTTCTGAGAAACTTATTTGTGTTCTGTGAAATCATCTCACAGAGTTACAGCTTTCCCCTCAACAACCCTTTCGCCAAGACAGTTCTTGTGGCATTGGCAAAGTGATATTTGGAAGCCCTTAAGGGTTGCGGTGAAAAAGGAAATACCCTCAGATGAAATCTGGAAAGAAGCTTTCTGAGAAACTGCTTAGTGTTCTGTTAATTCATCTCACAGAGTTACATCTGTATTTCGTGGATCTCTTTGCTAGCCTTATTTCTGTGGAATGTGATAACAGATATTTCGGATCCCTTGGAAGACTATAGGGCCAAAGGAAATATCCTCCGATAACAAAGAGAAAGAAGCTTTCTGAAAACTTCTTTGTGTTCTATGAAATCATCTCACAGAGTTACAGGTTTCGCCTCAAGAAGCCTTTCGCTAATACACTTCTTGTGGAATTGGCAAAGTGATATTTGGAAGCCCATAGAGGGCTATGGTGAAAAAGGAAATATCCTCAGATGAAATCTGGAAAGAAGCATTCTGTGAAACTGCTTAGTTTTCCGTTAATTCATCTCACAGAGCTACATCTGTATTTCGTGGATCTCTTTGCTAGCCTTACTTCTGTGGAATCTGAGAAAAGATATTTCAGATCCCTTGGAAGACTATAGGGCCAAAGGAAATATCCTCCGATAACAAAGAGAAAGAAGCTTTCTGAGAAACTTCTTCGTGTTCTGTGAAATCATCTCACAGAGTTACAGCTTTCCCCTCAACAAGCCTTTCGCTAAGACAGTTCTTGTGGCATTGGCAAAGTGATATTTGGAAGCCCTTAGAGGGCTATGGTGAAAAAGGAAATATCCTCAGATGAAATCTGGAAAGAAGCTTTCTGAGAAACTGCTTAGTGTTCTGTTAATTCATCTCACAGAGTTACATCTGTATTTCGTAGATCTCTTTGCTAACCTTATCTCTGTGGAATCTGAGAACAGATATTTCGGATCCCTTGGAAGACTATAGGGCCAAAGGAAATATCCTCCGATAACAAAGAGAAAGGAGCTTTCTGCGGAACTTCTTTTTGTTCTGTGAAATCATCTCACAGAATTACAGCTTTCCCCTCAAGAAGCCTTTCGCTAAGACAGTTCTTGTGGAATTGGCAAAGTGATATTTTGAAGCCCTTAGAGGGCTATGGTGAAAAAGGAAATATCCTCAGATGAAATCTGGAAAGAAGCTTTCTGAGAAACTGCTTAGTGTTCTGTTATTTCATCTCACAGACTTACATCTGTATTTCGTGGATCTCTTTGCTAGCCTTATTTCTGTGGAATCTGAGAACAGATATTTCGAATCCCTTGGAAGACAATAGGGCCAAAGGAATATCCTCCGATTACAAAGAGAAAGAAGCTTTCTGAGAAACTTCTTTGTGTTCTGTGAAATCATCTCACAGAGTTACAGCTTTCCCTTCAACAAGCCTTTCGCTAAGACAGTTCTTGTGGCATTGGCAAAGTGATATTTGGAAGCCCATAGAGGGCTATGGTGAAAAAGGAAATATCCTCAGATGAAATCTGGAAAGAAGCTTTCTGAAAAACTGCTTAGTGTTCTGTTAATTCACCTCACAGAGTTACATCTGTATTTCGTGGATCTCTTTGCTAGCCTTATTTCTGTGGAATCTGAGAACAGATATTTCGGATCCCTTGGAAGACTATTGGGCAAAAGGAAATATCCTCAGATAACAAAGAGAAAGAAGCTTTCTGAGAAACTTCTTTGTGTTCTGTGAAATCATCTCACAGAGTTACAGCTTTCCCCTCAACAAGCCTTTCGCTAAGACAGCTCTTGTGGCATTGGCAAAGTGATATTTGGAAGCCCTTAAGGGTTGCGGTGAAAAAGGAAATACCCTCAGATGAAATCTGGAAAGAAGCTTTCTGAGAAACTGCTTAGTGTTCTGTTAATTCATCTCACAGAGTAACATCTGTATTTCGTGGATCTCTTTGCTAGCCTTATTTCTGTGGAATGTGAGAACAGATATTTCGGATCCCTTGGAAGACTATAGGGCCAAAGGAAATATCCTCCGATAACAAAGAGAAAGAAGCTTTCTGAAAACTTCTTTGTGTTCTGTGAAATCATCTCACAGAGTTACAGGTTTCGCCTCAAGAAGCCTTTCGCTAAGACACTTCTTGTGGAATTGGCAAAGTGATATTTGGAAGCCCATAGAGGGCTATGGTGAAAAAGGAAATATCCTTAGATGAAATCTTGAAAGAAGCTTTCTGAGAAACTGCTTAGTGTTCTGTTCATTCATCTCACAGAGTTACATCTGTATTTCGTGGATCTCTTTGCTAGCCTTACTTCTGTGGAATCTGAGAAGAGATATTTCGGATCCCTTGGAAGACTATAGGGCCAAAGGAAATATCCTCCGATAACAAAGAGAAAGAAGCTTTCTGAGAAACTTCTTTATGTTCTGTGAAATCATCTCACAGAGTTACAGCTTTCCCCTCAACAAGCATTTCGCTGGGACAGTTCTTGTGGCATTGGCAAAGTGATATTTGGAAGCCCATAGATGGCTATGGTGAAAATGGAAATATCCTCAGATGAAATCTGGAAAGAAGCTTTCTGAGAAACTGCTTAGTTTTCTGTTAATTCATCTCACAGAGTTACATCTGTATTTCGTAGATCTCTTTGCTAACCTTATTTCTGTGGAATCTGAGAACAGATATTTCGGATCCCTTGGAAGACTATAGGGCCAAAGGAAATATCCTCCGATAACAAAGAGAAAGAAGCTTTCTGCGGAACTTCTTGTTGTTCTGTGAAATCATCTCACAGAATTACAGCTTTCCCCTCAAGAAGCCTTTCGCTAAGACAGTTCTTGTGGAATTGGCAAAGTGATATTTGGAAGCCCTTAGAGGGCTATGGTGAAAAAGGAAATATCCTCAGATGAAATCTGGAAAGAAGCTTTCTGAGAAACTGCTTAGTGTTCTGTTAATTCATCTCACAGAGTTACATCTGTATTTCGTGGATCTCTTTGCTAGCCTTATTTCTGTGGAATCCGAGAACAGATATTTCGGATCCCTTGGAAGACAATAGGGCCAAAGGAAATATCCTCCGATTACAAAGAGAAAGAAGCTTTCTGAGAAACTTCTTTGTGTTCTGTGAAATAATCTCACAGAGTTACAGCTTTCCCCTCAAGAAGTCTTTCGCTAAGACAGTTCTTGTGGAATTGGCAAAGTGAAATTTGTTGGCCCATAGAGGGCTATGGTGAAAAAGGAAATATCCTCAGATGAAATCTGGAAACAAGCTTTCTGAGAAACTGCTTAGTGTTCTGTTAATTCATCTCACAGAGTTACATCTGTATTTCGTGGATCTCTTTGCTAACCTTACTTCTGTGGAATCTGAGAACAGCTATTTCGGATCCCTTTTAAAGCTATAGGGCCAATGGAAATATCCTCCGATAACAAAGAGAAAGAAGCTTTCTAAGGAACTTCTTTGTGTTCTGTGAAATCATCTCACAGAGTACAGCTTTCCCCTCAAGAAGCCTTTCGCTAAGACAGTTTTTGTGGAATTGGCAAAGTGATATTTGGAAGCCCATAGAGGGCTATGGTGAAAAAGGAAATATCCTCAGATGAAATCTGGAAGGAAGCTTTCTGAGAAACTGCTTAGTGTTCTGTTAATTCATCTTACAGAGTTACATCTGTATTTCGTGGATCTCTTTGCTGGCCTTATCTCTGTGGAATGTGAGAACAGATATTTCGGATCCCATGGAAGACTATAGGGCCAAAGGAAATATCCTCCGATAACAAAGAGAAAGAAGCTTTCTGAGAAACTTCTTTGTGTTCTGTGAAATCATCTCACAGAGTTACAGCTTTCCCCTCAAGAAGACTTTCGCTAAGACAGTTCTTGTGGAATTGGCAAAGTGATATTTGGAAGCCCATAGAGGGCTATGGTGAAAAAGGAAATATCCTCAGATGAATCTGGAAAGAAGTTTTCTGAAAAACTGCTTAGTGTTCTGTTAATTCATCTCACAGAGTTACATCTGTATTTCGTGGATCTCTTTGCTAGCCTTATTTCTGTGGAATCTGAGAACAGATATTTCGGATCCCTTGGAAGACTATTGGGCAAAAGGAAATATCCTCAGATAACAAAGAGAAAGAAGCTTTCTGAGAAACTTCTTTGTGTTCTGTGAAATCATCTCACAGAGTTACAGCTTTCCCCTCAACAAGCCTTTCGCTAAGACAGTTTTTGTGGCATTGGCAAAGTGATATTTGGAAGCCCTTAAGGGTTGCGGTGAAAAAGGAAATACCCTCAGATGAAATCTGGAAAGAAGCTTTCTGAGAAACTGCTTAGTGTTCTGTTAATTCATCTCCAAGAGTTACATCTGTATTTCGTGGATCTCTTTGCTAGCCTTATTTCTGTGGAATGTGAGAACAGATATTTCGGATCCCTTGGAAGACTATAGGGCCAAAGGAAATATCCTCCGATAACAAAGAGAAAGAAGCTTTCTGAAAACTTCTTTGTGTTCTGTGAAATCATCTCACAGAGTTACAGGTTTCGCCTCAAGAAGCCTTTTGCTAAGACCCTTCTTGTGGAATTGGCAAAGTGATATTTGGAAGCCCATAGAGGGCTATGGTGAAAAAGGAAATATCCTCCGATGAAATCTGGAAAGAAGCTTTCTGAGAAACTGCTTAGTGTTCCGTTAATTCATCTCACAGAGTTAC
Source organism: Macaca mulatta (assembly GCF_049350105.2). Taxonomy (NCBI): domain Eukaryota; kingdom Metazoa; phylum Chordata; class Mammalia; order Primates; family Cercopithecidae; genus Macaca; species Macaca mulatta. The sequence continues at coordinate 34,171,996 of NC_133418.1, forward strand.
ATCTGTATTTCGTGGATCTCTTTGCTAGCCTTACTTCTGTGGAATCTGAGAAGAGATATTTCGGATCCCTTGGAAGACTATAGGGCCAAAGGAAATATCCTCCGATAACAAAGAGAAAGAAGCTTTCTGAGAAACTCCTTTGTGTTCTGTGAAATCATCTCACAGAGTTACAGCTTCCCCTCAACAAGCCTTTCGCTAAGACAGTTCTTGTGGCATTGGCAAAGTGATATTTGGAAGCCCATAGATGGCTATGGTGAAAATGGAAATATCCACAGATGAAATCTGGAAAGAAGCTTTCTGAGAAACTGCTTAGTGTTCTGTTAATTCATCTCACAGAGTTACATCTGTATTTCGTGGATCTCTTTGCTAGCCTTATTTCTGTGGAATCTGAGAACAGATATTTCGGATCCCTTGGAAGACTATAGGGCCAAAGGAAATATCCTCCGATAACAAAGAGAAAGAAGCTTTCTGAGAAACTTATTTGTGTTCTGTGAAATCATCTCACAGAGTTACAGCTTTCCCCTCAAGAAGCCTTTCGCTAAGACAGTTCTTGTGGAATTGGCAAAGTGATATTTGGAAGCCCGTAGAGGGCTATGGTGAAAAAGGAAATATCCTCAGATGAAATCTGGAAAGAAGCTTTCTGAGAAACTGCTTAGTGTTCTGTTAATTCATCTCACAGAGTTACATCTGTATTTCGTGGATCTCTTTGCTAGCCTTATTTCTTTGGAATCTGAGAACAGATATTTCGGATCCCTTTGAAGACTATAGGGCCAAAGGAAATATCCTCCGATAACAAAGAGAAAGAAGCTTTCTGAGGAACTTCTTTGTGTTCTGTGAAATCATCTCAAAGAGTTACAGCTTTCCCCTCAAGAAGCCTTTCGCTACGAGAGTTCTTGTGGAATTGGCAAAGTGATATTTGGAAGCGCATAGAGGGCTAAGGTGAAAAAGGAAATATCCTCAGATGAAATGTGGAAAGAAGCTTTCTGAAAAACTGCTTAGTGTTCCGTTAATTCATCTTACAGAGTTACATCTGTATTTCGGGGATCTCTTTGCTAGCCTTATTTCTGTGGAATCTGAGAAGAGATATTTCGGATCACTTGGAAGACTATTGGGCAAAAGGAAATATCCTCAGATAACAAAGAGAAAGAAGCTTTCTGAGAAACTTCTTTGTGTTCTGTGAAATCATCTCACAGAGTTACAGCTTTCCCTTCAACAAGCCTTTCGCTAAGACAGTTCTTGTGGCATTGGGAAAGTGATATTTGGAAGCCCATAGAGGGCTATGGTGAAAAAGGAAATATCCTCAGATGAAATCTGGAAAGAAGATTTCTGAAAAACTGCTTAGTGTTCTGTTAATTCATCTCACAGAGTAACATCTGTATTTCGTGGATCTCTTTGCTAGCCTTATTTCTGTGGAATGTGAGAACAGATATTTCGGATCCCTTGGAAGACTATAGGGCCAAAGGAAATATCCTCCGATAACTAAGAGAAAGAAGCTTTCTGAAAACTTCTTTGTGTTCTGTGAAATCATCTCACAGAATTACAGGTTTCGCCTCAAGAAGCCTTTCGCTAAGACACTTCTTGTGGAATTGGCAAAGTGATATTTGGAAGCCCATAGAGGGCTATGGTGAAAAAGGAAATATCCTTAGATGAAATCTTGAAAGAAGCTTTCGGAGAAACTGCTTAGTGTTCTGTTCATTCATCTCACAGAGTTACATCTGTATTTCGTGGATCTCTTTGCTAGCCTTACTTCTGTGGAATCTGAGAAGAGATATTTCGGATCCCTTGGAAGACTATAGGGCCAAAGGAAATATCCTCCGATAACAAAGAGAAAGAAGCTTTCTGAGAAACTTCTTTATGTTCTGTGAAATCATCTCACAGAGTTACAGCTTTCCCCTCAACAAGCCTTTCGCTGGGACAGTTCTTGTGGCATTGGCAAAGTGATATTTGGAAGCCCATAGATGGCTATGGTGAAAATGGAAATATCCTCAGATGAAATCTGGAAAGAAGCTTTCTGAGAAACTGCTTAGTATTCTGTTAATTCATCTCACAGAGTTACATCTGTATTTCGTAGATCTCTTTGCTAACCTTATTTCTGTGGAATCTGAGAACAGATATTTCGGATCCCTTGGAAGACTATAGGGCCAAAGGAAATATCCTCCGATAACAAAGAGAAAGAAGCTTTCTGCGGAACTTCTTGTTGTTCTGTGAAATGATCTCACAGAATTACAGCTTTCCCCTCAAGAAGCCTTTCGCTAAGACAGTTCTTGTGGAATTGGCAAAGTGATATTTGGAAGCCCTTAGAGGGCTATGGTGAAAAAGGAAATATCCTCAGATGAAATCTGGAAAGAAGCTTTCTGAGAAACTGCTTAGTGTTCTGTTAATTCATCTCACAGACTTACATCTGTATTTCGTGGATCTCTTTGCTAGCCTTATTTCTGTGGAATCTGAGAACAGATATTTCGGATCCCTTGGAAGACAATAGGGCCAAAGGAAATATCCTCCGATTACAAAGAGAAAGAAGCTTTCTGAGAAACTTCTTTGTGTTCTGTGAAATCATCTCACAGAGTTACAGCTTTCCCCTCAAGAAGTCTTTCGCTAAGACAGTTCTTGTGGAATTGGCAAAGTGAAATTTGTTGGCCCATAGAGGGCTATGGTGAAAAAGGAAATATCCTCAGATGAAATCTGGAAACAAGCTTTCTGAGAAACTGCTTAGTGTTCTGTTAATTCATCTCACAGAGTTACATCTGTATTTCGTGGATGTCTTTGCTAACCTTACTTCTGTGGAATCTGAGAACAGCTATTTCGGATCCCTTTTAAAGCTATAGGGCCAATGGAAATATCCTCCGATAACAAAGAGAAAGAAGCTTTCTAAGGAACTTCTTTGTGTTCTGTAAAATCATCTCACAGAGTACAGCTTTCCCCTCAAGAAGCCTTTCGCTAAGACAGTTCTTGTGGCATTGGGAAAGTGATATTTGGAAGCCCATAGAGGGCTATGGTGAAAAAGGAAATATCCTCAGATGAAATCTGGAAAGAAGATTTCTGAAAAACTGCTTAGTGTTCTGTTAATTCATCTCACAGAGTAACATCTGTATTTCGTGGATCTCTTTGCTAGCCTTATTTCTGTGGAATGTGAGAACAGATATTTCGGATCCCTTGGAAGACTATAGGGCCAAAGGAAATATCCTCCGATAACTAAGAGAAAGAAGCTTTCTGAAAACTTCTTTGTGTTCTGTGAAATCATCTCACAGAATTACAGGTTTCGCCTCAAGAAGCCTTTCGCTAAGACACTTCTTGTGGAATTGGCAAAGTGATATTTGGAAGCCCATAGAGGGCTATGGTGAAAAAGGAAATATCCTTAGATGAAATCTTGAAAGAAGCTTTCGGAGAAACTGCTTAGTGTTCTGTTCATTCATCTCACAGAGTTACATCTGTATTTCGTGGATCTCTTTGCTAGCCTTACTTCTGTGGAATCTGAGAAGAGATATTTCGGATCCCTTGGAAGACTATAGGGCCAAAGGAAATATCCTCCGATAACAAAGAGAAAGAAGCTTTCTGAGAAACTTCTTTATGTTCTGTGAAATCATCTCACAGAGTTACAGCTTTCCCCTCAACAAGCCTTTCGCTGGGACAGTTCTTGTGGCATTGGCAAAGTGATATTTGGAAGCCCATAGATGGCTATGGTGAAAATGGAAATATCCTCAGATGAAATCTGGAAAGAAGCTTTCTGAGAAACTGCTTAGTATTCTGTTAATTCATCTCACAGAGTTACATCTGTATTTCGTAGATCTCTTTGCTAACCTTATTTCTGTGGAATCTGAGAACAGATATTTCGGATCCCTTGGAAGACTATAGGGCCAAAGGAAATATCCTCCGATAACAAAGAGAAAGAAGCTTTCTGCGGAACTTCTTGTTGTTCTGTGAAATGATCTCACAGAATTACAGCTTTCCCCTCAAGAAGCCTTTCGCTAAGACAGTTCTTGTGGAATTGGCAAAGTGATATTTGGAAGCCCTTAGAGGGCTATGGTGAAAAAGGAAATATCCTCAGATGAAATCTGGAAAGAAGCTTTCTGAGAAACTGCTTAGTGTTCTGTTAATTCATCTCACAGACTTACATCTGTATTTCGTGGATCTCTTTGCTAGCCTTATTTCTGTGGAATCTGAGAACAGATATTTCGGATCCCTTGGAAGACAATAGGGCCAAAGGAAATATCCTCCGATTACAAAGAGAAAGAAGCTTTCTGAGAAACTTCTTTGTGTTCCGTGAAATCATCTCACAGAGTTACAGCTTTCCCCTCAAGAAGTCTTTCGCTAAGACAGTTCTTGTGGAATTGGCAAAGTGAAATTTGTTGGCCCATAGAGGGCTATGGTGAAAAAGGAAATATCCTCAGATGAAATCTGGAAACAAGCTTTCTGAGAAACTGCTTAGTGTTCTGTTAATTCATCTCACAGAGTTACATCTGCATTTCGTGGATCTCTTTGCTAACCTTACTTCTGTGGAATCTGAGAACAGCTATTTCGGATCCCTTTTAAAGCTATAGGGCCAATGGAAATATCCTCCGATAACAAAGAGAAAGAAGCTTTCTAAGGAACTTCTTTGTGTTCTGTAAAATCATCTCACAGAGTACAGCTTTCCCCTCAAGAAGCCTTTCGCTAAGACAGTTTTTGTGGAATTGGCAAAGTGATATTTGGAAGCCCATAGAGGGCTATGGTGAAAAAGGAAATATCCTCAGATGAAATCTGGAAGGAAGCTTTCTGAGAAACTGCTTAGTGTTCTGTTAATTCATCTCACAGAGTTACATCTGTATTTCGTGGATCTCTTTGCTGGCCTTATCTCTGTGGAATGTGAGAACAGATATTTCGGATCCCATGGAAGACTATAGGGCCAAAGGAAATATCCTCCGATAACAAAGAGAAAGAAGCTTTCTGAGAAACTTCTTTGTGTTCTGTGAAATCATCTCACAGAGTTACAGGTTTCGCCTCAAGAAGCCTTTCGCTAAGACACTTCTTGTGGAATTGGCAAAGTGATATTTGGAAGCCCATAGAGGGCTATGGTGAAAAAGGAAATATCCTCCGATGAAATCTGGAAAGAAGCTTTCTGAGAAACTGCTTAGTGTTCCGTTAATTCATCTCACAGAGTTACATCTGTATTTCGTGGATCTCTTTGCTAGCCTTACTTCTGTGGAATCTGAGAAGAGATACTTCGGATCCCTTGGAAGACTATAGGGCCAAAGGAAATATCCTCCGATAACAATGAGAAAGAAGCTTTCTGAGAAACTCCTTAGTGTTCTGTGAAATCATCTCACAGAGTTACAGCTTCCCCTCAACAAGCCTTTCGCTAAGACAGTTCTTGTGGCATTGGCAAAGTGATATTTGGAAGCCCATAGATGGCTATGGTGAAAATGGAAATATCCTCAGATGAAATCTGGAAAGAAGCTTTCTGAGAAACTGCTTAGTGTTCTGTTAATTCATCTCACAGAGTTACATCTGTATTTCGTGGATCTCTTTGCTAGCCTTATTTCTGTGGAATCTGAGAACAGATATTTCGGATCCCTTGGAAGACTATAGGGCCAAAGGAAATATCCTCCGATAACAAAGAGAAAGAAGCTTTCTGAGAAACTTATTTGTGTTCTGTGAAATCATCTCACAGAGTTACAGCTTTCCCCTCAAGAAGCCTTTCGCTAAGACAGTTCTTGTGGAATTGGCAAAGTGATATTTGGAAGCCCGTAGAGGGCTATGGTGAAAAAGGAAATATCCTCAGATGAAATCTGGAAAGAAGCTTTCTGAGAAACTGCTTAGTGTTCTGTTAATTCATCTCACAGAGTTACATCTGTATTTCGTGGATCTCTTTGCTAGCCTTATTTCTTTGGAATCTGAGAACAGATATTTCGGATCCCTTTGAAGAATATAGGGCCAAAGGAAATATCCTCCGATAACAAAGAGAAAGAAGCTTCATGAGGAACTTCTTTGTGTTCTGTGAAATCATCTCAAAGAGTTACAGCTTTCCCCTCAAGAAGCCTTTCGCTACGACAGTTCTTGTGGAATTGGCAAAGTGATATTTGGAAGCCCATAGAGGGCTATGGTGAAAAAGGAAATATCCTCAGATGAAATCTGGAAAGAAGCTTTCTGAAAAACTGCTTAGTGTTCCGTTAATTCATCTCACAGAGTTACATCTGTATTTCGTGGATCTCTTTGCTAGCCTTATTTCTGTGGAATCTGAGAAGAGATATTTCGGATCCCTTGGAAGACTATTGGGCAAAAGGAAATATCCTCAGATAACAAAGAGAAAGAAGCTTTCTGAGAAACTTCTTTGTGTTCTGTGAAATCATCTCACAGAGTTACAGCTTTCCCCTCAACAAGCCTTTCGCTAAGACAGTTCTTGTGGCATTGGCAAAGTGATATTTGGAAGCCCTTAAGGGTTGCGGTGAAAAAGGAAATACCCTCAGATGAAATCTGGAAAGAAGCTTTCTGAGAAACTGCTTAGTGTTCTGTTAATTCATCTCAGAGAGTTACATCTGTATTTCGTGGATCTCTTTGCTAGCCTTATTTCTGTGGAATGTGAGAACAGATATTTCGGATCCCTTGGAAGACTATAGGGCCAAAGGAAATATCCTCCGATAACAAAGAGAAAGAAGCTTTCTGAAAACTTCTTTGTGTTCTATGAAATCATCTCACAGAGTTACAGGTTTCGCCTCAAGAAGCCTTTCGCTAATACACTTCTTGTGGAATTGGCAAAGTGATATTTGGAAGACCATAGAGGGCTATGGTGAAAAAGGAAATATCCTCAGATGAAATCTGGAAAGAAGCTTTCTGTGAAACTGCTTAGTTTTCCGTTAATTCATCTCACAGAGCTACATCTGTATTTCGTGGATCTCTTTGCTAGCCTTACTTCTGTGGAATCTGAGAAGAGATATTTCAGATCCCTTGGAAGACTATAGGGCCAAAGGAAATATCCTCCGATAACAAAGAGAAAGAAGCTTTCTGAGAAACTTCTTCGTGTTCTGTGAAATCATCTCACAGAGTTACAGCTTTCCCCTCAACAAGCCTTTCGCTAAGACAGTTCTTGTGGCATTGGCAAAGTGATATTTGGAAGCCCATAGATGGCTATGGTGAAAATGGAAATATCCTCAGATGAAATCTGGAAAGAAGCTTTCTGAGAAACTGTTTAGTGTTCTGTTAATTCATCTCACAGAGTTACATCTGTATTTCGTAGATCTCTTTGCTAACCTTATCTCTGTGGAATCTGAGAAGAGATATTTCGGATCCCTTGGAAGACTATAGGGCCAAAGGAAATATCCTCCGATAACAAAGAGAAAGAAGCTTTCTGCGGAACTTCTTTTTGTTCTGTGATATCATCTCACAGAATTACAGCTTTCCCCTCAAGAAGCCGTTCGCTAAGACAGTTCTTGTTGAATTGGCAAAGTGATATTTGGAAGCCCTTAGAGGGCTATTGTGAAAAAGGAAATATCCTCAGATGAAATCTGGAAAGAAGCTTTCTGAGAAACTGCTTAGTGTTCTGTTAATTCATCTCACAGACTTACATCTGTATTTCGTGGATCTCTTTGCTAGCCTTATTTCTGTGGAATCTGAGAACAGATATTTCGAATCCCTTGGAAGACAATAGGGCCAAAGGAAATATCCTCCGATTACAAAGAGAAAGAAGCTTTCTGAGAAACTTCTTTGTGTTCTGTGAAATCATCTCACAGAGTTACAGCTTTCCCTTCAACAAGCCTTTCGCTAAGACAGTTCTTGTGGCATTGGCAAAGTGATATTTGGAAGCCCTTAGAGGGCTATGGTGAAAAAGGAAATATCCTCAGATGAAATCTGGAAAGAAGCTTTCTGAAAAACTGCTTAGTGTTCTGTTAATTCATCTCACAGAGTTACATCTGTATTTCGTGGATCTCTTTGCTAGCCTTATTTCTGTGGAATCTGAGAACAGATATTTCGGATCCCTTGGAAGACTATTGGGCAAAAAGGAAATATCCTGAGATAACAAAGAGAAAGAAGCTTTCTGAGAAACTTCTTTGTGTTCTGTGAAATCATCTAACAGAGTTACAGCTTTCCCCTCAACAAGCCTTTCGCTAAGACAGTTCTTGTGGCATTGGCAAAGTGATATTTGGAAGCCCTTAAGGGTTGCGGTGTAAAAGGAAACACCCTCAGATGAAATCTGGAAAGAAGCTTTCTGAGAAACTGCTTAGTGTTCTGTTAATTCATCTCACAGAGTTACATCTGTATTTCGTGGATCTCTTTGCTAGCCTTATTTCTGTGGAATGTGAGAACAGATATTTCGGATCCCTTGGAAGACTATACGGCCAAAGGAAATATCCTCCGATAACAAAGAGAAAGAAGCTTTCTGAAAACTTCTTTGTGTTCTGTGAAATCATCTCACAGAGTTACAGGTTTCGCCTCAAGAAGCCTTTCGCTAAGACACTTCTTGTGGAATTGGCAAAGTGATATTTGGAAGCCCATAGAGGGCTATGGTGAAAAAGGAAACATCCTCAGATGAAATCTTGAAAGAAGCTTTCTGAGAAACTGCTTAGTGTTCTGTTAATTCATCTCACAGAGTTACATCTGTATTTCGTGGATCTCTTTGCTAGCCTTACTTCTGTGGAATCTGAGAAGAGATATTTCGGATCCCTTGGAAGAGTATAGGGCCAAAGGAAATATCCTCCGATAACAAAGAGAAAGAAGCTTTCTGAGAAACTTCTTTATGTTCTGTGAAATCATCTCACAGAGTTACAGCTTTCCCCTCAAGAAGCCTTTCGCTAGGACAGTTCTTGTGGCATTGGCAAAGTGATATTTGGAAGCCCATAGATGGCTATGGTGAAAATGGAAATATCCTCAGATGAAATCTGGAAAGAAGCTTTCTGAGAAACTGCTTAGTGTTCTGTTAATTCATCTCACAGAGTTACATCTGTATTTCGTGGATCTCTTTGCTAGCCTTATTTCTGTGGAATCTGAGAACAGATATTTCGGATCCCTTGGAAGACTATAGGGCCAAAGGAAATATCCTCCGATAACAAAGAGAAAGAAGCTTTCTGAGAAACTTCTTTGTGTTCTGTGAAATCATCTCACAGAGTTACAGCTTTCCCCTCAAGAAGCCTTTCGCTAAGACAGTTCTTGTGGAATTGGCAAAGTGATATTTGGAAGCCCATAGAGGGCTATGGTGAAAAAGGAAATATCCTCAGATGAAATCTGGAAAGAAGCTTTCTGAAAAACTGCTTAGTGTTCTGTTAATTCATTTCACAGAGTTACATCTGTATTTCGTGAATCTCTTTGCTAGCCTTATTTCTGTGGAATCTGAGAACAGATATTTCGGATCCCTTGGAAGACTATTGGGCAAAAGGAAATATCCTCAGATAACAAAGAGAAAGAAGCTTTCTGAGAAACTTCTTTGTGTTCTGTGAAATCATCTCACAGAGTTACAGCTTTCCCCTCAACAAGCCTTTCGCTAAGACAGTTTTTGTGGCATTGGCAAAGTGATATTTGGAAGCCCTTAACTTTGCGGTGAAAAAGGAAATACCCTCAGATGAAATCTGGAAAGAAGCTTTCTGAGAAACTGCTTAGTGTTCTGTTAATTCATCTCACACAGTTACATCTGTATTTCGTGGATCTCTTTGCTAGCCTTATTTCTGTGGAATGTGAGAACAGATATTTCGGATCCCTTGGAAGACTATAGGGCCAAAGGAAATATCCTCAGATAACAAAGAGAAAGAAGCTTTCTGAAAACTTCTTTGTGTTCTGTGAAATCATCTCACAGAGTTATAGGTTTCGCCTCAAGAAGCCTTTCGCTAAGACACTTCTTGTGGAATTGGCAAAGAGATATTTGGAAGCCCATAGAGGGCTATGGTGAAAAAGGAAATATCCTCAGATGAAATCTGGAAAGAAGCTTTCTGAGAAACTGCTTAGTGTTCTGTTAATTCATCTCACAGAGTTACATCTGTATTTCGTGGATCTCTTTGCTAGCCTTACTTCTGTGGAATCTGAGAAGAGATATTTCGGATCCCTTGGAAGACTATAGGGCCAAAGGAAATATCCTCCGATAACAAAGAGAAAGAAGCTTTCTGAGAAACTTCTTTGTGTTCTGTGAAATCATCTCACAGAGTTACAGCTTTCCCCTCAACAAGCCTTTCGCTAAGACAGTTCTTGTGGAATTGGCAAAGTGATATTTGGAAGCCCCTAGAGGGCTATGGTGAAAAAGGAAATATCCTCAGATGAAATCTGGAAAGAAGCTTTCTGAGAAACTGCTTAGTGTTCTGTTAATTCATCTCACAGAGTTACATCTGTATTTCGTGGATCTCTTTGCTAGCCTTATTTCTGTGGAATCTGAGAACAGATATTTCGGATCCCTTTGAAGACTATAGGGCCAAAGGAAATATCCTCCGATAACAAAGAGAAAGAAGCTTTCTGAGGAACTTCTTTGTGTTCTGTGAAATCATCTCACAGAGTTACAGCTTTCCCCTCAAGAAGCCTTTCGCTACGACAGTTCTTGTGGAATTGGCAAAGTGATATTTGGAAGCCCATAGAGGGCTATGGTGAAAAAGGAAATATCCTCAGATGAAATCTGGAAAGAAGCTTTCTGAAAAACTGCTTAGTGTTCTGTTAATTCATCTCACAGAGTTACATCTGTATTTCGTGGATCTCTTTGCTAGCATTATTTCTGTGGAATCTGAGAAGAGATATTTCGGATCCCTTGGAAGACAATTGGGCAAAAGGAAATATCCTCAGATAACAAAGAGAAAGAAGCTTTCTGAGAAACTTCTTTGTGTTCTGTGAAATCATCTCACAGAGTTACAGCTTTCCCCTCAACAAGCCTTTCGCTAAGACAGTTCTTGTGGCATTGGCAAAGTGATATTTGGAAGCCCTTAAGGGTTGCCGTGAAAAAGGAAATACCCTCAGATGAAATCTGGAAAGAAGCTTTCTGAGAAACTGCTTAGTGTTCTGTTAATTCATCTCACAGAGTTACATCTGTATTTCGTGGATCTCTTTGCTAGCCTTATTTCTGTGGAATGTGAGAACAGATATTTCGGATCCCTTGGAAGACTATAGGGCCAAAGGAAATATCCTCTGATAACAAAGAGAAAGAAGCTTTCTGAAAACTTCTTTGTGTTCTGTGAAATCTTCTCACAGAGTTACAGGATTCGCCTCAAGAAGCCTTTCGCTAAGACACTTCTTGTGGAATTGGCAAAGTGATATTTGGAAGCCCATAGAGGGCTATGGTGAAAAAGGAAATATCCTCAGATGAAATCTGGAAAGAAGCTTTCTGAGAAACTGCTTAGTGTTCCGTTAATTCATCTCACAGAGCTACAACTGTATTTCGTGGATCTCTTTGCTAGCCTTACTTCTGTGGAATCTGAGAAGAGATATTTCAGATCCCTTGGAAGACTATAGGGCCAAAGGAAATATCCTCCGATAACAAAGAGAAAGAAGCTTTCTGAGAAACTTCTTCGTGTTCTGTGAAATCATCTCACAGAGTTACAGCTTTCCCCTCAACAAGCCTTTCGCTAAGACAGTTCTTGTGGCATTGGCAAAGTGATATTTGGAAGCCCATAGATGGCTATGGTGAAAATGGAAATATCCTCAGATGAAATCTGGAAAGAAGCTTTCTGAGAAACTGTTTAGTGTTCTGTTAATTCATCTCACAGAGTTACATCTGTATTTCGTAGATCTCTTTGCTAACCTTATCTCTGTGGAATCTGAGAAGAGATATTTCGGATCCCTTGGAAGACTATAGGGCCAAAGGAAATATCCTCCGATAACAAAGAGAAAGAAGCTTTCTGCGGAACTTCTTTTTGTTCTGTGAAATCATCTCACAGAATTACAGCTTTCCCCTGAAGAAGCCGTTCGCTAAGACAGTTCTTGTGGAATTGGCAAAGTGATATTTGGAAGCCCTTAGAGGGCTATTGTGAAAAAGGAAATATCCTCAGATGAAATCTGGAAAGAAGCTTTCTGAGAAACTGCTTAGTGTTCTGTTATTTCATCTCACAGACTTACATCTGTATTTCGTGGATCTCTTTGCTAGCCTTATTTCTGTGAATCTGAGAACAGATATTTCGAATCCCTTGGAAGACAATAGGGACAAAGGAAATATCCTCCGATTACAAAGAGAAAGAAGCTTTCTGAGAAACTTCTTTGTGTTCTGTGAAATCATCTCACAGAGTTACAGCTTTCCCTTCAACAAGCCTTTCGCTAAGACAGTTCTTGTGGCATTGGCAAAGTGATATTTGGAAGCCCTTAAGGGTTGCGGTGAAAAAGGAAACACCCTCAGATGAAATCTGGAAAGAAGCTTTCTGAGAAACTGCTTAGTGTTCTGTTAATTCATCTCACAGAGTTACATCTGCATTTCGTGGATCTCTTTGCTAGCCTTATTTCTGTGGAATGTGAGAACAGATATTTCGGATCCCTTGGAAGACTATACGGCCAAAGGAATTATCCTCCGATAACAAAGAGAAAGAAGCTTTCTGAAAACTTCTTTGTGTTCTGTGAAATCATCTCACAGAGTTACAGGTTTCGCCTCAAGAAGCCTTTCGCTAAGACACTTCTTGTGGAATTGGCAAAGTGATATTTGGAAGCCCATAGAGGGCTATGGTGAAAAAGGAAATATCCTCTGATGAAATCTGGAAAGAAGCTTTCTGAGAAACTGCTTAGTGTTCTGTTAATTCATCTCACAGAGTTACATCTGTATTTCGTGGATCTCTTTGCTAGCCTTACTTCTGTGGAATCTGAGAAGAGATATTTCGGATCCCTTGGAAGAGTATAGGGCCAAAGGAAATATCCTCCGATAACAAAGAGAAAGAAGCTTTCTGAGAAACTTCTTTATGTTCTGTGAAATCATCTCACAGAGTTACAGCTTTCCCCTCAAGAAGCCTTTCGCTAGGACAGTTCTTGTGGCATTGGCAAAGTGATATTTGGAAGCCCATAGATGGCTATGGTGAAAATGGAAATATCCTCAGATGAAATCTGGAAAGAAGCTTTCTGAGAAACTGCTTAGTGTTCTGTTAATTCATCTCACAGAGTTACATCTGTATTTCGTAGATCTCTTTGCTAACCTTATTTCTGTGGAATCTGAGAACAGATATTTCGGATTCCTTGGAAGACTATAGGGCCAAAGGAAATATCCTCCGATAACAAAGAGAAAGAAGCTTTCTGTGGAACTTCTTTTTGTTCCGTGAAATCATCTCACAGAGTTACAGCTTTCCCCTCAAGAAGTCTTTCGCTAAGACAGTTCTTGTGGAATTGGCAAAGTGATATTTGTTGGCCCATCGAGGGTTATGGAGAAAAAGGAAATATCCTCAGATGGAATCTGGAAAAAAGCTTTCTGAGAAACTGCTTAGTGTTCTGTTAATTCATCTCACAGAGTTACATTTGTATTTCGTGGATCTCCTTGCTAGCCTTATTTCTGTGGAATGTGAGAACAGATATTTCGGATCCCTTGGAAGACTATAGGGCCAAAGGAAATATCCTCCGATAACAAAGAGAAAGAAGCTTTCTGAGAAACTTCTTTGTGTTCTGTTAAATCATCTCACAGAGTTACAGTTTTCCCCTCAAGAAGCCTTTCGCTAAGACAGTTCTTGTGGAATTGGCAAAGTGATATTTGGAAGCCCATAGAGGGTTGTGGTGAAAAAGGAAATATCCTCAGATGAAATCTGGAAAGAAGCTTTCTGAGAAACTGCTTAGTGTTTCGTTAATTCATCTCACAGAGTTACATCTGTATTTCGTGGATCTCTTTGCTAGCCTTATTTCTGTGGAATCTGAGAACAGATATTTCGGATCCCTTGGAAGACTATAGGGCCAAAGGAAATATCCTCCGATAACAAAGAGAAAGAAGCTTTCTGAGAAACTTCTTTGTGTTCTGTGAAATCATCTCACAGAGTTACAGCTTTCCCCTCAACAAGCCTTTCGCTAAGACAGTTCTTGTGGAATTGGCAAAGTGATATTTGAAAGCCCCTAGAGGGCTATGGTGAAAAAGGAAATATCCTCAGATGAAATCTGGAAAGAAGCTTTCTGAGAAACTGCTTAGTGTTCTGTTAATTCATCTCACAGAGTTACATCTGTACTTCGTGGATCTCTTTGCTAGCCTTTTTTCTGTGGAATCTGAGAACAGATATTTCGGATCCCTTTGAAGACTATAGGGCCAAAGGAAATATCCTCCGATAACAAAGAGAAAGAAGCTTTCTGAGGAACTTCTTTGTGTTCTGTGAAATCATCTCACAGAGTTACAGCTTTCCCCTCAAGAAGCCTTTCGCTACGACAGTTCTTGTGGAATTGGCAAAGTGATATTTGGAAGCCCATAGAGGGCTATGGTGAAAAAGGAAATATCCTCAGATAAAATCTGGAAACAAGCTTTCTGAAAAACTGCTTAGTGTTCCGTTAATTCATCTCACAGAGTTACATCTGTATTTCGTGGATCTCTTTGCTAGCCTTATTTCTGTGGAATCTGAGAAGAGATATTTCGGATCCCTTGGAAGACAATTGGGCAAAAGGAAATATCCTGAGATAACAAAGAAAAAGTAGCTTTCTGAGAAACTTCTTTGTGTTCTGTGAAATCATCTCACAGAGTTACAGCTTTCCCCTCAACAAGCCTTTCGCTAAGACAGTTCTTGTGGCATTGGCAAAGTGATATTTGGAAGCCCTTAAGGGTTGCGGTGAAAAAGGAAACACCCTCAGATGAAATCTGGAAAGAAGCTTTCTGAGAAACTGCTTAGTGTTCTGTTAATTCATCTCACAGAGTTACATCTGTATTTCGTGGATCTCTTTGCTAGCCTTATTTCTGTGGAATGTGAGAACAGATATTTCGGATCCCTTGGAAGACTATAGGGCCAAAGGAAATATCCTCCGATAACAAAGAGAAAGAAGCTTTCTGAAAACTTCTTTGTGTTCTGTGAAATCATCTCACAGAGTTACAGGTTTCGCCTCAAGAAGCCTTTCGCTAAGACACTTCTTGTGGAATTGGCAAAGTGATATTTGGAAGCCCATAGAGGGCTATGGTGAAAAAGGAAATATCCACAGATGAAATCTTGAAAGAAGCTTTCTGAGAAACTGCTTAGTGTTCTGTTAATTCATCTCACAGAGTTACATCTGTATTTCGTGGATCTCTTTGCTAGCCTTACTTCTGTGGAATCTGAGAAGAGATATTTCGGATCCCTTGGAAGAGTATAGGGCCAAAGGAAATATCCTCCGATAACAAAGAGAAAGAAGCTTTCTGAGAAACTTCTTTATGTTCTGTGAAATCATCTCACAGAGTTACAGCTTTCCCCTCAACAAGCCTTTCGCTAGGACAGTTCTTGTGGCATTGGCAAAGTGATATTTGGAAGCCCATAGATGGCTATGGTGAAAATGGAAATATCCTCAGATGAAATCTGGAAAGAAGCTTTCTGAGAAACTGCTTAGTGTTCTGTTAATTCATCTCACAGAGTTACATCTGTATTTCGTAGATCTCTTTGCTAACCTTATTTCTGTGGAATCTGAGAACAGATATTTCGGATCCCTTGGAAGACTATAGGGCCAAAGGAAATATCCTCCGATAACAAAGAGAAAGAAGCTTTCTGCGGAACTTCTTTTTGTTCTGTGAAATCATCTCACAGAATTACAGCTTTCCCCTCAAGAAGCCTTTCGCTAAGACAGTTCTTGTGGAATTGGCAAAGTGATATTTGGAAGCCCTTAGAGGGCTATGGTGAAAAAGGAACTATCCTCAGATGAAATCTGGAAAGAAGCTTTCTGAGAAACTGCTTAGTGTTCTGTTAATTCATCTCACAGACTTACATCTGTATTTCGTGGATCTCTTTGCTAGCCTTATTTCTGTGGAATCTGAGAACAGATATTTCGGATCCCTTGGAAGACAAGAGGGCCAAAGGAAATATCCTCCGATTACAAAGAGAAAGAAGCATTCTGAGAAACTTCTTTGTGTTCTGTGAAATCATCTCACAGAGTTACAGCTTTCCCCTCAAGAAGTCTTTCGCTAAGACAGTTCTTGTGGAATTGGCAAAGTGATATTTGTTGGCCCATAGAGGGCTATGGAGAAAAAGGAAATATCCTCAGATGGAATCTGGAAAAAAGCTTTCTGAGAAACTGCTTAGTGTTCTGTTAATTCATCTCACAGAGTTACATCTGTATTTCGTGGATCTCCTTGCTAGCCTTATTTCTGTGGAATGTGAGAACAGATATTTCGGATCCCTTGGAAGACTATAGGGCCAAAGGAAATATCCTCCGATAACAAAGAGAAAGAAGCTTTCTGAGAAACTTCTTTGTGTTCTGTGAAATCATCTCACAGAGTTACAGTTTTCCCCTCAAGAAGCCTTTCGCTAAGACAGTTCTTGTGGAATTGGCAAAGTGATATTTGGAAGCCCATAGAGGGTTGTGGTGAAAAAGGAAATATCCTCAGATGAAATCTGGAAAGAAGCTTTCTGAGAAACTGCTTAGTGTTTCGTTAATTCATCTCACAGAGTTACATCTGTATTTCGTGGATCTCTTTCCTAGCCTTATTTCTGTGGAATCTGAGAACAGATATTTCGGATCCCTTGGAAGACTATAGGGCCAAAGGAAATATCCTCCGATAACAAAGAGAAAGAAGCTTTCTGAGAAACTTCTTTGTGTTCTGTGAAATCATCTCACAGAGTTACAGCTTTCCCCTCAAGAAGCCTTTCGCTAAGACAGTTCTTGTGGAATTGGCAAAGTGATATTTGGAAGCCCATAGAGGGCTATGGTGAAAAAGGAAATATCCTCAGATGAAATCTGGAAAGAAGCTTTCTGAAAAACTGCTTAGTGTTCTGTTAATTCATTTCACAGAGTTACATCTGTATTTCGTGGATCTCTTTGCTAGCCTTATTTCTGTGGAATCTGAGAACAGATATTTCGGATCCCTTGGAAGACTATTGGGCAAAAGGAAATATCCTCAGATAACAAAGAGAAAGAAGCTTTCTGAGAAACTTCTTTGTGTTCTGTGAAATCATCTCACAGAGTTACAGCTTTCCCCTCAACAAGCCTTTCGCTAAGACAGTTTTTGTGGCATTGGCAAAGTGATATTTGGAAGCCCTTAAGGGTTGCGGTGAAAAAGGAAATACCCTCAGATGAAATCTGGAAAGAAGCTTTCTGAGAAACTGCTTAGTGTTCTGTTAATTCATCTCACACAGTTACATCTGTATTTCGTGGATCTCTTTGCTAGCCTTATTTCTGTGGAATGTGAGAACAGATATTTCGGATCCCTTGGCAGACTATAGGGCCAAAGGAAATATCCTCCGATAACAAAGAGAAAGAAGCTTTCTGAAAACTTCTTTGTGTTCTGTGAAATCATCTCACAGAGTTATAGGTTTCGCCTCAAGAAGCCTTTCGCTAAGACACTTCTTGTGGAATTGGCAAAGAGATATTTGGAAGCCAATAGAGGGCTATGGTGAAAAAGGAAATATCCTCAGATGAAATCTGGAAAGAAGCTTTCTGAGAAACTGCTTAGTGTTCTGTTAATTCATCTCACAGAGTTACATCTGTATTTCGTGGATCTCTTTGCTAGCCTTACTTCTGTGGAATCTGAGAAGAGATATTTCGGATCCCTTGGAAGACTATAGGGCCAAAGGAAATATCCTCCGATAACAAAGAGAAAGAAGCTTTCTGAGAAACTTCTTTGTGTTCTGTGAAATCATCTCACAGAGTTACAGCTTTCCCCTCAACAGCCTTTCGCTAAGACAGTTCTTGTGGAATTGGCAAAGTGATATTTGGAAGCCCCTAGAGGGCTATGGTGAAAAAGGAAATATCCTCAGATGAAATCTGGAAAGAAGCTTTCTGAGAAACTGCTTAGTGTTTCGTTAATTCATCTCACAGAGTTACATCTGTATTTCGTGGATCTCTTTGCTAGCCTTATTTCTGTGGAATCTGAGAACAGATATTTCGGATCCCTTGGAAGACTATAGGGCCAAAGGAAATATCCTCCGATAACAAAGAGAAAGAAGCTTTCTGAGAAACTTCTTTGTGTTCTGTGAAATCATCTCACAGAGTTACAGCTTTCCCCTCAAGAAGCCTTTCGCTAAGACAGTTCTTGTGGAATTGGCAAAGTGATATTTGGAAGCCCATAGAGGGCTATGGTGAAAAAGGAAATATCCTCAGATGAAATCTGGAAAGAAGCTTTCTGAGAAACTGCTTAGTGTTCTGTTAATTCATCTCACAGAGTTACATCTGTATTTCGTGGATCTCTTTGCTAGCCTTATTTCTGTGGAATCTGAGAAGAGATATTTCGGATCCCTTGGAAGACTATTGGGCAAAAGGAAATATCCTCCGATAACAAAGAGAAAGAAGCTTTCTGAGAAACTTCTTTGTGTTCTGTGAAATCATCTCACAGAGTTACAGCTTTCCCCTCAAAAAGCCTTTCGCTAAGACAGTTCTTGTGGCATTGGCAAAGTGATATTTGGAAGCCCTTAAGGGTTGCGGTGAAAAAGGAAATACCCACAGATGAAATCTGGAAAGAAGCTTTCTGAGAAACTGCTTAGTGTTCTGTTAATTCATCTCACAGAGTTACATCTGTATTTCGTGGATCTCTTTGCTAGCCTTATTTCTGTGGAATGTGAGAACAGATATTTCGGATCCCTTGGAAGACTATAGGGCCAAAGGAAATATCCTCCGATAACAAAGAGAAAGAAGCTTTCTGAAAACTTCTTTGTGTTCTGTGAAATCATCTCACAGAGTTACAGGTTTCGCCTCAAGAAGCCTTTCGCTAAGACACTTCTTGTGGAATTGGCAAAGTGATATTTGGAAGCCCATAGAGGGCTATGGTGAAAAAGGAAATATCCTCAGATGAAATCTTGAAAGAAGCTTTCTGAGAAACTGCTTAGTGTTCTGTTAATTCATCTCAAAGAGTTACATCTGTATTTCGTGGATCTCTTTGCTAGCCTTACTTCTGTGGAATCTGAGAAGAGATATTTCGGATCCCTTGGAAGAGTATAGGGCCAAAGGAAATATCCTCCGATAACAAAGAGAAAGAAGCTTTCTGAGAAACTTCTTTATGTTCTGTGAAATCATCTCACAGAGTTACAGCTTTCCCCTCAACAAGCCTTTCGCTAGGACAGTTCTTGTGACATTGGCAAAGTGATATTTGGAAGCCCATAGATGGCTATGGTGAAAATGGAAATATCCTCAGATGAAATCTGGAAAGAAGCTTTCTGAGAAACTGCTTAGTGTTCTGTTAATTCATCTCACAGAGTTACATCTGTATTTCGTAGATCTCTTTGCTAACCTTATTTCTGTGGAATCTGAGAACAGATATTTCGGATCCCTTGGAAGACTATAGGGCCAAAGGAAATATCCTCCGATAACAAAGAGAAAGAAGCTTTCTGCGGAACTTCTTTTTGTTCTGTGAAATCATCTCACAGAATTACAGCTTTCCCCTCAAGAAGCCTTTCGCTAAGACAGTTCTTGTGGAATTGGCAAAGTGATATTTTGAAGCCCTTAGAGGGCTATGGTGAAAAAGGAAATATCCTCAGATGAAATCTGGAAAGAAGCTTTCTGAGAAACTGCTTAGTGTTCTGTTAATTCATCTCACAGACTTACATCTGTATTTCGTGGATCTCTTTGCTAGCCTTATTTCTGTGGAATCTGAGAACAGATATTTCGGATCCCTTGGAAGACAATAGGGCCAAAGGAAATATCCTCCGATTACAAAGAGAAAGAAGCATTCTGAGAAACTTCTTTGTGTTCTGTGAAATCATCTCACAGAGTTACAGCTTTCCCCTCAAGAAGCCTTTCGCTAAGACAGTTCTTGTGGAATTGGCAAAGTGATATTTGTTGGCCCATAGAGGGCTATGGAGAAAAAGGAAATATCCTCAGATGGAATCTGGAAAAAAGCTTTCTGAGAAACTGCTTAGTGTTCTGTTAATTCATCTCACAGAGTTACATCTGTATTTCGTGGATCTCTTTGCTAGCCTTATTTCTGTGGAATCTGAGAACAGATATTTCGGATCCCTTGGAAGACTATAGGGCCAAAGGAAATATCCTCCGATAACAAAGAGAAAGAAGCTTTCTGAGAAACTTCTTTGTGTTCTGTGAAATCATCTCACAGAGTTACAGCTTTCCCCTCAAGAAGCCTTTCGCTAAGACAGTTCTTGTGGAATTGGCAAAGTGATATTTGGAAGCCCATAGAGGGCTATGGTGAAAAAGGAAATATCCTCAGATGAAATCTGGAAAGAAGCTTTCTGAAAAACTGCTTAGTGTTCTGTTAATTCATTTCACAGAGTTACATCTGTATTTCGTGGATCTCTTTGCTAGCCTTATTTCTGTGGAATCTGAGAAGAGATATTTCGGATCCCTTGGAAGACTATTGGGCAAAAGGAAATATCCTCAGATAACAAAGAGAAAGAAGCTTTCTGAGAAACTTCTTTGTGTTCTGTGAAATCATCTCACAGAGTTACAGCTTTCCCCTCAACAAGCCTTTCGCTAAGACAGTTTTTGTGGCATTGGCAAAGTGATATTTGGAAGCCCTTAACGTTGTGGTGAAAAAGGAAATACCCTCAGATGAAATCTGGAAAGAAGCTTTCTGAGAAACTGCTTAGTGTTCTGTTAATTCATCTCACAGAGTTACATCTGTATTTCGTGGATCCCTTTGCTAGCCTTATTTCTGTGGAATGTGAGAACAGATATTTCGGATCCCTTGGAAGACTATAGGGCCAAAGGAAATATCCTCAGATAACAAAGAGAAAGAAGCTTTCTGAAAACTTCTTTGCGTTCTGTGAAATCATCTCACAGAGTTATAGTTTTCGCCTCAAGAAGCCTTTCGCTAAGACACTTCTTGTGGAATTGGCAAAGAGATATTTGGAAGCCCATAGAGGGCTATGGTGAAAAAGGAAATATCCTCAGATGAAATCTGGAAAGAAGCTTTCTGAGAAACTGCTTAGTGTTCTGTTAATTCATCTCACAGAGTTACATCTGTATTTCGTGGATCTCTTTGCTAGCCTTACTTCTGTGGAATCTGAGAAGAGATATTTCGGATCCCTTGGAAGACTATAGGGCCAAAGGAAATATCCTCCGATAACAAAGAGAAAGAAGCTTTCTGAGAAACTTCTTTGTGTTCTGTGAAATCATCTCACAGAGTTACAGCTTTCCCCTCAACAAGCCTTTCGCTAACACAGTTCTTGTGGAATTGGCAAAGTGATATTTGGAAGCCCCTAGAGGGCTATGGTGAAAAAGGAAATAACCTCAGATGAAATCTGGAAAGAAGCTTTCTGAGAAACTGCTTAGTGTTCTGTTAATTCATCTCACAGAGTTACATCTGTATTTCGTGGATCTCTTTGCTAGCCTTATTTCTGTGGAATCTGAGAACAGATATTTCGGATCCCTTTGAAGACTATAGGGCCAAAGGAAATATCCTCCGATAACAAAGAGAAAGAAGCTTTCTGAGGAACTTCTTTGTGTTCTGTGAAATCATCTCACAGAGTTACAGCTTTCCCCTCAAGAAGCCTTTCGCTACGACAGTTCTTGTGGAATTGGCAAAGTGATATTTGGAAGCCCATAGAGGGCTATGGTGAAAAAGGAAATATCCTCAGATGAAATCTGGAAACAAGCTTTCTGAAAAACTGCTTAGTGTTCCGTTAATTCATCTCACAGAGTTACATCTGTATTTCGTGGACCTCTTTGCTAGCCTTATTTCTGTGGAATCTGAGAAGAGATATTTCGGATCCCTTGGAAGACAATTGGGCAAAAGGAAATATCCTCAGATAACAAAGAGAAAGAAGCTTTCTGAGAAACTTCTTTGTGTTCTGTGAAATCATCTCACAGAGTTACAGCTATCCCCTCAACAAGCCTTTCGCTAAGACAGTTCTTGTGGCATTGGCAAAGTGATATTTGGAAGCCCTTAAGGGTTGCCGTGAAAAAGGAAATACCCTCAGATGAAATCTGGAAAGAAGCTTTCTGAGAAACTGCTTAGTGTTCTGTTAATTCATCTCACAGAGTTACATCTGTATTTCGTGGATCTCTTTGCTAGCCTTATTTCTGTGGAATCTGAGAACAGATATTTCGGATCCCTTGGAAGACTATAGGGCCAAAGGAAATATCCTCCGATAACAAAGAGAAAGAAGCTTTCTGAAAACTTCTTTGTGTTCTGTGAAATCATCTCACAGAGTTACAGGATTCGCCTCAAGAAGCCTTTCGCTAAGACACTTCTTGTGGAATTGGCAAAGTGATATTTGGAAGCCCATAGAGGGCTATGGTGAAAAAGGAAATATCCTCAGAAGAAATCTGGAAAGAAGCTTTCTGAGAAACTGCTTAGTGTTCCGTTAATTCATCTCACAGAGCTACATCTGTATTTCGTGGATCTCTTTGCTAGCCTTACTTCTGTGGAATCTGAGAAGAGATATTTCGGATCCCTTGGAAGACTATAGGGCCAAAGGAAATATCCTCCGATAACAAAGAGAAAGAAGCTTTCTGAGAAACTTCTTTGTGTTCTGTGAAATCATCTCACAGAGTTACAGCTTTCCCCTCAACAAGCCTTTCGCTAAGACAGTTCTTGTGGCATTGGCAAAGTGATATTTGAAGCCCTTAGAGGGCTATGGTGAAAACGGAAATATCCTCAGATGAAATCTGGAAAGAAGCTTTCTGAAAAACTGCTTAGTGTTCTGTTAATTCATCTCACAGAGTTACATCTGTATTTCGTGGATCTCTTTGCTAGCCTTATTTCTGTGGAATCTGAGAAGAGATATTTCGGATCCCTTGGAAGACTATGGGCAAAAGGAAATATCCTCAGATAACAAAGACAAAGAAGCTTTCTGAGAAACTTCTTTGTGTTCTGTGAAATTATCACACAGAGTTACAGCTTTCCCCTCAACAAGCCTTTCGCTAAGACAGTTCTTGTGGCATTGGCAAAGTGATATTTGGAAGCCCTTAAGGGTTGCGGTGAAAAAGGAAATACCCTCAGATGAAATCTGGAAAGAAGCTTTCTGAGAAACTGCTTAGTGTTCTGTTAATTCATCTCACAGAGTTACATCTGTATTTCGTGGATCTCTTTGCTAGCCTTATTTCTGTGGAATGTGAGAACAGATATTTCGGATCCCTCGGAAGACTATAGGGCCAAAGGAAATATCCTCCGATAACAAAGAGAAAGAAGCTTTCTGAAAACTTCTTTGTGTTCTGTGAAATCATCTCACAGAGTTACAGGTTTCGCCTCAAGAAGCCTTTCGCTAAGACACTTCTTGTGGAATTGGCAAAGTGATACTTGGAAGCCCATAGAGGGCTATGGTGAAAAAGGAAATATCCTCAGATGAAATCTGGAAAGAAGCTTTCTGAGAAACTGCTTAGTGTTCCGTTAATTCATCTCACAGAGTTACATCTGTATTTCGTAGATCTCTTTGCTAACCTTATCTCTGTGGAATCTGAGAACAGATATTTCGGATCCCTTGGAAGAATATAGGGCCAAAGGAAATATCCTCCGATAACAAAGAGAAAGAAGCTTTCTGCGGAACTTCTTTTTGTTCTGTGATATCATCTCACAGAATTACAGCTTTCCCCTCAAGAGGCCTTTCGCTAAGACAGTTCTTGTGGAATTGGCAAAGTGATATTTGGAAGCAATTAGAGGGCTATGGTGAAAAAGGAACTATCCTCAGATGAAATCTGGAAAGAAGCTTTCTGAGAAACTGCTTAGTGTTCTGTTAATTCATCTCACCGACTTACATCTGTATTTCGTGGATCTCTTTGCTAGCCTTATTTCTGTGGAATCTGAGAACAGATATTTCGGATCCCATGGAAGACAATAGGGCCAAAGGAAATATCCTCCGATTACAAAGAGAAAGAAGCTTTCTGAGAAACTTCTTTGTGTTCTGTGAAATCATCTCACAGAGTTACAGCTTTCCCCTCAACAAGCCTTTCGCTAAGACAGTTCTTGTGGCATTGGCAAAGTGATATTTGGAAGCCCATAGAGGGCTATGGTGAAAAAGGAAATATCCTCAGATGAAATCTGGAAAGAAGCTTTCTGAGAAACTGCTTAGTGTTCTGTTAATTCATCTCACAGAGTTACATCTGTATTTCGTGGATCTCTTTGCTAGCCTTATTTCTGTGGAATCTGAGAAGAGATATTTCGGATCCCTTGGAAGACTATTGGGCAAAAGGAAATATCCTGAGATAAAAAAGAGAAAGAAGCTTTCTGAGAAACTTCTTTGTGTTCTGTGAAATCATCTCACAGAGTTACAGCTTTCCCCTGAACAAGCCTTTCGCTAAGACAGTTCTTGTGGCATTGGCAAAGTGATATTTGGAAGCCCTTAAGGGTTGCGGTGAAAAAGGAAATACCCTCAGATGAAATCTGGAAAGAAGCTTTCTGAGAAACTGCTTAGTGTTCTGTTAATTCATCTCACAGAGTTACATCTGTATTTCGTGGATCTCTTTGCTGGCCTTATTTCTGTGGAATGTGAGAACAGATATTTTGGATCCCTCGGAAGACTATAGGGCCAAAGGAAATATCCTCCGATAACAAAGAGAAATAAGCTTTCTGAAAACTTCTTAGTGTTCTGTGAAATCATCTCACAGAGTTACAGGTTTCGCCTCAAGAAGCCTTTCGCTAAGACACTTCTTGTGGAATTGGCAAAGTGATATTTGGAAGCCCATAGAGGGCTATGGTGAAAAAGGAAATATCCTCAGATGAAATCTGGAAAGAAGCTTTCTGAAAACTGCTTAGTGTTCCGTTAATTCATCTCACAGAGTTACATCTGTATTTCGTGGATCTCTTTGCCAACCTTACTTCTGTGGAATCTGAGAAGAGATATTTCGGATCCCTTGGAAGACTATAGGGTCTAAGGAAGTATCCTCCGATAACAAAGAGAAAGAAGCTTTCTGAGAAACTTCTTTGTGTTCTGTGATATCATCTCACAGAGTTACAGCTTTCCCCTCAACAAGCCTTTCGCTAAGACAGTTCCTGTGGCATTGGCAAAGTGATATTTGGAAGCCCATAGATGGCTATGGTGAAAATGGAAATATCCTCAGATGAAATCTGGAAAGAAGCTTTCTGAGAAACTGCTTAGTGTTCTGTTAATTCATCTCACAGAGTTACATCTGTATTTCGTAGATCTCTTTGCTAACCTTATTTCTGTGGAATCTGAGAACAGATATTTCGGATCCCTTGGAAGACTATAGGGCCAAAGGAAATATCCTCCGATAACAAAGAGAAAGGAGCTTTCTGCGGAACTTCTTTTTATTCTGTGAAATCATCTCACAGAATTACAGCTTTCTCCTCAAGAAGCCTTTCGCTAAGACAGTTCTTGTGGAATTGGCAAAGTGATATTTGGAAGCCCTTAGAGGGCTATGGTGAAAAAGGAAATATCCTCAGATGAAATCTGGAAAGAAGCTTTCTGAGAAACTGCTTAGTGTTCTGTTAATTCATCTCACAGACTTACATCTGTATTTCGTGGTTCTCTTTGCTAGCCTTATTGCTGTGGAATCTGAGAACAGATATTTCGGATCCCTTGGAAGACTATAGGGCCAAAGGAAATATCCTCCGATAACAAAGAGAAAGAAGCTTTCTGAGAAACTTCTTCGTGTTCTGTGAAATCATCTCACAGAGTTACAGCTTTCCCCTCAACAAGCCTTTCGCTAAGACAGTTCTTGTGGCATTGGCAAAGTGATATTTGGAAGCCCATAGATGGCTATGGTGAAAATGGAAATATCCTCAGATGAAATCTGGAAAGAAGCTTTCTGAGAAACTGCTTAGTGTTCTCTTAATTCATCTCACAGGGTTACATCTGTATTTCGTAGATCTCTTTGCTAACCTTATCTCTGTGGAATCTGAGAACAGATATTTCGGATCCCTTGGAAGAATATAGGGCCAAAGGAAATATCCTCCGATAACAAAGAGAAAGAAGCTTTCTGCGGAACTTCTTTTTGTTCTGTGAAATCATCTCACAGAATTACAGATTTCCCCTCAAGAAGCCTTTCGCTAAGACAGTTCTTGTGGAATTGGCAAAGTGATATTTGGAAGCCCTTAGAGGGCTATGGTGAAAAAGGAAATATCCTCAGATGAAATCTGGGAAGAAGCTTTCTGAGAAACTGCTTAGTGTTCTGTTAATTCATCTCACCGACTTACATCTGTATTTCGTGTATCTCTTTGCTAGCCTTATTTCTGTGGAATCTGAGAAGAGATATTTCGGATCCCTTGGAAGACTATTGGGCAAAAGGAAATATCGTCAGATAGCAAAGAGAAAGAAGCTTTCTGAGAAACTTCTTTGTGTTCTGTGAAATCATCTCACAGAGTTACAGCTTTCCCCTCAACAAGCCTTTCGCTAAGACAGTTCTTGTGGCATTGGCAAAGTGATATTTGGAAGCCCTTAAGGGTTGCGGTGAAAAAGGAAATACCCTCAGATGAAATCTGGAAAGAAGCTTTCTGAGAAACTGCTTAGTGTTCTGTTAATTCATCTCACAGAGGTACATCTGTATTTCGTGGATCTCTTTGCTAGCCTTATTTCTGTGGAATGTGAGAACAGATATTTCGGATCCCTCGGAAGACTATAGGGCCAAAGGAAATATCCTCCGATAACAAAGAGAAAGATGCTTTCTGAAAACTTCTTTGTGTTCTGTGAAATCATCTCACAGAGTTACAGGTTTCGCCTCAAGAAGCCTTTCGCTAAGACACTTCTTGTGGAATTGGCAAAGTGATATTTGGAAGCCCATAGAGGGCTATGGTGAAAAAGGAAATATCCTCAGATGAAATCTGGAAAGAAGCTTTCTGAGAAACTGCTTAGTGTTCCGTTAATTCATCTCACAGAGTTACATCTGTATTTCGTGGATCTCTTTGCCAGCCTTACTTCTGTGGAATCTGAGAAGAGATATTTCGGATCCCTTGGAAGACTATAGGGCCAAAGGAAATATCCTCCGATAACAAAGAGAAAGAAGCTTTCTGAGAAACTTCTTTGTGTTCTGTGATATCATCTCACAGAGTTACAGCTTTCCCCTCAACCAGCCTTTTGCTAAGACAGTTCTTGTGGCATTGGCAAAGTGATATTTGGAAGCCCATAGATGGCTATGGTGAAAATGGAAATATCCTTAGATGAAATCTGGAAAGAAGCTTTCTGAGAAACTGCTTAGTGTTCTGTTAATTCATCTCACAGAGTTACATCTGTATTTCGTAGATCTCTTTGCTAACCTTATTTCTGTGGAATCTGAGAACAGATATTTCGGATCCCTTGGAAGACTATAGGGCCAAAGGAAATATCCTACGATAACAAAGAGAAAGAAGCTTTCTGCGGAACTTCTTTTTGTTCTGTGAAATCATCTCACAGAATTACAGCTTTCCCCTCAAGAAGCCTTTCGCTAAGACAGTTCTTGTGGAATTGGCAAAGTGATATTTGGAAGCCCTTAGAGGGCTATGGTGAAAAAGGAAATATCCTCAGATGAAATCTGGAAAGAAGCTTTCTGAGAAACTGCTTAGTGTTCTGTTAATTCATCTCACAGACTTACATCTGTATTTCGTGGTTCTCTTTGCTAGCCTTATTTCTGTGGAATCTGAGAACAGATATTTCGGATCCCTTGGAAGACTATTGGGCAAAAGGAAATATCCTCCGATAACAAAGAGAAAGAAGCTTTCTGAGAAACTTCTTTGTGTTCTGTGAAATCATCTCACAGAGTTACAGTTTTCCCCTCAACAAGCCTTTCGCTAAGACAGTTCTTGTGGAATTGGCAAAGTGATATTTGGAAGCCCATAGAGGGTTGTGGTGAAAAAGGAAATATCCTCAGATGAAATCTGGAAAGAAGCTTTCTGAGAAACTGCTTAGTGTTTTGTTAATTCATCTCACAGAGTTACATCTGTATTTCGTGGATCTCTTTGCTAGCCTTATTTCTGTGGAATCTGAGAACAGATATTTCGGATCCCTTGGAAGACTATAGGGCCAAAGGAAATATCCTCCGATAACAAAGAGAAAGAAGCTTTCTGAGAAACTTCTTTGTGTTCTGTGAAATCATCTCACAGAGTTACAGCTTTCCCCTCAAGAAGCCTTTCGCTAAGACAGTTCTTGTGGAATTGGCAAAGTGATATTTGGAAGGCCATAGAGGGCTATGGTGAAAAAGGAAATATCCTCAGATGAAATCTGGAAAGAAGCTTTCTGAAAACTGCTTAGTGTTCCGTTAATTCATCTCACAGAGTTACATCTGTATTTCGTGGATCTCTTTGCCAACCTTACTTCTGTGGAATCTGAGAAGAGATATTTCGGATCCCTTGGAAGACTATAGGGTCTAAGGAAGTATCCTCCGATAACAAAGAGAAAGAAGCTTTCTGAGAAACTTCTTTGTGTTCTGTGATATCATCTCACAGAGTTACAGCTTTCCCCTCAACAAGCCTTTCGCTAAGACAGTTCCTGTGGCATTGGCAAAGTGATATTTGGAAGCCCATAGATGGCTATGGTGAAAATGGAAATATCCTCAGATGAAATCTGGAAAGAAGCTTTCTGAGAAACTGCTTAGTGTTCTGTTAATTCATCTCACAGAGTTACATCTGTATTTCGTAGATCTCTTTGCTAACCTTATTTCTGTGGAATCTGAGAACAGATATTTCGGATCCCTTGGAAGACTATAGGGCCAAAGGAAATATCCTCCGATAACAAAGAGAAAGGAGCTTTCTGCGGAACTTCTTTTTATTCTGTGAAATCATCTCACAGAATTACAGCTTTCTCCTCAAGAAGCCTTTCGCTAAGACAGTTCTTGTGGAATTGGCAAAGTGATATTTGGAAGCCCTTAGAGGGCTATGGTGAAAAAGGAAATATCCTCAGATGAAATCTGGAAAGAAGCTTTCTGAGAAACTGCTTAGTGTTCTGTTAATTCATCTCACAGACTTACATCTGTATTTCGTGGTTCTCTTTGCTAGCCTTATTGCTGTGGAATCTGAGAACAGATATTTCGGATCCCTTGGAAGACTATAGGGCCAAAGGAAATATCCTCCGATAACAAAGAGAAAGAAGCTTTCTGAGAAACTTCTTCGTGTTCTGTGAAATCATCTCACAGAGTTACAGCTTTCCCCTCAACAAGCCTTTCGCTAAGACAGTTCTTGTGGCATTGGCAAAGTGATATTTGGAAGCCCATAGATGGCTATGGTGAAAATGGAAATATCCTCAGATGAAATCTGGAAAGAAGCTTTCTGAGAAACTGCTTAGTGTTCTCTTAATTCATCTCACAGGGTTACATCTGTATTTCGTAGATCTCTTTGCTAACCTTATCTCTGTGGAATCTGAGAACAGATATTTCGGATCCCTTGGAAGAATATAGGGCCAAAGGAAATATCCTCCGATAACAAAGAGAAAGAAGCTTTCTGCGGAACTTCTTTTTGTTCTGTGAAATCATCTCACAGAATTACAGATTTCCCCTCAAGAAGCCTTTCGCTAAGACAGTTCTTGTGGAATTGGCAAAGTGATATTTGGAAGCCCTTAGAGGGCTATGGTGAAAAAGGAAATATCCTCAGATGAAATCTGGGAAGAAGCTTTCTGAGAAACTGCTTAGTGTTCTGTTAATTCATCTCACCGACTTACATCTGTATTTCGTGTATCTCTTTGCTAGCCTTATTTCTGTGGAATCTGAGAAGAGATATTTCGGATCCCTTGGAAGACTATTGGGCAAAAGGAAATATCGTCAGATAGCAAAGAGAAAGAAGCTTTCTGAGAAACTTCTTTGTGTTCTGTGAAATCATCTCACAGAGTTACAGCTTTCCCCTCAACAAGCCTTTCGCTAAGACAGTTCTTGTGGCATTGGCAAAGTGATATTTGGAAGCCCTTAAGGGTTGCGGTGAAAAAGGAAATACCCTCAGATGAAATCTGGAAAGAAGCTTTCTGAGAAACTGCTTAGTGTTCTGTTAATTCATCTCACAGAGGTACATCTGTATTTCGTGGATCTCTTTGCTAGCCTTATTTCTGTGGAATGTGAGAACAGATATTTCGGATCCCTCGGAAGACTATAGGGCCAAAGGAAATATCCTCCGATAACAAAGAGAAAGATGCTTTCTGAAAACTTCTTTGTGTTCTGTGAAATCATCTCACAGAGTTACAGTTTTCGCCTCAAGAAGCCTTTCGCTAAGACACTTCTTGTGGAATTGGCAAAGTGATATTTGGAAGCCCATAGAGGGCTATGGTGAAAAAGGAAATATCCTCAGATGAAATCTGGAAAGAAGCTTTCTGAGAAACTGCTTAGTGTTCCGTTAATTCATCTCACAGAGTTACATCTGTATTTCGTGGATCTCTTTGCCAGCCTTACTTCTGTGGAATCTGAGAAGAGATATTTCGGATCCCTTGGAAGACTATAGGGCCAAAGGAAATATCCTCCGATAACAAAGAGAAAGAAGCTTTCTGAGAAACTTCTTTGTGTTCTGTGATATCATCTCACAGAGTTACAGCTTTCCCCTCAACAAGCCTTTTGCTAAGACAGTTCTTGTGGCATTGGCAAAGTGATATTTGGAAGCCCATAGATGGCTATGGTGAAAATGGAAATATCCTTAGATGAAATCTGGAAAGAAGCTTTCTGAGAAACTGCTTAGTGTTCTGTTAATTCATCTCACAGAGTTACATCTGTATTTCGTAGATCTCTTTGCTAACCTTATTTCTGTGGAATCTGAGAACAGATATTTCGGATCCCTTGGAAGACTATAGGGCCAAAGGAAATATCCTACGATAACAAAGAGAAAGAAGCTTTCTGCGGAACTTCTTTTTGTTCTGTGAAATCATCTCACAGAATTACAGCTTTCCCCTCAAGAAGCCTTTCGCTAAGACAGTTCTTGTGGAATTGGCAAAGTGATATTTGGAAGCCCTTAGAGGGCTATGGTGAAAAAGGAAATATCCTCAGATGAAATCTGGAAAGAAGCTTTCTGAGAAACTGCTTAGTGTTCTGTTAATTCATCTCACAGACTTACATCTGTATTTCGTGGTTCTCTTTGCTAGCCTTATTTCTGTGGAATCTGAGAACAGATATTTCGGATCCCTTGGAAGACTATTGGGCAAAAGGAAATATCCTCCGATAACAAAGAGAAAGAAGCTTTCTGAGAAACTTCTTTGTGTTCTGTGAAATCATCTCACAGAGTTACAGTTTTCCCCTCAACAAGCCTTTCGCTAAGACAGTTCTTGTGGAATTGGCAAAGTGATATTTGGAAGCCCATAGAGGGTTGTGGTGAAAAAGGAAATATCCTCAGATGAAATCTGGAAAGAAGCTTTCTGAGAAACTGCTTAGTGTTTTGTTAATTCATCTCACAGAGTTACATCTGTATTTCGTGGATCTCTTTGCTAGCCTTATTTCTGTGGAATCTGAGAACAGATATTTCGGATCCCTTGGAAGACTATAGGGCCAAAGGAAATATCCTCCGATAACAAAGAGAAAGAAGCTTTCTGAGAAACTTCTTTGTGTTCTGTGAAATCATCTCACAGAGTTACAGCTTTCCCCTCAAGAAGCCTTTCGCTAAGACAGTTCTTGTGGAATTGGCAAAGTGATATTTGGAAGGCCATAGAGGGCTATGGTGAAAAAGGAAATATCCTTAGATGAAATCTGGAAAGAAGCTTTCTGAAAAACTGCTTAGTGTTCTGTTAATTCATCTCACAGAGTTACATCTGTATTTCGTGGATCTCTTTGCTAGCCTTATTTCTGTGGAATGTGAGAACTGTTATTTCGGATCCCTTGGAAGACTAAGGGCCAAAGGAAATATCCTCCGATAACAAAGAGAAAGAAGCTTTCTGAAAACTTCTTTGTGTTCTGTGAAATCATCTCACAGAGTTATAGGTTTCGCCTCAAGAAGCCTTTCGCTAAGACACTTCTTGTGGAATTGGCAAAGTGATATTTGGAAGCGCATAGAGGGCTATGGTGAAAATGGAAATATCCTCAGAAGAAATCTGGAAAGAAGCTTTCTGAAAAACTGCTTAGTGTTCTGTTAATTCATCTCACAGAGTTACATCTGTATTTCGTGGATCTCTTTGCTAGCCTTATTTCTGTGGAATCTGAGAACAGATATTTCGGATCCCTTGAAAACTCTTGGGCAAAAGGAAATATCCTCAGATAACAAAGAGAAAGAAGCTTTCTGAGAAACTTCTTTGTGTTCTGTGAAATCATCTCACAGAGTTACAGCTTTCCCCTCAACAAGCCTTTCGCTAAGACAGTTTTTGTGGCATTGGCAAAGTGATATTTGGAAGCCCTTAAGGGTTGCGGTGAAAAAGGAAATACACTCAGATGAAATCTGAAAAGAAGCTTTCTGAGAAACTGCTTAGTGTTCTGTAAATTCATCTCACAGAGTTACATCTGTATTTCGTGGATCTCTTTGCTTGCCTTATTTCTGTGGAATGTGAGAACAGATATTTCGGATCCCTTGGAAGACTATAGGGCCAAAGGAAATATCCTCCGATAACAAAGAGAAAGAAGCTTTCTGAAAACTTCTTTGTGTTCTGTGAAATCATCTCACAGAGCTATAGGTTTCGCCTCAAGAAGCCTTTCGCTAAGACACTTCTTGTGGAATTGGCAAAGTAATATTTGGAAGCCCATAGAGGGCTATGGTGAAAAAGGAAATATCCTCAGATGAAATCTGGAAAGAAGCTTTCTGGGAAACTGCTTAGTGTTCCGTTAATTCATCTCACAGAGTTACATCTGCATTTCGTGGATCTCTTTAATAGCCTTACTTCTGTGGAATCTGAGAAGAGATATTTCGGATCCCTTGGAAGACTATAGGGCCAAAGGAAATATCCTCCGATAACAAAGAGAAAGAAGCTTTCTGAGAAACATCTTTGTGTTCTGTGAAATCATCTCACAGAGTTACAGCTTTCCCCTCAACAAGCCTTTCGCTAAGACAGTTCTTGTGGAATTGGCAAAGTGATATTTGGAAGCCCATAGATGGCTATGGTGAAAATGGAAATATCCTCAGATGAAATTTGGAAAGAAGCTTTCCAAATAACTGCTTAGTGTTCTGTTAATTCATCTCACAGAGTTACATCTGTATTTCGTGGATCTCTTTGCTAGCCTTATTTCTGTGGAATCTGAGAACAGATATTTCGGATCCCTTTGAAGACTATAGGGCCAAAGGAAATATCCTCTGATAACAAAGAGAAAGAAGCTTTCTGAGAAACTTCTTTGTGTTCTGTGAAATCATCTCACAGAGTTACAGCTTTTCCCTCAAGAAGCCTTTCGCTAAGACAGTTCTTGTGGAATTGGAAAAGTGATATTTGGAGCCCCCAGAGGGCTATGGTGAAAAACGAAATATCCTCAGATGAAATTTGGAAAGAAGCTTTCTGAGAAACTGCTTAGTGTTCTGTTAATTCATCTCACACAGTTACATCTGTATTTCGTTGATCTCTTTGCTAACCTTACTTCTGTGGAATCTGAGAACAGCTATTTCGGATCGCTTTGAAGGCTATAGGGCCAAAGGAAATATCCTCCGATAACAAAGAGAAAGAAGCTTTCTAAGGAACTTCTTTGTGTTCTGTGAAATCATCTCACAGAGTACAGCTTTCCCTTCAAGAAGCCTTTCGCTAAGACAGTTCTTGTGGAATTGGCAAAGTGATATTTGGAAGCCCATAGAGGGCTATGGTGAAAAAGGAAATATCCTCAGATGAAATCTGGAAAGAAGCTTTCTGAGAAACTGCTTAGTGTTCTGTTAATTCATCTCACAGAGTTACATCTGTATTTCGTGGATCTCTTTGCTGGCCTTATCTCTGTGGAATGTGAGAACAGATATTTCGGATACATTTGAAGACTATAG
This sequence comes from Macaca mulatta, assembly GCF_049350105.2. Taxonomy (NCBI): domain Eukaryota; kingdom Metazoa; phylum Chordata; class Mammalia; order Primates; family Cercopithecidae; genus Macaca; species Macaca mulatta. Next base: position 34,205,645 of record NC_133418.1, read on the forward strand.
GGCCAAAGGAAATATCCTCCGATAACAAAGAGAAAGAAGCTCTCTGCGGAACTTCTTTGTGTTCTGTGAAATCATCTCACAGAATTACAGCTTTCCCCTCAAGAAACCTTTCGCTAAGACATTTCTTGTGGAATTGGCAAAGTGATATTTGGAAGCCCTTAGAGGGCTATGGTGAAAAAGGAAATATCCTCAGATGAAATCTGGAAAGAAGCTTTCTGAAAAACTGCTTAGTGTTCTGTTAATTCATCTCACAGAGTTACATCTGTATTTCGTGGATCTCTTTGCTTGCCTTATTTATGTGGAATCTGAGAACAGATATTTCGGATCCCTTGGAAGACTATTGGGCAAAAGGAAATATCCTCAGATAACAAAGAGAAAGAAGCTTTCTGAGAAACTTCTTTGTGTTCTGTGAAATCATCTCACAGAGTTACAGCTTTCCCCTCAACAAGCCTTTCGCTAAGACAGTTTTTGTGGCATTGGCAAAGTGATATTTGGAAGCCCTTAAGGGTTGCGGTGAAAAAGGAAATACCCTCAGATGAGATCTGGAAAGAAGCTTTCTGAGAAACTGCTTAGTGTTCTGTTAATTTATCTCACAGAGTTACATCTGTATTTCGTGGATCTCTTTGCTAACCTTACTTCTGTGGAATCTGAGAACAGATATTTCTGATCCCTTGGAAAACAATAGGGCCAAAGGAAATATCCTCCTATTACAAAGAGAAATAAGCTTTCTGAGAAACTTCTTTGTGTTCTGTGAAATCATCTCACAGAGTTACAGCTTTACCCTCAACAAGCCTTTCGCTAAGACAGTTCTTGTGGCATTGGCAAAGTGATATTTGGAAGCCCTTAGAGGGTTGCGGTGAAAAAGGAATTACCCTCAGATGAAATCTGGAAAGAAGTTTTCTGAGAAACTGCTTAGTGTTCTGTTAATTCATCTCACAGAGTTACATCTGTATTTCGTGGATCTCTTTGCTAGCCTGATTTCTGTGGAATCTGAGAACAGATATTTCGGATCCCATTGAAGACTATAGGGCCAAAGGAAATATCATCCGATAACAAAGAGAAAGAAGCTTTCTGCGGAACTTCTTTGTGTTCTGTGAAATCATCTCACAGAATTACAGCTTTCCCCTCAAGAAGCCCTTCGCTAAGACAGTTCTTGTGGAATTGGCAGAGTGATATTTGGAAGCCCTTAGAGGGCTACGGTGAAAAAGGAAATATCCTCAGATGAAATCTGGAAAGAAGCTTTCTGAGAAACTGCTAAGTGTTCTGTTAATTCATCTCACAGAGTTACATCTGTATTTCGTGGATCTCTTTGCTGGCCTTATCTCTGTGGAATGTGAGAACAGATATTTCGGATCCCATGGAAGACTAGAGGGCCAAAGGAAATATCCTCCGATAACAAAGAGAAAGAAGCTTTCTGAAAAACTTATTTTTGTTCTGTGAAATCATCTCACCGAGTTACAGCTTTCCCCTCAACAAGACTTTCGCTAATACAGTTCTTGTGGAATTGGCAAAGTGATATGTGGAAGCCCGTAGATGTCCATGGTGAAAAAGGAAATATCCTCAGATGAAATCTGGAAAGAAGCTTTCTGAGAAACTGCTTAGTGTTCTGTTAATTCATCTCACAGAGCTACATCTGTATTTCGTGGATCTCTTTGCTACCCTTATTTCTGTGGAATCTGAGAACAGATATTTCGGATCCCTTTGAAGACTATAGGGCCAAAGGAAATATCCTCCGATAACAAAGAGAAGAAGCTTTCTGAGGAACTTCTTTGTTTTCTGCGAAATCATGTCACCGAGTTACAGCTTTCCCCTCAAGAAGCCTTTCGCTAAGACAGTTCTTGTGGAATTGGCAAAGTGATATTTGGAAGCCCATAGAGGGCTATGGTGAAAAAGGAAATATCCTCAGATGAAATCTGGAAGGAAGCTTTCAGAGAAACTGCTTAGTGTTCTGTTAATTCATCTCACAGAGTTACATCTGTATTTCGTGGATCTCTTTGCTAGCCTTATTTCTGTGGAATCTGAGAACAGATATTTCGGATCTCTAGGAAGACTTTAGGGCCAAAGGAAATATCCTCCGATTACAAAGAGAAAGAAGCTTTCTGAGAAACTTCTTTGTGTTCTGTGAAATCATCTCACAGATTTACAGCTTTCCCCTCAAGAAGCCTTTTGCTAAGACAGTTCTTGTGGAATTGGCAAAGTGATATTTGGAAGCCCATAGAGGGCTATGGTGAAAAAGCAAATATCCTCAGATGAAATCTGGAAAGAAGCTTTCTGAGAAACCGCTTAGTGTTCTGTTAATTCATCTCACAGAGTTACATCTGTATTTCGTGGATCTCTTTGCTAGCCTTATTTCTGTGGAATCTGAGAACAGATAATTCGGATCCCTTGGAAGACTATAGGGCCAAAGGAAATATCCTCCGATAACAAAGAGAAAGAAGCTTTCTGAGAAACTTCTTTGTGTTCTCTGAAATCATCTCACAGAGTTACAGCTTTCCCCTCAAGAAGCCTTTCGCTATGACAGTTCTTGTGGAATTGGCAAAGTGATATTTGGAAACCCTTAGATGGCTATGTTGAAAAAGGAAATATCCTCAGATGAAATCTAGAAAGAAGCTTTCTGAGAAACTGCTTAGTGTTCTGTTAATTCATCTCACAGAGTTACATCTGTATTTCGTGGATCTCCTTGCTAGCCTTATTTCTGTGGAATCTGAGAACTGATATTTCGGATCCCTTTGAAGACTATAGGGCCAAAGGAAATATCCTCCGATAACAAAGAGAAAGAAGCTTTCGAAGAAACTTCTTTGTGTTCTGTGAAATCATCTCACAGAGTTACAGGTTTCGCCTCAAGAAGCCTTTCGCTAAGACAGTTCTTGTGGAATTGGCAAAGTGATATTTGGAAGCCCATAGAGGGCTATGGTGAAAAAGGAAATATCCTCAGATGAAATCTGGAAAGAAGCTTTCTGAGAAACTGCTTAGTGTTCCGTTAATTCATCTCACCGAGTTACATCTGTATTTCGTGGATCTCTTTGCTAGCCTTACTTCTGTGGAATCTGAGAAGTGATATTTCGGATCCCTTGGAAGACTATACGGCCAAAGGAAATATTCACCGATAACAAAGAGAAAGAAGCTTTCTGAGAAACTTCTTCGTGTTCTGTGAAATCATCTCAAAGAGTTACAGCTTTCCCCTCAACAAGCCTTTCACTAAGACAGTTCCTGTGGCATTGGCAAAGTGATATTTGGAAGCCCATAGATGGCTATGGTGAAAATGGAAATATCCTCAGATGAAATCTGGAAAGAAGCTTTCTGAGAAACTGCTTAGTGTTCTGTTAATTCATCTCACAGAGTTACATCTGTATTTCGTGGATCTCTTTGCTAACCTTATTTCTGTGGAATCTGAGAACAGATATTTCGGATCCCTTGGAAGACTATAGGGCCAAAGGAAATATCCTCCGATAACAAAGAGAAAGAAGCTTTCTGCGGAACTTCTTTGTGTTCTGTGAAATCATCTCACAGAATTACAGCTTTCCCCTCAAGAAGCCTTTCGCTAAGACAGTTCTTATGGAATTGGCAAAGTGATATTTGGAAGCCCTTAGAGGGCTATGGTGAAAAATGAAATATCCTCAGATGAAATCTGGAAAGAAGCTTTCTGAGAAACTGCCCAGTGTTCTGTTAATACATCTCACAGACTTATATCTGTATTTCGTGGATCTCTTTGCTAGACTGATTTCTGTGGAATCTGAGAACAGATATTTCGGATCCCTTGGAAGACTATAGGGCCAAAGGAAATATCCTCTGATAACAAAGAGAAAGAAGCTCTCTGCGGAACTTCTTTGTGTTCTGTGAAATCATCTCACAGAATTACAGCTATCCCCTCAAGAAGCCTTTCGCTAAGACAGTTCTTGTGGAATTGGCAAAGTGATATTTGGAAGCCCTTAGAGGGCTATGGTGAAAAAGGAAATATCCTCAGATGAAATCTGGAAAGAAGCTTTCTGAGAAACTGCTTAGTGTTCTTTTAATTCATCTCACAGAGTTACATCTGTATTTCGTGGATCTCTTTGCTAGCCTTATTTCTGTGGAATCTGAGAACAGATATTTCGGATCCCTTGGAAGACTACAGGGCCAAAGGAAATATCCTCCGATTACAAAGAGAAAGAAACTTTCTGAGAAACTTCTTTGTGTTCTGTGAAATCATCTCACAGAGTTACAGCTTTCCCCTCAAGAAGCCTTTCGCTAAGACAGTTCTTGTGGAATTGGCAAAGTGATATTTGGAAGCCCTTAGAGGGTTGCGGTGAAAAAGGAAATATCCTCAGATGAAATCTGGAAAGAAGCTTTCTGAGAAACTGCTTAGTGTTCTCTTAATTCATCTCACAGTGTTACATCTGTGTTTCGTGGATCTCTTTGCTAGCCTTACTTCTGTGGAATCTGAGAACAGATATTTCGGATCCCTTTGAAGATTATAGGGCCAAAGGAAATATCCTCCGATAACAAAGAGAAAGAAGCTTTCTGAGAAACTTCTTTGTGTTCTGTGAAATCATCTCACAGAGTTACAGCTTTCCACTCAAGAAGTCTTTCGCTAAGACAGTTCTTGTGGAATTGGCAAAGAGATATTAGTTGGCCCATAGAGGGCTATGGAGAAAAAGGAAATATCCTCAGATGGAATCTGAAAAAAGCTTTCTGAGAAACTGCTTAGTGTTCTGTTAATTCATCTCACAGAGTTACATCTGTATTTCGTGGATCTCCTTGCTAGCCTTATTTCTGTGGAATGTGAGAACAGATATTTGGGATCCCTTGGAAGAATATAGGGCCAAAGGAAATATCCTCCGATAACAAAGAGAAAGAAGCTTTCTGAGAAACTTCTTTGTGTTCCGTGAAATCTTCTCACAGAGTTACAGTTTTCCCCTCAAGAAGCCTTTCGCTAAGACAGTTCTTGTGGAATTGGCAAAGTGATATTTGGAAGCCCATGGAGGGCTATGGTGAAAATGAAAATATCCTCAGATGAAATCTGGAAAGAAGCTTTCTGAGAAACTGCATCGTGTTCTGTTAATTCAACTCACAGAGTTACATCTGTATTTCGTGGATCTCTTTGCTAGCCTTATTTCTGTGGAATCTGAGAACAGATATTTTGGATCCCTTGGAAGACTATAGGGCCAAAGGAAATATCCTCCGATAACAAAGAGAAAGAAGCTTTCTGAGAAACTTCTTTGTGTTCTGTGAAATCATCTCACAGAGTTACAGCTTTCCCCTCAAGAAGCCTTTCGCTAAGACAGTTCTTGTGGAATTGGCAAAGTGATATTTGGAAGCCCATAGAGGGCTACGGTGAAAAAGGAAATATCCTCAGATGAAATCTGGAAAGAAGCTTTCTGAGAAACTGCTAAGTGTTCTGTTAATTCATCTCACAGAGTTACATCTGTATTTCGTGGATCTCTTTGCTGGCCTTATCTCTGTGGAATGTGAGAACAGATATTTCGGATCCCATGGAAGACTATAGGGCCAAAGGAAATATCCTCCGATAACAAAGAGAAAGAAGCTTTCTGAAAAACTTATTTTTGTTCTGTGAAATCATCTCACCGAGTTACAGCTTTCCCCTCAACAAGACTTTCGCTAATACAGTTCTTGTGGAATTGGCAAAGTGATATGTGGAAGCCCGTAGATGGCTATGGTGAAAAAGGAAATATCCTCAGATGAAATCTGGAAAGAAGCTTTCTGAGAAACTGCTTAGTGTTCTGTTAATTCATCTCACAGAGCTACATCTGTATTTCGTGGATCTCTTTGCTACCCTTATTTCTGTGGAATCTGAGAACAGATATTTCGGATCCCTTTGAAGACTATAGGGCCAAAGGAAATATCCTCCGATAACAAAGAGAAGGAAGCTTTCTGAGAAACTTCTTTGTGTTCTGTGAAATCATCTCACAGAGTTACAGCTTTCCCCTCAACAAGCCTTTCGCTAAGACAGTTCTTCTGGCATTGGCAAAGTGATATTTGGAAGCCCATAGAGGGCTATGGTGAAAATGGAAATATCCTCAGATGAAATCTGGAAAGAAGCTTTCTGAGAAACTGCTTAGTGTTCTGTTAATTCATCTCACAGAGGTACATCTGTATTTCATGGATCTCTTTGCTAACCTTATTTCTGTGGAATCTGAGAACAGATATTTCGGATCCCTTTGAAGATTATAGGGCCAAAGGAAATATCCTCCGATAACAAAGAGAAGAAACTTTCTGAGGAACTTCTTTGTTTTCTGTGAAATCATGTCACCGAGTTACAGCTTTCCCCTCAAGAAGCCTTTCGCTAAGACAGTTCTTGTGGAATTGGCAAAGTGATATTTGGAAGCCCATAGAGGGCTATGGTGAAAAAGGAAATATCCTCAGATGAAATCTGGAAGGAAGCTTTCTGAGAAACTGCTTAGTGTTCTATTAATTCACCTCACAGAGTTACATCTGTATTTCGTGGATCTCTTTGCTAGCCTTATTTCTGTGGAATCTGAGAACAGATATTTCGGATCTCTAGGAAGACTTTAGGGCCAAAGGAAATATCCTCCGATTACAAAGAGAAAGAAGCTTTCTGAGAAACTTCTTTGTGTTCTGTGAAATCATCTCACAGAGTTACAGCTTTCCCCTCAAGAAGCCTTTCGCTAAGACAGTTCTTGTGGAATTGGCAAAGTGATATTTGGAAACCCTTAGATGGCTATGTTGAAAAAGGAAATATCCTCAGATGAAATCTGGAAAGAAGCTTTCTGAGAAACTGCTTAGTGTTCTGTTAATTCATCTCACAGAGTTACATCTGTATTTCGTGGATCTCTTTGCTAGCCTTATTTTTGTGGAATCTGAGAACTGATATTTCGGATCCTCTGGAAGACTATAGGACAAAGGAAATATCCTCCGATAACAAAGAGAAAGAAGCTTTCTGAGAAACTTCTTTGTGTTCTGTGAAATCATCTCACAGAGTTACAGCTTTGCCCTCAACAAGCCTTTCGCTAAGACAGTTCTTCTGGCATTGGCAAAGTGATATTTGGAAGCCCATAGAGGGCTATGGTGAAAATGGAAATATCCTCAGATGAAATCTGGAAAGAAGCTTTCTGAGAAACTGCTTAGTGTTCTGTTAATTCATCTCACAGAGGTACATCTGTATTTCGTGGATCTCTTTGCTAACCTTATTTCTGTGGAATCTGAGAACAGATATTTCGGATCCCTTTGAAGACTATAGGGCCAAAGGAAATATCCTCCGATAACAAAGAGAAGAAGCTTTCTGAGGAACTTCTTTGTTTTCTGTGAAATCATGTCACCGAGTTACAGCTTTCCCCTCAAGAAGCCTTTCGCTAAGACAGTTCTTGTGGAATTGGCAAAGTGATATTTGGAAGCCCATAGAGGGCTACGGGGAAAAAGGAAATATCCTCAGATGAAATCTGGAAGGAAGCTTTCTGAGAAACTGCTTAGTGTTCTATTAATTCATCTCACAGAGTTACATCTGTATTTCGTGGATCTCTTTGCTAGCCTTATTTCTGTGGAATCTGAGAACAGATATTTCGGATCTCTAGGAAGACTTTAGGGCCAAAGGAAATATCCTCCGATTACAAAGAGAAAGAAGCTTTCTGAGAAACTTCTTTGTGTTCTGTGAAATCATCTCACAGATTTACAGCTGTCCCCTCAAGAAGCCTTTTGCTAAGACAGTTCTTGTGGAATTGGCAAAGTGATATTTGGAAGCCCATAGAGGGCTATGGTGAAAAAGGAAATATCCTCAGATGAAATCTGAAAAAAGCTTTCTGAGAAACTGCTTAGTGTTCTGTTAATTCATCTCACAGAGTTACATCTGTATTTCGTGGATCTCCTTGCTAGCCTTATTTCTGTGGAATGTGAGAACAGATATTTGGGATCCCTTGGAAGAATATAGGGCCAAAGGAAATATCCTCAGATAACAAAGAGAAAGAAGCTTTCTGAGAAACTTCTTTGTGTTCTGTGAAATCTTCTCACAGAGTTACAGTTTTCCCCTCAAGAAGCCTTTCGCTAAGACAGTTCTTGTGGAATTGGCAAAGTGATATTTGGAAGCCCCTAGAGGGCTATGGTGAAAATGGAAATATCCTCAGATGAAATCTGGAAAGAAGCTTTCTGAGAAACTGCATCGTGTTCTGTTAATTCAACTCACAGAGTTACATCTGTATTTCGTGGATCTCTTTGCTAGCCTTATTTCTGTGGAATCTGAGAACAGATATTTTGGATCCCTTGGAAGACTATAGGGCCAAAGGAAATATCCTCCGATAACAAAGAGAAAGAAGCTTTCTGAGAAACTTCTTTGTGTTCTGTGAAATCATCTCACAGAGTTACAGCTTTCCCCTCAAGAAGCCTTTCGCTAAGACAGTTCTTGTGGAATTGGCAAAGTGATATTTGGAAGCCCATAGAGGGCTACGGTGAAAAAGGAAATATCCTCAGATGAAATCTGGAAAGAAGCTTTCTGAGAAACTGCTAAGTGTTCTGTTAATTCATCTCACAGAGTTACATCTGTATTTCGTGGATCTCTTTGCTGGCCTTATCTCTGTGGAATGTGAGAACAGATATTTCGGATCCCATGGAAGACTATAGGGCCAAAGGAAATATCCTCCGATAACAAAGAGAAAGAAGCTTTCTGAAAAACTTATTTTTGTTCTGTGAAATCATCTCACCGAGTTACAGCTTTCCCCTCAACAAGACTTTCGCTAATACAGTTCTTGTGGAATTGGCAAAGTGATATGTGGAAGCCCGTAGATGGCTATGGTGAAAAAGGAAATATCCTCAGATGAAATCTGGAAAGAAGCTTTCTGAGAAACTGCTTAGTGTTCTGTTAATTCATCTCACAGAGCTACATCTGTATTTCGTGGATCTCTTTGCTACCCTTATTTCTGTGGAATCTGAGAACAGATATTTCGGATCCCTTTGAAGACTATAGGGCCAAAGGAAATATCCTCCGATAACAAAGAGAAGGAAGCTTTCTGAGAAACTTCTTTGTGTTCTGTGAAATCATCTCACAGAGTTACAGCTTTCCCCTAAACAAGCCTTTCGCTAAGACAGTTCTTCTGGCATTGGCAAAGTGATATTATAAGCCCATAGAGGGCTATGGTGAAAATGGAAATATCCTCAGATGAAATCTGGAAAGAAGCTTTCTGAGAAACTGCTTAGTGTTCTGTTAATTCATCGCACAGAGGTACATCTGTATTTCGTGGATCTCTTTGCTAACCTTATTTCTGTGGAATCTGAGAACAGATATTTCGGATCCCTTTGAAGATTATAGGGCCAAAGGAAATATCCTCCGATAACAAAGAGAAGAAGCTTTCTGAGGAACTTCTTTGTTTTCTGTGAAATCATGTCACCGAGTTACAGCTTTCCCCTCAAGAAGCCTTTCGCTAAGACAGTTCTTGTGGAATTGGCAAAGTGATATTTGGAAGCCCATAGAGGGCTATGGTGAAAAAGGAAATATCCTCAGATGAAATCTGGAAGGAAGCTTTCTGAGAAACTGCTTAGTGTTCTATTAATTCATCTCACAGAGTTACATCTGTATTTCGTGGATCTCTTTGCTAGCCTTATTTCTGTGGAATCTGAGAACAGATATTTCGGATCTCTAGGAAGACTTTAGGGCCAAAGGAAATATCCTCCGATTACAAAGAGAAAGAAGCTTTCTGAGAAACTTCTTTGTGTTCTGTGAAATCATCTCACAGATTTACAGCTTTCCCCTCAAGAAGCCTTTTGCTAAGACAGTTCTTGTGGAATTGGCAAAGTGATATTTGGAAGCCCATAGAGGGCTATGGTGAAAAAGGAAATATCCTCAGATGAAATCTGGAAAGAAGCTTTCTGAGAAACCGCTTAGTGTTCTGTTAATTCATCTCACAGAGTTACATCTGTATTTCGTGTATCTCTTTGCTAGCCTTATTTCTGTGGAATCTGAGAACAGATATTTCGGATCCCTTGGAAGACTATAGGGCCAAAGGAAATATCCTCCGATAACAAAGAGAAAGAAGCTTTCTGAGAAACTTCTTTGTGTTCTGTGAAATCATCTCACAGAGTTACAGCTTTCCCCTCAAGAAGCCTTTCGCTAAGACAGTTCTTGTGGAATTGGCAAAGTGATATTTGGAAACCCTTAGATGGCTATGTTGAAAAAGGAAATATCCTCAGATGAAATCTGGAAAGAAACTTTCTGAGAAACTGCTTAGTGTTCTGTTAATTCATCTCACAGAGGTACATCTGTATTTCGTGGATCTCTTTGCTAGCCTTATTTCTGTGGAATCTGAGAACTGATATTTCGGATCCTTTGGAAGACTATAGGCCAAAGGAAATATCCTCCGATAACAAAGAGAAAGAAGCTTTCTGAGAAACTTCTTTGTGTTCTGTGAAATCATCTCACAGAGTTACAGCTTTCCCCTCAACAAGCCTTTCGCTAAGACAGTTCTTCTGGCATTGGCAAAGTGATATTTGGAAGCCCATAGAGGGCTATGGTGAAAATGGAAATATCCTCAGATGAAATCTGGAAAGAAGCTTTCTGAGAAACTGCTTAGTGTTCTGTTAATTCATCTCACAGAGGTACATCTGTATTTCGTGGATCTCTTTGCTAACCTTATTTCTGTGGAATCTGAGAACAGATATTTCGGATCCCTTTGAAGACTATAGGGCCAAAGGAAATATCCTCCGATAACAAAGAGAAGAAGCTTTCTGAGGAACTTCTTTGTTTTCTGTGAAATCATGTCACCGAGTTACAGCTTTCCCCTCAAGAAGCCTTTCGCTAAGACAGTTCTTGTGGAATTGGCAAAGTGATATTTGGAACCCCTAGAGGGCTATGGTGAAAAAGGAAATATCCTCAGATGAAATCTGGAAGGAAGCTTTCTGAGAAACTGCTTAGTGTTCTGTTAATTCATCTCACAGAGTTACATCTGTATTTCGTGGATCTCTTTGCTAGCCTTATTTCTGTGGAATCTGAGAACAGATATTTCGGATCTCTAGGAAGACTTTAGGGCCAAAGGAAATATCCTCCGATTACAAAGAGAAAGAATCTTTCTGAGAAACTTCTTTGTGTTCTGTGAAATCATCTCACAGATTTACAGCTTTCCCCTCAAGAAGCCTTTTGCTAAGACAGTTCTTGTGGAATTGGCAAAGTGATATTTGGAAGCCCATAGAGGGCTATGGTGAAAAAGGAAATATCCTCAGATGAAATCTGGAAAGAAGCTTTCTGAGAAACCGCTTAGTGTTCTGTTAATTCATCTCACAGAGTTACATCTGTAGTTCGTGGATCTCTTTGCTAGCCTTATTTCTGTGGAATCTGAGAACAGATAATTCGGATCCCTTGGAAGACTATAGGGCCAAAGGAAATATCCTCCGATAACAAAGAGAAAGAAGCTTTCTGAGAAACTTCTTTGTGTTCTGTGAAATCATCTCACAGAGTTACAGCTTTCCCCTCAAGAAGCCTTTCGCTAAGACAGTTCTTGTGGAATTGGCAAAGTGATATTTGGAAACCCTTAGATGGCTATGTTGAAAAAGGAAATATCCTCAGATGAAATCTAGAAAGAAGCTTTCTGAGAAACTGCTTAGTGTTCTGTTAATTCATCTCACAGAGTTACATCTGTATTTCGTGGATCTCCTTGCTAGCCTTATTTCTGTGGAATCTGAGAACTGATATTTCGGATCCCTTTGAAGACTATAGGGCCAAAGGAAATATCCTCCGATAACAAAGAGAAAGAAGCTTTCGAAGAAACTTCTTTGTGTTCTGTGAAATCATCTCACAGAGTTACAGGTTTCGCCTCAAGAAGCCTTTCGCTAAGACAGTTCTTGTGGAATTGGCAAAGTGATATTTGGAAGCCCATAGAGGGCTATGGTGAAAAAGGAAATATCCTCAGATGAAATCTGGAAAGAAGCTTTCTGAGAAACTGCTTAGTGTTCCGTTAATTCATCTCACAGAGTTACATCTGTATTTCGTGGATCTCTTTGCTAGCCTTACTTCTGTGGAATCTGAGAAGTGATATTTCGGATCCCTTGGAAGACTATACGGCCAAAGGAAATATCCACCGATAACAAAGAGAAAGAAGCTTTCTGAGAAACTTCTTCGTGTTCTGTGAAATCATCTCACAGAGTTACAGCTTTCCCCTCAACAAGCCTTTCACTAAGACAGTTCTTGTGGCATTGGCAAAGTGATATTTGGAAGCCCATAGATGGCTATGGTGAAAATGGAAATATCCTCAGATGAAATCTGGAAAGAAGCTTTCTGAGAAACTGCTTAGTGTTCTGTTAATTCATCTCACAGAGTTACATCTGTATTTCGTGGATCTCTTTGCTAACCTTATTTCTGTGGAATCTGAGAACAGATATTTCGGATCCCTTGGAAGACTATAGGGCCAAAGGAAATATCCTCCGATAACAAAGAGAAAGAAGCTTTCTGCGGAACTTCTTTGTGTTCTGTGAAATCATCTCACAGAATTACAGCTTTCCCCTCAAGAAGCCTTTCGCTAAGACAGTTCTTATGGAATTGGCAAAGTGATATTTGGAAGCCCTTAGAGGGCTATGGTGAAAAATGAAATATCCTCAGATGAAATCTGGAAAGAAGCTTTCTGAGAATCTGCCCAGTGTTCTGTTAATACATCTCACAGACTTATATCTGTATTTCGTGGATCTCTTTGCTAGACTGATTTCTGTGGAATCTGAGAACAGATATTTCGGATCCCTTGGAAGACTATAGGGCCTAAGGAAATATCCTCCGATAACAAAGAGAAAGAAGCTCTCTGCGGAACTTCTTTGTGTTCTTTGAAATCATCTCACAGAATTACAGCTTTCCCCTCAAGAAGACTTTCGCTAAGACAGTTCTTGTGGAATTGGCAAAGTGATATTTGGAAGCCCTTAGAGGGCTATGGTGAAAAAGGAAATATCCTCAGATGAAATCTGGAAAGAAGCTTTCTGACAAACTGCTTAGTGTTCTTTTAAATCATCTCACAGACTTACATCTGTATTTCGTGGATCTCTTTGCTAGCCTTATTTCTGTGGAATCTGAGAACAGATATTTCGGATCCCTTGGAAGACTACAGGGCCAAAGGAAATATCCTCCGATTACAAAGAGAAAGAAGCTTTCTGAGAAACTTCTTTGTATTCTGTGAAATCATCTCACAGAGTTACAGCTTTCCCCTCAAGAAGCCTTTCGCTAAGACAGTTCTTGTGGAATTGGCAAAGTGATATTTGGAAGCCCTTAGAGGGTTGCGGTGAAAAAGGAAATATCCTCAGATGAAATCTGGAAAGAAGCTTTCTGAGAAACTGCTTAGTGTTCTCTTAATTCATCTCACAGAGTTACATCTGTGTTTCGTGGATCTCTTTGCTAGCCTTACTTCTGTGGAATCTGAGAACAGATATTTCGGATCCCTTTGAAGACTATTGGGCCAAAGGAAATATCCTCCGATAACAAAGAGAAAGAAGCTTTCTGAGAAACTTCTTTGTGTTCTGTGAAATCATCTCACAGAGTTACAGCTTTCCACTCAAGAAGTCTTTCGCTAAGACAGTTCTTGTGGAATTTGCAAAGAGATATTAGTTGGCCCATAGAGGGCTATGGAGAAAAAGGAAATATCCTCAGATGGAATCTGTAAAAAAGCTTTCTGAGAAACTGCTTAGTGTTCTGTTAATTCATCTCACAGAGTTACATCTGTATTTCGTGGATCTCTTTGCTAGCCTTATTTCTGTGGAATCTGAGAACAGATAATTCGGATCCCTTGGAAGACTATAGGGCCAAAGGAAATATCCTCCGATAACAAAGAGAAAGAAGCTTTCTGAGAAACTTCTTTGTGTTCTGTGAAATCATCTCACAGAGTTACAGCTTTCCCCTCAAGAAGCCTTTCGCTAAGACAGTTCTTGTGGAATTGGCAAAGTGATATTTGGAAGCCCTTAGATGGCTATGTTGAAAAAGGAAATATCCTCAGATGAAATCTGGAAAGAAGCTTTCTGAGAAACTGCTTAGTGTTCTGTTAATTCATCGCACAGAGTTACATCTGTATTTCGTGGATCTCCTTGCTAGCCTTATTTCTGTGGAATCTGAGAACTGATATTTCGGATCCCTTTGAAGACTATAGGGCCAAAGGAAATATCCTCCGATAACAAAGAGAAAGAAGCTTTCGAAGAAACTTCTTTGTGTTCTGTGAAATCATCTCACAGAGTTACAGGTTTCGCCTCAAGAAGACTTTCGCTAGGACAGTTCTTGTGGAATTGGCAAAGTGATATTTGGAAGCCCATAGAGGGCTATGTTGAAAAAGGAAATATCCTCAGATGAAATCTGGAAAGAAGCTTTCTGAGAAACTGCTTAGTGTTCCGTTAATTCATCTCACAGAGTTACATCTGTATTTCGTGGATCTCTTTGCTAGCCTTACTTCTGTGGAATCTGAGAAGTGATATTTCGGATCCCTTGGAAGACTATACGGCCAAAGGAAATATCCACCGATAACAAAGAGAAAGAAGCTTTCTGAGAAACTTCTTCGTGTTCTGTGAAATCATCTCACAGAGTTACAGCTTTCCCCTCACAAGCCTTTCGCTAAGACAGTTCTTGTGGAATTGGCAAAGTGATATTTGGAAGCCCATAGAGGGCTACGGTGAAAAAGGAAATATCCTCAGATGAAATCTGGAAAGAAGCTTTCTGAGAAACTGCTAAGTGTTCTGTTAATTCATCTCACAGAGTTACATCTGTATTTCGTGGATCTCTTTGCTGGCCTTATCTCTGTGGAATGTGAGAACAGATATTTCGGATCCCATGGAAGACTATAGGGCCAAAGGAAATATCCTCCGATAACAAAGAGAAAGAAGCTTTCTGAAAAACTTATTTTTGTTCTGTGAAATCATCTCACCGAGTTACAGCTTTCCCCTCAACAAGACTTTCGGTAATACAGTTCTTGTGGAATTGGCAAAGTGATATGTGGAAGCCCGTAGATGGCTATGGTGAAAAAGGAAATATCCTCAGATGAAATCTGGAAAGAAGCTTTCTGAGAAACTGCTTAGTGTTCTGTTAATTCATCTCACAGAGCTACATCTGTATTTCGTGGATCTCTTTGCTACCCTTATTTCTGTGGAATCTGAGAACAGATATTTCGGATCCCTTTGAAGACTATAGGGCCAAAGGAAATATCCTCCGATAACAAAGAGAAGGAAGCTTTCTGAGAAACTTCTTTGTGTTCTGTGAAATCATCTCACAGAGTTACAGCTTTCCCCTCAACAAGCCTTTCGCTAAGACAGTTCTTCTGGCATTGGCAAAGTGATATTTGGAAGCCCATAGAGGGCTATGGTGAAAATGGAAATATCCTCAGATGAAATCTGGAAAGAAGCTTTCTGAGAAACTGCTTAGTGTTCTGTTAATTCATCTCACAGAGGTACATCTGTATTTCGTGGATCTCTTTGCTAACCTTATTTCTGTGGAATCTGAGAACAGATATTTCGGATCCCTTTGAAGACTATAGGGCCAAAGGAAATATCCTCCGATAACAAAGAGAAGAAGCTTTCTGAGGAACTTCTTTGTTTTCTGTGAAATCATGTCACCGAGTTACAGCTTTCCCCTCAAGAAGCCTTTCGCTAAGACAGTTCTTGTGGAATTGGCAAAGTGATATTTGGAAGCCCATAGAGGGCTATGGTGAAAAAGGAAATATCCTCAGATGAAATCTGGAAGGAAGCTTTCTGAGAAACTGCTTAGTGTTCTATTAATTCATCTCACAGAGTTACATCTGTATTTCGTGGATCTCTTTGCTAGCCTTATTTCTGTGGAATCTGAGAACAGATATTTCGGATCTCTAGGAAGACTTTAGGGCCAAAGGAAATATCCTCCGATTACAAAGAGAAAGAAGCTTTCTGAGAAACTTCTTTGTGTTCTGTGAAATCATCTCACAGAGTTACAGCTTTCCCCTCAAGAAGCCTTTCGCTAAGACAGTTCTTGTGGAATTGGCAAAGTGATATTTGGAAACCCTTAGATGGCTATGTTGAAAAAGGAAATATCCTCAGATGAAATCTGGAAAGAAGCTTTCTGAGAAACTGCTTAGTGTTCTGTTAATTCATCTCACAGAGTTACATCTGTATTTCGTGGATCTCTTTGCTAGCCTTATTTCTGTGGAATCTGAGAACTGATATTTCGGATCCTCTGGAAGACTATAGGACAAAGGAAATATCCTCCGATAACAAAGAGAAAGAAGCTTTCTGAGAAACTTCTTTGTGTTCTGTGAAATCATCTCACAGAGTTACAGCTTTGCCCTCAACAAGCCTTTCGCTAAGACAGTTCTTCTGGCATTGGCAAAGTGATATTTGGAAGCCCATAGAGGGCTATGGTGAAAATGGAAATATCCTCAGATGAAATCTGGAAAGAAGCTTTCTGAGAAACTGCTTAGTGTTCTGTTAATTCATCTCACAGAGGTACATCTGTATTTCGTGGATCTCTTTGCTAACCTTATTTCTGTGGAATCTGAGAACAGATATTTCGGATCCCTTTGAAGACTATAGGGCCAAAGGAAATATCCTCCGATAACAAAGAGAAGAAGCTTTCTGAGGAACTTCTTTGTTTTCTGTGAAATCATGTCACCGAGTTACAGCTTTCCCCTCAAGAAGCCTTTCGCTAAGACAGTTCTTGTGGAATTGGCAAAGTGATATTTGGAAGCCCATAGAGGGCTATGGTGAAAAAGGAAATATCCTCCGATGAAATCTGGAAGGAATCTTTCTGAGAAACTGCTTAGTGTTCTATTAATTCATCTCACAGAGTTACATCTGTATTTCGTGGATCTCTTTGCTAGCCTTATTTCTGTGGAATCTGAGAACAGATATTTCGGATCTCTAGGAAGACTTTAGGGCCAAAGGAAATATCCTCCGATTACAAAGAGAAAGAAGCTTTCTGAGAAACTTCTTTGTGTTCTGTGAAATCATCTCACAGATTTACAGCTTTCCCCTCAAGAAGCCTTTTGCTAAGACAGTTCTTGTGGAATTGGCAAAGTGATATTTGGAAGCCCATAGAGGGCTATGGTGAAAAAGGAAATATCCTCAGATGAAATCTGGAAAGAAGCTTTCTGAGAAACCGCTTAGTGTTCTGTTAATTCATCTCACAGAGTTACATCTGTATTTCGTGGATCTCTTTGCTAGCCTTATTTCTGTGGAATCTGAGAACAGATAATTCGGATCCCTTGGAAGACTATAGGGCCAAAGGAAATATCCTCCGATAACAAAGAGAAAGAAGCTTTCTGAGAAACTTCTTTGTGTTCTGTGAAATCATCTCACAGAGTTACAGCTTTCCCCTCAAGAAGCCTTTCGCTAAGACAGTTCTTGTGGAATTGGCAAAGTGATATTTGGAAACCCTTAGATGGCTATGTTGAAAAAGGAAATATCCTCAGATGAAATCTAGAAAGAAGCTTTCTGAGAAACTGCTTAGTGTTCTGTTAATTCATCTCACAGAGTTACATCTGTATTTCGTGGATCTCCTTGCTAGCCTTATTTCTGTGGAATCTGAGAACTGATATTTCGGATCCCTTTGAAGACTATAGGGCCAAAGGAAATATCCTCCGATAACAAAGAGAAAGAAGCTTTCGAAGAAACTTCTTTGTGTTCTGTGAAATCATCTCACAGAGTTACAGGTTTCGCCTCAAGAAGCCTTTCGCTAAGACAGTTCTTGTGGAATTGGCAAAGTGATATTTGGAAGCCCATAGAGGGCTATGGTGAAAAAGGAAATATCCTCAGATGAAATCTGGAAAGAAGCTTTCTGAGAAACTGCTTAGTGTTCCGTTAATTCATCTCACAGAGTTACATCTGTATTTCGTGGATCTCTTTGCTAGCCTTACTTCTGTGGAATCTGAGAAGTGATATTTCGGATCCCTTGGAAGACTATACGGCCAAAGGAAATATCCACCGATAACAAAGAGAAAGAAGCTTTCTGAGAAACTTCTTCGTGTTCTGCGAAATCATCTCAAAGAGTTACAGCTTTCCCCTCAACAAGCCTTTCACTAAGACAGTTCTTGTGGCATTGGCAAAGTGATATTTGGAAGCCCATAGATGGCTATGGTGAAAATGGAAATATCCTCAGATGAAATCTGGAAAGAAGCTTTCTGAGAAACTGCTTAGTGTTCTGTTAATTCATCTCACAGAGTTACATCTGTATTTCGTGGATCTCTTTGCTAACCTTATTTCTGTGGAATCTGAGAACAGATATTTCGGATCCCTTGGAAGACTATAGGGCCAAAGGAAATATCCTCCGATAACAAAGAGAAAGAAGCTCTCTGCGGAACTTCTTTGTGTTCTGTGAAATCATCTCACAGAATTACAGCTTTCCCCTCAAGAAGCCTTTCGCTAAGACAGTTCTTATGGAATTGGCAAAGTGATATTTGGAAGCCCTTAGAGGGCTATGGTGAAAAATGAAATATCCTCAGATGAAATCTGGAAAGAAGCTTTCTGAGAAACTGCCCAGTGTTCTGTTAATACATCTCACAGACTTATATCTGTATTTCGTGGATCTCTTTGCTAGACTGATTTCTGTGGAATCTGAGAACAGATATTTCGGATCCCTTGGAAGACTATAGGGCCAAAGGAAATATCCTCCGATAACAAAGAGAAAGAAGCTCTCTGCGGGACTTCTTTGTGTTCTGTGAAATCATCTCACAGAATTACAGCTTTCCCCTCAAGAAGCCTTTCGCTAAGACAGTTCTTGTGGAATTGGCAAAGTGATATTTGGAAGCCCTTAGAGGGCTATGGTGAAAAAGGAAATATCCTCAGATGAAATCTGGAAAGAAGCTTTCTGAGAAACTGCTTAGTGTTCTTTTAATTCATCTCACAGAGTTACATCTGTATTTCGTGGATCTCTTTGCTAGCCTTATTTCTGTGGAATCTGAGAACAGATATTTCGGATCCCTTGGAAGACTACAGGGCCAAAGGAAATATCCTCCGATTACAAAGAGAAAGAAGCTTTCTGAGAAACTTCTTTGTGTTCTGTGAAATCATCTCACAGAGTTACAGCTTTCCCCTCAAGAAGCCTTTCGCTAAGACAGTTCTTGTGGAATTGGCAAAGTGATATTTGGAAGCCCTTAGAGGGTTGCGGTGAAAAAGGAAATATCCTCAGATGAAATCTGGAAAGAAGCTTTCTGAGAAACTGCTTAGTGTTCTCTTAATTCATCTCACAGTGTTACATCTGTGTTTCGTGGATCTCTTTGCTAGCCTTACTTCTGTGGAATCTGAGAACAGATATTTCGGATCCCTTTGAAGACTATTGGGCCAAAGGAAATATCCTCCGATAACAAAGAGAAAGAAGCTTTCTGAGAAACTTCTTTGTGTTCTGTGAAATCATCTCACAGAGTTACAGCTTTCCACTCAAGAAGTCTTTCGCTAAGACAGTTCTTGTGGAATTTACAAAGAGATATTAGTTGGCCCATAGAGGGCTATGGAGAAAAAGGAAATATCCTCAGATGGAATCTGAAAAAAGCTTTCTGAGAAACTGCTTAGTGTTCTGTTAATTCATCTCACAGAGTTACATCTGTATTTCGTGGATCTCCTTGCTAGCCTTATTTCTGTGGAATGTGAGAACAGATATTTGGGATCCCTTGGAAGAATATAGGGCCAAAGGAAATATCCTCCGATAACAAGGAGAAAGAAGCTTTCTGAGAAACTTCTTTGTGTTCTGTGAAATCATCTCACAGAGTTACAGCTTTCCCCTCAAGAAACCTTTCGCTAAGACAGTTCTTGTGGAATTGGCAAAGTGATATTTGGAAACCCTTAGATGGCTATGTTGAAAAAGGAAATATCCTCAGATGAAATCTGGAAAGAAGCTTTCTGAGAAACTGCTTAGTGTTCTGTTAATTCATCTCACAGAGTTACATCTGTATTTCGTGGATCTCTTTGCTAGCCTTATTTCTGTGGAATCTGAGAACTGATATTTCGGATCCTCTGGAAGACTATAGGACAAAGGAAATATCCTCCGATAACAAAGAGAAAGAAGCTTTCTGAGAAACTTCTTTGTGTTCTGTGAAATCATCTCACAGAGTTACAGCTTTGCCCTCAACAAGCCTTTCGCTAAGACAGTTCTTCTGGCATTGGCAAAGTGATATTTGGAAGCCCATAGAGGGCTATGGTGAAAATGGAAATATCCTCAGATGAAATCTGGAAAGAAGCTTTCTGAGAAACTGCTTAGTGTTCTGTTAATTCATCTCACAGAGGTACATCTGTATTTCGTGGATCTCTTTGCTAACCTTATTTCTGTGGAATCTGAGAACAGATATTTCGGATCCCTTTGAAGACTATAGGGCCAAAGGAAATATCCTCCGATAACAAAGAGAAGAAGCTTTCTGAGGAACTTCTTTGTTTTCTGTGAAATCATGTCACCGAGTTACAGCTTTCCCCTCAAGAAGCCTTTCGCTAAGACAGTTCTTGTGGAATTGGCAAAGTGATATTTGGAAGCCCATAGAGGGCTATGGTGAAAAAGGAAATATCCTCAGATGAAATCTGGAAGGAATCTTTCTGAGAAACTGCTTAGTGTTCTATTAATTCATCTCACAGAGTTACATCTGTATTTCGTGGATCTCTTTGCTAGCCTTATTTCTGTGGAATCTGAGAACAGATATTTCGGATCTCTAGGAAGACTTTAGGGCCAAAGGAAATATCCTCCGATTACAAAGAGAAAGAAGCTTTCTGAGAAACTTCTTCGTGTTCTGTGAAATCATCTCAAAGAGTTACAGCTTTCCCCTCAACAAGCCTTTCACTAAGACAGTTCTTGTGGCATTGGCAAAGTGATATTTGGAAGCCCATAGATGGCTATGGTGAAAATGGAAATATCCTCAGATGAAATCTGGAAAGAAGCTTTCTGAGAAACTGCTTAGTGTTCTGTTAATTCATCTCACAGAGTTACATCTGTATTTCGTGGATCTCTTTGCTAACCTTATTTCTGTGGAATCTGAGAACAGATATTTCGGATCCCTTGGAAGACTATAGGGCCAAAGGAAATATCCTCCGATAACAAAGAGAAAGAAGCTTTCTGCGGAACTTCTTTGTGTTCTGTGAAATCATCTCACAGAATTACAGCTTTCCCCTCAAGAAGCCTTTCGCTAAGACAGTTCTTATGGAATTGGCAAAGTGATATTTGGAAGCCCTTAGAGGGCTATGGTGAAAAATGAAATATCCTCAGATGAAATCTGGAAAGAAGCTTTCTGAGAAACTGCCCAGTGTTCTGTTAATACATCTCACAGACTTATATCTGTATTTCGTGGATCTCTTTGCTAGACTGATTTCTGTGGAATCTGAGAACAGATATTTCGGATCCCTTGGAAGACTATAGGGCCAAAGGAAATATCCTCCGATAACAAAGAGAAAGAAGCTCTCTGCGGAACTTCTTTGTGTTCTGTGAAATCATCTCACAGAATTACAGCTTTCCCCTCAAGAAGCCTTTCGCTAAGACAGTTCTTGTGGAATTGGCAAAGTGATATTTGGAAGCCCTTAGAGGGCTATGGTGAAAAAGGAAATATCCTCAGATGAAATCTGGAAAGAAGCTTTCTGAGAAACTGCTTAGTGTTCTTTTAATTCATCTCACAGAGTTACATCTGTATTTCGTGGATCTCTTTGCTAGCCTTATTTCTGTGGAATCTGAGAACAGATATTTCGGATCCCTTGGAAGACTACAGGGCCAAAGGAAATATCCTCCGATTACAAAGAGAAAGAAGCTTTCTGAGAAACTTCTTTGTGTTCTGTGAAATCATCTCACAGAGTTACAGCTTTCCCCTCAAGAAGCCTTTCGCTAAGACAGTTCTTGTGGAATTGGCAAAGTGATATTTGGAAGCCCTTAGAGGGTTGCGGTGAAAAAGGAAATATCCTCAGATGAAATCTGGAAAGAAGCTTTCTGAGAAACTGCTTAGTGTTCTCTTAATTCATCTCACAGTGTTACATCTGTGTTTCGTGGATCTCTTTGCTAGCCTTACTTCTGTGGAATCTGAGAACAGATATTTCGGATCCCTTTGAATACTATTGGGCCAAAGGGAATATCCTCCGATAACAAAGAGAAAGAAGCTTTCTGAGAAACTTCTTTGTGTTCTGTGAAATCATCTCACAGAGTTACAGCTTTCCACTCAAGAAGTCTTTCGCTAAGACAGTTCTTGTGGAATTTACAAAGAGATATTAGTTGGCCCATAGAGGGCTATGGAGAAAAAGGAAATATCCTCAGATGGAATCTGAAAAAAGCTTTCTGAGAAACTGCTTAGTGTTCTGTTAATTCATCTCACAGAGTTACATCTGTATTTCGTGGATCTCCTTGCTAGCCTTATTTCTGTGGAATGTGAGAACAGATATTTGGGATCCCTTGGAAGAATATAGGGCCAAAGGAAATATCCTCCGATAACAAAGAGAAAGAAGCTTTCTGAGAAACTTCTTTGTGTTCTGTGAAATCTTCTCACAGAGTTACAGTTTTCCCCTCAAGAAGCCTTTCGCTAAGACAGTTCTTGTGGAATTGGCAAAGTGATATTTGGAAGCCCCTAGAGGGCTATGGTGAAAATGGAAATATCCTCAGATGAAATCTGGAAAGAAGCTTTCTGAGAAACTGCATCGTGTTCTGTTAATTCAACTCACAGAGTTACATCTGTATTTCGTGGATCTCTTTGCTAGCCTTATTTCTGTGGAATCTGAGAACAGATATTTTGGATCCCTTGGAAGACTATAGGGCCAAAGGAAATATCCTCCGATAACAAAGAGAAAGAAGCTTTCTGAGAAACTTCTTTGTGTTCTGTGAAATCATCTCACAGAGTTACAGCTTTCCCCTCAAGAAGCCTTTCGCTAAGACAGTTCTTGTGGAATTGGCAAAGTGATATTTGGAAGCCCATAGAGGGCTACGGTGAAAAAGGAAATATCCTCAGAAGAAATCTGGAAAGAAGCTTTCTGAGAAACTGCTAAGTGTTCTGTTAATTCATCTCACAGAGTTACATCTGTATTTCGTGGATCTCTTTGCTGGCCTTATCTCTGTGGAATGTGAGAACAGATATTTCGGATCCCATGGAAGACTATAGGGCCAAAGGAAATATCCTCCGATAACAAAGAGAAAGAAGCTTTCTGAAAAACTTATTTTTGTTCTGTGAAATCATCTCACCGAGTTACAGCTTTCCCCTCAACAAGACTTTCGCTAATACAGTTCTTGTGGAATTGGCAAAGTGATATGTGGAAGCCCGTAGATGGCTATGGTGAAAAAGGAAATATCCTCAGATGAAATCTGGAAAGAAGCTTTCTGAGAAACTGCTTAGTGTTCTGTTAATTCATCTCACAGAGCTACATCTGTATTTCGTGGATCTCTTTGCTACCCTTATTTCTGTGGAATCTGAGAACAGATATTTCGGATCCCTTTGAAGACTATAGGGCCAAAGGAAATATCCTCCGATAACAAAGAGAAGGAAGCTTTCTGAGAAACTTCTTTGTGTTCTGTGAAATCATCTCACAGAGTTACAGCTTTCCCCTAAACAAGCCTTTCGCTAAGACAGTTCTTCTGGCATTGGCAAAGTGATATTATAAGCCCATAGAGGGCTATGGTGAAAATGGAAATATCCTCAGATGAAATCTGGAAAGAAGCTTTCTGAGAAACTGCTTAGTGTTCTGTTAATTCATCTCACAGAGGTACATCTGTATTTCGTGGATCTCTTTGCTAACCTTATTTCTGTGGAATCTGAGAACAGATATTTCGGATCCCTTTGAAGATTATAGGGCCAAAGGAAATATCCTCCGATAACAAAGAGAAGAAGCTTTCTGAGGAACTTCTTTGTTTTCTGTGAAATCATGTCACCGAGTTACAGCTTTCCCCTCAAGAAGCCTTTCGCTAAGACAGTTCTTGTGGAATTGGCAAAGTGATATTTGGAAGCCCATAGAGGGCTATGGTGAAAAAGGAAATATCCTCAGATGAAATCTGGAAGGAAGCTTTCTGAGAAACTGCTTAGTGTTCTATTAATTCATCTCACAGAGTTACATCTGTATTTCGTGGATCTCTTTGCTAGCCTTATTTCTGTGGAATCTGAGAACAGATATTTCGGATCTCTAGGAAGACTTTAGGGCCAAAGGAAATATCCTCCGATTACAAAGAGAAAGAAGCTTTCTGAGAAACTTCTTTGTGTTCTGTGAAATCATCTCACAGATTTACAGCTTTCCCCTCAAGAAGCCTTTTGCTAAGACAGTTCTTGTGGAATTGGCAAAGTGATATTTGGAAGCCCATAGAGGGCTATGGTGAAAAAGGAAATATCCTCAGATGAAATCTGGAAAGAAGCTTTCTGAGAAACCGCTTAGTGTTCTGTTAATTCATCTCACAGAGTTACATCTGTATTTCGTGGATCTCTTTGCTAGCCTTATTTCTGTGGAATCTGAGAACAGATATTTCGGATCCCTTGGAAGACTATAGGGCCAAAGGAAATATCCTCCGATAACAAAGAGAAAGAAGCTTTCTGAGAAACTTCTTTGTGTTCTGTGAAATCATCTCACAGAGTTACAGCTTTCCCCTCAAGAAGCCTTTCGCTAAGACAGTTCTTGTGGAATTGGCAAAGTGATATTTGGAAACCCTTAGATGGCTATGTTGAAAAAGGAAATATCCTCAGATGAAATCTGGAAAGAAGCTTTCTGAGAAACTGCTTAGTGTTCTGTTAATTCATCTCAAAGAGTTACATCTGTATTTCGTGGATCTCTTTGCTAGCCTTATTTCTGTGGAATCTGAGAACTGATATTACGGATCCTTTGGAAGACTATAGGCCAAAGGAAATATCCTCCGATAACAAAGAGAAAGAAGCTTTCTGAGAAACTTCTTTGTGTTCTGTGAAATCATCTCACAGAGTTACAGCTTTCCCCTCAACAAGCCTTTCGCTAAGACAGTTCTTCTGGCATTGGCAAAGTGATATTTGGAAGCCCATAGAGGGCTATGGTGAAAATGGAAATATCCTCAGATGAAATCTGGAAAGAAGCTTTCTGAGAAACTGCTTAGTGTTCTGTTAATTCATCTCACAGAGGTACATCTGTATTTCGTGGATCTCTTTGCTAACCTTATTTCTGTGGAATCTGAGAACAGATATTTCGGATCCCTTTGAAGATTATAGGGCCAAAGGAAATATCCTCTGATAACAAAGAGAAGAAGCTTTCTGAGGAACTTCTTTGTTTTCTGTGAAATCATGTCACCGAGTTACAGCTTTCCCCTCAAGAAGCCTTTCGCTAAGACAGTTCTTGTGGAATTGGCAAAGTGATATTTGGAACCCCATAGAGGGCTATGGTGAAAAAGGAAATATCCTCAGATGAAATCTGGAAGGAAGCTTTCTGAGAAACTGCTTAGTGTTCTATTAATTCATCTCACAGAGTTACATCTGTATTTCGTGGATCTCTTTGCTAGCCTTATTTCTCTGGAATCTGAGAACAGATATTTCGGATCTCTAGGAAGACTTTAGGGCCAAAGGAAATATCCTCCGATTACAAAGAGAAAGAAGCTTTCTGAGAAACTTCTTTGTGTTCTGTGAAATCATCTCACAGATTTACAGCTTTCCCCTCAAGAAGCCTTTTGCTAAGACAGTTCTTGTGGAATTGGCAAAGTGATATTTGGAAGCCCATAGAGGGCTATGGTGAAAAAGGAAATATCCTCAGATGAAATCTGGAAAGAAGCTTTCTGAGAAACCGCTTAGTGTTCTGTTAATTCATCTCACAGAGTTACATCTGTATTTCATGGATCTCTTTGCTAGCCTTATTTCTGTGGAATCTGAGAACAGATATTTCGGATCCCTTGGAAGACTATAGGGCCAAAGGAAATATCCTCCGATAACAAAGAGAAAGAAGCTTTCTGAGAAACTTCTTTGTGTTCTGTGAAATCATCTCACAGAGTTACAGCTTTCCCCTCAAGAAGCCTTTCGCTAAGACAGTTCTTGTGGAATTGGCAAAGTGATATTTGGAAACCCTTAGATGGCTATGTTGAAAAAGGAAATATCCTCAGATGAAATCTGGAAAGAAACTTTCTGAGAAACTGCTTAGTGTTCTGTTAATTCATCTCAAAGAGTTACCTCTGTATTTCGTGGATATCTTTGCTAGCCTTATTTCTGTGGAATCTGAGAACTGATATTTCGGATCCTTTGGAAGACTATAGGCCAAAGGAAATATCCTCCGATAACAAAGAGAAAGAAGCTTTCTGAGAAACTTCTTTGTGTTCTGTGAAATCATCTCACAGAGTTACAGCTTTCCCCTCAACAAGCCTTTCGCTAAGACAGTTCTTCTGGCATTGGCAAAGTGATATTTGGAAGCCCATAGAGGGCTATGGTGAAAATGGAAATATCCTCAGATGAAATCTGGAAAGAAGCTTTCTGAGAAACTGCTTAGTGTTCTGTTAATTCATCTCACAGAGGTACATCTGTATTTCGTGGATCTCTTTGCTAACCTTATTTCTGTGGAATCTGAGAACAGATATTTCGGATCCCTTTGAAGACTATAGGGCCAAAGTAAATATCCTCCGATAACAAAGAGAAGAAGCTTTCTGAGGAACTTCTTTGTTTTCTGTGAAATCATGTCACCGAGTTACAGCTTTCCCCTCAAGAAGCCTTTCGCTAAGACAGTTCTTGTGGAATTGGCAAAGTGATATTTGGAACCCCTAGAGGGCTATGGTGAAAAAGGAAATATCCTCAGATGAAATCTGGAAGGAAGCTTTCTGAGAAACTGCTTAGTGTTCTGTTAATTCATCTCACAGAGTTACATCTGTATTTCGTGGATCTCTTTGCTAGCCTTATTTCTGTGGAATCTGAGAACAGATATTTCGGATCTCTAGGAAGACTTTAGGGCCAAAGGAAATATCCTCCGATTACAAAGAGAAAGAAGCTTTCTGAGAAACTTCTTTGTGTTCTGTGAAATCATCTCACAGATTTACAGCTTTCCCCTCAAGAAGCCTTTTGCTAAGACAGTTCTTGTGGAATTGGCAAAGTGATATTTGGAAGCCCATAGAGGGCTATGGTGAAAAAGGAAATATCCTCAGATGAAATCTGGAAAGAAGCTTTCTGAGAAACCGCTTAGTGTTCTGTTAATTCATCTCACAGAGTTACATCTGTAGTTCGTGGATCTCTTTGCTAGCCTTATTTCTGTGGAATCTGAGAACAGATAATTCGGATCCCTTGGAAGACTATAGGGCCAAAGGAAATATCCTCCGATAACAAAGAGAAAGAAGCTTTCTGAGAAACTTCTTTGTGTTCTGTGAAATCATCTCACAGAGTTACAGCTTTCCCCTCAAGAAGCCTTTCGCTAAGACAGTTCTTGTGGAATTGGCAAAGTGATATTTGGAAACCCTTAGATGGCTATGTTGAAAAAGGAAATATCCTCAGATGAAATCTAGAAAGAAGCTTTCTGAGAAACTGCTTAGTGTTCTGTTAATTCATCTCACAGAGTTACATCTGTATTTCGTGGATCTCCTTGCTAGCCTTATTTCTGTGGAATCTGAGAACTGATATTTCGGATCCCTTTGAAGACTATAGGGCCAAAGGAAATATCCTCCGATAACAAAGAGAAAGAAGCTTTCGAAGAAACTTCTTTGTGTTCTGTGAAATCATCTCACAGAGTTACAGGTTTCGCCTCAAGAAGCCTTTCGCTAAGACAGTTCTTGTGGAATTGGCAAAGTGATATTTGGAAGCCCATAGAGGGCTATGGTGAAAAAGGAAATATCCTCAGATGAAATCTGGAAAGAAGCTTTCTGAGAAACTGCTTAGTGTTCCGTTAATTCATCTCACAGAGTTACATCTGTATTTCGTGGATCTCTTTGCTAGCCTTACTTCTGTGGAATCTGAGAAGTGATATTTCGGATCCCTTGGAAGACTATACGGCCAAAGGAAATATCCACCGATAACAAAGAGAAAGAAGCTTTCTGAGAAACTTCTTCGTGTTCTGTGAAATCATCTCACAGAGTTACAGCTTTCCCCTCAACAAGCCTTTCACTAAGACAGTTCTTGTGGCATTGGCAAAGTGATATTTGGAAGCCCATAGATGGCTATGGTGAAAATGGAAATATCCTCAGATGAAATCTGGAAAGAAGCTTTCTGAGAAACTGCTTAGTGTTCTGTTAATTCATCTCACAGAGTTACATCTGTATTTCGTGGATCTCTTTGCTAACCTTATTTCTGTGGAATCTGAGAACAGATATTTCGGATCCCTTGGAAGACTATAGGGCCAAAGGAAATATCCTCCGATAACAAAGAGAAAGAAGCTTTCTGCGGAACTTCTTTGTGTTCTGTGAAATCATCTCACAGAATTACAGCTTTCCCCTCAAGAAGCCTTTCGCTAAGACAGTTCTTATGGAATTGGCAAAGTGATATTTGGAAGCCCTTAGAGGGCTATGGTGAAAAATGAAATATCCTCAGATGAAATCTGGAAAGAAGCTTTCTGAGAAACTGCCCAGTGTTCTGTTAATACATCTCACAGACTTATATCTGTATTTCGTGGATCTCTTTGCTAGACTGATTTCTGTGGAATCTGAGAACAGATATTTCGGATCCCTTGGAAGACTATAGGGCCTAAGGAAATATCCTCCGATAACAAAGAGAAAGAAGCTCTCTGCGGAACTTCTTTGTGTTCTGTGAAATCATCTCACAGAATTACAGCTTTCCCCTCAAGAAGACTTTCGCTAAGACAGTTCTTGTGGAATTGGCAAAGTGATATTTGGAAGCCCTTAGAGGGCTATGGTGAAAAAGGAAATATCCTCAGATGAAATCTGGAAAGAAGCTTTCTGAGAAACTGCTTAGTGTTCTTTTAAATCATCTCACAGACTTACATCTGTATTTCGTGGATCTCTTTGCTAGCCTTATTTCTGTGGAATCTGAGAACAGATATTTCGGATCCCTTGGAAGACTACAGGGCCAAAGGAAATATCCTCCGATTACAAAGAGAAAGAAGCTTTCTGAGAAACTTCTTTGTATTCTGTGAAATCATCTCACAGAGTTACAGCTTTCCCCTCAAGAAGCCTTTCGCTAAGACAGTTCTTGTGGAATTGGCAAAGTGATATTTGGAAGCCCTTAGAGGGTTGCGGTGAAAAAGGAACTATCCTCAGATGAAATCTGGAAAGAAGCTTTCTGAGAAACTGCTTAGTGTTCTCTTAATTCATCTCACAGAGTTACATCTGTGTTTCGTGGATCTCTTTGCTAGCCTTACTTCTGTGGAATCTGAGAACAGATATTTCGGATCCCTTTGAAGACTATTGGGCCAAAGGAAATATCCTCCGATAACAAAGAGAAAGAAGCTTTCTGAGAAACTTCTTTGTGTTCTGTGAAATCATCTCACAGAGTTACAGCTTTCCACTCAAGAAGTCTTTCGCTAAGACAGTTCTTGTGGAATTTGCAAAGAGATATTAGTTGGCCCATAGAGGGCTATGGAGAAAAAGGAAATATCCTCAGATGGAATCTGTAAAAAAGCTTTCTGAGAAACTGCTTAGTGTTCTGTTAATTCATCTCACAGAGTTACATCTGTATTTCGTGGATCTCCTTGCTAGCCTTATTTCTGTGGAATGTGAGAACAGATATTTCGGATCGCTTGGAAGAATATAGGGCCAAAGGAAATATCCTCCGATAACAAAGAGAAAGAAGCTTTCTGAGAAACTTCTTTGTGTTCTGTGAAATCATCTCACAGAGTTACAGTTTTCCCCTCAAGAAGCCTTTCGCTAAGACAGTTCTTGTGGAATTGGCAAAGTGATATTTGGAAGCCCATAGAGGGCTATGGTGAAAAAGGAAATATCCTCAGATGAAATCTGGAAGGAAGCTTTCTGAGAAACTGCTTAGTGTTCTGTTAATTCATCTCACAGAGTTACATCTGTATTTCGTGGATCTCTTTGCTAGCCTTATTTCTGTGGAATCTGAGAACAGATATTTCGGATCCCTTGGAAGACTATAGGGCCAAAGGAAATATCCTCCGATAACAAAGAGAAAGAAGCTTTCTGAGAAACTTCTTTGTGTTCTGTGAAATCATCTCACAGAGTTACAGCTTTCCCCTCAAGAAGCCTTTCGCTAAGACAGTTCTTGTGGAATTGGCAAAGTGATATTTGGAAGCCCTTAGATGGCTATGTTGAAAAAGGAAATATCCTCAGATGAAATCTGGAAAGAAGCTTTCTGAGAAACTGCTTAGTGTTCTGTTAATTCATCGCACAGAGTTACATCTGTATTTCGTGGATCTCCTTGCTAGCCTTATTTCTGTGGAATCTGAGAACTGATATTTCGGATCCCTTTGAAGACTATAGGGCCAAAGGAAATATCCTCCGATAACAAAGAGAAAGAAGCTTTCGAAGAAACTTCTTTGTGTTCTGTGAAATCATCTCACAGAGTTACAGGTTTCGCCTCAAGAAGACTTTCGCTAAGACAGTTCTTGTGGAATTGGCAAAGTGATATTTGGAAGCCCATAGAGGGCTATGTTGAAAAAGGAAATATCCTCAGATGAAATCTGGAAAGAAGCTTTCTGAGAAACTGCTTAGTGTTCCGTTAATTCATCTCACAGAGTTACATCTGTATTTCGTGGATCTCTTTGCTAGCCTTACTTCTGTGGAATCTGAGAAGTGATATTTCGGATCCCTTGGAAGACTATACGGCTAAAGGATATATCCACCGATAACAAAGAGAAAGAAGCTTTCTGAGAAACTTCTTCGTGTTCTGTGAAATCATCTCACAGAGTTACAGCTTTCCCCTCAACAAGCCTTTCGCTAAGACAGTTCTTGTGGAATTGGCAAAGTGATATTTGGAAGCCCATAGAGGGCTACGGTGAAAAAGGAAATATCCTCAGATGAAATCTGGAAAGAAGCTTTCTGAGAAACTGCTAAGTGTTCTGTTAATTCATCTCACAGAGTTACATCTGTATTTCGTGGATCTCTTTGCTGGCCTTATCTCTATGGAATGTGAGAACAGATATTTCGGATCCCATGGAAGACTATAGGGCCAAAGGAAATATCCTCCGATAACAAAGAGAAAGAAGCTTTCTGAAAAACTTATTTTTGTTCTGTGAAATCATCTCACCGAGTTACAGCTTTCCCCTCAACAAGACTTTCGCTAATACAGTTCTTGTGGAATTGGCAAAGTGATATGTGGAAGCCCGTAGATGGCTATGGTGAAAAAGGAAATATCCTCAGATGAAATCTGGAAAGAAGCTTTCTGAGAAACTGCTTAGTGTTCTGTTAATTCATCTCACAGAGCTACATCTGTATTTCGTGGATCTCTTTGCTACCCTTATTTCTGTGGAATCTGAGAACAGATATTTCGGATCCCTTTGAAGACTATAGGGCCAAAGGAAATATCCTCCGATAACAAAGAGAAGGAAGCTTTCTGAGAAACTTCTTTGTGTTCTGTGAAATCATCTCACAGAGTTACAGCTTTCCCCTCAACAAGCCTTTCGCTAAGACAGTTCTTCTGGCATTGGCAAAGTGATATTTGGAAGCCCATAGAGGGCTATGGTGAAAATGGAAATATCCTCAGATGAAATCTGGAAAGAAGCTTTCTGAGAAACTGCTTAGTGTTCTGTTAATTCATCTCACAGAGGTACATCTGTATTTCGTGGATCTCTTTGCTAACCTTATTTCTGTGGAATCTGAGAACAGATACTTCGGATCCCTTTGAAGACTATAGGGCCAAAGGAAATATCCTCCGATAACAAAGAGAAGGAAGCTTTCTGAGAAACTTCTTTGTGTTCTGTGAAATCATCTCACAGAGTTACAGCTTTCCCCTCAACAAGCCTTTCGCTAAGACAGTTCTTCTGGCATTGGCAAAGTGATATTTGGAAGCCCATAGAGGGCTATGGTGAAAATGGAAATATCCTCAGATGAAATCTGGAAAGAAGCTTTCTGAGAAACTGCTTAGTGTTCTGTTAATTCATCTCACAGAGGTACATCTGTATTTCGTGGATCTCTTTGCTAACCTTATTTCTGTGGAATCTGAGAACAGATACTTCGGATCCCTTTGAAGACTATAGGGCCAAAGGAAATATCCTCCGATAACAAAGAGAAGAAGCTTTCTGAGGAACTTCTTTGTTTTCTGTGAAATCATGTCACCGAGTTACAGCTTTGCCCTCAAGAAGCCTTTCGCTAAGACAGTTCTTGTGGAATTGGCAAAGTGATATTTGGAAGCCCATAGAGGGCTATGGTGAAAAAGGAAATATCCTCAGATGAAATCTGGAAGGAAGCTTTCTGAGAAACTGCTTAGTGTTCTATTAATTCATCTCACAGAGTTACATCTGTATTTCGTGGATCTCTTTGCTAGCCTTATTTCTGTGGAATCTGAGAACAGATATTTCGGATCTCTAGGAAGACTTTAGGGCCAAAGGAAATATCCTCCGATTACAAAGAGAAAGAAGCTTTCTGAGAAACTTCTTTGTGTTCTGTGAAATCATCTCACAGAGTTACAGCTTTCCCCTCAAGAAGCCTTTCGCTAAGACAGTTCTTGTGGAATTGGCAAAGTGATATTTGGAAACCCTTAGATGGCTATGTTGAAAAAGGAAATATCCTCAGATGAAATCTGGAAAGAAACTTTCTGAGAAACTGCTTAGTGTTCTGTTAATTCATCTCACAGAGTTACATCTGTATTTCGTGGATCTCTTTGCTAGCCTTATTTCTGTGGAATCTGAGAACTGATATTTCGGATCCTCTGGAAGACTATAGGACAAAGGAAATATCCTCCGATAACAAAGAGAAAGAAGCTTTCTGAGAAACTTCTTTGTGTTCTGTGAAATCATCTCACAGAGTTACAGCTTTGCCCTCAACAAGCCTTTCGCTAAGACAGTTCTTCTGGCATTGGCAAAGTGATATTTGGAAGCCCATAGAGGGCTATGGTGAAAATGGAAATATCCTCAGATGAAATCTGGAAAGAAGCTTTCTGAGAAACTGCTTAGTGTTCTGTTAATTCATCTCACAGAGGTACATCTGTATTTCGTGGATCTCTTTGCTAACCTTATTTCTGTGGAATCTGAGAACAGATATTTCGGATCCCTTTGAAGACTATAGGGCCAAAGGAAATATCCTCCGATAACAAAGAGAAGAAGCTTTCTGAGGAACTTCTTTGTTTTCTGTGAAATCATGTCACCGAGTTACAGCTTTCCCCTCAAGAAGCCTTTCGCTAAGACAGTTCTTGTGGAATTGGCAAAGTGATATTTGGAAGCCCATAGAGGGCTATGGTGAAAAAGGAAATATCCTCAGATGAAATCTGGAAGGAATCTTTCTGAGAAACTGCTTAGTGTTCTATTAATTCATCTCACAGAGTTACATCTGTATTTCGTGGATCTCTTTGCTAGCCTTATTTCTGTGGAATCTGAGAACAGATATTTCGGATCTCTAGGAAGACTTTAGGGCCAAAGGAAATATCCTCCGATTACAAAGAGAAAGAAGCTTTCTGAGAAACTTCTTTGTGTTCTGTGAAATCATCTCACAGATTTACAGCTTTCCCCTCAAGAAGCCTTTTGCTAAGACAGTTCTTGTGGAATTGGCAAAGTGATATTTGGAAGCCCATAGAGGGCTATGGTGAAAAAGGAAATATCCTCAGATGAAATCTGGAAAGAAGCTTTCTGAGAAACCGCTTAGTGTTCTGTTAATTCATCTCACAGAGTTACATCTGTATTTCGTGGATCTCTTTGCTAGCCTTATTTCTGTGGAATCTGAGAACAGATAATTCGGATCCCTTGGAAGACTATAGGGCCAAAGGAAATATCCTCCGATAACAAAGAGAAAGAAGCTTTCTGAGAAACTTCTTTGTGTTCTGTGAAATCATCTCACAGAGTTACAGCTTTCCCCTCAAGAAGCCTTTCGCTAAGACAGTTCCTGTGGAATTGGCAAAGTGATATTTGGAAACCCTTAGATGGCTATGTTGAAAAAGGAAATATCCTCAGATGAAATCTAGAAAGAAGCTTTCTGAGAAACTGCTTAGTGTTCTGTTAATTCATCTCACAGAGTTACATCTGTATTTCGTGGATCTCCTTGCTAGCCTTATTTCTGTGGAATCTGAGAACTGATATTTCGGATCCCTTTGAAGACTATAGGGCCAAAGGAAATATCCTCCGATAACAAAGAGAAAGAAGCTTTCGAAGAAACTTCTTTGTGTTCTGTGAAATCATCTCACAGAGTTACAGGTTTCGCCTCAAGAAGCCTTTCGCTAAGACAGTTCTTGTGGAATTGGCAAAGTGATATTTGGAAGCCCATAGTGGGCTATGGTGAAAAAGGAAATATCCTCAGATGAAATCTGGAAAGAAGCTTTCTGAGAAACTGCTTAGTGTTCCGTTAATTCATCTCACAGAGTTACATCTGTATTTCGTGGATCTCTTTGCTAGCCTTATTTCTGTGGAATCTGAGAACTGATATTTCGGATCCTCTGGAAGACTATAGGACAAAGGAAATATCCTCCGATAACAAAGAGAAAGAAGCTTTCTGAGAAACTTCTTTGTGTTCTGTGAAATCATCTCACAGAGTTACAGCTTTGCCCTCAACAAGCCTTTCGCTAAGACAGTTCTTCTGGCATTGGCAAAGTGATATTTGGAAGCCCTTAGAGGGCTATGGTGAAAATGGAAATATCCTCAGATGAAATCTGGAAAGAAGCTTTCTGAGAAACTGCTTAGTGTTCTGTTAATTCATCTCACAGAGGTACATCTGTATTTCGTGGATCTCTTTGCTAACCTTATTTCTGTGGAATCTGAGAACAGATATTTCGGATCCCTTTGAAGACTATAGGGCCAAAGGAAATATCCTCCGATAACAAAGAGAAGAAGCTTTCTGAGGAACTTCTTTGTTTTCTGTGAAATCATGTCACCGAGTTACAGCTTTCCCCTCAAGAAGCCTTTCGCTAAGACAGTTCTTGTGGAATTGGCAAAGTGATATTTGGAAGCCCATAGAGGGCTATGGTGAAAAAGGAAATATCCTCAGATGAAATCTGGAAGGAATCTTTCTGAGAAACTGCTTAGTGTTCTATTAATTCATCTCACAGAGTTACATCTGTATTTCGTGGATCTCTTTGCTAGCCTTATTTCTGTGGAATCTGAGAACAGATATTTCGGATCTCTAGGAAGACTTTAGGGCCAAAGGAAATATCCTCCGATTACAAAGAGAAAGAAGCTTTCTGAGAAACTTCTTTGTGTTCTGTGAAATCATCTCACAGATTTACAGCTTTCCCCTCAAGAAGCCTTTTGCTAAGACAGTTCTTGTGGAATTGGCAAAGTGATATTTGGAAGCCCATAGAGGGCTATGGTGAAAAAGGAAATATCCTCAGATGAAATCTGGAAAGAAGCTTTCTGAGAAACCGCTTAGTGTTCTGTTAATTCATCTCACAGAGTTACATCTGTATTTCGTGGATCTCTTTGCTAGCCTTATTTCTGTGGAATCTGAGAACAGATAATTCGGATCCCTTGGAAGACTATAGGGCCAAAGGAAATATCCTCCGATAACAAAGAGAAAGAAGCTTTCTGAGAAACTTCTTTGTGTTCTGTGAAATCATCTCACAGAGTTACAGCTTTCCCCTCAAGAAGCCTTTCGCTAAGACAGTTCCTGTGGAATTGGCAAAGTGATATTTGGAAACCCTTAGATGGCTATGTTGAAAAAGGAAATATCCTCAGATGAAATCTAGAAAGAAGCTTTCTGAGAAACTGCTTAGTGTTCTGTTAATTCATCTCACAGAGTTACATCTGTATTTCGTGGATCTCCTTGCTAGCCTTATTTCTGTGGAATCTGAGAACTGATATTTCGGATCCCTTTGAAGACTATAGGGCCAAAGGAAATATCCTCCGATAACAAAGAGAAAGAAGCTTTCGAAGAAACTTCTTTGTGTTCTGTGAAATCATCTCACAGAGTTACAGGTTTCGCCTCAAGAAGCCTTTCGCTAAGACAGTTCTTGTGGAATTGGCAAAGTGATATTTGGAAGCCCATAGTGGGCTATGGTGAAAAAGGAAATATCCTCAGATGAAATCTGGAAAGAAGCTTTCTGAGAAACTGCTTAGTGTTCCGTTAATTCATCTCACAGAGTTACATCTGTATTTCGTGGATCTCTTTGCTAGCCTTACTTCTGTGGAATCTGAGAAGTGATATTTCGGATCACTTGGAAGACTATACGGCCAAAGGAAATATCCACCGATAACAAAGAGAAAGAAGCTTTCTGAGAAACTTCTTCGTGTTCTGTGAAATCATCTCAAAGAGTTACAGCTTTCCCCTCAACAAGCCTTTCACTAAGACAGTTCTTGTGGCATTGGCAAAGTGATATTTGGAAGCCCATAGATGGCTATGGTGAAAATGGAAATATCCTCAGATGAAATCTGGAAAGAAGCTTTCTGAGAAACTGCTTAGTGTTCTGTTAATTCATCTCACAGAGTTACATCTGTATTTCGTGGATCTCTTTGCTAACCTTATTTCTGTGGAATCTGAGAACAGATATTTCGGATCCCTTGGAAGACTATAGGGCCAAAGGAAATATCCTCCGATAACAAAGAGAAAGAAGCTTTCTGCGGAACTTCTTTGTGTTCTGTGAAATCATCTCACAGAATTACAGCTTTCCCCTCAAGAAGCCTTTCGCTAAGACAGTTCTTATGGAATTGGCAAAGTGATATTTGGAAGCCCTTAGAGGGCTATGGTGAAAAATGAAATATCCTCAGATGAAATCTGGAAAGAAGCTTTCTGAGAAACTGCCCAGTGTTCTGTTAATACATCTCACAGACTTATATCTGTATTTCGTGGATCTCTTTGCTAGACTGATTTCTGTGGAATCTGAGAACAGATATTTCGGATCCCTTGGAAGACTATAGGGCCAAAGGAAATATCCTCCGATAACAAAGAGAAAGAAGCTCTCTGCGGAACTTCTTTGTGTTCTGTGAAATCATCTCACAGAATTACAGCTTTCCCCTCAAGAAGCCTTTCGTTAAGACAGTTCTTGTGGAATTGGCAAAGTGATATTTGGAAGCCCTTAGAGGGCTATGGTGAAAAAGGAAATATCCTCAGATGAAATCTGGAAAGAAGCTTTCTGAGAAACTGCTTAGTGTTCTTTTAATTCATCTCACAGAGTTACATCTGTATTTCGTGGATCTCTTTGCTAGCCTTATTTCTGTGGAATCTGAGAAAAGATATTTCGGATCCCTTGGAAGACTACAGGGCCAAAGGAAATATCCTCCGATTACAAAGAGAAAGAAGCTTTCTGAGAAACTTCTTTGTGTTCTGTGAAATCATCTCACAGAGTTACAGCTTTCCCCTCAAGAAGCCTTTCGCTAAGACAGTTCTTGTGGAATTGGCAAAGTGATATTTGGAAGCCCTTAGAGGGTTGCGGTGAAAAAGGAAATATCCTCAGATGAAATCTGGAAAGAAGCTTTCTGAGAAACTGCTTAGTGTTCTCTTAATTCATCTCACAGTGTTACATCTGTGTTTCGTGGATCTCTTTGCTAGCCTTATTTCTGTGGAATCTGAGAACAGATATTTCGGATCCCTTTGAAGACTATTGGGCCAAAGGAAATATCCTCCGATAACAAAGAGAAAGAAGCTTTCTGAGAAACTTCTTTGTGTTCTGTGAAATCATCTCACAGAGTTACAGCTTTCCACTCAAGAAGTCTTTCGCTAAGACAGTTCTTGTGGAATTTACAAAGAGATATTAGTTGGCCCATAGAGGGCTATGGAGAAAAAGGAAATATCCTCAGATGGAATCTGAAAAAAGCTTTCTGAGAAACTGCTTAGTGTTCTGTTAATTCATCTCACAGAGTTACATCTGTATTTCGTGGATCTCCTTGCTAGCCTTATTTCTGTGGAATGTGAGAACAGATATTTGGGATCCCTTGGAAGAATATAGGGCCAAAGGAAATATCCTCCGATAACAAAGAGAAAGAAGCTTTCTGAGAAACTTCTTTGTGTTCTGTGAAATCTTCTCACAGAGTTACAGTTTTCCCCTCAAGAAGCCTTTCGCTAAGACAGTTCTTGTGGAATTGGCAAAGTGATATTTGGAAGCCCCTAGAGGGCTATGGTGAAAATGGAAATATCCTCAGATGAAATCTGGAAAGAAGCTTTCTGAGAAACTGCATCGTGTTCTGTTAATTCAACTCACAGAGTTACATCTGTATTTCGTGGATCTCTTTGCTAGCCTTATTTCTGTGGAATCTGAGAACAGATATTTTGGATCCCTTGGAAGACTATAGGGCCAAAGGAAATATCCTCCGATAACAAAGAGAAAGAAGCTTTCTGAGAAACTTCTTTGTGTTCTGTGAAATCATCTCACAGAGTTACAGCTTTCCCCTCAAGAAGCCTTTCGCTAAGACAGTTCTTGTGGAATTGGCAAAGTGATATTTGGAAGCCCATAGAGGGCTACGGTGAAAAAGGAAATATCCTCAGATGAAATCTGGAAAGAAGCTTTCTGAGAAACTGCTAAGTGTTCTGTTAATTCATCTCACAGAGTTACATCTGTATTTCGTGGATCTCTTTGCTGGCCTTATCTCTGTGGAATGTGAGAACAGATATTTCGGATCCCATGGAAGACTATAGGGCCAAAGGAAATATCCTCCGATAACAAAGAGAAAGAAGCTTTCTGAAAAACTTATTTTTGTTCTGTGAAATCATCTCACCGAGTTACAGCTTTCCCCTCAACAAGACTTTCGCTAATACAGTTCTTGTGGAATTGGCAAAGTGATATGTGGAAGCCCGTAGATGGCTATGGTGAAAAAGGAAATATCCTCAGATGAAATCTGGAAAGAACCTTTCTGAGAAACTGCTTAGTGTTCTGTTAATTCATCTCACAGAGCTACATCTGTATTTCGTGGATCTCTTTGCTACCCTTATTTCTGTGGAATCTGAGAACAGATATTTCGGATCCCTTTGAAGACTATAGGGCCAAAGGAAATATCCTCCGATAACAAAGAGAAGGAAGCTTTCTGAGAAACTTCTTTGTGTTCTGTGAAATCATCTCACAGAGTTACAGCTTTCCCCTCAACAAGCCTTTCGCTAAGACAGTTCTTCTGGCATTGGCAAAGTGATATTTGGAAGCCCATAGAGGGCTATGGTGAAAATGGAAATATCCTCAGATGAAATCTGGAAAGAAGCTTTCTGAGAAACTGCTTAGTGTTCTGTTAATTCATCTCACAGAGGTACATCTGTATTTCGTGGATCTCTTTGCTAACCTTATTTCTGTGGAATCTGAGAACAGATATTTCGGATCCCTTTGAGGACTATAGGGCCAAAGGAAATATCCTCCGATAACAAAGAGAAGAAGCTTTCTGAGGAACTTCTTTGTTTTCTGTGAAATCATGTCACCGAGTTACAGCTTTCCCCTCAAGAAGCCTTTCGCTAAGACAGTTCTTGTGGAATTGGCAAAGTGATATTTGGAACCCCTAGAGGGCTATGGTGAAAAAGGAAATATCCTCAGATGAAATCTGGAAGGAAGCTTTCTGAGAAACTGCTTAGTGTTCTGTTAATTCATCTCACAGAGTTACATCTGTATTTCGTGGATCTCTTTGCTAGCCTTATTTCTGTGGAATCTGAGAACAGATATTTCGGATCTCTAGGAAGACTTTAGGGCCAAAGGAAATATCCTCCGATTACAAAGAGAAAGAAGCTTTCTGAGAAACTTCTTTGTGTTCTGTGAAATCATCTCACAGATTTACAGCTTTCCCCTCAAGAAGCCTTTTGCTAAGACAGTTCTTGTGGAATTGGCAAAGTGATATTTGGAAGCCCATAGAGGGCTATGGTGAAAAAGGAAATATCCTCAGATGAAATCTGGAAAGAAGCTTTCTGAGAAACCGCTTAGTGTTCTGTTAATTCATCTCACAGAGTTACATCTGTAGTTCGTGGATCTCTTTGCTAGCCTTATTTCTGTGGAATCTGAGAACAGATAATTCGGATCCCTTGGAAGACTATAGGGCCAAAGGAAATATCCTCCGATAACAAAGAGAAAGAAGCTTTCTGAGAAACTTCTTTGTGTTCTGTGAAATCATCTCACAGAGTTACAGCTTTCCCCTCAAGAAGCCTTTCGCTAAGACAGTTCTTGTGGAATTGTCAAAGTGATATTTGGAAACCCTTAGATGGCTATGTTGAAAAAGGAAATATCCTCAGATGAAATCTAGAAAGAAGCTTTCTGAGAAACTGCTTAGTGTTCTGTTAATTCATCTCACAGAGTTACATCTGTATTTCGTGGATCTCCTTGCTAGCCTTATTTCTGTGGAATCTGAGAACTGATATTTCGGATCCCTTTGAAGACTATAGGGCCAAAGGAAATATCCTCCGATAACAAAGAGAAAGAAGCTTTCGAAGAAACTTCTTTGTGTTCTGTGAAATCATCTCACAGAGTTACAGGTTTCGCCTCAAGAAGCCTTTCGCTAAGACAGTTCTTGTGGAATTGGCAAAGTGATATTTGGAAGCCCATAGAGGGCTATGGTGAAAAAGGAAATATCCTCAGATGAAATCTGGAAAGAAGCTTTCTGAGAAACTGCTTAGTGTTCCGTTAATTCATCTCACAGAGTTACATCTGTATTTCGTGGATCTCTTTGCTAGCCTTACTTCTGTGGAATCTGAGAAGTGATATTTCGGATCCCTTGGAAGACTATACGGCCAAAGGAAATATCCACCGATAACAAAGAGAAAGAAGCTTTCTGAGAAACTTCTTCGTGTTCTGTGAAATCATCTCACAGAGTTACAGCTTTCCCCTCAACAAGCCTTTCACTAAGACAGTTCTTGTGGCATTGGCAAAGTGATATTTGGAAGCCCATAGATGGCTATGGTGAAAATGGAAATATCCTCAGATGAAATCTGGAAAGAAGCTTTCTGAGAAACTGCTTAGTGTTCTGTTAATTCATCTCACAGAGTTACATCTGTATTTCGTGGATCTCTTTGCTAACCTTATTTCTGTGGAATCTGAGAACAGATATTTCGGATCCCTTGGAAGACTATAGGGCCAAAGGAAATATCCTCCGATAACAAAGAGAAAGAAGCTTTCTGCGGAACTTCTTTGTGTTCTGTGAAATCATCTCACAGAATTACAGCTTTCCCCTCAAGAAGCCTTTCGCTAAGACAGTTCTTATGGAATTGGCAAAGTGATATTTGGAAGCCCTTAGAGGGCTATGGTGAAAAATGAAATATCCTCAGATGAAATCTGGAAAGAAGCTTTCTGAGAAACTGCCCAGTGTTCTGTTAATACATCTCACAGACTTATATCTGTATTTCGTGGATCTCTTTGCTAGACTGATTTCTGTGGAATCTGAGAACAGATATTTCGGATCCCTTGGAAGACTATAGGGCCTAAGGAAATATCCTCCGATAACAAAGAGAAAGAAGCTCTCTGCGGAACTTCTTTGTGTTCTGTGAAATCATCTCACAGAATTACAGCTTTCCCCTCAAGAAGACTTTCGCTAAGACAGTTCTTGTGGAATTGGCAAAGTGATATTTGGAAGCCCTTAGAGGGCTATGGTGAAAAAGGAAATATCCTCAGATGAAATCTGGAAAGAAGCTTTCTGAGAAACTGCTTAGTGTTCTTTTAAATCATCTCACAGACTTACATCTGTATTTCGTGGATCTCTTTGCTAGCCTTATTTCTGTGGAATCTGAGAACAGATATTTCGGATCCCTTGGAAGACTACAGGGCCAAAGGAAATATCCTCCGATTACAAAGAGAAAGAAGCTTTCTGAGAAACTTCTTTGTATTCTGTGAAATCATCTCACAGAGTTACAGCTTTCCCCTCAAGAAGCCTTTCGCTAAGACAGTTCTTGTGGAATTGGCAAAGTGATATTTGGAAGCCCTTAGAGGGTTGCGGTGAAAAAGGAAATATCCTCAGATGAAATCTGGAAAGAAGCTTTCTGAGAAACTGCTTAGTGTTCTCTTAATTCATCTCACAGAGTTACATCTGTGTTTCGTGGATCTCTTTGCTAGCCTTACTTCTGTGGAATCTGAGAACAGATATTTCGGATCCCTTTGAAGACTATTGGGCCAAAGGAAATATCCTCCGATAACAAAGAGAAAGAAGCTTTCTGAGAAACTTCTTTGTGTTCTGTGAAATCATCTCACAGAGTTACAGCTTTCCACTCAAGAAGTCTTTCGCTAAGACAGTTCTTGTGGAATTGGCAAAGAGATATTAGTTGGCCCATAGAGGGCTATGGAGAAAAAGGAAATATCCTCAGATGGAATCTGTAAAAAAGCTTTCTGAGAAACTGCTTAGTGTTCTGTTAATTCATCTCACAGAGTTACATCTGTATTTCGTGGATCTCCTTGCTAGCCTTATTTCTGTGGAATGTGAGAACAGATATTTCGGATCGCTTGGAAGAATATAGGGCCAAAGGAAATATCCTCCGATAACAAAGAGAAAGAAGCTTTCTCAGAAACTTCTTTGTGTTGTGTGAAATCATCTCACAGAGTTACAGTTTTCCCCTCAAGAAGCCTTTCGCTAAGACAGTTCTTGTGGAATTGGCAAAGTGATATTTGGAAGCCCATAGAGGGCTATGGTGAAAAAGGAAATATCCTCAGATGAAATCTGGAAGGAAGCTTTCTGAGAAACTGCTAAGTGTTCTGTTAATTCATCTCACAGAGTTACATCTGTATTTCGTGGATCTCTTTGCTGGCCTTATCTCTGTGGAATGTGAGAACAGATATTTCGGATCCCATGGAAGACTATAGGGCCAAAGGAAATATCCTCCGATAACAAAGAGAAAGAAGCTTTCTGAAAAACTTATTTTTGTTCTGTGAAATCATCTCACCGAGTTACAGCTTTCCCCTCAACAAGACTTTCGCTAATACAGTTCTTGTGGAATTGGCAAAGTGATATGTGGAAGCCCGTAGATGGCTATGGTGAAAAAGGAAATATCCTCAGATGAAATCTGGAAAGAAACTTTCTGAGAAACTGCTTAGTGTTCTGTTAATTCATCTCACAGAGCTACATCTGTATTTCGTGGATCTCTTTGCTACCCTTATTTCTGTGGAATCTGAGAACAGATATTTCGGATCCCTTTGAAGACTATAGGGCCAAAGGAAATATCCTCCGATAACAAAGAGAAGGAAGCTTTCTGAGAAACTTCTTTGTGTTCTGTGAAATCATCTCACAGAGTTACAGCTTTCCCCTCAAGAAGCCTTTCGCTAAGACAGTTCTTGTGGAATTGGCAAAGTGATATTTGGAAACCCTTAGATGGCTATGTTGAAAAAGGAAATATCCTCAGATGAAATCTGGAAAGAAGCTTTCTGAGAAACTGCTTAGTGTTCTGTTAATTCATCTCAAAGAGTTACATCTGTATTTCGTGGATCTCTTTGCTAGCCTTATTTCTGTGGAATCTGAGAACTGATATTTCGGATCCTTTCGAAGACTATAGGCCAAAGGAAATATCCTCCGATAACAAAGAGAAAGAAGCTTTCTGAGAAACTTCTTTGTGTTCTGTGAAATCATCTCACAGAGTTACAGCTTTCCCCTCAACAAGCCTTTCGCTAAGACAGTTCTTCTGGCATTGGCAAAGTGATATTTGGAAGCCCATAGAGGGCTATGGTGAAAATGGAAATATCCTCAGATGAAATCTGGAAAGAAGCTTTCTGAGAAACTGCTTAGTGTTCTGTTAATTCATCTCACAGAGGTACATCTGTATTTCGTGGATCTCTTTGCTAACCTTATTTCTGTGGAATCTGAGAACAGATATTTCGGATCCCTATGAAGACTATAGGGCCAAAGGAAATATCCTCCGATAACAAAGAGAAGAAGCTTTCTGAGGAACTTCTTTGTTTTCTGTGAAATCATATCACCGAGTTACAGCTTTCCCCTCAAGAAGCCTTTCGCTAAGACAGTTCTTGTGGAATTGGCAAAGTGATATTTGGAACCCCTAGAGGGCTATGGTGAAAAAGGAAATATCCTCAGATGAAATCTGGAAGGAAGCTTTCTGAGAAACTGCTTAGTGTTCTGTTAATTCATCTCACAGAGTTACATCTGTATTTCGTGGATCTCTTTGCTAGCCTTATTTCTGTGGAATCTGAGAACAGATATTTCGGATCTCTAGGAAGACTTTAGGGCCAAAGGAAATATCCAACAATAACAAAGAGAAAGAAGCTTTCTGAGAAACTTCTTTGTGTTCTGTGAAATCATCTCACAGATTTACAGCTTTCCCCTCAAGAAGCCTTTTGCTAAGACAGTTCTTGTGGAATTGGCAAAGTGATATTTGGAAGCCCATAGAGGGCTATGGTGAAAAAGGAAATATCCTCAGATGAAATCTGGAAAGAAGCTTTCTGAGAAACCGCTTAGTGTTCTGTTAATTCATCTCACAGAGTTACATCTGTAGTTCGTGGATCTCTTTGCTAGCCTTATTTCTGTGGAATCTGAGAACAGATAATTCGGATCCCTTGGAAGACTATAGGGCCAAAGGAAATATC
This sequence comes from Macaca mulatta, assembly GCF_049350105.2. NCBI lineage: Eukaryota > Metazoa > Chordata > Mammalia > Primates > Cercopithecidae > Macaca > Macaca mulatta. The sequence continues at coordinate 34,249,870 of NC_133418.1, forward strand.
CTCCGATAACAAAGAGAAAGAAGCTTTCTGAGAAACTTCTTTGTGTTCTGTGAAATCATCTCACAGAGTTACAGCTTTCCCCTCAAGAAGCCTTTCGCTAAGACAGTTCTTGTGGAATTGGCAAAGTGATATTTGGAAACCCTTAGATGGCTATGTTGAAAAAGGAAATATCCTCAGATGAAATCTAGAAAGAAGCTTTCTGAGAAACTGCTTAGTGTTCTGTTAATTCATCTCACAGAGTTACATCTGTATTTCGTGGATCTCCTTGCTAGCCTTATTTCTGTGGAATCTGAGAACTGATATTTCGGATCCCTTTGAAGACTATAGGGCCAAAGGAAATATCCTCCGATAACAAAGAGAAAGAAGCTTTCGAAGAAACTTCTTTGTGTTCTGTGAAATCATCTCACAGAGTTACAGGTTTCGCCTCAAGAAGCCTTTCGCTAAGACAGTTCTATTGGAATTGGCAAAGTGATATTTGGAAGCCCATAGAGGGCTATGGTGAAAAAGGAAATATCCTCAGATGAAATCTGGAAAGAAGCTTTCTGAGAAACTGCTTAGTGTTCCGTTAATTCATCTCACAGAGTTACATCTGTATTTCGTGGATCTCTTTGCTAGCCTTACTTCTGTGGAATCTGAGAAGTGATATTTCGGATCCCTTGGAAGACTATACGGCCAAAGGAAATATCCACCGATAACAAAGAGAAAGAAGCTTTCTGAGAAACTTCTTCGTGTTCTGTGAAATCATCTCACAGAGTTACAGCTTTGCCCTCAACAAGCCTTTCACTAAGACAGTTCTTGTGGCATTGGCAAAGTGATATTTGGAAGCCCATAGATGGCTATGGTGAAAATGGAAATATCCTCAGATGAAATCTGGAAAGAAGCTTTCTGAGAAACTGCTTAGTGTTCTGTTAATTCATCTCACAGAGTTACATCTGTATTTCGTGGATCTCTTTGCTAACCTTATTTCTGTGGAATCTGAGAACAGATATTTCGGATCCCTTGGAAGACTATAGGGCCAAAGGAAATATCCTCCGATAACAAAAAGAAAGAAGCTTTCTGCGGAACTTCTTTGTGTTCTGTGAAATCATCTCACAGAATTACAGCTTTCCCCTCAAGAAGCCTTTCGCTAAGACAGTTCTTATGGAATTGGCAAAGTGATATTTGGAAGCCCTTAGAGGGCTATGGTGAAAAATGAAATATCCTCAGATGAAATCTGGAAAGAAGCTTTCTGAGAAACTGCCCAGTGTTCTGTTAATACATCTCACAGACTTATATCTGTATTTCGTGGATCTCTTTGCTAGACTGATTTCTGTGGAATCTGAGAACAGATATTTCGGATCCCTTGGAAGACTATAGGGCCTAAGGAAATATCCTCCGATAACAAAGAGAAAGAAGCTCTCTGCGGAACTTCTTTGTGTTCTGTGAAATCATCTCACAGAATTACAGCTTTCCCCTCAAGAAGACTTTCGCTAAGACAGTTCTTGTGGAATTGGCAAAGTGATATTTGGAAGCCCTTAGAGGGCTATGGTGAAAAAGGAAATATCCTCAGATGAAATCTGGAAAGAAGCTTTCTGAGAAACTGCTTAGTGTTCTTTTAAATCATCTCACAGACTTACATCTGTATTTCGTGGATCTCTTTGCTAGCCTTATTTCTGTGGAATCTGAGAACAGATATTTCGGATCCCTTGGAAGACTACAGGGCCAAAGGAAATATCCTCCGATTACAAAGAGAAAGAACCTTTCTGAGAAACTTCTTTGTATTCTGTGAAATCATCTCACAGAGTTACAGCTTTCCCCTCAAGAAGCCTTTCGCTAAGACAGTTCTTGTGGAATTGGCAAAGTGATATTTGGAAGCCCTTAGAGGGTTGCGGTGAAAAAGGAAATATCCTCAGATGAAATCTGGAAAGAAGCTTTCTGAGAAACTGCTTAGTGTTCTCTTAATTCATCTCACAGAGTTACATCTGTGTTTCGTGGATCTCTTTGCTAGCCTTACTTCTGTGGAATCTGAGAACAGATATTTCGGATCCCTTTGAAGACTATTGGGCCAAAGGAAATATCCTCCGATAACAAAGAGAAAGAAGCTTTCTGAGAAACTTCTTTGTGTTCTGTGAAATCATCTCACAGAGTTACAGCTTTCCACTCAAGAAGTCTTTCGCTAAGACAGTTCTGGTGGAATTGGCAAAGAGATATTAGTTGGCCCATAGAGGGCTATGGAGAAAAAGGAAATATCCTCAGATGGAATCTGTAAAAAAGCTTTCTGAGAAACTGCTTAGTGTTCTGTTAATTCATCTCACAGAGTTACATCTGTATTTCGTGGATCTCCTTGCTAGCCTTATTTCTGTGGAATGTGAGAACAGATATTTCGGATCGCTTGGAAGAATATAGGGCCAAAGGAAATATCCTCCGATAACAAAGAGAAAGAAGCTTTCTGAGAAACTTCTTTGTGTTCTGTGAAATCATCTCACAGAGTTACAGTTTTCCCCTCAAGAAGCCTTTCGCTAAGACAGTTCTTGTGGAATTGGCAAAGTGATATTTGGAAGCCCATAGAGGGCTATGGTGAAAAAGGAAATATCCTCAGATGAAATCTGGAAGGAAGCTTTCTGAGAAACTGCTTAGTGTTCTGTTAATTCATCTCACAGAGTTACATCTGTATTTCGTGGATCTCTTTGCTAGCCTTATTTCTGTGGAATCTGAGAACAGATATTTCGGATCCCTTGGAAGACTATAGGGCCAAAGGAAATATCCTCCGATAACAAAGAGAAAGAAGCTTTCTGAGAAACTTCTTTGTGTTCTGTGAAATCATCTCACAGAGTTACAGCTTTCCCCTCAAGAAGCCTTTCGCTAAGACAGTTCTTGTGGAATTGGCAAAGTGATATTTGGAAGCCCTTAGATGGCTATGTTGAAAAAGGAAATATCCTCAGATGAAATCTGGAAAGAAGCTTTCTGAGAAACTGCTTAGTGTTCTGTTAATTCATCGCACAGAGTTACATCTGTATTTCGTGGATCTCCTTGCTAGCCTTATTTCTGTGGAATCTGAGAACTGATATTTCGGATCCCTTTGAAGACTATAGGGCCAAAGGAAATATCCTCCGATAACAAAGAGAAAGAAGCTTTCGAAGAAACTTCTTTGTGTTCTGTGAAATCATCTCACAGAGTTACAGGTTTCGCCTCAAGAAGACTTTCGCTAAGACAGTTCTTGTGGAATTGGCAAAGTGATATTTGGAAGCCCATAGAGGGCTATGTTGAAAAAGGAAATATCCTCAGATGAAATCTGGAAAGAAGCTTTCTGAGAAACTGCTTAGTGTTCCGTTAATTCATCTCACAGAGTTACATCTGTATTTCGTGGATCTCTTTGCTAGCCTTACTTCTGTGGAATCTGAGAAGTGATATTTCGGATCCCTTGGAAGACTATACGGCCAAAGGAAATATCCACCGATAACAAAGAGAAAGAAGCTTTCTGAGAAACTTCTTCGTGTTCTGTGAAATCATCTCACAGAGTTACAGCTTTCCCCTCAACAAGCCTTTCACTAAGACAGTTCTTGTGGCATTGGCAAAGTGATATTTGGAAGCCCATAGATGGCTATGGTGAAAATGGAAATATCCTCAGATGAAATCTGGAAAGAAGCTTTCTGAGAAACTGCTTAGTGTTCTGTTAATTCATCTCACAGAGTTACATCTGTATTTCGTGGATCTCTTTGCTAACCCTATTTCTGTGGAATCTGAGAACAGATATTTCGGATCCCTTGGAAGACTATAGGGCCAAAGGAAATATCCTCCGATAACAAAGAGAAAGAAGCTTTCTGCGGAACTTCTTTGTGTTCTGTGAAATCATCTCACAGAATTACAGCTTTCCCCTCAAGAAGCCTTTCGCTAAGACAGTTCTTATGGAATTGGCAAAGTGATATTTGGAAGCCCTTAGAGGGCTATGGTGAAAAATGAAATATCCTCAGATGAAATCTGGAAAGAAGCTTTCTGAGAAACTGCCCAGTGTTCTGTTAATACATCTCACAGACTTATATCTGTATTTCGTGGATCTCTTTGCTAGACTGATTTCTGTGGAATCTGAGAACAGATATTTCGGATCCCTTGGAAGACTATAGGGCCAAAGGAAATATCCTCCGATAACAAAGAGAAAGAAGCTCTCTGCGGAACTTCTTTGTGTTCTGTGAAATCATCTCACAGAATTACAGCTTTCCCCTCAAGAAGCCTTTCGCTAAGACAGTTCTTGTGGAATTGGCAAAGTGATATTTGGAAGCCCTTAGAGGGCTATGGTGAAAAAGGAAATATCCTCAGATGAAATCTGGAAAGAAGCTTTCTGAGAAACTGCTTAGTGTTCTTTTAATTCATCTCACAGACTTACATCTGTATTTCGTGGATCTCTTTGCTAGCCTTATTTCTGTGGAATCTGAGAACAGATATTTCGGATCCCTTGGAAGACTACAGGGCCAAAGGAAATATCCTCCGATTACAAAGAGAAAGAAGCTTTCTGAGAAACTTCTTTGTGTTCTGTGAAATCATCTCACAGAGTTACAGCTTTCCCCTCAAGAAGCCTTTCGCTAAGACAGTTCTTGTGGAATTGGCAAAGTGATATTTGGAAGCCCTTAGATGGTTGCGGTGAAAAAGGAAATATCCTCAGATGAAATCTGGAAAGAAGCTTTCTGAGAAACTGCTTAGTGTTCTCTTAATTCATCTCACAGAGTTACATCTGTATTTCGTGGATCTCTTTGCTAGCCTAATTTCTGTGGAATCTGAGAACAGATATTTCGGATCCCTTTGAAGACTATTGGGCCAAAGGAAATATCCTCCGATAACAAAGAGAAAGAAGCTTTCTGAGAAACTTCTTTGTGTTCTGTGAAATCATCTCACAGAGTTACAGCTTTCCACTCAAGAAGTCTTTCGCTAAGACAGTTCTTGTGGAATTGGCAAAGAGATATTAGTTGGCCCATAGAGGGCTATGGTGAAAAAGGAAATATCCTCAGATGGAATCTGGAAAAAAGCTTTCTGAGAAACTGCTTAGTGTTCTGTTAATTCATCTCACAGAGTTACATCTGTATTTCGTGGATCTCCTTGCTAGCCTTATTTCTGTGGAATGTGAGAACAGATATTTCGGATCCCTTGGAAGAATATAGGGCCAAAGGAAATATCCTTCGATAACAAAGAGAAAGAAGCTTTCTGAGAAACTTCTTTGTGTTCTGTGAAATCATCTCACAGAGTTACAGTTTTCCCCTCAAGAAGCCTTTCGCTAAGACAGTTCTTGTGGAATTGGCAAAGTGATATTTGGAAGCCCATAGTGGTTTGTGGTGAAAAAGGAAATATCCTCAGATGAAATCTGGAAAGAAGCTTTCTGAGAAACTGCTTAGGGTTTTGTTAATTCATCTCAAAGAGTTACATCTGTATTTCGTGGATCTCTTTGCTAGGCTTCTTTCTGTGGAATGTGAGAACAGATATTTCGGATCCCTTGGAAGACTATAGGGCCAAAGGAAATATCCTCCGATAACAAAGAGAAAGAAGCTTTCTGAGAAACTTCTTTGTGTTCTGTGAAATCATCTCACAGAGTTACAGCTTTCCCCTCAAGAAGCCTTTCGCTAAGACAGTTCTTGTGGAATTGGCAAAGTGATATTTGGAAGCCCTTAGACGGCTATGTTGAAAAAGGAAATATCCTCAGATGAAATCTGGAAAGAAGCTTTCTGAGAAACTGCTTAGTGTTCTGTTAATTCATCTCACAGAGTTACATCTGTATTTCGTGAATCTCTTTGCTAGCCTTATTTCTGTGGAATCTGAGAACAGATATTTCGGATCCCTTTGAATTCTATAGGGCCAAAGGAAGTATACTCCGATAACAAAGAGAAAAAAGCTTTCTGAGAAACTTCTTTGTGTTCTGTGAAATCATCTCACAGAGTTACAGCTTTCCCCTCAAGAAGCCTTTCGCTAAGACAGTTCTTTTGGAATTGGCAAAGTGATATTTGGAAGCCCATAAGGGTTGTGTTGAAAAAGGAAATATCCTCAGATGAAATCTGGAAAGAAGCTTTATGAGAAACTGCTTAGTGTTTTGTTAATTCATCTCACAGAGTTACATCTGTATTTCGTGGATCTCTTTGCTAGCCTTATTTCTGTGGAATCTGAGAACAGATATTTCGGATCCCTTGGAAGACTATAGGGCCAAAGGAAATATCCTCCCATAACAAAGAGAAAGAAGCTTTCTGAGAAACTTCTTTGTGTTCTGTGAAATCATCTCACAGAGTTTCAGGTTTCGCCTCAAGAAGCCTTTCGCTAAGACAGTTCTTGTGGAATTGGCAAAGTGATATTTGGAAGCCCATAGAGGGCTATGGTGAAAAAGGAAATATCCTCTGATGAAATCTGGAAGGAAGCTTTCTGAGAAACTGCTTAGTGTTCTGTTAATTCATCTCACAGAGTTACATCTGTATTTCGTGGATCTCTTTGCTAGCCTTATTTCTGTGGAATCTGAGAACAGATATTTCGGATCCCTTGGAAGACTATAGGGCCAAAGGAAATATCCTCCGATAACAAAGAGAAAGAAGCTTTCTGAGAAACTTCTTTGTGTTCTGTGAAATCATCTCACAGAGTTACAGGTTTCGCCTCAAGAAGCCTTTCGCTAAGACAGTTCTTGTGGAATTTGCAAAGTGATATTTGGAAGCCCATAGAGGGCTAAGGTGAAAAAAGAAATATCCTCAGATGAAATCTGGAAAGAAGCTTTCTGAGAAACTGCTTAGTGTTCTGTTAATTCATCTCACAGAGTTACATCTGTGTATCTTGGATCTCTTTGCTAGCCTTACTTCTGTGGAATCTGAGAAGAGATATTTCGGATCCCTTGGAAGACTATAGGGCCAAAGAAATATCCATCGATAACAAAGAGAAAGAAGCTTTCTGAGAAACTTCTTTGTGTTCTGTGAAATCATCCCACAGAGTTACAGCTTTCCCCTCCAGACGTCTTTCGCTAAGACAGTTCTTGTGGAATTGGCAAAGTGATATTTGGAAGCCCATAGGGGGCCATGGTGAAAAAGGAAATATCCTCAGATGGAATCTGGAAAGAAACTTTCTGAGAAACTGCTTAGTGTTCTGTTAATTCATCTCACAGAGTTGCATCTGTATTTCGTGGATCTCTTTGCTAGCCCTATTTCTGTGGAATGTGAGTACAGATAATTCGGATCCCTTGGAAGACTATAGGGCCAAAGGAAATATCCCCCGATAACAAAGAGAAAGCAGCTTTCTGAGAGACTTCTTTGTGATCTGTGAAATCATCTCACAGAGTTACAGTTTTCCCCTCAAGAACCCTTTTGCTAAGACAGTTCTTGTGGAATTCGCAAAGTGATATTTGGAAGCCCATAGAGGTCTACGGTGAAAAAGGAAATATCCTCAGATGAAATCTGGAAAGAAGCTTTCTGAGAAACTGCTTAGTGTTCTGTTAATTCATCTCACAGAGTTACATCTGTATTTCGTGGATCACTTTGCTAGCCTTATTTCTGTGGAATCTGAGAACTGATATTTCGGATCCCTTTGAAGACTATAGGGCCAAAGGAAATATCCTCTGATAACAAAGAGAAAGAAGCTTTCTGAGAAATTTCTTTGTGTTCTGTGAAATCATCTCACAGAGTTACAGCTTTCCCCTCAAGAAGCCTTTCACTAAGACACTTCTTGTGGAATTGGCAAAGTGATATTTGGAAGTCCATAGACGGCTATGGTGAAAAAGGAAATATCCTCAGATGAAATCTGGAAAGAAGCTTTCTGAGAAACTGCTTAGTGTTCTGTTAATTCATCTCACAGAGTTACATCTGTATTTCGTGAATCTTTTTGCTAGCCTTACTCTGTGGAATCTGAGAACAGATATTTCGGATCCAGTTGAATTCTATAGGGCCAAAGGAAATATCCTCCGATAACAAAGAGAAGGAAGCTTTCTGAGAAACTACTTTGTGTTCTGTGAAATCATCTCACAGAGTTACAGTTTTCCCCTCAAGAAGCCTTTTGCTAAGACAGTTCTTGTGGAATTCGCAAAGTGATATTTGGAAGCCCATAGAGGGCTATGGTGAAAAAGGAAATATCCTCAGATGAAATCTGGAAAGAAGCATTCTGAGAAACTACTTAGTGTTCTGTTAATTCATCTCACAGACTTACATCTGTATTTCGTGGATCTCTTTCCTAGCCTTATTTCTGTGGAATCTGAGAACAGATATTTCGGATCCCTTGGAAGACTACAGGGCGAAAGGAAATATCCTTCGATAACAAAGAAAAACAGGCTTTCTGAGAAACTTCTTTGTGTTCTGTGAAATCATCTCACAGAGTTACAGTTTTCCCCTCAAGAAGTCTTTCGCTAAGACAGTTCTTGTGGAATTGGCAAAGTGATATTTGGAGGCCCATTGATGGCTAATGTGAAAAAGGAAATATCCTCAGATTGTATCTGGAAAGAAGCTTTCTGAGAAACTGCTTAGTCTTCTGTTAATTCATCTCACAGAGTTACATCTGTATTTCGTGGATCTCTTTGCTAGCCTTATTTCTGTGCAATCTGAGAACATATAATTCGGATCCCTTGGAAGACTGTAGGGCCAAAGGAAATATCCTCCGATAACAAAGAGAAAGAAGCTTTCTGAGAAACATCTTTGCGTTCTGTGATATCATCTCACGGAGTTACAGCTTTCCCCTCAAGAAGTCTTTCACTAAGACAGTTCTTGTGGAATTGGCAAAGTGATATTTGGAAGACAATGGAGGGCTGTGGTGCAAATGGAAATATCCTCAGATGAAATCTGGAAAGAAGCTTCCTGAGAAACTGCTAAGTGTTCTGTTAATTCATCTCACAGAGTTACATCTGTATTTCGTGGATCTCTTTGCTAGCCTTATTTCTGTGGAATCTGAGAACAGATATTACGGATCCCTTTGAAGACTATAGGGCCATAGGAAATATCCTCCGATAACAAAGAGAAAGAAGCTTTCTGAGAAACTTCTTTGTGTTCTGTGAAATCATCTCACAGAGTTTCAGGTTTCGCCTCAAGAAGCCTTTCGATAAGACAGTTCTTGCGGAATTGGCAAAGTGATATTTGGAAGCCCCTAGAGGGCTATGGTGAAAAAGGAAATATCCTCAGATGAAATCTGGAAGGAAGCTTTCTGAGAAACTGCTTAGTGTTCTGTTAATGCACCTCACAGAGTTACATCTGTATTTCATGGATCTCTTTGCTAGCCTTATTTCTGTGGAATCTGAGAACAGATATTTCGGATCCCTTTGAAGACTATAGGGCCAAAGGAAATATCCTCCGATAACAAAGAGAAAGAAGCTTTCTGAGAAACTTCTTTGTGTTCTGTGAAATCATCTCACAGAGTTACAGGTTTCGCCTAAAGAAGCCTTTCGCTAAGACAGTTCTTGTGGAATTGGCAAAGTGATATTTGGAAGCCCATAGAGGGCTATGGTGAAAAAGGAAACATCCTCAGATGAAATCTGGAAAGAAGGTTTCTGAGAAACTGCTTAGTGTTCTGTTAATTCATCTCACAGAGTTACATCTGTATTTCGTGGATCTCTTTGCTAGCTTTATTTCTGTGGAATCTGAGAAGAGATATTTCGGATCCCTTTGAAGACTATAGGGCCAAAGGAAATATCCTCCGATAACAAAGAGAAAGAAGCTTTCTGAGAAACTTCTTTGTGTTCTGTGAAATCATCTCACAGAGTTACAGGTTTCGCCTCAAGAAGCCTTTCGCTAAGACAGTTCTTGTGGAATTGGCAAAGTGATATTTGGAAGCCCCTAGTGTTCTATGGTGAAAAAGGAAATATCCTCAGATGAAATCTGGAAGGAAGCTTTCTGAGAAACTGCTTAGTGTTCTGTTAATTCATCTCACAGAGTTACCTCTGTATTTCCTGGATCTCTTTGCTAGCCTTATTTCTGTGGAATCTGAGAACAGATATTTCGGGTGCCATGGAAGACTATAGGGCCAAAAGAAATATCCTCCGATAACAAAGAGAAAGAAGCTTTCTGAGAAACTTCTTTGTGTTCTGTGAAATCATCTCACAGAGTTACGGGTTTCGCCTCAAGAAGTCTTTCGCTAAGACTGTACTTGTGGAATTGGCAAAGTGATATTTGGAAGCCCATTGAGGGCTATGTTGAAAAAGGAAATATCCTCAGATGAAATCTGGAAAGAAGCTTTCTGAGAAACTGCTTAGGGTTCTGTTAATTCATCTCACAGAGTTACATCTGTATATCTTGGATCTCTTTGCTAGCCTTACTTCTGTGGAATCTGAGAAGAGATATTTCGGATCCCTTGGAAGACTATAGGGCCAAAGGAAATATCCTCCGATAACAAAGAGAAAGAAGCTTTCTGAGAAACTTCTTTGTGTTGTGTGAAATCATCCCACAGAGTTACAGCTTTCCCCTCTAGACGCCTTTCGCTAAGACAGTTCTTGTGGAATTGGCAAAGTGATATTTGGAAGCCCATAGGGAGCTATGGTGAAAAAGGAAATATCCTTAGATGGAATCTGGAAAGAAACTTTCTGAGAAACTGCTTAGTGTTCTGTTAATTCATCTCACAGAGTTACATCTGTATTTCGTGGATCTCTTTGCTAGCCTTATTTCTGTGGAATGTGAGAACAGGTATTTCGGATCCCTTGGAAGACTATAGGGCCAAAGGAAATATCCCCCGATAACAATTCCACAAAAACTGTCTTAGTGAACGGCTTCTTGAGGGGAAAGCTGTAACTCTGTGAGATGATTTCACAGAAGACACAGAAGTTTCTCAGAAAGCTTCTTTGTATTTGTTATCAGAGGATAGTTCCTTTGGCCCTATTGTCTTCCAAGGGATCCGAAATATCTGTTCTCAGATTCCACAGAAATAAGGCTAGCAAAGAGATCCACGAAATACAGATGTAACTCTGTGAGATGAATTAACAGAACACTAAGCAGTTTCTCAGAAAGCTTCTTTCCAGATTTCATCTGAGGATATTTCCTTTTTCCCCATAGCCCTCAATGGGCTTCCAAATATCACTTTGACAATTCCAGAAGAACTGTCTTAGCGAAAGTCTTCTTGAGGGGAAAGCTGTAAATCTGTGAGATGATTTCACACAACACAAAGAAGTGTCTCAGAAAGCTTCTTTCTCTTTGTTATCAGGGGATATTACCTTTGTTCCTATAGTCTTCCAAGGGATCCGAAATATCTGGTCTCAGATTCCACAGAAATAAGGCTAGCAAAGAGATCCACGAAATACAGATGTAACTCTGTCAGATGAATTAACGGAACAATAAGCAGTTTCTCAGAAAGCTTCTTTCCAGATTTCATCTGAGGATATTTCCTTTTTCACCATAGCCCTCCATGGGCTTCCAAATATCACTTTGCCAATTCCAGAAGAACTGTCTTAGCGAAAGGCTTCTTGAAGGCAAAGCTGTAACTCTGTGAGATGATTTCACAGAACACAAAGAAGTTTCTCAGAAAGCTTCTTTCTCTTTGGTATCGGAGGATATTTCCTTTGGCCCTATAGTCTTCCAAGGGATCCGAAATATGTGTTCTCAGATTCCACAGAAATAAGGCTAGCAAACAGATCCACGAAATAGAGAAGTAACACTGTGAGATGAATTAACAGAACACTAAGCAGTTTCTCAGAAAGCTTCTTTCCAGATTTCATCTGAGGATATTTCCTTTTTCACCATAACCCTCTATGGGCTTCCAAATATCATTTTGCCAATTCCACAAGAACTGTCTAAGCGAAAGGCTTCTTGAGGGAAAAGCTGTAACTCTGTGAGATGATTTCACAGAAAACAAAGAAGTTTCTCAGAAAGCTTCTTTCTCTTTGTTATCGGAGGATATTTCCTTTGGCCATATAGTCTTCCAAGGGATCCGAAATATCTGTTCTCAGATTCCACACAAATAAGGCTAGCAAAGAGATCCACGAAATACAGATGTAACTCTGTGACATGAATTAACAGAACACTAAGCAGTTTCTCAGAAAGCTTCTCTCCAGATTTCATCTGAGGATATTTCCTTTTTCACCATAGCCCTCTAGGGGCTTCCAAATATCACTTTGCCAATTCCAGAAGAACTGTCTTAGTGAAAGGCTTCTTGAGGGGAAAGCTGTAACTCTGTGAGATGATTTCACAGAAGACACAGAAGTTTCTCAGAAAGCTTCTTTCTCTTTGTTATCGGAGGATATTTCCTTTGGCCCTATAGTCTTCCAAGGGATCCAAAATATCTGTTCTCAGATTGCACAAAAATAAGGCTAGCAAAGAGATCCACGAAATACAGATGTAACTCTGTGAGATGAATTAACAGAACACTAAGCAGTATCTCAGAAAGCATCTTTCCAGATTTCATCTGAGGATATTTCCATCTTCACCATAGCTCTCTGTGGGCTTCCAAATATCACTTTTCCAATTCCACAAGAACTGTCCTAGCGAAAGTATTCTTGAGGGGAAAGCTGTAACTCTGTGAGATGATTTCACAGAACACAAAGAAGTTTCTCAGAAAGCTTCTTTCTCCTTGTTATCGGAGGATATTTCCTTTGGCCCTATAGTCTTCAAAGGGATCCGAAATATCTGTTCTCAGATTACACAGAAATAAGGCTAGCAAAGAGATCCACGAACTACAGATGTAACTCTGTGAGATGAATTAACAGAACACTAAGCAGTTTCTCAGAAAGCTTCTTTCCAGATTTCATCAGAGGATATTTCCTTTTTCACCGTAGCCCCCTATGGGCTTGCAAATATCAATTTGCCAATTCCACAAAAACTGTCTTAGTGAACGGCTTCTTCAGGGGAAAGCTGTAACTCTGTGAGATGATTTCACAGAACACAAAGAAGTTTCTCAGAAAGCTGCTTTCTCTTTGTTATCGGAGTATATTTCCTTTGGCCCTATAGTCTTCCAAGGGATCCGAAATATCTGTTCTCAGATTCCACAGAAATAAGGCTAGCAAAGAGATCCACGAAATACAGATGTAACTCTGTGAGATGAATTAACAGAACACTAAGCAGTTTCTCAGAAAGCTTCTTTCCAGATTTCATCTGAGGATATTTCCTTTTTCACCATAGCCCTCAATGGGCTTCCAAATATCACTTTGCCAAATTCCAGAAGAACTGTCTTAGCGAAAGGCTTCTTGAGGGGAAAGCTGTAAATCTGTGAGATGATTTCACAGAAGACAAAGAAGTTTCTCAGAAAGCTTCTTACTCTTTGTTATCAGAGGATATGACCTTTGTTCCTATAGTCTTCCAAGGGATCCGAAATATCTGGTCTCATATTCCACAGAAATAAGGCCAGCAAAGAGATCCACGAAATACAGATGTAACTCTGTGAGATGAATTAGCAGAACACTAAACAGCTTCTCAGAAAGCTTCTTTCCAGATTTCATCTGAGGATATTTCCTTTTTCACCATAGCCCTCTAGGGGCTTCCAAATATCACTTTGCCAATTCCACAAGAACTGTCTTAGCGAAAGGCTTCTTGAAGGGAAAGCTGTATCTCTGTGAGATGATTTCACAGAACACAAAGAAGTTTCTCAGAAAGCTTCTTTTTCTTTGTTATCGGAGGATATTTCCTTTGGCCCTATAGTCTTCAAAGGGATCCGAAATATCTGTTCTCAGATTCCACAGAAATAAGGCTAGCAAAGAGATCCACGAAATACAGATGTAACTCTGTGAGATGAATTAACGGAACACTAAGCAGTTTCTCAGAAAGCTTCTTTCCAGATTTCATGTGAGGATATTTCCTTTTTCACCATAGCCCTCTAGGGGCTTCCAAATATCACTTTGCCAATTCCACAAGAACTGTCTTAGCGAAAGGTTTCTTGAGGGGAAAGCTGTAACTCTCTGAGATGATTTCACAGAACACACAGAAGTTTCTCAGGAAGCTTCTTTCTCTTTGTAATCGGAGGATATTTCCTTTGGCCCTATAGTCTTCCAAGGGATCCGAAATATCTGTTCTCAGAATCCACAGAAATAAGGCTACCAAAGAGATCCACGAAATACAGATGTAACTCTGTGAGATGAATTAACAGAACACTAAACAGCTTCTCAGAAATCTTCTTTCCAGATTTCATCTGAGGATATTTCCTTTTTCACCATAGCCCTCTAGGGGCTTCCAAATATCACTTTGCCAATTCCACAAGAACTGTCTTAGCGAAAGGCTTCTTGAAGGGAAAGCTGTATCTCTGTGAGATGATTTCACAGAACACAAAGAAGTTTCTCAGAAAGCTTCTTTTTCTTTGTTACCGGAGGATATTTCCTTTGGCCCTATAGTCTTCAAAGGGATCCGAAATATCTGTTCTCAGATTCCACAGAAATAAGGCTAGCAAAGAGATCCACGAAATACAGATGTAACTCTGTGAGATGAATTAACGGAACACTAAGCAGTTTCTCAGAAAGCTTCTTTCCAGATTTCATGTGAGGATATTTCCTTTTTCACCATAGCCCTCTATGGGCTTCCAAATTTCACTTTGCCAATTCCACAAGAACTGTCTTAGCGAAAGGCTTCTTGAGGACAAAGCTGTAACTCTGTGAGATGATTTCACAGAACACAAAGAAGTTTCTCAGAAAGCTTCTTTCTGTTTGTTATCGGAGGATATTTCCTTTGGCCCTATAGTCTTCCAAGGGATCCGAAATATCTGGTCTCAGATTCCACAGAAATAAGGCTAGCAAAGAGATCCACGAAATACAGATGTAACTCTGTCAGATGAATTAACGGAACAATAAGCAGTTTCTCAGAAAGCTTCTTTCCAGATTTCATCTGAGGATATTTCCTTTTTCACCATAGCCCTCCATGGGCTTCCAAATATCACTTTGCCAATTCCAGAAGAACTGTCTTAGCGAAAGGCTTCTTGAAGGCAAAGCTGTAACTCTGTGAGATGATTTCACAGAACACAAAGAAGTTTCTCAGAAAGCTTCTTTCTCTTTGGTATCGGAGGATATTTCCTTTGGCCCTATAGTCTTCCAAGGGATCCGAAATATGTGTTCTCAGATTCCACAGAAATAAGGCTAGCAAACAGATCCACGAAATAGAGAAGTAACACTGTGAGATGAATTAACAGAACACTAAGCAGTTTCTCAGAAAGCTTCTTTCCAGATTTCATCTGAGGATATTTCCTTTTTCACCATAACCCTCTATGGGCTTCCAAATATCATTTTGCCAATTCCACAAGAACTGTCTAAGCGAAAGGCTTCTTGAGGGAAAAGCTGTAACTCTGTGAGATGATTTCACAGAAAACAAAGAAGTTTCTCAGAAAGCTTCTTTCTCTTTGTTATCGGAGGATATTTCCTTTGGCCATATAGTCTTCCAAGGGATCCGAAATATCTGTTCTCAGATTCCACACAAATAAGGCTAGCAAAGAGATCCACGAAATACAGATGTAACTCTGTGACATGAATTAACAGAACACTAAGCAGTTTCTCAGAAAGCTTCTCTCCAGATTTCATCTGAGGATATTTCCTTTTTCACCATAGCCCTCTAGGGGCTTCCAAATATCACTTTGCCAATTCCAGAAGAACTGTCTTAGTGAAAGGCTTCTTGAGGGGAAAGCTGTAACTCTGTGAGATGATTTCACAGAAGACACAGAAGTTTCTCAGAAAGCTTCTTTCTCTTTGTTATCGGAGGATATTTCCTTTGGCCCTATAGTCTTCCAAGGGATCCAAAATATCTGTTCTCAGATTGCACAAAAATAAGGCTAGCAAAGAGATCCACGAAATACAGATGTAACTCTGTGAGATGAATTAACAGAACACTAAGCAGTATCTCAGAAAGCATCTTTCCAGATTTCATCTGAGGATATTTCCATCTTCACCATAGCTCTCTGTGGGCTTCCAAATATCACTTTTCCAATTCCACAAGAACTGTCCTAGCGAAAGTATTCTTGAGGGGAAAGCTGTAACTCTGTGAGATGATTTCACAGAACACAAAGAAGTTTCTCAGAAAGCTTCTTTCTCCTTGTTATCGGAGGATATTTCCTTTGGCCCTATAGTCTTCAAAGGGATCCGAAATATCTGTTCTCAGATTACACAGAAATAAGGCTAGCAAAGAGATCCACGAACTACAGATGTAACTCTGTGAGATGAATTAACAGAACACTAAGCAGTTTCTCAGAAAGCTTCTTTCCAGATTTCATCAGAGGATATTTCCTTTTTCACCGTAGCCCCCTATGGGCTTGCAAATATCAATTTGCCAATTCCACAAAAACTGTCTTAGTGAACGGCTTCTTCAGGGGAAAGCTGTAACTCTGTGAGATGATTTCACAGAACACAAAGAAGTTTCTCAGAAAGCTGCTTTCTCTTTGTTATCGGAGTATATTTCCTTTGGCCCTATAGTCTTCCAAGGGATCCGAAATATCTGTTCTCAGATTCCACAGAAATAAGGCTAGCAAAGAGATCCACGAAATACAGATGTAACTCTGTGAGATGAATTAACAGAACACTAAGCAGTTTCTCAGAAAGCTTCTTTCCAGATTTCATCTGAGGATATTTCCTTTTTCACCATAGCCCTCAATGGGCTTCCAAATATCACTTTGCCAAATTCCAGAAGAACTGTCTTAGCGAAAGGCTTCTTGAGGGGAAAGCTGTAAATCTGTGAGATGATTTCACAGAAGACAAAGAAGTTTCTCAGAAAGCTTCTTACTCTTTGTTATCAGATGATATGACCTTTGTTCCTATAGTCTTCCAAGGGATCCGAAATATCTGGTCTCATATTCCACAGAAATAAGGCCAGCAAAGAGATCCACGAAATACAGATGTAACTCTGTGAGATGAATTAGCAGAACACTAAACAGCTTCTCAGAAAGCTTCTTTCCAGATTTCATCTGAGGATATTTCCTTTTTCACCATAGCCCTCTAGGGGCTTCCAAATATCACTTTGCCAATTCCACAAGAACTGTCTTAGCGAAAGGCTTCTTGAAGGGAAAGCTGTATCTCTGTGAGATGATTTCACAGAACACAAAGAAGTTTCTCAGAAAGCTTCTTTTTCTTTGTTATCGGAGGATATTTCCTTTGGCCCTATAGTCTTCAAAGGGATCCGAAATATCTGTTCTCAGATTCCACAGAAATAAGGCTAGCAAAGAGATCCACGAAATACAGATGTAACTCTGTGAGATGAATTAACGGAACACTAAGCAGTTTCTCAGAAAGCTTCTTTCCAGATTTCATGTGAGGATATTTCCTTTTTCACCATAGCCCTCTAGGGGCTTCCAAATATCACTTTGCCAATTCCACAAGAACTGTCTTAGCGAAAGGTTTCTTGAGGGGAAAGCTGTAACTCTCTGAGATGATTTCACAGAACACACAGAAGTTTCTCAGGAAGCTTCTTTCTCTTTGTAATCGGAGGATATTTCCTTTGGCCCTATAGTCTTCCAAGGGATCCGAAATATCTGTTCTCAGAATCCACAGAAATAAGGCTACCAAAGAGATCCACGAAATACAGATGTAACTCTGTGAGATGAATTAACAGAACACTAAACAGCTTCTCAGAAATCTTCTTTCCAGATTTCATCTGAGGATATTTCCTTTTTCACCATAGCCCTCTAGGGGCTTCCAAATATCACTTTGCCAATTCCACAAGAACTGTCTTAGCGAAAGGCTTCTTGAAGGGAAAGCTGTATCTCTGTGAGATGATTTCACAGAACACAAAGAAGTTTCTCAGAAAGCTTCTTTTTCTTTGTTATCGGAGGATATTTCCTTTGGCCCTATAGTCTTCAAAGGGATCCGAAATATCTGTTCTCAGATTCCACAGAAATAAGGCTAGTAAAGAGATCCACGAAATACAGATGTAACTCTGTGAGATGAATTAACGGAACACTAAGCAGTTTCTCAGAAAGCTTCTTTCCAGATTTCATGTGAGGATATTTCCTTTTTCACCATAGCCCTCTATGGGCTTCCAAATTTCACTTTGCCAATTCCACAAGAACTGTCTTAGCGAAAGGCTTCTTGAGGACAAAGCTGTAACTCTGTGAGATGATTTCACAGAACACAAAGAAGTTTCTCAGAAAGCTTCTTTCTGTTTGTTATCGGAGGATATTTCCTTTGGCCCTATAGTCTTCCAAGGGATCCGAAATATCTGTTCTCAGATTCCACAGAAATAAGGCTAGCAAAGAGATCCACGAAATACAGATGTAACTCTTTGACATGAATTAACAGAACACTAAGCAGTTTCTCAGAAAGCTTCTTTCCAGATTTCATCAGAGGATATTTCCATTTTCACCGTAGCCCTCTATGGGCTTCCTAATATCAGTTTGCCAATTGCACAAGAACTGTCTTAGCGAAAGGCTTCTTCAGGGGAAGGCTGTAACTCTGTGAGATGATTTCACAGAACACAAAGAAGTTTCTCAGAAAGCTTCTTTCTCTTTGTTATCGGAGGATATTTCCTTTGGCCCTATAGTCTTCCAAGGGATCCGAAATATCTGTTCTCAGATTCCACAGAAATAAGGCTAGCAATGAGATCCACGAAATACAGATGTAACTCTGTGAGATGAATTAACAGAACACTAAGCAGTTTCTCAGAAAGCTTCTTTCCAGATTTCATCTGAGGATATTTCCTTTTTCACCATAGCCCTCTATGGGCTTCCAAATATCACTTTGACAATTCCAGAAGAACTGTCTTAGCGAAAGGCTTCTTGAGGGGAAAGCTGTAAATCTGTGAGATGATTTCACAGAACACAAAGAAGTTTCTCAGAAATCTTCTTTCACTTTGTTATCAGAGGATATTACCTTTGTTCCTATAGTCTTCCAAGGGATCCGAAATATCTGGTCTCAGATTCCACAGAAATAAGGCTAGCAAAGAGATCCACGAAATACAGATGTAACTCTGTGAGATGAATTAACAGAACACTAAGCAGTTTCTCACAAAGCTTCTTTCCAGATTTCATCTGAGGATATTTCCTTTTTCAACATAGCCCTCTAGGGGCTTCCAAATATCACTTTGCCAATTTCAGAAGAACTGTCTTAGTGATAGGCTACTTCAGGGGAAAGCGGTAACTCTGTGAGATGATTTCACAGAACACAAAGAAGTTTCACAGAAAGCTTCTTTCTCTTTGTTATCGGAGGATAGTTCCTTTGGCCCTATAGTCTTCCAAGGGATCCGAAATATCTGTTCTCAGATTCCTCAGAAATAAGGGTAGCAAAGAGGTCCACGAAATACAGATGTAACTCTGCGAGATGAATTAACAGAACACTAAGCAGTTTCTCAGAAAGCTTCTTTCCAGATTTCATCTGAGGATATTTCCTTTTTCACCATAGCCCTCTATGGGCTTCCAAATATCACTTTGCCAATTCCAGAAGAACTGACTTAACGAAAGGCTTCTTGAGGGGAATGCTGTAACTCTGTGAGATGATTTCACAGAACCCAAAGAAGTTTCTCAGAAAGCTTCTTTCTCTTTGTTATCGGAGGATATTTCCTTTGTCCCTATAGTCTTCCAAGGGATCCGAAATATCTGTTCTCAGATTCCACAGAAATAAGGCTAGCAAAGAGATCCCCGAAATACAGATGTAACTCTGTGAGATGAATTAACAGAACACTAAGCAGTTTCTCAGAAAGCTTCTTTCCAGATTTCATCAGAGGTTATTTCCTTTTTCACCATAGCCCTCTATGGGCTTCCAAATATCACTTTGCCAATTCCACAAGAACTGTGTTAGCGAAAGGCTTCTTGACGGGAAAGCTGTAACTCTGTGAGTTGGTTTCACAGAACACAAAGAAGTTTCTCAGAAAGCTTCTTTCTGTTTGTTATCGGAGGATATTTCCTTTGGCCCTACAGTCTTCAAAGGGAACCGAAATATCTGCTCTCAGTTTCCACAGAAATAAGGCTAGCAAAGAGATCCCCGAAATACAGATGTAACTCTGTGAGATGAATTAACAGAACACTAAGCAGTTTCTCAGAAAGCTTCTTTCCAGATTTCATCTGAGGATATTTCCTTTTTCACCTTAGCCCTCTATGGGCTTCCAAATATCACCTTGCCAATTCCACAAGAACTGTGTTAGCGAAAGGCTTCTTGAGGGGAAAGCTGTAACTCTGTGAGTTGATTTCACAGAACACAAAGAAGTTTCTCAGAAAGCTTCTTTCTGTTTGTTATCGGAGGATATTTCCTTTGGCCCTATAGTCTTCAAAGGGAACCGAAATATCTGCTCTCAGATTCCACAGAAATAAGGCTAGCAAAGAGATCCTCGAAATACAGATGTAACTCTGTGAGATGAATTAACAGAACACTAAGCAGTTTCTCAGAAAGCTTCTTTCCAGATTTCATCTGAGGATATTTCCTTTTTCACCTTAGCCCTCTATGGGCTTCCAAATATCACTTTGCCAATTCCACAAGAACTGTCTTAGCGAAAGGCTTCTTGAGGGGAAAGCTGTAACTCTGTGAGATGATTTCACAAAACACAAAGAAGTTTGTCAGAAAGCTTCTTTCTCTTTGTTATCGGAGGATATTTCCTTTGGCCCTATAGTCTTCCAAGGGATCCGAAATATCTGTTCTCAGATTCCACAGAAATAAGGCTAGCAATGAGATCCACAAAATACAGATGTAACTCTGTGAGATGAATTAACAGAACACTAAGCAGTTTCTCAGAAAGCTTCTTTCCAGATTTCATCTGAGGATATTTCCTTTTTCACCATAGCCCTCAATGGGCTTCCAAATATCACTTTGACAATTCCAGAAGAACTGTCTTAGCGAAAGGCTTCTTGAGGGGAAAGCTGTAAATCTGTGAGATGATTTCCCAGAACACAAAGAAGTTTCTCAGAAAGCTTCTTTCTCTTTGTTATCAGAGGATATTACCTTTGTTCCTATAGTCTTCCAAGGGATCCGAAATATCTGGTCTCAGATTCCACAGAAATAAGGCTAGCAAAGAGATCCACGAAATACAGATGTAACTCTGTGAGATGAATTAACAGAACACTAAGCAGTTTCTCAGAAAGCTTCTTTCCAGATTTCATCTGAGGATATTTCCTTTTTCATCATAGCCCTCTAGGGGCTTCCAAATATCACTTTGCCAATTCCACAAGAACTGTCTTAGCGAAAGGCTACTTCAGGGGAAAGCTGTAACTCTGTGAGATGATTTCACAGAACACAAAGAAGTTTCACAGAAAGCTACTTTCTGTTTGTTATCGGAGGATATTTCCTTTGGTCTATAGTCTTCCAAGGGATCCGAAATATCTGTTCTCAGATTCCACAGAAATAAGGCTAGCAAAGAGATCCTCGAAATACAGTTGTAACTCTGTGGGATGAATTAACAGAACACTAAGCACTTTCTCAGAAAGCTTCTTTCCAGATTTCATCTGAGGATATTTCCTTTTTCACCATAGCCCTCTATGGGCTTCCAAATATCACTTTGCCAATTACACAAGAACTGTCTTAGCGAAAGGCTTCTTGAGGGGAAAGCTGTAACTCTGTGAGATGATTTCACAGAACACAAAGAAGTTTCTCAGAAAGCTTCTTTCTCTTTGTTATCGGAGGATAGTTCGTTTGGCCCTATAGCCTTCCAAGGGATCCGAAATATCTGTTCTCAGATTCCACAGAAATAAGGCTAGCAAAGAGATCCACGAAATACAGATGTAACTCTGCGAGATGAATTAACAGAGCAGTAAGCAGTTAATCAGAAAGCTTCTTTCCAGATTTCATCTGAGGATATTTCCTTTTTCACCATAGCCCTCTATGGGCTTCCAAATATCACTTTGCCAATTCCAGAAGAACTGTCTTAACGAAAGGTTTCTTGAGGGGAATGCTGTATCTCTGTGAGATGATTTCACAGAACACAAAGAAGTTTCTCAGAAAGCTTCTTTCTCTTTGTTATCGGAGGATATTTCCTTTGTCCCTATAGTCTTCCAAGGGATCCGAAATATCTGTTCTCAGATTCCACAGAAATAAGGCTAGCAAAGAGATCCCCGAAATACAGATGTAACTCTGTGAGATGAATAAACAGAACACTAAGCAGTTTCTCAGAAAGCTTCTTTCCAGATTTCATCAGAGGTTATTTCCTTTTTCACCATAGCCCTCTATGGGCTTCCAAATATCACTTTGCCAATTCCACAAGAACTGTGTTAGCGAAAGGCTTCTTGAGGGGAAAGCTGTAACTCTGTGAGTTGATTTCACAGAACACAAAGAAGTTTCTCAGAAAGCTTCTTTCTGTTTGTTATCGGAGGATATTTCCTTTGGCCCTATAGTCTTCAAAGGGAACCGAAATATCTGCTCTCAGATTCCACAGAAATAAGGCTAGCAAAGAGATCCCCGAAATACAGATGTAACTCTGTGAGATGAATTAACAGAACACTAAGCAGTTTCTCAAAAGCTTCTTTCCAGATTTCATCTGAGGATATTTCCTTTTTCACCTTAGCCCTCTATGGGCTTCCAAATATCACTTTGCCAATTCCACAAGAACTGTGTTAGCGAAAGGCTTCTTGAGGGGAAAGCTGTAACTCTGTGAGTTGATTTCACAGAACACAAAGAAGTTTCTCAGAAAGCTTCTTTCTGTTTGTTATCAGAGGATATTTCCTTTGGCCCTATAGTCTTCAAAGGGAACCGAAATATCTGCTCTCAGATTACACAGAAATAAGACTAGCAAAGAGATCCCCGAAATACAGATGTAACTCTGTGAGATGAATTAACAGAACACTAAGCAGTTTCTCAGAAAGCTTCTTTCCAGATTTCATCTGAGGATATTTCCTTTTTCACCTTAGCCCTCTATGGGCTTCCAAATATCACTTTGCCAATTCCACAAGAACTGTCTTAGCGAAAGGCTTCTTGAGGGGAAAGCTGTAACTCTGTGAGATGATTTCACAAAACACAAAGAAGTTTCTCAGAAAGCTTCTTTCTCTTTGTTATCGGAGGATATTTCCTTTGTCCCTATAGTCTTCCAAGGGATCCGAAATGTCTGTTCTCAGATTCCACAGAAATAAGGCTAGCAAAGAGATCCCCGAAATACAGATGTAACTCTGTGAGATGAATTAACAGAACACTAAGCAGTTTCTCAGAAAGCTTCTTTCCAGATTTCATCTGAGGATATTTCCTTTTTCACCGTAGCCCTCTAAGGGCTTCCAAATATCACTTTGCGAATTCCACAAGAACAGTGTTAGCGAAAGGCTTCTTGAGGGGAAAGCTGTAACTCTGTGAGATGATTTCACAGAACACAAAGAAGTTTCTCAGAAAGTTTCTTTCTCTTTGTTATCGGAGGATATTTCCTTTGGCCCTATAGTCTTCCAAGGGATCCGAAATATCTGTTCTCAGATTCCACAGAAATAAGGCTAGCAAAGAGATCCGCGAAATACAGATGTAACTCTGTGAGATGAATTAACAGAACACTAAGCACTTTCTCAGAAAGCTTCTTTCCAGATTTCATCTGAGGATATTTCCTTTTTCACCATAGCCCTCTAGGGGCTTCCAAATATCACTTTGCCAATTCCAGAAGAATTGTCTTAGCGAAAGGCTTCTTGAGGGGAAAGCTGTAACTCTGTGAGATGATTTCACAGAACACAAATAAGTGTCTCAGAATGCTTCTTTCTCTTTGTTATCGGAGGACATTTCCTTTGGCCCTTTAGTCTTCCAAGGGATCCGAAATATCTGTTCTCAGATTCCACAGAAATAAGGCTAGCAAAGAGATCCCCGAAATACAAATGTAACTCTGTGAGATGAATTAACAGAACACTAAGCAGTTTCTCAGAAATCTTCTCTCCAGATTTCATCTGAGGATATTTCCTTTTTCACCATAGCCCTCTATGGGCTTCCAAATATCACTTTGCCAATTCCACAAGAACTGTCATAGCGAAAGGCTTCTTGAGGGGAAAGCTGTAACTCTGTGAGATGATTTCACAGAACACAAAGAGGTTTCTCAGAAAGCTTCCTTCTGTTTGTTATCGGAGGATATTTCCTTTGGCCCTATAGTCTACCAAGGGATCCGAAATATCTGTTCTCAGATTCCACAGAAATAAGGCTAGCAAAGAGATCCCCGAAATACAGATGTAACTCTGTGAGATGAATTAACAGAACACTAAGCACTTTCTCAGAAAGCTTCTTTCCAGATTTCATCAGAGGATATTTCCATTTTCACCGTAGCCCTTTATGGGCTTCAATATCACTTTGCCAATTCCACAAGAACTGTCTTAGCGAAAGGCTTCTTCAGGGGAAAGCTGTAAATCTGTGAGATGATTTCACACAACAAAAAGAAGTTTCTCAGAAAGCTTCTTTCTCTTTGTTATCAGAGGATATTACCTTTGTTCCTATAGTCTTCCAAGGGATCCGAAATATCTGGTCTCAGATTCCACAGAAATAAGGCTAGCAAAGAGATCCGCGAAATACAGATGTAACTCTGTGAGATGAATTAACGGAACACTAAGCAGTTTCTCAGAAAGCTTCTTTCCAGATTTCATCTGAGGATATTTCCTTTTACAACATAGCCATCTATGGGCTTCCAAATATCACTTTGCCAATTCCAGAAGAACTGTCTTAGCGAAAGGCTTCTTGAGGGGAAAGCTGTAACTCTATGAGATGATTTCACAGAACACAAAGAAGTTTCTCAGAAAGCTTCTTTCTCTTTGGTATCGGAGGATATTTCCTTTGGCCCTATAGTCTTCCAAGGGATCCGAAATATGTGTTCTCAGATTCCACAGAAATAAGGCTAGCAAAGAGATCCACGAAATACAGATGTAACTCTGTGAGATGAATTAACAGAACACTAAGCAGTTTCTCAGAAAGCTTCTTTCCAGATTTCATCTGAGGATATTTCCTTTTTCACCATAACCCTCTATGGACTTCCAAATATCATTTTGCCAATTCCACAAGAACTGTCTTAGCGAAAGGCTTCTTGAGGGGAAAGCTGTAACTCTGTGAGGTGATTTCACAGAACACAAAGAAGTTTCTCAGAAAGCTTCTTTCTCTTTGTTATCAGAGGATATTTCCTTTGGCCATATAGTCTTTCAAGGGATCCGAAATATCTGTTCTCAGATTCCACAGAAATAAGGCTAGCAAAGAGATCCCCGAAATACAGATGTAACTCTGTGAGATGAATTAACAGAACACTAAGCAGTTTCTCAGAAAGCTTCTTTCCAGATTTCATCTGAGGATATTTCCTTTTTCACCTTAGCCCTCTATGGGCTTCCAAATATCACTTTGCCAATTCCACAAGAACTGTGTTAGCGAAAGGCTTCTTGAGGGGAAAGCTGTAACTCTGTGAGTTGATTTCACAGAACAGAAAGAAGTTTCTCAGAAAGCTTCTTTCTGTTTGTTATCAGAGGATATTTCCTTTGGCCCTATAGTCTTCAAAGGGAACCGAAATATCTGCTCTCAGATTACACAGAAATAAGGCTAGCAAAGAGGTCCCCGAAATACAGATGTAACTCTGTGAGATGAATTAACAGAACACTAAGCAGTTTCTCAGAAAGCTTCTTTACAGATTTCATCTGAGGATATTTCCTTTTTCACCTTAGCCCTCTATGGGCTTCCAAATATCACTTTGCCAATTCCACAAGAACTGTCTTAGCGAAAGGCTTCTTGAGGGGAAAGCTGTAACTCTGTGAGATGATTTCACAAAACACAAAGAAGTTTTTCAGAAAGCTTCTTTCTCTTTGTTATCGGAGGATATTTCCTTTGGCCCTATAGTCTTCAAAGGGATCCGAAATATCTGTTCTCAGATTCCACAGAAAGAAGGTTAGCAAAGAGATCTACGAAATACCGATCTAACTCTGCGAGATGAATTAGCAGAACACTAAGCAGTTTCTCGGAGAGCTTCTTTCCAGATTTCATCTGAGGATATTTCCTTTTTCACCGTAGCCCTCTAAGGGCTTCCAAATATCACTTTGCGAATTCCACAAGAACTGTCTTTGCGAAAGGCTTCTTGAGGTAAAAGCTGTAACTCTGTGAGATGATTTCACAGAACACAAAGAAGTTCCTCAGAAAGTTTCTTTCTCTTTGTTATCGGAGGATATTTCCTTTTTCCCTATAGTCTTCCAAGGGATCCGAAATATTTGTTCTCAGATTCCACAGATATAAGGCTAGCAAAGAGATCCACGAAATACAGATGTAACTCTGCGAGATGAATTAACTGAACACTAAGCAGTTTCTCGGAGAGCTTCTTTCCAGATTTCATCTGACGATATTTCCTTTTTCACCAGAGCCCTCTATGGGCTTCCAAATATCACTTTGCAAATTCCAGAAGAACTGTCTTGGCGAAAGGCTTCCTGAGGGGAAAGCTGTAACCCTGTGAGATGATTTCACAGAACACAAAGAAGTTTCTCAGAAAGCTTCTTTCTCTTTGTTATCAGAGGATATTACCTTTGTTCCTATAGTCTTCCAAGGGATCCGAAATATCTGGTCTCAGATTCCACAGAAATAAGGCTAGCAAAGAGATCCGCGAAATACAGATGTAACTCTGTGAGATGAATTAACGGAACACTAAGCAGTTTCTCAGAAAGCTTCTTTCCAGATTTCATCTGAGGATATTTCCTTTTTCACCATAACCCTCTAGGGACTTCCAAATATCATTTTGCCAATTCCACAAGAACTGTCTTAGCGAAAGGCTTCTTGAGGGGAAAGCTGTAACTCTGTGAGATGATTTCACGGAACACAAAGAAGTTTCTCAGAAAGCTTCTTTCTCTTTGTTATCAGAGGATATTTCCTTTGGCCATATAGTCTTCCAAGGGATCCGAAATATCTGTTCTCAGATTCCACAGAAATAAGGCTAGCAAAGAAATCCCCGAAATACAGATGTAACTCTGTGAGATGAATTAACAGAACACTAAGCAGTTTCTCAGAAAGCTTCTTTCCAGATTTCATCTGAGGATATTTCCTTTTTCACCATAGCCCTCTAGGGGCTTCCAAATATCACTTTGCCAATTCCCGAAGAACTGTCTTAGCGAAAGGCTTCTTGAGGGGAAAGCTGTAACTCTGTGAGATGATTTCACAGAAGACACAGAAGTTTCTCAGAAAGCTTCTTTCTCTTTGTTATCGGAGGATATTTCCTTTGGCCCTATAGTCTTCAAGGGATCCGAAATATCCGTTCTCAGATTCCACAGAAACAAGGCTAGCAAAGAGATCAACGAAATACAGATGTAACTCTTTGAGATGAATTAACGGAACACTAAGCAGTTTCTCAGAAAGCTTCTTTCCAGATTTCATCTGAGGATATTTCCTTTTTCACCATAGCCCTCTACGGGCTTCCAAATATCACTTTGCCTATTCCACAAGAACTGTCTTAGCGAAAGGCTTCTTGAGGGGAAAGCTGTAACTCTGTGAGATGATTTCACAGAACACAAAGAGGTTTCTCACAAAGCTTCCTTCTGTTTGTTATCGGAGGATATTTCCTTTGGCCCTATAGTCTTCCAAGGGATCCGAAATATCTGTTCTCAGATTCCACAGAAATAAGGCTAGCAAAGAGATCCCCGAAATACAGATGTAACTCTGTGAGATGAATTAACAGAACACTAAGCACTTTCTCAGAAAGCTTCTTTCCAAATTTCATCTGAGGATATTTCCTTTTTCACCATAGCCCTCTAGGGGCTTCCAAATATCACTTTGCCAATTCCAGAAGAATTGTCTTAGCGAAAGGCTTCTTGAGGGGAAAGCTCTAACTCTGTGAGATGATTTCACAGAACACAAAGAAGTTTCTCAGAAAGCTTCCTTCTCTTTGTTATCGGAGGATATTTCCTTTGGCCCTTTAGTCTTCCAAGGGATCCGAAATATCTGTTCTCAGATTCCACAGAAATAAGGCTAGCAAAGAGATCCCCGAAATACAGAAGTAACCCTGTGAGGTGAATTAACAGAACACTAAGCAGTTTCTCAGAAATCTTCTCTCCAGATTTCATCTGAGGATATTTCCTTTTTCACCATAGCCCTCTATGGGCTTCCAAATATCACTTTGCCAATTCCACAAGAACTGTTATAGCGAAAGGCTTCTTGAGGGGAAGCTGTAACTCTGTGAGATGGTTTCACAGAACAAAAAGAAGTTTCTCAGAAAGCTACTTTCCGTTTGTTATCGGAGGATATTTCCTTTGGCCTACAGTCTTCCAAGGGATCCGAAATATGTGTTCTCAGATTCCACAGAAATAAGGCTAGCAAAGAGATCCACGAAATGCAGATGCAACTCTGTGAGATGAATTAACAGAACACTAAGCAGTTTCTCAGAAATCTTCTTTCCAGATTTCATCAGAGGTTATTTTCTTTTTCACGATAGCCCTCTATGGGCTTCCAAATATCACTTTGCCAATTCCACAAGAACTGTGTTAGCGAAAGGCTTCTTGAGGGGAAAGCTGTAACTCTGTGAGTTGATTTCACAGAACACAAAGAAGTTTCTCAGAAATCTTCCTTCTGTTTGTTATCGGAGGATATTTCCTTTGGCCCTATAGTCTTCAAAGGGAACCGAAATATCTGCTCTCAGATTCCACAGAAATAAGGCTAGTAAACAGATCCACGAAATACAGATGTAACTCTGTGAGATGAATTACAGAACACTAAGCAATTTCTCAGAAAGCTTCTTTCCAGATTTCATCTGAGGATATTTCCTTTTTCACCTTAGCCCTCTATGGGCTTCCAAATATCACTTTGCCAATTCCACAAGAACTGTCTTAGCGAAAGGCTTCTTGAGGGGAAAGCTGTAACTCTGTGAGATGATTTCACAAAACACAAAGAAGTTTGTCAGAAAGCTTCTTTCTCTTTGTTATCAGAGGATATTTCCTTTGGCCATATAGTCTTCCAAGGGATCCGAAATATCTGTTCTCAGATTCCACAGAAATAAGGCTAGCAAAGAGATCCCCGAAATACAGATGTAACTCTGTGAGATGAATTAACAGAACACTAAGCAGTTTCTCAGAAAGTTTCTTTCCAGATTTCATCTGAGGATATTTCCTTTTTCACCATAGCCCTCTAGGGGCTTCCAAATATCACTTTGCCTATTCCACAAGAACTGTCTTAGCGAAAGGCTTCTTGAGTGGAAAGCTGTAACTCTGTGAGATGATTTCACAGAAAAGAAAGAGGTTTCTCAGAAAGCTTCCTTCTGTTTGTTATCGGAGGATATTTCCTTTGGCCCTATAGTCTTCCAAGGGATCCGAAATATCTGTTCTTAGATTCCACAGAAATAAGGCTAGCAAAGAGATCCCGGAAATACAGATGTAACTCTGTGAGATGAATTAACAGAACACTAAGCACTTTCTCAGAAAGCTTCTTTCCAGATTTCATCTGAGGATATTTCCTTTTTCACCATAGCCCTCTAGGGGCTTCCAAATATCACTTTGCCAATTCCAGAAGAATTGTCTTAGCGAAAGGCTTCTTGAGGGGAAAGCTGTAACTCTGTGAGATGATTTCACAGAACACAAATAAGTTTCTCAGAAAGCTTCCTTCTCTTTGTTATCGGAGGATATTTCCTTTGGCCCTTTAGTCTTCCAAGGGATCCGAAATATCTGTTCTCAGATTCCACAGAAATAAGGCTAGCAAAGAGATCCCCGAAATACAAATGTAACCCTGTGAGATGAATTAACAGAACACTAAGCAGTTTCTCAGAAATCTTCTCTCCAGATTTCATCTGAGGATATTTCCTTTTTCACCATAGCCCTCTATGGGCTTCCAAATATCACTTTGCCAATTCCAGAAGAATTGTCTTAGCGAAAGGCTTCTTGAGGGGAAAGCTGTAACTCTGTGAGATGATTTCACAGAACACAAATAAGTTTCTCAGAAAGCTTCTTTCTCTTTGTTATCGGAGGACATTTCCTTTGGCCCTTTAGTCTTCCAAGGGATCCGAAATATCTGTTCTCAGATTCCACAGAAATAAGGCTAGCAAAGAGATCCCCGAAATACAAATGTAACTCTGTGAGATGAATTAACAGAACACTAAGCAGTTTCTCAGAAATCTTCTCTCCAGATTTCATCTGAGGATATTTCCTTTTTCACCATAGCCCTCTATGGGCTTCCAAATATCACTTTGCCAATTCCACAAGAACTGTCATAGCGAAAGGCTTCTTGAGGGGAAAGCTGTAACTCTGTGAGATGATTTCACAGAACACAAAGGAGTTTCTCAGAAAGCTACTTTCTGTTTGTTATCGGAGGATATTTCCTTTGGCCTATAGTCTTACAAGGGATCCAAAATATCTGTTTTCAGATTCCACAGAAATAAGGCTAGCAAAGAGATCCACGAAATACAGATGTAACTCTATGGGATGAATTAACAGAACACTAAGCACTTTCTCAGAAAGCTTCTTTCCAGATTTCATCTGAGGATATTTCCTTTTTCACCATAGCCCTCTATGGGCTTCCAAATATCACTTTGCCAATTCCACAAGAAGTGTCTTAGCGAAAGGCTTCTTGAGGGGAAAGCTGTAAATCTGTGAGATGATTTCACAGAACACAAAGAGGTTTCTCAGAAAGCTTCCTTCTGTTTGTTATCGGAGGATATTTCCTTTGGCCCTATAGTCTACCAAGGGATCCGAAATATCTGTTCTCAGATTCCACAGAAATAAGGCTAGCAAAGAGATCCCCGAAATACAGATGTAACTCTGTGAGATGAATTAACAGAACACTAAGCACTTTCTCAGAAAGCTTCTTTCCAGATTTCATCAGAGGATATTTCCATTTTCACCGTAGCCCTTTATGGGCTTCCTAATATCACTTTGCCAATTCCACAAGAACTGTCTTAGCGAAAGGCTTCTTCAGGGGAAAGCTGTAAATCTGTGAGATGATTTCACACAACAAAAAGAAGTTTCTCAGAAAGCTTCTTTCTCTTTGTTATCAGAGGATATTACCTTTGTTCCTATAGTCTTCCAAGGGATCCGAAATATCTGGTCTCAGATTCCACAGAAATAAGGCTAGCAAAGAGATCCGCGAAATACAGATGTAACTCTGTGAGATGAATTAACGGAACACTAAGCAGTTTCTCAGAAAGCTTCTTTCCAGATTTCATCTGAGGATATTTCCTTTTACAACATAGCCATCTATGGGCTTCCAAATATCACTTTGCCAATTCCAGAAGAACTGTCTTAGCGAAAGGCTTCTTGAGGGGAAAGCTGTAACTCTATGAGATGATTTCACAGAACACAAAGAAGTTTCTCAGAAAGCTTCTTTCTCTTTGGTATCGGAGGATATTTCCTTTGGCCCTATAGTCTTCCAAGGGATCCGAAATATGTGTTCTCAGATTCCACAGAAATAAGGCTAGCAAAGAGATCCACGAAATACAGATGTAACTCTGTGAGATGAATTAACAGAACACTAAGCAGTTTCTCAGAAAGCTTCTTTCCAGATTTCATCTGAGGATATTTCCTTTTTCACCATAACCCTCTATGGACTTCCAAATATCATTTTGCCAATTCCACAAGAACTGTCTTAGCGAAAGGCTTCTTGAGGGGAAAGCTGTAACTCTGTGAGGTGATTTCACAGAACACAAAGAAGTTTCTCAGAAAGCTTCTTTCTCTTTGTTATCAGAGGATATTTCCTTTGGCCATATAGTCTTTCAAGGGATCCGAAATATCTGTTCTCAGATTCCACAGAAATAAGGCTAGCAAAGAGATCCCCGAAATACAGATGTAACTCTGTGAGATGAATTAACAGAACACTAAGCAGTTTCTCAGAAAGCTTCTTTCCAGATTTCATCTGAGGATATTTCCTTTTTCACCTTAGCCCTCTATGGGCTTCCAAATATCACTTTGCCAATTCCACAAGAACTGTGTTAGCGAAAGGCTTCTTGAGGGGAAAGCTGTAACTCTGTGAGTTGATTTCACAGAACAGAAAGAAGTTTCTCAGAAACCTTCTTTCTGTTTGTTATCAGAGGATATTTCCTTTGGCCCTATAGTCTTCAAAGGGAACCGAAATATCTGCTCTCAGATTACACAGAAATAAGGCTAGCAAAGAGGTCCCCGAAATACAGATGTAACTCTGTGAGATGAATTAACAGAACACTAAGCAGTTTCTCAGAAAGCTTCTTTACAGATTTCATCTGAGGATATTTCCTTTTTCACCTTAGCCCTCTATGGGCTTCCAAATATCACTTTGCCAATTCCACAAGAACTGTCTTAGCGAAAGGCTTCTTGAGGGGAAAGCTGTAACTCTGTGAGATGATTTCACAAAACACAAAGAAGTTTTTCAGAAAGCTTCTTTCTCTTTGTTATCGGAGGATATTTCCTTTGGCCCTATAGTCTTCAAAGGGATCCGAAATATCTGTTCTCAGATTCCACAGAAAGAAGGTTAGCAAAGAGATCTACGAAATACCGATCTAACTCTGCGAGATGAATTAGCAGAACACTAAGCAGTTTCTCGGAGAGCTTCTTTCCAGATTTCATCTGAGGATATTTCCTTTTTCACCGTAGCCCTCTAAGGGCTTCCAAATATCACTTTGCGAATTCCACAAGAACTGTCTTTGCGAAAGGCTTCTTGAGGGAAAAGCTGTAACTCTGTGAGATGATTTCACAGAACACAAAGAAGTTCCTCAGAAAGTTTCTTTCTCTTTGTTATCGGAGGATATTTCCTTTTTCCCTATAGTCTTCCAAGGGATCCGAAATATTTGTTCTCAGATTCCACAGATATAAGGCTAGCAAAGAGATCCCCGAAATACAGATGTAACTCTGCGAGATGAATTAACTGAACACTAAGCAGTTTCTCGGAGAGCTTCTTTCCAGATTTCATCTGACGATATTTCCTTTTTCACCAGAGCCCTCTATGGGCTTCCAAATATCACTTTGCAAATTCCAGAAGAACTGTCTTGGCGAAAGGCTTCCTGTGGGGAAAGCTGTAACTCTGTGAGAGGATTTCACAGAACACAAAGAAGTTTCTCAGAAAGCTTCTTTCTCTTTGTTATCGGAGGATATTTCCTTTGGCCCTATAATCTTCCAAGGGATCCGAAATATTTGTTCTCAGATTCCACAGAAATAAGGCTAGCAAAGAGATCCACGAAATACTGATGTAACTCTGTGAGATGAATTTAGAGAACACTAAGCAGTTTCTCAGAAAGCTTCTTTCCAGATTTCATCTGAGGATATTTCCTTTTTCAAAATAGCCCTCTATGGGCTTCCAAAAATCACTTTGCCAATTCCAGAAGAATTGTCTTAGCGAAAGGCTTTTTGAGGGGAAAGCTGTAACTCTGTGAGATGATTTCAAAGAACACAAAGAAGTTTCTCAGAAAGCTTCTTTCTCTTTGTTATCGGAGGATATTTCCTTTGGCCCTATAGTCTTCCAAGGGATCCGAAATATCTGTTCTCAGATTCCACAGAAATAAGGCTAGCAAAGAGATCCCCGAAATACAGATGTAACTCTGTGAGATGAATTAACATAACACTAAGCAGTTTCTCAGAAAGCTTCTTTCCAGATTTTATCTGAGGATATTTCCTTTTTCACCATAGCCCTCTAGGGGCTTCCAAATATCACTTTGCCAATTCCACAAGAACTGACTTAGCGAAAGGCTTCTTGAGGGGAAAGCTGTAACTCTGTGAGATGATTTCACAGATCAGAAAGAAGCTTCTCAGAAAGCTTCTTTCTGCTTGTTATCGGAGGATATTTCCTTTGGCCCTATAGTCTTCCAACGGATCCGAAATATCTGTTCTCAGATTCCACAGAAATAAGGCTACCAAAGAGATCCCCGAAATACAGATGTAACTCTGTGACATGAATTAACAGAACACTAATCAGGTTCTCAGAAAACTTATTTCCAGATTTCATCAGAGGATATTTCCATTGTCACCGTAGCCCTCTATGGGCTTCCTAATATCACTTTGCCAATTACACAAGAACTGTCTTAGCGAAAGGCTTCTTCAGGGGAAAGCTGTAACCCTGTGAGATGATTTCACAGAACACAAAGAAGTTTCTCAGAAAGCTTCTTTCTCTTTGTTATCAGAGGATATTACCTTTGTTCCTATAGTCTTCCAAGGGATCCGAAATATCTGGTCTCAGATTCCACAGAAATAAGGCTAGCAAAGAGTTCCGCGAAATACAGATGTAACTCTGTGAGATGAATTAACGGAACACTAAGCAGTTTCTCAGAAAGCTTCTTTCCAGATTTCATCTGAGGATATTTCCTTTTTCACCATAGCCCTCTAGGGGCTTCCAAATATCACTTTGCCAATTCCCGAAGAACTGTCTTAGCGAAAGGCTTCTTGAGGGGAAAGCTGTAACTCTGTGAGATGATTTCACAGAAGACACAGAAGTTTCTCAGAAAGCTTCTTTCTCTTTGTTATCGGAGGATATTTCCTTTGGCCCTATAGTCTTCAAGGGATCCGAAATATCCGTTCTCAGATTCCACAGAAACAAGGCTAGCAAAGAGATCAACGAAATACAGATGTAACTCTGTGAGATGAATTAACGGAACACTAAGCAGTTTCTCAGAAAGCTTCTTTCCAGATTTCATCTGAGGATATTTCCTTTTTCACCATAGCCCTCTACGGGCTTCCAAATATCACTTTGCCAATTCCACAAGAACTGTTATAGCGAAAGGCTTCTTGAGGGGAAGCTGTAACTCTGTGAGATGGTTTCACAGAACAAAAAGAAGTTTCTCAGAAAGCTACTTTCTGTTTGTTATCGGAGGATATTTCCTTTGGCCTACAGTCTTCCAAGGGATCCGAAATATGTGTTCTCAGATTCCACAGAAATAAGGCTAGCAAAGAGATCCACGAAATGCAGATGCAACTCTGTGAGATGAATTAACAGAACACTAAGGAGTTTCTCAGAAATCTTCTTTCCAGATTTCATCAGAGGTTATTTTCTTTTTCACCATAGCCCTCTATGGGCTTCCAAATATCACTTTGCCAATTCCACAAGAACTGTGTTAGCGAAAGGCTTCTTGAGGGGAAAGCTGTAACTCTGTGAGTTGATTTCACAGAACACAAAGAAGTTTCTCAGAAATCTTCCTTCTGTTTGTTATCGGAGGATATTTCCTTTGGCCCTATAGTCTTCAAAGGGAACCGAAATATCTGCTCTCAGATTCCACAGAAATAAGGCTAGTAAACAGATCCACGAAATACAGATGTAACTCTGTGAGATGAATTACAGAACACTAAGCAGTTTCTCAGAAAGCTTCTTTCCAGATTTCATCTGAGGATATTTCCTTTTTCACCTTAGCCCTCTATGGGCTTCTAAATATCACTTTGCCAATTCCACAAGAACTGTCTTAGCGAAAGGCTTCTTGAGGGGAAAGCTGTAACTCTGTGTGATGATTTCACAAAACACAAAGAAGTTTGTCAGAAAGCTTCTTTCTCTTTGTTATCAGAGGATATTTCCTTTGGCCCTATAGTCTTCAAGGGATCCGAAATATCCGTTCTCAGATCCCACAGAAACAAGGCTAGCAAAGAGATCAATGAAACACAGATGTAACTCTGTGAGATGAATTAACGGAACACTAAGCAGTTTCTCAGAAAGCTTCTTTCCAGATTTCATCTGAGGACATTTCCTTTTTCACCATAGCCCTCTACGGGCTTCCAAATATCACTTTGCCTATTCCACAAGAACTGTCTTAGCGAAAGGCTTCTTGAGGGGAAAGCTGTAACTCTGTGAGATGATTTCACAGAACACAAAGAGGTTTCTCAGAAAGCTTCCTTCTGTTTGTTATCGGAGGATATTTCCTTTGGCCCTATAGTCTTCCAAGGGATCCGAAATATCTGTTCTCAGATTCCACAGAAATAAGGCTAGCAAAGAGATCCCCGAAATACAGATGTAACTCTGTGAGATGAATTAACAGAACACTAAGCACTTTCTCAGAAAGCTTCTTTCCAGATTTCATCTGAGGATATTTCCTTTTTCACCTTAGCCCTCTATGGGCTTCCAAATATCACTTTGCCAATTCCACAAGAACTGTCATAGCGAAAGGCTTCTTGAGGGGAAAGGTGTAACTCTGTGAGATGGTTTCACAGAACAAAAAGAAATTTCTCAGAAAGCTACTTTCTGTTTGTTATCGGAGGATATTTCCTTTGGCCTATAGTCTTCCAAGGGATCCGAAATATCTGTTCTCAGATTCCACAGAAATAAGTCTAGCAAAGAGATCCACGAAATACAGATGCAACTCTGTGAGATGAATTAACAGAACACTAAGCAGTTTCTCAGAAAGCTTCTTTCCACATTTCTTCTGAGGATATTTCCTTTTACAACATAGCCATCTATGGGCTTCCAAATATCACTTTGCCAATTGCACAAGAACTGTCTTAGCGAAAGGCTTCTTGAGGGGAAAGCTGTAACTCTGTGAGATGATTTCACAGAACACAAAGAAGTTTCTCAGAAAGCTTCTTTCTCTTTGTTATCGGAGGATATTTCCTTTGGCCCTATAGTCTTCCAAGGGATCCGAAATATCTGTTCTCAGATTCCACAGAAATAAGGCTAGCAAAGAGATCCACGAAATACAGATGTAACTCTGTGAGATGAATTAACAGAACACTAAGCAGTTTCTCAGAAAGCTTCTTTCCAGATTTCATCTGAGGATATTTCCTTTTTCACCATAACCCTCTATGGACTTCCAAATATCATTTTGCCAATTCCAAAAGAACTGTCTTAGCGAAAGGCTTCTTGAGGGGAAAGCTGTAACTCTGTGAGGTGATTTCACAGAACACAAAGAAGTTTCTCAGAAAGCTTCTTTCTCTTTGTTATCAGAGGATATTTCCTTTGGCCATATAGTCTTTCAAGGGATCCGAAATATCTGTTCTCAGATTCCACAGAAATAAGGCTAGCAAAGAGATCCCCGAAATACAGATGTAACTCTGTGAGATGAATTAACAGAACACTAAGCAGTTTCTCAGAAAGCTTCTTACCAGATTTCATCTGAGGATATTTCCTTTTTCACCATAGCCCTCTAGGGGCTTCCAAATATCACTTTGCCAATTCCAGAAGAATTGTCTTAGCGATAGGCTTCTTGAGGGGAAAGCTGTAACTCTGTGAGATGATTTCACAGAACACAAAAAAGTTTCTCAGAAAGCTTCTTTCTCTTTGTTATCGGAGGATATTTCCTTTGGCCCTTTAGTCTTCCAAGGGATCCGAAATATCTGTTCTCAGATTCCACAGAAATAAGGCTAGCAAAGAGATCCCCGAAATACAAATGTAACTCTGTGAGATGAATTAACAGAACACTAAGCAGTTTCTCAGAAATCTTCTCTCCAGATTTCATCTGAGGATATTTCCTTTTTCACCATAGCCCTCTATGGGCTTCCAAATATCACTTTGCCAATTCCACAAGAACTGTCATAGCGAAAGGCTTCTTGAGGGGAAAGCTGTAACTCTGTGAGATGATTTCACAGAACACAAAGAAGTTTCTCAGAAAGCTACTTTCTGTTTGTTATCGGAGGATATTTCCTTTGGCCTATAGTCTTACATGGGATCCAAAATATCTGTTTTCAGATTCCACAGAAATAAGGCTAGCAAAGAGATCCACGAAATACAGATGTAACTCTGTGGGATGAATTAACAGAACACTAAGCACTTTCTCAGAAAGCTTCTTTCCAGATTTCATCTGAGGATATTTCCTTTTTCACCATAGCCCTCTATGGGCTTCCAAATATCACTTTGCCAATTCCACAAGAACTGTCTTAGCGAAAGGCTTCTTGAGGGGAAAGCTGTAACTCTGTGAGATGATTTCACAGAACACAAAGAAGCTTCTCAGAAAGCTTCTTTCTGTTTGTTATCGGAAGATATTTCCTTTGGCCCTATAGTCTTCCAAGGTATCCGAAATATCTGTTCTCAGATTCCACAGAAATAAGGCTAGCAAAGAGATCCACGAAATACAGATGTAACTCTGTGACATGAATTAACAGAACACTAAGCAGTTTCTCAGAAAGCTTCTTTCCAGATTTCATCAGAGGATATTTCCATTTTCACCGTAGCCCTCTATGGGCTTCCTAATATCACTTTGCCAATTCCACAAGAATTGTCTTAGCGATAGGCTTCTTCAGGGGAAAGCTGTAACTCTGTGAGATGATTTCACAGAACACAAAGAAGTTTCTCAGAAAGCTTCTTTCTCTTTGTTATCAGAGGATATTACCTTTGTTCCTATAGTCTTCCAAGGGATCCGAAATATCTGGTCTCAGATTCCACAGAAATAAGGCTAGCAAAGAGATCCGCGAAATACAGATGTAACTCTGTGAGATGAATTAACGGAACACTAAGCAGTTTCTCAGAAAGCTTCTTTCCAGATTTCATCTGAGGATATTTCCTTTTACAACATAGCCATCTATGGGCTTCCAAATATCACTTTGCCAATTCCAGAAGAACTGTCTTAGCGAAAGGCTTCTTTAGGGGAAAGCTGTAACTCTATGAGATGATTTCACAGAACACAAAGAAGTTTCTCAGAAAGCTTCTTTCTCTTTGGTATCGGAGGATATTTCCTTTGGCCCTATAGTCTTCCAAGGGATCCGAAATATGTGTTCTCAGATTCCAAAGAAATAAGGCTAGCAAAGAGATCCACGAAATACAGATGTAACTCTGTGAGATGAATTAACAGAACACTAAGCAGTTTCTCAGAAAGCTTCTTTCCAGATTTCATCTGAGGATATTTCCTTTTTCACGATAGCCCTCTAGGGGCTTCCAAATATCACTTTGCCAATTCCCGAAGAACTGTCTTAGCGAAAGGCTTCTTGAGGGGAAAGCTGTAACTCTGTGAGATGATTTCACAGAAGACACAGAAGTTTCTCAGAAAGCTTCTTTCTCTTTGTTATCGGAGGATATTTCCTTTGGCCCTATAGTCTTCAAGGGATCCGAAATATCCGTTCTCAGATTCCACAGAAACAAGGCTAGCAAAGAGTTCAACGAAACACAGATGTAACTCTGTGAGATGAATTAACGGGACACTAAGCAGTTTCTCAGAAAGCTTCTTTCCAGATTTCATCTGAGGATATTTCCTTTTTCACCATAGCCCTCTACGGGCTTCCAAATATCACTTTTCCTATTCCACAAGAACTGTCTTAGCGAAAGGCTTCTTGAGGGGAAAGCTGTAACTCTGTGAGATGATTTCACAGAACACAAAGAGGTTTCTCAGAAAGCTTCCTTCTGTTTGTTATCGGAGGATATTTCCTTTGGCCCTATAGTCTACCAAGGGATCCGAAATATCTGTTCTCAGATTCCACAGAAATAAGGCTAGCAAAGAGATCCCCGAAATACAGATGTAACTCTGTGAGATGAATTAACAGAACACTAAGCACTTTCTCAGAAAGCTTCTTTCCAGATTTCATCTGAGGATATTTCCTTTTTCACCATAGCCCTCTAGGGGCTTCCAAATATCACTTTGCCAATTCCAGAAGAATTGTCTTAGCGAAAGGCGTCTTGAATGGAAAGCTGTAACTCTGTGAGATGATTTCACAGAACACAAATAAGTTTCTCAGAAAGCTTCCTTCTCTTTGTTATCGGAGGATATTTCCTTTGGCCCTTTAGTCTTCCAAGGGATCCGAAATATCTGTTCTCAGATTCCACAGAAATAAGGCTAGCAAAGAGATCCCCGAAATACAAATGTAACTCTGTGAGATGAATTAACAGAACACTAAGCAGTTTCTCAGAAATCTTCTCTCCAGATTTCATCTGACGATATTTCCTTTTTCACCATAGCCCTCTATGGGCTTCCAAATATCACTTTGCCAATTCCACAAGAACTGCCATAGCGAAAGGCTTCTTGAGGGGAAAGCTGTAACTCTGTGAGATGGTTTCACAGAACAAAAAGAAGTTTCTCAGAAAGCTACTTTCTGTTTGTTATCGGAGGATATTTCCTTTGGCCTATAGTCTTCCAAGGGATCCGAAATATCTGTTCTCAGATTCCACAGAAATAAGGCTAGCAAAGAGATCCACGAAATACAGATGCAACTCTGTGAGATGAATTAACAGAACACTAAGCAGTTTCTCAGAAAGCTTCTTTCCACATTTCTTCTGAGGATATTTCCTTTTGCAACATAGCCATCTATGGGCTTCCAAATATCACTTTGCCAATTGCACAAGAACTGTCTTAGCGAAAGGCTTCTTGAGGGGAAAGCTGTAACTCTGTGAGATGATTTCACAGAACACAAAGAAGTTTCTCAGAAAGCTACTTTCTGTTTGTTATCGGAGGATATTTCCTTTGGCCTATAGTCTTACATGGGATCCAAAATATCTGTTTTCAGATTCCACAGAAATAAGGCTAGCAAAGAGATCCACGAAATACAGATGTAACTCTGTGGGATGAATTAACAGAACACTAAGCACTTTCTCAGAAAGCTTCTTTCCAGATTTCATCTGAGGATATTTCCTTTTTCACCATAGCCCTCTATGGGCTTCCAAATATCACTTTGCCAATTCCACAAGAACTGTCTTAGCGAAAGGCTTCTTGAGGGGAAAGCTGTAACTCTGTGAGATGATTTCACAGAACACAAAGAAGCTTCTCAGAAAGCTTCTTTCTGTTTGTTATCGGAAGATATTTCCTTTGGCCCTATAGTCTTCCAAGGTATCCGAAATATCTGTTCTCAGATTCCACAGAAATAAGGCTAGCAAAGAGATCCACGAAATACAGATGTAACTCTGTGACATGAATTAACAGAACACTAAGCAGTTTCTCAGAAAGCTTCTTTCCAGATTTCATCAGAGGATATTTCCATTTTCACCGTAGCCCTCTATGGGCTTCCTAATATCACTTTGCCAATTCCACAAGAACTGTCTTAGCGAAAGGCTTCTTCAGGGGAAAGCTGTAACTCTGTGAGATGATTTCACAGAACACAAAGAAGTTTCTCAGAAAGCTTCTTTCTCTTTGTTATCAGAGGATATTACCTTTGTTCCTATAGTCTTCCAAGGGATCCGAAATATCTGGTCTCAGATTCCACAGAAATAAGGCTAGCAAAGAGATCCGCGAAATACAGATGTAACTCTGTGAGATGAATTAACGGAACACTAAGCAGTTTCTCAGAAAGCTTCTTTCCAGATTTCATCTGAGGATATTTCCTTTTACAACATAGCCATCTATGGGCTTCCAAATATCACTTTGCCAATTCCAGAAGAACTGTCTTAGCGAAAGGCTTCTTTAGGGGAAAGCTGTAACTCTATGAGATGATTTCACAGAACACAAAGAAGTTTCTCAGAAAGCTTCTTTCTCTTTGGTATCGGAGGATATTTCCTTTGGCCCTATAGTCTTCCAAGGGATCCGAAATATGTGTTCTCAGATTCCAAAGAAATAAGGCTAGCAAAGAGATCCACGAAATACAGATGTAACTCTGTGAGATGAATTAACAGAACACTAAGCAGTTTCTCAGAAAGCTTCTTTCCAGATTTCATCTGAGGATATTTCCTTTTTCACGATAGCCCTCTAGGGGCTTCCAAATATCACTTTGCCAATTCCCGAAGAACTGTCTTAGCGAAAGGCTTCTTGAGGGGAAAGCTGTAACTCTGTGAGATGATTTCACAGAAGACACAGAAGTTTCTCAGAAAGCTTCTTTCTCTTTGTTATCGGAGGATATTTCCTTTGGCCCTATAGTCTTCAAGGGATCCGAAATATCCGTTCTCAGATTCCACAGAAACAAGGCTAGCAAAGAGTTCAACGAAACACAGATGTACCTCTGTGAGATGAATTAACGGGACACTAAGCAGTTTCTCAGAAAGCTTCTTTCCAGATTTCATCTGAGGATATTTCCTTTTTCACCATAGCCCTCTACGGGCTTCCAAATATCACTTTTCCTATTCCACAAGAACTGTCTTAGCGAAAGGCTTCTTGAGGGGAAAGCTGTAACTCTGTGAGATGATTTCACAGAACACAAAGAGGTTTCTCAGAAATCTTCCTTCTGTTTGTTATCGGAGGATATTTCCTTTGGCCCTATAGTCTACCAAGGGATCCGAAATATCTGTTCTCAGATTCCACAGAAATAAGGCTAGCAAAGAGATCCCCGAAATACAGATGTAACTCTGTGAGATGAATTAACAGAACACTAAGCACTTTCTCAGAAAGCTTCTTTCCAGATTTCATCTGAGGATATTTCCTTTTTCACCATAGCCCTCTAGGGGCTTCCAAATATCACTTTGCCAATTCCAGAAGAATTGTCTTAGTGAAAGGCTTCTTGAATGGAAAGCTGTAACTCTGTGAGATGATTTCACAGAACACAAATAAGTTTCTCAGAAAGCTTCCTTCTCTTTGTTATCGGAGGATATTTCCTTTGGCCCTTTAGTCTTCCAAGGGATCCGAAATATCTGTTCTCAGATTCCACAGAAATAAGGCTAGCAAAGAGATCCCCGAAATACAAATGTAACTCTGTGAGATGAATTAACAGAACACTAAGCAGTTTCTCAGAAATCTTCTCTCCAGATTTCATCTGACGATATTTCCTTTTTCACCATAGCCCTCTATGGGCTTCCAAATATCACTTTGCCAATTCCACAAGAACTGTCATAGCGAAAGGCTTCTTGAGGGGAAAGCTGTAACTCTGTGAGATGGTTTCACAGAACAAAAAGAAGTTTCTCAGAAAGCTACTTTCTGTTTGTTATCGGAGGATATTTCCTTTGGCCTATAGTCTTCCAAGGGATCCGAAATATCTGTTCTCAGATTCCACAGAAATAAGGCTAGCAAAGAGATCCACGAAATACAGATGCAACTCTGTGAGATGAATTAACAGAACACTAAGCAGTTTCTCAGAAAGCTTCTTTCCACATTTCTTCTGAGGATATTTTCTTTTGCAACATAGCCATCTATGGGCTTCCAAATATCACTTTGCCAATTGCACAAGAACTGTCTTAGCGAAAGGCTTCTTGAGGGGAAAGCTGTAACTCTGTGAGATGATTTCACAGAACACAAAGAAGTTTCTCAGAAAGCTACTTTCTGTTTGTTATCGGAGGATATTTCCTTTGGCCTATAGTCTTACATGGGATCCAAAATATCTGTTTTCAGATTCCACAGAAATAAGGC
The DNA here is from genome assembly GCF_049350105.2 of Macaca mulatta. Classification (NCBI taxonomy): domain Eukaryota; kingdom Metazoa; phylum Chordata; class Mammalia; order Primates; family Cercopithecidae; genus Macaca; species Macaca mulatta. The sequence continues at coordinate 34,292,580 of NC_133418.1, forward strand.
TAGCAAAGAGATCCACGAAATACAGATGTAACTCTGTGGGATGAATTAACAGAACACTAAGCACTTTCTCAGAAAGCTTCTTTCCAGATTTCATCTGAGGATATTTCCTTTTTCACCATAGCCCTCTATGGGCTTCCAAATATCACTTTGCCAATTCCAAAAGAACTGTCTTAGCGAAAGGCTTCTTGAGGGGAAAGCTGTAACTCTGTGAGATGATTTCACAGAACACAAAGAAGCTTCTCAGAAAGCTTCTTTTTTTTGTTATCGGAAGATATTTCCTTTGGCCCTATAGTCTTCCAAGGTATCCGAAATATCTGTTCTTAGATTCCACAGAAATAAGGCTAGCAAAGAGATCCACGAAATACAGATGTAACTCTGTGACATGAATTAACAGAACACTAAGCAGTTTCTCAGAAAGCTTCTTTCCAGATTTCATCAGAGGATATTTCCATTTTCACCGTAGCCCTCTATGGGCTTCCTAATATCACTTTGCCAATTCCACAAGAACTGTCTTAGCGAAAGGCTTCTTCAGGGGAAAGCTGTAACTCTGTGAGATGATTTCACAGAACACAAAGAAGTTTCTCAGAAAGCTTCTTTCTCTTTGTTATCAGAGGATATTACCTTTGTTCCTATAGTCTTCCAAGGGATCCGAAATATCTGGTCTCAGATTCCACAGAAATAAGGCTAGCAAAGAGATCCGCGAAATACAGATGTAACTCTGTGAGATGAATTAACGGAACACTAAGCAGTTTCTCAGAAAGCTTCTTTCCAGATTTCATCTGAGGATATTTCCTTTTACAACATAGCCATCTATGGGCTTCCAAATATCACTTTGCCAATTCCAGAAGAACTGTCTTAGCGAAAGGCTTCTTTAGGGGAAAGCTGTAACTCTATGAGATGATTTCACAGAACACAAAGAAGTTTCTCAGAAAGCTTCTTTCTCTTTGGTATCGGAGGATATTTCCTTTGGCCCTATAGTCTTCCAAGGGATCCGAAATATGTGTTCTCAGATTCCAAAGAAATAAGGCTAGCAAAGAGATCCACGAAATACAGATGTAACTCTGTGAGATGAATTAACAGAACACTAAGCAGTTTCTCAGAAAGCTTCTTTCCAGATTTCATCTGAGGATATTTCCTTTTTCACGATAGCCCTCTAGTGGCTTCCAAATATCACTTTGCCAATTCCCGAAGAACTGTCTTAGCGAAAGGCTTCTTGAGGGGAAAGCTGTAACTCTGTGAGATGATTTCACAGAAGACACAGAAGTTTCTCAGAAAGCTTCTTTCTCTTTGTTATCGGAGGATATTTCCTTTGGCCCTATAGTCTTCAAGGGATCCGAAATATCCGTTCTCAGATTCCACAGAAACAAGGCTAGCAAAGAGTTCAACGAAACACAGATGTAACTCTGTGAGATGAATTAACGGAACACTAAGCAGTTTCTCAGAAAGCTTCTTTCCAGATTTCATCTGAGGATATTTCCTTTTTCACCATAGCCCTCTACGGGCTTCCAAATATCACTTTTCTTATTCCACAAGAACTGTCTTAGCGAAAGGCTTCTTGAGGGGAAAGCTGTAACTCTGTGAGATGATTTCACAGAACACAAAGAGGTTTCTCAGAAAGCTTCCTTCTGTTTGTTATCGGAGGATATTTCCTTTGGCCCTATAGTCTACCAAGGGATCCGAAATATCTGTTCTCAGATTCCACAGAAATAAGGCTAGCAAAGAGATCCCCGAAATACAGATGTAACTCTGTGAGATGAATTAACAGAACACTAAGCACTTTCTCAGAAAGCTTCTTTCCAGATTTCATCTGAGGATATTTCCTTTTTCACCATAGCCCTCTAGGGGCTTCCAAATATCACTTTGCCAATTCCAGAAGAATTGTCTTAGCGAAAGGCTTCTTGAATGGAAAGCTGTAACTCTGTGAGATGATTTCACAGAACACAAATGAGTTTCTCAGAAAGCTTCCTTCTCTTTGTTATCGGAGGATATTTCCTTTGGCCCTTTAGTCTTCCAGGGGATCCGAAATATCTGTTCTCAGATTCCACAGAAATAAGGCTAGCAAAGAGATCCCCGAAATACAGATGTAACTCTGTGAGATGAATTAACAGAACACTAAGCAGTTTCTCAGAAATCTTCTCTCCAGATTTCATCTGACGATATTTCCTTTTTCACCATAGCCCTCTTTGGGCTTCCAAATATCACTTTGCCAATTCCACAAGAACTGTCATAGCGAATGGCTTCTTGAGGGGAAAGCTGTAACTCTGTGAGATGGTTTCACAGAACAAAAAGAAGTTTCTCAGAAAGCTACTTTCTGTTTGTTATCGGAGGATATTTCCTTTGGCCTATAGTCTTCCAAGGGATCCGAAATATCTGTTCTCAGATTCCACAGAAATAAGGCTAGCAAAGAGATCCACGAAATACAGATGCAACTCTGTGAGATGAATTAACAGAACACTAAGCAGTTTCTCAGAAAGCTTCTTTCCACATTTCTTCTGAGGATATTTCCTTTTGCAACATAGCCATCTATGGGCTTCCAAATATCACTTTGCCAATTGCACAAGAACTGTCTTAGCGAAAGGCTTCTTGAGGGGAAAGCTGTAACTCTGTGAGATGATTTCACAGAACACAAAGAAGTTTCTCAGAAAGCTACTTTCTGTTTGTTATCGGAGGATATTTCCTTTGGTCTATAGTCTTCCAAGGGATCCGAAATATCTGTTCTCAGATTCCACAGAAATAAGGCTAGCAAAGAGATCCCCGAAATACAGATGTAACTCTGTTGGATGAATTAACAGAACACTAAGCAATTTCTCAGAAAGCTTCTTTCCAGATTTCATCAGAGGATATTTCCATTTTCACCGTAGCCCTTTATGGGCTTCCTAATATCACTTTGCCAATTCCACAAGAACTGTCTTAGCGAAAGTCTTCTTCAGGGGAAAGCTGTAACTCTGTGAGATGATTTCACAGAACAAAAAGAAGTTTCTCAGAAAGCTTCTTTCTCTTTGTTATCAGAGGATATTACCTTTGTTCCTATAGTCTTCCAAGGGATCCGAAATATCTGGTCTCAGATTCCACAGAAATAAGGCTAGCAAAGAGATCCGAGAAATACAGATGTAACTCTGTGAGATGAATTAACGGAACACTAAGCAGTTTCTCAGAAAGCTTCTTTCCAGATTTCATCTGAGGATATTTCCTTTTACAACATAGCCATCTAGGGGCTTCCAAATATCACTTTGCCAATTCCAGAAGAACTGTCTTAGCGAAAGGTTTCTTGAGGGGAAAGCTGTAACTCTATGAGATGATTTCACAGAACACAAAGAAGTTTCTCTGAAAGCTTCTTTCTCTTTGGTATCAGAGGATATTTCCTTTGGCCCTATAGTCTTCCAAGGGATCCGAAATATGTGTTCTCAGATTCCACAGAAATAAGGCTAGCAAAGAGATCCCCGAAATACAGATGTAACTCTGTGAGATGAATTAACAGAACACTAAGCACTTTCTCAGAAAGCTTCTTTCCAGATTTCATCTGAGGATATTTCCTTTTTCACCATAGCCCTCTAGGGGCTTCCAAATATCACTTTGCCAATTCCAGAAGAATTGTCTTAGTGAAAGGCTTCTTGAATGGAAAGCTGTAACTCTGTGAGATGATTTCACAGAACACAAATAAGTTTCTCAGAAAGCTTCCTTCTCTTTGTTATCGGAGGATATTTCCTTTGGCCCTTTAGTCTTCCAAGGGATCCGAAATATCTGTTCTCAGATTCCACAGAAATAAGGCTAGCAAAGAGATCCCCGAAATACAAATGTAACTCTGTGAGATGAATTAACAGAACACTAAGCAGTTTCTCAGAAATCTTCTCTCCAGATTTCATCTGACGATATTTCCTTTTTCACCATAGCCCTCTATGGGCTTCCAAATATCACTTTGCCAATTCCACAAGAACTGTCATAGCGAAAGGCTTCTTGAGGGGAAAGCTGTAACTCTGTGAGATGGTTTCACAGAACAAAAAGAAGTTTCTCAGAAAGCTACTTTCTGTTTGTTATCGGAGGATATTTCCTTTGGCCTATAGTCTTCCAAGGGATCCGAAATATCTGTTCTCAGATTCCACAGAAATAAGGCTAGCAAAGAGATCCACGAAATACAGATGCAACTCTGTGAGATGAATTAACAGAACACTAAGCAGTTTCTCAGAAAGCTTCTTTCCACATTTCTTCTGAGGATATTTTCTTTTGCAACATAGCCATCTATGGGCTTCCAAATATCACTTTGCCAATTGCACAAGAACTGTCTTAGCGAAAGGCTTCTTGAGGGGAAAGCTGTAACTCTGTGAGATGATTTCACAGAACACAAAGAAGTTTCTCAGAAAGCTACTTTCTGTTTGTTATCGGAGGATATTTCCTTTGGCCTATAGTCTTACATGGGATCCAAAATATCTGTTTTCAGATTCCACAGAAATAAGGCTAGCAAAGAGATCCACGAAATACAGATGTAACTCTGTGGGATGAATTAACAGAACACTAAGCACTTTCTCAGAAAGCTTCTTTCCAGATTTCATCTGAGGATATTTCCTTTTTCACCATAGCCCTCTATGGGCTTCCAAATATCACTTTGCCAATTCCAAAAGAACTGTCTTAGCGAAAGGCTTCTTGAGGGGAAAGCTGTAACTCTGTGAGATGATTTCACAGAACACAAAGAAGCTTCTCAGAAAGCTTCTTTTTTTTGTTATCGGAAGATATTTCCTTTGGCCCTATAGTCTTCCAAGGTATCCGAAATATCTGTTCTCAGATTCCACAGAAATAAGGCTAGCAAAGAGATCCACGAAATACAGATGTAACTCTGTGACATGAATTAACAGAACACTAAGCAGTTTCTCAGAAAGCTTCTTTCCAGATTTCATCAGAGGATATTTCCATTTTCACCGTAGCCCTCTATGGGCTTCCTAATATCACTTTGCCAATTCCACAAGAACTGTCTTAGCGAAAGGCTTCTTCAGGGGAAAGCTGTAACTCTGTGAGATGATTTCACAGAACACAAAGAAGTTTCTCAGAAAGCTTCTTTCTCTTTGTTATCAGAGGATATTACCTTTGTTCCTATAGTCTTCCAAGGGATCCGAAATATCTGGTCTCAGATTCCACAGAAATAAGGCTAGCAAAGAGATCCGCGAAATACAGATGTAACTCTGTGAGATGAATTAACGGAACACTAAGCAGTTTCTCAGAAAGCTTCTTTCCAGATTTCATCTGAGGATATTTCCTTTTACAACATAGCCATCTATGGGCTTCCAAATATCACTTTGCCAATTCCAGAAGAACTGTCTTAGCGAAAGGCTTCTTTAGGGGAAAGCTGTAACTCTATGAGATGATTTCACAGAACACAAAGAAGTTTCTCAGAAAGCTTCTTTCTCTTTGGTATCGGAGGATATTTCCTTTGGCCCTATAGTCTTCCAAGGGATCCGAAATATGTGTTCTCAGATTCCAAAGAAATAAGGCTAGCAAAGAGATCCACGAAATACAGATGTAACTCTGTGAGATGAATTAACAGAACACTAAGCAGTTTCTCAGAAAGCTTCTTTCCAGATTTCATCTGAGGATATTTCCTTTTTCACGATAGCCCTCTAGTGGCTTCCAAATATCACTTTGCCAATTCCCGAAGAACTGTCTTAGCGAAAGGCTTCTTGAGGGGAAAGCTGTAACTCTGTGAGATGATTTCACAGAAGACACAGAAGTTTCTCAGAAAGCTTCTTTCTCTTTGTTATCGGAGGATATTTCCTTTGGCCCTATAGTCTTCAAGGGATCCGAAATATCCGTTCTCAGATTCCACAGAAACAAGGCTAGCAAAGAGTTCAACGAAACACAGATGTAACTCTGTGAGATGAATTAACGGAACACTAAGCAGTTTCTCAGAAAGCTTCTTTCCAGATTTCATCTGAGGATATTTCCTTTTTCACCATAGCCCTCTACGGGCTTCCAAATATCACTTTTCTTATTCCACAAGAACTGTCTTAGCGAAAGGCTTCTTGAGGGGAAAGCTGTAACTCTGTGAGATGATTTCACAGAACACAAAGAGGTTTCTCAGAAAGCTTCCTTCTGTTTGTTATCGGAGGATATTTCCTTTGGCCCTATAGTCTACCAAGGGATCCGAAATATCTGTTCTCAGATTCCACAGAAATAAGGCTAGCAAAGAGATCCCCGAAATACAGATGTAACTCTGTGAGATGAATTAACAGAACACTAAGCACTTTCTCAGAAAGCTTCTTTCCAGATTTCATCTGAGGATATTTCCTTTTTCACCATAGCCCTCTAGGGGCTTCCAAATATCACTTTGCCAATTCCAGAAGAATTGTCTTAGCGAAAGGCTTCTTGAATGGAAAGCTGTAACTCTGTGAGATGATTTCACAGAACACAAATGAGTTTCTCAGAAAGCTTCCTTCTCTTTGTTATCGGAGGATATTTCCTTTGGCCCTTTAGTCTTCCAGGGGATCCGAAATATCTGTTCTCAGATTCCACAGAAATAAGGCTAGCAAAGAGATCCCCGAAATACAGATGTAACTCTGTGAGATGAATTAACAGAACACTAAGCAGTTTCTCAGAAATCTTCTCTCCAGATTTCATCTGACGATATTTCCTTTTTCACCATAGCCCTCTTTGGGCTTCCAAATATCACTTTGCCAATTCCACAAGAACTGTCATAGCGAATGGCTTCTTGAGGGGAAAGCTGTAACTCTGTGAGATGGTTTCACAGAACAAAAAGAAGTTTCTCAGAAAGCTACTTTCTGTTTGTTATCGGAGGATATTTCCTTTGGCCTATAGTCTTCCAAGGGATCCGAAATATCTGTTCTCAGATTCCACAGAAATAAGGCTAGCAAAGAGATCCACGAAATACAGATGCAACTCTGTGAGATGAATTAACAGAACACTAAGCAGTTTCTCAGAAAGCTTCTTTCCACATTTCTTCTGAGGATATTTCCTTTTGCAACATAGCCATCTATGGGCTTCCAAATATCACTTTGCCAATTGCACAAGAACTGTCTTAGCGAAAGGCTTCTTGAGGGGAAAGCTGTAACTCTGTGAGATGATTTCACAGAACACAAAGAAGTTTCTCAGAAAGCTACTTTCTGTTTGTTATCGGAGGATATTTCCTTTGGTCTATAGTCTTCCAAGGGATCCGAAATATCTGTTCTCAGATTCCACAGAAATAAGGCTAGCAAAGAGATCCCCGAAATACAGATGTAACTCTGTTGGATGAATTAACAGAACACTAAGCAATTTCTCAGAAAGCTTCTTTCCAGATTTCATCAGAGGATATTTCCATTTTCACCGTAGCCCTTTATGGGCTTCCTAATATCACTTTGCCAATTCCACAAGAACTGTCTTAGCGAAAGTCTTCTTCAGGGGAAAGCTGTAACTCTGTGAGATGATTTCACAGAACAAAAAGAAGTTTCTCAGAAAGCTTCTTTCTCTTTGTTATCAGAGGATATTACCTTTGTTCCTATAGTCTTCCAAGGGATCCGAAATATCTGGTCTCAGATTCCACAGAAATAAGGCTAGCAAAGAGATCCGAGAAATACAGATGTAACTCTGTGAGATGAATTAACGGAACACTAAGCAGTTTCTCAGAAAGCTTCTTTCCAGATTTCATCTGAGGATATTTCCTTTTACAACATAGCCATCTAGGGGCTTCCAAATATCACTTTGCCAATTCCAGAAGAACTGTCTTAGCGAAAGGTTTCTTGAGGGGAAAGCTGTAACTCTATGAGATGATTTCACAGAACACAAAGAAGTTTCTCTGAAAGCTTCTTTCTCTTTGGTATCGGAGGATATTTCCTTTGGCCCTATAGTCTTCCAAGGGATCCGAAATATGTGTTCTCAGATTCCACAGAAATAAGGCTAGCAAAGAGATCCACGAAATACAGATGTAACTCTGTGAGATGAATTAACAGAACACTAAGCAGTTTCTCAGAAAGCTTCTTTCCAGATTTCATCTGAGGATATTTCCTTTTTCACCATAACCCTCTATGGAGTTCCAAATATCATTTTGCCAATTCCACAAGAACTGTCTTAGCGAAAGGCTTCTTGAGGGGAAAGCTGTAACTCTGTGAGGTGATTTCACAGAACACAAAGAAGTTTCTCAGAAAGCTTCTTTCTCTCTGTTATCAGAGGATATTTCCTTTGGCCATATAGTCTTTAAAGGGATCCGAAATATCTGTTCTCAGATTCCACAGAAATAAGGCTAGCAAAGAGATCCACGAAATACAGATGTAACCCTGTCAGATGAATTAACAGAACACTAAGCAGTTTCTCAGAAAGCTTCTTTCCAGATTTCATCTGAGGATATTTCCTTTTTCACCATAGCCCTCTAGGGGCTTCCAAATATCACTTTGCCAATTCCCGAAGAACTGTCTTAGCGAAAGGCTTCTTGTGGGGAAAGCTGTAACTCTGTGAGATGATTTCACAGAAGACACAGAAGTTTCTCAGAAAGCTTCTTTCTCTTTGGTATCGGCGGATAGTTCCTTTGGCCCTATAGTCTTCCAAGGGATCCGAAATATCTGTTCTCAGATTCCACAGAAATAAGGCTAGCAAAGAGATCCCCGAAATACAGATGTAACTGTGTGAGATGAATTAACAGAACACTAAGCACTTTCTCAGAAAGCTTCTTTCCAGATTTCATCTGAGGATATTTCCTTTTTCACCGTAGCCCTCTAAGGGCTTCCAAATATCACTTTGCGAATTCCACAAGAACTGTCTTAGCGAAAGGCTTCTTGAGGGGAAAGCTGTAACTCTGTGAGATGATTTCACAGAACACAAAGAAGTTTCTCAGAAAGTTTCTTTCTCTTTGTTATCGGAGGATATTTCCTTTGGCCCTGTAGTCTTCCAAGGGATCCGAAATATCTGTTCTCAGATTCCACAGAAATAAGGCTAGCAAAGAGATCCCCGAAATACAGATGTAACTCTGTGAGATGAATTAACAGAACACTAAGCAGTTTCTCAGAAAGCTTCTTCCCAGATTTCATGAGGATATTTCCTTTTTCACCATAGCCCCCTATGGGCTTGCAAATATCACTTTGCCAATTCCACAAGAACTGTCTTAGCGAAAGGCTTCTTCAGGGGAAGGCTGTAACTCTGTGAGATGATTTCACGGAACAGAAAGAAGCTTCTCAGAAAGCTTCTTTCTCTCTGTTATCGGAGGATATTTCCTTTGGCCCTATAGTCTTCCAAGGGATCCGAAATATCTGTTCTCAGATTCCACAGAAATAAGGCTAGCAAAGAGATCCACGAAATACAGATGTAACTCTGTGACATGAATTAACAGAACACTAAGCAGTTTCTCAGAAAGCTTCTTTCCAGATTTCATCAGAGGATATTTCCATTTTCACCATAGCCCTCTATGGGCTTCCTAATATCACTTTTCCAATTCCACAAGAACTGTCATAGCGAAAGGCTTCTTCAGGGGAAAGCTGTAACTCTGTGAGATGATTTCACAGAACAAAAAGAAGTTTCTCAGAAAGCTACTTTCTGTTTGTTATCGGAGGATATTTCCTTTGGCCTATAGTCTTCCAAGGGATCCGAAATATCTGTTCTCAGATTCCACAGAAATAAGGCTAGCAAAGAGATCCACGAAATACAGATGCAACTCTGTGAGATGAATTAACAGAACACTAAGCAGTTTCTCAGAAAGCTTCTTTCCACATTTCTTCTGAGGATATTTCCTTTTACAACATAGCCATCTATGGGCTTCCAAATATCACTTTGCCAATTGCACAAGAACTGTCTTAGCGAAAGGCTTCTTGAGGGGAAAGCTGTAACTCTGTGAGATGATTTCACAGAACACAAAGAAGTTTCTCAGAAAGCTACTTTCTGTTTGTTATCGGAGGATATTTCCTTTGGTCTATAGTCTTCCAAGGGATCCGAAATATCTGTTCTCAGATTCCACAGAAATAAGGCTAGCAAAGAGATCCCCGAAATACAGATGTAACTCTGTTGGATGAATTAACAGAACACTAAGCACTTTCTCAGAAAGCTTCTTTCCTGATTTCATCTGAGGATATTTCCTTTTTCACCATTGCCCTCTAAGGGCTTCCAAATATCACTTTGCCAATTCCACAAGAACTGTCTTAGCGAAAGGCTTCTTGAGGGGAAAGCTGTAACTCTGTGAGATGATTTCACAGAACAGAAAGAAGCTTCTCAGAAAGCTTCTTTCTGTTTGTTATCGGAGGATATTTCCTTTGGCCCTATAATCTTCCAAGGGATCCGAAATATCTGTTCTCAGATTCCACAGAAATAAGGCTAGCAAAGAGATCCACGAAATACAGATGTAACTCTGTGACATGAATTAACAGAACACTAAGCAGTTTCTCAGAAAGCTTCTTTCCAGATTTCATCAGAGGATATTTCCATTTTCACCGTAGCCCTTTATGGTCTTCCTAATATCACTTTGCCAATTCTACAAGAACTGTCTTAGCGAAAGGCTTCTTCAGGGGAAAGCTGTAACTCTGTGAGATGATTTCACAGAACAAAAAGAAGTTTCTCAGAAAGCTTCTTTCTCTTTGTTATCAGAGGATATTACCTTTGTTCCTATAGTCTTCCAAGGGATCCGAAATATCTGGTCTCAGATCCCACAGAAATAATGCTAGCAAAGAGATCCGCGAAATACAGATGTAACTCTGTGAGATGAATTAACAGAACACTAAGCAGTTTCTCAGAAAGCTTCTTTCCAGATTTCATCTGAGGATATTTCCTTTTACAACATAGCCATCTATGGGCTTCCAAATATCACTTTGCCAATTCCACAAGAACTGACTTAGCGAAAGGCTTCTTGAGGGGAAAGCTGTAACTCTATGAGATGATTTCACAGAACACAAAGAAGTTTCTCAGAAAGCTTCTTTCTCTTTGTTATCGGAGGATATTTCCTTTGGCCCTATAGTCTTCCAAGGGATCCGAAATATGTGTTCTCAGATTCCACAGAAATAAGGCTAGCAAAGAGATCCACGAAATACAGATGTAACTCTGTGGGATGAATTAACAGAACACTAAGCACTTTCTCAGAAAGCTTCTTTCCAGATTTCATCTGAGGATATTTCCTTTTTCACCATAGCCCTCTATGGGCTTCCAAATATCACTTTGCCAATTCCACAAGAACTGTCTTAGCGAAAGGCTTCTTGAGGGGAAAGCTGTAACTCTGTGAGATGATTTCACAGAACACAAAGAAGCTTCTCAGAAAGCTTCTTTCTGTTTGTTATCGGAAGATATTTCCTTTGGCCCTATAGTCTTCCAAGGTATCCGAAATATCTGTTCTCAGATTCCACAGAAATAAGGCTAGCAAAGAGATCCACGAAATACAGATGTAACTCTGTGACATGAATTAACAGAACACTAAGCAGTTTCTCAGAAAGCTTCTTTCCAGATTTCATCAGAGGATATTTCCATTTTCACCGTAGCCCTCTATGGGCTTCCTAATATCACTTTGCCAATTCCACAAGAACTGTCTTAGCGAAAGGCTTCTTCAGGGGAAAGCTGTAACTCTGTGAGATGATTTCACAGAACACAAAGAAGTTTCTCAGAAAGCTTCTTTCTCTTTGTTATCAGAGGATATTACCTTTGTTCCTATAGTCTTCCAAGGGATCCGAAATATCTGGTCTCAGATTCCACAGAAATAAGGCTAGCAAAGAGATCCGCGAAATACAGATGTAACTCTGTGAGATGAATTAACGGAACACTAAGCAGTTTCTCAGAAAGCTTCTTTCCAGATTTCATCTGAGGATATTTCCTTTTACAACATAGCCATCTATGGGCTTCCAAATATCACTTTGCCAATTCCAGAAGAACTGTCTTAGCGAAAGGCTTCTTTAGGGGAAAGCTGTAACTCTATGAGATGATTTCACAGAACACAAAGAAGTTTCTCAGAAAGCTTCTTTCTCTTTGGTATCGGAGGATATTTCCTTTGGCCCTATAGTCTTCCAAGGGATCCGAAATATGTGTTCTCAGATTCCAAAGAAATAAGGCTAGCAAAGAGATCCACGAAATACAGATGTAACTCTGTGAGATGAATTAACAGAACACTAAGCAGTTTCTCAGAAAGCTTCTTTCCAGATTTCATCTGAGGATATTTCCTTTTTCACGATAGCCCTCTAGGGGCTTCCAAATATCACTTTGCCAATTCCCGAAGAACTGTCTTAGCGAAAGGCTTCTTGAGGGGAAAGCTGTAACTCTGTGAGATGATTTCACAGAAGACACAGAAGTTTCTCAGAAAGCTTCTTTCTCTTTGTTATCGGAGGATATTTCCTTTGGCCCTATAGTCTTCAAGGGATCCGAAATATCCGTTCTCAGATTCCACAGAAACAAGGCTAGCAAAGAGTTCAACGAAACACAGATGTACCTCTGTGAGATGAATTAACGGGACACTAAGCAGTTTCTCAGAAAGCTTCTTTCCAGATTTCATCTGAGGATATTTCCTTTTTCACCATAGCCCTCTACGGGCTTCCAAATATCACTTTTCCTATTCCACAAGAACTGTCTTAGCGAAAGGCTTCTTGAGGGGAAAGCTGTAACTCTGTGAGATGATTTCACAGAACACAAAGAGGTTTCTCAGAAATCTTCCTTCTGTTTGTTATCGGAGGATATTTCCTTTGGCCCTATAGTCTACCAAGGGATCCGAAATATCTGTTCTCAGATTCCACAGAAATAAGGCTAGCAAAGAGATCCCCGAAATACAGATGTAACTCTGTGAGATGAATTAACAGAACACTAAGCACTTTCTCAGAAAGCTTCTTTCCAGATTTCATCTGAGGATATTTCCTTTTTCACCATAGCCCTCTAGGGGCTTCCAAATATCACTTTGCCAATTCCAGAAGAATTGTCTTAGTGAAAGGCTTCTTGAATGGAAAGCTGTAACTCTGTGAGATGATTTCACAGAACACAAATAAGTTTCTCAGAAAGCTTCCTTCTCTTTGTTATCGGAGGATATTTCCTTTGGCCCTTTAGTCTTCCAAGGGATCCGAAATATCTGTTCTCAGATTCCACAGAAATAAGGCTAGCAAAGAGATCCCCGAAATACAAATGTAACTCTGTGAGATGAATTAACAGAACACTAAGCAGTTTCTCAGAAATCTTCTCTCCAGATTTCATCTGACGATATTTCCTTTTTCACCATAGCCCTCTATGGGCTTCCAAATATCACTTTGCCAATTCCACAAGAACTGTCATAGCGAAAGGCTTCTTGAGGGGAAAGCTGTAACTCTGTGAGATGGTTTCACAGAACAAAAAGAAGTTTCTCAGAAAGCTACTTTCTGTTTGTTATCGGAGGATATTTCCTTTGGCCTATAGTCTTCCAAGGGATCCGAAATATCTGTTCTCAGATTCCACAGAAATAAGGCTAGCAAAGAGATCCACGAAATACAGATGCAACTCTGTGAGATGAATTAACAGAACACTAAGCAGTTTCTCAGAAAGCTTCTTTCCACATTTCTTCTGAGGATATTTTCTTTTGCAACATAGCCATCTATGGGCTTCCAAATATCACTTTGCCAATTGCACAAGAACTGTCTTAGCGAAAGGCTTCTTGAGGGGAAAGCTGTAACTCTGTGAGATGATTTCACAGAACACAAAGAAGTTTCTCAGAAAGCTACTTTCTGTTTGTTATCGGAGGATATTTCCTTTGGCCTATAGTCTTACATGGGATCCAAAATATCTGTTTTCAGATTCCACAGAAATAAGGCTAGCAAAGAGATCCACGAAATACAGATGTAACTCTGTGGGATGAATTAACAGAACACTAAGCACTTTCTCAGAAAGCTTCTTTCCAGATTTCATCTGAGGATATTTCCTTTTTCACCATAGCCCTCTATGGGCTTCCAAATATCACTTTGCCAATTCCAAAAGAACTGTCTTAGCGAAAGGCTTCTTGAGGGGAAAGCTGTAACTCTGTGAGATGATTTCACAGAACACAAAGAAGCTTCTCAGAAAGCTTCTTTTTTTTGTTATCGGAAGATATTTCCTTTGGCCCTATAGTCTTCCAAGGTATCCGAAATATCTGTTCTCAGATTCCACAGAAATAAGGCTAGCAAAGAGATCCACGAAATACAGATGTAACTCTGTGACATGAATTAACAGAACACTAAGCAGTTTCTCAGAAAGCTTCTTTCCAGATTTCATCAGAGGATATTTCCATTTTCACCGTAGCCCTCTATGGGCTTCCTAATATCACTTTGCCAATTCCACAAGAACTGTCTTAGCGAAAGGCTTCTTCAGGGGAAAGCTGTAACTCTGTGAGATGATTTCACAGAACACAAAGAAGTTTCTCAGAAAGCTTCTTTCTCTTTGTTATCAGAGGATATTACCTTTGTTCCTATAGTCTTCCAAGGGATCCGAAATATCTGGTCTCAGATTCCACAGAAATAAGGCTAGCAAAGAGATCCGCGAAATACAGATGTAACTCTGTGAGATGAATTAACGGAACACTAAGCAGTTTCTCAGAAAGCTTCTTTCCAGATTTCATCTGAGGATATTTCCTTTTACAACATAGCCATCTATGGGCTTCCAAATATCACTTTGCCAATTCCAGAAGAACTGTCTTAGCGAAAGGCTTCTTTAGGGGAAAGCTGTAACTCTATGAGATGATTTCACAGAACACAAAGAAGTTTCTCAGAAAGCTTCTTTCTCTTTGGTATCGGAGGATATTTCCTTTGGCCCTATAGTCTTCCAAGGGATCCGAAATATGTGTTCTCAGATTCCAAAGAAATAAGGCTAGCAAAGAGATCCACGAAATACAGATGTAACTCTGTGAGATGAATTAACAGAACACTAAGCAGTTTCTCAGAAAGCTTCTTTCCAGATTTCATCTGAGGATATTTCCTTTTTCACGATAGCCCTCTAGTGGCTTCCAAATATCACTTTGCCAATTCCCGAAGAACTGTCTTAGCGAAAGGCTTCTTGAGGGGAAAGCTGTAACTCTGTGAGATGATTTCACAGAAGACACAGAAGTTTCTCAGAAAGCTTCTTTCTCTTTGTTATCGGAGGATATTTCCTTTGGCCCTATAGTCTTCAAGGGATCCGAAATATCCGTTCTCAGATTCCACAGAAACAAGGCTAGCAAAGAGTTCAACGAAACACAGATGTAACTCTGTGAGATGAATTAACGGAACACTAAGCAGTTTCTCAGAAAGCTTCTTTCCAGATTTCATCTGAGGATATTTCCTTTTTCACCATAGCCCTCTACGGGCTTCCAAATATCACTTTTCTTATTCCACAAGAACTGTCTTAGCGAAAGGCTTCTTGAGGGGAAAGCTGTAACTCTGTGAGATGATTTCACAGAACACAAAGAGGTTTCTCAGAAAGCTTCCTTCTGTTTGTTATCGGAGGATATTTCCTTTGGCCCTATAGTCTACCAAGGGATCCGAAATATCTGTTCTCAGATTCCACAGAAATAAGGCTAGCAAAGAGATCCCCGAAATACAGATGTAACTCTGTGAGATGAATTAACAGAACACTAAGCACTTTCTCAGAAAGCTTCTTTCCAGATTTCATCTGAGGATATTTCCTTTTTCACCATAGCCCTCTAGGGGCTTCCAAATATCACTTTGCCAATTCCAGAAGAATTGTCTTAGCGAAAGGCTTCTTGAATGGAAAGCTGTAACTCTGTGAGATGATTTCACAGAACACAAATGAGTTTCTCAGAAAGCTTCCTTCTCTTTGTTATCGGAGGATATTTCCTTTGGCCCTTTAGTCTTCCAGGGGATCCGAAATATCTGTTCTCAGATTCCACAGAAATAAGGCTAGCAAAGAGATCCCCGAAATACAGATGTAACTCTGTGAGATGAATTAACAGAACACTAAGCAGTTTCTCAGAAATCTTCTCTCCAGATTTCATCTGACGATATTTCCTTTTTCACCATAGCCCTCTTTGGGCTTCCAAATATCACTTTGCCAATTCCACAAGAACTGTCATAGCGAATGGCTTCTTGAGGGGAAAGCTGTAACTCTGTGAGATGGTT
This sequence comes from Macaca mulatta, assembly GCF_049350105.2. Taxonomy (NCBI): domain Eukaryota; kingdom Metazoa; phylum Chordata; class Mammalia; order Primates; family Cercopithecidae; genus Macaca; species Macaca mulatta. Next base: position 34,308,557 of record NC_133418.1, read on the forward strand.
TCACAGAACAAAAAGAAGTTTCTCAGAAAGCTACTTTCTGTTTGTTATCGGAGGATATTTCCTTTGGCCTATAGTCTTCCAAGGGATCCGAAATATCTGTTCTCAGATTCCACAGAAATAAGGCTAGCAAAGAGATCCACGAAATACAGATGCAACTCTGTGAGATGAATTAACAGAACACTAAGCAGTTTCTCAGAAAGCTTCTTTCCACATTTCTTCTGAGGATATTTCCTTTTGCAACATAGCCATCTATGGGCTTCCAAATATCACTTTGCCAATTGCACAAGAACTGTCTTAGCGAAAGGCTTCTTGAGGGGAAAGCTGTAACTCTGTGAGATGATTTCACAGAACACAAAGAAGTTTCTCAGAAAGCTACTTTCTGTTTGTTATCGGAGGATATTTCCTTTGGTCTATAGTCTTCCAAGGGATCCGAAATATCTGTTCTCAGATTCCACAGAAATAAGGCTAGCAAAGAGATCCCCGAAATACAGATGTAACTCTGTTGGATGAATTAACAGAACACTAAGCAATTTCTCAGAAAGCTTCTTTCCAGATTTCATCAGAGGATATTTCCATTTTCACCGTAGCCCTTTATGGGCTTCCTAATATCACTTTGCCAATTCCACAAGAACTGTCTTAGCGAAAGTCTTCTTCAGGGGAAAGCTGTAACTCTGTGAGATGATTTCACAGAACAAAAAGAAGTTTCTCAGAAAGCTTCTTTCTCTTTGTTATCAGAGGATATTACCTTTGTTCCTATAGTCTTCCAAGGGATCCGAAATATCTGGTCTCAGATTCCACAGAAATAAGGCTAGCAAAGAGATCCGAGAAATACAGATGTAACTCTGTGAGATGAATTAACGGAACACTAAGCAGTTTCTCAGAAAGCTTCTTTCCAGATTTCATCTGAGGATATTTCCTTTTACAACATAGCCATCTAGGGGCTTCCAAATATCACTTTGCCAATTCCAGAAGAACTGTCTTAGCGAAAGGTTTCTTGAGGGGAAAGCTGTAACTCTATGAGATGATTTCACAGAACACAAAGAAGTTTCTCTGAAAGCTTCTTTCTCTTTGGTATCAGAGGATATTTCCTTTGGCCCTATAGTCTTCCAAGGGATCCGAAATATGTGTTCTCAGATTCCACAGAAATAAGGCTAGCAAAGAGATCCCCGAAATACAGATGTAACTCTGTGAGATGAATTAACAGAACACTAAGCACTTTCTCAGAAAGCTTCTTTCCAGATTTCATCTGAGGATATTTCCTTTTTCACCATAGCCCTCTAGGGGCTTCCAAATATCACTTTGCCAATTCCAGAAGAATTGTCTTAGTGAAAGGCTTCTTGAATGGAAAGCTGTAACTCTGTGAGATGATTTCACAGAACACAAATAAGTTTCTCAGAAAGCTTCCTTCTCTTTGTTATCGGAGGATATTTCCTTTGGCCCTTTAGTCTTCCAAGGGATCCGAAATATCTGTTCTCAGATTCCACAGAAATAAGGCTAGCAAAGAGATCCCCGAAATACAAATGTAACTCTGTGAGATGAATTAACAGAACACTAAGCAGTTTCTCAGAAATCTTCTCTCCAGATTTCATCTGACGATATTTCCTTTTTCACCATAGCCCTCTATGGGCTTCCAAATATCACTTTGCCAATTCCACAAGAACTGTCATAGCGAAAGGCTTCTTGAGGGGAAAGCTGTAACTCTGTGAGATGGTTTCACAGAACAAAAAGAAGTTTCTCAGAAAGCTACTTTCTGTTTGTTATCGGAGGATATTTCCTTTGGCCTATAGTCTTCCAAGGGATCCGAAATATCTGTTCTCAGATTCCACAGAAATAAGGCTAGCAAAGAGATCCACGAAATACAGATGCAACTCTGTGAGATGAATTAACAGAACACTAAGCAGTTTCTCAGAAAGCTTCTTTCCACATTTCTTCTGAGGATATTTTCTTTTGCAACATAGCCATCTATGGGCTTCCAAATATCACTTTGCCAATTGCACAAGAACTGTCTTAGCGAAAGGCTTCTTGAGGGGAAAGCTGTAACTCTGTGAGATGATTTCACAGAACACAAAGAAGTTTCTCAGAAAGCTACTTTCTGTTTGTTATCGGAGGATATTTCCTTTGGCCTATAGTCTTACATGGGATCCAAAATATCTGTTTTCAGATTCCACAGAAATAAGGCTAGCAAAGAGATCCACGAAATACAGATGTAACTCTGTGGGATGAATTAACAGAACACTAAGCACTTTCTCAGAAAGCTTCTTTCCAGATTTCATCTGAGGATATTTCCTTTTTCACCATAGCCCTCTATGGGCTTCCAAATATCACTTTGCCAATTCCAAAAGAACTGTCTTAGCGAAAGGCTTCTTGAGGGGAAAGCTGTAACTCTGTGAGATGATTTCACAGAACACAAAGAAGCTTCTCAGAAAGCTTCTTTTTTTTGTTATCGGAAGATATTTCCTTTGGCCCTATAGTCTTCCAAGGTATCCGAAATATCTGTTCTCAGATTCCACAGAAATAAGGCTAGCAAAGAGATCCACGAAATACAGATGTAACTCTGTGACATGAATTAACAGAACACTAAGCAGTTTCTCAGAAAGCTTCTTTCCAGATTTCATCAGAGGATATTTCCATTTTCACCGTAGCCCTCTATGGGCTTCCTAATATCACTTTGCCAATTCCACAAGAACTGTCTTAGCGAAAGGCTTCTTCAGGGGAAAGCTGTAACTCTGTGAGATGATTTCACAGAACACAAAGAAGTTTCTCAGAAAGCTTCTTTCTCTTTGTTATCAGAGGATATTACCTTTGTTCCTATAGTCTTCCAAGGGATCCGAAATATCTGGTCTCAGATTCCACAGAAATAAGGCTAGCAAAGAGATCCGCGAAATACAGATGTAACTCTGTGAGATGAATTAACGGAACACTAAGCAGTTTCTCAGAAAGCTTCTTTCCAGATTTCATCTGAGGATATTTCCTTTTACAACATAGCCATCTATGGGCTTCCAAATATCACTTTGCCAATTCCAGAAGAACTGTCTTAGCGAAAGGCTTCTTTAGGGGAAAGCTGTAACTCTATGAGATGATTTCACAGAACACAAAGAAGTTTCTCAGAAAGCTTCTTTCTCTTTGGTATCGGAGGATATTTCCTTTGGCCCTATAGTCTTCCAAGGGATCCGAAATATGTGTTCTCAGATTCCAAAGAAATAAGGCTAGCAAAGAGATCCACGAAATACAGATGTAACTCTGTGAGATGAATTAACAGAACACTAAGCAGTTTCTCAGAAAGCTTCTTTCCAGATTTCATCTGAGGATATTTCCTTTTTCACGATAGCCCTCTAGTGGCTTCCAAATATCACTTTGCCAATTCCCGAAGAACTGTCTTAGCGAAAGGCTTCTTGAGGGGAAAGCTGTAACTCTGTGAGATGATTTCACAGAAGACACAGAAGTTTCTCAGAAAGCTTCTTTCTCTTTGTTATCGGAGGATATTTCCTTTGGCCCTATAGTCTTCAAGGGATCCGAAATATCCGTTCTCAGATTCCACAGAAACAAGGCTAGCAAAGAGTTCAACGAAACACAGATGTAACTCTGTGAGATGAATTAACGGAACACTAAGCAGTTTCTCAGAAAGCTTCTTTCCAGATTTCATCTGAGGATATTTCCTTTTTCACCATAGCCCTCTACGGGCTTCCAAATATCACTTTTCTTATTCCACAAGAACTGTCTTAGCGAAAGGCTTCTTGAGGGGAAAGCTGTAACTCTGTGAGATGATTTCACAGAACACAAAGAGGTTTCTCAGAAAGCTTCCTTCTGTTTGTTATCGGAGGATATTTCCTTTGGCCCTATAGTCTACCAAGGGATCCGAAATATCTGTTCTCAGATTCCACAGAAATAAGGCTAGCAAAGAGATCCCCGAAATACAGATGTAACTCTGTGAGATGAATTAACAGAACACTAAGCACTTTCTCAGAAAGCTTCTTTCCAGATTTCATCTGAGGATATTTCCTTTTTCACCATAGCCCTCTAGGGGCTTCCAAATATCACTTTGCCAATTCCAGAAGAATTGTCTTAGCGAAAGGCTTCTTGAATGGAAAGCTGTAACTCTGTGAGATGATTTCACAGAACACAAATGAGTTTCTCAGAAAGCTTCCTTCTCTTTGTTATCGGAGGATATTTCCTTTGGCCCTTTAGTCTTCCAGGGGATCCGAAATATCTGTTCTCAGATTCCACAGAAATAAGGCTAGCAAAGAGATCCCCGAAATACAGATGTAACTCTGTGAGATGAATTAACAGAACACTAAGCAGTTTCTCAGAAATCTTCTCTCCAGATTTCATCTGACGATATTTCCTTTTTCACCATAGCCCTCTTTGGGCTTCCAAATATCACTTTGCCAATTCCACAAGAACTGTCATAGCGAATGGCTTCTTGAGGGGAAAGCTGTAACTCTGTGAGATGGTTTCACAGAACAAAAAGAAGTTTCTCAGAAAGCTACTTTCTGTTTGTTATCGGAGGATATTTCCTTTGGCCTATAGTCTTCCAAGGGATCCGAAATATCTGTTCTCAGATTCCACAGAAATAAGGCTAGCAAAGAGATCCACGAAATACAGATGCAACTCTGTGAGATGAATTAACAGAACACTAAGCAGTTTCTCAGAAAGCTTCTTTCCACATTTCTTCTGAGGATATTTCCTTTTGCAACATAGCCATCTATGGGCTTCCAAATATCACTTTGCCAATTGCACAAGAACTGTCTTAGCGAAAGGCTTCTTGAGGGGAAAGCTGTAACTCTGTGAGATGATTTCACAGAACACAAAGAAGTTTCTCAGAAAGCTACTTTCTGTTTGTTATCGGAGGATATTTCCTTTGGTCTATAGTCTTCCAAGGGATCCGAAATATCTGTTCTCAGATTCCACAGAAATAAGGCTAGCAAAGAGATCCCCGAAATACAGATGTAACTCTGTTGGATGAATTAACAGAACACTAAGCAATTTCTCAGAAAGCTTCTTTCCAGATTTCATCAGAGGATATTTCCATTTTCACCGTAGCCCTTTATGGGCTTCCTAATATCACTTTGCCAATTCCACAAGAACTGTCTTAGCGAAAGTCTTCTTCAGGGGAAAGCTGTAACTCTGTGAGATGATTTCACAGAACAAAAAGAAGTTTCTCAGAAAGCTTCTTTCTCTTTGTTATCAGAGGATATTACCTTTGTTCCTATAGTCTTCCAAGGGATCCGAAATATCTGGTCTCAGATTCCACAGAAATAAGGCTAGCAAAGAGATCCGAGAAATACAGATGTAACTCTGTGAGATGAATTAACGGAACACTAAGCAGTTTCTCAGAAAGCTTCTTTCCAGATTTCATCTGAGGATATTTCCTTTTACAACATAGCCATCTAGGGGCTTCCAAATATCACTTTGCCAATTCCAGAAGAACTGTCTTAGCGAAAGGTTTCTTGAGGGGAAAGCTGTAACTCTATGAGATGATTTCACAGAACACAAAGAAGTTTCTCTGAAAGCTTCTTTCTCTTTGGTATCGGAGGATATTTCCTTTGGCCCTATAGTCTTCCAAGGGATCCGAAATATGTGTTCTCAGATTCCACAGAAATAAGGCTAGCAAAGAGATCCACGAAATACAGATGTAACTCTGTGAGATGAATTAACAGAACACTAAGCAGTTTCTCAGAAAGCTTCTTTCCAGATTTCATCTGAGGATATTTCCTTTTTCACCATAACCCTCTATGGAGTTCCAAATATCATTTTGCCAATTCCACAAGAACTGTCTTAGCGAAAGGCTTCTTGAGGGGAAAGCTGTAACTCTGTGAGGTGATTTCACAGAACACAAAGAAGTTTCTCAGAAAGCTTCTTTCTCTCTGTTATCAGAGGATATTTCCTTTGGCCATATAGTCTTTAAAGGGATCCGAAATATCTGTTCTCAGATTCCACAGAAATAAGGCTAGCAAAGAGATCCACGAAATACAGATGTAACCCTGTCAGATGAATTAACAGAACACTAAGCAGTTTCTCAGAAAGCTTCTTTCCAGATTTCATCTGAGGATATTTCCTTTTTCACCATAGCCCTCTAGGGGCTTCCAAATATCACTTTGCCAATTCCCGAAGAACTGTCTTAGCGAAAGGCTTCTTGTGGGGAAAGCTGTAACTCTGTGAGATGATTTCACAGAAGACACAGAAGTTTCTCAGAAAGCTTCTTTCTCTTTGGTATCGGCGGATAGTTCCTTTGGCCCTATAGTCTTCCAAGGGATCCGAAATATCTGTTCTCAGATTCCACAGAAATAAGGCTAGCAAAGAGATCCCCGAAATACAGATGTAACTGTGTGAGATGAATTAACAGAACACTAAGCACTTTCTCAGAAAGCTTCTTTCCAGATTTCATCTGAGGATATTTCCTTTTTCACCGTAGCCCTCTAAGGGCTTCCAAATATCACTTTGCGAATTCCACAAGAACTGTCTTAGCGAAAGGCTTCTTGAGGGGAAAGCTGTAACTCTGTGAGATGATTTCACAGAACACAAAGAAGTTTCTCAGAAAGTTTCTTTCTCTTTGTTATCGGAGGATATTTCCTTTGGCCCTGTAGTCTTCCAAGGGATCCGAAATATCTGTTCTCAGATTCCACAGAAATAAGGCTAGCAAAGAGATCCCCGAAATACAGATGTAACTCTGTGAGATGAATTAACAGAACACTAAGCAGTTTCTCAGAAAGCTTCTTCCCAGATTTCATGAGGATATTTCCTTTTTCACCATAGCCCCCTATGGGCTTGCAAATATCACTTTGCCAATTCCACAAGAACTGTCTTAGCGAAAGGCTTCTTCAGGGGAAGGCTGTAACTCTGTGAGATGATTTCACGGAACAGAAAGAAGCTTCTCAGAAAGCTTCTTTCTCTCTGTTATCGGAGGATATTTCCTTTGGCCCTATAGTCTTCCAAGGGATCCGAAATATCTGTTCTCAGATTCCACAGAAATAAGGCTAGCAAAGAGATCCACGAAATACAGATGTAACTCTGTGACATGAATTAACAGAACACTAAGCAGTTTCTCAGAAAGCTTCTTTCCAGATTTCATCAGAGGATATTTCCATTTTCACCATAGCCCTCTATGGGCTTCCTAATATCACTTTTCCAATTCCACAAGAACTGTCATAGCGAAAGGCTTCTTCAGGGGAAAGCTGTAACTCTGTGAGATGATTTCACAGAACAAAAAGAAGTTTCTCAGAAAGCTACTTTCTGTTTGTTATCGGAGGATATTTCCTTTGGCCTATAGTCTTCCAAGGGATCCGAAATATCTGTTCTCAGATTCCACAGAAATAAGGCTAGCAAAGAGATCCACGAAATACAGATGCAACTCTGTGAGATGAATTAACAGAACACTAAGCAGTTTCTCAGAAAGCTTCTTTCCACATTTCTTCTGAGGATATTTCCTTTTACAACATAGCCATCTATGGGCTTCCAAATATCACTTTGCCAATTGCACAAGAACTGTCTTAGCGAAAGGCTTCTTGAGGGGAAAGCTGTAACTCTGTGAGATGATTTCACAGAACACAAAGAAGTTTCTCAGAAAGCTACTTTCTGTTTGTTATCGGAGGATATTTCCTTTGGTCTATAGTCTTCCAAGGGATCCGAAATATCTGTTCTCAGATTCCACAGAAATAAGGCTAGCAAAGAGATCCCCGAAATACAGATGTAACTCTGTTGGATGAATTAACAGAACACTAAGCACTTTCTCAGAAAGCTTCTTTCCTGATTTCATCTGAGGATATTTCCTTTTTCACCATTGCCCTCTAAGGGCTTCCAAATATCACTTTGCCAATTCCACAAGAACTGTCTTAGCGAAAGGCTTCTTGAGGGGAAAGCTGTAACTCTGTGAGATGATTTCACAGAACAGAAAGAAGCTTCTCAGAAAGCTTCTTTCTGTTTGTTATCGGAGGATATTTCCTTTGGCCCTATAATCTTCCAAGGGATCCGAAATATCTGTTCTCAGATTCCACAGAAATAAGGCTAGCAAAGAGATCCACGAAATACAGATGTAACTCTGTGACATGAATTAACAGAACACTAAGCAGTTTCTCAGAAAGCTTCTTTCCAGATTTCATCAGAGGATATTTCCATTTTCACCGTAGCCCTTTATGGTCTTCCTAATATCACTTTGCCAATTCTACAAGAACTGTCTTAGCGAAAGGCTTCTTCAGGGGAAAGCTGTAACTCTGTGAGATGATTTCACAGAACAAAAAGAAGTTTCTCAGAAAGCTTCTTTCTCTTTGTTATCAGAGGATATTACCTTTGTTCCTATAGTCTTCCAAGGGATCCGAAATATCTGGTCTCAGATCCCACAGAAATAATGCTAGCAAAGAGATCCGCGAAATACAGATGTAACTCTGTGAGATGAATTAACAGAACACTAAGCAGTTTCTCAGAAAGCTTCTTTCCAGATTTCATCTGAGGATATTTCCTTTTACAACATAGCCATCTATGGGCTTCCAAATATCACTTTGCCAATTCCACAAGAACTGACTTAGCGAAAGGCTTCTTGAGGGGAAAGCTGTAACTCTATGAGATGATTTCACAGAACACAAAGAAGTTTCTCAGAAAGCTTCTTTCTCTTTGTTATCGGAGGATATTTCCTTTGGCCCTATAGTCTTCCAAGGGATCCGAAATATGTGTTCTCAGATTTCACAGAAATAAGGCTAGCAAAGAGATCCACGAAATACAGATGTAACTCTGTGAGATGAATTAACAGAACACTAAGCAGTTTCTCAGAAAGCTTCTTTCCAGATTTCATCTGAGGATATTTCCTTTTTCACCATAACCCTCTATGGACTTCCAAATATCATTTTGCCAATTCCACAAGAACTGTCTTAGCGAAAGGCTTCTTGAGGGGAAAGCTGTAACTCTGTGAGGTGATTTCACAGAACACAAAGAAGTTTCTCAGAAAGCTTCTTTCTCTTTGTTATCAGAGGATATTTCCTTTGGCCATATAGTCTTCAAAGGGATCCGAAATATCTGTTCTCAGATTCCACAGAAATAAGGCTAGCAAAGAGATCCCCGAAATACAGATGTAACTCTGTGAGATGAATTAACAGAACACTAAGCACTTTCTCAGAAAGCTTCTTTCCAGATTTCATCTGAGGATATTTCCTTTTACACCATAGCCCTCTATGGGCTTCCAAATATCACTTTGCCAATTCCACAAGAACTGTCTTAGCGAAAGGCTTCTTGAGGGGAAAGCTGTAACTCTGTGAGATGATTTCACAGAACACAAAGAAGCTTCTCAGAAAGCTTCTTTCTGTTTGTTATCGGAAGATATTTCCTTTGGCCCTATAGTCTTCCAAGGGATCCGAAATATCTGTTCTCAGATTCCACAGAAATAAGGCTAGCAAATAGATCCACGAAATACAGATGTAACTCTGTGACATGAATTAACAGAACACTAAGCAGTTTCTCAGAAAGCTTCTTTCCAGATTTCATCAGAGGATATTTCCATTTTCGCCGTAGCCCTCTATGGGCTTCCTAATATCACTTTGCCAATTCCACAAGAACTGTCTTAGCGAAAGGCTTCTTGAGGGGAAAGCTGTAACTCTGTGAGATGATTTCACAGAACACAAAGAAGTTTCTCAGAAAGCTTCTTTCTCTTTGTTATCAGAGGATATTACCTTTGTTCCTATAGTCTTCCAAGGGATCCGAAATATCTGGTCTCAGATTCCACAGAAATAAGGCTAGCAAAGAGATCCGCGAAATACAGAGGTAACTCTGTGAGATGAATTAACGGAACACTAAGCAGTTTCTCAGAAAGCTTCTTTCCAGATTTCATCTGAGGATATTTCCTTTTACAACATAGCCATCTATGGGCTTCCAAATATCACTTTGCCAATTCCAGAAGAACTGTCTTAGCGAAAGGCTTCTTTAGGGGAAAGCTGTAACTCTGTGAGGTGATTTCACAGAACACAAAGAAGTTTCTCAGAAAGCTTCTTTCTCTTTGTTATCAGAGGATATTTCCTTTGGCCATATAGTCTTTCAAGGGATCCGAAATATCTGTTCTCAGATTCCACAGAAATAAGGCTAGCAAAGAGATCCCCGAAATACAGATGTAACTCTGTGAGATGAATTAACAGAACACTAAGCAGTTTCTCAGAAAGCTTCTTTCCAGATTTCATCTGAGGATATTTCCTTTTTCACCATAGCCCTCTAGGGGCTTCCAAATATCACTTTGCCAATTCCTGAAGAATTGTCTTAGCGAAAGGCTTCTTGAGGGGAAAGCTGTAACTCTGTGAGATGATTTCACAGAACACAAAAAAGTTTCTCAGAAAGCTTCTTTCTCTTTGTTATCGGAGGATATTTCCTTTGGCCCTTTAGTCTTCCAAGGGATCCGAAATATCTGCTCTCAGATTCCACAGAAATAAGGCTAGCAAAGAGATCCCCGAAATACAAATGTAACTCTGTGAGATGAATTAACAGAACACTAAGCAGTTTCTCAAAAATATTCTCTCCAGATTTCATCTGAGGGTATTTCCTTTTTCACCATAGCCCTCTATGGGCTTCCAAATATCACTTTGCCAATTCCACAAGAACTGTCATAGCGAAAGGCTTCTTGAGGGGAAAGCTGTAACTCTGTGAGATGATTTCACAGAACACAAAGAAGTTTCTCAGAAAGCTACTTTCTGTTTGTTATCGGAGGATATTTCCTTTGGCCTATAGTCTTACAAGGGATCCAAAATATCTGTTTTCAGATTCCACAGAAATAAGGCTAGCAAAGAGATCCACGAAATACAGATGTAACTCTGTTGGATGAAATAACAGAACACTAAGCACTTTCTCAGAAAACTTCTTTCCAGATTTCATCTGAGGATATTTCCTTTTTCACCGTAGCCCTCTATGGGCTTCCAAATATCACTTTGCCAATTGCACAAGAACTGTCTTAGCGAAAGGCTTCTTGAGGGAAAAGCTGTAACTCTGTGAGATGAATTAACGGAACACTAAGCAGTTTCTCAGAAAGCTTCTTTCCAGATTTCATCTGAGGATATTTCCTTTTACAACATAGCCATCTATGGGCTTCCAAATATCACTTTGCCAATTCCACAAGAACTGTCTTAGCGAAAGGCTTCTTTAGGGGAAAGCTGTAACTCTATGAGATGATTTCACAGAACACAAAGAAGTTTCTCAGAAAGCTTCTTTCTCTTTGGTATCGGAGGATATTTCCTTTGGCCCTATAGTCTTCCAAGGGATCCGAAATATGTGTTCTCAGATTCCAAAGAAATAAGGCTAGCAAAGAGATCCACGAAATACAGATGTAACTCTGTGAGATGAATGAACAGAACACTAAGCAGTTTCTCAGAAAGCTTCTTTCCAGATTTCATCTGAGGATATTTCCTTTTTCACGATAGCCCTCTAGGGGCTTCCAAATATCACTTTACCAATTCCCGAAGAACTGTCTTAGCGAAAGGCTTCTGGAGGGGAAAGCTGTAACTCTGTGAGATGATTTCACAGAAGACACAGAAGTTTCTCAGAAAGCTTCTTTCTCTTTGTTATCGGACGATATTTCCTTTGGCCCTATAGTCTTCAAGGGATCCGAAATATCCGTTCTCAGATTCCACAGAAACAAGGCTAGCAAAGAGTTCTATGAAACACAGATGTAACTCTGTGAGATGAATTAACGGAACACTAAGCAGTTTCTCAGAAAGCTTCTTTCCAGATTTCATCTGAGGATATTTCCTTTTTCACCATAGCCCTCTACGGGCTTCCAAATATCACTTTGCCTATTCCACAAGAACTGTCTTAGCGAAAGGCTTCTTGAGGGGAAAGCTGTAACTCCGTGAGATGATTTCACAGAACACAAAGAGGTTTCTCAGAAAGCTTCCTTCTGTTTGTTATCGGAGGATATTTCCTTTGGCCCTATAGTCTACCAAGGGATCCGAAATATCTGTTCTCAGATTCCACAGAAATAAGGCTAGCAAAGAGATCCCCGAAATACAGATGTAACTCTGTGAGATGAATTAACAGAACACTAAGCACTTTCTCAGAAAGCTTCTTTCCAGATTTCATCTGAGGATATTTCCTTTTTCACCATAGCCCTCTAGGGGCTTCCAAATATCACTTTGCCAATTCCAGAAGAATTGTCTTAGCGAAAGGCTTCTTGAATGGAAAGCTGTAACTCTGTGAGATGATTTCCAGAACACAAATAAGTTTCTCAGAAAGCTTCCTTCTCTTTGTTATCGGAGGATATTTCCTTTGGCCCTTTAGTCTTCCAAGGGATCCGAAATATCTGTTCTCAGATTCCACAGAAATAAGGCTAGCAAAGAGATCACCGAAATACAAATGTAACTCTGTGAGATGAATTAACAGAACACTAAGCAGTTTCTCAGAAATCTTCTCTCCAGATTTCATCTGACGATATTTCCTTTTTCACCATAGCCCTCTACGGGCTTCCAAATATCACTTTGCCAATTCCACAAGAACTCTCATAGCGAAAGGCTTCTTGAGGGGAAAGCTGTAACTCTGTGAGATGGTTTCACAGAACAAAAAGAAGTTTCTCAGAAAGCTACTTTCTGTTTGTTATCGGAGGATATTTCCTTTGGCCTATAGTCTTCCAAGGGATCCGAAATATCTGTTCTCAGATTCCACAGAAATAAGGCTAGCAAAGAGATCCACGAAATACAGATGCAACTCTGTGAGATGAATTAACAGAACACTAAGCAGTTTCTCAGAAAGCTTCTTTCCACATTTCTTCTGAGGATATTTCCTTTTGCAACATAGCCATCTATGGGCTTCCAAATATCACTTTGCCAATTGCACAAGAACTGTCTTAGCGAAAGGCTTCTTGAGGGGAAAGCTGTAACTCTGTGAGATGATTTCACAGAACACAAAGAAGTTTCTCAGAAAGCTACTTTCTGTTTGTTATCGGAGGATATTTCCTTGGTCTATAGTCTTCCAAGGGATCCGAAATATCTGTTCTCAGATTCCACAGAAATAAGGCTAGCAAAGAGATCCCCGAAATACAGATGTAACTCTGTTGGATGAATTAACAGAACACTAAGCACTTTCTCAGAAAGCTTCTTTCCAGATTTCATCTGAGGATATTTCCTTTTTCACCATAGCCCTCTAAGGGCTTCCAAATATCACTTTGCCAATTCCACAAGAACTGTCTTAGCGAAAGGCTTCTTGAGGGGAAAGCTGTAACTCTGTGAGATGGTTTCACAGAACAGAAAGAAGCTTCTCAGAAAGCTTCTTTCTGTTTGTTATCGGAGGATATTTCCTTTGGCCCTATAGTCTTCCAAGGGATCCGAAATATCTGTTCTCAGATTCCACAGAAATAAGGCTAGCAAAGAGATCCACGAAATACAGATGTAACTCTGTGACATGAATTAACAGAACACTAAGCAGTTTCTCAGAAAGCTTCTTTCCAGATTTCATCAGAGGATATTTCCATTTTCACCGTAGCCCTTTATGGGCTTCCTAATATCACTTTGCCAATTCCACAAGAACTGTCTTAGCGAAAGTCTTCTTCAGGGGAAAGCTGTAACTCCGTGAGATGATTTCACAGAACAAAAAGAAGTTTCTCAGAAAGCTTCTTTCTCTTTGTTATCAGAGGATATTACCTTTGTTCCTATAGTCTTCCAAGGGATCCGAAATATCTGGTCTCAGATTCCACAGAAATAAGGCTAGCAAAGAGATCCGCGAAATACAGATGTAACTCTGTGAGATGAATTAACGGAACACTAAGCAGTTTCTCAGAAAGCTTCTTTCCAGATTTCATCTGAGGATATTTCCTTTTACAACATAGCCATCTAGGGGCTTCCAAATATCACTTTGCCAATTCCAGAAGAACTGTCTTAGCGAAAGGTTTCTTGAGGGGAAAGCTGAAACTCTATGAGATGATTTCACAGAACACAAAGAAGTTTCTCAGAAAGCTTCTTTCTCTTTGGTATCGGAGGATATTTCCTTTGGCCCTATAGTCTTCCAAGGGATCCGAAATATGTGTTCTCAGATTCCACAGAAATAAGGCTAGCAAAGAGATCCACGAAATACAGATGTAACTCTGTGAGATGAATTAACAGAACACTAAGCAGTTTCTCAGAAAGCTTCTTTCCAGATTTCATCTGAGGATATTTCCTTTTTCACCATAACCCTCTATGGACTTCCAAATATCATTTTGCCAATTCCACAAGAACTGTCTTAGCGAAAGGCTTCTTGAGGGGAAAGCTGTAACTCTGTGAGATGATTTCACAGAAGACACAGAAATTTCTCAGAAAGCTTCTTTCTCTTTGTTATCTGAGGATATTTCCTTTGGCCCTATAGTCTTCAAGGGATCCGAAATATCTGTTCTCAGATTCCACAGAAACAAGGCTAGCAAAGAGATCAACGAAATACAGATGTAACTCTGTGAGATGAATTAACGGAACACTAAGCAGTTTCTCAGAAAGCTTCTTTCCAGATTTCATCTGAGGATATTTCCTTTTTCACCATAGCCCTCTACGGGCTTCCAAATATCACTTTGCCTATTCCACAAGAACTGTCTTAGCGAAAGGCTTCTTGAGGGGAAAGCTGTAACTCTGTGAGATGATTTCACAGAACACAAAGAGGTTTCTCAGAAAGCTTCCTTCTGTTTGTTATCGGAGGATATTTCCTTTGGCCCTATAGTCTTCCAAGGGATCCGAAATATCTGTTCTTAGATTCCACAGAAATAAGGCTAGCAAAGAGATCCCCGAAATACAGATGTAACTCTGTGAGATGAATTAACAGAACACTAAGCACTTTCTCAGAAAGCTTCTTTCCAGATTTCATCTGAGGATATTTCCTTTTTCACCATAGCCCTCTAGGGGCTTCCAAATATCACTTTGCCAATTCCAGAAGAATTGTCTTAGCGAAAGGCTTCTTGAGGGGAAAGCTGTAACTCTGTGAGATGATTTCACAGAACACAAATAACTTTCTCAGAAAGCTTCTTTCTCTTTGTTATCGGAGGATATTTCCTTTGGCCCTTTAGTCTTCCAAGGGATCCGAAATATCTGTTCTCAGATTCCACAGAAATAAGGCTAGCAAAGAGATCCCCGAAATACAAATGTAACGCTGTGAGATGAATTAACAGAACACTAAGCAGTTTCTCAGAAATCTTCTCTCCATATTTCATCTGAGGATATTTCCTTTTTCACCATAGCCCTCTATGGGCTTCCAAATATCACTTTGCCAATTCCACAAGAACTGTCATAGCGAAAGGCTTCTTGAGGGGAAAGCTGTAACTCTGTGAGATGATTTCACAGAACACAAAGAAGTTTCTCAGAAAGCTACTTTCTGTTTGTTATCGGAGGATATTTCCTTTGGCCTATAGTCTTACAAGGGATCCGAAATATCTGTTCTCAGATTCCACAGAAATAAGGCTAGCAAAGAGATCCACGAAATACAGATGTAACTCTGTGAGATGAATTAACAGAACACTAAGCAGTTTCTCAGAAAGCTTCTTTCCACATTTCTTCTGAGGTTATTTCCTTTTACAACATAGCCATCTATGGGCTTCCAAATATCACTTTGCCAATTGTATAAGAACTGTCTTAGCGAAAGGCTTCTTGAGGGGTAAGCTGTAACTCTGTGAGATGATTTCACAGAACACAAAGAAGTTTCTCAGAAAGCTACTTTCTGTTTGTTATCGGAGGATATTTCCTTTGGTCTATAGTCTTCCAAGGGATCCGAAATATCTGTTCTCAGATTCCACAGAAATAAGGCTAGCAAAGAGATCCCCGAAATACAGATGTAACTCTGTGGGATGAATTAACAGAACACTAAGCAGTTTCTCCGAAAGCTTCTTTCCAGATTTCATCTGAGGATATTTCCTTTTTCACCATAGCCCTCTATGGGCTTCCAAATATCACTTTGCCAATTCCACAAGAACTGTCTTAGCGAAAGGCTTCTTGAAGGGAAAGCTGTAACTCTGTGAGATGATTTCACAGTACACAAAGAAGTTTCTCAGAAAGCTTCTTTCTCTTTGTTATCGGAGGATATTTCCTTTGGCCCTATAGTCTTCCAAGGGATCCGAAATATCTGGTCTCAGATTCCACAGAAATAAGGCTAGCAAAGAGATCCACGAAATACAGATGTAACTCTGTGAGATGAATTAACAGAACACTAAGCAGTTTCTCAGAAAGCTTCTTTCCAGATTTCATCTGAGGATATTTAATTTTTCACCATAGCCCTCTATGGGCTTCCAAATATCACTTTGCCAATTCCACAAGAACTGTCTTAGCGAAAGGCTTCTTGAGGGGAAACCTGTAACTCTGTGAGATGATTTCACAGAACACAAAGAAGTTTCTCAGAAAGCTTCTTTCTCTTTGTTATCGGAGGATATTTCCTTTGGCCCTATAATCTTCCAAGGGATCTGAAATATTTGTTCTCAGATTCCACAGAAATAAGGCTAGCAAAGAGATCCACGAAATACTGATGTAACTCTGTGAGATGAATTAAGAGAACACTAAGCAGTTTCTCAGAAAGCTTCTTTCCAGATTTCATCTGAGGATATTTCCTTTTTCACCGTAGCCCTCTAAGGGCTTCCAAATATCACTTTGCGAATTCCACAAGAAATGTCTTAGCGAAAGGCTTCTTGAGGGGAAAGCTGTAACTCTGTGAGATGATTTCACAGAACATAAAGAAGTTTCTCAGAAAGTTTCTTTCTCTTTGTTATCGGAGGATATTTCCTTTGGCCCTATAGTCTTCCAAGGGATCCGAAATATGGGTTCTCAGATTCCACAGAAATAAGGCTAGCAAAGAGATCCACGAAATACAGATGTAACTCTGTGAGATGAATTAACAGAACACTAAGCAGTTTCTCAGAAAGCTTCTTTCCAGATTTCATGAGGATATTTCCTTTTTCACCATAGCCCCCAGTGGGCTTGCAAATATCACTTTGCCAATTCCACAAGAACTGTCTTAGCGAAAGGCTTCTTGAGGGGAAAGCTGTAACTCTTTGAGATGATTTCACAGAACAGAAAGAAGCTTCTCAGAAACCTTCTTTCTCTCTGTTATCGGAGGATATTTCCTTTGGCCCTATAGTCTTCCAAGGGATCCGAAATATCTGTTCTCAGATTCCACAGAAATAAGACTAGCAAAGAGATCCCCGAAATACAGATGTAACTCTGTGAGATGAATTAACAGAACACTAAGCAGTTTCTCAGAAAGCTTCTTTCCAGATTTCATCTGAGAATATTTCCTTTTTCACCATAGCCCTCTAGGGGCTTCCAAATATCACTTTGCCAATTCCCGAAGAACTGTCTTAGCCAAAGGCTTCTTGAGGGGAAAGCTGTAACTCTTTGAGATGATTTCACAGACGACACAGAAGTTTCTCAGAAAGCTTCTTTCTCTTTGTTATCGGAGGATATTTCCTTTGGCCCTATAGTCTTCAAGGGATCCGAAATATCTGTTCTCAGATTCCACAGAAACAAGGCTAGCAATGAGATCAACGAAATACAGATGTAACTCTGTGAGATGAATTAACGGAACACTAAGCAGTTTCTCAGAAAGCTTCTTTCCAGATTTCATCTGAGGATATTTCCTTTTTCACCATAGCCCTCTACGGGCTTCCAAATATCACTTTGCCTATTCCACAAGAACTGTCTTAGCGAAAGGCTTCTTGAGGGGAAAGCTGTAACTCTGTGAGATGATTTCACAGAACACAAAGAGGTTTCTCAGAAAGCTTCCTTCTGTTTGTTATCGGAGGATATTTCCTTTGGCCCTATAGTCTTCCAAGGGATCCGAAATATCTGTTCTCAGATTCCACAGAAATAAGGCTAGCAAAGAGATCCCCGAAATACAGATGTAACTCTGTGAGATGAATTAACAGAACACTAAGCACTTTCTCAGAAACTTCTTTCCAGATTTCATCTGAGGATATTTCCTTTTTCACCATAGCCCTCTAGGGGCTTCCAAATATCACTTTGCCAATTCCAGAAGAATTGTCTTAGCGAAAGGCTTCTTGAGGGGAAAGCTGTAACTCTGTGAGATGATTTCACAGAACACAAATAAGTTTCTCAGAAAGCTTCTTTCTCTTTGTTATCGGAGGATATTTCCTTTGGCCCTTTAGTCTTCCAAGGGATCCGAAATATCTGTTCTCAGATTCCACAGAAATAAGGCTAGCAAAGAGATCCCCGAAATACAAATGTAACTCTGTGAGATGAATTAACAGAACACTAAGCAGTTTCTCAGAAATCTTCTCTCCATATTTCATTTGAGGATATTTCCTTTTTCACCATAGCCCTCTATGGGCTTCCAAATATCACTTTGCCAATTCCACAAGAACTGTCATAGCGAAAGGCTTCTTGAGGGGAAAGCTGTAACTCTGTGAGATGATTTCACAGAACACAAAGAAGTTTCTCAGAAAGTTACTTTCTGTTTGTTATCGGAGGATATTTCCTTTGGCCTATAGTCTTACAAGGGATCCGAAATATCTGTTCTCAGATTCCACAGAAATAAGGCTAGCAAAGAGATCCACGAAATACAGATGTAACTCTGTGAGATGAATTAACAGAACACTAAACAGTTTCTCCGAAAGCTTCTTTCCACATTTCTTCTGAGGTTATTTCCTTTTACAACATAGCCATCTATGGGCTTCCAAATATCACTTTGCCAATTGCATAAGAACTGTCTTAGCGAAAGGCTTCTTGAGGGGTAAGCTGTAACTCTGTGAGATGATTTCACAGAACACAAAGAAGTTTCTCAGAAAGCTACTTTCTGTTTGTTATCGGAGGATATTTCCTTTGGTCTATAGTCTTCCAAGGGATCCGAAATATCTGTTCTCAGATTCCACAGAAATAAGGCTAGCAAAGAGATCCCCGAAATACAGATGTAACTCTGTGGGATGAATTAACAGAACACTAAGCAGTTTCTCCTAAAGCTTCTTTCCAGATTTCATCTGAGGATATTTCCTTTTTCACCATAGCCCTCTATGGGCTTCCAAATATCACTTTGCCAATTCCACAAGAACTGTCTTAGCGAAAGGCTTCTTGAAGGGAAAGCTGTAACTCTGTGAGATGATTTCACAGTACACAAAGAAGTTTCTCAGAAAGCTTCTTTCTCTTTGTTATCGGAGGATATTTCCTTTGGCCCTATAGTCTTCCAAGGGATCCGAAATATCTGGTCTCAGATTCCACAGAAATAAGGCTAGCAAAGAGATCCACGAAATACAGATGTAACTCTCTGAGATGAATTAACAGAACACTAAGCAGTTTCTCAGAAAGCTTCTTTCCAGATTTCATCTGAGGATATTTAATTTTTCACCATAGCCCTCTATGGGCTTCCAAATATCACTTTGCCAATTCCACAAGAACTGTCTTAGCGAAAAGCTTCTGGAGGGGAAAGCTGTAACTCTGTGAGATGATTTCACAGAACACAAAGAGGTTTCTCAGAAAGCTTCCTTCTGTTTGTTATCGGAGGATATTTCCTTTGGCCCTATAGTCTTCCAAGGGATCCGAAATATCTGTTCTCAGATTCCAGAGAAATAAGGCTAGCAAAGAGATCCCCGAAATACAGATGTAACTCTGTGAGATGAATTAACAGACCACTAAGCACTTTCTCAGAAAGCTTCTTTCCAGATTTCATCTGAGGTAACTTCCTTTTTCACCATAGCCCTCTAGGGGCTTCCAAATATCACTTTGCCAATTCCAGAAGAATTGTCTTAGCGAAAGGCTTCTTGAGGGGAAAGCTGTAACTCTGTGAGATGATTTCACAGAACACAAATAAGTTTCTCAGAAAGCTTCTTTCTCTTTGTTATCGGAGGATATTTCCTTTGGCCCTTTAGTCTTCCAAGGGATCCGAAATATCTGTTCTCAGATTCCACAGAAATAAGGCTGGCAAAGAGATCCCCGAAATACAAATATAACTCTGTGAGATGAATTAACAGAACACTAAGCAGTTTCTCCGAAAGCTTCTTTCCAGATTTCATCTGAGGATATTTCCTTTTTCACCTTAGCCCTCTATGGGCTTCCAAATATCACTTTGCCAATTCCACAAGAACTGTCTTAGCGAAAGGCTTCTTGAAGGGAAAGCTGTAACTCTGTGAGATGATTTCACAGAACACAAAGAAGTTTCTCAGAAAGCTTCTTTCTCTTTGTTATTGGAGGATATTTCCTTTGGCCCTATAGTCTTCCAAGGGATCCGAAATATCTGGTCTCAGATTCCACAGAAATAAGGCTAGCAAAGAGATCCACGAAATACAGATGTAACTCTGTGAGATGAATTAACAGAACACTAAGCAGTTTCTCAGAAAGCTTCTTTCCAGATTTCATCTGAGGATATTTCCTTTTTCACCGTAGCCCTCTAAGGGCTTCCAAATATCACTTTGCGAATTCCACAAAAACTGTCTTAGCGAAAGGCTTCTTGAGAGGAAAGCTGTAACTCTGTGAGATGATTTCACAGAACACAAAGAAGTTTCTCAGAAAGTTTCTTCCTCTTTGTTATCGGAGGATATTTCCTTTGGCCCTATAGTCTTCCAAGGGATCCGAAATATCTGTTCTCAGATTCCACAGAAATAAGGCTAGCAAAGAGATCCCCGAAATACAGGTGTAACTCTGTGAGATGAATTAACAGAACACTAAGCAGTTTCTCAGAAAGCTTCTTTCCAGATTTCATGAGGATATTTCCTTTTTCACCATAGCCCCCTATGGGCTTGCAAATATCACTTTGCCAATTCCACAAGAACTGTCTTAGCGAAAGGCTTCTTGAGGGGAAAGCTGTAACTCTGTGAGATGATTTCACAGAACAGAAAGAAGCTTCTCAGAAAGCTTCTTTCTCTCTGTTATCGGAGGATATTTCCTTTGGCCCTATAGTCTTCCAAGGGATCCGAAATATCTGTTCTCAGATTTCACAGAAATAAGGCTAGCAAAGAGATCCACGAAATACAGATGTAACTCTGTGACATGAATTAACAGAACACTAAGCAGTTTCTCAGAAAGCTTCTTTCCAGATTTCATCAGAGGATATTTCCATTTTCACCATAGCCCTCTATGAGCTTCCTAATATCACTTTGCCAATTCCACAAGAACTGTCTTAGCGAAAGGCTTCTTGAGGGGAAAGCTGTAACTCTGTGAGATGATTTCACAGAACACAAAGAAGTTTCTCAGAAAGCTTCTTTCTCTTTGTTATCAGAGGATATTACCTTTGTTCCTATAGTCTTCCAAGGGATCCGAAATATCTGGTCTCAGATTCCACAGAAATAAGGCTAGCAAAGAGATCAGCGAAATACAGATGTAACTCTGTGAGATGAATTAACGGAACACTAAGCAGTTTCTCAGAAAGCTTCTTTCCAGATTTCATCTGAGGATATTTCCTTTTTCACCATAGCCCTCTAAGGGCTTCCAAATATCACTTTGCCAATTCCACAAGAACTGTCTTAGCGAAAGGCTTCTTGAGGGGAAAGCTGTAACTCTGTGAGATGATTTCACAGAACAGAAAGAAGCTTCTCAGAAAGCTTCTTTCTGTTTGTTATCGGAGGATATTTCCTTTGGCCCTATAGTCTTCCAAGGGATCCGAAATATCTGTTCTCAGATTCCACAGAAATAAGGCTAGCAAAGAGATCCACGAAATACAGATGTAACTCTGTGACATGAATTAACAGAACACTAAGCAGTTTCTCAGAAAGCTTCTTTCCAGATTTCATCAGAGGATATTTCCATTTTCACCGTAGCCCTTTATGGGCTTCCTAATATCACTTTGCCAATTCCACAAGAACTGTCTTAGCGAAAGTCTTCTTCAGGGGAAAGCTGTAACTCTGTGAGATGATTTCACAGAACAAAAAGAAGTTTCTCAGAAAGCTTCTTTCTCTTTGGTATCGGAGGATATTTCCTTTGGCCCTATAGTCTTCCAAGGGATCCGAAATATGTGTTCTCAGATTCCACAGTAATAAGGCTAGCAAAGAGATCCACGAAATACAGATGTAACTCTGTGAGATGAATTAACGGAACACTAAGCAGTTTCTCAGAAAGCTTCTTTCCAGATTTCATCTGAGGATATTTCCTTTTTCACCATAACCCTCTATGGAGTTCCAAATATCATTTTGCCAATTCCACAAGAACTGTCTTAGCGAAAGGCTTCTTGAGGGGAAAGCTGTAACTCTGTGAGTTGATTTCACAGAACACAAAGAAGTTTCTCAGAAAGCTTCTTTCTCTCTGTTATCAGAGGATATTTCCTTTGGCCATATAGTCTTTCAAGGGATCCGAAATATCTGTTCTCAGATTCCACAGAAATAAGGCTAGCAAAGAGATCCCCGAAATACAGATGTAACTCTGTGAGATGAATTAACAGAACACTAAGCAGTTTCTCAGAAAGCTTCTTTCCAGATTTCATCTGAGGATATTTCCTTTTTCACCATAGCCCTCTAGGGGCTTCCAAATATCACTTTGCCAATTCCAGAAGAATTGTCTTAGCGAAAGGCTTCTTGAGGGGAAAGCTGTAACTCTGTGAGATGATTTCACAGAACACAAATAAGTTTCTCAGAAAGCTTCTTTCTCTTTGTTATCGGAGGATATTTCCTTTGGCCCTTTAGTCTTCCAAGGGATCCGAAATATCTGTTCTCAGATTCCACAGAAATAAGGCTGGCAAAGAGATCCCCGAAATACAAATATAACTCTGTGAGATGAATTAACAGAACACTAAGCAGTTTCTCCGAAAGCTTCTTTCCAGATTTCATCTGAGGATATTTCCTTTTTCACCTTAGCCCTCTATGGGCTTCCAAATATCACTTTGCCAATTCCACAAGAACTGTGTTAGCGAAAGGCTTCTTGAAGGGAAAGCTGTAACTCTGTGAGATGATTTCACAGAACACAAAGAAGTTTCTCAGAAAGCTTCTTTCTCTTTGTTATTGGAGGATATTTCCTTTGGCCCTATAGTCTTCCAAGGGATCCGAAATATCTGGTCTCAGATTCCACAGAAATAAGGCTAGCAAAGAGATCCACGAAATACAGATGTAACTCTGTGAGATGAATTAACAGAACACTAAGCAGTTTCTCAGAAAGCTTCTTTCCAGATTTCATCTGAGGATATTTCCTTTTTCACCGTAGCCCTCTAAGGGCTTCCAAATATCACTTTGCGAATTCCACAAAAACTGTCTTAGCGAAAGGCTTCTTGAGAGGAAAGCTGTAACTCTGTGAGATGATTTCACAGAACACAAAGAAGTTTCTCAGAAAGTTTCTTCCTCTTTGTTATCGGAGGATATTTCCTTTGGCCCTATAGTCTTCCAAGGGATCCGAAATATCTGTTCTCAGATTCCACAGAAATAAGGCTAGCAAAGAGATCCCCGAAATACAGGTGTAACTCTGTGAGATGAATTAACAGAACACTAAGCAGTTTCTCAGAAAGCTTCTTTCCAGATTTCATGAGGATATTTCCTTTTTCACCATAGCCCCCTATGGGCTTGCAAATATCACTTTGCCAATTCCACAAGAACTGTCTTAGCGAAAGGCTTCTTGAGGGGAAAGCTGTAACTCTGTGAGATGATTTCACAGAACAGAAAGAAGCTTCTCAGAAAGCTTCTTTCTCTCTGTTATCGGAGGATATTTCCTTTGGCCCTATAGTCTTCCAAGGGATCCGAAATATCTGTTCTCAGATTTCACAGAAATAAGGCTAGCAAAGAGATCCACGAAATACAGATGTAACTCTGTGACATGAATTAACAGAACACTAAGCAGTTTCTCAGAATGCTTCTTTCCAGATTTCATCAGAGGATATTTCCATTTTCACCATAGCCCTCTATGAGCTTCCTAATATCACTTTGCCAATTCCACAAGAACTGTCTTAGCGAAAGGCTTCTTGAGGGGAAAGCTGTAACTCTGTGAGATGATTTCACAGAACACAAAGAAGTTTCTCAGAAAGCTTCTTTCTCTTTGTTATCAGAGGATATTACCTTTGTTCCTATAGTCTTCCAAGGGATCCGAAATATCTGGTCTCAGATTCCACAGAAATAAGGCTAGCAAAGAGATCAGCGAAATACAGATGTAACTCTGTGAGATGAATTAACGGAACACTAAGCAGTTTCTCAGAAAGCTTCTTTCCAGATTTCATCTGAGGATATTTCCTTTTTCACCATAGCCCTCTAAGGGCTTCCAAATATCACTTTGCCAATTCCACAAGAACTGTCTTAGCGAAAGGCTTCTTGAGGGGAAAGCTGTAACTCTGTGAGATGATTTCACAGAACAGAAAGAAGCTTCTCAGAAAGCTTCTTTCTGTTTGTTATCGGAGGATATTTCCTTTGGCCCTATAGTCTTCCAAGGGATCCGAAATATCTGTTCTCAGATTCCACAGAAATAAGGCTAGCAAAGAGATCCACGAAATACAGATGTAACTCTGTGACATGAATTAACAGAACACTAAGCAGTTTCTCAGAAAGCTTCTTTCCAGATTTCATCAGAGGATATTTCCATTTTCACCGTAGCCCTTTATGGGCTTCCTAATATCACTTTGCCAATTCCACAAGAACTGTCTTAGCGAAAGTCTTCTTCAGGGGAAAGCTGTAACTCTGTGAGATGATTTCACAGAACAAAAAGAAGTTTCTCAGAAAGTTTCTTTCTCTTTGGTATCGGAGGATATTTCCTTTGGCCCTATAGTCTTCCAAGGGATCCGAAATATGTGTTCTCAGATTCCACAGTAATAAGGCTAGCAAAGAGATCCACGAAATACAGATGTAACTCTGTGAGATGAATTAACGGAACACTAAGCAGTTTCTCAGAAAGCTTCTTTCCAGATTTCATCTGAGGATATTTCCTTTTTCACCATAACCCTCTATGGAGTTCCAAATATCATTTTGCCAATTCCACAAGAACTGTCTTAGCGAAAGGCTTCTTGAGGGGAAAGCTGTAACTCTGTGAGTTGATTTCACAGAACACAAAGAAGTTTCTCAGAAAGCTTCTTTCTCTCTGTTATCAGAGGATATTTCCTTTGGCCATATAGTCTTTCAAGGGATCCGAAATATCTGTTCTCAGATTCCACAGGAATAAGGCTAGCAAAGAGATCCCCGAAATACAGATGTAACTCTGTGAGATGAATTAACAGAACACTAAGCAGTTTCTCAGAAAGCTTCTTTCCAGATTTCATCTGAGGATATTTCCTTTTTCACCATAGCCCTCTAGGGGCTTCCAAATATCACTTTGCCAATTCCCAAAGAACTGTCTTAGCGAAAGGCTTCTTGTTGGGAAAGCTGTAACTCTCTGAGATGATTTCACAGAAGACACAGAATTTTCTCAGAAAGCTTCTTTCTCTTTGGTATCGGAGGATAGTTCCTTTGGCCCTATAGTCTTCCAAGGGATCCGAAATATCTGTTCTCAGATTCCACAGAAATAAGGCTAGCAAAGAGATCCCCGAAATACAGATGTAACTCTGTGAGATGAATTAACAGAACACTAAGCACTTTCTCAGAAAGCTTCTTTCCAGATTTCATCTGAGGATATTTCCTTTTTCACCGTAGCCCTCTAAGGGCTTCCAAATATCACTTTGCCAATTCCACAAGAACTGTCTTAGCGAAAGGCTTCTTGAGGGGAAAGCTGTAACTCTGTGAGATGATTTCACAGAACACAAAGAAGTTTCTCAGAAAGTTTCTTTCTCTTTGTTATCGGAGGATATTTCCTTTGGCCCTGTAGTCTTCCAAGGGATCCGAAATATCTGTTCTCAGATTCCACAGAAAAAAGGCTAGCAAAGAGATCCCCGAAATACAGATGTAACTCTGTGAGATGAATTAACAGAACACTAAGCAGTTTCTCAGAAAGCTTCTTCCCAGATTTCATGAGGATATTTCCTTTTTCACCATAGCCCCCTATGGGCTTGCAAACATCACTTTGCCAATTCCACAAGAACTGTCTTAGCGAAAGGCTTCTTGAGGGGAAAGCTGTAACTCTGTGAGATGATTTCACAGAACAGAAAGAAGCTTCTCAGAAAGCTTCTTTCTCTCTGTTATCGGAGGATATTTCCTTTGGCCCTATAGTCTTCCAAGGGATCCGAAATATCTGTTCTCAGATTCCACAGAAATAAGGCTAGCAAAGAGATCCACGAAATACAGATGTAACTCTGTGACATGAATTAACAGAACACTAAGCAGTTTCTCAGAAAGCTTCTTTCCAGATTTCATCAGAGGATATTTCCATTTTCACCATAGCCCTCTATGGGCTTCCTAATATCACTTTGGCAATTCCACAAGAACTGTCTTAGCGAAAGGCTTCTTCAGGGGAAAGCTGTAACTCTGTGAGATGATTTCACAGAACACAAAGAAGTTTCTCAGAAAGCTTCTTTCTCTTTGTTATCAGAGGATATTACCTTTGTTCCTATAGTCTTCCAAGGGATCCGAAATATCTGGTCTCAGATTCCACAGAAATAAGGCTAGCAAAGAGATCCGCGAAATACAGATGTAACTCTGTGAGATGAATTAACGGAAGACTAAGCAGTTTCTCAGAAAGCTTCTTTCCAGATTTCATCTGAGGATATTTCCTTTTACAACATAGCCATCTATGGGCTTCCAAATATCACTTTGCCAATTCCAAAAGAACTGTCTTAGCGAAAGGCTTCTTGAGGGGAAAGCTGTAACTCTATGAGATGATTTCACAGAACACAAAGAAGTTTCTCAGAAAGCTTCTTTCTCTTTGGTATCGGAGGATATTTCCTTTGGCCCTATAGTCTTCCAAGGGATCCGAAATATGTGTTCTCAGATTCCACAGAAATAAGGCTAGCATAGAGATCCACGAAATACAGATGTAACTCTGTGAGATGAATTAACAGAACACTAAGCAGTTTCTCAGAAAGCTTCTTTCCAGATTTCATCTGAGGATATTTCCTTTTTCACCATAACCCTCTATGGACTTCCAAATATCATTTTGCCAATTCCACAAGAACTGTCTTAGCGAAAGGCTTCTTGAGGGGAAAGCTGTAACTCTCTGAGATGATTTCACAGAACACAAAGAAGTTTCTCAGAAAGCTTCTTTCTCTTTGTTATCAGAGGATATTTCCTTTGGCCATATAGTTTTCCAAGGGATCCGAAATATCTCTTCTCAGATTCCACAGAAATAAGGCTAGCAAAGAGATCCCCGAAATACAGATGTAACTCTGTGAGATGAATTAACAGAACACTAAGCAGTTTCTCAGAAAGCTTCTTTCCAGATTTCATCTGAGGATATTTCCTTTTTCACCATAGCCCTCTAGGGGCTTCCAAATATCACTTTACCAATTCCCGAAGAACTGTCTTAGCGAAAGGCTTCTTGAGGGGAAAGCTGTAACTCTGTGAGATGATTTCACAGAAGACACAGAAGTTTCTCAGAAACCTTCTTTCTCTTTGTTATCTGAGGATATTTCCTTTGGCCCTATAGTCTTCCAAGGGATCCGAAATATCTGGTCTCAGATTCCACAGAAATAAGGCTAGCAAAGAGATCCACGAAATACAGATGTAACTCTGTGAGATGAATTAACAGAACACTAAGCAGTTTCTCAGAAAGCTTCTTTCCAGATTTCATCTGAGGATATTTCCTTTTTCACCGTAGCCCTCTAAGGGCTTCCAAATATCACTTTGCGAATTCCACAAAAACTGTCTTAGCGAAAGGCTTCTTGAGAGGAAAGCTGTAACTCTGTGAGATGATTTCACAGAACACAAAGAAGTTTCTCAGAAAGTTTCTTCCTCTTTGTTATCGGAGGATATTTCCTTTGGCCCTATAGTCTTCCAAGGGATCCGAAATATCTGTTCTCAGATTCCACAGAAATAAGGCTAGCAAAGAGATCCCCGAAATACAGGTGTAACTCTGTGAGATGAATTAACAGAACACTAAGCAGTTTCTCAGAAAGCTTCTTTCCAGATTTCATGAGGATATTTCCTTTTTCACCATAGCCCCCTATGGGCTTGCAAATATCACTTTGCCAATTCCACAAGAACTGTCTTAGCGAAAGGCTTCTTGAGGGGAAAGCTGTAACTCTGTGAGATGATTTCACAGAACAGAAAGAAGCTTCTCAGAAAGCTTCTTTCTCTCTGTTATCGGAGGATATTTCCTTTGGCCCTATAGTCTTCCAAGGGATCCGAAATATCTGTTCTCAGATTTCACAGAAATAAGGCTAGCAAAGAGATCCACGAAATACAGATGTAACTCTGTGACATGAATTAACAGAACACTAAGCAGTTTCTCAGAATGCTTCTTTCCAGATTTCATCAGAGGATATTTCCATTTTCACCATAGCCCTCTATGAGCTTCCTAATATCACTTTGCCAATTCCACAAGAACTGTCTTAGCGAAAGGCTTCTTGAGGGGAAAGCTGTAACTCTGTGAGATGATTTCACAGAACACAAAGAAGTTTCTCAGAAAGCTTCTTTCTCTTTGTTATCAGAGGATATTACCTTTGTTCCTATAGTCTTCCAAGGGATCCGAAATATCTGGTCTCAGATTCCACAGAAATAAGGCTAGCAAAGAGATCAGCGAAATACAGATGTAACTCTGTGAGATGAATTAACGGAACACTAAGCAGTTTCTCAGAAAGCTTCTTTCCAGATTTCATCTGAGGATATTTCCTTTTTCACCATAGCCCTCTAAGGGCTTCCAAATATCACTTTGCCAATTCCACAAGAACTGTCTTAGCGAAAGGCTTCTTGAGGGGAAAGCTGTAACTCTGTGAGATGATTTCACAGAACAGAAAGAAGCTTCTCAGAAAGCTTCTTTCTGTTTGTTATCGGAGGATATTTCCTTTGGCCCTATAGTCTTCCAAGGGATCCGAAATATCTGTTCTCAGATTCCACAGAAATAAGGCTAGCAAAGAGATCCACGAAATACAGATGTAACTCTGTGACATGAATTAACAGAACACTAAGCAGTTTCTCAGAAAGCTTCTTTCCAGATTTCATCAGAGGATATTTCCATTTTCACCGTAGCCCTTTATGGGCTTCCTAATATCACTTTGCCAATTCCACAAGAACTGTCTTAGCGAAAGTCTTCTTCAGGGGAAAGCTGTAACTCTGTGAGATGATTTCACAGAACAAAAAGAAGTTTCTCAGAAAGTTTCTTTCTCTTTGGTATCGGAGGATATTTCCTTTGGCCCTATAGTCTTCCAAGGGATCCGAAATATGTGTTCTCAGATTCCACAGTAATAAGGCTAGCAAAGAGATCCACGAAATACAGATGTAACTCTGTGAGATGAATTAACGGAACACTAAGCAGTTTCTCAGAAAGCTTCTTTCCAGATTTCATCTGAGGATATTTCCTTTTTCACCATAACCCTCTATGGAGTTCCAAATATCATTTTGCCAATTCCACAAGAACTGTCTTAGCGAAAGGCTTCTTGAGGGGAAAGCTGTAACTCTGTGAGTTGATTTCACAGAACACAAAGAAGTTTCTCAGAAAGCTTCTTTCTCTCTGTTATCAGAGGATATTTCCTTTGGCCATATAGTCTTTCAAGGGATCCGAAATATCTGTTCTCAGATTCCACAGGAATAAGGCTAGCAAAGAGATCCCCGAAATACAGATGTAACTCTGTGAGATGAATTAACAGAACACTAAGCAGTTTCTCAGAAAGCTTCTTTCCAGATTTCATCTGAGGATATTTCCTTTTTCACCATAGCCCTCTAGGGGCTTCCAAATATCACTTTGCCAATTCCCAAAGAACTGTCTTAGCGAAAGGCTTCTTGTTGGGAAAGCTGTAACTCTCTGAGATGATTTCACAGAAGACACAGAATTTTCTCAGAAAGCTTCTTTCTCTTTGGTATCGGAGGATAGTTCCTTTGGCCCTATAGTCTTCCAAGGGATCCGAAATATCTGTTCTCAGATTCCACAGAAATAAGGCTAGCAAAGAGATCCCCGAAATACAGATGTAACTCTGTGAGATGAATTAACAGAACACTAAGCACTTTCTCAGAAAGCTTCTTTCCAGATTTCATCTGAGGATATTTCCTTTTTCACCGTAGCCCTCTAAGGGCTTCCAAATATCACTTTGCCAATTCCACAAGAACTGTCTTAGCGAAAGGCTTCTTGAGGGGAAAGCTGTAACTCTGTGAGATGATTTCACAGAACACAAAGAAGTTTCTCAGAAAGTTTCTTTCTCTTTGTTATCGGAGGATATTTCCTTTGGCCCTGTAGTCTTCCAAGGGATCCGAAATATCTGTTCTCAGATTCCACAGAAAAAAGGCTAGCAAAGAGATCCCCGAAATACAGATGTAACTCTGTGAGATGAATTAACAGAACACTAAGCAGTTTCTCAGAAAGCTTCTTCCCAGATTTCATGAGGATATTTCCTTTTTCACCATAGCCCCCTATGGGCTTGCAAACATCACTTTGCCAATTCCACAAGAACTGTCTTAGCGAAAGGCTTCTTGAGGGGAAAGCTGTAACTCTGTGAGATGATTTCACAGAACAGAAAGAAGCTTCTCAGAAAGCTTCTTTCTCTCTGTTATCGGAGGATATTTCCTTTGGCCCTATAGTCTTCCAAGGGATCCGAAATATCTGTTCTCAGATTCCACAGAAATAAGGCTAGCAAAGAGATCCACGAAATACAGATGTAACTCTGTGACATGAATTAACAGAACACTAAGCAGTTTCTCAGAAAGCTTCTTTCCAGATTTCATCAGAGGATATTTCCATTTTCACCATAGCCCTCTATGGGCTTCCTAATATCACTTTGGCAATTCCACAAGAACTGTCTTAGCGAAAGGCTTCTTCAGGGGAAAGCTGTAACTCTGTGAGATGATTTCACAGAACACAAAGAAGTTTCTCAGAAAGCTTCTTTCTCTTTGTTATCAGAGGATATTACCTTTGTTCCTATAGTCTTCCAAGGGATCCGAAATATCTGGTCTCAGATTCCACAGAAATAAGGCTAGCAAAGAGATCCGCGAAATACAGATGTAACTCTGTGAGATGAATTAACGGAAGACTAAGCAGTTTCTCAGAAAGCTTCTTTCCAGATTTCATCTGAGGATATTTCCTTTTACAACATAGCCATCTATGGGCTTCCAAATATCACTTTGCCAATTCCAAAAGAACTGTCTTAGCGAAAGGCTTCTTGAGGGGAAAGCTGTAACTCTATGAGATGATTTCACAGAACACAAAGAAGTTTCTCAGAAAGCTTCTTTCTCTTTGGTATCGGAGGATATTTCCTTTGGCCCTATAGTCTTCCAAGGGATCCGAAATATGTGTTCTCAGATTCCACAGAAATAAGGCTAGCATAGAGATCCACGAAATACAGATGTAACTCTGTGAGATGAATTAACAGAACACTAAGCAGTTTCTCAGAAAGCTTCTTTCCAGATTTCATCTGAGGATATTTCCTTTTTCACCATAACCCTCTATGGACTTCCAAATATCATTTTGCCAATTCCACAAGAACTGTCTTAGCGAAAGGCTTCTTGAGGGGAAAGCTGTAACTCTCTGAGATGATTTCACAGAACACAAAGAAGTTTCTCAGAAAGCTTCTTTCTCTTTGTTATCAGAGGATATTTCCTTTGGCCATATAGTTTTCCAAGGGATCCGAAATATCTCTTCTCAGATTCCACAGAAATAAGGCTAGCAAAGAGATCCCCGAAATACAGATGTAACTCTGTGAGATGAATTAACAGAACACTAAGCAGTTTCTCAGAAAGCTTCTTTCCAGATTTCATCTGAGGATATTTCCTTTTTCACCATAGCCCTCTAGGGGCTTCCAAATATCACTTTACCAATTCCCGAAGAACTGTCTTAGCGAAAGGCTTCTTGAGGGGAAAGCTGTAACTCTGTGAGATGATTTCACAGAAGACACAGAAGTTTCTCAGAAACCTTCTTTCTCTTTGTTATCTGAGGATATTTCCTTTGGCCCTATAGTCTTCAGGGGATCCGAAATATCTGTTCTCAGATTCCACAGAAACAAGGCTAGCAAAGAGATCCCCGAAATACAGATGTAACTCTGTGAGATGAATTAACAGAACACTAAGCACTTTCTCAGAAAGCTTCTTTCCAGATTTCATCTGAGGATATTTCCTTTTTCACCATAGCCCTCTAGGGGCTTCCAAATATCACTTTGCCAATTCCAGAAGAATTGTCTTAGCGAAAGGCTTCTTGAGGGGAAAGCTGTGACTCTGTGAGATGATTTCACAGAACACAAATAACTTTCTCAGAAAGCTTCTTTCTCTTTGTTATCGGAGGATATTTCCTTTGGCCCTTTAGTCTTCCAAGGGATCCGAAATATCTGTTCTCTGATTCCACAGAAATAAGGCTAGCAAAGAGATCCCCGAAATACAAATGTAACGCTGTGAGATGAATTAACAGAACACTAAGCAGTTTCTCAGAAATCTTCTCTCCATATTTCATCTGAGGATATTTCCTTTTTCACCATAGCCCTCTATGGGCTTCCAAATATCACTTTGCCAATTCCACAAGAACTGTCATAGCGAAAGGCTTCTTGAGGGGAAAGCTGTAACTCTGTGAGATGATTTCACAGAACACAAAGAAGTTTCTCAGAAAGCTACTTTCTGTTTGTTATCGGAGGATATTTCCTTTGGCCTATAGTCTTACAAGGGATCCGAAATATCTGTTCTCAGATTCCACAGAAATAAGGCTAGCAAAGAGATCCACGAAATACAGATGTAACTCTGTGAGATGAATTAACAGAACACTAAGCAGTTTCTCAGAAAGCTTCTTTCCACATTTCTTCTGAGGTTATTTCCTTTTACAACATAGCCATCTATGGGCTTCCAAATATCACTTTGCCAATTGCATAATAACTGTCTTAGCGAAAGGCTTCTTGAGGGGTAAGCTGTAACTCTGTGAGATGATTTCACAGAACACAAAGAAGTTTCTCAGAAAGCTACTTTCTGTTTGTTATCGGAGGATATTTCCTTTGGTCTATAGTCTTCCAAGGGATCCGAAATATCTGTTCTCAGATTCCACAGAAATAAGGCTAGCAAAGAGATCCCCGAAATACAGATGTAACTCTGTGGGATGAATTAACAGAACACTAAGCAGTTTCTCAGAAAGCTTCTTTCCAGATTTCATCTGAGGATATTTCCTTTTTCACCATAGCCCTCTATGGGCTTCCAAATATCACTTTGCCAATTCCACAAGAACTGTCTTAGCGAAAGGCTTCTTGAAGGGAAAGCTGTAACTCTGTGAGATGATTTCACAGTACACAAAGAAGTTTCTCAGAAAGCTTCTTTCTCTTTGTTATCGGAGGATATTTCCTTTGGCCCTATAGTCTTCCAAGGGATCCGAAATATCTGGTCTCAGATTCCACAGAAATAAGGCTAGCAAAGAGATCCACGAAATACAGATGTAACTCTCTGAGATGAATTAACAGAACACTAAGCAGTTTCTCAGAAAGCTTCTTTCCAGATTTCATCTGAGGATATTTAATTTTTCACCATAGCCCTCTATGGGCTTCCAAATATCACTTTGCCAATTCCACAACAACTGTCTTAGCGAAAAGCTTCTTGAGGGGAAACCTGTAACTCTGTGAGATGATTTCACAGAACACAAAGAAGTTTCTCAGAAAGCTTCTTTCTCTTTGTTATCGGAGGATATTTCCTTTGGCCCTATAATCTTCCAAGGGATCTGAAATATTTGTTCTCAGATTCCACAGAAATAAGGCTAGCAAAGAGATCCACGAAATACTGATGTAACTCTGTGAGATGAATTAAGAGAACACTAAGCAGTTTCTCAGAAAGCTTCTTTCCAGATTTCATCTGAGGATATTTAATTTTTCACCATAGCCCTCTATGGGCTTCCAAATATCACTTTGCCAATTCCACAAGAACTGTCTTAGCGAAAAGCTTCTTGAGGGGAAAGCTGTAACTCTGTGAGATGATTTCACAGAACACAAAGAAGTTTCTCAGAAAGCTTCTTTCTCTTTGTTATCGGAGGATATTTCCTTTGGCCCTATAATCTTCCAAGGGATCCGAAATATTTCTTCTCAGATTCCACAGAAATAAGGCTAGCAAAGAGATCCACGAAATACTGATGTAACTCTGTGAGATGAATTAAGAGAACACTAAGCAGTTTCTCAGAAAGCTTCTTCCAGATTTCATCTGAGGATATTTCCTTTTTCACCATAGCCCTCTATGGGCTTCCAAATATCAGTTTGCCAATTCCAGAAGAACTGTCTTAACGAAAGGCTTCTTGAGGGGAATGCTGTAACTCTGTGAGATGATTTCACAGAACACAAAGAAGTTTCTCAGAAAGCTTCTTTCTCTTTGTTATCGGAGGATATTTCCTTTGTCCCTATAGTCTTCCAAGGGATCAGAAATGTCTGTTCTCAGATTCCACAGAAATATGGCTAGCAAAGAGATCCCCGAAATACAGATGTAACTCTCTGAGATGAATTAACAGAACACTAAGCAGTTTCTCAGAAAGCTTCTTTCCAGATTTCATCTGAGGATATTTCCTTTTTCACCGTAGCCCTCTAAGGGCTTCCAAATATCACTTTGCGAATTCCACAAAAACTGTCTTAGCGAAAGGCTTCTTGAGAGGAAAGCTGTAACTCTGTGAGATGATTTCACAGAACACAAAGAAGTTTCTCAGAAAGTTTCTTCCTCTTTGTTATCGGAGGATATTTCCTTTGGCCCTATAGTCTTCCAAGGGATCCGAAATATCTGTTCTCAGATTCCACAGAAATAAGGCTAGCAAAGAGATCCCCGAAATACAGGTGTAACTCTGTGAGATGAATTAACAGAACACTAAGCAGTTTCTCAGAAAGCTTCTTTCCAGATTTCATGAGGATATTTCCTTTTTCACCATAGCCCCCTATGGGCTTGCAAATATCACTTTGCCAATTCCACAAGAACTGTCTTAGCGAAAGGCTTCTTGAGGGGAAAGCTGTAACTCTGTGAGATGATTTCACAGAACACAAAGAAGTTTCTCAGAAAGTTTCTTCCTCTTTGTTATCGGAGGATATTTCCTTTGGCCCTATAGTCTTCCAAGGGATCCGAAATATCTGTTCTCAGATTCCACAGAAATAAGGCTAGCAAAGAGATCCCCGAAATACAGGTGTAACTCTGTGAGATGAATTAACAGAACACTAAGCAGTTTCTCAGAAAGCTTCTTTCCAGATTTCATGAGGATATTTCCTTTTTCACCATAGCCCCCTATGGGCTTGCAAATATCACTTTGCCAATTCCACAAGAACTGTCTTAGCGAAAGGCTTCTTGAGGGGAAAGCTGTAACTCTGTGAGATGATTTCACAGAACAGAAAGAAGCTTCTCAGAAAGCTTCTTTCTCTCTGTTATCGGAGGATATTTCCTTTGGCCCTATAGTCTTC
Source organism: Macaca mulatta (assembly GCF_049350105.2). Taxonomy (NCBI): domain Eukaryota; kingdom Metazoa; phylum Chordata; class Mammalia; order Primates; family Cercopithecidae; genus Macaca; species Macaca mulatta. Next base: position 34,343,750 of record NC_133418.1, read on the forward strand.
CAAGGGATCCGAAATATCTGTTCTCAGATTTCACAGAAATAAGGCTAGCAAAGAGATCCACGAAATACAGATGTAACTCTGTGACATGAATTAACAGAACACTAAGCAGTTTCTCAGAAAGCTTCTTTCCAGATTTCATCAGAGGATATTTCCATTTTCACCATAGCCCTCTATGAGCTTCCTAATATCACTTTGCCAATTCCACAAGAACTGTCTTAGCGAAAGGCTTCTTGAGGGGAAAGCTGTAACTCTGTGAGATGATTTCACAGAACACAAAGAAGTTTCTCAGAAAGCTTCTTTCTCTTTGTTATCAGAGGATATTACCTTTGTTCCTATAGTCTTCCAAGGGATCCGAAATATCTGGTCTCAGATTCCACAGAAATAAGGCTAGCAAAGAGATCAGCGAAATACAGATGTAACTCTGTGAGATGAATTAACGGAACACTAAGCAGTTTCTCAGAAAGCTTCTTTCCAGATTTCATCTGAGGATATTTCCTTTTTCACCATAGCCCTCTAAGGGCTTCCAAATATCACTTTGCCAATTCCACAAGAACTGTCTTAGCGAAAGGCTTCTTGAGGGGAAAGCTGTAACTCTGTGAGATGATTTCACAGAACAGAAAGAAGCTTCTCAGAAAGCTTCTTTCTGTTTGTTATCGGAGGATATTTCCTTTGGCCCTATAGTCTTCCAAGGGATCCGAAATATCTGTTCTCAGATTCCACAGAAATAAGGCTAGCAAAGAGATCCACGAAATACAGATGTAACTCTGTGAGATGAATTAACAGAACACTAAGCAGTTTCTCAGAAAGCTTCTTTCCAGATTTCATCAGAGGATATTTCCATTTTCACCGTAGCCCTTTATGGGCTTCCTAATATCACTTTGCCAATTCCACAAGAACTGTCTTAGCGAAAGTCTTCTTCAGGGGAAAGCTGTAACTCTGTGAGATGATTTCACAGAACAAAAAGAAGTTTCTCAGAAAGCTTCTTTCTCTTTGGTATCGGAGGATATTTCCTTTGGCCCTATAGTCTTCCAAGGGATCCGAAATATGTGTTCTCAGATTCCACAGTAATAAGGCTAGCAAAGAGATCCACGAAATACAGATGTAACTCTGTGAGATGAATTAACGGAACACTAAGCAGTTTCTCAGAAAGCTTCTTTCCAGATTTCATCTGAGGATATTTCCTTTTTCACCATAACCCTCTATGGAGTTCCAAATATCATTTTGCCAATTCCACAAGAACTGTCTTAGCGAAAGGCTTCTTGAGGGGAAAGCTGTAACTCTGTGAGTTGATTTCACAGAACACAAAGAAGTTTCTCAGAAAGCTTCTTTCTCTCTGTTATCAGAGGATATTTCCTTTGGCCATATAGTCTTTCAAGGGATCCGAAATATCTGTTCTCAGATTCCACAGAAATAAGGCTAGCAAAGAGATCCCCGAAATACAGATGTAACTCTGTGAGATGAATTAACAGAACACTAAGCAGTTTCTCAGAAAGCTTCTTTCCAGATTTCATCTGAGGATATTTCCTTTTTCACCATAGCCCTCTAGGGGCTTCCAAATATCACTTTGCCAATTCCAGAAGAATTGTCTTAGCGAAAGGCTTCTTGAGGGGAAAGCTGTAACTCTGTGAGATGATTTCACAGAACACAAATAAGTTTCTCAGAAAGCTTCTTTCTCTTTGTTATCGGAGGATATTTCCTTTGGCCCTTTAGTCTTCCAAGGGATCCGAAATATCTGTTCTCAGATTCCACAGAAATAAGGCTGGCAAAGAGATCCCCGAAATACAAATATAACTCTGTGAGATGAATTAACAGAACACTAAGCAGTTTCTCCGAAAGCTTCTTTCCAGATTTCATCTGAGGATATTTCCTTTTTCACCTTAGCCCTCTATGGGCTTCCAAATATCACTTTGCCAATTCCACAAGAACTGTCTTAGCGAAAGGCTTCTTGAAGGGAAAGCTGTAACTCTGTGAGATGATTTCACAGAACACAAAGAAGTTTCTCAGAAAGCTTCTTTCTCTTTGTTATTGGAGGATATTTCCTTTGGCCCTATAGTCTTCCAAGGGATCCGAAATATCTGGTCTCAGATTCCACAGAAATAAGGCTAGCAAAGAGATCCACGAAATACAGATGTAACTCTGTGAGATGAATTAACAGAACACTAAGCAGTTTCTCAGAAAGCTTCTTTCCAGATTTCATCTGAGGATATTTCCTTTTTCACCGTAGCCCTCTAAGGGCTTCCAAATATCACTTTGCGAATTCCACAAAAACTGTCTTAGCGAAAGGCTTCTTGAGAGGAAAGCTGTAACTCTGTGAGATGATTTCACAGAACACAAAGAAGTTTCTCAGAAAGTTTCTTCCTCTTTGTTATCGGAGGATATTTCCTTTGGCCCTATAGTCTTCCAAGGGATCCGAAATATCTGTTCTCAGATTCCACAGAAATAAGGCTAGCAAAGAGATCCCCGAAATACAGGTGTAACTCTGTGAGATGAATTAACAGAACACTAAGCAGTTTCTCAGAATGCTTCTTTCCAGATTTCATCAGAGGATATTTCCATTTTCACCATAGCCCTCTATGAGCTTCCTAATATCACTTTGCCAATTCCACAAGAACTGTCTTAGCGAAAGGCTTCTTGAGGGGAAAGCTGTAACTCTGTGAGATGATTTCACAGAACACAAAGAAGTTTCTCAGAAAGCTTCTTTCTCTTTGTTATCAGAGGATATTACCTTTGTTCCTATAGTCTTCCAAGGGATCCGAAATATCTGGTCTCAGATTCCACAGAAATAAGGCTAGCAAAGAGATCAGCGAAATACAGATGTAACTCTGTGAGATGAATTAACGGAACACTAAGCAGTTTCTCAGAAAGCTTCTTTCCAGATTTCATCTGAGGATATTTCCTTTTTCACCATAGCCCTCTAAGGGCTTCCAAATATCACTTTGCCAATTCCACAAGAACTGTCTTAGCGAAAGGCTTCTTGAGGGGAAAGCTGTAACTCTGTGAGATGATTTCACAGAACAGAAAGAAGCTTCTCAGAAAGCTTCTTTCTGTTTGTTATCGGAGGATATTTCCTTTGGCCCTATAGTCTTCCAAGGGATCCGAAATATCTGTTCTCAGATTCCACAGAAATAAGGCTAGCAAAGAGATCCCCGAAATACAGATGTAACTCTGTGACATGAATTAACAGAACACTAAGCAGTTTCTCAGAAAGCTTCTTTCCAGATTTCATCAGAGGATATTTCCATTTTCACCGTAGCCCTTTATGGGCTTCCTAATATCACTTTGCCAATTCCACAAGAACTGTCTTAGCGAAAGTCTTCTTCAGGGGAAAGCTGTAACTCTGTGAGATGATTTCACAGAACAAAAAGAAGTTTCTCAGAAAGTTTCTTTCTCTTTGGTATCGGAGGATATTTCCTTTGGCCCTATAGTCTTCCAAGGGATCCGAAATATGTGTTCTCAGATTCCACAGTAATAAGGCTAGCAAAGAGATCCACGAAATACAGATGTAACTCTGTGAGATGAATTAACGGAACACTAAGCAGTTTCTCAGAAAGCTTCTTTCCAGATTTCATCTGAGGATATTTCCTTTTTCACCATAACCCTCTATGGAGTTCCAAATATCATTTTGCCAATTCCACAAGAACTGTCTTAGCGAAAGGCTTCTTGAGGGGAAAGCTGTAACTCTGTGAGTTGATTTCACAGAACACAAAGAAGTTTCTCAGAAAGCTTCTTTCTCTCTGTTATCAGAGGATATTTCCTTTGGCCATATAGTCTTTCAAGGGATCCGAAATATCTGTTCTCAGATTCCACAGGAATAAGGCTAGCAAAGAGATCCCCGAAATACAGATGTAACTCTGTGAGATGAATTAACAGAACACTAAGCAGTTTCTCAGAAAGCTTCTTTCCAGATTTCATCTGAGGATATTTCCTTTTTCACCATAGCCCTCTAGGGGCTTCCAAATATCACTTTGCCAATTCCCAAAGAACTGTCTTAGCGAAAGGCTTCTTGTTGGGAAAGCTGTAACTCTCTGAGATGATTTCACAGAAGACACAGAATTTTCTCAGAAAGCTTCTTTCTCTTTGGTATCGGAGGATAGTTCCTTTGGCCCTATAGTCTTCCAAGGGATCCGAAATATCTGTTCTCAGATTCCACAGAAATAAGGCTAGCAAAGAGATCCCCGAAATACAGATGTAACTCTGTGAGATGAATTAACAGAACACTAAGCACTTTCTCAGAAAGCTTCTTTCCAGATTTCATCTGAGGATATTTCCTTTTTCACCGTAGCCCTCTAAGGGCTTCCAAATATCACTTTGCGAATTCCACAAGAACTGTCTTAGCGAAAGGCTTCTTGAGGGGAAAGCTGTAACTCTGTGAGATGATTTCACAGAACACAAAGAAGTTTCTCAGAAAGTTTCTTTCTCTTTGTTATCGGAGGATATTTCCTTTGGCCCTGTAGTCTTCCAAGGGATCCGAAATATCTGTTCTCAGATTCCACAGAAAAAAGGCTAGCAAAGAGATCCCCGAAATACAGATGTAACTCTGTGAGATGAATTAACAGAACACTAAGCAGTTTCTCAGAAAGCTTCTTCCCAGATTTCATGAGGATATTTCCTTTTTCACCATAGCCCCCTATGGGCTTGCAAACATCACTTTGCCAATTCCACAAGAACTGTCTTAGCGAAAGGCTTCTTGAGGGGAAAGCTGTAACTCTGTGAGATGATTTCACAGAACAGAAAGAAGCTTCTCAGAAAGCTTCTTTCTCTCTGTTATCGGAGGATATTTCCTTTGGCCCTATAGTCTTCCAAGGGATCCGAAATATCTGTTCTCAGATTCCACAGAAATAAGGCTAGCAAAGAGATCCACGAAATACAGATGTAACTCTGTGACATGAATTAACAGAACACTAAGCAGTTTCTCAGAAAGCTTCTTTCCAGATTTCATCAGAGGATATTTCCATTTTCACCATAGCCCTCTATGGGCTTCCTAATATCACTTTGGCAATTCCACAAGAACTGTCTTAGCGAAAGGCTTCTTCAGGGGAAAGCTGTAACTCTGTGAGATGATTTCACAGAACACAAAGAAGTTTCTCAGAAAGCTTCTTTCTCTTTGTTATCAGAGGATATTACCTTTGTTCCTATAGTCTTCCAAGGGATCCGAAATATCTGGTCTCAGATTCCACAGAAATAAGGCTAGCAAAGAGATCCGCGAAATACAGATGTAACTCTGTGAGATGAATTAACGGAAGACTAAGCAGTTTCTCAGAAAGCTTCTTTCCAGATTTCATCTGAGGATATTTCCTTTTACAACATAGCCATCTATGGGCTTCCAAATATCACTTTGCCAATTCCAAAAGAACTGTCTTAGCGAAAGGCTTCTTGAGGGGAAAGCTGTAACTCTATGAGATGATTTCACAGAACACAAAGAAGTTTCTCAGAAAGCTTCTTTCTCTTTGGTATCGGAGGATATTTCCTTTGGCCCTATAGTCTTCCAAGGGATCCGAAATATGTGTTCTCAGATTCCACAGAAATAAGGCTAGCATAGAGATCCACGAAATACAGATGTAACTCTGTGAGATGAATTAACAGAACACTAAGCAGTTTCTCAGAAAGCTTCTTTCCAGATTTCATCTGAGGATATTTCCTTTTTCACCATAACCCTCTATGGACTTCCAAATATCATTTTGCCAATTCCACAAGAACTGTCTTAGCGAAAGGCTTCTTGAGGGGAAAGCTGTAACTCTCTGAGATGATTTCACAGAACACAAAGAAGTTTCTCAGAAAGCTTCTTTCTCTTTGTTATCAGAGGATATTTCCTTTGGCCATATAGTTTTCCAAGGGATCCGAAATATCTCTTCTCAGATTCCACAGAAATAAGGCTAGCAAAGAGATCCCCGAAATACAGATGTAACTCTGTGAGATGAATTAACAGAACACTAAGCAGTTTCTCAGAAAGCTTCTTTCCAGATTTCATCTGAGGATATTTCCTTTTTCACCATAGCCCTCTAGGGGCTTCCAAATATCACTTTACCAATTCCCGAAGAACTGTCTTAGCGAAAGGCTTCTTGAGGGGAAAGCTGTAACTCTGTGAGATGATTTCACAGAAGACACAGAAGTTTCTCAGAAACCTTCTTTCTCTTTGTTATCTGAGGATATTTCCTTTGGCCCTATAGTCTTCAGGGGATCCGAAATATCTGTTCTCAGATTCCACAGAAACAAGGCTAGCAAAGAGATCGACGAAATACAGATGTAACTCTGTGAGATGAATTAACGGAACACTAAGCAGTTTCTCAGAAAGCTTCTTTCCAGATTTCATCTGAGGATATTTCCTTTTTCACCATAGCCCTCTACGGGCTTCCAAATATCACTTTGCCTATTCCACAAGAACTGTCTTAGCGAAAGGCTTCTTGAGGGGAAAGCTGTAACTCTGTGAGATGATTTCACAAAACACAAAGAGGTTTCTCAGAAAGCTTCCTTCTGTTTGTTATCGGAGGATATTTCCTTTGGCCCTATAGTCTTCCAAGGGATCCGAAATATCTGTTCTCAGATTCCACAGAAATAAGGCTAGCAAAGAGATCCCCGAAATACAGATGTAACTCTGTGAGATGAATTAACAGAACACTAAGCACTTTCTCAGAAAGCTTCTTTCCAGATTTCATCTGAGGATATTTCCTTTTTCACCATAGCCCTCTAGGGGCTTCCAAATATCACTTTGCCAATTCCAGAAGAATTGTCTTAGCGAAAGGCTTCTTGAGGGGAAAGCTGTGACTCTGTGAGATGATTTCACAGAACACAAATAACTTTCTCAGAAAGCTTCTTTCTCTTTGTTATCGGAGGATATTTCCTTTGGCCCTTTAGTCTTCCAAGGGATCCGAAATATCTGTTCTCTGATTCCACAGAAATAAGGCTAGCAAAGAGATCCCCGAAATACAAATGTAACGCTGTGAGATGAATTAACAGAACACTAAGCAGTTTCTCAGAAATCTTCTCTCCATATTTCATCTGAGGATATTTCCTTTTTCACCATAGCCCTCTATGGGCTTCCAAATATCACTTTGCCAATTCCACAAGAACTGTCATAGCGAAAGGCTTCTTGAGGGGAAAGCTGTAACTCTGTGAGATGATTTCACAGAACACAAAGAAGTTTCTCAGAAAGCTACTTTCTGTTTGTTATCGGAGGATATTTCCTTTGGCCTATAGTCTTACAAGGGATCCGAAATATCTGTTCTCAGATTCCACAGAAATAAGGCTAGCAAAGAGATCCACGAAATACAGATGTAACTCTGTGAGATGAATTAACAGAACACTAAGCAGTTTCTCAGAAAGCTTCTTTCCACATTTCTTCTGAGGTTATTTCCTTTTACAACATAGCCATCTATGGGCTTCCAAATATCACTTTGCCAATTGCATAAGAACTGTCTTAGCGAAAGGCTTCTTGAGGGGTAAGCTGTAACTCTGTGAGATGATTTCACAGAACACAAAGAAGTTTCTCAGAAAGCTACTTTCTGTTTGTTATCGGAGGATATTTCCTTTGGTCTATAGTCTTCCAAGGGATCCGAAATATCTGTTCTCAGATTCCACAGAAATAAGGCTAGCAAAGAGATCCCCGAAATACAGATGTAACTCTGTGGGATGAATTAACAGAACACTAAGCAGTTTCTCCGAAAGCTTCTTTCCAGATTTCATCTGAGGATATTTCCTTTTTCACCATAGCCCTCTATGGGCTTCCAAATATCACTTTGCCAATTCCACAAGAACTGTCTTAGCGAAAGGCTTCTTGAAGGGAAAGCTGTAACTCTGTGAGATGATTTCACAGTACACAAAGAAGTTTCTCAGAAAGCTTCTTTCTCTTTGTTATCGGAGGATATTTCCTTTGGCCCTATAGTCTTCCAAGGGATCCGAAATATCTGGTCTCAGATTCCACAGAAATAAGGCTAGCAAAGAGATCCACGAAATACAGATGTAACTCTCTGAGATGAATTAACAGAACACTAAGCAGTTTCTCAGAAAGCTTCTTTCCAGATTTCATCTGAGGATATTTAATTTTTCACCATAGCCCTCTATGGGCTTCCAAATATCACTTTGCCAATTCCACAAGAACTGTCTTAGCGAAAAGCTTCTTGAGGGGAAACCTGTAACTCTGTGAGATGATTTCACAGAACACAAAGAAGTTTCTCAGAAAGCTTCTTTCTCTTTGTTATCGGAGGATATTTCCTTTGGCCCTATAATCTTCCAAGGGATCTGAAATATTTGTTCTCAGATTCCACAGAAATAAGGCTAGCAAAGAGATCCACGAAATACTGATGTAACTCTGTGAGATGAATTAAGAGAACACTAAGCAGTTTCTCAGAAAGCTTCTTTCCAGATTTCATCTGAGGATATTTAATTTTTCACCATAGCCCTCTATGGGCTTCCAAATATCACTTTGCCAATTCCACAAGAACTGTCTTAGCGAAAAGCTTCTTGAGGGGAAAGCTGTAACTCTGTGAGATGATTTCACAGAACACAAAGAAGTTTCTCAGAAAGCTTCTTTCTCTTTGTTATCGGAGGATATTTCCTTTGGCCCTATAATCTTCCAAGGGATCCGAAATATTTCTTCTCAGATTCCACAGAAATAAGGCTAGCAAAGAGATCCACGAAATACTGATGTAACTCTGTGAGATGAATTAAGAGAACACTAAGCAGTTTCTCAGAAAGCTTCTTCCAGATTTCATCTGAGGATATTTCCTTTTTCACCATAGCCCTCTATGGGCTTCCAAATATCAGTTTGCCAATTCCAGAAGAACTGTCTTAACGAAAGGCTTCTTGAGGGGAATGCTGTAACTCTGTGAGATGATTTCACAGAACACAAAGAAGTTTCTCAGAAAGCTTCTTTCTCTTTGTTATCGGAGGATATTTCCTTTGTCCCTATAGTCTTCCAAGGGATCAGAAATGTCTGTTCTCAGATTCCACAGAAATAAGGCTAGCAAAGAGATCCCCGAAATACAGATGTAACTCTGTGAGATGAATTAACAGAACACTAAGCAGTTTCTCAGAAAGCTTCTTTCCAGATTTCATCTGAGGATATTTCCTTTTTCACCGTAGCCCTCTAAGGGCTTCCAAATATCACTTTGCGAATTCCACAAGAACTGTCTTAGCGAAAGGCTTCTTGAGGGGAAAGCTGTAACTCTGTGAGATGATTTCACAGAACATAAAGAAGTTTCTCAGAAAGTTTCTTTCTCTTTGTTATCGGAGGATATTTCCTTTGGCCCTATAGTCTTCCAAGGGATCCGAAATATGTGTTCTCAGATTCCACAGAAATAAGGCTAGCAAAGAGATCCACGAAATACAGATGTAACTCTGTGAGATGAATTAACAGAACACTAAGCAGTTTCTCAGAAAGCTTCTTTCCAGATTTCATGAGGATATTTCCTTTTTCACCATAGCCCCCAGTGGGCTTGCAAATATCACTTTGCCAATTCCACAAGAACTGTCTTAGCGAAAGGCTTCTTGAGGGTAAAGCTGTAACTCTTTGACATGATTTCACAGAACAGAAAGAAGCTTCTCAGAAAGCTTCTTTCTCTCTGTTATCGGAGGATATTTCCTTTGGCCCTATAGTCTTCCAAGGGATCCGAAATATCTGTTCTCAGATTCCACAGAAATAAGACTAGCAAAGAGATCCCCGAAATACAGATGTAACTCTGTGAGATGAATTAACAGAACACTAAGCAGTTTCTCAGAAAGCTTCTTTCCAGATTTCATCTGAGGATATTTCCTTTTTCACCATAGCCCTCTAGGGGCTTCCAAATATCACTTTGCCAATTCCCGAAGAACTGTCTTAGCCAAAGGCTTCTTGAGGGGAAAGCTGTAACTCTGTGAGATGATTTCACAGACGACACAGAAGTTTCCCAGAAAGCTTCTTTCTCTTTGTTATCGGAGGATATTTCCTTTGGCCCTATAGTCTTCAAGGGATCCGAAATATCTGTTCTCAGATTCCACAGAAACAAGGCTAGCAAAGAGATCAACGAAATACAGATGTAACTCTGTGAGATGAATTAACGGAACACTAAGCAGTTTCTCAGAAAGCTTCTTTCCAGATTTCATCTGAGGATATTTCCTTTTTCACCATAGCCCTCTACGGGCTTCCAAATATCACTTTGCCTATTCCACAAGAACTGTCTTAGCGAAAGGCTTCTTGAGGGGAAAGCTGTAACTCTGTGAGATGATTTCACAGAACACAAAGAGGTTTCTCAGAAAGCTTCCTTCTGTTTGTTATCGGAGGATATTTCCTTTGGCCCTATAGTCTTCCAAGGGATCCGAAATATCTGTTCTCAAATTCCACAGAAATAAGGCTAGCAAAGAGATCCCCGAAATACAGATGTAACTCTGTGAGATGAATTAACAGAACACTAAGCAGTTTCTCAGAAAGCTTCTTCCCAGATTTCATGAGGATATTTCCTTTTTCACCATAGCCCCCTATGGGCTTGCAAATATCACTTTGCCAATTCCACAAGAACTGTCTTAGCGAAAGGCTTCTTGAGGGGAAAGCTGTAACTCTGTGAGATGATTTCACAGAACAGAAAGAAGCTTCTCAGAAAGCTTCTTTCTCTCTGTTATCGGAGGATATTTCCTTTGGCCCTATAGTCTTCCAAGGGATCCGAAATATCTGTTCTCAGATTCCACAGAAATAAGGCTAGCAAAGAGATCCACGAAATACAGATGTAACTCTGTGACATGAATTAACAGAACACTAAGCAGTTTCTCAGAAAGCTTCTTTCCAGATTTCATCAGAGGATATTTCCATTTTCACCATAGCCCTCTATGGGCTTCCTAATATCACTTTGCCAATTCCACAAGAACTGTCTTAGCGAAAGGCTTCTTCAGGGGAAAGCTGTAACTCTGTGAGATGATTTCACAGAACACAAAGAAGTTTCTCAGAAAGCTTCTTTCTCTTTGTTATCAGAGGATATTACCTTTGTTCCTATAGTCTTCCAAGGGATCCGAAATATCTGGTCTCAGATTCCACAGAAATAAGGCTAGCAAAGAGATCCGCGAAATACAGATGTAACTCTGTGAGATGAATTAACGGAAGACTAAGCAGTTTCTCAGAAAGCTTCTTTCCAGATTTCATCTGAGGATATTTCCTTTTACAACATAGCCATCTATGGGCTTCCAAATATCACTTTGCCAATTCCAAAAGAACTGTCTTAGCGAAAGGCTTCTTGAGGGGAAAGCTGTAACTCTATGAGATGATTTCACAGAACACAAAGAAGTTTCTCAGAAAGCTTCTTTCTCTTTGGTATCGGAGGATATTTCCTTTGGCCCTATAGTCTTCCAAGGGATCCGAAATATGTTTTCTCAGATTCCACAGAAATAAGGCTAGCAAAGAGATCCACGAAATACAGATGTAACTCTGTGAGATGAATTAACAGAACACTAAGCAGTTTCTCAGAAAGCTTCTTTCCAGATTTCATCTGAGGATATTTCCTTTTTCACCATAACCCTCTATGGACTTCCAAATATCATTTTGCCAATTTCACAAGAACTGTCTTAGCGAAAGGCTTCTTGAGGGGAAAGCTGTAACTCTGTGAGATGATTTCACAGAACACAAAGAAGTTTCTCAGAAAGCTTCTTTCTCTTTGTTATCAGAGGATATTTCCTTTGGCCATATAGTCTTCCAAGGGATCCGAAATATCTCTTCTCAGATTCCACAGAAATAAGGCTAGCAAAGAGATCCCGAAATACAGATGTAACTCTGTGAGATGAATTAACAGAACACTAAGCAGTTTCTCAGAAAGCTTCTTTCCAGATTTCATCTGAGGATATTTCCTTTTTCACCATAGCCCTCTAGGGGCTTCCAAATATCACTTTGCCAATTCCCGAAGAACTGTCTTAGCGAAAGGCTTCTTGAGGGGAAAGCTGTAACTCTGTGAGATGATTTCACAGAAGACACAGAAGTTTCTCAGAAAGCTTCTTTCTCTTTGTTATCTGAGGATATTTCCTTTGGCCCTATAGTCTTCAAGGGATCCGAAATATCTCTTCTCAGATTCCACAGAAACAAGGCTAGCAAAGAGATCAACGAAATACAGATGTAACTCTGTGAGATGAATTAACGGAAAACTAAGCAGTTTCTCAGAAAGCTTCTTTCCAGATTTCATCTGAGGATATTTCCTTTTTCACCATAGCCCTCTACGGGCTTCCAAATATCACTTTGCCTATTCCACAAGAACTGTCTTAGCGAAAGGCTTCTTGAGGGGAAAGCTGTAACTCTGTGAGATGATTTCACAGAACACAAAGAGGTTTCTCAGAAAGCTTCCTTCTGTTTGTTATCGGAGGATATTTCCTTTGGCCCTATAGTCTTCCAAGGGATCCGAAATATCTGTTCTCAGATTCCACAGAAATAAGGCTAGCAAAGAGATCCCCGAAATACAGATGTAACTCTGTGAGATGAATTAACAGAACACTAAGCACTTTCTCAGAAAGCTTCTTTCCAGATTTCATCTGAGGATATTTCCTTTTTCACATAGCCCTCTAGGGGCTTCCAAATATCACTTTGCCAATTCCAGAAGAATTGTCTTAGCGAAAGGCTTCTTGAGGGGAAAGCTGTAACTCTGTGAGATGATTTCACAGAACACAAATAACTTTCTCAGAAAGCTTCTTTCTCTTTGTTATCGGAGGATATTTCCTTTGGCCCTATAGTCTTCAAAGGGATCCGAAATATCTGTTCTCAGATTCCACAGAAATAAGGCTAGCAAAGAGATCCACGAAATACAGATGTAACTCTGTGAGATGAATTAACAGAACACTAAGCAGTTTCTCAGAAAGCTTCTTTCCACATTTCTTCTGAGGTTATTTCCTTTTACAACATAGCCATCTATGGGCTTCCAAATATCACTTTGCCAATTGCATAAGAACTGTCTTAGCGAAAGGCTTCTTGAGGGGTAAGCTGTAACTCTGTGAGATGATTTCACAGAACACAAAGAAGTTTCACAGAAAGCTACTTTCTGTTTGTTATCGGAGGATATTTCCTTTGGTCTATAGTCTTCCAAGGGATCCGAAATATCTGTTCTCAGATTCCACAGAAATAAGGCTAGCAAAGAGATCCCCGAAATACAGATGTAACTCTGTGGGATGAATTAACAGAACACTAAGCAGTTTCTCCGAAAGCTTCTTTCCAGATTTCATCTGAGGATATTTCCTTTTTCACCATAGCCCTCTATGGGCTTCCAAATATCACTTTGCCAATTCCACAAGAACTGTCTTAGCGAAAGGCTTCTTGAAGGGAAAGCTGTAACTCTGTGAGATGATTTCACAGTACACAAAGAAGTTTCTCAGAAAGCTTCTTTCTCTTTGTTATCGGAGGATATTTCCTTTGGCCCTATAGTCTTCCAAGGGATCCGAAATATCTGGTCTCAGATTCCTCAGAAATAAGGCTAGCAAAGAGATCCACGAAATACAGATGTAACTCTCTGAGATGAATTAACAGAACACTAAGCAGTTTCTCAGAAAGCTTCTTTCCAGATTTCATCTGAGGATATTTAATTTTTCACCATAGCCCTCTAAGGGCTTCCAAATATCACTTTGCCAATTCCACAAGAACTGTCTTAGCGAAAAGCTTCTGGAGGGGAAAGCTGTAACTCTGTGAGATGATTTCACAGAACACAAAGAGGTTTCTCAGAAAGCTTCCTTCTGTTTGTTATCGGAGGATATTTCCTTTGGCACTATAGTCTTCCAAGGGATCCGAAATATCTGTTCTCAGATTCCAGAGAAATAAGGCTAGCAAAGAGATCCCCGAAATACAGATGTAACTCTGTGAGATGAATTAACAGAACACTAAGCACTTTCTCAGAAAGCTTCTTTCCAGATTTCATCTGAGGTAATTTCCTTTTTCACCATAGCCCTCTAGGGGCTTCCAAATATCACTTTGCCAATTCCAGAAGAATTGTCTTAGCGAAAGGCTTCTTGAGGGGAAAGCTGTAACTCTGTGAGATGATTTCACAGAACACAAATAAGTTTCTCAGAAAGCTTCTTTCTCTTTGTTATCGGAGGATATTTCCTTTGGCCCTTTAGTCTTCCAAGGGATCCGAAATATCTGTTCTCAGATTCCACAGAAATAAGGCTGGCAAAGAGATCCCCGAAATACAAATGTAACTCTGTGAGATGAATTAACAGAACACTAAGCAGTTTCTCAGAAATCTTCTCTCCATATTTCATCTGAGGATATTTCCTTTTTCACCATAGCCCTCTATGGGCTTCCAAATATCACTTTGCCAGTTCCACAAGAACTGTCATAGCGAAAGGCTTCTTGAGGGGAAAGCTGTAACTCTGTGAGATGATTTCACAGAACACAAAGAAGTTTCTCAGAAAGCTACTTTCTGTTTGTTATCGGAGGATATTTCCTTTGGCCTATAGTCTTACAAGGGATCCGAAATATCTGTTCTCAGATTCCACAGAAATAAGGCTAGCAAAGAGATTCACGAAATACAGATGTAACTCTGTGAGATGAATTAGCAGAACACTAAGCAGTTTCTCAGAAAGCTTCTTTCCACATTTCTTCTGAGGTTATTTCCTTTTACAACATAGCCATCTATGGGCTTCCAAATATCACTTTGCCAATTGCACAAGAACTGTCTTAGCGAAAGGCTTCTTGAGGGGAAAGCTGTAACTCTGTGAGATGATTTCACAGGACACAAAGAAGTTTCTCAGAAAGCTACTTTCTGTTTGTTATCGGAGGATATTTCCTTTGGTCTATAGTCTTCCAAGGGATCCGAAATATCTGTTCTCAGATTCCACAGAAATAAGGCTAGCAAAGAGATCCCCGAAATACAGATGTAACTCTGTGAGATGAATTAACAGAACACTAAGCAGTTTCTCAGAAAGCTTCTTTCCAGATTTCATCTGAGGATATTTCCTTTTTCACCATAGCCCTCTAAGGGCTTCCAAATATCACTTTGCGAATTCCACAAAAACTGTCTTAGCGAAAGGCTTCTTGAGAGGAAAGCTGTAACTCTGTGAGATGATTTCACAGAACACAAAGAAGTTTCTCAGAAAGTTTCTTCCTCTTTGTTATCGGAGGATATTTCCTTTGGCCCTATAGTCTTCCAAGGGATCCGAAATATCTGTTCTCAGATTCCACAGAAATAAGGCTAGCAAAGAGATCCCCGAAATACAGGTGTAACTCTGTGAGATGAATTAACAGAACACTAAGCAGTTTCTCAGAAAGCTTCTTTCCAGATTTCATGAGGATATTTCCTTTTTCACCATAGCCCCCTATGGGCTTGCAAATATCACTTTGCCAATTCCACAAGAACTGTCTTAGCGAAAGGCTTCTTGAGGGGAAAGCTGTAACTCTGTGAGATGATTTCACAGAACAGAAAGAAGCTTCTCAGAAAGCTTCTTTCTCTCTGTTATCGGAGGATATTTCCTTTGGCCCTATAGTCTTCCAAGGGATCCGAAATATCTGTTCTCAGATTTCACAGAAATAAGGCTAGCAAAGAGATCCACGAAATACAGATGTAACTCTGTGACATGAATTAACAGAACACTAAGCAGTTTCTCAGAAAGCTTCTTTCCAGATTTCATCAGAGGATATTTCCATTTTCACCATAGCCCTCTATGAGCTTCCTAATATCACTTTGCCAATTCCACAAGAACTGTCTTAGCGAAAGGCTTCTTGAGGGGAAAGCTGTAACTCTGTGAGATGATTTCACAGAACACAAAGAAGTTTCTCAGAAAGCTTCTTTCTCTTTGTTATCAGAGGATATTACCTTTGTTCCTATAGTCTTCCAAGGGATCCGAAATATCTGGTCTCAGATTCCACAGAAATAAGGCTAGCAAAGAGATCAGCGAAATACAGATGTAACTCTGTGAGATGAATTAACGGAACACTAAGCAGTTTCTCAGAAAGCTTCTTTCCAGATTTCATCTGAGGATATTTCCTTTTACAACATAGCCATCTATGGGCTTCCAAAATATCACTTTGCCAATTGCACAAAAACTGTCTTAGCGAAAGGCTTCTTGAGGGGAAAGCTGTAACTCTGTGAGATGATTTCACAGAACACAAAGAAGTTTCTCAGAAAGCTACTTTCTGTTTGTTATCAGAGGATATTTCCTTTGGTCTATAGTCTTCCAAGGGATCCGAAATATCTGTTCTCAGATTCCACAGAAATAAGGCTAGCAAAGAGATCCCCGAAATACAGATGTAACTCTGTGGGATGAATTAACAGAACACTAAGCAGTTTCTCTGAAAGCTTCTTTCCAGATTTCATCTGAGGATATTTCCTTTTTCACCATAGCCCTCTATGGGCTTCCAAATATCACTTTGCCAATTCCACAACAACTGTCTTAGCGAAAGGCTTCTTGAAGGGAAAGCTGTAACTCTGTGAGATGATTTCACAGAACACAAAGAAGTTTCTCAGAAAGCTTCTTTACCTTTGTTATCGGAGGATATTTCCTTTTGCCCTATTGTCTTCCAAGGGATCCGAAATATCTGGTCTCAGATTCCACAGAAATAAGGGTAACAAAGAGATCCACGAAATACAGTTGTAACTCTGTGAGATGAATTAACAGAACACTAAGCAGTTTCTCAGAAAGCTTCTTTCCAGATTTCATCTGAGGATATTTAATTTTTCACCATAGCCCTCTATGGGCTTCCAAATATCACTTTGCCAATTCCACAAGAACTGTCTTAGCGAAAAGCTTCTTGAGGGGAAAGCTGTAACTCTGTGAGATGATTTCACAGAACACACAGAAGTTTCTCAGAAAGCTTCTTTCTCTTTGTTATCGGAGGATATTTCCTTTGGCCCTATAATCTTCCAAGGGATCCGAAATATTTGTTCTCAGATTCCACAGAAATAAGGCTAGCAATGAGATCCACGAAATACTGATGTAACTCTGTGAGATGAATTAAGAGAACACTAAGCAGTTTCTCAGAAAGCTTCTTTCCAGATTTCATCTGAGGATATTTCCTTTTTCACAATAGCCCTCTATGGGCTTCCAAAAATCACTTTGCCAATTCCAGAAGAATTGTCTTAGCGAAAGGCTTTTTGAGGGGAAAGCTGTAACTCTGTGAGATGATTTCACAGAACACACAGAAGTTTCCCAGAAAGCTTCTTTCTCTTTGTTATCGGAGGATATTTCCTTTGGCCCTATAGTCTTCAAGGGATCCGAAATATCTGTTCTCAGATTCCACAGAAATAAGGCTAGCAAAGAGATCACCGAAATACAGATGTAACTCTGTGAGATGAATTAACAGAACACTAAGCAGTATCTCAGAAAACTTCTTTCCAGATTTCATCTGAGGATATTTCCTTTTACACCATAGCCCTCTAGGGGCTTCCAAATATCACTTTGCCAATTCCACAAGAACTGTCTTAGCGAAAGGCTTCTTGAGGGGAAAGCTGTAACTCTGTGAGATGATTTCACAGAACACAAAGAAGTTTCCCAGAAAGCTTCTTTCTCTTTGTTATCAGAGGATAGTTCCTTTGGCCCTATAGTCTTCCAAGGGATCCGAAATATCTGTTCTCAGATTCCACAGAAATAAGGCTAGCAAAGAGATCCCCGAAATACAGGTGTAACTCTGTGAGATGAATTAACAGAACACTAAGCAGTTTCTCAGAAAGCTTCTTTCCAGATTTCATGAGGATATTTCCTTTTTCACCATAGCCCCCTATGGGCTTGCAAATATCACTTTGCCAATTCCACAAGAACTGTCTTAGCGAAAGGCTTCTTGAGGGGAAAGCTGTAACTCTGTGAGATGATTTCACAGAACAGAAAGAAGCTTCTCAGAAAGCTTCTTTCTCTCTGTTATCGGAGGATATTTCCTTTGGCCCTATAGTCTTCCAAGGGATCCGAAATATCTGTTCTCAGATTTCACAGAAATAAGGCTAGCAAAGAGATCCACGAAATACAGATGTAACTCTGTGACATGAATTAACAGAACACTAAGCAGTTTCTCAGAAAGCTTCTTTCCAGATTTCATCAGAGGATATTTCCATTTTCACCATAGCCCTCTATGAGCTTCCTAATATCACTTTGCAAATTCCACAAGAACTGTCTTAGCGAAAGGCTTCTTGAGGGGAAAGCTGTAACTCTGTGAGATGATTTCACAGAACACAAAGAAGTTTCTCAGAAAGCTTCTTTCTCTTTGTTATCAGAGGATATTACCTTTGTTCCTATAGTCTTCCAAGGGATCCGAAATATCTGGTCTCAGATTCCACAGAAATAAGGCTAGCAAAGAGATCAGCGAAATACAGATGTAAATCTGTGAGATGAATTAACGGAACACTAAGCAGTTTCTCAGAAAGCTTCTTTCCAGATTTCATCTGAGGATATTTCCTTTTACAACATAGCCATCTATGGGCTTCCAAAATATCACTTTGCCAATTGCACAAGAACTGTCTTAGCGAAAGGCTTCTTGAGGGGAAAGCTGTAACTCTGTGAGATGATTTCACAGAACACAAAGAAGTTTCTCAGAAAGCTACTTTCTGTTTGTTATCAGAGGATATTTCCTTTGGTCTATAGTCTTCCAAGGGATCCGAAATATCTGTTCTCAGATTCCACAGAAATAAGGCTAGCAAAGAGATCCGCGAAATACAGATGTAACTCTGTGGGATGAATTAACAGAACACTAAGCAGTTTCTCTGAAAGCTTCTTTCCAGATTTCATCTGAGGATATTTCCTTTTTCACCATAGCCCTCTATGGGCTTCCAAATATCACTTTGCCAATTCCACAAGAACTGTCTTAGCGAAAGGCTTCTTGAAGGGAAAGCTGTATCTCTGTGAGATGATTTCACAGAACACAAAGAAGTTTCTCAGAAAGCTTCTTTATCTTTGTTATCGGAGGATATTTCCTTTGGCCCTATAGTCTTCCAAGGGATCCGAAATATCTGGTCTCAGATTCCACAGAAATAAGGGTAACAAAGAGATCCACGAAATACAGTTGTAACTCTGTGAGATGAATTAACAGAACACTAAGCAGTTTCTCAGAAAGCTTCTTTCCAGATTTCATCTGAGGATATTTAATTTTTCACCATAGCCCTCTATGGGCTTCCAAATATCACTTTGCCAATTCCACAAGAACTGTCTTAGCGAAAAGCTTCTTGAGGGGAAAGCTGTAAATCTGTGAGATGATTTCACAGAACACACAGAAGTTTCTCAGAAAGCTTCTTTCTCTTTGTTATCGGAGGATATTTCCTTTGGCCCTATAATCTTCCAAGGGATCCGAAATATTTGTTCTCAGATTCCACAGAAATAAGGCTAGCAATGAGATCCACGAAATACTGATGTAACTCTGTGAGATGAATTAAGAGAACACTAAGCAGTTTCTCAGAAAGCTTCTTTCCAGATTTCATCTGAGGATATTTCCTTTTTCACAATAGCCCTCTATGGGCTTCCAAAAATCACTTTGCCAATTCCAGAAGAATTGTCTTAGCGAAAGGCTTTTTGAGGGGAAAGCTGTAACTCTGTGAGATGATTTCACAGAACACACAGAAGTTTCCCAGAAAGCTTCTTTCTCTTTGTTATCGGAGGATATTTCCTTTGGCCCTATAGTCTTCAAGGGATCCGAAATATCTGTTCTCAGATTCCACAGAAATAAGGCTAGCAAAGAGATCACCGAAATACAGATGTAACTCTGTGAGATGAATTAACAGAACACTAAGCAGTATCTCAGAAAACTTCTTTCCAGATTTCATCTGAGGATATTTCCTTTTTCACCATAGCCCTCTAGGGGCTTCCAAATATCACTTTGCCAATTCCACAAGAACTGTCTTAGCGAAAGGCTTCTTGAGGGGAAAGCTGTAACTCTGTGAGATGATTTCACAGAACACAAAGAAGTTTCCCAGAAAGCTTCTTTCTCTTTGTTATCGGAGGATAGTTCCTTTGGCCCTATAGTCTTCCAAGGGATCCGAAATATCTGTTCTCAGATTCCACAGAAATAAGGGTAGCAAAGAGATCCACGAAATACAGATGTAACTCTGTGAGATGAATTAACAGAACACTAAGCAGTTTCTCAGAAAGCTTCTTTCCAGATTTCATCTGAGGATATTTCCTTTTTCACCATAGCCCTCTAGGGGCTTCCAAATATCACTTTGCCAATTCCCGAAGAACTGTCTTAGCGAAAGGCTTCTTGAGGGGAAAGCTGTAACTCTGTGAGATGATTTCACAGAAGACACAGAAGCTTCTCAGAAAGCTTCTTTCTCTTTGTTATCGGAGGATATTTCCTTTGGCCCTATAGTCTTCAAGGGATCCGAAATATCTGTTCTCAGATTCCACAGAAACAAGGCTAGCAAAGAGATCAACGAAATACAGATGTAACTCTGTGAGATGAATTAACAGAACACTAAGCACTTTCTCAGAAAGCTTCTTTCCAGATTTCATCTGAGGATATTTCCTTTTTCACCATAGCCCTCTAGGGGCTTCCAAATATCACTTTGCCAATTCCAGAAGAATTGTCTTAGCGAAAGGCTTCTTGAGGGGAAAGCTGTAACTCTGTGAGATGATTTCACAGAACACAAATAAGTTTCTCAGAAAGCTTCTTTCTCTTTGTTATCGGAGGATATTTCCTTTGGCCCTTTAGTCTTCCAAGGGATCCGAAATATCTGTTCTCAGATTCCACAGAAATAAGGCTAGCAAAGAGATCCCCGAAATACAAATGTAACTCTGTGAGATGAATTAACAGAACACTAAGCAGTTTCTCAGAAATCTTCTCTCCATATTTCATCTGAGGATATTTCCTTTTTCACCATAGCCCTCTATAGGCTTCCAAATATCACTTTGCCAGTTCCACAAGAACTGTCATAGCGAAAGGCTTCTTGAGGGGAAAGCTGTAACTCTGTGAGATGATTTCACAGAACACAAAGAAGTTTCTCAGAAAGCTACTTTCTGTTTGTTATCGGAGGATATTTCCTTTGGCCTATAGTCTAACAAGGGATCCGAAATATCTGTTCTCAGATTCCACAGAAATAAGGCTAGCAAAGAGATCCCCGAAATACAGATGTATCTCTGTGAGATGAATTAGCAGTACACTAAGCAGTTTCTCAGAAAGCTTCTTTCCACATTTCTTCTGAGGTTATTTCCTTTTACAACATAGCCATCTATGGGCTTCCAAATATCACTTTGCCAATTGCACAAGAACTGTCTTAGCGAAAGGCTTCTTGAGGGGAAAGCTGTAACTCTGTGAGATGATTTCACAGGACACAAAGAAGTTTCTCAGAAAGCTACTTTCTGTTTGTTATCGGAGGATATTTCCTTTGGTCTATAGTCTTCCAAGGGATCCGAAATATCTGTTCTCAGATTCCACAGAAATAAGGCTAGCAAAGAGATCCCCGAAATACAGATGTAACTCTCTGGGATGAATTAACAGAACACTAAGCAGTTTCTCCGAAAGCTTCTTTCCAGATTTCATCTGAGGATATTTCCTTTTTCACCTTAGCCCTCTATGGGCTTCCAAATATCACTTTGCCAATGCCACAAGAACTGTCTTAGCGAAAGGCTTCTTGAAGGGAAAGCTGTAACTCTGCGAGATGATTTCACAGAACACAAAGAAGTTTCTCAGAAAGCTTCTTTCTCTTTGTTATCGGAGGATATTTCCTTTTGCCCAATAGTCTTCCAAGGGATCCGAAATATCTGGTCTCAGATTCCACAGAAATAAGGCTAGCAAAGAGATCCACGAAATACAGATGTAACTCTGTGAGATGAATTAACAGAACACTAAGCAGTTTCTCAGAAAGCTTCTTTCCAGATTTCATCTGAGGATATTTCCTTTTTCACCGTAGCCCTCTAAGGGCTTCCAAATATCACTTTGCGAATTCCACAAAAACTGTCTTAGCGAAAGGCTTCTTGAGAGGAAAGCTGTAACTCTGTGAGATGATTTCACAGAACACAAAGAAGTTTCTCAGAAAGTTTCTTCCTCTTTGTTATCGGAGGATATTTCCTTTGGCCCTATAGTCTTCCAAGGGATCCGAAATATCTGTTCTCAGATTCCACAGAAATAAGGCTAGCAAAGAGATCCGCGAAATACAGATGTAACTCTGTGAGATGAATTAACAGAACACTAAGCAGTTTCTCAGAAAGCTTCTTTCCAGATTTCATCAGAGGATATTTCCATTTTCACCATAGCCCTCTATGAGCTTCCTAATATCACTTTGCCAATTCCACAAGAACTGTCTTAGCGAAAGGCTTCTTGAGGGGAAAGCTGTAACTCTGTGAGATGATTTCACAGAACACAAAGAAGTTTCTCAGAAAGCTTCTTTCTCTTTGTTATCAGAGGATATTACCTTTGTTCCTATAGTCTTCCAAGGGATCCGAAATATCTGGTCTCAGATTCCACAGAAATAAGGCTAGCAAAGAGATCAGCGAAATACAGATGTAACTCTGTGAGATGAATTAACGGAACACTAAGCAGTTTCTCAGAAAGCTTCTTTCCAGATTTCATCTGAGGATATTTCCTTTTACAACATAGCCATCTCTGGGCTTCCAAATATCACTTTGCCAATTCCAGAAGAACTGTATTAGCGAAAGGCTTCTTGAGGGGAAAGCTGTAACTCTATGAGATGATTTCACAGAACACAAAGAAGTTTCTCAGAAAGCTTCTTTCTCTTTGGTATCGGAGGATATTTCCTTTGGCCCTATAGTCTTCCAAGGGATCCGAAATATGTGTTCTCAGATTCCACAGAAATAAGGCTAGCAAAGAGATCCACAAAATACAGATGTAACTCTCTGAGATGAATTAACAGAACGCTAAGCAGTTTCTCAGAAAGCTTCTTTCCAGATTTCATCTGAGGATATTTCCTTTTTCACCATAACCCTCTATGGACTTCCAAATATCATTTTGCCAATTCCACAAGAACTGTCTTAGCGAAAGGCTTCTTGAGGGGAAAGCTGTAACTCTGTGAGATGATTTCACAGAACACAAAGAAGTTTCTCAGAAAGCTTCTTTCTCTTTGTTATCAGAGGATATTTCCTTTGGCCATATAGTCTTCCAAGGGATCCGAAATATCTGTTCTCAGATTCCACAGAAATAAGACTAGCAAAGAGATCCCCGATTACAGATGTAACTCTGTGAGATGAATTAACAGAACACTAAGCACTTTCTCAGAAAGCTTCTTTCCAGATTTCATCTGAGGATATTTCCTTTTTCACCATAGCCCTCTAGGGGCCTCCAAATATCACTTTGCCAATTCCCGAAGAACTGTCTTAGCGAAAGGCTTCTTGAGGGGAAAGCTGTAACTCTGTGAGATGATTTCACAGAACACAAAGAGGTTTCTCAGAAAGCTTCCTTCTGTTTGTTATCGGAGGATATTTCCTTTGGCCCTATAGTCTTCCAAGGGATCCGAAATATCTGTTCTCAGATTCCACAGAAATAAGGCTAGCAAAGAGATCCCCGAAATACAGATGTAACTCTGTGAGATGAATTAACAGAACACTAAGCACTTTCTCAGAAAGCTTCTTTCCAGATTTCATCTGAGGATATTTCCTTTTTCACATAACCCTCTAGGGGCTTCCAAATATCACTTTGCCAATTCCAGAAGAATTGTCTTAGCGAAAGGCTTCTTGAGGGGAAAGCTGTAACTCTGTGAGATGATTTCACAGAACACAAATAACTTTCTCAGAAAGCTTCTTTCTCTTTGTTATCGGAGGATATTTCCTTTGGCCCTTTAGTCTTCCAAGGGATCCGAAATATCTGTTCTCAGATTCCACAGAAATAAGGCTAGCAAAGAGATCCCCGAAATACAAATGTAACGCTGTGAGATGAATTAACAGAACACTAAGCAGTTTCTCAGAAATCTTCTCTCCATATTTCATCTGAGGATATTTCCTTTTTCACCATAGCCCTCTATGGGCTTCCAAATATCACTTTGCCAATTCCACAAGAACTGTCATAGCGAAAGGCTTCTTGAGGGGAAAGCTGTAACTCTGTGAGATGATTTCACAGAAAACAAAGAAGTTTCTCAGAAAGCTACTTTCTGTTTGTTATCGGAGGATATTTCCTTTGGCCTATAGTCTTACAAGGGATCCGAAATATCTGTTCTCAGATTCCACAGAAATAAGGCTAGCAAAGAGATCCACGAAATACAGATGTAACTCTGTGAGATGAATTAACAGAACACTAAGCAGTTTCTCAGAAAGCTTCTTTCCACATTTCTTCTGAGGTTATTTCCTTTTACAACATAGCCATCTATGGGCTTCCAAATATCACTTTGCCAATTGCATAAGAACTGTCTTAGCGAAAGGCTTCTTGAGGGGTAAGCTGTAACTCTGTGAGATGATTTCACAGAACACAAAGAAGTTTCTCAGAAAGCTACTTTCTGTTTGTTATCGGAGGATATTTCCTTTGGTCTATAGTCTTCCAAGGGATCCGAAATATCTGTTCTCAGATTCCACAGAAATAAGGCTAGCAAAGAGATCCCCGAAATACAGATGTAACTCTGTGGGATGAATTAACAGAACACTAAGCAGTTTCTCCGAAAGCTTCTTTCCAGATTTCATCTGAGGATATTTCCTTTTTCACCATAGCCCTCTATGGGCTTCCAAATATCACTTTGCCAATTCCACAAGAACTGTCTTAGCGAAAAGCTTCTTGAGGGGAAAGCTGTAACTCTGTGAGATGATTTCACAGAACACACAGAAGTTTCTCAGAAAGCTTCTTTCTCTTTGTTATCGGAGGATATTTCCTTTGGCCCTATAATCTTCCAAGGGATCCGAAATATTTGTTCTCAGATTCCACAGAAATAAGGCTAGCAATGAGATCCACGAAATACTGATGTAACTCTGTGAGATGAATTAAGAGAACACTAAGCATTTTCTCAGAAAGCTTCTTTCCAGATTTCATCTGAGGATATTTCCTTTTTCACAATAGCCCTCTATGGGCTTCCAAAAATCACTTTGCCAATTCCAGAAGAATTGTCTTAGCGAAAGGCTTTTTGAGGGGAAAGCTGTAACTCTGTGAGATGATTTCACAGAACACACAGAAGTTTCCCAGAAAGCTTCTTTCTCTTTGTTATCGGAGGATATTTCCTTTGGCCCTATAGTCTTCAAGGGATCCGAAATATCTGTTCTCAGATTCCACAGAAATAAGGCTAGCAAAGAGATCACCGAAATACAGATGTAACTCTGTGAGATGAATTAACAGAACACTAAGCAGTATCTCAGAAAACTTCTTTCCAGATTTCATCTGAGGATATTTCCTTTTTCACCATAGCCCTCTAGGGGCTTCCAAATATCACTTTGCCAATTCCACAAGAACTGTCTTAGCGAAAGGCTTGTTGAGGGGAAAGCTGTAACTCTGTGAGATGATTTCACAGAACACAAAGAAGTTTCCCAGAAAGCTTCTTTCTCTTTGTTATCGGAGGATAGTTCCTTTGGCCCTATAGTCTTCCAAGGGATCCGAAATATCTGTTCTCAGATTCCACAGAAATAAGGCTAGCAAAGAGATCCCCGAAATACAGGTGTAACTCTGTGAGATGAATTAACAGAACACTAAGCAGTTTCTCAGAAAGCTTCTTTCCAGATTTCATGAGGATATTTCCTTTTTCACCATAGCCCCCTATGGGCTTGCAAATATCACTTTGCCAATTCCACAAGAACTGTCTTAGCGAAAGGCTTCTTGAGGGGAAAGCTGTAACTCTGTGAGATGATTTCACAGAACAGAAAGAAGCTTCTCAGAAAGCTTCTTTCTCTCTGTTATCGGAGGATATTTCCTTTGGCCATATAGTCTTCCAAGGGATCCGAAATATCTGTTCTCAGATTTCACAGAAATAAGGCTAGCAAAGAGATCCACGAAATACAGATGTAACACTGTGACATGAATTAACAGAACACTAAGCAGTTTCTCAGAAAGCTTCTTTCCAGATTTCATCAGAGGATATTTCCATTTTCACCATAGCCCTCTATGAGCTTCCTAATATCACTTTGCCAATTCCACAAGAACTGTCTTAGCGAAAGGCTTCTTGAGGGGAAAGCTGTAACTCTGTGAGATGATTTCACAGAACACAAAGAAGTTTCTCAGAAAGCTTCTTTCTCTTTGTTATCAGAGGATATTACCTTTGTTCCTATAGTCTTCCAAGGGATCCGAAATATCTGGTCTCAGATTCCACAGAAATAAGGCTAGCAAAGAGATCAGCGAAATACAGATGTAACTCTGTGAGATGAATTAACGGAACACTAAGCAGTTTCTCAGAAAGCTTCTTTCCAGATTTCATCTGAGGATATTTCCTTTTACAACATAGCCATCTATGGGCTTCCAAAATATCACTTTGCCAATTGCACAAGAACTGTCTTAGCGAAAGGCTTCTTGAGGGGAAAGCTGTAACTCTGTGAGATGATTTCACAGAACACAAAGAAGTTTCTCAGAAAGCTACTTTCTGTTTGTTATCAGAGGATATTTCCTTTGGTCTATAGTCTTCCAAGGGATCCGAAATATCTGTTCTCAGATTCCACAGAAATAAGGCTAGCAAAGAGATCCCCGAAATACAGATGTAACTCTGTGGGATGAATTAACAGAACACTAAGCAGTTTCTCTGAAAGCTTCTTTCCAGATTTCATCTGAGGATATTTCCTTTTTCACCATAGCCCTCTATGGGCTTCCAAATATCACTTTGCCAATTCCACAAGAACTGTCTTAGCGAAAGGCTTCTTGAAGGGAAAGCTGTAACTCTGTGAGATGATTTCACAGAACACAAAGAAGTTTCTCAGAAAGCTTCTTTATCTTTGTTATCGGAGGATATTTCCTTTGGCCCTATAGTCTTCCAAGGGATCCGAAATATCTGGTCTCAGATTCCACAGAAATAAGGGTAACAAAGAGATCCACGAAATACAGTTGTAACTCTGTGAGATGAATTAACAGAACACTAAGCAGTTTCTCAGAAAGCTTCTTTCCAGATTTCATCTGAGGATATTTAATTTTTCACCATAGCCCTCTATGGGCTTCCAAATATCACTTTGCCAATTCCACAAGAACTGTCTTAGCGAAAAGCTTCTTGAGGGGAAAGCTGTAAATCTGTGAGATGATTTCACAGAACACACAGAAGTTTCTCAGAAAGCTTCTTTCTCTTTGTTATCGGAGGATATTTCCTTTGGCCCTATAATCTTCCAAGGGATCCGAAATATTTGTTCTCAGATTCCACAGAAATAAGGCTAGCAATGAGATCCACGAAATACTGATGTAACTCTGTGAGATGAATTAAGAGAACACTAAGCAGTTTCTCAGAAAGCTTCTTTCCAGATTTCATCTGAGGATATTTCCTTTTTCACAATAGCCCTCTATGGGCTTCCAAAAATCACTTTGCCAATTCCAGAAGAATTGTCTTAGCGAAAGGCTTTTTGAGGGGAAAGCTGTAACTCTGTGAGATGATTTCACAGAACACACAGAAGTTTCCCAGAAAGCTTCTTTCTCTTTGTTATCGGAGGTTATTTCCTTTGGCCCTATAGTCTTCAAGGGATCCGAAATATCTGTTCTCAGATTCCACAGAAATAAGGCTAGCAAAGAGATCACCGAAATACAGATGTAACTCTGTGAGATGAATTAACAGAACACTAAGCAGTATCTCAGAAAACTTCTTTCCAGATTTCATCTGAGGATATTTCCTTTTTCACCATAGCCCTCTAGGGGCTTCCAAATATCACTTTGCCAATTCCACAAGAACTGTCTTAGCGAAAGGCTTCTTGAGGGGAAAGCTGTAACTCTGTGAGATGATTTCACAGAACACAAAGAAGTTTCCCAGAAAGCTTCTTTCTCTTTGTTATCGGAGGATAGTTCCTTTGGCCCTATAGTCTTCCAAGGGATCCGAAATATCTGTTCTCAGATTCCACAGAAATAAGGGTAGCAAAGAGATCCACGAAATACAGATGTAACTCTGTGAGATGAATTAACAGAACACTAAGCAGTTTCTCAGAAAGCTTCTTTCCAGATTTCATCTGAGGATATTTCCTTTTTCACCATAGCCCTCTAGGGGCTTCCAAATATCACTTTGCCAATTCCCGAAGAACTGTCTTAGCGAAAGGCTTCTTGAGGGGAAAGCTGTAACTCTGTGAGATGATTTCACAGAAGACACAGAAGCTTCTCAGAAAGCTTCTTTCTCTTTGTTATCGGAGGATATTTCCTTTGGCCCTATAGTCTTCAAGGGATCCGAAATATCTGTTCTCCGATTCCACAGAAACAAGGCTAGCAAAGAGATCAACGAAATACAGATGTAACTCTGTGAGATGAATTAACAGAACACTAAGCACTTTCTCAGAAAGCTTCTTTCCAGATTTCATCTGAGGATATTTCCTTTTTCACCATAGCCCTCTAGGGGCTTCCAAATATCACTTTGCCAATTCCAGAAGAATTGTCTTAGCGAAAGGCTTCTTGAGGGGAAAGCTGTAACTCTGTGAGATGATTTCACAGAACACAAATAAGTTTCTCAGAAAGCTTCTTTCTCTTTGTTATCGGAGGATATTTCCTTTGGCCCTTTAGTCTTCCAAGGGATCCGAAATATCTGTTCTCAGATTCCACAGAAATAAGGCTAGCAAAGAGATCCCCGAAATACAAATGTAACTCTGTGAGATGAATTAACAGAACACTAAGCAGTTTCTCAGAAATCTTCTCTCCATATTTCATCTGAGGATATTTCCTTTTTCACCATAGCCCTCTATAGGATTCCAAATATCACTTTGCCAGTTCCACAAGAACTGTCATAGCGAAAGGCTTCTTGAGGGGAAAGCTGTAACTCTGTGAGATGATTTCACAGAACACAAAGAAGTTTCTCAGAAAGCTACTTTCTGTTTGTTATCGGAGGATATTTCCTTTGGCCTATAGTCTAACAAGGGATCCGAAATATCTGTTCTCAGATTCCACAGAAATAAGGCTAGCAAAGAGATCCCCGAAATACAGATGTATCTCTGTGAGATGAATTAGCAGTACACTAAGCAGTTTCTCAGAAAGCTTCTTTCCACATTTCTTCTGAGGTTATTTCCTTTTACAACATAGCCATCTATGGGCTTCCAAATATCACTTTGCCAATTGCACAAGAACTGTCTTAGCGAAAGGCTTCTTGAGGGGAAAGCTGTAACTCTGTGAGATGATTTCACAGGACACAAAGAAGTTTCTCAGAAAGCTACTTTCTGTTTGTTATCGGAGGATATTTCCTTTGGTCTATAGTCTTCCAAGGGATCCGAAATATCTGTTCTCAGATTCCACAGAAATAAGGCTAGCAAAGAGATCCCCGAAATACAGATGTAACTCTCTGGGATGAATTAACAGAACACTAAGCAGTTTCTCCGAAAGCTTCTTTCCAGATTTCATCTGAGGATATTTCCTTTTTCACCTTAGCCCTCTATGGGCTTCCAAATATCACTTTGCCAATGCCACAAGAACTGTCTTAGCGAAAGGCTTCTTGAAGGGAAAGCTGTAACTCTGCGAGATGATTTCACAGAACACAAAGAAGTTTCTCAGAAAGCTTCTTTCTCTTTGTTATCGGAGGATATTTCCTTTTGCCCAATAGTCTTCCAAGGGATCCGAAATATCTGGTCTCAGCTTCCACAGAAATAAGGCTAGCAAAGAGATCCACGAAATACAGATGTAACTCTGTGAGATGAATTAACAGAACACTAAGCAGTTTCTCAGAAAGCTTCTTTCCAGATTTCATCTGAGGATATTTCCTTTTTCACCGTAGCCCTCTAAGGGCTTCCAAATATCACTTTGAGAATTCCACAAAAACTGTCTTAGCGAAAGGCTTCTTGAGAGGAAAGCTGTAACTCTGTGAGATGATTTCACAGAACACAAAGAAGTTTCTCAGAAAGTTTCTTCCTCTTTGTTATCGGAGGATATTTCCTTTGGCCCTATAGTCTTCCAAGGGATCCGAAATATCTGTTCTCAGATTCCACAGAAATAAGGCTAGCAAAGAGATCCGCGAAATACAGATGTAACTCTGTGAGATGAATTAACAGAACACTAAGCAGTTTCTCAGAAAGCTTCTTTCCAGATTTCATCTGAGGATATTTCCTTTTTCACCATAACCCTCTATGGACTTCCAAATATCATTTTGCCAATTCCACAAGAACTGTCTTAGCGAAAGGCTTCTTGAGGGGAAAGCTGTAACTCTGTGAGATGATTTCACAGAACACAAAGAAGTTTCTCAGAAAGCTTCTTTCTCTTTGTTATCAGAGGATATTTCCTTTGGCCATATAGTCTTCCAAGGGATCCGAAATATCTGTTCTCAGATTCCACAGAAATAAGACTAGCAAAGAGATCCCCGATTACAGATGTAACTCTGTGAGATGAATTAAGAGAACACTAAGCAGTTTCTCAGAAAGCTTCTTTCCAGATTTCATCTGAGGATATTTCCTTTTTCACCATAGCCCTCTAGGGGCCTCCAAATATCACTTTGCCAATTCCCGAAGAACTGTCTTAGCGAAAGGCTTCTTGAGGGGAAAGCTGTAACTCTGTGAGATGATTTCACAGAACACAAAGAGGTTTCTCAGAAAGCTTCCTTCTGTTTGTTATCGGAGGATATTTCCTTTGGCCCTATAGTCTTCCAAGGGATCCGAAATATCTGTTCTCAGATTCCACAGAAATAAGGCTAGCAAAGAGATCCCCGAAATACAGATGTAACTCTGTGAGATGAATTAACAGAACACTAAGCACTTTCTCAGAAAGCTTCTTTCCAGATTTCATCTGAGGATATTTCCTTTTTCACATAGCCCTCTAGGGGCTTCCAAATATCACTTTGCCAATTCC
Source organism: Macaca mulatta (assembly GCF_049350105.2). Lineage (NCBI taxonomy): Eukaryota > Metazoa > Chordata > Mammalia > Primates > Cercopithecidae > Macaca > Macaca mulatta. The sequence goes on from NC_133418.1 coordinate 34,374,441, forward strand.
AGAAGAATTGTCTTAGCGAAAGGCTTCTTGAGGGGAAAGCTGTAACTCTGTGAGATGATTTCACAGAACACAAATAACTTTCTCAGTAAGCTTCTTTCTCTTTGTTATCGGAGGATATTTCCTTTGGCCCTTTAGTCTTCCAAGGGATCCGAAATATCTGTTCTCAGATTCCACAGAAATAAGGCTAGCAAAGAGATCCCCGAAATACAAATGTAACGCTGTGAGATGAATTAACAGAACACTAAGCAGTTTCTCAGAAATCTTCTCTCCATATTTCATCTGAGGATATTTCCTTTTTCACCATAGCCCTCTATGGGCTTCCAAATATCACTTTGCCAATTCCACAAGAACTGTCATAGCGAAAGGCTTCTTGAGGGGAAAGCTGTAACTCTGTGAGATGATTTCACAGAAAACAAAGAAGTTTCTCAGAAAGCTACTTTCTGTTTGTTATCGGAGGATATTTCCTTTGGCCTATAGTCTTACAAGGGATCCGAAATATCTGTTCTCAGATTCCACAGAAATAAGGCTAGCAAAGAGATCCACGAAATACAGATGTAACTCTGTGAGATGAATTAACAGAACACTAAGCAGTTTCTCAGAAAGCTTCTTTCCACATTTCTTCTGAGGTTATTTCCTTTTACAACATAGCCATCTATGGGCTTCCAAATATCACTTTGCCAATTGCATAAGAACTGTCTTAGCGAAAGGCTTCTTGAGGGGTAAGCTGTAACTCTGTGAGATGATTTCACAGAACACAAAGAAGTTTCTCAGAAAGCTACTTTCTGTTTGTTATCGGAGGATATTTCCTTTGGTCTATAGTCTTCCAAGGGATCCGAAATATCTGTTCTCAGATTCCACAGAAATAAGGCTAGCAAAGAGATCCCCGAAATACAGATGTAACTCTGTGGGATGAATTAACAGAACACTAAGCAGTTTCTCCGAAAGCTTCTTTCCAGATTTCATCTGAGGATATTTCCTTTTTCACCATAGCCCTCTATGGGCTTCCAAATATCACTTTGACAATTCCACAAGAACTGTCTTAGCGAAAAGCTTCTGGAGGGGAAAGCTGTAACTCTGTGAGATGATTTCACAGAACACAAAGAGGTTTCTCAGAAAGCTTCCTTCTGTTTGTTATCGGAGGATATTTCCTTTGGCCCTATAGTCTTCCAAGGGATCCGAAATATCTGTTCTCAGATTCCAGAGAAATAAGGCTAGCAAAGAGATCCCCGAAATACAGATGTAACTCTGTGAGATGAATTAACAGAACACTAAGCACTTTCTCAGAAAGCTTCTTTCCAGATTTCATCTGAGGTAATTTCCTTTTTCACCATAGCCCTCTAGGGGCTTCCAAATATCACTTTGCCAATTCCAGAAGAATTGTCTTAGCGAAAGGCTTCTTGAGGGGAAAGCTGAAACTCTGTGAGATGATTTCACAGAACACAAATAAGTTTCTCAGAAAGCTTCTTTCTCTTTGTTATCGGAGGATATTTCCTTTGGCCCTTTAGTCTTCCAAGGGATCCGAAATATCTGTTCTCAGATTCCACAGAAATAAGGCTGGCAAAGAGATCCCCGAAATACAAATGTAACTCTGTGAGATGAATTAACAGAACACTAAGCAGTTTCTCAGAAATCTTCTCTCCATATTTCATCTGAGGATATTTCCTTTTTCACCATAGCCCTCTATGGGCTTCCAAATATCACTTTGCCAGTTCCACAAGAACTGTCATAGCGAAAGGCTTCTTGAGGGGAAAGCTGTAACTCTGTGAGATGATTTCACAGAACACAAAGAAGTTTCTCAGAAAGCTACTTTCTGTTTGTTATCGGAGGATATTTCCTTTGGCCTATTGTCTTACAAGGGTTCCGAAATATCTGTTCTCAGATTCCACAGAAATAAGGCTAGCAAAGAGATTCACGAAATACAGATGTAACTCTGTGAGATGAATTAGCAGAACACTAAGCAGTTTCTCAGAAAGCTTCTTTCCAGATTTCATCTGAGGATATTTCCTTTTTCACCGTAGCCCTCTAAGGGCTTCCAAATATCACTTTGCGAATTCCACAAAAACTGTCTTAGCGAAAGGCTTCTTGAGAGGAAAGCTGTAACTCTGTGAGATGATTTCACAGAACACAAAGAAGTTTCTCAGAAAGTTTCTTCCTCTTTGTTATCGGAGGATATTTCCTTTGGCCCTATAGTCTTCCAAGGGATCCGAAATATCTGTTCTCAGATTCCACAGAAATAAGGCTAGCAAAGAGATCCCCGAAATACAGGTGTAACTCTGTGAGATGAATTAACAGAACACTAAGCAGTTTCTCAGAATGCTTCTTTCCAGATTTCATGAGGATATTTCCTTTTTCACCATAGCCCCCTATGGGCTTGCCAATATCACTTTGCCAATTCCACAAGAACTGTCTTAGCGAAAGGCTTCTTGAGGGGAAAGCTGTAACTCTGTGAGATGATTTCACAGAACAGAAAGAAGCTTCTCAGAAAGCTTCTTTCTCTCTGTTATCGGAGGATATTTCCTTTGGCCCTATAGTCTTCCAAGGGATCCGAAATATCTGTTCTCAGATTTCACAGAAATAAGGCTAGCAAAGAGATCCACGAAATACAGATGTAACTCTGTGACATGAATTAACAGAACACTAAGCAGTTTCTCAGAAAGCTTCTTTCCAGATTTCATCAGAGGAGATTTCCATTTTCACCATAGCCCTCTATGAGCTTCCTAATATCACTTTGCCAATTCCACAAGAACTGTCTTAGCGAAAGGCTTCTTGAGGGGAAAGCTGTAACTCTGTGAGATGATTTCACAGAACACAAAGAAGTTTCTCAGAAAGCTTCTTTCTCTTTGTTATCAGAGGATATTACCTTTGTTCCTATAGTCTTCCAAGGGATCCGAAATATCTGGTCTCAGATTCCACAGAAATAAGGCTAGCAAAGAGATCAGCGAAATACAGATGTAACTCTGTGAGATGAATTAACGGAACACTAAGCAGTTTCTCAGAAAGCTTCTTTCCAGATTTCATCTGAGGATATTTCCTTTTACAACATAGCCATCTATGGGCTTCCAAAATATCACTTTGCCAATTGCACAAGAACTGTCTTAGCGAAAGGCTTCTTGAGGGGAAAGCTGTAACTCTGTGAGATGATTTCACAGAACACAAAGAAGTTTCTCAGAAAGCTACTTTCTGTTTGTTATCAGAGGATATTTCCTTTGGTCTATAGTCTTCCAAGGGATCCGAAATATCTGTTCTCAGATTCCACAGAAATAAGGCTAGCAAAGAGATCCCCGAAATACAGATATAACTCTGTGGGATGAATTAACAGAACACTAAGCAGTTTCTCCGAAAGCTTCTTTCCAGACTTCATCTGAGGATATTTCCTTTTTCACCATAGCCCTCTATGGGCTTCCAAATATCACTTTGCCAATTCCACAAGAACTGTCTTAGCGAAAGGCTTCTTGAAGGGAAAGCTGTAACTCTGTGAGATGATTTCACAGAACACAAAGAAGTTTCTCAGAAAGCTTCTTTATCTTTGTTATCGGAGGATATTTCCTTTGGCCCTATAGTCTTCCAAGGGATCCGAAATATCTGGTCTCAGATTCCACAGAAATAAGGGTAACAAAGAGATCCACGAAATACAGTTGTAACTCTGTGAGATGAATTAACAGAACACTAAGCAGTTTCTCAGAAAGCTTCTTTCCAGATTTCATCTGAGGATATTTAATTTTTCACCATAGCCCTCTATGGGCTTCCAAATATCACTTTGCCAATTCCACAAGAACTGTCTTAGCGAAAAGCTTCTTGAGGGGAAAGCTGTAACTCTGTGAGATGATTTCACAGAACACACAGAAGTTTCTCAGAAAGCTTCTTTCTCTTTGTTATCGGAGGATATTTCCTTTGGCCCTATAATCTTCCAAGGGATCCGAAATATTTGTTCTCAGATTCCACAGAAATAAGGCTAGCAATGAGATCCACGAAATACTGATGTAACTCTGTGAGATGAATTAAGAGAACACTAAGCAGTTTCTCAGAAAGCTTCTTTCCAGATTTCATCTGAGGATATTTCCTTTTTCACAATAGCCCTCTATGGGCTTCCAAAAATCACTTTGCCAATTCCAGAAGAATTGTCTTAGCGAAAGGCTTTTTGAGGGGAAAGCTGTAACTCTGTGAGATGATTTCACAGAACACACAGAAGTTTCCCAGAAAGCTTCTTTCTCTTTGTTATCGGAGGATATTTCCTTTGGCCCTATAGTCTTCAAGGGATCCGAAATATCTGTTCTCAGATTCCACAGAAATAAGGCTAGCAAAGAGATCACCGAAATACAGATGTAACTCTGTGAGATGAATTAACAGAACACTAAGCAGTATCTCAGAAAACTTCTTTCCAGATTTCATCTGAGGATATTTCCTTTTTCACCATAGCCCTGTAGGGGCTTCCAAATATCACTTTGCCAATTCCACAAGAACTGTCTTAGCGAAAGGCTTCTTGAGGGGAAAGCTGTAACTCTGTGAGATGATTTCACAGAACACAAAGAAGTTTCCCAGAAAGCTTCTTTCTCTTTGTTATCGGAGGATAGTTCCTTTGGCCCTATAGTCTTCCAAGGGATCCGAAATATCTGTTCTCAGATTCCACAGAAATAAGGGTAGCAAAGAGATCCACGAAATACAGATGTAACTCTGTGAGATGAATTAACAGAACACTAAGCAGTTTCTCAGAAAGCTTCTTTCCAGATTTCATCTGAGGATATTTCCTTTTTCACCATAGCCCTCTAGGGGCTTCCAAATATCACTTTGCCAATTCCCGAAGAACTGTCTTAGCGAAAGGCTTCTTGAGGGGAAAGCTGTAACTCTGTGAGATGATTTCACAGAAGACACAGAAGCTTCTCAGAAAGCTTCTTTCTCTTTGTTATCGGAGGATATTTCCTTTGGCCCTATAGTCTTCAAGGGATCCGAAATATCTGTTCTCAGATTCCACAGAAACAAGGCTAGCAAAGAGATCAACGAAATACAGATGTAACTCTGTGAGATGAATTAACAGAACACTAAGCACTTTCTCAGAAAGCTTCTTTCCAGATTTCATCTGAGGATATTTCCTTTTTCACCATAGCCCTCTAGGGGCTTCCAAATATCACTTTGCCAATTCCAGAAGAATTGTCTTAGCGAAAGGCTTCTTGAGGGGAAAGCTGTAACTCTGTGAGATGATTTCACAGAACACAAATAAGTTTCTCAGAAAGCTTCTTTCTCTTTGTTATCGGAGGATATTTCCTTTGGCCCTTTAGTCTTCCAAGGGATCCGAAATATCTGTTCTCAGATTCCACAGAAATAAGGCTAGCAAAGAGATCCCCGAAATACAAATGTAACTCTGTGAGATGAATTAACAGAACACTAAGCAGTTTCTCAGAAATCTTCTCTCCATATTTCATCTGAGGATATTTCCTTTTTCACCATAGCCCTCTATAGGCTTCCAAATATCACTTTGCCAGTTCCACAAGAACTGTCATAGCGAAAGGCTTCTTGAGGGGAAAGCTGTAACTCTGTGAGATGATTTCACAGAACACAAAGAAGTTTCTCAGAAAGCTACTTTCTGTTTGTTATCGGAGGATATTTCCTTTGGCCTATAGTCTAACAAGGGATCCGAAATATCTGTTCTCAGATTCCACAGAAATAAGGCTAGCAAAGAGATCCCCGAAATACAGATGTAACTCTGTGAGATGAATTAGCAGAACACTAAGCAGTTTCTCAGAAAGCTTCTTTCCACATTTCTTCTGAGGTTATTTCCTTTTACAACATAGCCATCTATGGGCTTCCAAATATCACTTTGCCAATTGCACAAGAACTGTCTTAGCGAAAGGCTTCTTGAGGGGAAAGCTGTAACTCTGTGAGATGATTTCACAGGACACAAAGAAGTTTCTCAGAAAGCTACTTTCTGTTTGTTATCGGAGGATATTTCCTTTGGTCTATAGTCTTCCAAGGGATACGAAATATCTGTTCTCAGATTCCACAGAAATAAGGCTAGCAAAGAGATCCCCGAAATACAGATGTAACTCTCTGGGATGAATTAACAGAACACTAAGCAGTTTCTCCGAAAGCTTCTTTCCAGATTTCATCTGAGGATATTTCCTTTTTCACCTTAGCCCTCTATGGGCTTCCAAATATCACTTTGCCAATGCCACAAGAACTGTCTTAGCGAAAGGCTTCTTGAAGGGAAAGCTGTAACTCTGTGAGATGATTTCACAGAACACAAAGAAGTTTCTCAGAAAGCTTCTTTCTCTTTTTTATCGGAGGATATTTCCTTTGGCCCTATAGTCTTCCAAGGGATCCGAAATATCTGGTCTCAGATTCCACAGAAATAAGGCTAGCAAAGAGATCCACGAAATACAGATGTAACTCTGTGAGATGAATTAACAGAACACTAAGCAGTTTCTCAGAAAGCTTCTTTCCAGATTTCATCTGAGGATATTTCCTTTTTCACCGTAGCCCTCTAAGGGCTTCCAAATATCACTTTGCGAATTCCACAAAAACTGTCTTAGCGAAAGGCTTCTTGAGAGGAAAGCTGTAACTCTGTGAGATGATTTCACAGAACACAAAGAAGTTTCTCAGAAAGTTTCTTCCTCTTTCTTATCGGAGGATATTTCCTTTGGCCCTATAGTCTTCCAAGGGATCCGAAATATCTGTTCTCAGATTCCACAGAAATAAGGCTAGCAAAGAGATCCGCGAAATACAGATGTAACTCTGTGAGATGAATTAACAGAACACTAAGCAGTTTCTCAGAAAGCTTCTTTCCAGATTTCATCAGAGGATATTTCCATTTTCACCATAGCCCTCTATGAGCTTCCTAATATCACTTTGCCAATTCCACAAGAACTGTCTTAGCGAAAGGCTTCTTGAGGGGAAAGCTGTAACTCTGTGAGATGATTTCACAGAACACAAAGAAGTTTCTCAGAAAGCTTCTTTCTCTTTGTTATCAGAGGATATTACCTTTGTTCCTATAGTCTTCCAAGGGATCCGAAATATCTGGTCTCAGATTCCACAGAAATAAGGCTAGCAAAGAGATCAGCGAAATACAGATGTAACTCTGTGAGATGAATTAACGGAACACTAAGCAGTTTCTCAGAAAGCTTCTTTCCAGATTTCATCTGAGGATATTTCCTTTTACAACATAGCCATCTCTGGGCTTCCAAATATCACTTTGCCAATTCCAGAAGAACTGTATTAGCGAAAGGCTTCTTGAGGGGAAAGCTGTAACTCTATGAGATGATTTCACAGAACACAAAGAAGTTTCTCAGAAAGCTTCTTTCTCTTTGGTATCGGAGGATATTTCCTTTGGCCCTATAGTCTTCCAAGGGATCCGAAATATGTGTTCTCAGATTCCACAGAAATAAGGCTAGCAAAGAGATCCACGAAATACAAATGTAACGCTGTGAGATGAATTAACAGAACACTAAGCAGTTTCTCAGAAATCTTCTCTCCATATTTCATCTGAGGATATTTCCTTTTTCACCATAGCCCTCTATGGGCTTCCAAATATCACTTTGCCAATTCCACAAGAACTGTCATAGCGAAAGGCTTCTTGAGGGGAAAGCTGTAACTCTGTGAGATGATTTCACAGAACACAAAGAAGTTTCTCAGAAAGCTACTTTCTGTTTGTTATCGGAGGATATTTCCTTTGGCCTATAGTCTTACAAGGGATCCGAAATATCTGTTCTCAGATTCCACAGAAATAAGGCTAGCAAAGAGATCCACGAAATACAGATGTAACTCTGTGAGATGAATTAACAGAACACTAAGCAGTTTCTCAGAAAGCTTCTTTCCACATTTCTTCTGAGGTTATTTCCTTTTACAACATAGCCATCTATGGGCTTCCAAATATCACTTTGCCAATTGCATAAGAACTGTCTTAGCGAAAGGCTTCTTGAGGGGTAAGCTGTAACTCTGTGAGATGATTTCACAGAACACAAAGAAGTTTCTCAGAAAGCTACTTTCTGTTTGTTATCGGAGGATATTTCCTTTGGTCTATAGTCTTCCAAGGGATCCGAAATATCTGTTCTCAGATTCCACAGAAATAAGGCTAGCAAAGAGATCCCCGAAATACAGATGTAACTCTGTGGGATGAATTAACAGAACACTAAGCAGTTTCTCCGAAAGCTTCTTTCCAGATTTCATCTGAGGATATTTCCTTTTTCACCATAGCCCTCTATGGGCTTCCAAATATCACTTTGCCAATTCCACAAGAACTGTCTTAGCGAAAGGCTTCTTGAAGGGAAAGCTGTAACTCTGTGAGATGATTTCACAGTACACAAAGAAGTTTCTCAGAAAGCTTCTTTCTCTTTGTTATCGGAGGATATTTCCTTTGGCCCTATAGTCTTCCAAGGGATCCGAAATATCTGGTCTCAGATTCCACAGAAATAAGGCTAGCAAAGAGATCCACGAAATACAGATGTAACTCTGTGAGATGAATTAACAGAACACTAAGCAGTTTCTCAGAAAGCTTCTTTCCAGATTTCATCTGAGGATATTTAATTTTTCACCATAGCCCTCTATGGGCTTCCAAATATCACTTTGCCAATTCCACAAGAACTGTCTTAGCGAAAAGCTTCTTGAGGGGAAAGCTGTAACTCTGTGAGATGATTTCACAGAACACAAAGAAGTTTCTCAGAAAGCTTCTTTCTCTTTGTTATCGGAGGATATTTCCTTTGGCCCTATAATCTTCCAAGGGATCCGAAATATTTGTTCTCAGATTCCACAGAAATAAGGCTAGCAAAGAGATCCACGAAATACTGATGTAACTCTGTGAGATGAATTAAGAGAACACTAAGCAGTTTCTCAGAAAGCTTCTTCCAGATTTCATCTGAGGATATTTCCTTTTTCACCATAGCCCTCTATGGGCTTCCAAATATCAGTTTGCCAATTCCAGAAGAACTGTCTTAACGAAAGGCTTCTTGAGGGGAATGCTGTAACTCTGTGAGATGATTTCACAGAACACAAAGAAGTTTCTCAGAAAGCTTCTTTCTCTTTGTTATCGGAGGATATTTCCTTTGTCCCTATAGTCTTCCAAGGGATCCGAAATGTCTGTTCTCAGATTCCACAGAAATAAGGCTAGCAAAGAGATCCCCGAAATACAGATGTAACTCTGTGAGATGAATTAACAGAACACTAAGCAGTTTCTCAGAAAGCTTCTTTCCAGATTTCATCTGAGGATATTTCCTTTTTCACCGTAGCCCTCTAAGGGCTTCCAAATATCACTTTGCGAATTCCACAAGAACTGTCTTAGCGAAAGGCTTCTTGAGGGGAAAGCTGTAACTCTGTGAGATGATTTCACAGAACATAAAGAAGTTTCTCAGAAAGTTTCTTTCTGTTTGTTATCGGAGGATATTTCCTTTGGCCCTATAGTCTTCCAAGGGATCCGAAATATGTGTTCTCAGATTCCACAGAAATAAGGCTAGCAAAGAGATCCACGAAATACAGATGTAACTCTGTGAGATGAATTAACAGAACACTAAGCAGTTTCTCAGAAAGCTTCTTTCCAGATTTCATGAGGATATTTCCTTTTTCACCATAGCCCCCAGTGGGCTTGCAAATATAACTTTGCCAATTCCACAAGAACTGTCTTAGCGAAAGGCTTCTTGAGGGGAAAGCTGTAACTCTTTGAGATGATTTCACAGAACAGAAAGAAGCTTCTCAGAAAGCTTCTTTCTCTCTGTTGTCGGAGGATATTTCCTTTGGCCCTATAGTCTTCCAAGGGATCCGAAATATCTGTTCTCAGATTCCACAGAAATAAGACTAGCACAGAGATCCCCGAAATACAGATGTAACTCTGTGAGATGAATTAACAGAACACTAAGCAGTTTCTCAGAAAGCTTCTTTCCAGATTTCATCTGAGGATATTTCCTTTTTCACCATAGCCCTCTAGGGGCTTCCAAATATCACTTTGCCAATTCCCGAAGAACTGTCTTAGCCAAAGGCTTCTTGAGGGGAAAGCTGTAACTCTGTGAGATGATTTCACAGACGACACAGAAGTTTCTCAGAAAGCTTCTTTCTCTTTGTTATCGGAGGATATTTCCTTTGGCCCTATAGTCTTCAAGGGATCCGAAATATCTGTTCTCAGATTCCACAGAAACAAGGCTAGCAAAGAGATCAACGAAATACAGATGTAACCCTGTGAGATGAATTAACGGAACACTAAGCAGTTTCTCAGAAAGCTTCTTTCCAGATTTCATCTGAGGATATTTCCTTTTTCACCATAGCCCTCTACGGGCTTCCAAATATCACTTTGCCTATTCCACAAGAACTGTCTTAGCAAAAGGCTTCTTGAGGGGAAAGCTGTAACTCTGTGAGATGATTTCACAGAACACAAAGAGGTTTCTCAGAAAGCTTCCTTCTGTTTGTTATCGGAGGATATTTCCTTTGGCCCTATAGTCTTCCAAGGGATCCGAAATATCTGTTCTCAGATTCCACAGAAATAAGGCTAGCAAAGAGATCCCCGAAATACAGATGTAACTCTGTGAGATGAATTAACAGAACACTAAGCACTTTCTCAGAAAGCTTCTTTCCAGATTTCATCTGAGGATATTTCCTTTTTCACCATAGCCCTCTAGGGGCTTCCAAATATCACTTTACCAATTCCAGAAGAATTGTCTTAGCCAAAGGCTTCTTGAGGGGAAAGCTGTAACTCTGTGAGATGATTTCACAGAACACAAATAAGTTTCTCAGAAAGCTTCTTTCTCTTTGTTATCGGAGGATATTTCCTTTGGCCCTTTAGTCTTCCAAGGGATCCGAAATATCTGTTCTCAGATTCCACAGAAATAAGGCTAGCAAAGAGATCCCCGAAATACAGATGTAACTCTGTGAGATGAATTAACAGAACACTAAGCAGTTTCTCAGAAATCTTCTCTCCATATTTCATCTTAGGATATTTCCTTTTTCACCATAGCCCTCTATGGGCTTCCAAATATCACTTTGCCAATTCCACAAGAACTGTCATAGCGAAAGGCTTCTTGAGGGGAAAGCTGTAACTCTGTGAGATGATTTCACAGAACACAAAGAAGTTTCTCAGAAAGTTACTTTCTGTTTGTTATCGGAGGATATTTCCTTTGGCCTATAGTCTTACAAGGGATCCGAAATATCTGTTCTCAGATTCCACAGAAATAAGGCTAGCAAAGAGATCCACGAAATACAGATGTAACTCTGTGAGTTGAATTAACAGAACACTAAGCAGTATCTCAGAAAACTTCTTTCCAGATTTCATCTGAGGATATTTCCTTTTTCACCATAGCCCTGTAGGGGCTTCCAAATATCACTTTGCCAATTCCACAAGAACTGTCTTAGCGAAAGGCTTCTTGAGGGGAAAGCTGTAACTCTGTGAGATGATTTCACAGAACACAAAGAAGTTTCCCAGAAAGCTTCTTTCTCTTTGTTATCGGAGGATAGTTCCTTTGGCCCTATAGTCTTCCAAGGGATCCGAAATATCTGTTCTCAGATTCCACAGAAATAAGGGTAGCAAAGAGATCCACGAAATACAGATGTAACTCTGTGAGATGAATTAACAGAACACTAAGCAGTTTCTCAGAAAGCTTCTTTCCAGATTTCATCTGAGGATATTTCCTTTTTCACCATAGCCCTCTAGGGGCTTCCAAATATCACTTTGCCAATTCCCGAAGAACTGTCTTAGCGAAAGGCTTCTTGAGGGGAAAGCTGTAACTCTGTGAGATGATTTCACAGAAGACACAGAAGCTTCTCAGAAAGCTTCTTTCTCTTTGTTATCGGAGGATATTTCCTTTGGCCCTATAGTCTTCAAGGGATCCGAAATATCTGTTCTCAGATTCCACAGAAACAAGGCTAGCAAAGAGATCAACGAAATACAGATGTAACTCTGTGAGATGAATTAACAGAACACTAAGCACTTTCTCAGAAAGCTTCTTTCCAGATTTCATCTGAGGATATTTCCTTTTTCACCATAGCCCTCTAGGGGCTTCCAAATATCACTTTGCCAATTCCAGAAGAATTGTCTTAGCGAAAGGCTTCTTGAGGGGAAAGCTGTAACTCTGTGAGATGATTTCACAGAACACAAATAAGTTTCTCAGAAAGATTCTTTCTCTTTGTTATCGGAGGATATTTCCTTTGGCCCTTTAGTCTTCCAAGGGATCCGAAATATCTGTTCTCAGATTCCACAGAAATAAGGCTAGCAAAGAGATCCCCGAAATACAAATGTAACTCTGTGAGATGAATTAACAGAACACTAAGCAGTTTCTCAGAAATCTTCTCTCCATATTTCATCTGAGGATATTTCCTTTTTCACCATAGCCCTCTATAGGCTTCCAAATATCACTTTGCCAGTTCCACAAGAACTGTCATAGCGAAAGGCTTCTTGAGGGGAAAGCTGTAACTCTGTGAGATGATTTCACAGAACACAAAGAAGTTTCTCAGAAAGCTACTTTCTGTTTGTTATCGGAGGATATTTCCTTTGGCCTATAGTCTAACAAGGGATCCGAAATATCTGTTCTCAGATTCCACAGAAATAAGGCTAGCAAAGAGATCCCCGAAATACAGATGTAACTCTGTGAGATGAATTAGCAGAACACTAAGCAGTTTCTCAGAAAGCTTCTTTCCACATTTCTTCTGAGGTTATTTCCTTTTACAACATAGCCATCTATGGGCTTCCAAATATCACTTTGCCAATTGCACAAGAACTGTCTTAGCGAAAGGCTTCTTGAGGGGAAAGCTGTAACTCTGTGAGATGATTTCACAGGACACAAAGAAGTTTCTCAGAAAGCTACTTTCTGTTTGTTATCGGAGGATATTTCCTTTGGTCTATAGTCTTCCAAGGGATCCGAAATATCTGTTCTCAGATTCCACAGAAATAAGGCTAGCAAAGAGATCCCCGAAATACAGATGTAACTCTCTGGGATGAATTAACAGAACACTAAGCAGTTTCTCCGAAAGCTTCTTTCCAGATTTCATCTGAGGATATTTCCTTTTTCACCTTAGCCCTCTATGGGCTTCCAAATATCACTTTGCCAATGCCACAAGAACTGTCTTAGCGAAAGGCTTCTTGAAGGGAAAGCTGTAACTCTGTGAGATGATTTCACAGAACACAAAGAAGTTTCTCAGAAAGCTTCTTTCTCTTTTTTATCGGAGGATATTTCCTTTGGCCCTATAGTCTTCCAAGGGATCCGAAATATCTGGTCTCAGATTCCACAGAAATAAGGCTAGCAAAGAGATCCACGAAATACAGATGTAACTCTGTGAGATGAATTAACAGAACACTAAGCAGTTTCTCAGAAAGCTTCTTTCCAGATTTCATCTGAGGATATTTCCTTTTTCACCGTAGCCCTCTAAGGGCTTCCAAATATCACTTTGCGAATTCCACAAAAACTGTCTTAGCGAAAGGCTTCTTGAGAGGAAAGCTGTAACTCTGTGAGATGATTTCACAGAACACAAAGAAGTTTCTCAGAAAGTTTCTTCCTCTTTCTTATCGGAGGATATTTCCTTTGGCCCTATAGTCTTCCAAGGGATCCGAAATATCTGTTCTCAGATTCCACAGAAATAAGGCTAGCAAAGAGATCCGCGAAATACAGATGTAACTCTGTGAGATGAATTAACAGAACACTAAGCAGTTTCTCAGAAAGCTTCTTTCCAGATTTCATCAGAGGATATTTCCATTTTCACCATAGCCCTCTATGAGCTTCCTAATATCACTTTGCCAATTCCACAAGAACTGTCTTAGCGAAAGGCTTCTTGAGGGGAAAGCTGTAACTCTGTGAGATGATTTCACAGAACACAAAGAAGTTTCTCAGAAAGCTTCTTTCTCTTTGTTATCAGAGGATATTACCTTTGTTCCTATAGTCTTCCAAGGGATCCGAAATATCTGGTCTCAGATTCCACAGAAATAAGGCTAGCAAAGAGATCAGCGAAATACAGATGTAACTCTGTGAGATGAATTAACGGAACACTAAGCAGTTTCTCAGAAAGCTTCTTTCCAGATTTCATCTGAGGATATTTCCTTTTACAACATAGCCATCTCTGGGCTTCCAAATATCACTTTGCCAATTCCAGAAGAACTGTATTAGCGAAAGGCTTCTTGAGGGGAAAGCTGTAACTCTATGAGATGATTTCACAGAACACAAAGAAGTTTCTCAGAAAGCTTCTTTCTCTTTGGTATCGGAGGATATTTCCTTTGGCCCTATAGTCTTCCAAGGGATCCGAAATATGTGTTCTCAGATTCCACAGAAATAAGGCTAGCAAAGAGATCCACGAAATACAAATGTAACGCTGTGAGATGAATTAACAGAACACTAAGCAGTTTCTCAGAAAGCTTCTTTCCAGATTTCATCTGAGGATATTTCCTTTTTCACCATAGCCCTCTACGGGCTTCCAAATATCACTTTGCCTATTCCACAAGAACTGTCTTAGCGAAAGGCTTCTTGAGGGGAAAGCTGTAACTCTGTGAGATGATTTCACAGAACACAAAGAGGTTTCTCAGAAAGCTTCCTTCTGTTTGTTATCGGAGGATATTTCCTTTGGCCCTATAGTCTTCCAAGGGATCCGAAATATCTGTTCTCAGATTCCACAGAAATAAGGCTAGCAAAGAGATCCCCGAAATACAGATGTAACTCTGTGAGATGAATTAACAGAACACTAAGCACTTTCTCAGAAAGCTTCTTTCCAGATTTCATCTGAGGATATTTCCTTTTTCACCATAGCCCTCTAGGGGCTTCCAAATATCACTTTACCAATTCCAGAAGAATTGTCTTAGCCAAAGGCTTCTTGAGGGGAAAGCTGTAACTCTGTGAGATGATTTCACAGAACACAAATAAGTTTCTCAGAAAGCTTCTTTCTCTTTGTTATCGGAGGATATTTCCTTTGGCCCTTTAGTCTTCCAAGGGATCCGAAATATCTGTTCTCAGATTCCACAGAAATAAGGCTAGCAAAGAGATCCCCGAAATACAGATGTAACTCTGTGAGATGAATTAACAGAACACTAAGCAGTTTCTCAGAAATCTTCTCTCCATATTTCATCTTAGGATATTTCCTTTTTCACCATAGCCCTCTATGGGCTTCCAAATATCACTTTGCCAATTCCACAAGAACTGTCATAGCGAAAGGCTTCTTGAGGGGAAAGCTGTAACTCTGTGAGATGATTTCACAGAACACAAAGAAGTTTCTCAGAAAGTTACTTTCTGTTTGTTATCGGAGGATATTTCCTTTGGCCTATAGTCTTACAAGGGATCCGAAATATCTGTTCTCAGATTCCACAGAAATAAGGCTAGCAAAGAGATCCACGAAATACAGATGTAACTCTGTGAGTTGAATTAACAGAACACTAAGCAGTATCTCAGAAAACTTCTTTCCAGATTTCATCTGAGGATATTTCCTTTTTCACCATAGCCCTGTAGGGGCTTCCAAATATCACTTTGCCAATTCCACAAGAACTGTCTTAGCGAAAGGCTTCTTGAGGGGAAAGCTGTAACTCTGTGAGATGATTTCACAGAACACAAAGAAGTTTCCCAGAAAGCTTCTTTCTCTTTGTTATCGGAGGATAGTTCCTTTGGCCCTATAGTCTTCCAAGGGATCCGAAATATCTGTTCTCAGATTCCACAGAAATAAGGGTAGCAAAGAGATCCACGAAATACAGATGTAACTCTGTGAGATGAATTAACAGAACACTAAGCAGTTTCTCAGAAAGCTTCTTTCCAGATTTCATCTGAGGATATTTCCTTTTTCACCATAGCCCTCTAGGGGCTTCCAAATATCACTTTGCCAATTCCCGAAGAACTGTCTTAGCGAAAGGCTTCTTGAGGGGAAAGCTGTAACTCTGTGAGATGATTTCACAGAAGACACAGAAGCTTCTCAGAAAGCTTCTTTCTCTTTGTTATCGGAGGATATTTCCTTTGGCCCTATAGTCTTCAAGGGATCCGAAATATCTGTTCTCAGATTCCACAGAAACAAGGCTAGCAAAGAGATCAACGAAATACAGATGTAACTCTGTGAGATGAATTAACAGAACACTAAGCACTTTCTCAGAAAGCTTCTTTCCAGATTTCATCTGAGGATATTTCCTTTTTCACCATAGCCCTCTAGGGGCTTCCAAATATCACTTTGCCAATTCCAGAAGAATTGTCTTAGCGAAAGGCTTCTTGAGGGGAAAGCTGTAACTCTGTGAGATGATTTCACAGAACACAAATAAGTTTCTCAGAAAGATTCTTTCTCTTTGTTATCGGAGGATATTTCCTTTGGCCCTTTAGTCTTCCAAGGGATCCGAAATATCTGTTCTCAGATTCCACAGAAATAAGGCTAGCAAAGAGATCCCCGAAATACAAATGTAACTCTGTGAGATGAATTAACAGAACACTAAGCAGTTTCTCAGAAATCTTCTCTCCATATTTCATCTGAGGATATTTCCTTTTTCACCATAGCCCTCTATAGGCTTCCAAATATCACTTTGCCAGTTCCACAAGAACTGTCATAGCGAAAGGCTTCTTGAGGGGAAAGCTGTAACTCTGTGAGATGATTTCACAGAACACAAAGAAGTTTCTCAGAAAGCTACTTTCTGTTTGTTATCGGAGGATATTTCCTTTGGCCTATAGTCTAACAAGGGATCCGAAATATCTGTTCTCAGATTCCACAGAAATAAGGCTAGCAAAGAGATCCCCGAAATACAGATGTAACTCTGTGAGATGAATTAGCAGAACACTAAGCAGTTTCTCAGAAAGCTTCTTTCCACATTTCTTCTGAGGTTATTTCCTTTTACAACATAGCCATCTATGGGCTTCCAAATATCACTTTGCCAATTGCACAAGAACTGTCTTAGCGAAAGGCTTCTTGAGGGGAAAGCTGTAACTCTGTGAGATGATTTCACAGGACACAAAGAAGTTTCTCAGAAAGCTACTTTCTGTTTGTTATCGGAGGATATTTCCTTTGGTCTATAGTCTTCCAAGGGATCCGAAATATCTGTTCTCAGATTCCACAGAAATAAGGCTAGCAAAGAGATCCCCGAAATACAGATGTAACTCTCTGGGATGAATTAACAGAACACTAAGCAGTTTCTCCGAAAGCTTCTTTCCAGATTTCATCTGAGGATATTTCCTTTTTCACCTTAGCCCTCTATGGGCTTCCAAATATCACTTTGCCAATGCCACAAGAACTGTCTTAGCGAAAGGCTTCTTGAAGGGAAAGCTGTAACTCTGTGAGATGATTTCACAGAACACAAAGAAGTTTCTCAGAAAGCTTCTTTCTCTTTTTTATCGGAGGATATTTCCTTTGGCCCTATAGTCTTCCAAGGGATCCGAAATATCTGGTCTCAGATTCCACAGAAATAAGGCTAGCAAAGAGATCCACGAAATACAGATGTAACTCTGTGAGATGAATTAACAGAACACTAAGCAGTTTCTCAGAAAGCTTCTTTCCAGATTTCATCTGAGGATATTTCCTTTTTCACCGTAGCCCTCTAAGGGCTTCCAAATATCACTTTGCGAATTCCACAAAAACTGTCTTAGCGAAAGGCTTCTTGAGAGGAAAGCTGTAACTCTGTGAGATGATTTCACAGAACACAAAGAAGTTTCTCAGAAAGTTTCTTCCTCTTTCTTATCGGAGGATATTTCCTTTGGCCCTATAGTCTTCCAAGGGATCCGAAATATCTGTTCTCAGATTCCACAGAAATAAGGCTAGCAAAGAGATCCGCGAAATACAGATGTAACTCTGTGAGATGAATTAACAGAACACTAAGCAGTTTCTCAGAAAGCTTCTTTCCAGATTTCATCAGAGGATATTTCCATTTTCACCATAGCCCTCTATGAGCTTCCTAATATCACTTTGCCAATTCCACAAGAACTGTCTTAGCGAAAGGCTTCTTGAGGGGAAAGCTGTAACTCTGTGAGATGATTTCACAGAACACAAAGAAGTTTCTCAGAAAGCTTCTTTCTCTTTGTTATCAGAGGATATTACCTTTGTTCCTATAGTCTTCCAAGGGATCCGAAATATCTGGTCTCAGATTCCACAGAAATAAGGCTAGCAAAGAGATCAGCGAAATACAGATGTAACTCTGTGAGATGAATTAACGGAACACTAAGCAGTTTCTCAGAAAGCTTCTTTCCAGATTTCATCTGAGGATATTTCCTTTTACAACATAGCCATCTCTGGGCTTCCAAATATCACTTTGCCAATTCCAGAAGAACTGTATTAGCGAAAGGCTTCTTGAGGGGAAAGCTGTAACTCTATGAGATGATTTCACAGAACACAAAGAAGTTTCTCAGAAAGCTTCTTTCTCTTTGGTATCGGAGGATATTTCCTTTGGCCCTATAGTCTTCCAAGGGATCCGAAATATGTGTTCTCAGATTCCACAGAAATAAGGCTAGCAGAGAGATCCACGAAATACAAATGTAACGCTGTGAGATGAATTAACAGAACACTAAGCAGTTTCTCAGAAATCTTCTCTCCATATTTCATCTGAGGATATTTCCTTTTTCACCATAGCCCTCTATGGGCTTCCAAATATCACTTTGCCAATTCCACAAGAACTGTCATAGCGAAAGGCTTCTTGAGGGGAAAGCTGTAACTCTGTGAGATGATTTCACAGAACACAAAGAAGTTTCTCAGAAAGCTACTTTCTGTTTGTTATCGGAGGATATTTCCTTTGGCCTATAGTCTTACAAGGGATCCGAAATATCTGTTCTCAGATTCCACAGAAATAAGGCTAGCAAAGAGATCCACGAAATACAGATGTAACTCTGTGAGATGAATTAACAGAACACTAAGCAGTTTCTCAGAAAGCTTCTTTCCACATTTCTTCTGAGGTTATTTCCTTTTACAACATAGCCATCTATGGGCTTCCAAATATCACTTTGCCAATTGCATAAGAACTGTCTTAGCGAAAGGCTTCTTGAGGGGTAAGCTGTAACTCTGTGAGATGATTTCACAGAACACAAAGAAGTTTCTCAGAAAGCTACTTTCTGTTTGTTATCGGAGGATATTTCCTTTGGTCTATAGTCTTCCAAGGGATCCGAAATATCTGTTCTCAGATTCCACAGAAATAAGGCTAGCAAAGAGATCCCCGAAATACAGATGTAACTCTGTGGGATGAATTAACAGAACACTAAGCAGTTTCTCCGAAAGCTTCTTTCCAGATTTCATCTGAGGATATTTCCTTTTTCACCATAGCCCTCTATGGGCTTCCAAATATCACTTTGCCAATTCCACAAGAACTGTCTTAGCGAAAGGCTTCTTGAAGGGAAAGCTGTAACTCTGTGAGATGATTTCACAGTACACAAAGAAGTTTCTCAGAAAGCTTCTTTCTCTTTGTTATCGGAGGATATTTCCTTTGGCCCTATAGTCTTCCAAGGGATCCGAAATATCTGGTCTCAGATTCCACAGAAATAAGGCTAGCAAAGAGATCCACGAAATACAGATGTAACTCTGTGAGATGAATTAACAGAACACTAAGCAGTTTCTCAGAAAGCTTCTTTCCAGATTTCATCTGAGGATATTTAATTTTTCACCATAGCCCTCTATGGGCTTCCAAATATCACTTTGCCAATTCCACAAGAACTGTCTTAGCGAAAAGCTTCTTGAGGGGAAAGCTGTAACTCTGTGAGATGATTTCACAGAACACAAAGAAGTTTCTCAGAAAGCTTCTTTCTCTTTGTTATCGGAGGATATTTCCTTTGGCCCTATAATCTTCCAAGGGATCCGAAATATTTGTTCTCAGATTCCACAGAAATAAGGCTAGCAAAGAGATCCACGAAATACTGATGTAACTCTGTGAGATGAATTAAGAGAACACTAAGCAGTTTCTCAGAAAGCTTCTTCCAGATTTCATCTGAGGATATTTCCTTTTTCACCATAGCCCTCTATGGGCTTCCAAATATCAGTTTGCCAATTCCAGAAGAACTGTCTTAACGAAAGGCTTCTTGAGGGGAATGCTGTAACTCTGTGAGATGATTTCACAGAACACAAAGAAGTTTCTCAGAAAGCTTCTTTCTCTTTGTTATCGGAGGATATTTCCTTTGTCCCTATAGTCTTCCAAGGGATCCGAAATGTCTGTTCTCAGATTCCACAGAAATAAGGCTAGCAAAGAGATCCCCGAAATACAGATGTAACTCTGTGAGATGAATTAACAGAACACTAAGCAGTTTCTCAGAAAGCTTCTTTCCAGATTTCATCTGAGGATATTTCCTTTTTCACCGTAGCCCTCTAAGGGCTTCCAAATATCACTTTGCGAATTCCACAAGAACTGTCTTAGCGAAAGGCTTCTTGAGGGGAAAGCTGTAACTCTGTGAGATGATTTCACAGAACATAAAGAAGTTTCTCAGAAAGTTTCTTTCTGTTTGTTATCGGAGGATATTTCCTTTGGCCCTATAGTCTTCCAAGGGATCCGAAATATGTGTTCTCAGATTCCACAGAAATAAGGCTAGCAAAGAGATCCACGAAATACAGATGTAACTCTGTGAGATGAATTAACAGAACACTAAGCAGTTTCTCAGAAAGCTTCTTTCCAGATTTCATGAGGATATTTCCTTTTTCACCATAGCCCCCAGTGGGCTTGCAAATATCACTTTGCCAATTCCACAAGAACTGTCTTAGCGAAAGGCTTCTTGAGGGGAAAGCTGTAACTCTTTGAGATGATTTCACAGAACAGAAAGAAGCTTCTCAGAAAGCTTCTTTCTCTCTGTTGTCGGAGGATATTTCCTTTGGCCCTATAGTCTTCCAAGGGATCCGAAATATCTGTTCTCAGATTCCACAGAAATAAGACTAGCACAGAGATCCCCGAAATACAGATGTAACTCTGTGAGATGAATTAACAGAACACTAAGCAGTTTCTCAGAAAGCTTCTTTCCAGATTTCATCTGAGGATATTTCCTTTTTCACCATAGCCCTCTAGGGGCTTCCAAATATCACTTTGCCAATTCCCGAAGAACTGTCTTAGCCAAAGGCTTCTTGAGGGGAAAGCTGTAACTCTGTGAGATGATTTCACAGACGACACAGAAGTTTCTCAGAAAGCTTCTTTCTCTTTGTTATCGGAGGATATTTCCTTTGGCCCTATAGTCTTCAAGGGATCCGAAATATCTGTTCTCAGATTCCACAGAAACAAGGCTAGCAAAGAGATCAACGAAATACAGATGTAACTCTGTGAGATGAATTAACGGAACACTAAGCAGTTTCTCAGAAAGCTTCTTTCCAGATTTCATCTGAGGATATTTCCTTTTTCACCATAGCCCTCTACGGGCTTCCAAATATCACTTTGCCTATTCCACAAGAACTGTCTTAGCAAAAGGCTTCTTGAGGGGAAAGCTGTAACTCTGTGAGATGATTTCACAGAACACAAAGAGGTTTCTCAGAAAGCTTCCTTCTGTTTGTTATCGGAGGATATTTCCTTTGGCCCTATAGTCTTCCAAGGGATCCGAAATATCTGTTCTCAGATTCCACAGAAATAAGGCTAGCAAAGAGATCCCCGAAATACAGATGTAACTCTGTGAGATGAATTAACAGAACACTAAGCACTTTCTCAGAAAGCTTCTTTCCAGATTTCATCTGAGGATATTTCCTTTTTCACCATAGCCCTCTAGGGGCTTCCAAATATCACTTTACCAATTCCAGAAGAATTGTCTTAGCCAAAGGCTTCTTGAGGGGAAAGCTGTAACTCTGTGAGATGATTTCACAGAACACAAATAAGTTTCTCAGAAAGCTTCTTTCTCTTTGTTATCGGAGGATATTTCCTTTGGCCCTTTAGTCTTCCAAGGGATCCGAAATATCTGTTCTCAGATTCCACAGAAATAAGGCTAGCAAAGAGATCCCCGAAATACAGATGTAACTCTGTGAGATGAATTAACAGAACACTAAGCAGTTTCTCAGAAATCTTCTCTCCATATTTCATCTTAGGATATTTCCTTTTTCACCATAGCCCTCTATGGGCTTCCAAATATCACTTTGCCAATTCCACAAGAACTGTCATAGCGAAAGGCTTCTTGAGGGGAAAGCTGTAACTCTGTGAGATGATTTCACAGAACACAAAGAAGTTTCTCAGAAAGTTACTTTCTGTTTGTTATCGGAGGATATTTCCTTTGGCCTATAGTCTTACAAGGGATCCGAAATATCTGTTCTCAGATTCCACAGAAATAAGGCTAGCAAAGAGATCCACGAAATACAGATGTAACTCTGTGAGTTGAATTAACAGAACACTAAGCAGTTTCTCCGAAAGCTTCTTTCCACATTTCTTCTGAGGTTATTTCCTTTTACAACATAGCCATCTATGGGCTTCCAAATATCACTTTGCCAATTGCATAAGAACTGTCTTAGCGAAAGGCTTCTTGAGGGGTAAGCTGTAACTCTGTGAGATGATTTCACAGAACACAAAGAAGTTTCTCAGAAAGCTACTTTCTGTTTGTTATCGGAGGATATTTCCTTTGGTCTATAGTTTTCCAAGGGATCCGAAATATCTGTTCTCAGATTCCACACAAATAAGGCTAGCAAAGAGATCCCCGAAATACAGATGTAACTCTGTGGGATGAATTAACAGAACACTAAGCAGTTTCTCCGAAAGCTTCTTTCCAGATTTCATCTGAGGATATTTCCTTTTTCACCATAGCCCTCTATGGGCTTCCAAATATCACTTTTCCAATTCCACAAGAACTGTCTTAGCGAAAGGCTTCTTGAAGGGAAAGCTGTAACTCTGTGAGATGATTTCACAGTACACAAAGAAGTTTCTCAGAAAGCTTCTTTCTCTTTGTTATCGGAGGATATTTCCTTTGGCCCTATAGTCTTCCAAGGGATCCGAAATATCTGGTCTCAGATTCCACAGAAATAAGGCTAGCAAAGAGATCCACGAAATACAGATGTAACTCTCTGAGATGAATTAACAGAACACTAAGCAGTTTCTCAGAAAGCTTCTTTCCAGATTTCATCTGAGGATATTTAATTTTTCACCATAGCCCTCTATGGGCTTCCAAATATCACTTTGCCAATTCCACAAGAACTGTCTTAGCGAAAAGCTTCTGGAGGGGAAAGCTGTAACTCTGTGAGATGATTTCACAGAACACAAAGAGGTTTCTCAGAAAGCTTCCTTCTGTTTGTTATCGGAGGATATTTCCTTTGGCCCTATAGTCTTCCAAGGGATCCGAAATATCTGTTCTCAGATTCCAGAGAAATAAGGCTAGCAAAGAGATCCCCGAAATACAGATGTAACTCTGTGAGATGAATTAACAGAACACTAAACATTTTCTCAGAAAGCTTCTTTCCAGATTTCATCTGAGGTAACTTCCTTTTTCACCATAGCCCTCTAGGGGCTTCCAAATATCACTTTGCCAATTCCAGAAGAATTGTCTTAGCGAAAGGCTTCTTGAGGGGAAAGCTGTAACTCTGTGAGATGATTTCACAGAACACAAATAAGTTTCTCAGAAAGCTTCTTTCTCTTTGTTATCGGAGGATATTTCCTTTGGCCCTTTAGTCTTCCAAGGGATCCGAAATATCTGTTCTCAGATTCCACAGAAATAAGGCTGGCAAAGAGATCCCCGAAATACAAATGTAACTCTGTGAGATGAATTAACAGAACACTAAGCAGCTTCTCCGAAAGCTTCTTTCCAGATTTCATCTGAGGATATTTCCTTTTTCACCTTAGCCCTCTATGGGCTTCCAAATATCACTTTGCCAATTCCACAAGAACTGTCTTAGCGAAAGGCTTCTTGAAGGGAAAGTTGTAACTCTGTGAGATGATTTCACAGAACACAAAGAAGTTTCTCAGAAAGCTTCTTTCTCTTTGTTATCGGAGGATATTTCCTTTGGCCCTATAGTCTTCCAAGGGATCCGAAATATCTGGTCTCAGATTCCACAGAAATAAGGCTAGCAAAGAGATCCACGAAATACAGATGTAACTCTGTGAGATGAATTAACAGAACACTAAGCAGTTTCTCAGAAAGCTTCTTTCCAGATTTCATCTGAGGATATTTCCTTTTTCACCGTAGCCCTCTAAGGGCTTCCAAATATCACTTTGCGAATTCCACAAAAACTGTCTTAGCGAAAGGCTTCTAGAGAGGAAAGCTGTAACTCTGTGAGATGATTTCACAGAACACAAAGAAGTTTCTCAGAAAGTTTCTTCCTCTTTGTTATCGGAGGATATTTCCTTTGGCCCTATAGTCTTCCAAGGGATCCGAAATATCTGTTCTCAGATTCCACAGAAATAAGGCTAGCAAAGAGATCCCCGAAATACAGGTGTAACACTGTGAGATGAATTAACAGAACACTAAGCAGTTTCTCAGAAAGCTTCTTTCCAGATTTCATGAGGATATTTCCTTTTTCACCATAGCCCCCTATGGGCTTGCAAATATCACTTTGCCAATTCCACAAGAACTGTCTTAGCGAAAGGCTTCTTGAGGGGAAAGCTGTAACTCTGTGAGATGATTTCACAGAACAGAAAGAAGCTTCTCAGAAAGCTTCTTTCTCTCTGTTATCGGAGGATATTTCCTTTGGCCCTATAGTCTTCCAAGGGATCCGAAATATCTGTTCTCAGATTCCACAGAAATAAGGCTAGCAAAGAGATCCACGAAATACAGATGTAACTCTGTGACATGAATTAACAGAACACTAAGCAGTTTCTCAGAAAGCTTCTTTCCAGATTTCATCAGAGGATATTTCCATTTTCACCATAGCCCTCTATGAGCTTCCTAATATCACTTTGCCAATTCCACAAAAACTGTCTTAGCGAAAGGCTTCTTGAGGGGAAAGCTGTAACTCTGTGAGATGATTTCACAGAACACAAAGAAGTTTCTCAGAAAGCTTCTTTCTCTTTGTTATCAGAGGATATTACCTTTGTTCCTATAGTCTTCCAAGGGATCCGAAATATCTGGTCTCAGATTCCACAGAAATAAGGCTAGCAAAGAGATCAGCGAAATACAGATGTAACTCTGTGAGATGAATTAACGGAACACTAAGCAGTTTCTCAGAAAGCTTCTTTCCAGATTTCATCTGAGGATATTTCCTTTTTCACCTTAGCCCTCTAAGGGCTTCCAAATATCACTTTGCCAATTCCACAAGAACTGTCTTAGAGAAAGGCTTCTTGAGGGGAAAGCTGTAACTCTGTGAGATGATTTCACAGAACAGAAAGAAGCTTCTCAGAAAGCTTCTTTCTGTTTGTTATCAGAGGATATTTCCTTTGGCCCTATAGTCTTCCAAGGGATCCGAAATATCTGTTCTCAGATTCCACAGAAATAAGGCTAGCAAAGAGATCCACGAAATACAGATGTAACTCTGTGACATGAATTAACAGAACACTAAGCAGTTTCTCAGAAAGCTTCTTTCCAGATTTCATCAGAGGATATTTCCATTTTCACCGTAGCCCTTTATGGGCTTCCTAATATCACTTTGCCAATTCCACAAGAACTGTCTTAGCGAAAGTCTTCTTCAGGGGAAAGCTGTAACTCTGTGAGATGATTTCACAGAACAAAAAGAACTTTCTCAGAAAGCTTCTTTCTCTTTGTTATCAGAGGATATTACCTTTGTTCCTATAGTCTTCCAAGGGATCCGAAATATCTGGTCTCAGATTCCACAGAAATAAGGCTAGCAAAGAGATCCGCGAAATACAGATGTAACTCTGTGAGATGAATTAACGGAACACTAAGCAGTTTCTCAGAAAGCTTCTTTCCAGATTTCATCTGAGGATATTTCCTTTTACAACATAGCCATCTAGGGGCTTCCAAATATCACTTTGCCAATTCCAGAAGAACTGTCTTAGCGAAAGGTTTCTTGAGGGGAAAGCTGAAACTCTATGAGATGATTTCACAGAACACAAAGAAGTTTCTCAGAAAGCTTCTTTCTGTTTGGTATCGGAGGATATTTCCTTTGGCCCTATAGTCTTCCAAGGGATCCGAAATATGTGTTCTCAGATTCCACAGTAATAAGGCTAGCAAAGAGATCCACGAAATACAGATGTAACTCTGTGAGATGAATTAACGGAACACTAAGCAGTTTCTCAGAAAGCTTCTTTCCAGATTTCATCTGAGGATATTTCCTTTTTCACCATAACCCTCTATGGAGTTCCAAATATCATTTTGCCAATTCCACAAGAACTGTCTTAGCGAAAGGCTTCTTGAGGGGAAAGCTGTAACTCTGTGAGTTGATTTCACAGAACACAAAGAAGTTTCTCAGAAAGCTTCTTTCTCTCTGTTATCAGAGGATATTTCCTTTGGCCATATAGTCTTTCAAGGGATCCGAAATATCTGTTCTCAGATTCCACAGAAATAAGGCTAGCAAAGAGATCCCCGTAATACAGATGTAACTCTGTGAGATGAATTAACAGAACACTAAGCAGTTTCTCAGAAAGCTTCTTTCCAGATTTCATCTGAGGATATTTAATTTTTCACCATAGCCCTCTAGGGGCTTCCAAATATCACTTTGCCAATTCCCGAAGAACTGTCTTAGCGAAAGGCTTCTTGTGGGGAAAGCTGTAACTCTCTGAGATGATTTCACAGAAGACACAGAAGTTTCTCAGAAAGCTTCTTTCTCTTTGGTATCGGAGGATAGTTCCTTTGGCCCTATAGTCTTCCAAGGGATCCGAAATATCTGTTCTCAGATTCCACAGAAATAAGGCTAGCAAAGAGATCCCCGAAATACAGATGTAACTCTGTGAGATGAATTAACAGAACACTAAGCACTTTCTCAGAAAGCTTCTTTCCAGATTTCATCTGAGAATATTTCCTTTTTCACCGTAGCCCTCTAAGGGCTTCCAAATATCACTTTGCGAATTCCACAAGAACTGTCTTAGCGAAAGGCTTCTTGAGGGGAAAGCTGTAACTCTGTGAGATGATTTCACAGAACACAAAGAAGTTTCTCAGAAAGTTTCTTTCTCTTTGTTATCGGAGGATATTTCCTTTGGCCCTGTAGTCTTCCAAGGGATCCGAAATATCTGTTCTCAGATTCCACAGAAATAAGGCTAGCAAAGAGATCCCCGAAATACAGATGTAACTCTGTGAGATGAATTAACAGAACACTAAGCAGTTTCTCAGAAAGCTTCTTCCCAGATTTCATGAGGATATTTCCTTTTTCACCATAGCCCCCTATGGGCTTGCAAATATCACTTTGCCAATTCCACAAGAACTGTCTTAGCGAAACGCTTCTTGAGGGGAAAGCTGTAACTCTGTGAGATGATTTCACAGAACAGAAAGAAGCTTCTCAGAAAGCTTCTTTCTCTCTGTTATCGGAGGATATTTCCTTTGGCCCTATAGTCTTGCAAGGGATCCGAAATATCTGTTCTCAGATTCCACAGAAATAAGGCTAGCAAAGAGATCCACGAAATACAGATGTAACTCTGTGACATGAATTAACAGAACACTAAGCAGTTTCTCAGAAAGCTTCTTTCCAGATTTCATCAGAGGATATTTCCATTTTCACCATAGCCCTCTATGGGCTTCCTAATATCACTTTGCCAATTCCACAAGAACTGTCTTAGCGAAAGGCTTCTTCAGGGGAAAGCTGTAACTCTGTGAGATGATTTCACAGAACACAAAGAAGTTTCTCAGAAAGCTTCTTTCTCTTTGTTATCAGAGGATATTACCTTTGTTCCTATAGTCTTCCAAGGGATCCGAAATATCTGGTCTCAGATTCCACAGAAATAAGGCTAGCAAAGAGATCCGCGAAATACAGATGTAACTCTGTGAGATGAATTAACGGAAGACTAAACAGTTTCTCAGAAAGCTTCTTTCCAGATTTCATCTGAGGATATTTCCTTTTACAACATAGCCATCTATGGGCTTCCAAATATCACTTTGCCAATTCCAAAAGAACTGTCTTAGCGAAAGGCTTCTTGAGGGGAAAGCTGTAACTCTATGAGATGATTTCACAGAACACAAAGAAGTTTCTCAGAAAGCTTCTTTCTCTTTGGTATCGGAGGATATTTCCTTTGGCCCTATAGTCTTCCAAGGGATCCGAAATATGTGTTCTCAGATTCCACAGAAATAAGGCTAGCATAGAGATCCACGAAATACAGATGTAACTCTGTGAGATGAATTAACAGAACACTAAGCAGTTTCTCAGAAAGCTTCTTTCCAGATTTCATCTGAGGATATTTCCTTTTTCACCATAACCCTCTATGGACTTCCAAATATCATTTTGCCAATTCCACAAGAACTGTCTTAGCGAAAGGCTTCTTGAGGGGAAAGCTGTAACTCTGTGAGATGATTTCACAGAACACAAAGAAGTTTCTCAGAAAGCTTCTTTCTCTTTGTTATCAGAGGATATTTCCTTTGGCCATGTAGTCTTCCAAGGGATCCGAAATATCTCTTCTCAGATTCCACAGAAATAAGGCTAGCAAAGAGATCCCCGAAATACAGATGTAACTCTGTGAGATGAATTAACAGAACACTAAGCAGTTTCTCAGAAAGCTTCTTTCCAGATTTCATCTGAGGATATTTCCTTTTTCACCATAGCCCTCTAGGGGCTTCCAAATATCACTTTGCCAATTCCCGAAGAACTGTCTTAGCGAAAGGCTTCTTGAGGGGAAAGCTGTAACTCTGTGAGATGATTTCACAGAAGACACAGAAGTTTCTCAGAAAGCTTCTTTCTCTTTGTTATCTGAGGATATTTCCTTTGGCCCTATAGTCTTCAAGGGATCCGAAATATCTGTTCTCAGATTCCACAGAAACAAGGCTAGCAAAGAGATCAACGAAATACAGATGTAACTCTGTGAGATGAATTAACAGAACACTAAGCACTTTCTCAGAAAGCTTCTTTCCAGATTTCATCTGAGGATATTTCCTTTTTCACCATAGCCCTCTAGGGGCTTCCAAATATCACTTTGCCAATTCCAGAAGAATTGTCTTAGCGAAAGGCTTCTTGAGGGGAAAGCTGTAACTCTGTGAGATGATTTCACAGAACACAAATAACTTTCTCAGAAAGCTTCTTTCTCTTTGTTATCGGAGGATATTTCCTTTGGCCCTTTAGTCTTCCAAGGGATCCGAAATATCTGTTCTCAGATTCCACAGAAATAAGGCTAGCAAAGAGATCCCCGAAATACAAATGTAACGCTGTGAGATGAATTAACAGAACACTAAGCAGTTTCTCAGAAATCTTCTCTCCATATTTCATCTGAGGATATTTCCTTTTTCACCATAGCCCTCTATGGGCTTCCAAATATCACTTTGCCAATTCCACAAGAACTGTCATAGCGAAAGGCTTCTTGAGGGGAAAGCTGTAACTCTGTGAGATGATTTCACAGAACACAAAGAAGTTTCTCAGAAAGCTACTTTCTGTTTGTTATCGGAGGATATTTCCTTTGGCCTATAGTCTTACAAGGGATCCGAAATATCTGTTCTCAGATTCCACAGAAATAAGGCTAGCAAAGAGATCCACGAAATACAGATGTAACTCTGTGAGATGAATTAACAGAACACTAAGCAGTTTCTCAGAAAGCTTCTTTCCACATTTCTTCTGAGGTTATTTCCTTTTACAACATAGCCATCTATGGGCTTCCAAATATCACTTTGCCAATTGCATAAGAACTGTCTTAGCGAAAGGCTTCTTGAGGGGTAAGCTGTAACTCTGTGAGATGATTTCACAGAACACAAAGAAGTTTCTCAGAAAGCTACTTTATGTTTGTTATCGGAGGATATTTCCTTTGGTCTATAGTCTTCCAAGGGATCCGAAATATCTGTTCTCAGATTCCACAGAAATAAGGCTAGCAAAGAGATCCCCGAAATACAGATGTAACTCTGTGGGATGAATTAACAGAACACTAAGCAGTTTCTCCGAAAGCTTCTTTCCAGATTTCATCTGAGGATATTTCCTTTTTCACCATAGCCCTCTATGGGCTTCCAAATATCACTTTGCCAATTCCACAAGAACTGTCTTAGCGAAAGGCTTCTTGAAGGGAAAGCTGTAACTCTGTGAGATGATTTCACAGTACACAAAGAAGTTTCTCAGAAAGCTTCTTTCTCTTTGTTATCGGAGGATATTTCCTTTGGCCCTATAGTCTTCCAAGGGATCCGAAATATCTGGTCTCAGATTCCACAGAAATAAGGCTAGCAAAGAGATCCACGAAATACAGATGTAACTCTCTGAGATGAATTAACAGAACACTAAGCAGTTTCTCAGAAAGCTTCTTTCCAGATTTCATCTGAGGATATTTAATTTTTCACCATAGCCCTCTATGGGCTTCCAAATATCACTTTGCCAATTCCACAAGAACTGTCTTAGCGAAAAGCTTCTTGAAGGGAAACCTGTAACTCTGTGAGATGATTTCACAGAACACAAAGAAGTTTCTCAGAAAGCTTCTTTCTCTTTGTTATCGGAGGATATTTCCTTTGGCCCTATAATCTTCCAAGGGATCTGAAATATTTGTTCTCAGATTCCACAGAAATAAGGCTAGCAAAGAGATCCACGAAATACTGATATAACTCGGTGAGATGAATTAAGAGAACACTAAGCAGTTTCTCAGAAAGCTTCTTTCCAGATTTCATCTGAGGATATTTAATTTTTCACCATAGCCCTCTATGGGCTTCCAAATATCACTTTGCCAATTCCACAAGAACTGTCTTAGTGAAAAGCTTCTTGAGGGGAAAGCTGTAACTCTGTGAGATGATTTCACAGAACACAAAGAAGTTTCTCAGAAAGCTTCTTTCTCTTTGTTATCGGAGGATATTTCCTTTGGCCCTATAATCTTCCAAGGGATCCGAAATATTTGTTCTGAGATTCCACAGAAATAAGGCTAGCAAAGAGATCCACGAAATACTGATGTAACTCTGTGAGATGAATTAAGAGAACACTAAGCAGTTTCTCAGAAAGCTTCTTCCAGATTTCATCTGAGGATATTTCCTTTTTCACCATAGCCCTCTATGGGCTTCCAAATATCACTTTGCCAATTCCAGAAGAACTGTCTTAACGAAAGGCTTCTTGAGGGGAATGCTGTAACTCTGTGAGATGATTTCACAGAACACAAAGAAGTTTCTCAGAAAGCTTCTTTCTCTTTGTTATCGGAGGATATTTCCTTTGTCCCTATAGTCTTCCAAGGGATCCGAAATGTCTGTTCTCAGATTCCACAGAAATAAGGCTAGCAAAGAGATCCCGGAAATACAGATGTAACTCTGTGAGATGAATTAACAGAACACTAAGCAGTTTCTCAGAAAGCTTCTTTCCAGATTTCATCTGAGGATATTTCCTTTTTCACCGTAGCCCTCTATGGGCTTCCAAATATCACTTTGCGAATTCCACAAGAACTGTCTTAGCGAAAGGCTTCTTGAGGGGAAAGCTGTAACTCTGTGAGATGATTTCACAGAACATAAAGAAGTTTCTCAGAAAGTTTCTTTCTCTTTGTTATCGGAGGATATTTCCTTTGGCCCTATAGTCTTCCAAGGGATCCGAAATATGTGTTCTCAGATTCCACAGAAATAAGGCTAGCAAAGAGATCCACGAAATACAGATGTAACTCTGTGAGATGAATTAACAGAACACTAAGCAGTTTCTCAGAAAGCTTCTTTCCAGATTTCATGAGGATATTTCCTTTTTCACCATAGCCCCCAGTGGGCTTGCAAATATCACTTTGCCAATTCCACAAGAACTGTCTTAGCGAAAAGCTTCTTGAGGGGAAAGCTGTAACTCTTTGAGATGATTTCACAGAACAGAAAGAAGCTTCTCAGAAAGCTTCTTTCTCTCTGTTATCGGAGGATATTTCCTTTGGCCCTATAGTCTTCCAAGGGATCCGAAATATCTGTTCTCAGATTCCACAGAAATAAGACTAGCAAAGAGATCCCGGAAATACAGATGTAACTCTGTGAGATGAATTAACAGAACACTAAGCAGTTTCTCAGAAAGCTTCTTTCCAGATTTCATCTGAGGATATTTCCTTTTTCACCATAGCCCTCTAGGGGCTTCCAAATATCACTTTGCCAATTCCCGAAGAACTGTCTTAGCCAAAGGCTTCTTGAGGTGAAAGCTGTAACTCTGTGAGATGATTTCACAGACGACACAGAAGTTTCTCAGAAAGCTTCTTTCTCTTTGTTATCGGAGGATATTTCCTTTGGCCCTATAGTCTTCAAGGGATCCGAAATATCTGTTCTCAGATTCCACAGAAACAAGGCTAGCAAAGAGATCAACGAAATACAGATGTAACTCTGTGAGATGAATTAACGGAACACTAAGCAGTTTCTCAGTAAGCTTCTTTCCAGATTTCATCTGAGGATATTTCCTTTTTCACCATAGCCCTCTACGGGCTTCCAAATATCACTTTGCCTATTCCACAAGAACTGTCTTAGCGAAAGGCTTCTTGAGGGGAAAGCTGTAACTCTGTGAGATGATTTCACAGAACACAAAGAGGTTTCTCAGAAAGCTTCCTTCTGTTTGTTATCGGAGGATATTTCCTTTGGCCCTATAGTCTTCCAAGGGATCCGAAATATCTGTTCTCAGATTCCACAGAAATAAGGCTAGCAAAGAGATCCCGGAAATACAGATGTAACTCTGTGAGATGAATTAACAGAACACTAAGCAGTTTCTCAGAAAGCTTCTTCCCAGATTTCATGAGGATATTTCCTTTTACAACATAGCCATCTATGGGCTTCCAAAATATCACTTTGCCAATTGCACAAGAACTGTCTTAGCGAAAGGCTTCTTGAGGGGAAAGCTGTAACTCTGTGAGATGATTTCACAGAACACAAAGAAGTTTCTCAGAATGCTACTTTCTGTTTGTTATCAGAGGATATTTCCTTTGGTCTATAGTCTTCCAAGGGATCCGAAATATCTGTTCTCAGATTCCACAGAAATAAGGCTAGCAAAGAGATCCCCGAAATACAGATGTAACTCTGTGGGAAGAATTAACAGAACACTAAGCAGTTTCTCCGAAAGCTTCTTTCCAGATTTCATCTGAGGATATTTCCTTTTTCACCATAGCCCTCTATGGGCTTCCAAATATCACTTTGCCAATTCCACAAGAACTGTCTTAGCGAAAGGCTTCTTGAAGGGAAAGCTGTAACTCTGTGAGATGATTTCACAGAACACAAAGAAGTTTCTCAGAAAGCTTCTTTCTCTTTGTTATCAGAGGATATTACCTTTGTTCCTATAGTCTTCCAAGGGATCCGAAATATCTGGTCTCAGATTCCACAGAAATAAGGCTAGCAAAGAGATCCGCGAAATACAGATGTAACTCTGTGAGATGAATTAACGGAAGACTAAGCAGTTTCTCAGAAAGCTTCTTTCCAGATTTCATCTGAGGATATTTCCTTTTACAACATAGCCATCTATGGGCTTCCAAATATCACTTTGCCAATTCCAAAAGAACTGTCTTAGCGAAAGGCTTCTTGAGGGGAAAGCTGTAACTCTATGAGATGATTTCACAGAACACAAAGAAGTTTCTCAGAAAGCTTCTTTCTCTTTGGTATCGGAGGATATTTCCTTTGGCCCTATAGTCTTCCAAGGGATCCGAAATATGTGTTCTCAGATTCCACAGAAATAAGGCTAGCAAAGAGATCCACGAAATACAGATGTAACTCTGTGAGATGAATTAACAGAACACTAAGCAGTTTCTCAGAAAGCTTCTTTCCAGATTTCATCTGAGGATATTTCCTTTTTCACCATAACCCTCTATGGACTTCCAAATATCATTTTGCCAATTCCACAAGAACTGTCTTAGCGAAAGGCTTCTTGAGGGGAAAGCTGTAACTCTGTGAGATGATTTCACAGAACACAAAGAAGTTTCTCAGAAAGCTTCTTTCTCTTTGTTATCGGAGGATATTTCCTTTGGCCATATAGTCTTCAAGGGATCCGAAATATCTCTTCTCAGATTCCACAGAAACAAGGCTAGCAAAGAGATCAACGAAATACAGATGTAACTCTGTGAGATGAATTAACGGAACACTAAGCAGTTTCTCAGAAAGCTTCTTTCCAGATTTCATCTGAGGATATTTCCTTTTTCACCATAGCCCTCTACGGGCTTCCAAATATCACTTTGCCTATTCCACAAGAACTGTCTTAGCGAAAGGCTTCTTGAGGGGAAAGCTGTAACTCTGTGAGATGATTTCACAGAACACAAAGAGGTTTCTCAGAAAGCTTCCTTCTGTTTGTTATCGGAGGATATTTCCTTTGGCCCTATAGTCTTCCAAGGGATCCGAAATATCTGTTCTCAGATTCCACAGAAATAAGGCTAGCAAAGAGATCCCCGAAATACAGATGTAACTCTGTGAGATGAATTAACAGAACACTAAGCACTTTCTCAGAAAGCTTCTTTCCAGATTTCATCTGAGGATATTTCCTTTTTCACCATAGCCCTCTAGGGGCTTCCAAATATCACTTTGCCAATTCCAGAAGAATTGTCTTAGCGAAAGGCTTCTTGAGGGGAAAGCTGTAACTCTGTGAGATGATTTCACAGAACACAAATAACTTTCTCAGAAAGCTTCTTTCTCTTTGTTATCGGAGGATATTTCCTTTGGCCCTTTAGTCTTCCAAGGGATCCGAAATATCTGTTCTCAGATTCCACAGAAATAAGGCTAGCAAAGAGATCCCCGAAATACAAATGTAACGCTGTGAGATGAATTAACAGAACACTAAGCAGTTTCTCAGAAATCTTCTCTCCATATTTCATCTGAGGATATTTCCTTTTTCACCATAGCCCTCTATGGGCTTCCAAATATCACTTTGCCAATTCCACAAGAACTGTCATAGCGAAAGGCTTCTTGAGGGGAAAGCTGTAACTCTGTGAGATGATTTCACAGAACACAAAGAAGTTTCTCAGAAAGCTACTTTCTGTTTGTTATCGGAGGATATTTCCTTTGGCCTATAGTCTTACAAGGGATCCGAAATATCTGTTCTCAGATTCCACAGAAATAAGGCTAGCAAAGAGATCCACGAAATACAGATGTAACTCTGTGAGATGAATTAACAGAACACTAAGCAGTTTCTCAGAAAGCTTCTTTCCAAATTTCTTCTGAGGTTATTTCCTTTTACAACATAGCCATCTATGGGCTTCCAAATATCACTTTGCCAATTGCATAAGAACTGTCTTAGCGAAAGGCTTCTTGAGGGGTAAGCTGTAACTCTGTGAGATGATTTCACAGAACACAAAGAAGTTTCTCAGAAAGCTACTTTCTGTTTGTTATCGGAGGATATTTCCTTTGGTCTATAGTCTTCCAAGGGATCCGAAATATCTGTTCTCAGATTCCACAGAAATAAGGCTAGCAAAGAGATCCCCGAAATACAGATGTAACTCTGTGGGATGAATTAACAGAACACTAAGCAGTTTCTCCGAAAGCTTCTTTCCAGATTTCATCTGAGGATATTTCCTTTTTCACCATAGCCCTCTATGGGCTTCCAAATATCACTTTGCCAATTCCACAAGAACTGTCTTAGCGAAAGGCTTCTTGAAGGGAAAGCTGTAACTCTGTGAGATGATTTCACAGTACACAAAGAAGTTTCTCAGAAAGCTTCTTTCTCTTTGTTATCGGAGGATATTTCCTTTGGCCCTATAGTCTTCCAAGGGATCCGAAATATCTGGTCTCAGATTCCACAGAAATAAGGCTAGCAAAGAGATCCACGAAATACAGATGTAACTCTCTGAGATGAATTAACAGAACACTAAGCAGTTTCTCAGAAAGCTTCTTTCCAAATTTCTTCTGAGGTTATTTCCTTTTACAACATAGCCATCTATGGGCTTCCAAATATCACTTTGCCAGTTCCACAAGAACTGTCATAGCGAAAGGCTTCTTGAGAGGAAAGCTGTAACTCTGTGAGATGATTTCACAGAACACAAAGAAGTTTCTCAGAAAGCTACTTTCTGTTTGTTATCGCAGGATATTTCCTTTGGCCTATAGTCTTACAAGGGATCCGAAATATCTGTTCTCAGATTCCACAGAAATAAGGCTAGCAAAGAGATTCACGAAATACAGATGTAACTCTGTGAGATGAATTAGCAGAACACTAAGCAGTTTCTCAGAAAGCTTCTTTCCACATTTCTTCTGAGGTTATTTCCTTTTACAACATAGCCATCTATGGGCTTCCAAATATCACTTTGCCAATTGCACAAGAACTGTCTTAGCGAAAGGCTTCTTGAGGGGAAAGCTGTAACTCTGTGAGATGATTTGACAGGACACAAAGAAGTTTCTCAGAAAGCTACTTTCTGTTTGTTATCGGAGGATATTTCCTTTGGTCTATAGTCTTCCAAGGGATCCGAAATATCTGTTCTCAGATTCCACAGAAATAAGGCTAGCAAAGAGATCCCCGAAATACAGATGTAACTCTGTGGGATGAATTAACAGAACACTAAGCAGTTTCTCCGAAAGCTTCTTTCCAGATTTCATCTGAGGATATTTCCTTTTTCACCTTAGCCCTCTATGGGCTTCCAAATATCACTTTGCCAATTCCACAAGAACTGTCTTAGCGAAAGGCTTATTGAAGGGAAAGCTGTAACTCTGTGAGATGATTTCACAGAACACAAAGAAGTTTCTCAGAAAGTTTCTTCCTCTTTGTTATCGGAGGATATTTCCTTTGGCCCTATAGTCTTCCAAGGGATCCGAAATATCTGTTCTCAGATTCCACAGAAATAAGGCTAGCAAAGAGATCCCCGAAATACAGGTGTAACTCTGTGAGATGAATTAACAGAACACTAAGCAGTTTCTCAGAAAGCTTCTTTCCAGATTTCATGAGGATATTTCCTTTTTCACCATAGCCCCCTATGGGCTTGCAAATATCACTTTGCCAATTCCACAAGAACTGTCTTAGCGAAAGGCTTCTTGAGGGGAAAGATGTAACTCTGTGAGATGATTTCACAGAACAGAAAGAAGCTTCTCAGAAAGCTTCTTTCTCTCTGTTATCGGAGGATATTTCCTTTGGCCCTATAGTCTTCCAAGGGATCCGAAATATCTGTTCTCAGATTTCACAGAAATAAGGCTAGCAAAGAGATCCACGAAATACAGATGTAACTCTGTGACATGAATTAACAGAACACTAAGCAGTTTCTCAGAAAGCTTCTTTCCAGATTTCATCAGAGGATATTTCCATTTTCACCATAGCCCTCTATGAGCTTCCTAATATCACTTTGCCAATTCCACAAGAACTGTCTTAGCGAAAGGCTTCTTGAGGGGAAAGCTGTAACTCTGTGAGATGATTTCACAGAACACAAAGAAGTTTCTCAGAAAGCTTCTTTCTCTTTGTTATCAGAGGATATTACCTTTGTTCCTATAGTCTTCCAAGGGATCCGAAATATCTGGTCTCAGATTCCACAGAAATAAGGCTAGCAAAGAGATCAGCGAAATACCGATGTAACTCTGTGAGATGAATTAACGGAACACTAAGCAGTTTCTCAGAAAGCTTCTTTCCAGATTTCATCTGAGGATATTTCCTTTTACAACATAGCCATCTATGGGCTTCCAAAATATCACTTTGCCAATTGCACAAGAACTGTCTTAGCGAAAGGCTTCTTGAGGGGAAAGCTGTAACTCTGTGAGATGATTTCACAGAACACAAAGAAGTTTCTCAGAAAGCTACTTTCTGTTTGTTATCAGAGGATATTTCCTTTGGTCTATAGTCTTCCAAGGGATCCAAAATATCTGTTCTCAGATTCCACAGAAATAAGGCTAGCAAAGAGATCCCCGAAATACAGATGTAACTCTGTGGGAAGAATTAACAGAACACTAAGCAGTTTCTCCGAAAGCTTCTTTCCAGATTTCATCTGAGGATATTTCCTTTTTCACCATAGCCCTCTATGGGCTTCCAAATATCACTTTGCCAATTCCACAAGAACTGTCTTAGCGAAAGGCTTCTTGAAGGGAAAGCTGTAACTCTGTGAGATGATTTCACAGAACACAAAGAAGTTTCTCAGAAAGCTTCTTTCTCTTTGTTATCAGAGGATATTACCTTTGTTCCTATAGTCTTCCAAGGGATCCGAAATATCTGGTCTCAGATTCCACAGAAATAAGGCTAGCAAAGAGATCCGCGAAATACAGATGTAACTCTGTGAGATGAATTAACGGAAGACTAAGCAGTTTCTCAGAAAGCTTCTTTCCAGATTTCATCTGAGGATATTTCCTTTTACAACATAGCCATCTATGGGCTTCCAAATATCACTTTGCCAATTCCAAAAGAACTGTCTTAGCGAAAGGCTTCTTGAGGGGAAAGCTGTAACTCTATGAGACGATTTCACAGAACACAAAGAAGTTTCTCAGAAAGCTTCTTTCTCTTTGGTATCGGAGGATATTTCCTTTGGCCCTATAGTCTTCCAAGGGATCCGAAATATGTGTTCTCAGATTCCACAGAAATAAGGCTAGCAAAGAGATCCACGAAATACAGATGTAACTCTCTGAGATGAATTAACAGAACGCTAAGCAGTTTCTCAGAAAGCTTCTTTCCAGATTTCATCTGAGGATATTTCCTTTTTCACCATAACCCTCTATGGACTTCCAAATATCATTTTGCCAATTCCACAAGAACTGTCTTAGCGAAAGGCTTCTTGAGGGGAAAGCTGTAACTCTGTGAGATGATTTCACAGAACACAAAGAAGTTTCTCAGAAAGCTTCTTTCTCTTTGTTATCAGAGGATATTTCCTTTGGCCATATAGTCTTCCAAGGGATCCGAAATATCTGTTCTCAGATTCCACAGAAATAAGACTAGCAAAGAGATCCCCGAAATACAGATGTAACTCTGTGAGATGAATTAACAGAACACTAAGCAGTTTCTCAGAAAGCTTCTTTCCAGATTTCATCTGAGGATATTTCCTTTTTCACCATAGCCCTCTAGGGGCCTCCAAATATCACTTTGCCAATTCCCGAAGAAATGTCTTAGCGAAAGGCTTCTTGAGGGGAAACCTGTAAATCTGTGAGATGATTTCCCAGAAGACACAGAAGTTTCTCAGAAAGCTTCTTTCTCTTTGTTATCGGAGGATATTTCCTTTGGCCCTATAGTCTTCAAGGGATCCGAAATATCTGTTCTCAGATTCCACAGAAACAAGGCTAGCAAAGAGATCAACGAAATACAGATGTAACTCTGTGAGATGAATTAACGGAACACTAAGCAGTTTCTCAGAAAGCTTCTTTCCAGATTTCATCTGAGGATATTTCCTTTTTCACCATAGCCCTCTACGGGCTTCCAAATATCACTTTGCCTATTCCACAAGAACTGTCTTAGCGAAAGGCTTCTTGAGGGGAAAGCTGTAACTCTGTGAGATGATTTCACAGAACACAAATAAGTTTCTCAGAAAGCTTCTTTCTCTTTGTTATCGGAGGATATTTCCTTTGGCCCTTTAGTCTTCCAAGGGATCCGAAATATCTGTTCTCAGATTCCACAGAAATAAGGCTAGCAAAGAGATCCCCGAAATACAAATGTAACTCTGTGAGATGAATTAACAGAACACTAAGCAGTTTCTCAGAAATCTTCTCTCCATATTTCATCTGAGGATATTTCCTTTTTCACCATAGCCCTCTATGGGCTTCCAAATATCACTTTGCCAGTTCCACAAGAACTGTCATAGCGAAAGGCTTCTTGAGGGGAAAGCTGTAACTCTGTGAGATGATTTCACAGAACACAAAGAAGTTTCTCAGAAAGCTACTTTCTGTTTGTTATCGGAGGATATTTCCTTTGGCCTATAGTCTTACAAGGGATCCGAAATATCTGTTCTCAGATTCCACAGAAATAAGGCTAGCAAAGAGATCCACGAAATACAGATGTAACTCTGTGAGATGAATTAGCAGAACAATAAGCAGTTTCTCAGAAAGCTTCTTTCCACATTTCTTCTGAGGTTATTTCCTTTTACAACATAGCCATCTATGGGCTTCCAAATATCACTTTGCCAATTGCACAAGAACTGTCTTAGCGAAAGGCTTCTTGAGGGGAAAGCTGTAACTCTGTGAGATGATTTCACAGAACACAAAGAAGTTTCTCAGAAAGCTACTTTCTGTTTGTTATCGGAGGATATTTCCTTTGGTCTATAGTCTTCCAAGGGATCCGAAATATCTGTTCTCAGATTCCACAGAAATAAGGCTAGCAAAGAGATCCCCGAAATACAGATGTAACTCTGTGGGATGAATTAACAGAACACTAAGCAGTTTCTCCGAAAGCTTCTTTCCAGATTTCATCTGAGGATATTTCCTTTTTCACCGTAGCCCTCTATGGGCTTCCAAATATCACTTTGCCAATTCCACAAGAACTGTCTTAGCGAAAGGCTTCTTGAAGGGAAAGCTGTAACTCTGTGAGATGATTTCACAGAACACAAAGAAGTTTCTCAGAAAGCTTCTTTCTCTTTGTTATCGGAGGATATTTCCTTTGGCCCTATAGTCTTCCAAGGGATCCGAAATATCTGGTCTCAGATTCCACAGAAATAAGGCTAGCAAAGAGATCCACGAAATACAGATGTAACTCTCTGAGATGAATTAACAGAACACCAAGCAGTTTCTCAGAAAGCTTCTTTCCAGATTTCATCTGAGGATATTTAATTTTTCACCGTAGCCCTCTATGGGCTTCCAAATATCACTTTGCCAATTCCACAAGAACTGTCTTAACGAAAAGCTTCTTGAGGGGAAAGCTGTAACTCTGTGAGATGATTTCACAGAACACAAAGAAGTTTCTCAGAAAGCTTCTTTCTCTTTGTTATCGGAGGATATTTCCTTTGGCCCTATAATCTTCCAAGGGATCCGAAATATTTGTTCTCAGATTCTACAGAAATAAGGCTAGCAAAGAGATCCACGAAATACTGATGTAACTCTGTGAGATGAATTAACAGAACACTAAGCAGTTTCTCAAAAGCTTCTTTCCAGATTTCATCTGAGGATATTTCCTTTTTCACAATAGACCTCTATGGGCTTCCAAAAATCACTTTGCCAATTCCAGAAGAATTGTCTTAGCGAAAGGCTTTTTGAGGGGAAAGCTGTAACTCTGTGAGATGATTTCACAGAACACACAGAAGTTTCTCAGAAAGCTTCTTTCTCTTTGTTATCGGAGGATATTTCCTTTGGCCCTATAGTCTTCCAAGGGATCCGAAATATCTGTTCTCAGATTCCACAGAAATAAGGCTAGCAAAGAGATCCTCGAAATACAGATGTAACTCTGTGAGATGAATTAACAGAACACTAAGAAGTTTCTCAGAAAGCTTCTTTCCAGATTTCATCTGAGGATATTTCCTTTTTCACCATAGCCCTCTAGGGGCTTCCAAATATCACTTTGCCAATTCCACAAGAACTGTCTTAGCGAAAGGCTTCTTGAGGGGAAAGCTGTAACTCTGTGAGATGATTTCACAGAACACAAAGAAGTTTCTCAGAAAGCTTCTTTCTCTTTGTTATCGGAGGATAGTTCCTTTGACCCTATAGTCTTCCAAGGGATCCGAAATATCTGTTCTCAGATTCCACAGAAATAAGGCTAGCAAAGAGATCCCCGAAATACAGATGTAACTCTGTGAGATGAATTAACAGAACACTAAGCAGTTTCTCAGAAAGCTTCTTTCCAGATTTCATGAGGATATTTCCTTTTTCACCATAGCCCCCTATGAGCTTGCACATATCACTTTGCCAATTCCACAAGAACTGTCTTAGCGAAAGGCTTCTTGAGGGGAAAGCTGTAACTCTGTGAGATGATTTCACAGAACAGAAAGAAGCTTCTCAGAAAGCTTCTTTCTGTTTGTTATCGGAGGATATTTCCTTTGGCCCTATAATCTTCCAAGGGATCCGAAAGATCTGTTCTCAGATTCCACAGAAATAAGGCTAGCAAAGAGATCCACGAAATACAGATGTAACTCAGTGACATGAATTAACAGAACACTAAGCAGTTTCTCAGAAAGCTTCTTTCCAGATTTCATCAGAGGATATTTCCATTTTCACCATAGCCCTCTATGGGCTTCCTAATATCACTTTGCCAATTCCACAAGAACTGTCTTAGCGAAAGGCTTCTTGAGGGGAAAGCTGTAACTCTGTGAGATGATTTCACAGAACACAAAGAAGTTTCTCAGAAAGCTTCTTTCTCTTTGTTATCGGAGGATATTACCTTTGTTCCTATACTCTTCCAAGGAATCCGAAATATCTGGTCTCAGATTCCACAGAAATAAGGCTAGCAAAGCGATCCGCGAAATACAGATGTAACTCTGTGAGATGAATTAACGGAACACTAAGCAGTTTCTCAGAAAGCTTCTTTCCAGATTTCATCTGAGGATATTTCCTTTTACAACATAGCCATCTATGGGCTTCCAAATATCACTTTGCCAATTCCAGAAGAACTGTCTTAGCGAAAGGCTTCTTTAGGGGAAAGCTGTAACTCTATGAGATGATTTCACAGAACACAAAGAAGTTTCTCAGAAAGCTTCTTTCTCTTTGGTGTCGGAGGATATTTCCTTTGGCCCTATAGTCTTCCAAGGGATCCGAAATATGTGTTCTCAGATTCCACAGAAATAAGGCTAGCAAAGAGATCCACGAAATACAGATGTAAATCTGTGAGATGAAATTACAGAACACTAAGCAGTTTCTCAGAAAGCTTCTTTCCAGATTTCATCTGAGGATATTTCCTTTTTCACCATAGGCCTCTACGGGCTTCCAAATATCACTTTGCCTATTCCACAAGAACTGTCTTAGCGAAAGGCTTCTTGAGGGGAAAGCTGTAACTCTGTGAGATGATTTCACAGAACACAAAGAGGTTTCTCAGAAAGCTTCCTTCTGTTTGTTATCGGAGGATATTTCCTTTGGCCCTATAGTCTTCCAAGGGATCCGAAATATCTGTTCTCAGATTCCACAGAAATAAGGCTAGCAAAGAGATCCCCGAAATACAGATGTAACTCTGTGAGATGAATTAACAGAACACTAAGCACTTTCTCAGAAAGCATCTTTCCAGATTTCATCTGAGGATATTTGCTTTTTCACCATAGCCCTCTATGGGCTTCCAAATATCACTTTGCCAATTCCAGAAGAATAGTCTTAGCGAAAGGCTTCTTGAGGGAAAAGCTGTAACTCTGTGAGATGATTTCACAGAACACAAATAAGTTTCTCAGAAAGCTTCTTTCTCTTTGTTATCGGAGGATATTTACTTTGGCCCTTTAGTCTTCCAAGGGATCCGAAATATCTGTTCTCATATTCCACAGAAATAAGGCTAGCAAAGAGATCCCCGAAATACAAATGTAACTCTGTAAGATGAATTAACAGAACACTAAGCAGTTTCTCAGAAATCTTCTCTCCATATTTCATCTGAGGATATTTCCTTTTTCACCATAGCCCTCTATGGGCTTCCAAATATCACTTTGCCAATTCCACAAGAACTGTCATAGCGAAAGGCTTCTTGAGGGGAAAGCTGTAACTCTGTGAGATGATTTCACAGAACACAAAGAAGTTTCTCAGAAAGCTACTTTCTGTTTGTTATCGGAGGATATTTCCTTTGGCCTATAGTCTTACAAGGGATCCGAAATATCTCTTCTCAGATTCCACAGAAATAAGGCTAGCAAAGAGATCCACGAAATACAGATGTAACTCTGTGAGATGAATTAACAGAACACTAAGCAGTTTCTCAGAAAGCTTCTTTCCACATTTCTTCTGAGGTTATTTCCTTTTACAACATAGCCCTCTATGGGCTTCCAAATATCACTTTGCCAATTCCACAAGAACTGTCTTAGCGAAAAGCTTCTTGAGGGGAAAGCTGTAACTCTGTGAGATGATTTCACAGAACACAAAGAAGTTTCTCAGAAAGCTTCTTTCTCTTTGTTATCGGAGGATATTTCCTTTGGCCCTATAATCTTCCAAGGGATCCGAAATATTTGTTCTCAGATTCCACAGAAATAAGGCTAGCAAAGAGATCCACGAAATACTGATGTAACTCTGTGAGATGAATTAAGAGAACACTAAGCAGTTTCTCAGAAAGCTTCTTTCCAGATTTCATCTGAGGATATTTCCTTTTTCACCATAGCCCTCTATGGGCTTCCAAATATCACTTTGCCAATTCCACAAGAACTGTCTTAGCGAAAGGCTTCTTGAGGGGAACGCTGTAACTCTGTGAGATGATTTCACAGAACACAAAGAAGTTTCTCAGAAAGCTTCTTTCTCTTTGTTATCGGAGGATATTTCCTTTGTCCCTATAGTCTTCCAAGGGATCCGAAATGTCTGTTCTCAGATTCCACAGAAATAAGGCTAGCAAAGAGATCCCCGAAATACAGATGTAACTCTGTGAGATGAATTAACAGAACACTAAGCAGTTTCTCAGAAAGCTTCTTTCCAGATTTCATCTGAGGATATTTCCTTTTTCACCATAGCCCTCTAGGGGCTTCCAAATATCACTTTGCCAATTCCCGAAGAACTGTCTTAGCGAAAGGCTTCTTGAGGGGAAAGCTGTAACTCTGTGAGATGATTTCACAGAAGACACAGAAGTTTCTCAGAAAGCTTCTTTCTCTTTGTTATCTGAGGATATTTCCTTTGGCCCTATAGTCTTCAAGGGATCCGAAATATCTGTTCTCAGATTCCACAGAAACAAGGCTAGCAAAGAGATCAACGAAATACAGATGTAACTCTGTGAGATGAATTAACGGAACACTAAGCAGTTTCTCAGAAAGCTTCTTTCCAGATTTCATCTGAGGATATTTCCTTTTTCACCATAGCCCTCTACGGGCTTCCAAATATCACTTTGCCTATTCCACAAGAACTGTCTTAGCGAAAGGCTTCTTGAGGGGAAAGCTGTAACTCTGTGAGATGATTTCACAGAACACAAAGAGGTTTCTCAGAAAGCTTCCTTCTGTTTGTTATCGGAGGATATTTCCTTTGGCCCTATAGTCTTCCAAGGGATCCGAAATATCTGTTCTCAGATTCCACAGAAATAAGGCTAGCAAAGAGATCCCCGAAATACAGATGTAACTCTGTGAGATGAATTAACAGAACACTAAGCACTTTCTCAGAAAGCTTCTTTCCAGATTTCATCTGAGGATATTTCCTTTTTCACCATAGCCCTCTAGGGGCTTCCAAATATCACTTTGCCAATTCCAGAAGAATTGTCTTAGCGAAAGGCTTCTTGAGGGGAAAGCTGTAACTCTGTGAGATGATTTCACAGAA
The DNA here is from genome assembly GCF_049350105.2 of Macaca mulatta. Lineage (NCBI taxonomy): Eukaryota > Metazoa > Chordata > Mammalia > Primates > Cercopithecidae > Macaca > Macaca mulatta. The sequence continues at coordinate 34,419,383 of NC_133418.1, forward strand.
CACAAAGAAGTTTCTCAGAAAGCTACTTTCTGTTTGTTATCGGAGGATATTTCCTTTGGCCTATAGTCTTACAAGGGATCCGAAATATCTGTTCTCAGATTCCACAGAAATAAGGCTAGCAAAGAGATCCACGAAATACAGATGTAACTCTGTGAGATGAATTAACAGAACACTAAGCAGTTTCTCAGAAAGCTTCTTTCCAAATTTCTTCTGAGGTTATTTCCTTTTACAACATAGCCATCTATGGGCTTCCAAATATCACTTTGCCAATTGCATAAGAACTGTCTTAGCGAAAGGCTTCTTGAGGGGTAAGCTGTAACTCTGTGAGATGATTTCACAGAACACAAAGAAGTTTCTCAGAAAGCTACTTTCTGTTTGTTATCGGAGGATATTTCCTTTGGTCTATAGTCTTCCAAGGGATCCGAAATATCTGTTCTCAGATTCCACAGAAATAAGGCTAGCAAAGAGATCCCCGAAATACAGATGTAACTCTGTGGGATGAATTAACAGAACACTAAGCAGTTTCTCCGAAAGCTTCTTTCCAGATTTCATCTGAGGATATTTCCTTTTTCACCATAGCCCTCTATGGGCTTCCAAATATCACTTTGCCAATTCCACAAGAACTGTCTTAGCGAAAGGCTTCTTGAAGGGAAATCTGTAACTCTGTGAGATGATTTCACAGTACACAAAGAAGTTTCTCAGAAAGCTTCTTTCTCTTTGTTATCGGAGGATAGTTCCTTTGGCCCTATAGTCTTCCAAGGGATCCGAAATATCTGGTCTCAGATTCCACAGAAATAAGGCTAGCAAAGAGATCCACGAAATACAGATGTAACTCTCTGAGATGAATTAACAGAACACTAAGCAGTTTCTCAGAAAGCTTCTTTCCAGATTTCATCTGAGGATATTTAATTTTTCACCATAGCCCTCTATGGGCTTCCAAATATCACTTTGCCAATTCCACAAGAACTGTCTTAGCGAAAAGCTTCTGGAGGGGAAAGCTGTAACTCTGTGAGATGATTTCACAGAACACAAAGAGGTTTCTCAGAAAGCTTCCTTCTGTTTGTTATCGGAGGATATTTCCTTTGGCCCTATAGTCTTCCAAGGGATCCGAAATTTCTGTTCTCAGATTCCAGAGAAATAAGGCTAGCAAAGAGATCCCCGAAATACAGATGTAACTCTGTGAGATGAATCAACAGAACACTAAGCACTTTCTCAGAAAGCTTCTTTCCAGATTTCATCTGAGGTAATTTCCTTTTTCACCATAGCCCTCTAGGGGCTTCCAAATATCACTTTGCCAATTCCAGAAGAATAGTCTTAGCGAAAGGCTTCTTGAGGGGAAAGCTGTAACTCTGTGAGATGATTTCACAGAACACAAATAAGTTTCTCAGAAAGCTTCTTTCTCTTTGTTATCGGAGGATATTTCCTTTGGCCCTTTAGTCTTCCAAGGGATCCGAAATATCTGTTCTCAGATTCCACAGAAATAAGGCTGGCAAAGAGATCCCCGAAATACAAATGTAACTCTGTGAGATGAATTAACAGAACACTAAGCAGTTTCTCAGAAATCTTCTCTCCATATTTCATCTGAGGATATTTCCTTTTTCACCATAGCCCTCTATGGGCTTCCAAATATCACTTTGCCAGTTCCACAAGAACTGTCATAGCGAAAGGCTTCTTGAGAGGAAAGCTGTAACTCTGTGAGATGATTTCTCAGAACACAAAGAAGTTTCTCAGAAAGCTACTTTCTGTTTGTTATCGGAGGATATTTCCTTTGGCCTATAGTCTTACAAGGGATCCGAAATATCTGTTCTCAGATTCCACAGAAATAAGGCTAGCAAAGAGATTCACGAAATACAGATGTAACTCTGTGAGATGAATTAGCAGAACACTAAGCAGTTTCTCAGAAAGCTTCTTTCCACATTTCTTCTGAGGTTATTTCCTTTTACAACATAGCCATCTATGGGCTTCCAAATATCACTTTGCCAATTGCACAAGAACTGTCTTAGCGAAAGGCTTCTTGAGGGGAAAGCTGTAACTCTGTGAGATGATTTAACAGGACACAAAGAAGTTTCTCAGAAAGCTACTTTCTGTTTGTTATCGGAGGATATTTCCTTTGGTCTATAGTCTTCCAAGGGATCCGAAATATCTGTTCTCAGATTCCACAGAAATAAGGCTAGCAAAGAGATCCCCGAAATACAGATGTAACTCTGTGGGATGAATTAACAGAACACTAAGCAGTTTCTCCGAAAGCTTCTTTCCAGATTTCATCTGAGGATATTTCCTTTTTCACCTTAGCCCTCTATGGGCTTCCAAATATCACTTTGCCAATTCCACAAGAACTGTCTTAGCGAAAGGCTTCTTGAAGGGAAAGCTGTAACTCTGTGAGATGATTTCACAGAACACAAAGAAGTTTCTCAGAAAGCTTCTTTCTCTTTGTTATCGGAGGATATTTCCTTTGGCCCTATAGTCTTCCAAGGGATCCGAAATATCTGTTCTCAGATTCCACAGAAATAAGGCTAGCAAAGAGATCCACGAAATACAGATGTAACTCTGTGAGATGAATTAACAGAACACTAAGCAGTTTCTCAGAAAGCTTCTTTCCAGATTTCATCTGAGGATATTTCCTTTTTCACCGTAGCCCTCTAAGGGCTTCCAAATATCACTTTGCGAATTCCACAAAAACTGTCTTAGCGAAAGGCTTCTTGAGAGGAAAGCTGTAACTCTGTGAGATGATTTCACAGAACACAAAGAAGTTTCTCAGAAAGTTTCTTCCTCTTTGTTATCGGAGGATATTTCCTTTGGCCCTATAGTCTTCCAAGGGATCCGAAATATCTGTTCTCAGATTCCACAGAAATAAGGCTAGCAAAGAGATCCCCGAAATACAGGTGTAACTCTGTGAGATGAATTAACAGAACACTAAGCAGTTTCTCAGAAAGCTTCTTTCCAGATTTCATGAGGATATTTCCTTTTTCACCATAGCCCCCTATGGGCTTGCAAATATCACTTTGCCAATTCCACAAGAACTGTCTTAGCGAAAGGCTTCTTGAGGGGAAAGCTGTAACTCTGTGAGATGATTTCACAGAACAGAAAGAAGCTTCTCAGAAAGCTTCTTTCTCTCTGTTATCGGAGGATATTTCCTTTGGCCCTATAGTCTTCCAAGGGATCCGAAATATCTGTTCTCAGATTTCACAGAAATAAGGCTAGCAAAGAGATCCACGAAATACAGATGTAACTCTGTGACATGAATTAACAGAACACTAAGCAGTTTCTCAGAAAGCTTCTTTCCAGATTTCATCAGAGGATATTTCCATTTTCACCATAGCCCTCTATGAGCTTCCTAATATCACTTTGCCAATTCCACAAGAACTGTCTTAGCGAAAGGCTTCTTGAGGGGAAAGCTGTAACTCTGTGAGATGATTTCACAGAACACAAAGAAGTTTCTCAGAAAGCTTCTTTCTCGTTGTTATCAGAGGATATTACCTTTGTTCCTATAGTCTTCCAAGGGATCCGAAATATCTGGTCTCAGATTCCACAGAAATAAGGCTAGCAAAGAGATCAGCGAAATACAGATGTAACTCTGTGAGATGAATTAACGGAACACTAAGCAGTTTCTCAGAAAGCTTCTTTCCAGATTTCATCTGAGGATATTTCCTTTTACAACATAGCCATCTCTGGGCTTCCAAATATCACTTTGCCAATTCCAGAAGAACTGTATTAGCGAAAGGCTTCTTGAGGGGAAAGCTGTAACTCTATGAGATGATTTCACAGAACACAAAGAAGTTTCTCAGAAAGCTTCTTTCTCTTTGGTATCGGAGGATATTTCCTTTGGCCCTATAGTCTTCCAAGGGATCCGAAATATGTGTTCTCAGATTCCACAGAAATAAGGCTAGCAAAGAGATCCACGAAATACAGATGTAACTCTCTGAGATGAATTAACAGAACGCTAAGCAGTTTCTCAGAAAGCTTCTTTCCAGATTTCATCTGAGGATATTTCCTTTTTCACCATAACCCTCTATGGACTTCCAAATATCATTTTGCCAATTCCACAAGAACTGTCTTAGCGAAAGGCTTCTTGAGGGGAAAGCTGTAACTCTGTGAGATGATTTCACAGAACACAAAGAAGTTTCTCAGAAAGCTTCTTTCTCTTTGTTATCAGAGGATATTTCCTTTGGCCATATAGTCTTCCAAGGGATCCGAAATATCTGTTCTCAGATTCCACAGAAATAAGACTAGCAAAGAGATCCCCGAAATACAGATGTAACTCTGTGAGATGAATTAACAGAACACTAAGCAGTTTCTCAGAAAGCTTCTTTCCAGATTTCATCTGAGGATATTTCCTTTTTCACCATAGCCCTCTAGGGGCCTCCAAATATCACTTTGCCAATTCCCGAAGAAATGTCTTAGCGAAAGGCTTCTTGAGGGGAAACCTGTAAATCTGTGAGATGATTTCCCAGAAGACACAGAAGTTTCTCAGAAAGCTTCTTTCTCTTTGTTATCGGAGGATATTTCCTTTGGCCCTATAGTCTTCAAGGGATCCGAAATATCTGTTCTCAGATTCCACAGAAACAAGGCTAGCAAAGAGATCAACGAAATACAGATGTAACTCTGTGAGATGAATTAACGGAACACTAAGCAGTTTCTCAGAAAGCTTCTTTCCAGATTTCATCTGAGGATATTTCCTTTTTCACCATAGCCCTCTACGGGCTTCCAAATATCACTTTGCCTATTCCACAAGAACTGTCTTAGCGAAAGGCTTCTTGAGGGGAAAGCTGTAACTCTGTGAGATGATTTCACAGAACACAAATAAGTTTCTCAGAAAGCTTCTTTCTCTTTGTTATCGGAGGATATTTCCTTTGGCCCTTTAGTCTTCCAAGGGATCCGAAATATCTGTTCTCAGATTCCACAGAAATAAGGCTAGCAAAGAGATCCCCGAAATACAAATGTAACTCTGTGAGATGAATTAACAGAACACTAAGCAGTTTCTCAGAAATCTTCTCTCCAGATTTCATCTGAGGATATTTCCTTTTTCACCATAGCCCTCTATGGGCTTCCAAATATCACTTTGCCAGTTCCACAAGAACTGTCATAGCGAAAGGCTTCTTGAGGGGAAAGCTGTAACTCTGTGAGATGATTTCACAGAACACAAAGAAGTTTCTCAGAAAGCTACTTTCTGTTTGTTATCGGAGGATATTTCCTTTGGCCTATAGTCTTACAAGGGATCCGAAATATCTGTTCTCAGATTCCACAGAAATAAGGCTAGCAAAGAGATCCACGAAATACAGATGTAACTCTGTGAGATGAATTAGCAGAACAATAAGCAGTTTCTCAGAAAGCTTCTTTCCACATTTCTTCTGAGGTTATTTCCTTTTACAACATAGCCATCTATGGGCTTCCAAATATCACTTTGCCAATTGCACAAGAACTGTCTTAGCGAAAGGCTTCTTGAGGGGAAAGCTGTAACTCTGTGAGATGATTTCACAGAACACAAAGAAGTTTCTCAGAAAGCTACTTTCTGTTTGTTATCGGAGGATATTTCCTTTGGTCTATAGTCTTCCAAGGGATCCGAAATATCTGTTCTCAGATTCCACAGAAATAAGGCTAGCAAAGAGATCCCCGAAATACAGATGTAACTCTGTGGGATGAATTAAGAGAACACTAAGCAGTTTCTCCGAAAGCTTCTTTCCAGATTTCATCTGAGGATATTTCCTTTTTCACCGTAGCCCTCTATGGGCTTCCAAATATCACTTTGCCAATTCCACAAGAACTGTCTTAGCGAAAGGCTTTTTGAGGGGAAAGCTGTAACTCTGTGAGATGATTTCACAGAACACACAGAAGTTTCTCAGAAAGCTTCTTTCTCTTTGTTATCGGAGGTTATTTCCTTTGGCCCTATAGTCTTCCAAGGGATCCGAAATATCTGTTCTCAGATTCCACAGAAATAAGGCTAGCAAAGAGATCCTCGAAATACAGATGTAACTCTGTGAGATGAATTAACAGAACACTAAGAAGTTTCTCAGAAAGCTTCTTTCCAGATTTCATCTGAGGATATTTCCTTTTTCACCATAGCCCTCTAGGGGCTTCCAAATATCACTTTGCCAATTCCACAAGAACTGTCTTAGCGAAAGGCTTCTTGAGGGGAAAGCTGTAACTCTGTGAGATGATTTCACAGAACACAAAGAAGTTTCTCAGAAAGCTTCTTTCTCTTTGTTATCGGAGGATAGTTCCTTTGACCCTATAGTCTTCCAAGGGATCCGAAATATCTGTTCTCAGATTCCACAGAAATAAGGCTAGCAAAGAGATCCCCGAAATACAGATGTAACTCTGTGAGATGAATTAACAGAACACTAAGCAGTTTCTCAGAAAGCTTCTTTCCAGATTTCATGAGGATATTTCCTTTTTCACCATAGCCCCCTATGAGCTTGCACATATCACTTTGCCAATTCCACAAGAACTGTCTTAGCGAAAGGCTTCTTGAGGGGAAAGCTGTAACTCTGTGAGATGATTTCACAGAACAGAAAGAAGCTTCTCAGAAAGCTTCTTTCTGTTTGTTATCGGAGGATATTTCCTTTGGCCCTATAATCTTCCAAGGGATCCGAAAGATCTGTTCTCAGATTCCACAGAAATAAGGCTAGCAAAGAGATCCACGAAATACAGATGTAACTCAGTGACATGAATTAACAGAACACTAAGCAGTTTCTCAGAAAGCTTCTTTCCAGATTTCATCAGAGGATATTTCCATTTTCACCATAGCCCTCTATGGGCTTCCTAATATCACTTTGCCAATTCCACAAGAACTGTCTTAGCGAAAGGCTTCTTGAGGGGAAAGCTGTAACTCTGTGAGATGATTTCACAGAACACAAAGAAGTTTCTCAGAAAGCTTCTTTCTCTTTGTTATCAGAGGATATTTCCTTTGGCCATATAGTCTTCCAAGGGATCCGAAATATCTGTTCTCAGATTCCACAGAAATAAGACTAGCAAAGAGATCCCCGAAATACAGATGTAACTCTGTGAGATGAATTAACAGAACACTAAGCAGTTTCTCAGAAAGCTTCTTTCCAGATTTCATCTGAGGATATTTCCTTTTTCACCATAGCCCTCTAGGGGCCTCCAAATATCACTTTGCCAATTCCCGAAGAAATGTCTTAGCGAAAGGCTTCTTGAGGGGAAACCTGTAAATCTGTGAGATGATTTCCCAGAAGACACAGAAGTTTCTCAGAAAGCTTCTTTCTCTTTGTTATCGGAGGATATTTCCTTTGGCCCTATAGTCTTCAAGGGATCCGAAATATCTGTTCTCAGATTCCACAGAAACAAGGCTAGCAAAGAGATCAACGAAATACAGATGTAACTCTGTGAGATGAATTAACGGAACACTAAGCAGTTTCTCAGAAAGCTTCTTTCCAGATTTCATCTGAGGATATTTCCTTTTTCACCATAGCCCTCTACGGGCTTCCAAATATCACTTTGCCTATTCCACAAGAACTGTCTTAGCGAAAGGCTTCTTGAGGGGAAAGCTGTAACTCTGTGAGATGATTTCACAGAACACAAATAAGTTTCTCAGAAAGCTTCTTTCTCTTTGTTATCGGAGGATATTTCCTTTGGCCCTTTAGTCTTCCAAGGGATCCGAAATATCTGTTCTCAGATTCCACAGAAATAAGGCTAGCAAAGAGATCCCCGAAATACAAATGTAACTCTGTGAGATGAATTAACAGAACACTAAGCAGTTTCTCAGAAATCTTCTCTCCAGATTTCATCTGAGGATATTTCCTTTTTCACCATAGCCCTCTATGGGCTTCCAAATATCACTTTGCCAGTTCCACAAGAACTGTCATAGCGAAAGGCTTCTTGAGGGGAAAGCTGTAACTCTGTGAGATGATTTCACAGAACACAAAGAAGTTTCTCAGAAAGCTACTTTCTGTTTGTTATCGGAGGATATTTCCTTTGGCCTATAGTCTTACAAGGGATCCGAAATATCTGTTCTCAGATTCCACAGAAATAAGGCTAGCAAAGAGATCCACGAAATACAGATGTAACTCTGTGAGATGAATTAGCAGAACAATAAGCAGTTTCTCAGAAAGCTTCTTTCCACATTTCTTCTGAGGTTATTTCCTTTTACAACATAGCCATCTATGGGCTTCCAAATATCACTTTGCCAATTGCACAAGAACTGTCTTAGCGAAAGGCTTCTTGAGGGGAAAGCTGTAACTCTGTGAGATGATTTCACAGAACACAAAGAAGTTTCTCAGAAAGCTACTTTCTGTTTGTTATCGGAGGATATTTCCTTTGGTCTATAGTCTTCCAAGGGATCCGAAATATCTGTTCTCAGATTCCACAGAAATAAGGCTAGCAAAGAGATCCCCGAAATACAGATGTAACTCTGTGGGATGAATTAAGAGAACACTAAGCAGTTTCTCCGAAAGCTTCTTTCCAGATTTCATCTGAGGATATTTCCTTTTTCACCGTAGCCCTCTATGGGCTTCCAAATATCACTTTGCCAATTCCACAAGAACTGTCTTAGCGAAAGGCTTTTTGAGGGGAAAGCTGTAACTCTGTGAGATGATTTCACAGAACACACAGAAGTTTCTCAGAAAGCTTCTTTCTCTTTGTTATCGGAGGTTATTTCCTTTGGCCCTATAGTCTTCCAAGGGATCCGAAATATCTGTTCTCAGATTCCACAGAAATAAGGCTAGCAAAGAGATCCTCGAAATACAGATGTAACTCTGTGAGATGAATTAACAGAACACTAAGAAGTTTCTCAGAAAGCTTCTTTCCAGATTTCATCTGAGGATATTTCCTTTTTCACCATAGCCCTCTAGGGGCTTCCAAATATCACTTTGCCAATTCCACAAGAACTGTCTTAGCGAAAGGCTTCTTGAGGGGAAAGCTGTAACTCTGTGAGATGATTTCACAGAACACAAAGAAGTTTCTCAGAAAGCTTCTTTCTCTTTGTTATCGGAGGATAGTTCCTTTGACCCTATAGTCTTCCAAGGGATCCGAAATATCTGTTCTCAGATTCCACAGAAATAAGGCTAGCAAAGAGATCCCCGAAATACAGATGTAACTCTGTGAGATGAATTAACAGAACACTAAGCAGTTTCTCAGAAAGCTTCTTTCCAGATTTCATGAGGATATTTCCTTTTTCACCATAGCCCCCTATGAGCTTGCACATATCACTTTGCCAATTCCACAAGAACTGTCTTAGCGAAAGGCTTCTTGAGGGGAAAGCTGTAACTCTGTGAGATGATTTCACAGAACAGAAAGAAGCTTCTCAGAAAGCTTCTTTCTGTTTGTTATCGGAGGATATTTCCTTTGGCCCTATAATCTTCCAAGGGATCCGAAAGATCTGTTCTCAGATTCCACAGAAATAAGGCTAGCAAAGAGATCCACGAAATACAGATGTAACTCAGTGACATGAATTAACAGAACACTAAGCAGTTTCTCAGAAAGCTTCTTTCCAGATTTCATCAGAGGATATTTCCATTTTCACCATAGCCCTCTATGGGCTTCCTAATATCACTTTGCCAATTCCACAAGAACTGTCTTAGCGAAAGGCTTCTTGAGGGGAAAGCTGTAACTCTGTGAGATGATTTCACAGAACACAAAGAAGTTTCTCAGAAAGCTTCTTTCTCTTTGTTATCGGAGGATATTACCTTTGTTCCTATACTCTTCCAAGGAATCCGAAATATCTGGTCTCAGATTCCACAGAAATAAGGCTAGCAAAGCGATCCGCGAAATACAGATGTAACTCTGTGAGATGAATTAACGGAACACTAAGCAGTTTCTCAGAAAGCTTCTTTCCAGATTTCATCTGAGGATATTTCCTTTTACAACATAGCCATCTATGGGCTTCCAAATATCACTTTGCCAATTCCAGAAGAACTGTCTTAGCGAAAGGCTTCTTTAGGGGAAAGCTGTAACTCTATGAGATGATTTCACAGAACACAAAGAAGTTTCTCAGAAAGCTTCTTTCTCTTTGGTGTCGGAGGATATTTCCTTTGGCCCTATAGTCTTCCAAGGGATCCGAAATATGTGTTCTCAGATTCCACAGAAATAAGGCTAGCAAAGAGATCCACGAAATACAGATGTAAATCTGTGAGATGAAATTACAGAACACTAAGCAGTTTCTCAGAAAGCTTCTTTCCAGATTTCATCTGAGGATATTTCCTTTTTCACCATAGGCCTCTACGGGCTTCCAAATATCACTTTGCCTATTCCACAAGAACTGTCTTAGCGAAAGGCTTCTTGAGGGGAAAGCTGTAACTCTGTGAGATGATTTCACAGAACACAAAGAGGTTTCTCAGAAAGCTTCCTTCTGTTTGTTATCGGAGGATATTTCCTTTGGCCCTATAGTCTTCCAAGGGATCCGAAATATCTGTTCTCAGATTCCACAGAAATAAGGCTAGCAAAGAGATCCCCGAAATACAGATGTAACTCTGTGAGATGAATTAACAGAACACTAAGCACTTTCTCAGAAAGCTTCTTTCCAGATTTCATCTGAGGATATTTCCTTTTTCACCATAGCCCTCTATGGGCTTCCAAATATCACTTTGCCAATTCCAGAAGAATAGTCTTAGCGAAAGGCTTCTTGAGGGAAAAGCTGTAACTCTGTGAGATGATTTCACAGAACACAAATAAGTTTCTCAGAAAGCTTCTTTCTCTTTGTTATCGGAGGATATTTACTTTGGCCCTTTAGTCTTCCAAGGGATCCGAAATATCTGTTCTCATATTCCACAGAAATAAGGCTAGCAAAGAGATCCCCGAAATACAAATGTAACTCTGTAAGATGAATTAACAGAACACTAAGCAGTTTCTCAGAAATCTTCTCTCCATATTTCATCTGAGGATATTTCCTTTTTCACCATAGCCCTCTATGGGCTTCCAAATATCACTTTGCCAATTCCACAAGAACTGTCATAGCGAAAGGCTTCTTGAGGGGAAAGCTGTAACTCTGTGAGATGATTTCACAGAACACAAAGAAGTTTCTCAGAAAGCTACTTTCTGTTTGTTATCGGAGGATATTTCCTTTGGCCTATAGTCTTACAAGGGATCCGAAATATCTCTTCTCAGATTCCACAGAAATAAGGCTAGCAAAGAGATCCACGAAATACAGATGTAACTCTGTGAGATGAATTAACAGAACACTAAGCAGTTTCTCAGAAAGCTTCTTTCCACATTTCTTCTGAGGTTATTTCCTTTTACAACATAGCCCTCTATGGGCTTCCAAATATCACTTTGCCAATTCCACAAGAACTGTCTTAGCGAAAAGCTTCTTGAGGGGAAAGCTGTAACTCTGTGAGATGATTTCACAGAACACAAAGAAGTTTCTCAGAAAGCTTCTTTCTCTTTGTTATCGGAGGATATTTCCTTTGGCCCTATAATCTTCCAAGGGATCCGAAATATTTGTTCTCAGATTCCACAGAAATAAGGCTAGCAAAGAGATCCACGAAATACTGATGTAACTCTGTGAGATGAATTAAGAGAACACTAAGCAGTTTCTCAGAAAGCTTCTTTCCAGATTTCATCTGAGGATATTTCCTTTTTCACCATAGCCCTCTATGGGCTTCCAAATATCACTTTGCCAATTCCACAAGAACTGTCTTAGCGAAAGGCTTCTTGAGGGGAACGCTGTAACTCTGTGAGATGATTTCACAGAACACAAAGAAGTTTCTCAGAAAGCTTCTTTCTCTTTGTTATCGGAGGATATTTCCTTTGTCCCTATAGTCTTCCAAGGGATCCGAAATGTCTGTTCTCAGATTCCACAGAAATAAGGCTAGCAAAGAGATCCCCGAAATACAGATGTAACTCTGTGAGATGAATTAACAGAACACTAAGCAGTTTCTCAGAAAGCTTCTTTCCAGATTTCATCTGAGGATATTTCCTTTTTCACCGTAGCCCTCTAAGGGCTTCCAAATATCACTTTGCGAATTCCACAAGAACTGTCTTAGCGAAAGGCTTCTTGAGGGGAAAGCTGTAACTCTGTGAGATGATTTCACAGAACACAAAGAAGTTTCTCCGAAAGTTTCTTTCTCTTTGTTATCGGAGGATATTTCCTTTGACCCTATAGTCTTCAAGGGATCCGAAATATCTGTTCTCAGATTCCACAGAAACAAGGCTAGCAAAGAGATCAACGAAATACAGATGTAACTCTGTGAGATGAATTAACGGAACACTAAGCAGTGTCTCAGAAAGCTTCTTTCCAGATTTTATCTGAGGATATTTCCTTTTTCACCACAGCCCTCTACGGGATTCCAAATATCACTTTGCCTATTCCACAAGAACTGTCTTAGCGAAAGGCTTCTTGAGGGGAAAGCTGTAACTCTGTGAGATGATTTCACAGAACACAAAGAGGTTTCTCAGAAAGCTTCCTTCTGTTTGTTATCGGAGGATATTTCCTTTGGCCGTATAGTCTTCCAAGGGATCCGAAATATCTGTTCTCAGATTCCACAGAAATAATTCTAGCAAAGAGATCCCCGAAATACAGATGTAACTCTGTGAGATGAATTAACAGAACACTAAGCACTTTCTCAGAAAGATTCTTTCCAGATTTCATCTGAGGATATTTCCTTTTTCAACATAGCCCTCTAGGGGCTTCCAAATATCACTTTGCCAATTCCAGAAGAATTGTCTTAGCGAAAGGCTTCTTGAGGGGAAAGCTGTAACTCTGTGAGATGATTTCACAGAACACAAATAAGTTTCTCAGAAAGCTTCTTTCTCTTTGTTATCGGAGGATATTTCCTTTGGCCCTATAGTCTTCCAAGGGATCCGAAATATCTGGTCTCAGATTCCACAGAAATAAGGCTAGCAAAGAGATCCACGAAATACAGATGTAACTCTCTGAGATGAATTAACAGAACACCAAGCAGTTTCTCAGAAAGCTTCTTTCCAGATTTCATCTGAGGATATTTAATTTTTCACCGTAGCCCTCTATGGGCTTCCAAATATCACTTTGCCAATTCCACAAGAACTGTCTTAGCGAAAAGCTTCTTGAGGGGAAAGCTGTAACTCTGTGAGATGATTTCACAGAACACAAAGAAGTTTCTCAGAAAGCTTCTTTCTCTTTGTTATCGGAGGATATTTCCTTTGCCCCTATAATCTTCCAAGGGATCCGAAATATTTGTTCTCAGATTCCACAGAAATAAGGCTAGCAAAGAGATACAGGAAATACTGATGTAACTCTGTGAGATGAATTAACAGAACACTAAGCAGTTTCTCAGAAAGCTTCTTTCCAGATTTCATCTGAGGATATTTCCTTTTTCACAATAGACCTCTATGGGCTTCCAAAAATCACTTTGCCAATTCCAGAAGAATTGCCGTAGCGAAAGGCTTTTTGAGGGGAAAGCTGTAACTCTGTGAGATGATTTCACAGAACACACAGAAGTTTCTCAGAAAGCTTCTTTCTCTTTGTTATCGGAGGATATTTCCTTTGGCCCTATAGTCTTCCAAGGGATCCGAAATATCTGTTCTCAGATTCCACAGAAATAAGGCTAGCAAAGAGATCCTCGAAATACAGATGTAACTCTGTGAGATGAATTAACAGAACACTAAGCAGTTTCTCAGAAAACTTCTTTCCAGATTTCATCTGAGGATATTTCCTTTTTCACCATAGCCCTCTAGGGGCTTCCAAATATCACTTTGCCAATTCCACAAGAACTGTCTTAGCGAAAGGCTTCTTGAGGGGAAAGCTGTAACTCTGTGAGATGATTTCACAGGACACAAAGAAGTTTCTCAGAAAGCTTCTTTCTCTTTGTTATCGGAGGATATTTCCTTTGACCATATAGTCTTCCAAGGGATCCGAAATATCTGTTCTCAGATTCCACAGAAATAAGGCTAGCAAAGAGATCCCCGAAATACAGATGTAACTCTGTGAGATGAATTAACAGAACACTAAGCAGTTTCTCAGAAAGCTTCTTTCCAGATTTCATGAGGATATTTCCTTTTTCACCATAGCCCCCTATGGGCTTGCACATATCACTTTGCCAATTCCACAAGAACTGTCTTAGCGAAAGGCTTCTTGAGGGGAAAGCTGTAACTCTGTGAGATGATTTCACAGAACAGAAAGAAGCTTCTCAGAAAGCTTCTTTCTGTTTGTTATCGGAGGATATTTCCTTTGGCCCTATAGTCTTCCAAGGGATCCGAAAGATCTGTTCTCAGATTCCACAGAAATAAGGCTAGCAAAGAGATCCACGAAATACAGATGTAACTCAGTGACATGAATTAACAGAACACTAAGCAGTTTCTCAGAAAGCTTCTTTCCAGATTTCATCAGAGGATATTTCCATTTTCACCATAGCCCTCTATGGGCTTCCTAATATCACTTTGCCAATTCCACAAGAACTGTCTTAGCGAAAGGCTTCTTGAGGGGAAAGCTGTAACTCTGTGAGATGATTTCACAGAACACAAAGAAGTTTCTCAGAAAGCTTCTTTCTCTTTGTTATCGGAGGATATTACCTTTGTTCCTATAGTCTTCCAAGGAATCCGAAATATCTGGTCTCAGATTCCACAGAAATAAGGCTAGCAAAGAGATCCCCGAAATACAAATGTAACTCTGTGAGATGAATTAACAGAACACTAAGCAGTTTCTCAGAAATCTTCTCTCCATATTTCATCTGAGGATATTTCCTTTTTCACCATAGCCCTCTATGGGCTTCCAAATATCACTTTGCCAATTCCACAAGAACTGTCATAGCGAAAGGCTTCTTGAGGGGAAAGCTGTAACTCTGTGAGATGATTTCACAGAACACAAAGAAGTTTCTCAGAAAGCTACTTTCTGTTTGTTATCGGAGGATATTTCCTTTGGCCTATAGTCTTACAAGGGATCCGAAATATCTCTTCTCAGATTCCACAGAAATAAGGCTAGCAAGGAGATCCACGAAATACAGATGTAACTCTGTGAGATGAATTAACAGAACACTAAGCAGTTTCTCAGAAAGCTTCTTTCCACATTTCTTCTGAGGTTATTTCCTTTTACAACATAGCACTCTATGGGCTTCCAAATATCACTTTGCCAATTCCACAAGAACTGTCTTAGCGAAAAGCTTCTTGAGGGGAAAGCTGTAACTCTGTGAGATGATTTCACAGAACACAAAGAAGTTTCTCAGAAAGCTTCTTTCTCTTTGTTATCGGAGGATATTTCCTTTGACCCTATAGTCTTCAAGGGATCCGAAATATCTGTTCTCAGATTCCACAGAAACAAGGCTAGCAAAGAGATCAACGAAATACAGATGTAACTCTGTGAGATGAATTAACGGAACACTAAGCAGTTTCTCAGAAAGCTTCTTTCCAGATTTCATCTGAGGATATTTCCTTTTTCACCATAGCCCTCTACGGGCTTCCAAATATCACTTTGCCAATTCCACAAGAACTGTCTTAGAGAAAGGCTTCTTGAGGGGAAAGCTGTAACTCTGTGAGATGATTTCACAGAACACAAAGAGGTTTCTCAGAAAGCTTCCTTCTGTTTGTTATCGGAGGATATTTCCTTTGGCCCTATAGTCTTCCAAGGGATCCGAAATATCTGTTCTCAGATTCCACAGAAATAATTCTAGCAAAGAGATCCCCGAAATACAGATGTAACTCTGTGAGATGAATTAACAGAACACTAAGCACTTTCTCAGAAAGCTTCTTTCCAGATTTCATCTGAGGATATTTCCTTTTTCAACATAGCCCTCTAGGGGCTTCCAAATATCACTTTGCCAATTCCAGAAGAATTGTCTTAGCGAAAGGCTTCTTGAGGGGAAAGCTGTAACTCTGTGAGATGATTTCACAGAACACAAATAAGTTTCTCAGAAAGCTTCTTTCTCTTTGTTATCGGAGGATATTTCCTTTGGCCCTTTAGTCTTCCAAGGGATCCGAAATATCTGTTCTCAGATTCCACAGAAATAAGGCTAGCAAAGAGATCCCCGAAATACAAATGTAACTCGGTGAGATGAATTAACAGAACACTAAGCAGTTTCTCAGAAATCTTCTCTCCATATTTCATCTGAGGATATTTCCTTTTTCACCATAGCCCTCTATGGGCTTCCAAATATCACTTTGCCAGTTCCACAAGAACTGTCATAGCGAAAGGCTTCTTGAGGGGAAAGCTGTAACTCTGTGAGATGATTTCACAGAACACAAAGAAGTTTCTCAGAAAGCTACTTTCTGTTTGTTATCGGAGGATATTTCCTTTGGTCTATAGTCTTCCAAGGGATCCGAAATATCTGTTCTCAGATTCCACAGAAATAAGGCTAGCAAAGAGATCCCCGAAATACAGATGTAACTCTGTGGGATGAATTAACAGAACACTAAGCAGTTTCTCCGAAAGCTTCTTTCCAGATTTCATCTGAGGATATTTCCTTTTTCACCGTAGCCCTCTATGGGCTTCCAAATATCACTTTGCCAATTCCACAAGAACTGTCTTAGCGAAAGGCTTCTTGAAGGGAAAGCTGTAACTCTGTGAGATGATTTCGCAGAACACAAAGAAGTTTCTCAGAAAGCTTCTTTCTCTTTGTTATCGGAGGATATTTCCTTTGGCCCTATAGTCTTCCAAGGGATCCGAAATATCTGGTCTCAGATTCCACAGAAATAAGGCTAGCAAAGAGATCCACGAAATACAGATGTAACTCTCTGAGATGAATTAACAGAACACCAAGCAGTTTCTCAGAAATCTTCTTTCCAGATTTCATCTGAGGATATTTAATTTTTCACCGTAGCCCTCTATGGGCTTCCAAATATCACTTTGCCAATTCCACAAGAACTGTCTTAGCGAAAAGCTTCTTGAGGGGAAAGCTGTAACTCTGTGAGATGATTTCACAGAACACAAAGAAGTTTCTCAGAAAGCTTCTTTCTCTTTGTTATCGGAGGATATTTCCTTTGGCCCTATAATCTTCCAAGGGATCCGAAATATTTGTTCTCAGATTCTACAGAAATAAGGCTAGCAAAGAGATCCACGAAATACTGATGTAACTCTGTGAGATGAATTAACAGAACACTAAGCAGTTTCTCAGAAAGCTTCTTTCCAGATTTCATCTGAGGATATTTCCTTTTTCACAATAGACCTCTATGGGCTTCCAAAAATCACTTTGCCAATTCCAGAAGAATTGTCTTAGCGAAAGGCTTTTTGAGGGGAAAGCTGTAACTCTGTGAGATGATTTCACAGAACACACAGAAGTTTCTCAGAAAGCTTCTTTCTCTTTGTTATCGGAGGATATTTCCTTTGGCCCTATAGTCTTCCAAGGGATCCGAAATATCTGTTCTCAGATTCCACAGAAATAAGGCTAGCAAAGAGATCCTCGAAATACAGATGTAACTCTGTGAGATGAATTAACAGAACACTAAGCAGTTTCTCAGAAAGCTTCTTTACAGATTTCATCTGAGGATATTTCCTTTTTCACCATAGCCCTCTAGGGGCTTCCAAATATCACTTTGCCAATTCCACAAGAACTGTCTTAGCGAAAGGCTTCTTGAGGGGAAAGCTGTAACTCTGTGAGATGATTTCACAGAACACAAAGAAGTTTCTCAGAAAGCTTCTTTCTCTTTCTTATCGGAGGATATTTCCTTTGACCCTATAGTCTTCCAAGGGATCCGAAATATCTGTTCTCACATTCCACAGAAATAAGGCTAGCAAAGAGATCCCCGAAATACAGATGTAACTCTGTGAGATGAATTAACAGAACACTAAGCAGTTTCTCAGAAAGCTTCTTTCCAGATTTCATGAGGATATTTCCTTTTTCACCATAGCCCCCTATGGGCTTGCACATATCACTTTGCCAATTCCACAAGAACTGTCTTAGCGAAAGGCTTCTTGAGGGGAAAGCTGTAACTCTGTGAGATGATTTCACAGAACAGAAAGAAGCTTCTCAGAAAGCTTCTTTCTGTTTGTTATCGGAGGATATTTCCTTTGGCCCTATAGTCTTCCAAGGGATCCGAAAGATCTGTTCTCAGATTCCACAGAAATAAGGCTAGCAAAGAGATCCACGAAATACAGATGTAACTCAGTGACATGAATTAACAGAACACTAAGCAGTTTCTCAGAAAGCTTCTTTCCAGATTTCATCAGAGGATATTTCCATTTTCACCATAGCCCTCTATGGGCTTCCTAATATCACTTTGCCAATTCCACAAGAACTGTCTTAGCGAAAGGCTTCTTGAGGGGAAAGCTGTAACTCTGTGAGATGATTTCACAGAACACAAAGAAGTTTCTCAGAAAGCTTCTTTCTCTTTGTTATCGGAGGATATTACCTTTGTTCCTATAGCCTTCCAAGGAATCCGAAATATCTGGTCTCAGATTCCACAGAAATAAGGCTAGCAAAGCGATCCGCGAAATACAGATGTAACTCTGTGAGATGAATTAACGGAACACTAAGCAGTTTCTCAGAAAGCTTCTTTCCAGATTTCATCTGAGGATATTTCCTTTTACAACATAGCCATCTATGGGCTTCCAAATATCACTTTGCCAATTCCAGAAGAACTGTCTTAGCGAAAGGCTTCTTTAGGGGAAAGCTGTAACTCTATGAGATGATTTCACAGAACACAAAGAAGTTTCTCAGAAAGCTTCTTTCTCTTTGGTGTCGGAGGATATTTCCTTTGGCCCTATAGTCTTCCAAGGGATCCGAAATATGTGTTCTCAGATTCCACAGAAATAAGGCTAGCAAAGAGATCCACGAAATACAGATGTAAATCTGTGAGATGAAATTACAGAACACTAAGCAGTTTCTCAGAAAGCTTCTTTCCAGATTTCATCTGAGGATATTTCCTTTTTCACCATAGCCCTCTAGGGGCTTCCAAATATCACTTTGCCTATTCCACAAGAACTGTCTTAGCGAAAGGCTTCTTGAGGGGAAAGCTGTAACTCTGTGAGATGATTTCACAGAACACAAAGAGGTTTCTCAGAAAGCTTCCTTCTGTTTGTTATCGGAGGATATTTCCTTTGGCCCTTTAGTCTTCCAAGGGATCCGAAATATCTGTTCTCAGATTCCACAGAAATAAGGCTAGCAAAGAGATCCCCGAAATACAGATGTAACTCTGTGAGATGAATTAACAGAACACTAAGCACTTTCTCAGAAAGCTTCTTTCCAGATTTCATCTGAGGATATTTCCTTTTTCACCATAGCCCTCTATGGGCTTCCAAATATCACTTTGCCAATTCCAGAAGAATAGTCTTAGCGAAAGGCTTCTTGAGGGGAAAGCTGTAACTCTGTGAGATGATTTCACAGAACACAAATAAGTTTCTCAGAAAGCTTCTTTCTCTTTGTTATCGGAGGATATTTACTTTGGCCCTTTAGTCTTCCAAGGGATCCGAAATATCTGTTCTCATATTCCACAGAAATAAGGCTAGCAAAGAGATCCCCGAAATACAAATGAAACTCTGTGAGATGAATTAACAGAACACTAAGCAGTTTCTCAGAAAGCTTCTTTCCAGATTTCATCTGAGGATATTTCCTTTTTCACCATAGCCCTCTATGGGCTTCCAAATATCACTTTGCCAATTCCACAAGAACTGTCATAGCGAAAGGCTTCTTGAGGGGAAAGCTGTAACTCTGTGAGATGATTTCACAGAACACAAAGAAGTTTCTCAGAAAGCTACTTTCTGTTTGTTATCGGAGGATATTTCCTTTGGCCTATAGTCTTACAAGGGATCCGAAATATCTCTTCTCAGATTCCACAGAAATAAGGCTAGCAAAGAGATCCACGAAATACAGATGTAACTCTGTGAGATGAATTAACAGAACACTAAGCAGTTTCTCAGAAAGCTTCTTTCCACATTTCTTCTGAGGTTATTTCCTTTTACAACATAGCCCTCTATGGGCTTCCAAATATCACTTTGCCAATTCCACAAGAACTGTCTTAGCGAAAAGCTTCTTGAGGGGAAAGCTGTAACTCTGTGAGATGATTTCACAGAACAGAAAGAAGCTTCTCAGAAAGCTTCTTTCTGTTTGTTATCGGAAGATATTTCCTTTGGCCCTATAGTCTTCCAAGGGATCCGAAATATCTGTTCTCAGATTCCACAGAAATAAGGCTAGCAAAGAGATCCACGAAATACAGATGTAACTCTGTGACATGAATTAACAGAACACTAAGCAGTTTCTCAGAAAGCTTCTTTCCAGATTTCATCAGAGGATATTTCCATTTTCACCGTAGCCCTCTATGGGCTTCCTAATATCACTTTGCCAATTCCACAAGAACTGTCTTAGCGAAAGGCTTCTTCAGGGGAAAGCTGTAACTCTGTGAGATGATTTCACAGAACACAAAGAAGTTTCTCAGAAAGCTTCTTTCTCTTTGTTATCAGAGGATATTACCTTTGTTCCTATAGTCTTCCAAGGGATCCGAAATATCTGGTCTCAGATTCCACAGAAATAAGGCTAGCAAATAGATCCGCGAAATACAGATGTAACTCTGTGAGATGAATTAACGGAACACTAAGCAGTTTCTCAGAAAGCTTCTTTCCAGATTTCATCTGAGGATATTTCCTTTTACAACATAGCCATCTAGGGGCTTCCAAATATCACTTTGCCAATTCCAGAAGAACTGTCTTAGCGAAAGGTTTCTTGAGGGGAAAGCTGTAACTCTATGAGATGATTTCACAGAACACAAAGAAGTTTCTCAGAAAGCTTCTTTCTCTTTGGTATCGGAGGATATTTCCTTTGGCCTTATAGTCTTCCAAGGGATCCGAAATATGTGTTCTCAGATTCCACAGAAATAAGGCTAGTAAAGAGATCCACGAAATACAGATGTAACTCTGTGAGATGAATTAACAGAACACTAAGCAGTTTCTCAGAAAGCTTCTTTCCAGATTTCATCTGAGGATATTTCCTTTTTCACCATAACCCTCTATGGACTTCCAAATATCATTTTGCCAATTCCACAAGAACTGTCTTAGCGAAAGGCTTCTTGAGGGGAAAGCAGTAACTCTGGAAGGTGATTTCACAGAACACAAAGAAGTTTCTCAGAAAGCTTCTTTCTCTTTGTTATCAGAGGATATTTCCTTTGGCCACATAGTCTTTCAAGGGATCCGAAATATCTGTTCTCAGATTCCACAGAAATAAGGCTAGCAAAGAGATCCCCGAAATACAGATGTAACTCTGTGAGATGAATTAACAGAACACTAAGCAGTTTCTCAGAAAGCTTCTTTCCAGATTTCATCTGAGGATATTTCCTTTTTCACCATAGCCCTCTAGGGGCTTCCAAATATCACTTTGCCAATTCCCGAAGAACTGTCTTAGCGAAAGGCTTCTTGTGGGGAAAGCTGTAACTCTGTGAGATGATTTCACAGAAGACACAGAAGTTTCTCAGAAAGCTTCTTTCTCTTTGGTATCGGAGGATAGTTCCTTTGGCCCTAT
Organism: Macaca mulatta; assembly: GCF_049350105.2. Classification (NCBI taxonomy): domain Eukaryota; kingdom Metazoa; phylum Chordata; class Mammalia; order Primates; family Cercopithecidae; genus Macaca; species Macaca mulatta. Next base: position 34,440,688 of record NC_133418.1, read on the forward strand.
AGTCTTCCAAGGGATCCGAAATATCTGTTCTCAGATTCCACAGAAATAAGGCTAGCAAAGAGATCCCCGAAATACAGATGTAACTCTGTGAGATGAATTAACAGAACACTAAGCACTTTCTCAGAAAGCTTCTTTCCAGATTTCATCTGAGGATATTTCCTTTTTCACCGTAGCCCTCTAAGGGCTTCCAAATATCACTTTGCGAATTCCACAAGAACTGTCTTAGCGAAAGGCTTCTTGAGGGGAAAGCTGTAACTCTGTGAGATGATTTCACAGAACACAAAGAAGTTTCTCAGAAAGTTTCTTTCTCTTTGTTATCGGAGGATATTTCCTTTGGCCCTGTAGTCTTCCAAGGGATCCGAAATATCTGTTCTCAGATTCCACAGAAATAAGGCTAGCAAAGAGATCCCCGAAATACAGATGTAACTCTGTGAGATGAATTAACAGAACACTAAGCAGTTTCTCAGAAAGCTTCTTTCCAGATTTCATGAGGATATTTCCTTTTTCACCATAGCCCCCTATGGGCTTGCAAATATCACTTTGCCAATTCCACAAGAAGTGTCTTAGCGAAAGGCTTCTTGAGGGGAAAGCTGTAACTCTGTGAGATGATTTCACAGTACACAAAGAAGATTCTCAGAAAGATTCTTTCTCTTTGTTATCAGAGGATATTACCTTTGTTCCTATAGTCTTCCAAGGGATCCGAAATATCTGGTCTCAGATTCCACAGAAATAAGGCTAGCAAAGAGATCCGCGAAATACAGATGTAACTCTGTGAGATGAATTAACGGAAGACTAAGCAGTTTCTCAGAAAGCTTCTTTCCAGATTTCATCTGAGGATATTTCCTTTTACAACATAGCCATCTATGGGCTTCCAAATATCACTTTGCCAATTCCAAAAGAACTGTCTTAGCGAAAGGCTTCTTGAGGGGAAAGCTGTAACTCTGTGAGATGATTTCACAGAACAGAAAGAAGCTTCTCAGAAAGCTTCTTTCTGTTTGTTATCGGAGGATATTTCCTTTGTCCCTATAGTCTTCCAAGGGATCCGAAATATCTGTTCTCAGATTCCACAGAAACAAGGCTAGCAAAGAGATCAACGAAATACAGATGTAACTCTGTGAGATGAATTAACGGAACACTAAGCAGTTTCACAGAAAGCTTCTTTCCAGATTTCATCTGAGGATATTTCCTTTTTCACCATAGCCCTCTACGGGCTTCCAAATATCACTTTGCCTATTCCACAAGAACTGTCTTAGCGAAAGGCTTCTTGAGGGGAAAGCTGTAACTCTGTGAGATGATTTCACAGAACACAAAGAAGTTTCTCAGAAAGCTTCCTTCTGTTTGTTATCGGAGGATATTTCCTTTGGCCCTATAGTCTTCCAAGGGATCCGAAATATCTGTTCTCAGATTCCACAGAAATAAGGCTAGCAAAGAGATCCCCGAAATACAGATGTAACTCTGTGAGATGAATTAACAGAACACTAAGCACTTTCTCAGAAAGCTTCTTTCCAGATTTCATCTGAGGATATTTCCTTTTTCACCATAGCCCTCTAGGGGCTTCCAAATATCACTTTGCCAATTCCAGAAGAATTGTCTTAGCGAAAGGCTTCTTGAGGGGAAAGCTGTAACTCTGTGAGATGATTTCACAGAACACAAAGAAGTTTCTCAGAAAGCTTCCTTCTCTTTGTTATTGGAGGATATTTCCTTTGGCCCTTTAGTCTTCCAAGGGATCCGAAATATCTGTTCTCAGATTCCACAGAAATAAGGCTAGCAAAGAGATCCCCAAAATACAAATGTAACTCTGTGAGATGAATTAACAGAACACTAAGCAGTTTCTCAGAAATCTTCTCTCCATATTTCATCTGAGGATATTTCCTTTTTCACCATAGCCCTCTATGGGCTTCCAAATATCACTTTGCCAATTCCACAAGAACTGTCATAGCGAAAGGCTTCTTGAGGGGAAAGCTGTAACTCTGTGAGATGATTTCACAGAACACAAAGAAGTTTCTCAGAAAGCTACTTTCTGTTTGTTATCGGAGGATATTTCCTTTGGCCTATAGTCTTACAAGGGATCCGAAATATCTGTTCTCAGATTCCACAGAAATAAGGCTAGCAAAGAGATCCACGAAATACAGATGTAACTCTGTGAGATGAATTAACAGAACACTAAGCAGTTTCTCAGAAAGCTTCTTTCCACATTTCTTCTGAGGTTATTTCCTTTTACAACATAGCCATCTATGGGCTTCCAAATATCACTTTGCCAATTGCATAAGAACTGTCTTAGCGAAAGGCTTCTTGAGGGGTAAGCTGTAACTCTGTGAGATGATTTCACAGAACACAAAGAAGTTTCTCAGAAAGCTACTTTCTGTTTGTTATCGGAGGATATTTCCTTTGGTCTATAGTCTTCCAAGGGATCCGAAATATCTGTTCTCAGATTCCACAGAAATAAGGCTAGCAAAGAGATCCCCGAAATACAGATGTAACTCTGTGGGATGAATTAACAGAACACTAAGCAGTTTCTCCGAAAGCTTCTTTCCAGATTTCATCTGAGGATATTTCCTTTTTCACCATAGCCCTCTATGGGCTTCCAAATATCACTTTGCCAATTCCACAAGAACTGTCTTAGCGAAAGGCTTCTTGAAGGGAAAGCTGTAACTCTGTGAGATGATTTCACAGTACACAAAGAAGTTTCTCAGAAAGCTTCTTTCTCTTTGTTATCGGAGGATATTTCCTTTGGCCCTATAGTCTTCCAAGGGATCCGAAATATCTGGTCTCAGATTCCACAGAAATAAGGCTAGCAAAGAGATCCACGAAATACAGATGTAACTCTCTGAGATGAATTAACAGAACACTAAGCAGTTTCTCAGAAACCTTCTTTCCAGATTTCATCTGAGGATATTTAATTTTTCACCATAGCCCTCTATGGGCTTCCAAATATCACTTTGCCAATTCCACAAGAACTGTCTTAGCGAAAAGCTTCTTGAGGGGAAAGCTGTAACTCTGTGAGATGATTTCACAGAACACAAAGAAGTTTCTCAGAAAGCTTCTTTCTCTTTGTTATCGGAGGATATTTCCTTTGGCCCTATAATCTTCCAAGGGATCTGAAATATTTGTTCTCAGATTCCACAGAAATAAGGCTAGCAAAGAGATCCACGAAATACTGATGTAACTCTGTGAGATGAATTAAGAGAACACTAAGCAGTTTCTCAGAAAGCTTCTTTCCAGATTTCATCTGAGGATATTTAATTTTTCACCATAGCCCTCTATGGGCTTCCAAATATCACTTTGCCAATTCCACAAGAACTGTCTTAGCGAAAAGCTTCTTGAGGGGAAAGCTGTAACTCTGTGAGATGATTTCACAGAACACAAAGAAGTTTCTCAGAAAGCTTCTTTCTCTTTGTTATCGGAGGATATTTCCTTTGGCCCTATAATCTTCCAAGGGATCCGAAATATTTGTTCTCAGATTCCACAGAAATAAGGCTAGCAAAGAGATCCACGAAATACTGATGTAACTCTGTGAGATGAATTAAGAGAACACTAAGCAGTTTCTCAGAAAGCTTCTTTCCAGATTTCATCGGAGGATATTTCCTTTTTCACCATAGCCCTCTATGGGCTTGCAAATATCAGTTTGCCAATTCCAGAAGAACTGTCTTAACGAAAGGCTTCTTGAGGGGAATGCTGTAACTCTGTGAGATGATTTCACAGAACACAAAGAAGTTTCTCAGAAAGCTTCTTTCTCTTTGTTATCGGAGGATATTTCCTTTGTCCCTATAGTCTTCCAAGGGATCCGAAATGTCTGTTCTCAGATTCCACAGAAATAAGGCTAGCAAAGAGATCCCCGAAATACAGATGTAACTCTGTGAGATGAATTAACAGAACACTAAGCAGTTTCTCAGAAAGCTTCTTTCCAGATTTCATCTGAGGATATTTCCTTTTTCACCATAGCCCTCTAAGGGCTTCCAAATATCACTTTGCGAATTCCACAAGAACTGTCTTAGCGAAAGGCTTCTTGAGGGGAAAGCTGTAACTCTGTGAGATGATTTCACAGAACACAAAGAAGTTTCTCAGAAAGTTTCTTTCTCTTTGTTATCGGAGGATATTTCCTTTGGCCCTATAGTCTTCCAAGGGATCCGAAATATGTGTTCTCAGATTCCACAGAAATAAGGCTAGCAAAGAGATCCACGAAATACAGATGTAACTCTGTGAGATGAATTAACAGAACACTAAGCAGTTTCTCAGAAAGCTTCTTTCCAGATTTCATGAGGATATTTCCTTTTTCACCATAGCCCCCTATGGGCTTGCAAATATCACTTTGCCAATTCCACAAGAACTGTCTTAGCGAAAGGCTTCTTGAGGGGAAAGCTGTAACTCTTTGAGATGATTTCACAGAACAGAAAGAAGCTTCTCAGAAAGCTTCTTTCTCTCTGTTATCGGAGGATATTTCCTTTGGCCCTAAATTCTTCCAAGGGATCCGAAATATCTGTTCTCAGATTCCACAGAAATAAGGCTAGCAAAGAGATCCCCGAAATACAGATGTAACTCTGTGAGATGAATTAACAGAACACTAAGCAGTTTCTCCGAAAGCTTCTTTCCAGATTTCATCTGAGGATATTTCCTTTTTCACCATAGCCCTCTAGGGGCTTCCAAATATCACTTTGCCAATTTCACAAGAACTGTCTTAGCGAAAGGCTTCTTGAGGGGAAAGCTGTAACTCTGTGAGATGATTTCACAGGACACAAAGAAGTTTCTCAGAAAGCTTCTTTCTCTTTGTTATCGGAGGATAGTTCCTTTGGCCCTATAGTCTTCCAAGGGATCCGAAATATCTGTTCTCAGATTCCACAGAAATAAGGGTAGCAAAGAGATCCACGAAATACAGATGTAACTCTGTGAGATGAATTAACAGAACACTAAGCAGTTTCTCAGAAAGCTTCTTTCCAGATTTCATCTGAGGATATTTCCTTTTCCACCATAGCCCTCTATGGGCTTCCAAATATCAGTTTCCCAATTCCAGAAGAACTGTCTTAACGAAAGGCTTCTTGAGGGGAATGCTGTTACACTGTGAGATGATTTCACAGAACACAAAGAGGTTTCTCAGAAAGCTTCTTTCTCTTTGTTATTGGAGGATATTTCCTTTGTCCCTATAGTCTTCCAAGGGATCCGAAATGTCTGTTCTCAGATTCCACAGAAATAAGGCTAGCAAAGAGATCAGCGAAATACAGATGTAACTCTGTGAGATGAATTAACGGAACACTAAGCAGTTTCTCCGAAAGCTTCTTTCCAGATTTCATCTGAGGATATTTCCTTTTTCACCATAGCCCTCTAGGGGCTTCCAAATATCACTTTGCCAATTCCACAAGAACTGTCTTAGCGAAAGGCTTCTTGAGGGGAAAGCTGTAACACTGTGAGATGATTTCACAGGACACAAAGAAGTTTCTCAGAAAGCTTCTTTCTCTTTGTTATCGGAGGATAGTTCCTTTGGCCCTATAGTCTTCCAAGGGAACCGAAATATCTGTTCTCAGATTCCACAGAAATAAGGGTAGCAAAGAGATCCAGGAAATACAGATGTAACTCTGTGAGATGAATTAACAGAACACTAAGCAGTTTCTCAGAAAGCTTCTTTCCAGATTTCATCTGAGGATATTTCCTTTTTCACCATAGCCCTCTATGGGCTTCCAAATATCAGTTTCCGAATTCCAGAAGAACTGTCTTAACGAAAGGCTTATTGAGGGGAATGCTGTTACACTGTGAGATGATTTCACAGAACAGAAAGAGGTTTCTCAGAAAGCTTCTTTCTCTTTGTTATCGGAGGATATTTCCTTTGTCCCTATAGTCTTCCAAGGGATCCGAAATGTCTGTTCTCAGATTCCACAGAAATAAGGCTAGAAAAGAGATCCCCGAAATACAGATGTAACTCTGTGAGATGAATTAACAGAACACTAAGCAGTTTCTCAGAAAGCTTCTTTCCAGATTTCATCTGAGGATATTTCCTTTTTCACCGAAGCCCTCTAAGGGCTTCCAAATATCACTTTGCGAATTCCACAAGAACTGTCTTAGGGAAAGGCTTCTTGAGAGGAAAGCTGTAACTCTGTGAGATGATTTCACAGAACACAAAGAAGTTTCTCAGAAAGTTTCTTTCTCTTTGTTATCGGAGGATATTTCCTTTGGCCCTATTGTCTTCCAAGGGATCCGAAATATCTGTTCTCAGATTCCACAGAAATAAGGCTAGCAAAGAGATCCCCGAAATACAGATGTAACTCTGTGAGATGAATTAACAGAACACTAAGCAGTTTCTCAGAAAGCTTCTTTCCAGATTTCATGAGGATATTTCCTTTTTCACCATAGCCCACTATGGGCTTGCAAATATCACTTTGCCAATTCCACAAGAACTGTCTTAGCGAAAGGCTTCTTGAGGGGAAAGCTGTAACTCTGTGAGATGATTTCACAGAACAGAAAGAAGCTTCTCAGAAAGCTTCTTTCTCTCTGTTATCGGAGGATATTTCCTTTGGCCCTATAGTCTTCCAAGGGATCCGAAATATCTGTTCTCAGATTCCACAGAAATAAGGCTAGCAAAGAGATCCACGAAATACAGATGTAACTCTGTGACATGAAGTAACAGAACACTAAGCAGTTTCTCAGAAAGCTTCTTTCCAGATTTCATCAGAGGATATTTCCATTTTCACCATTGCCCTCTATGAGCTTCCTAATATCACTTTGCCAATTCCACAAGAACTGTCTTAGCGAAAGGCTTCTTGAGGGGAAAGCTGTAACTCTGTGAGATGATTTCACAGAACACAAAGAAGTTTCTCAGAAAGCTTCTTTCTCTTTGTTATCAGAGGATATTACCTTTGTTCATATAGTCTTCCAAGGGATCCGAAATATCTGGTCTCAGATTCCACAGAAATAAGGCTAGCAAAGAGATCCCCGAAATACAAATGTAACTCTGTGAGATGAATTAACAGAACACTAAGCAGTTTCTCAGAAATCTTCTCTCCATATTTCATCTGAGGATATTTCCTTTTTCACCATAGCCCTCTATGGGCTTCCAAATATCACTTTGCCAGTTCCACAAGAACTGTCATAGCGAAAGGCTTCTTGAGGGGAAAGCTGTAACTCTGTGAGATGATTTCACAGAACATAAAGAAGTTTCTCAGAAAGCTACTTTCTGTTTGTTATCGGAGGATATTTCCTTTGGCCATATAGTCTTACAAGGGATCCGAAATATCTGTTCTCAGATTCCACAGAAATAAGGCTAGCAAAGAGATCCCCGAAATACAGATGTAACTCTGTGGGATGAATTAACAGAACACTAAGCAGTTTCTCCGAAAGCTTCTTTCCAGATTTCATCTGAGGATATTTCCTTTTTCACCTTAGCCCTCTATGGGCTTCCAAATATCACTTTGCCAATTCCACAAGAACTGTCTTAGCGAAAGGCTTCTTGAAGGGAAAGCTGTAACTCTGTGAGATGATTTCACAGAACACAAAGAAGTTTCTCAGAAAGCTTCTTTCTCTTTGTTATCGGAGGATATTTCCTTTGGCCCTATAGTCTTCCAAGGGATCCGAAATACCTGGTCTCAGATTCCACAGAAATAAGGCTAGCAAAGAGATCCACGAAATACAGATGTAACTCTGTGACATGAATTAACAGAACACTAAGCAGTTTCTCAGAAAGCTTCTTTCCAGATTTCATCTGAGGATATTTCCTTTTTCACCGTCGCCCTCTAAGGGCTTCCAAATATCACTTGGCGAATTCCACAAAAACTGTCTTAGCGAAAGGCTTCTTGAGAGGAAAGCTGTAACTCTGTGAGATGATTTCACAGAACACAAAGAAGTTTCTCAGAAAGTTTCTTCCTCTTTGTTATCGGAGGATATTTCCTTTGGCCCTATAGTCTTCCAAGGGATCCGAAATATCTGTTCTCAGATTCCACAGAAATAAGGCTAGCAAAGAGATCCCCGAAATACAGGTGTAACTCTGTGAGATGAATTAACAGAACACTAAGCAGTTTCTCAGAAAGCTTCTTTCCAGATTTCATGAGGATATTTCCTTTTTCACCATAGCCCCCTATGGGCTTGCAAATATCACTTTGCCAATTCCAAAAGAACTGTCTTAGCGAAAGGCTTCTTGAGGGGAAAGCTGTAACTCTGTGAGATGATTTCACAGAACAGAAAGAAGCTTCTCAGAAAGCTTCTTTCTCTCTGTTATCGGAGGATATTTCCTTTGGCCCTATAGTCTTCCAAGGGATCCGAAATATCTGTTCTCAGATTTCACAGAAATAAGGCTAGCAAAGAGATCCACGAAATACAGATGTAACTCTGTGACATGAATTAACAGAACACTAAGCACTTTCTCAGAAAGCTTCTTTCCAGATTTCATCAGAGGATATTTCCATTTTCACCATAGCCCTCTATGAGCTTCCTAATATCACTTTGCCAATTCCACAAGAACTGTCTTAGCGAAAGGCTTCTTCAGGGGAAAGCTGTAACTCTGTGAGATGATTTCACAGAACACAAAGAAGTTTCTCAGAAAGCTTCTTTCTCTTTGTTATCAGAGGATATTACCTTTGTTCCTGTAGTCTTCCAAGGGATCCGAAATATCTGGTCTCAGATTCCACAGAAATAAGGCTAGCAAAGAGATCAGCGAAATACAGATGTAACTCTGTGAGGTGAATTAACGGAACACTAAGCAGTTTCTCAGAAAGCTTCTTTCCAGATTTCATCTGAGGATATTTCCTTTTACAACATAGCCATCTATGGGCTTCCAAAATATCACTTTGCCAATTGCACAAGAACTGTCTTAGCGAAAGGCTTCTTGAGGGGAAAGCTGTAACTCTGTGAGATGATTTCACAGAACACACAGAAGTTTCTCAGAAAGCTTCTTTCTCTTTGTTATCGGAGGATATTTCCTTTGGCCCTATAGTCTTCAAGGGATCCGAAATATCTGTTCTCAGATTCCACAGAAATAAGGCTAGCAAAGAGATCCCCGAAATACAGATGTAACTCTGTGAGATGAATTAACAGAACACTAAGCAGTTTCTCAGAAAGCTTCTTTCCAGATTTCATCTGAGGATATTTCCTTTTTCACCATAGCCCTCTATGGGCTTCCAAATATCAGTTTCCCAATTCCAGAAGAACTGTCTTAACGAAAGGCTTCTTGAGGGGAATGCTGTTACACTGTGAGATGATTTCACAGAACACAAAGAGGTTTCTCATAAAGCTTCTTTCTCTTTGTTATCGGAGGATATTTCCTTTGTCCCTATAGTCTTCCAAGGGATCCGAAATGTCTGTTCTCAGATTCCACAGAAATAAGGCTAGAAAAGAGATCCCCGAAATACAGATGTAACTCTGTGAGATGAATTAACAGAACACTAAGCAGTTTCTCAGAAAGCTTCTTTCCAGATTTCATCTGAGGATATTTCCTTTTTCACCGTAGCCCTCTAAGGGCTTCCAAATATCACTTTGCGAATTCCACAAGAACTGTCTTAGGGAAAGGCTTCTTGAGAGGAAAGCTGTAACTCTGTGAGATGATTTCACAGAACACAAAGAAGTTTCTCAAAAGTTTCTTTCTCTTTGTTATCGGAGGATATTTCCTTTGGCCCTATAGTCTTCCAAGGGATCCGAAATATCTGTTCTCAGATTCCACAGAAATAAGGCTAGCAAAGAGATCCCCGAAATACAGATGTAACTCTGTGAGATGAGTTAACAGAACACTAAGCAGTTTCTCAGAAAGCTTCTTTCCAGATTTCATGAGGATATTTCCTTTTTCACCATAGCCCCCTATGGGCTTGCAAATATCACTTTGCCAATTCCACAAGAACTGTCTTAGCGAAAGGCTTCTTGAGGGGAAAGCTGCAACTCTGTGAGATGATTTCACAGAACAGAAAGAAGCTTCTCAGAAAGCTTCTTTCTCTCTGTTATCGGAGGATATTTCCTTTGGCCCTATAGTCTTCCAAGGGATCCGAAATATCTGTTCTCAGATTCCACAGAAATAAGGCTAGCAAAGAGATCCACGAAATACAGATGTAACTCTGTGACATGAATTAACAGAACACTAAGCAGTTTCTCAGAAAGCTTCTTTCCAGATTTCATCAGAGGATATTTCCATTTTCACCATTGCCCTCTATGAGCTTCCTAATATCACTTTGCCAATTCCACAAGAACTGTCTTAGCGAAAGGCTTCTTGAGGGGAAAGCTGTAACTCTGTGAGATGATTTCACAGAACACAAAGAAGTTTCTCAGAAAGCTTCTTTCTCTTTGTTATCAGAGGATATTACCTTTGTTCCTATAGTCTTCCAAGGGATCCGAAATATCTGGTCTCAGATTCCACAGAAATAAGGCTAGCAAAGAGATCAGCGAAATACAGATGTAACTCTGTGAGATGAATTAACGGAACACTAAGCAGTTTCTCAGAAAGCTTCTTTCCAGATTTCATCTGAGGATATTTCCTTTTACAACATAGCCATCTATGGGCTTCCAAATATCACTTTGCCAATTACAGAAGAACTGTCTTAGCGAAAGGCTTCTTGAGGGGAAAGCTGTAACTCTGTGAGATGATTTCACAGAACACAAAGAAGTTTCTCAGAAAGCTTCTTTCTCTTTGGTATCGGAGGATATTTCCTTTGGCCCTGTAGTCTTCCAAGGGATCCAAAATATGTGTTCTCAGATACCACAGAAATAAGGCTAGCAATGAGATCCACGAAATACAGATGTAACTCTGTGAGATGAATTAACAGAACACTAAGGAGTTTCTCAGAAAACTTCTTTGCAGATTTCATCTGAGGATATTTCCTTTTTCACCATAACCCTCTATGGACTTCCAAATATCATTTTGCCAATTCCACAAGAACTGTCTTAGCGAAAGGCTTCTTGAGGGGAAAGCTGTAACTCTGTGAGATGATTTCACAGAACACAAAGAAGTTTCTCCGAAAGCTTCTTTCTCTTTGTTATCAGAGGATATTTCCTTTGGCCATATAGTCTTCCAAGGGATCCGAAATATCTGTTCTCAGATTCCACAGAAATAAGACTAGCAAAGAGATCCCCGAAATACAGATGTAACTCTGTGAGATGAATTAACAGAACACTAAGCAGTTTCTCAGAGAGCTTCTTTCCAGATTTCATCTGAGGATATTTACTTTTTCACCATAGCCCTCTAGGGGCTTCCAAATATCACTTTGCCAATTCCCGAAGAACTGTCTTAGCGAAAGGCTTCTTGAGGGGAAAGCTGTAACTCTGTGAGATGATTTCACAGAAGACACAGAAGTTTCTCAGAAAGCTTCTTTCTCTTTGTTATCGGAGGATATTTCCTTTGGCCCTATAGTCTTCAAGGGATCCGAAATATCTGTTCTCAGATTCCACAGAAACAAGGCTAGCAAAGAGATCAACGAAATACAGATGTAACTCTGTGAGATGAATTAACGGAACACTAAGCAGTTTCTCAGAAAGCTTCTTTCCAGATTTCATCTGAGGATATTTCCTTTTTCACCATAGCCCTCTACGGGCTTCCAAATATCACTTTGCCTATTCCACAAGAACTGTCTTAGCGAAAGGCTTCTTGAGGGGAAAGCTGTAACTCTGTGAGATGATTTCACAGAACACAAAGAGGTTTCTCAGAAAGCTTCCTTCTGTTTGTTATTGGAGGATATTTCCTTTGGCCCTATACTCTTCCAAGGGATCCGAAATAATTGTTCTCAGATTCCACAGAAATAATTCTAGCAAAGAGATCCCCGAAATACAGATGTAACTCTGTGAGATGAATTAACAGAACACTAAGCAGTTTCTCAGAAAGCTTCTTTCCAGATTTCATCTGAGGATATTTCCTTTTTCACCATAGCCCTCCATGGGCTTCCAAATATCACTTTTCCAATTCCACAAGAACTGTCTTAGCGAAAGGCTTCTTGAGGGGAAAGCTGTAACTCTGTGAGATGATTTCACAGGACACAAAGAAGTTTCTCAGAAAGCTTCTTTCTCTTTGGTATCGGAGGATATTTCCTTTGGCCCTATAGTCTTCCAAGGGATCCGAAATATCTGTTCTCAGATTCCACAGAAATAAGGCTAGCAAAGAGATCCCCGAAATACAGATGTAACTCTGTGAGATGAATTAACAGAACACTAAGCAGATTCTCAGAAAGCTTCTTTCCACATTTCTTCTGAGGTTGTTTCCTTTTACAACATAGCCATCTATGGGCTTCCAAATATCACTTTGCCAATTGCACAAGAACTGTCTTAGCGAAAGGCTTCTTGAGGGGAAAGCTGTAACTCTGTGAGATGATTTCACAGGACACAAAGAAGTTTCTCAGAAAGCTACTTTCTGTTTGTTATCGGAGGATATTTCCTTTGGTCTATAGTCTTCCAAGGGATCCGAAATATCTGTTCTCAGATTCCACAGAAATAAGGCTAGCAAAGAGATCCCCGAAATACAGATGTAACTCTGTGGGATGAATTAACAGAACACTAAGCAGTTTCTCCGAAAGCTTCTTTCCAGATTTCATCTGAGGATATTTCCTTTTTCACCTTAGCCCTCTATGGGCTTCCAAATATCACTTTGCCAATTCCACAAGAACTGTCTTAGCGAAAGGCTTCTTGAAGGGAAAGCTGTCACTCTGTGAGATGATTTCACAGAACACAAAGAAGTTTCTCAGAAAGCTTCTTTCTCTTTGTTATCGGAGGATATTTCCTTTGGCCCTATAGTCTTCCAAGGGATCCGAAATATCTGGTCTCAGATTCCACAGAAATAAGGCTAGCAAAGAGATCCACGAAATACAGATGTAACTCTGTGAGATGAATTAACAGAACACTAAGCAGTTTCTCAGAAAGCTTCTTTCCAGATTTCATCTGAGGATATTTAATTTTTCACCATAGCCCTCTATGGGCTTCCAAATATCACTTTGCCAATTCCACAAGAACTGTCTTAGCGAAAGGCTTCTTGAGGGGAAAGCTGCAACTCTGTGAGATGATTTCACAGAACAGAAAGAAGCTTCTCAGAAAGCTTCTTTCTCTCTGTTATCGGAGGATATTTCCTTTGGCCCTATAGTCTTCCAAGGGATCCGAAATATCTGTTCTCAGATTCCACAGAAATAAGGCTAGCAAAGAGATCCACGAAATACAGATGTAACTCTGTGACATGAATTAACAGAACACTAAGCAGTTTCTCAGAAAGCTTCTTTCCAGATTTCATCAGAGGATATTTCCATTTTCACCATTGCCCTCTATGAGCTTCCTAATATCACTTTGCCAATTCCACAAGAACTGTCTTAGCGAAAGGCTTCTTGAGGGGAAAGCTGTAACTCTGTGAGATGATTTCACAGAACACAAAGAAGTTTCTCAGAAAGCTTCTTTCTCTTTGTTATCAGAGGATATTACCTTTGTTCCTATAGTCTTCCAAGGGATCCGAAATATCTGGTCTCAGATTCCACAGAAATAAGGCTAGCAAAGATATCAGCGAAATACAGATGTAACTCTGTGAGATGAATTAACGGAACACTAAGCAGTTTCTCAGAAAGCTTCTTTCCAGATTTCATCTGAGGATATTTCCTTTTACAACATAGCCCTCTAGGGGCTTCCAAATATCACTTTGCCAATTACAGAAGAACTGTCTTAGCGAAAGGCTTCTTGAGGGGAAAGCTGTAACTCTGTGAGATGATTTCACAGAACACAAAGAGGTTTCTCAGAAAGCTTCCTTCTGTTTGTTATCGGAGGATATTTCCTTTGGCCCTGTAGTCTTCCAAGGGATCCAAAATATGTGTTCTCAGATACCACAGAAATAAGGCTAGCAATGAGATCCACGAAATACAGATGTAACTCTGTGAGATGAATTAACAGAACACTAAGCAGTTTCTCAGAAAGCTTCTTTGCAGATTTCATCTGAGGATATTTCCTTTTTCACCATAGCCCTCCATGGACTTCCAAATATCATTTTGCCAATTCCACAAGAACTGTCTTAGCGAAAGGCTTCTTGAGGGGAAAGCTGTAACTCTGTGAGATGATTTCACAGAACACAAAGAAGTTTCTCAGAAAGCTTCTTTCTCTTTGGTATCGGAGGATATTTCCTTTGGCCCTATAGTCTTCCAAGGGATCCGAAATATCTGTTCTCAGATTCCACAGAAATAAGGCTAGCAAAGAGATCCCCGAAATACAGATGTAACTCTGTGAGATGAATTAACAGAACACTAAGCAGATTCTCAGAAAGCTTCTTTCCACATTTCTTCTGAGGTTGTTTCCTTTTACAACATAGCCATCTATGGGCTTCCAAATATCACTTTGCCAATTGCACAAGAACTGTCTTAGCGAAAGGCTTCTTGAGGGGAAAGCTGTAACTCTGTGAGATGATTTCACAGGACACAAAGAAGTTTCTCAGAAAGCTACTTTCTGTTTGTTATCGGAGGATATTTCTTTTGGTCTATAGTCTTCCAAGGGATCCGAAATATCTGTTCTCAGATTCCACAGAAATAAGGCTAGCAAAGAGATCCCCGAAATACAGATGTAACTCTGTGGGATGAATTAACAGAACACTAAGCAGTTTCTCCGAAAGCTTCTTTCCAGATTTCATCTGAGGATATTTCCTTTTTCACCTTAGCCCTCTATGGGCTTCCAAATATCACTTTGCCAATTCCACAAGAACTGTCTTAGCGAAAGGCTTCTTGAAGGGAAAGCTGTCACTCTGTGAGATGATTTCACAGAACACAAAGAAGTTTCTCAGAAAGCTTCTTTCTCTTTGTTATCGGAGGATATTTCCTTTGGCCCTATAGTCTTCCAAGGGATCCGAAATATCTGGTCTCAGATTCCACAGAAATAAGGCTAGCAAAGAGATCCACGAAATACAGATGTAACTCTGTGAGATGAATTAACAGAACACTAAGCAGTTTCTCAGAAAGCTTCTTTCCAGATTTCATCTGAGGATATTTCCTTTTTCACCGTAGCCATCTAAGGGCTTCCAAATATCACTTTGCGAATTCCACAAAAACTGTCTTAGCGAAAGGCTTCTTGAGAGGAAAGCTGTAACTCTGTGAGATGATTTCACAGAACACAAAGAAGTTTCTCAGAAAGTTTCTTCTTCTTTGTTATCGGAGGATATTTCCTTTGGCCCTATAGTCTTCCAAGGGATCTGAAATATCTGTTCTAAGATTCCACAGAAATAAGGCTAGCAAAGAGATCCCCGAAATACAGGTGTAACTCTGTGAGATGAATTAACAGAACACTAAGCAGTTTCTCAGAAAGCTTCTTTCCAGATTTCATGAGGATATTTCCTTTTTCACCATAGCCCCCTATGGGCTTGCAAATATCACTTTGCCAATTCCACAAGAACTGTCTTAGCGAAAGGCTTCTTGAGCGGAAAGCTGTAACTCTGTGAGATGATTTCACAGAACAGAAAGAAGCTTCTCAGAAAGCTTCTTTCTCTCTGTTATCGGAGGATATTTCCTTTGGCCATATAGTCTTCCAAGGGATCCGAAATATCTGTTCTCAGATTCCACAGAAATAAGACTAGCAAAGAGATCCCCGAAATACAGATGTAACTCTGTGAGATGAATTAACAGAACACTAAGCAGTTTCTCAGAAAGCTTCTTTCCAGATTTCATCCTAGGATATTTCCTTTTTCACCATAGCCCTCTAGGGGCTTCCAAATATCACTTTGCCAATTCCCGAAGAACTGTCTTAGCGAAAGGCTTCTTGAGGGGAAAGCTGTAACTCTGTTAGATGATTTCCCAGAAGACACAGAAGTTTCTCAGAAAGCTTCTTTCTCTTTGTTATCGGAGGATATTTCCTTTGGCCCTATAGTCTTCAAGGGATCCGAAATATCTGTTCTCAGATTCCACAGAAACAAGGCTAGCAAAGAGATCAACGAAATACAGATGTAACTCTGTGAGATGAATTAACGGAACACTAAGCAGTTTCTCAGAAAGCTTCTTTCCAGATTTCATCTGAGGATATTTCCTTTTTCTCCATAGCCCTCTAGGGGCTTCCAAATATCACTTTGCCAATTCCACAAGAACTGTCTTAGCGAAAGGCTTCTTGAGGGGAAAGCTGTAACTCTGTGAGATGATTTCACAGAACAGAAAGAAGCTTCTCAGAAAGCTTCTTTCTGTTTGTTATCGGAGGATATTTCCTTTGGCCCTATAGTCTTCCAAGGGATCCGAAAGATCTGTTCTCAGATTCCACAGAAATAAGGCTAGCAAAGGGATCCACGAAATACAGATGTAACTCTGTGACATGAATTAACAGAACACTAAGCAGTTTCTCAGAAAGCTTCTTTCCAGATTTCATCAGAGGATATTTCCATTTTCACCATAGCCCTCTATGGGCTTCCTAATATCACTTTGCCAATTCCACAAGAACTGTCTTAGCGAAAGGCTTCTTTAGGGGAAAGCTGTAACTCTATGAGATGATTTCACAGAACACAAAGAAGTTTCTCAGAAAGCTTCTTTCTCTTTGGTATCGGAGGATATTTCCTTTGGCCCTATAGTCTTCCAAGGGATCCGAAATATCTGTTCTCAGATTCCACAGAAATAAGGCTAGCAAAGAGATCCCCGAAATACAGATGTAACTCTGTGAGATGAATTAACAGAACACTAAGCAGTTTCTCAGAAAGCTTCTTTCCAGATTTCATGAGGATATTTCCTTTTTCACCATAGCCCCCTATGGGCTTGCAAATATCACTTGGCCAATTCCACAAGAACTGTCTTAGCGAAAGGCTTCTTGAGGGGAAAGCTGTAACTCTGTTAGATGATTTCCCAGAAGACACAGAAGTTTCTCAGAAAGCTTCTTTCTCTTTGTTATCGGAGGATATTTCCTTTGGCCCTATAGTCTTCAAGGGATCCGA
This sequence comes from Macaca mulatta, assembly GCF_049350105.2. Lineage (NCBI taxonomy): Eukaryota > Metazoa > Chordata > Mammalia > Primates > Cercopithecidae > Macaca > Macaca mulatta. The sequence goes on from NC_133418.1 coordinate 34,457,492, forward strand.
AATATCTGTTCTCAGATTCCACAGAAACAAGGCTAGCAAAGAGATCAACGAAATACAGATGTAACTCTGTGAGATGAATTAACGGAACACTAAGCAGTTTCTCAGAAAGCTTCTTTCCAGATTTCATCTGAGGATATTTCCTTTTTCTCCATAGCCCTCTAGGGGCTTCCAAATATCACTTTGCCAATTCCACAAGAACTGTCTTAGCGAAAGGCTTCTTGAGGGGAAAGCTGTAACTCTGTGAGATGATTTCACAGAACAGAAAGAAGCTTCTCAGAAAGCTTCTTTCTGTTTGTTATCGGAGGATATTTCCTTTGGCCCTATAGTCTTCCAAGGGATCCGAAAGATCTGTTCTCAGATTCCACAGAAATAAGGCTAGCAAAGGGATCCACGAAATACAGATGTAACTCTGTGACATGAATTAACAGAACACTAAGCAGTTTCTCAGAAAGCTTCTTTCCAGATTTCATCAGAGGATATTTCCATTTTCACCATAGCCCTCTATGGGCTTCCTAATATCACTTTGCCAATTCCACAAGAACTGTCTTAGCGAAAGGCTTCTTTAGGGGAAAGCTGTAACTCTATGAGATGATTTCACAGAACACAAAGAAGTTTCTCAGAAAGCTTCTTTCTCTTTGGTATCGGAGGATATTTCCTTTGGCCCTATAGTCTTCCAAGGGATCCGAAATATCTGTTCTCAGATTCCACAGAAATAAGGCTAGCAAAGAGATCCCCGAAATACAGATGTAACTCTGTGAGATGAATTAACAGAACACTAAGCAGTTTCTCAGAAAGCTTCTTTCCAGATTTCATGAGGATATTTCCTTTTTCACCATAGCCCCCTATGGGCTTGCAAATATCACTTGGCCAATTCCACAAGAACTGTCTTAGCGAAAGGCTTCTTGAGGGGAAAGCTGTAACTCTGTGAGATGATTTCACAGAACAGAAAGAAGCTTCTCAGAAAGCTTCTTTCTCTCTGTTATTGGAGGATATTTCCTTTGGCCCTATAGTATTCCAAGGGATCCGAAATATCTGTTCTCAGATTCCACAGAAATAAGGCTAGCAAAGAGATCCACGAAATACAGATGTAACTCTGTGACATGAATTAACAGAACACTAAGCAGTTTCTCAGAAAGCTTCTTTCCAGATTTCATCAGAGGATATTTCCATTTTCACCATAGCCCTCTATGGGCTTCCTAATATCACTTTGCCAATTCCACAAGAACTGTCTTAGCGAAAGGCTTCTTCAGGGGAAAGCTGTAACTCTGTGAGATGATTTCACAGAACACAAAGAAGTTTCTCAGAAAGCTTCTTTCTCTTTGTTATCAGAGGATATTACCTTTGTTCCTATAGTCTTCCTAGGGATCCGAAATATCTGGTCTCAGATTCCACAGAAATAAGGCTAGCAAAGAGATCCGCGAAATACAGATGTAACTCTGTGAGATGAATTAACGGAACACTAAGCAGTTTCTCAGAAAGCTTCTTTCCAGATTTCATCTGAGGAAGTTTCCTTTTACAACATAGCCATCTATGGGCTTCCAAATATCACTTTGCCAATTCCAGAAGAACTGTCTTAGCGAAAGGCTTCTTTAGGGGAAAGCTGTAACTCTATGAGATGATTTCACAGAACACAAAGAAGTTTCTCAGAAAGCTTCTTTGTCTTTGGTATCGGAGGATATTTCCTTTGGCCCTATAGTCTTCCAGGGGATCCGAAATATGTGTTCTCAGATTCCACAGAAATAAGGCTAGCAAAGAGATCCACGAAATACAGATGTAACTCTGTGAGATGAATTAACAGAACGCTAAGCAGTTTCTCAGAAAGCTTCTTTCCAGATTTCATCTGACGATATTTCCTTTTTCACCATAACCCTCTATGGACTTCCAAATATCATTTTGCCAATTCCACAAGAACTGTCTTAGGGAAAGGCTTCTTGAGGGGAAAGCTGTAACTCTGTGAGATGATTTCACAGAACAGAAAGAAGCTTCTCAGAAAGCTTCTTTCTGTTTGTTATCGGAGGATATTTCCTTTGGCCCTATAGTCTTCCAAGGGATCCGAAAGATCTGTTCTCAGATTCCACAGAAATAAGGCTAGCAAAGGGATCCACGAAATACAGATGTAACTCTGTGACATGAATTAACAGAACACTAAGCAGTTTCTCAGAAAGCTTCTTTCCAGATTTCATCAGAGGATATTTCCATTTTCACCATAGCCCTCTATGGGCTTCCTAATATCACTTTGCCAATTCCACAAGAACTGTCTTAGCGAAAGGCTTCTTTAGGGGAAAGCTGTAACTCTATGAGATGATTTCACAGAACACAAAGAAGTTTCTCAGAAAGCTTCTTTCTCTTTGGTATCGGAGGATATTTCCTTTGGCCCTATAGTCTTCCAAGGGATCCGAAATATCTGTTCTCAGATTCCACAGAAATAAGGCTAGCAAAGAGATCCCCGAAATACAGATGTAACTCTGTGAGATGAATTAACAGAACACTAAGCAGTTTCTCAGAAATCTTCTTTCCAGATTTCATGAGGATATTTCCTTTTTCACCATAGCCCCCTATGGGCTTGCAAATATCACTTGGCCAATTCCACAAGAACTGTCTTAGCGAAAGGCTTCTTGAGGGGAAAGCTGTAACTCTGTGAGATGATTTCACAGAACAGAAAGAAGCTTCTCAGAAAGCTTCTTTCTCTCTGTTATTGGAGGATATTTCCTTTGGCCCTATAGTATTCCAAGGGATCCGAAATATCTGTTCTCAGATTCCACAGAAATAAGGCTAGCAAAGAGATCCACGAAATACAGATGTAACTCTGTGACATGAATTAACAGAACACTAAGCAGTTTCTCAGAAAGCTTCTTTCCAGATTTCATCAGAGGATATTTCCATTTTCACCATAGCCCTCTATGGGCTTCCTAATATCACTTTGCCAATTCCACAAGAACTGTCTTAGCGAAAGGCTTCTTCAGGGGAAAGCTGTAACTCTGTGAGATGATTTCACAGAACACAAAGAAGTTTCTCAGAAAGCTTCTTTCTCTTTGTTATCAGAGGATATTACCTTTGTTACTATAGTCTTCCTAGGGATCCGAAATATCTGGTCTCAGATTCCACAGAAATAAGGCTAGCAAAGAGATCCGCGAAATACAGATGTAACTCTGTGAGATGAATTAACGGAACACTAAGCAGTTTCTCAGAAAGCTTCTTTCCAGATTTCATCTGAGGAAGTTTCCTTTTACAACATAGCCATCTATGGGCTTCCAAATATCACTTTGCCAATTCCAGAAGAACTGTCTTAGCGAAAGGCTTCTTTAGGGGAAAGCTGTAACTCTATGAGATGATTTCACAGAACACAAAGAAGTTTCTCAGAAAGCTTCTTTGTCTTTGGTATCGGAGGATATTTCCTTTGGCCCTATAGTCTTCCAGGGGATCCGAAATATGTGTTCTCAGATTCCACAGAAATAAGGCTAGCAAAGAGATCCACGAAATACAGATGTAACTCTGTGAGATGAATTAACAGAACGCTAAGCAGTTTCTCAGAAAGCTTCTTTCCAGATTTCATCTGACGATATTTCCTTTTTCACCATAACCCTCTATGGACTTCCAAATATCATTTTGCCAATTCCACAAGAACTGTCTTAGGGAAAGGCTTCTTGAGGGGAAAGCTGTAACTCTGTGAGATGATTTCACAGAACACAAAGAAGTTTCTCAGAAAGCATCTTTCTCTTTGTTATCAGAGGATATTTCCTTTGGCCATATAGTCTTCCAAGGGATCCGAAATATCTGTTCTCAGATTCCACAGAAATAAGGCTAGCAAGGAGATCCCCGAAATACAGATGTAACCCTGTGAGATGAATTAACAGAACACTAAGCAGTTTCTCAGAAAGCTTCTTTCCAGATTTCATCGGAGGATATTTCCTTTTTCACCATAGCCCTCTAGGGGCTTCCAAATATCACTTTGCCAATTCCCGAAGAACTGTCTTAGCGAAAGGCTTCTTGAGGGGAAAGCTGTAACTCTGTGAGATGATTTCACAGAAGACACAGAAGTTTCTCAGAAAGCTTCTTTGTATTTGTTATCGGAGGATAGTTCCTTTGGCCCTATAGTCTTCCAAGGGATCCGAAATATCTGTTTTCAGATTCCACAGAAATAAGGCTAGCAAAGAGATCCACGAAATACAGATGTAACTCTGTGAGATGAATTAACAGAACACTAAGCAGTTTCTCAGAAATATTCTTTCCAGATTTCATCTGAGGATATTTCCTTTTTCACCATAGCCCTCTAGGGGCTTCCAAATATCAGTTTGCCAATTCCAGAAGAACTGTCTTAAGGAAAGGCTTCTTGAGGGGAAAGCTGTAACTCTGTGAGATGATTTCACAGACGACACAGAAGTTTCTCAGAAAGCTTCTTTCTCTTTGTTATCGTAGGATATTTCCTTTGGCCCTATAGTCTTCAAGGGATCCGAAATATCTGTTCTCAGATTCCACAGAAACAAGGCTAGCAAAGAGATCAACGAAATACAGATGTAACTCTGTGAGATGAATTAACGGAACACTAAGCAGTTTCTCAGAAAGCTTCTTTCCAGATTTCATCCGAGGATATTTCCTTTTTCACCATAGCCCTCTACGGGCTTCCAAATATCACTTTGCCTATTCCACAAGAACTGTCTTAGCGAAAGGCTTCTTGAGGGGAAAGCTGTAACGCTGTGTGATGATTTCACTGAACACAAAGAGGTTTCTCAGAAAGCTTCCTTCTGTTTGTTATCGGAGGATATTTCCTTTGGCCCTATAGTCTTCCAAGGGATCCGAAATATCTGTTCTCAGATTCCACAGAAATAAGGCTAGCAAAGAGATCCCCGAAATACAGATGTAACTCTGTGAGATGAATTAACAGAACACTAAGCACTTCCTCAGAAAGCTTCTTTCCAGATTTCATCTGAGGATATTTCCTTTTTCACCATAGCCCTCTAGGGGCTTCCAAATATCACTTTGCCAATTCCAGAAGAATTGTCTTAGCGAAAGGCTTCTTGAGGGGAAAGCTGTAACTCTGTGAGATGATTTCACAGAACACAAATAAGTTTCTCAGAAAGCTTCTTTCTCTTTGTTATCGGAGGATATTCCCTTTGGCCCTTTGTTCTTCCAAGGGATCCGAAATATCTGTTCTCAGATTCCACAGAAATAAGGCTAGCAAAGAGATCCCCGAAATACAAATGTAACTCTGTGAGATGAATTAACAGAACACTAAGCAGTTTCTCAGAAATATTCTCTCCATATTTCATCTGAGGATATTTCCTTTTTCACCATAGCCCTCTATGGGCTTCCAAATATCACTTTGCCAATTCCACAAGAACTGTCATAGCGAAAGGCTTCTTGAGGGGAAAGCTGTAACTCTGTGAGATGATTTCACAGAACACAAAGAAGTTTCTCAGAAAGCTACTTTCTGTTTGTTATCGGAGGATATTTCCTTTGGCCTATAGTCTTACAATGGATCCGAAATATCTGTTCTCAGATTCCACAGAAATAAGGCTAGCAAAGAGATCCACGAAATACAGAAGTAACTCTGTGAGATGAATTAACAGAACACTAAGCAGTTTCTCAGAAAGCTTCTTTCCACATTTCTTCTGAGGTTATTTCCTTTTACAACATAGCCATCTATGGGCTTCCAAATATCACTTTGCCAATTGCACAAGAACTGTCTTAGCGAAAGGCTTCTTCAGGGGAAAGCTGTAACTCTGTGAGATGATTTCACAGAACACAAAGAAGTTTCTCGGAAAGCTACTTTCTGTTTGTTATCGGAGGATATTTCCTTTGGCCCTATAGTCTTCCAAGGGATCCGAAATATCTGGTCTCAGATTCCACAGAAATAAGGCTAGCAAAGAGATCCACGAAATACAGATGTAACTCTCTGAGATGAATTAACAGAACACTAAGCAGTTTCTCAGAAAGCTTCTTTCCAGATTTCATCTGAGGATATTTAATTTTTCACCGTAGCCCTCTATGGGCTTCCAAATATCACTTTGCCAATTCCACAAGAACTGTCTTAGCGAAAAGCTTCTTGAGGGGAAAGCTGTAACTCTGTGAGATGATTTCACAGAACACAAAGAAGTTTCTCAGAAAGCTTCTTTCTGTTTGTTATCGGAGGATATTTCCTTTGGCCCTATAATCTTCCAAGGGATCCGAAATATTTGTTCTCAGATTCCACAGAAATAAGGCTAGCAAAGAGATCCACGAAATACTGATGTAACTCTGTGAGATGAATTAAGAGAACACTAAGCAGTTTCTCAGAAAGCTTCTTTCCAGATTTCATCTGAGGATATTTCCTTTTTCACAATAGACCTCTATGGGCTTCCAAAAATCACTTTGCCAATTCCAGAAGAATTGTCTTAGCGAAAGGCTCTTTGAGGGGAAAGCTGTAACTCTGTGAGATGATTTCACAGAACACACAGAAGTTTCTCAGAAAGCTTCTTTCTCTTTGGTATCGGAGGATATTTCCTTTGGCCCTATAGTCTTCCAAGGGATCCGAAATATCTGTTCTCAGATTCCACAGAAATAAGGCTAGCAAAGAGATCCCCGAAATATGGATGTAACTCTGTGAGATGAATTAAGAGAACACTAAGCACTTTCTCAGAAAGCTTCTTTCCAGATTTCATCTGAGGATATTTCCTTTTTCACCATAGCCCTCTAGGGGCTTCCAAATATCACTTTGCCAATTCCACAAGAACTGTCTTAGCGAAAGGCTTCTTGAGGGGAAAGCTGTAACTCTGTGAGATGATTTCACAGGATACAAAAAGTTTCTCAGAAAGCTTCTTTCTCTTTGTTATCGGAGGATATATCCTTTGGCCCTACAGTCTTCCAAGGGATCCGAAATATCTGTTCTCAGATTCCACAGAAATAAGGCTAGCAAAGAGATCCCCGAAATACAGATGTAACTCTGTGAGACGAATTAACAGAACACTAAGCAGTTTCTCAGAAAGCTTCTTTCCAGATTTCATGAGGATATTTCCTTTTTCACCATAGCCCCCTAGGGGCTTGCACATATCCCTTTGCCAATTCCACAAGAACTGTCTTAGCGAAAGGCTTCTTGAGGGGAAAGCTGTAACTCTGTGAGATGATTTCACAGAACAGAAAGAAGCTTCTCAGAAAGCTTCTTTCTGTTTGTTATCGGAGGATATTTCCTTTGGCCCTATAGTCTTCCAAGGGATCCGAAATATCTGGTCTCAGATTCCACAGAAATAAGGCTAGCAAAGAGATCCGCGAAATACAGATGTAACTCTGTGAGATGAATTAACGGAACACTAAGCAGTTTCTCAGAAAGCTTCTTTCCAGATTTCATCTGAGGATATTTCCTGTTTCACCATAGCCCTCTAGGGGCTTCCAAATATCACTTTGCCAATTCCCGAAGAACTGTCTTAGCGAAAGGCTTCATGAGGGGAAAGCTGTAACTCTGTGAGATGATTTCACAGAAGGCACAGAAGTTTCTCAGAAAGCTTCTTTGTATTTGTTATCGGAGGATAGTTCCTTTGGCCCTATAGTCTTCCAAGGGATCCGAAATATCTGTTCTCAGATTCCACAGAAATAAGGCTAGCAAAGAGATCCACGAAATACAGATGTAACTCTGTGAGATGAATTAACAGAACGCTAAGCAGTTTCTCAGAAAGCTTCTTTCCAGATTTCATCTGACGATATTTCCTTTTTCACCATAACCCTCTATGGACTTCCAAATATCATTTTGCCAATTCCACAAGAACTGTCTTAGGGAAAGGCTTCTTGAGGGGAAAGCTGTAACTCTGTGAGATGATTTCACAGAACACAAAGAAGTTTCTCAGAAAGCTTCTTTCTCTTTGTTATCAGAGGATATTTCCTTTGGCCATATAGTCTTCCAAGGGATCCGAAATATCTGTTCTCAGATTCCACAGAAATAAGGCTAGCAAGGAGATCCTCGAAATACAGATGTAACTCTGTGAGATGAATTAACAGAACACTAAGCAGTTTCTCAGAAAGCTTCTTTCCAGATTTCATCGGAGGATATTTCCTTTTTCACCATAGCCCTCTAGGGGCTTCCAAATATCACTTTGCCAATTCCCGAAGAACTGTCTTAGCGAAAGGCTTCTTGAGGGGAAAGCTGTAACTCTGTGAGATGATTTCACAGAAGACACAGAAGTTTCTCAGAAAGCTTCTTTGTATTTGTTATCGGAGGATAGTTCCTTTGGCCCTATAGTCTTCCAAGGGATCCGAAATATCTGTTCTCAGATTCCACAGAAATAAGGCTAGCAAAGAGATCCACGAAATACAGATGTAACTCTGTGAGATGAATTAACAGAACGCTAAGCAGTTTCTCAGAAAGCTTCTTTCCAGATTTCATCTGACGATATTTCCTTTTTCACCATAACCCTCTATGGACTTCCAAATATCATTTTGCCAATTCCACAAGAACTGTCTTAGGGAAAGGCTTCTTGAGGGGAAAGCTGTAACTCTGTGAGATGATTTCACAGAACACAAAGAAGTTTCTCAGAAAGCATCTTTCTCTTTGTTATCAGAGGATATTTCCTTTGGCCATATAGTCTTCCAAGGGATCCGAAATATCTGTTCTCAGATTCCACAGAAATAAGGCTAGCAAGGAGATCCCCGAAATACAGATGTAACTCTGTGAGATGAATTAACAGAACACTAAGCAGTTTCTCAGAAAGCTTCTTTCCAGATTTCATCGGAGGATATTTCCTTTTTCACCATAGCCCTCTAGGGGCTTCCAAATATCACTTTGCCAATTCCCGAAGAACTGTCTTAGCGAAAGGCTTCTTGAGGGGAAAGCTGTAACTCTGTGAGATGATTTCACAGAAGACACAGAAGTTTCTCAGAAAGCTTCTTTGTATTTGTTATCGGAGGATAGTTCCTTTGGCCCTATAGTCTTCCAAGGGATCCGAAATATCTGTTTTCAGATTCCACAGAAATAAGGCTAGCAAAGAGATCCACGAAATACAGATGTAACTCTGTGAGATGAATTAACAGAACACTAAGCAGTTTCTCAGAAATCTTCTTTCCAGATTTCATCTGAGGATATTTCCTTTTTCACCATAGCCCTCTATGGGCTTCCAAATATCAGTTTGCCAATTCCAGAAGAACTGTCTTAAGGAAAGGCTTCTTGAGGGGAATGCTGTTACACTGTGAGATGATTTCACAGAACACAAAGAGGTTTCTCAGAAAGCTTCTTTCTCTTTGTTATCGGAGGATATTTCCTTTGTCCCTATAGTCTTCCAAGGGATCCGAAATGTCTGTTCTCAGATTCCACAGAAATAAGGCTAGCAAAGAGATCCCCGAAATACAGATGTAACTCTGTGAGATGAATTAACAGAACACTAAGCAGTTTCTCAGAAAGCTTCTTTCCAGATTTCATCTGAGGATATTTCCTTTTTCACCGTAGCCCTCTAAGGGCTTCCAAATATCACTTTGCGAATTCCACAAGAACTGTCTTAGCGAAAGGCTTCTTGAGAGGAAAGCTGTAACTCTGTGAGATGATTTCACAGAACACAAAGAATTTTCTCAGAAAGTTTCTTTCTCTTTGTTATCGGAGGATATTTCCTTTGGCCCTCTAGTCTTCCAAGGGATCCGAAATATCTGTTCTCAGATTCCACAGAAATAAGGCTAGCAAAGAGATCCCCGAAATACAGATGTAACTCTGTGAGATGAATTAACAGAACACTAAGCACTTTCTCAGAAAGCTTCTTTCCAGATTTCATGAGGATATTTCCTTTTTCACCATAGCCCCCTATGGGCTTGCAAATATCATTTTGCCAATTCCACAAGAACTGTCTTAGCGAAAGGCTTCTTGAGGGGAAAGCTGTAACTCTGTGAGATGATTTCACAGAACAGAAAGAAGCTTCTCAGAAAGCTTCTTTCTCTCTGTTATCGGAGGATATTTCCTTTGGCCCTATAGTCTTCCAAGGGATCCGAAATATCTGTTCTCAGATTCCACAGAAATAAGGCTAGCAAAGAGATCCACGAAATACAGATGTAACTCTGTGACATGAATTAACAGAACACTAAGCAGTTTCTCAGAAAGCTTCTTTCCAGATTTCATCAGAGGATATTTCCATTTTCACCATAGCCCTCTATGAGCTTCCTAATATCACTTTGCCAATTCCACAAGAACTGTCTTAGCGAAAGGCTTCTTCAGGAAAAAGCTGTAACTCTGTGAGATGATTTCACAGAACACAAAGAAGTTTCTCAGAAAGCTTCTTTCTCTTTGTCATCAGAGGATATTACCTTTGTTCCTATAGTCTTCCAAGGGATCCGAAATATCTGGTCTCAGATTCCACAGAAATAAGGCTAGCAAAGAGATCAGCGAAATACAGATGTAACTCTGTGAGATGAATTATCAGAACACTAAGCAGTTTCTCAGAAAGCTTCTTTCCAGATTTCATCTGAGGATATTTCCTTTTACAACATAGCCATCTATGGGCTTCCAAATATCACTTTGCCAATTCCAGAAGAACTGTCTTAGCGAAAGGCTTCTTGAGGGGAAAGCTGTAACTCTATGAGATGATTTCACAGAACACAAAGAAGTTTCTCAGAAAGCTTCTTTCTCTTTGGTATCGGAGGATATTTCCTTTGGCCCTATAGTCTTCCAAGGGATCCGAAATATGTGTTCTCAGATTCCACAGAAATAAGGCTAGCAAAGAGATCCACGAAATACAGAAGTAACTCTGTGAGATGAATTAACAGAACGGTAAGCAGTTTCTCAGAAAGCTTCTTTGCAGATTTCATCTGAGGATATTTCCTTTTTCACCATAACCCTCTATGGACTTCGAAATATCATTTTGCCAATTCCACAAGAACTGTCTTAGCGAAAGGCTTCTTGAGGCGAAAGCTGTAACTCTGTGAGAGGATTTCACAGAACACAAAGAAGTTTCTCAGAAAGCTTCTTTCTCTTTGTTATCAGAGGATATTTCCTTTGGCCATATAGTCTTCCAAGGGATCCGAAATATCTGTTCTCAGATTCCACAGAAATAAGACTAGCAAAGAGATCCCCGAAATACAGATGTAACTCTGTGAGATGAATTAACAGAACACTAAGCAGTTTCTCAGAAAGCTTCTTTCCAGATTTCATCTGAGGATATTTCCTTTTTCACCATAGCCCTCTAGGGGCTTCCAAATATCACTTTGCCAATTCCCGAAGAACTGTCTTAGCCAAAGGCTTCTTGAGGGGAAAGCTGTAACTCTGTGAGATGATTTCACAGACGACACAGAAGTTTCTCAGAAAGCTTCTTTCTCTTTGTTATCGGAGGATATTTCCTTTGGCCCTATAGTCTTCCAAGGGATCCGAAATATCTGTTCTCAGATTCCACAGAAACAAGGCTAGCAAAGAGATCAACGAAATACAGATGTAACTCTGTGAGATGAATTAACGGAACACTAAGCAGTTTCTCAGAAAGCTTCTTTCCAGATTTCATCTGAGGATATTTCCTTTTTCACCATAGCCCTCTACGGGCTTCCAAATATCACTTTGCCTATTCCACAAGAACTGTCTTAGCGAAAGGCTTCTTGAGGGGAAAGCTGTAACGCTGTGAGATGATTTCACAGAACACAAAGAGGTTTCTCAGAAAGCTTCCTTCTGTTTGTTATCGGAGGATATTTCCTTTGGCCCTATAGTCTTCCAAGGTATCCGAAATATCTGTTCTCAGATTCCACAGAAATAAGGCTAGCAAAGAGATCCCCGAAATACAGATGTAACTCTGTGAGATGAATTAACAGAACACTAAGCACTTTCTCAGAAAGCTTCTTTCCAGATTTCATCTGAGGATATTTCCTTTTTCACCATAGCCCTCTAGGGGCTTCCAAATATCACTTTGCCAATTCCAGAAGAATTGTCTTAACGAAAGGCTTCTTGAGGGGAAAGCTGTAACTCTGTGAGATGATTTCACAGAACACAAATAAGTTTCTCAGAAAGCTTCTTTCTCTTTGTTATCGGAGGATATTCCCTTTGGCCCTTTGTTCTTCCAAGGGATCCGAAATATCTGTTCTAAGATTCCACAGAAATAAGGCTAGCAAAGAGATCCCCGAAATACAAATGTAACTCTGTGAGATGAATTAACAGAACACTAAGCAGTTTCTCAGAAATCTTCTCTCCATATTTCATCTGAGGATATTTCCTTTTTCACCATAGCCCTCTATGGGCTTCCAAATATCACTTTGCCAATTCCACAAGAACTGTCATAGCGAAAGGCTTCTTGAGGGGAAAGCTGTAACTCTGTGAGATGATTTCACAGAACACAAAGAAGTTTCTCAGAAAGCTACTTTCTGTTTGTTATCGGAGGATATTTCCTTTGGCCTATAGTCTTACAATGGATCCGAAATATCTGTTCTCAGATTCCACAGAAATAAGGCTAGCAAAGAGATCCACGAAATACAGATGTAACTCTGTGAGATGAATTAACAGAACACTAAGCAGTTTCTCAGAAAGCTTCTTTCCACATTTCTTCTGAGGTTATTTCCTTTTACAACATAGCCATCTATGGGCTTCCAAATATCACTTTGCCAATTGCACAAGAACTGTCTTAGCGAAAGGCTTCTTCAGGGGAAAGCTGTAACTCTGTGAGATGATTTCACAGAACACAAAGAAGTTTCTCGGAAAGCTACTTTCTGTTTGTTATCGGAGGATATTTCCTTTGGCCCTATAGTCTTCCAAGGGATCCGAAATATCTTGTCTCAGATTCCACAGAAATAAGGCTAGCAAAGAGATCCACGAAATACAGATGTAACTCTCTGAGATGAATTAACAGAACACTAAGCAGTTTCTCAGAAAGCTTCTTTCCAGATTTCATCTGAGGATATTTAATTTTTCGCCGTAGCCCTCTATGGGCTTCCAAATACCACTTGGCCAATTCCACAAGAACTGTCTTAGCGAAAAGCTTCTTGAGGGGAAAGCTGTAACTCTGTGAGATGATTTCACAGAACACAAAGAAGTTTCTCAGAAAGCTTCTTTCTGTTTGTTATCGGAGGATATTTCCTTTGGCCCAATAATCTTCCAAGGGATCCGAAATATTTGTTCTCAGATTCCACAGAAATAAGGCTAGCAAAGAGATCCACGAAATACTGATGTAACTCTGTGAGATGAATTAACAGAACACTAAGCAGTTTCTCAGAAAGCTTCTTTCCAGATTTCATCTGAGGATATTTCCTTTTTCACAATAGCCCTCTATGGGCTTCCAAAAATCACTTTGCCAATTCCAGAAGAATTGTCTTAGCGAAAGGCTCTTTGAGGGGAAAGCTGTAACTCTGTGAGATGATTTCACAGAACACACAGAAGTTTCTCAGAAAGCTTCTTTCTCTTTGTTATCGGAGGATATTTCCTTTGGCCCTATAGTCTTCCAAGGGATCCGAAATATCTGTTCTCAGATTCCACAGAAATAAGGCTAGCAAAGAGATCCCCGAAATATGGATGTAACTCTGTGAGATGAATTAAGAGAACACTAAGCACTTTCTCAGAAAGCTTCTTTCCAGATTTCATCTGAGGATATTTCCTTTTTCACCATAGCCCTCTAGGGGCTTCCAAATATCACTTTGCCAATTCCACAAGAACTGTCTTAGCGAAAGGCTTCTTGAGGGGAAAGCTGTAACTCTGTGAGATGATTTCACAGGACACAAAGAAGTTTCTCAGAAAGCTTCTTTCTCTTTGTTATCGGAGGATATATCCTTTGGCCCTACAGTCTTCCAAGGGATCCGAAATATCTGTTCTCAGATTCCACAGAAATAAGGCTAGCAAAGAGATCCCCGAAATACAGATGTAACTCTGTGAGATGAATTAACAGAACACTAAGCAGTTTCTCTGAAAGCTTCTTTCCAGATTTCATGAGGATATTTCCTTTTTCACCATAGCCCCCTAGGGGCTTGCACATATCCCTTTGCCAATTCCACAAGAACTGTCTTAGCGAAAGGCTTCTTGAGGGTAAAGCTGTAACTCTGTGAGATGATTTCACAGAACAGAAAGAAGCTTCTCAGAAAGCTTCTTTCTGTTTGTTATCGGAGGATATTTCCTTTGGCCCTATAGTCTTCCAAGGGATCCGAAATATCTGGTCTCAGATTCCACAGAAATAAGGCTAGCAAAGAGATCCCCGAAATACAGATGTAACTCTGTGAGATGAATTAACGGAACACTAAGCAGTTTCTCAGAAAGCTTCTTTCCAGATTTCATCTGAGGATATTTCCTTTTACAACATAGCCATCTATGGGCTTCCAAATATCACTTTGCCAATTCCAGAAGAACTGTCTTAGCGAAAGGCTTCTTTAGGGGAAAGCTGTAACTCTATGAGGTGATTTCACAGAACACAAAGAAGTTTCTCAGAAAGCTTCTTTCTCTCTGTTATTGAAGGATATTTCCTTTGGCCCTATAGTATTCCAAGGGATCCGAAATATCTGTTCTCAGATTCCACAGAAATAAGGCTAGCAAAGAGATCCACGAAATACAGATGTAACTCTGTGACATGAATTAACAGAACACTAAGCAGTTTCTCAGAAAGCTTCTTTCCAGATTTCATCAGAGGATATTTCCATTTTCACCATAGCCCTCTATGGGCTTCCTAATATCACTTTGCCAATTCCACAAGAACTGTCTTAGCGAAAGGCTTCTTCAGGGGAAAGCTGTAACTCTGTGAGATGATTTCACAGAACACAAAGAAGTTTCTCAGAAAGCTTCTTTCTCTTTGTTATCAGAGGATATTACCTTTGTTCCTATAGTCTTCCAAGGGATCCGAAATATCTGGTCTCAGATTCCACAGAAATAAGGCTAGCAAAGAGATCCGCGAAATACAGATGTAACTCTGTGAGATGAATTAACGGAACACTAAGCAGTTTCTCAGAAAGCTTCTTTCCAGATTTCATCTGAGGATATTTCCTTTTACAACATAGCCATCTATGGGCTTCCAAATATCACTTTGCCAATTCCAGAAGAACTGTCTTAGCGAAAGGCTTCTTTAGGGGAAAGCTGTAACTCTATGAGATGATTTCACAGAACACAAAGAAGTTTCTCAGAAAGCTTCTTTGTCTTTGGTATCGGAGGATATTTCCTTTGGCCCTATAGTCTTCCAGGGGATCCGAAATATGTGTTCTCAGATTCCACAGAAATAAGGCTAGCAAAGAGATCCACGAAATACAGATGTAACTCTGTGAGATGAATTAACAGAACGCTAAGCAGTTTTTCAGAAAGCTTCTTTCCAGATTTCATCTGACGATATTTCCTTTTTCACCGTAACCCTCTATGGACTTCCAAATATCATTTTGCCAATTCCACAAGAACTGTCTTAGGGAAAGGCTTCTTGAGGGGAAAGCTGTAACTCTGTGAGATGATTTCCCAGAACACAAAGAAGTTTCTCAGAAAGCATCTTTCTCTTTGTTATCAGAGGATATTTCCTTTCGCCATATAGTCTTCCAAGGGATCCGAAATATCTGTTCTCAGATTCCACAGAAATAAGGCTAGCAAAGAGATCCACGAAATACAGATGTAACTCTGTGAGATGAATTAACAGAATACTAAGCAGTTTCTCAGAAAGCTTCTTTCCAGATTTCATCTGAGGATATTTCCTTTTTCACCATAGCCCTCTAGGGGCTTCCAAATATCACTTTGCCAATTCCCGAAGAACTGTCTTAGCGAAAGGCTTCATGAGGGGAAAGCTGTACCTCTGTGAGATGATTTCACAGAAGGCACAGAAGTTTCTCAGAAAGCTTCTTTGTATTTGTTATCGGAGGATAGTTCCTTTGGCCCTATAGTCTTCCAAGGGATCCGAAATATCTGTTCTCAGATTCCACAGAAATAAGGCTAGCAAAGAGATCCACGAAATACAGATGTAACTCTTTGAGATGAATTAACAGAACACTAAGCAGTTTCTCAGAAATCTTCTTTCCAGATTTCATCTGAGGATATTTCCTTTTTCACCATAGCCCTCTATGGGCTTCCAAATATCAGTTTGCCAATTCCAGAAGAACTGTCTTAACGAAAGGCTTCTTGAGGGGAAAGCTGTAACTCTGTGAGATGATTTCACAGGACACAAAGAAGTTTCTCAGAAAGCTTCTTTCTCTTTGTTATCGGAGGATATATCCTTTGGCCCTACAGTCTTCCAAGGGATCCGAAATATCTGTTCTTAGATTCCACAGAAATAAGGCTAGCAAAGAGATCCCCGAAATACAGATGTAACTCTGTGAGATGAATTAACAGAACACTAAGCAGTTTCTCAGAAAGCTTCTTTCCAGATTTCATGAGGATATTTCCTTTTTCACCATAGCCCCCTAGGGGCTTGCACATATCCCTTTGCCAATTCCACAAGAACTGTCTTAGCGAAAGGCTTCTTGAGGGTAAAGCTGTTACACTGTGAGATGATTTCACAGAACACAAAGAGGTTTCTCAGAAAGCTTCTTTCTCTTTGTTATCGGAGGATATTTCCTTTGTCCCTATAGTCTTCCAAGGGATCCGAAATGTCTGTTCTCAGATTCCACAGAAATAAGGCTAGCAAGGAGATCCCCGAAATACAGATGTAACTCTGTGAGATGAATTAACAGAACACTAAGCAGTTTCTCAGAAAGCTTCTTTCCAGATTTCATCTGAGGATATTTCCTTTTTCACTGTAGCCCTCTAAGGGCTTCCAAATATCACTTTGTGAATTCCACAAGAACTGTCTTAGCGAAAGGCTTCTTGAGAGGAAAGCTGTAACTCTGTGAGATGATTTCACAGAACACAAAGAAGTTTCTCAGAAAGCTTCTTTCTCTTTGTTATCGGAGGATATTTCCTTTGGCCCTTTGTTCTTCCAAGGGATCCGAAATATCTGTTCTCAGATTCCACAGAAATAAGGTTAGCAAAGAGATCCCCGAAATACAAATGTAACTCTGTGAGATGAATTAACAGAACACTAAGCAGTTTCTCAGAAATCTTCTCTCCATATTTCATCTGAGGATATTTCCTTTTTCACCATAGCCCTCTATGGGCTTCCAAATATCACTTTGCCAGTTCCACAAGAACTGTCATAGCGAAAGGCTTCTTGAGGGGAAAGCTGTAACCCTGTGAGATGATTTCACAGAACACAAAGAAGTTTCTCAGAAAGCTACTTTCTGTTTGTTATCGGAGGATATTTCCTTTGGCCTATAGTCTTACAAGGGATCCGAAATATCTGTTCTCAGATTCCACAGAAATAAGGCTAGCAAAGAGATCCACGAAATACAGATGTAACTCTGTGAGATGAATTAACAGAACACTAAGCAGTTTCTCAGAAAGCTTCTTTCCACATTTCTTCTGAGGTTATTTCCTTTTACAACATAGCCATCTATGGGCTTCCAAATATCACTTTGCCAATTGCACAAGAACTGTCTTAGCGAAAGGCTTCTTCAGGGGAAAGCTGTAACTCTGTGAGATGATTTCACAGAACACAAAGAAGTTTCTCAGAAAGCTTCTTTCTCTTTGTTATCGGAGGATATTTCCTTTGGCCCTATAGTCTTCCAAGGGATCCGAAATATCTGGTCTCAGATTCCACAGAAATAAGGCTAGCAAAGAGATCCACGAAATACAGATGTAACTCTCTGAGATGAATTAACAAAACACTAAGCAGTTTCTCAGAAAGCTTCTTTCCAGATTTCATCTGAGGATATTTAATTTTTCACCGTAGCCCTCTATGGGCTTCCAAATATCACTTTGCCAATTCCACAAGAACTGTCTTAGCGAAAAGCTTCTTGAGGGGAAAGTTGTAACTCTGTGAGATGATTTCACAGAACACAAAGAAGTTTCTCAGAAAGCTTCTTTCTGTTTGTTATCGGAGGATATTTCCTTTGGCCCTATAATCTTCCAAGGGATCCGAAATATTTGTTCTCAGATTCCACAGAAATAAGGCTAGCAAAGAGATCCACGAAATACTGATGTAACTCTGTGAGATGAATTAAGAGAACACTAAGCAGTTTCTCAGAAAGCTTCTTTCCAGATTTCATCTGAGGATATTTCCTTTTTCACAATAGCCCTCTATGGGCTTCCAAAAATCACTTTGCCAATTCCAGAAGAATTGTCTTAGCGAAAGGCTCTTTGAGGGGAAAGCTGTAACTCTGTGAGATGATTTCACAGAACACACAGAAGTTTCTCAGAAAGCTTCTTTCTCTTTGTTATCGGAGGATATTTCCTTTGGCCCTATAGTCTTCCAAGGGATCCGAAATATCTGTTCTCAGATTCCACAGAAATAAGGCTAGCAAAGAGATCCCCGAAACATAGATGTAACTCTGTGAGATGAATTAAGAGAACACTAAGCACTTTCTCAGAAAGCTTCTTTCCAGATTTCATCTGAGGATATTTCCTTTTTCACCATAGCCCTCTAGGGGCTTCCAAATATCACTTTGCCAATTCCACAAGAACTGTCTTAGCGAAAGGCTTCTTGAGGGGAAAGCTGTAACTCTGTGAGATGATTTCACAGGACACAAAGAAGTTTCTCAGAAAGCTTCTTTCTCTTTGTTATCGGAGGATATATCCTTTGGCCCTACAGTCTTCCAAGGGATCCGAAATATCTGTTCTCAGATTCCACAGAAATAAGGCTAGCAAAGAGATCCCCGAAATACAGATGTAACTCTGTGAGATGAATTAACAGAACACTAAGCAGTTTCTCAGAAAGCTTCTTTCCAGATTTCATGAGGATATTTCCTTTTTCACCATAGCCCCCTATGGGCTTGCACATATCCCTTTGCCAATTCCACAAGAACTGTCTTAGCGAAAGGCTTCTTGAGGGGAAAGCTGTAACTCTGTGAGATGATTTCACAGAACAGAAAGAAGCTTCTCAGAAAGCTTCTTTTTGTTTGTTATCGGAGGATATTTCCTTTGGCCCTATAGTCTTCCAAGGGATCCGAAATATCTGGTCTCAGATTCCACAGAAATAAGGCTAGCAAAGAGATCCGCGAATTACAGATGTAACTCTGTGAGATGAATTAACGGAACACTAAGCAGTTTCTCAGAAAGCTTCTTTCCAGATTTCATCTGAGGATATTTCCTTTTACAACATAGCCATCTATGGGCTTGCAAATATCACTTTGCCAATTCCAGAAGAACTGTCTTAGCGAAAGGCTTCTTTAGGGGATAGCTGTAACTCTATGAGATGATTTCACAGAACACAAAGAAGTTTCTCAGAAAGCTTCTTTCTCTTTGGTATCGGAGGATATTTCCTTGGGCCCTATAGTCTTCCAGGGGATCCGAAATATGTGTTCTCAGATTCCACAGAAATAAGGCTAGCAAAGAGATCCACGAAATACAGATGTAACTCTGTGAGATGAATTAACAGAACGCTAAGCAGTTTCTCAGAAAGCTTCTTTCCAGATTTCATCTGACGATATTTCCTTTTTCACCGTAACCCTCTATGGACTTCCAAATATCATTTTGCCAATTCCACAAGAACTGTCTTAGGGAAAGGCTTCTTGAGGGGAAAGCTGTAACTCTGTGAGATGATTTCACAGAACACAAAGAAGTTTCTCAGAAAGCATCTTTCTCTTTGTTATCAGAGGATATTTCCTTTGGCCATATAGTCTTCCAAGGGATCCGAAATATCTGTTCTCAGATTCCACAGAAATAAGGCTAGCAAAGAGATCCCCGAAATACAGATGTAACTCTGTGAGATGAATTAACAGAACACTAAGCAGTTTCTCAGAAAGCTTCTTTCCAGATTTCATCTGAGGATATTTCCTTTTTCACCATAGCCCTCTAGGGGCTTCCAAATATCACTTTGCCAATTCCCGAAGAACTGTCTTAGCGAAAGGCTTCTTGAGGGGAAAGCTGTAACTCTGTGAGATGATTTCACAGAAGACACAGAAGTTTCTCAGAAGGCTTCTTTGTATTTGTTATCGGAGGATATTTCCTTTGGCCCTATAGTCTTTCAAGGGATCCGAAATATCTGTTCTCAGATTCCACAGAAATAAGGCTAGCAAAGAGATCCACGAAATACAGATGTAACTCTTTGAGATGAATTAACAGAACACTAAGCAGTTTCTCAGAAATCTTCTTTCCAGATTTCATCTGAGGATATTTCCTTTTTCACCATAGCCCTCTATGGGCTTCCAAATATCAGTTTGCCAATTCCAGAAGAACTGTCTTAACGAAAGGCTTCTTGAGGGGAATGCTGTTACACTGTGAGATGATTTCACAGAACACAAAGAGGTTTCTCAGAAAGCTTCTTTCTCTTTGTTATCGGAGGATATTTCCTTTGTCCCTATAGTCTTCCAAGGGATCCGAAATGTCTGTTCTCAGATTCCACAGAAATAAGGCTAGCAAAGAGATCCCCGAAATACAAATGTAACTCTGTGAGATGAATTAACAGAACACTAAGCAGTTTCTCAGAAAGCTTCTTTCCAGATTTCATCTGAGGATATTTCCTTTTTCACCGTAGCCCTCTAAGGGCTTCCAAATATCACTTTGCGAATTCCACAAGAACTGTCTTAGCGAAAGGCTTCTTGAGAGGAAAGCTGTAACTCTGTGAGATGATTTCACAGAACACAAAGAAGTTTCTCAGAAAGTTTCTTTCTCTTTGTTATCAGAGGATATTTCCTTTGGCCCTCTAGTCTTCCAAGGGATCCGAAATATCTGTTCTCAGATTCCACAGAAATAAGGCTAGCAAAGAGATCCCCGAAATACAGATGTAACTCTGTGAGATGAATTAACAGAACACTAAGCACTTTCTCAGAAAGGTTCTTTCCAGATTTCATGAGGTTATTTCCTTTTTCACCATAGCCCCCTATGGGCTTGCAAATATCACTTTGCCAATTCCACAAGAACTGTCTTAGCGAAAGGCTTCTTGAGGGGAAAGCTGTAACTCTGTGAGATGATTTCACAGAACAGAAAGAAGCTTCTCAGAAAGCTTCTTTCTCTCTGTTATCGGAGGATATTTCCTTTGGCCCTATAGTCTTCCAAGGGATCCGAAATATCTGTTCTCAGATTCCACAGAAATAAGACTAGCAAAGAGATCCCCGAAATACAGATGTAACTCTGTGAGATGAATTAACAGAACACTAAGCAGTTTCTCAGAAAGCTTCTTTCCAGATTTCATCTGAGGATATTTCCTTTTTCACCATAGCCCTCTACGGGCTTCCAAATATCACTTTGCCAATTCCCGAAGAACTGTCTTAGCGAAAGGCTTCTTGAGGGGAAAGCTGTAACTCTGTGAGATGATTTCACAGAAGACACAGAAGTTTCTCAGAAAGCTTCTTTCTCTTTGTTATCGGAGGATATTTCCTTTGGCCCTATAGTCTTCAAGGGATCCGAAATATCTGTTCTCAGATTCCACAGAAACAAGGCTAGCAAAGAGATCAACGAAATACAGATGTAACTCTGTGAGATGAATTAACGGAACACTAAGCAGTTTCTCAGAAGGCTTCTTTCCAGATTTCATCTGAGGATATTTCCTTTTTCACCATAGCCCTCTACGGGCTTCCAAATATCACTTTGCCTATTCCACAAGAACTGTCTTAGCGAAAGGCTTCTTGAGGGGAAAGCTGTAACTCTGTGAGATGATTTCACAGAACACAAAGAGGTTTCTCAGAAAGCTTCCTTCTGTTTGTTATCGGAGGATATTTCCTTTGGCCCTATAGTCTTCCAAGGGATCCGAAATATCTGTTCTCAGATTCCACAGAAATAAGGCTAGCAAAGAGATCCCCGAAATACAGATGTAACTCTGTGAGATGAATTAACAGAACACTAAGCAGTTTCTCAGAAATCTTCTCTCCATATTTCATCTGAGGATATTTCCTTTTTCACCATAGCCCTCTATGGGCTTCCAAATATCACTTTGCCAATTCCACAAGAACTGCCATAGCGAAAGGCTTCTTGAGGGGAAAGCTGTAACTCTGTGAGATGATTTCACAGAACACAAAGAAGTTTCTCAGAAAGCTACTTTCTGTTTGTTATCGGAGGATATTTCCCTTGGCCTATAGTCTTACAAGGGATCCGAAATATCTGTTCTCAGATTCCACAGAAATAAGGCTAGCAAAGAGATCCACGAAATACAGATGTAACTCTGTGAGATGAAATAACAGAACACTAAGCAGTTTCTCAGAAAGCTTCTTTCCACATTTCTTCTGAGGTTATTTCCTTTTACAACATAGCCATCTATGGGCTTCCAAATATCACTTTGCCAATTGCACAAGAACTGTCTTAGCGAAAGGCTTCTTCAGGGGAAAGCTGTAACTCTGTGAGATGATTTCACAGAACACAAGGAAGTTTCTCAGAAAGCTACTTTCTGTTTGTTATCGGAGGATATTTTCTTTGGTCTATAGTCTTCCAAGGGATCCGAAATATCTGTTCTCAGATTCCACAGAAATAAGGCTAGCAAAGAGATCCCCGAAATACAGAAGTAACTCTGTGGGATGAATTAACAGAACACTAAGCAGTTTCTCAGAAAGCTTCTTTCCAGATTTCATCTGAGGATATTTCCTTTTTCACCATAGCCCTCTATGGCCTTCCAAATATCACTTTGCCAATTCCACAAGAACTGTCTTAGCGAAAGGCTTCTTGAAGGGAAAGCTGTAACTCTGTGAGATGATTTCACAGAACACAAAGAAGTTTCTCAGAAAGCTTCTTTCTCTTTGTTATCGGAGGATATTTCCTTTGGCCCTATAGTCTTCCAAGGGATCCGAAATATCTGGTCTCAGATTCCACAGAAATAAGGCTAGCAAAGAGATCCACGAAATACAGATGTAACTCTCTGAGATGAATTAACAGAACACTAAGCAGTTTCTCAGAAAGCTTCTTTCCAGATTTCATCTGAGGATATTTAATTTTTCACCGTAGCCCTCTAGGGGCTTCCAAATATCACTTTGCCAATTCCACAAGAACTGTCTTAGCGAAAGGCTTCTTGAGGGGAAAGCTGTAACTCTGTGAGATGATTTCACAGAACACAAAGAAGTTTCTCAGAAAGCTTCTTTCTGTTTGTTATCGGAGGATATTTCCTTTGGCCCTATAATCTTCCAAGGGATCCGAAATATTTGTTCTCAGATTCCACAGAAATAAGGCTAGCAAAGAGATCCACGAAATACTGATGTAACTCTGTGAGATGAATTAAGAGAACACTAAGCAGTTTCTCAGAAAGCTTCTTTGCAGATTTCATCTGAGGATATTTCCTTTTTCACAATAGCCCTCTATGGGCTTCCAAAAATCACTTTGCCAATTCCAGAAGAATTGTCTTAGCGAAAGGCTCTTTGAGGGGAAAGCTGTAACTCTGTGAGATGATTTCACAGAACACACAGAAGTTTCTCAGAAAGCTTCTTTCTCTTTGTTATCGCAGGATATTTCCTTTGGCCCTATAGTCTTCCAAGGGATCCGAAATATCTGTTCTCAGATTCCACAGAAATAAGGCTAGCAAAGAGATCCCCGAAATATAGATGTAACTCTGTGAGATGAATTAACAGAACACTAAGCAGTTTCTCAGAAAGCTTCTTTCCAGATTTCATGAGGATATTTCCTTTTTCACCATAGCCCCCTATGGGCTTGCACATATCCCTTTGCCAATTCCACAAGAACTGTCTTAGCGAAAGGCTTCTTGAGGGGAAAGCTGTAACTCTGTGAGATGATTTCACAGAACAGAAAGAAGCTTCTCAGAAAGCTTCTTTCTGTTTGTTATCGGAGGATATTTCCTTAGGCCCTATAGTCTTCCAAGGGATCCGAAATATCTGGTCTCAGATTCCACAGAAATAAGGCTAGCAAAGAGATCCGCGAAATACAGATGTAACTCTGTGAGATGAATTAACGGAACACTAAGCAGTTTCTCAGAAAGCTTCTTTCCAGATTTCATCTGAGGATATTTCCTTTTACAACATAGCCATCTATGGGCTTCCAAATATCACTTTGCCAATTCCAGAAGAACTGTCTTAGCGAAAGGCTTCTTTAGGGGAAAGCTGTAACTCTATGAGATGATTTCACAGAACACAAAGAAGTTTCTCAGAAAGCTTCTTTCTCTTTGGTATCGGAGGATATTTCCTTTGGCCCTATAGTCTTCCAAGGGATCCGAAATATGTGTTCTCAGATTCCACAGAAATAAGGCTAGCAAAGAGATCCACGAAATACAGATGTAACTCTGTGAGATGAAATAACAGAACACTAAGCAGTTTCTCAGAAAGCTTCTTTCCAGATTTCATCTGAGGATATTTCCTTTTTCACCATAGCCCTCTACGGGCTTCCAAATATCACTTTGCCTATTCCACAAGAACTGTCTTAGCGAAAGGCTTCTTGAGGGGAAAGCTGTAACTCTGTGAGATGATTTCAGAGAACACAAAGAGGTTTCTCAGAAAGCTTCCTTCTGTTTGTTATCGGAGGATATTTCCTTTGGCCCTATAGTCTTCCAAGGGATCCGAAATATCTGTTCTCAGATTCCACAGAAATAAGGCTAGCAAAGAGATCCCCGAAATACAGATGTAACTCTGTGAGATGAATTAACAGAACACTAAGCACTTTTTCAGAAAACTTCTTTCCAGATTTCATCTGAGGATATTTCCTTTTTCACCATAGCCCTCTATGGGCTTCCAAATATCACTTTCCCAATTCCACAAGAACTGTCTTAGCGAAAGGCTTCTTGAGGGGAAAGCTGTAACTCTGTGAGATGATTTCACAGAACACAAAGAAGTTTCTCAGAAAGCTTCTTTCTCTTTGTTATCGGAGGATATTTCCTTTGGCCCTATAGTCTTCCAAGGGATCCGAAATATCTGTTCTCTGATTCCACAGAAATAAGGCTAGCAAAGAGATCCACGAAATACTGATGTAACTCTGTGAGATGAATTAAGAGAACACTAAGCAGTTTCTCAGAAAGCTTCTTTCCAGATTTCATCTGAGGATATTTCCTTTTTCACAATAGACCTCTATGGGCTTCCAAAAATCACTTTGCCAATTCCAGAAGAATTGTCTTAGCGAAAGGCTTTTTGAGGGGAAAGCTGTAACTCTGTGAGATGATTTCACAGAACACACAGAAGTTTCTCAGAAAGCTTCTTTCTCTTTGTTATCGGAGGATATTTCCTTTGGCCCTATAGTCTTCCAAGGGATCCGAAATATCTGTTCTCAGATTCCACAGAAATAAGGCTAGCAAAGAGATCCCCGAAATACAGATGTAACTCGGTGAGATGAATTAACAGAACACTAAGCAGTTTCTCAGAAAGCTTCTTTCCAGATTTCCTGAGGATATTTCCTTTTTCACCATAGCCCCCTATGGGCTTGCACATATCACTTTGCCAATTCCACAAGAACTGTCTTAGCGAAAGGCTTCTTGAGGGGAAAGCTGTAACTCTGTGAGATGATTTCACAGAACAGAAAGAAGCTTCTCAGAAAGCTTCTTTCTGTTTTTTATCGGAGGATGTTTCCTTTGGCCCTATAGTCTTCCAAGGGATCCGAAATACTGTTCTCAGATTCCACAGAAATAAGGCTAGCAAAGAGATCCACGAAATACACATGTAACTCTGTGACATGAATTAACATAACACTAAGTAGTTTCTCAGAAAGCTTCTTTCCAGATTTCATTTGAGGATATTTCCTTTTTCACCATAGCCCTCTATGGGCTTCCAAATATCACTTTGCCAAGTCCAGAAGAACTGTCTTAGCGAAAGGCTTCTTGAGGGGAAACCTGTAACTCTGTGAGATGATTTCACAGAACACAAAGAAGTTTCTCAGACCGCTTCTTTCTCTTTGTTATCGGAGGATATTTCCTTTGGCCCTATAGTCTTCCAAGGGATCCGAAATATCTGTTCTCAGATTCCACAGAAATAAGGCTAGCAAAGAGATTCCCGAAATACAGATGTAACTCTGTGAGATGAATTAACAGAACACTAAGCAGTTTCTCAGAAAGCTTCTTTCCAGATTTCTTCTGAGGATATTTCCTTTTTCACCGTAGCTCTCTATGGGCTTCCAAATATCACTTTGCCAATTCCACAAGAACTGTCTTGGAGAAAGGCTTCTTGAGGGGAAAGCTGTAACTCTGTGAGATGATTTCACAGAACACAAAGTAGTTTTTCAGAAAGCTTCTTTCTCGTTGTTATCGGAGGATATTTCCTTTGGCCCTATAGTCTTCCAAGGGATCCGAAATATCTGTTCTCAGATTCCACAGAAATAAGGCTAGCAAAGAGATCCACGAAATACAGATGTAACTCTGTGAGATGAATTAACAGAACACTAAGCAGTTTCTCCGAAAGCTTCTATCCAGATTTCTTCTGAGGATATTTCCTTTTTCACCATAGCCCTCTATGGGCTTCCAAATATCACTTTGCCAATTCCACAAAACTGTGTTAGCGAAAGGCTTCTTGAGGGGAAAGCTGAAACTCTATGAGATAATTTCACAGAACACAAAGAAGTTTCTCAGAAAGCTTCTTTCTCTTTGTTATCGGAGGATATTTCCTTTGGCCCTATAATCTTCAAGGGATCCGAATTATTTGTTCTGAGATTCCACAGAAATAAGGCTAGCAAAGAGATCCACGAAATACAGATGAAACTCTGTGAGATGAATTAAGAGAACACTAAGCAGTTTCTCAGAAAGCTTCTTTCCAGATTTCATCTGAGGATATTTCCTTTTTCACCATAGCCCTCTACGGGCTTCCAAATATCACTTTGCAAATTCCACAAGAACTTTCTTAGCGAAAGGCTTCTTGAGGGGAAAGCTGTAACTCTGTGAGATGATTTCACAGAACACAAAGAAGTTTCTCAGAAAGCTTCTTTCTCTTTGTTATCGTAGGATATTTCCTTTGGCCCTATAATCTTCAACGGGATCCGAAATATCTGTTCTCAGATTCCACAGAAATAAGGCTAGCAAAGAGATCCCCGAAATACAGAAGTAACTCTGTGAGATGAATTAACAGAACACTAAGCAGTTTCTCAGAAAGCTTCCTTCCAGATTTTATCTGAGGATATTTCCTTTTTCACCATAGCCCTCCATGGGCTTCCAAATATCACTTTGGAAATTCCAGAAGAACTGTCTTAGCGAAAGGTTTCTTCAGGGGAAACCTGTAACTCTGTGAGATGATTTCACAGAACACACAGAAGTTACTCAGAAAGTTTCTTTCTCTTTGTTATTGTTGGATATTTCCTTAGGCCATATAGTCTTCCAAGGGATCCGAAATATCTGTTCTCAGATTCCACAGATAAGGCTAGCGAAGAGATCCCCGAAATACAGATGTAACTCTGTGAGATGAATTAACAGAACACTAAGCAGTTTCTCAGAAAGCTTCTTTCCAGATTTCATCTGAGGATATTTCCTTTTTCACCGTAGCCCTCTAGGGGCTTCCAAATATCACTTTGGCAATTCCACAAGAACTGTCTTAGCGAAAGGCTTCTTGACGGGAAAGCTGTAACTCTGTGAGATGATTTCACAGAACACAAAGAAGTTTCTCAGAAAGCTTCCTTCTGTTTGTTATCGGAGGATATTTCCTTTGGCCCTATAGTCTTCCAAGGGATCCGAAATATCTGTTCTCAGATTCCACAGAAATAAGGCTAGCAAAGAGATCCCCGAAATACAGATGTAACTCTGTGAGATGAATTAACAGAACACTAAGCACTTTCTCAGAAAACTTCTTTCCAGATTTCATCTGAGGATATTTCCTTTTTCACCATAGCCCTCTATGGGCTTCCAAATATCACTTTCCCAATTCCACAAGAACTGTCTTAGCGAAAGGCTTCTTGAGGGGAAAGCTGTAACTCTGTGAGATGATTTCACAGAACACAAAGAAGTTTCTCAGAAAGCTTCTTTCTCTTTGTTATCGGAGGATATTTCCTTTGGCCCTATAGTCTTCCAAGGGATCCGAAATATCTGTTCTCAGATTCCACAGAAATAAGGCTAGCAAAGAGATCCACGAAATACTGATGTAACTCTGTGAGATGAATTAAGAGAACACTAAGCAGTTTCTCAGAAAGCTTCTTTCCAGATTTCATCTGAGGATATTTCCTTTTTCACAATAGACCTCTATGGGCTTCCAAAAATCACTTTGCCAATTCCAGAAGAATTGTCTTAGCGAAAGGCTTTTTGAGGGGAAAGCTGTAACTCTGTGAGACGATTTCACAGAACACACAGAAGTTTCTCAGAAAGCTTCTTTCTCTTTGTTATCGGAGGATATTTCCTTTGGCCCTATAGTCTTCCAAGGGATCCGAAATATCTGTTCTCAGATTCCACAGAAATAAGGCTAGCAAAGAGATCCTCGAAATACAGATGTAACTCGGTGAGATGAATTAACAGAACACTAAGCAGTTTCTCAGAAAGCTTCTTTCCAGATTTCATCTGAGGATATTTCCTTTTTCAACATAGCCCTCTAGGGGCTTCCAAATATCACTTTGCCAATTCCACAAGAACTGTCTTAGCGAAAGGCTACTTGAGGGGAAAGCTGTAACTCTGTGAGATGATTTCACAGGACACAAAGAAGTTTCTCAGAAAGCTTCTTTCTCTTTGTTATCGGAGGATATTACCTTTGGCCCTATAGTCTTCCAAGGGATCCGAAATATGTGTTCTCAGATTCCACAGAAATAAGGCTAGCAAAGAGATCCCCGAAATACAGATGTAACTCTGTGAGATGAATTAACAGAACACTAAGCAGTTTCTCAGAAAGCTTCTTTCCAGATTTCATGAGGATATTTCCTTTTTCACCATAGCCCCCTATGGGCTTGCACATATCACTTTGCCAATTCCACAAGAACTGTCTTAGCGAAAGGCTTCTTGAGGGGAAAGCTGTAACTCTGTGAGATGATTTCACAGAACAGAAAGAAGCTTCTCAGAAAGCTTCTTTCTGTTTGTTATCGGAGGATGTTTCCTTTGGCCCTATAGTCTTCCAAGGGATCCGAAATATCTGTTCCCAGATTCCACAGAAATAAGGCTAGCAAAGAGATCCAAGAAATACACATGTAACTCTGTGACATGAATTAACAGAACACTAAGCAGTTTCTCAGAAAGCTTCTTTCCAGATTTCATCAGAGGATATTTCCATTTTCACCATAGCCCTCTATGGGCTTCCTAATATCACTTTGCCAATTCCACAAGAACTGTCATAGCGAAAGGCTTCTTGAGGGGAAAGCTGTAACTCTGTGAGATGATTTCACAGAACACAAAGAAGTTTCTCAGAAAGCTTCTTTCTCTTTGTTATCAGAGGATACTACCTTTGTTCCTATAGTCTTCCAAGGGATCCGAAATATCTGGTCTCAGATTCCACAGAAATAAGGCTAGCAAAGAGATCCGCGAAATACAGATGTAACTCTGTGAGATGAATTAACGGAACACTAAGCAGTTTCTCAGAAAGCTTCTTTCCAGATTTCATCTGAGGATATTTCCTTTTTCACCATAGCCCTCTAGGGGCTTCCAAATATCACTTTGCCAATTCCCGAAGAACTGTCTTAGCGAAAGGCTTCTTGAGAGGAAAGCTGTAACTCTGTGAGATGATTTCACAGAAGACACAGAAGTTTCTCAGAAAGCTTCTTTCTCTTTGTTATCGGAGGATATTTCCTTTGGCCCTATAGTCTTCAAGGGATCCGAAATATCTGTTCTCAGATTCCACAGAAACAAAGCTAGCAAAGAGATCCCCAAAATGCAGATGTAACTCTGTGAGATGAATTAACAGAACACTAAGCAGTTTCTCAGAAAGCTTCTTTCCAGATTTCTTCTGAGGATATTTCCTTTTTCACCGCAGCTCTCTATGGGCTTCCAAATATCACTTTGCCAATTCCACAAGAACTGTCTTAGCGAAAGGCTTCTTGAGGGGAAAGCTGTAACTCTGTGAGATGATTTCACAGAACACACAGAAGTTTCTCAGAAAGTTTCTTTCTCTTTGTTACCGGAGGATACTTGCTTTGGCCCTATAGTCTTCCAAGGGATCCGAAATATCTGTTCTCAGATTCCAGAGAAATAAGGCTAGCGAAGAGATCCCTGAAATACAGATGTAACTCTGTGAGATTAATTAACAGATCACTAAGCAGGTTCTCAGAAAGCTTCTTTCCAGATTTCATCTGAGGATATTTCATTTTTCACCATAGCCCTTTATGGGCTTCCAAATATCACTTTGCCAATTCCACAAGAACTGTCTTAGCGAAAGGCTTCTTGAAGGGAAAGCTGTAACTCTGTGAGATGATTTCACAGAACACAAAGAAGTTTCTCAGAAAGCTTCTTTCTCTTTGTTATCGGAGGATATTTCCTTTGGCCCTATAGTCTTCCAAGGGATCCGAAATATCTGTTCTCAGATTCCACAGAAATAAGGCTAGCAAAGAGATCCACGAAATACAGATGTAACTCTGTGAGATGAATTTACAGAACACTAAGCAGTTTCTCAGAAAGCTTCTTTCCAGATTTCATCTGAGGATATTTCCTTTTTCACCATAGCCCTCTATGGGCTTCTAAATATCAGTTTGCCAATTCCACAAGAACTGTCTTAGCGAAAAGCTTCTTGAGGGGAAAGCTGTAACTCTGTGAGATGATTTCACAGAACACAAAGAAGTTTCTCAGAAAGCTCCTTTCTCTTTGTTATCAGAGGATATTTCCTTTGGACCTATAGTCTTCAAAGGGATCCGAAATATGTGTTTTCAGATTCCACAGAAATAAGGCTAGCAAAGAGATCCACGAAATACAGATGTAACTCTGTGAGATGAATTAAGATAACACTAAGCAGTTTCTCAGAAAGCTTCTTTCCAGATTTCATCTGAGGATATTTCCTTTTTCACCATAGCCCTCTATGGGCTTCCAAATATCACTTTGCCAAGTCCAGAAGAACTGTCTTGGCGAAAGGCTTCTTGAGGGGAAACCTGTAACTCTGTGAGATGATTTCACAGAACACAAAGAAGTTTCTCAGACAGCTTCTTTCTCTTTGTTATCGGAGGATATTTCCTTTGGCCCTATAGTCCTCCAAGGGATCCGAAATATCTGTTCTCAGATTCCACAGAAATAAGGCTAGCAAAGAGATCCCCGAAATACAGATGTAACTCTGTGAGATGAATTAACAGAGCACTAAGCAGTTTCTCAGAAAGCTTCTTTCCAGATTTCTTCTGAGGATATTTCCTTTTTCACCATAGCCCTCTACGGTCTTCCAAATATCACTTTGCCAATTCCACAAGAACTGTGTTAGCGAAAGGCTTCTTGAGGGGAAAGCTGAAACTCTGTGAGATGATTTCACAGAACACAAAGAAGTTTCTCAGAAAGCTTCTTTCTCTTTGTTATCGGAGGATATTTCCTTTGGCCCTATAGACTTCCACGGGATCCGAAATATCTGTTCTCAGATTCCACAGAAATAAGGGTAGCAAAGAGATCCCCGAAATACAGAAGTAACTCTGTGAGATGAATTAACAGAACACTAAGCAGTTTCTCAGAAAGCTTCTTTCCAGATTTTATCTGAGGATATTTCCTTTTTCACCATAGTCCTCCATGGGCTTCCAAATATCACTTTGCCAATTCCAGAAGAACTGTCTTAGCGAAAGGCTTCTTGAGGGGAAAGCTGAAACTCTGTGAGATGATTTCACAGAACACACAGAAGTTTCTCAGAAAGTTTCTTTCTCTTTGTTATCGGAGGATATTTCCTTTGGCCCTATACTCTTCCAAGGGATCCGAAATATCATTTCTCAGATTCCACATAAATAAGGCTAGCGAAGAGATCCCTGAAATACAGATGTAACTCTGTGAGATTAATTAACAGATCACTAAGCAGTTTCTCAGAAAGCTTCTTTCCAGATTTCATCTGAGGATATTTCCTTTTTCACCATAGCCCTTTAAGGGCTTCCAAATATCACTTTGCCAATTCCACAAGAACTGTCTTAGCGAAAGGCTTCTTGAAGGGAAAGCTGTAACTCTGTGAGATGATTTCAAAGAACACAAAGAAGTTTCTCAGAAAGCTTCTTTCTCTTTGTTATCGGAGGATATTTCCTTTGGCCCTATAGTCTTCCAAGGGATTCGAAATATCTGTTCTCAGATTCCACAGAAATAAGGCTAGCAAAGAGATCCACGAAATACAGATGTAACTCTGTGAGATGAATTTACAGAACACTAAGCAGTTTCTCAGAAAGCTTTTTTCCAGATTTCATCTGAGGATATTTCCTTTTTCACCATAGCCCTCTATGGGCTTCCAAATATCACTTTGCCAATTCCACAAGAACTGTCTTAGCGAAAGTCTTCTTGAGGGGAAAGCTGTAACTCTGTGAGATGATTTCACAGAACACAAAGAAGTTTCTCAGAAAGCTACTTTCTGTTTGTTATCGGAGGATATTTCCTTTGCCCTATAGTCTTCCAAGGGACCCGAAATATCTGTTCTCAGATTCCACAGAAATAAGGCGAGCAAAGAGATCCACGCAATACAGATGTAACTCTGTGAGATGAATTAACATAACACTAAGTAGTTTCTCAGAAAGCTTCTTTCCAGATTTCATTTGAGGATATTTAATTTTTCACCATAGCCCTCTATGGGATTCCAAATATCACTTTGCCAAGTCCAGAAGAACTGTCTTAGCGAAAGGCTTCTTGAGGGGAAACCTGTAACTCTGTGAGATGATTTCACAGAACACAAAGAAGTTTCTCAGACAGCTTCTTTCTCTTTGTTATCGGAGGATATTTCCTTTGGCCCTATAGTCTTCCAAGGGATCCGAAATATCTGTTCTCAGATTCCACAGAAATAAGGCTAGCAAAGAGATCCCCGAAATACAGATGTAACTCTGTGAGATGAATTAACAGAACACTAAGCAGTTTCTCAGAAAGCTTCTTTCCAGATTTCTTCTGAGGATATTTCCTTTTTCACCGTAGCTCTCTATGGGCTTCCAAATATCACTTTGCCAATTCCACAAGAACTGTCTTGGAGAAAGGCTTCTTGAGGGGAAAGCTGTAACTCTGTGAGATGATTTCACAGAACACAAAGTAGTTTCTCAGAAAGCTTCTTTCTCGTTGTTATCGGAGGATATTTCCTTTGGCCCTATAGTCTTCCAAGGGATCCGAAATATCTGTTCTCAGGTTCCACAGAAATAAGGCTAGCAAAGAGATCCACGAAATACAGATGTAACTCTGTGAGATGAATTAACAGAACACTAAGCAGTTTCTCCGAAAGCTTCTTTCCAGATTTCTTCTGAGGATATTTCCTTTTTCACCATAGCCCTCTATGGGATTCCAAATATCACTTTGCCAATTCCACAAGAACTGTGTTAGCGAAAGGCTTCTTGAGGGGAAAGCTGAAACTCTGTGAGATGATTTCACAGAACACAAAGAAGTTTCTCAGAAAGCTTCTTTCTCTTTGTTATCGGAGGATATTTCCTTTGGCCCTATAATCTTCAAGGGATCCGAATTATTTGTTCTGAGATTCCACAGAAATAAGGCTAGGAAAGAGATCCACGAAATACAGATGAAACTCTGTGAGATGAATTAAGAGAACACTAAGCAGTTTCTCAGAAAGCTTCTTTCCAGATTTCATCTGAGGATATTTCCTTTTTCACCATAGCCCTCTACGGGCTTCCAAATATCACTTTGCCAATTCCACAAGAACTTTCTTAGCGAAAGGCTTCTTGAGGGGAAAGCTGTAACTCTGTGAGATGATTTCACAGAACACAAAGAAGTTTCTCAGAAAGCTTCTTTCTCTTTGTTATCGTAGGATATTTCCTTTGGCCCTATAATCTTCAACGGGATCCGAAATATCTGTTCTCAGATTCCACAGAAATAAGGGTAGCAAAGAGATCCCCGAAATACAGAAGTAACTCTGTAAGATGAATTAACAGAACACTAAGCAGTTTCTCAGAAAGCTTCCTTCCAGATATTATCTGAGGATATTTCCTTTTTCACCATAGCCCTCCATGGGCTTCCAAATATCACTTTGCCAATTCCAGAAGAACTGTCTTAGTGAAAGGCTTCTTGAGGGGAAACCTGTAACTCTGTGAGATGATGTCACAGAACACACAGAAGTTACTCAGAAAGTTTCTTTCTCTTTGTTATTGTTGGATATTTCCTTAGGCCCTATAGTCTTCCAAGGGATCCGAAATATCTGTTCTCAGATTCCACAGAAATAAGGCTAGCGAAGAGATCCCCGAAATACAGATGTAACTCTGTGAGATGAATTAACAGAACACTAAGCAGTTTCTCAGAAAGCTTCTTTCCAGATTTCATCTGAGGATATTTCCTTTTTCACCGTAGCCCTCTAGGGGCTTCCAAATATCACTTTGCCAATTCCACAAGAACTGTCTTAGCGAAAGGCTTCTTGACGGGAAAGCTGTAACTCTGTGACATGATTTCACAGAACACAAAGAAGTTTCTCAGAAAGCTTCTTTCTCTTTCTTATCGGAGGATATTTCCTTTGGCCCTATAGTCTTCCAAGGGATCCGTAATATCTGTTCTCAGATTCCACAGAAATAAGGCTAGCAAAGAGATCCCCGAAATACAGATGTAATTCTGTGAGATGAATTAACAGAACACTAAGCAGTTTCTCAGAAAGCTTCTTTCCAGATTTCATCTGAGGATATTTCCTTTTTCACCATAGCCCTCTATGGGCTTCCAAATATCACTTTGCCAATTCCACAAGAACTGTCTTAGCGAAAGGCTTCTTGAGGGGAAAGCTGTAACTCTGTGAGAGGATTTCACAGAACACAAAAAAGTTTCTCAGAAAGCTACTTTCTGTTTGTTATCGGAGGATATTTCCTTTGCCCTATAGTCTTCCAAGGGACCCGAAATATCTGTTCACAGATTCCACAGAAATAAGGCGAGCAAAGAGATCCACGAAATACAGAAGTAACTCTGTGAGATGAATTAACATAACACTAAGTAGTTTCTCAGAAAGCTTCTTTCCAGATTTCATGTGAGGATATTTCCTTTTTCACCATAGCCCTCTATGGGCTTCCAAATATCACTTTTCCAAGTCCAGAAGAACTGTCTTAGCGAAAGGCTTCTTGAGGGGAAACCTGTAACTCTGTGAGATGATTTCACAGAACACAAAGAAGTTTCTCAGACAGCTTCTTTCTCTTTGTTATCGGAGGATATTTCCTTTGGCCCTATAGTCTTCCAAGGGATCCGAAATATATGTTCTCGGATTCCACAGAAATAAGGCTAGCAAAGAGATTCCCGAAATACAGATGTAACTCGGTGAGATGAATTAACAGAACACTAAGCAGTTTCTCAGAAAGCTTCTTTCCAGATTTCTTCTGAGGATATTTCCTTTTTCACCGTAGCTCTCTATGGGCTTCCAAATATCACTTTGCCAATTCCACAAGAACTGTCTTGGAGAAAGTCTTCTTGAGGGGAAAGCTGTAACTCTGTGAGATGATTTCACAGAACACAAAGTAGTTTCTCAGAAAGCTTCTTTCTCGTTGTTATCGGAGGATATTTCCTTTGGCCCTATAGTCTTCCAAGGGATCCGAAATATCTGTTCTCAGATTCCACAGAAATAAGGCTAGCAAAGAGATCCACGAAATACAGATGTAACTCTGTGAGATGAATTAACAGAACACTAAGCAGTTTCTCCGAAAGCTTCTTTCCAGATTTCTTCTGAGGATATTTCCTTTTTCACCAAAGCCCTCTATGGGCTTCCAAATATCACTTTGCCAATTCCACAAGAACTGTGTTAGCGAAAGGCTTCTTGAGGGGAAAGCTGAAACTCTGTGAGATGATTTCACAGAACACAAAGAAGTTTCTCAGAAAGCTTCTTTCTCTTTGTTATCGGAGGATATTTCCTTTGGCCCTATAATCTTCAAGGGATCCGAATTATTTGTTCTGAGATTCCACAGAAATAAGGCTAGGAAAGAGATCCACGAAATACAGATGAAACTCTGTGAGATGAATTAAGAGAACACTAAGCAGTTTCTCAGAAAGCTTCTTTCCAGATTTCATCTGAGGATATTTCCTTTTTCACCATAGCCCTCTACGGGCTTCCAAATATCACTTTGCCAATTCCACAAGAACTTTCTTAGCGAAAGGCTTCTTGAAGGGAAAGCTGTAACTCTGTGAGATGATTTCACAGAACACAAAGAAGTTTCTCAGAAAGCTTCTTTCTCTTTGTTATCGTAGGATATTTCCTTTGGCCCTATAATCTTCAACGGGATCCGAAATATCTGTTCTCAGATTCCACAGAAATAAGGGTAGCAAAGAGATCCCCGAAATACAGAAGTAACTCTGTAAGATGAATTAACAGAACACTAAGCAGTTTCTCAGAAAGCTTCCTTCCAGATATTATCTGAGGATATTTCCTTTTTCACCATAGCCCTCCATGGGCTTCCAAATATCACTTTGCCAATTCCAGAAGAACTGTCTTAGCGAAAGGCTTCTTGAGGGGAAACCTGTAACTCTGTGAGATGATGTCACAGAACACACAGAAGTTACTCAGAAAGTTTCTTTCTCTTTGTTATTGTTGGATATTTCCTTAGGCCCTATAGTCTTCCAAGGGATCCGAAATATCTGTTCTCAGATTCCACAGAAATAAGGCTAGCGAAGAGATCCCCGAAATACAGATGTAACTCTGTGAGATGAATTAACAGAACACTAAGCAGTTTCTCAGAAAGCTTCTTTCCAGATTTCATCTGAGGATATTTCCTTTTTCACCGTAGCCCTCTAGGGGCTTCCAAATATCACTTTGCCAATTCCACAAGAACTGTCTTAGCGAAAGGCTTCTTGACGGGAAAGCTGTAACTCTGTGACATGATTTCACAGAACACAAAGAAGTTTCTCAGAAAGCTTCTTTCTCTTTCTTATCGGAGGATATTTCCTTTGGCCCTATAGTCTTCCAAGGGATCCGTAATATCTGTTCTCAGATTCCACAGAAATAAGGCTAGCAAAGAGATCCCCGAAATACAGATGTAATTCTGTGAGATGAATTAACAGAACACTAAGCAGTTTCTCAGAAAGCTTCTTTCCAGATTTCATCTGAGGATATTTCCTTTTTCACCATAGCCCTCTATGGGCTTCCAAATATCACTTTGCCAATTCCACAAGAACTGTCTTAGCGAAAGGCTTCTTGAGGGGAAAGCTGTAACTCTGTGAGAGGATTTCACAGAACACAAAAAAGTTTCTCAGAAAGCTACTTTCTGTTTGTTATCGGAGGATATTTCCTTTGCCCTATAGTCTTCCAAGGGACCCGAAATATCTGTTCACAGATTCCACAGAAATAAGGCGAGCAAAGAGATCCACGAAATACAGAAGTAACTCTGTGAGATGAATTAACATAACACTAAGTAGTTTCTCAGAAAGCTTCTTTCCAGATTTCATGTGAGGATATTTCCTTTTTCACCATAGCCCTCTATGGGCTTCCAAATATCACTTTTCCAAGTCCAGAAGAACTGTCTTAGCGAAAGGCTTCTTGAGGGGAAACCTGTAACTCTGTGAGATGATTTCACAGAACACAAAGAAGTTTCTCAGACAGCTTCTTTCTCTTTGTTATCGGAGGATATTTCCTTTGGCCCTATAGTCTTCCAAGGGATCCGAAATATATGTTCTCGGATTCCACAGAAATAAGGCTAGCAAAGAGATTCCCGAAATACAGATGTAACTCGGTGAGATGAATTAACAGAACACTAAGCAGTTTCTCAGAAAGCTTCTTTCCAGATTTCTTCTGAGGATATTTCCTTTTTCACCGTAGCTCTCTCTGGGCTTCCAAATATCACTTTGCCAATTCCACAAGAACTGTCTTGGAGAAAGGC
Organism: Macaca mulatta; assembly: GCF_049350105.2. Lineage (NCBI taxonomy): Eukaryota > Metazoa > Chordata > Mammalia > Primates > Cercopithecidae > Macaca > Macaca mulatta. The sequence goes on from NC_133418.1 coordinate 34,495,053, forward strand.
TTCTTGAGGGGAAAGCTGTAACTCTGTGAGATGATTTCACAGAACACAAAGTAGTTTCTCAGAAAGCTTCTTTCTCGTTGTTATCGGAGGATATTTCCTTTGGCCCTATAGTCTTCCAAGGGATCCGAAATATCTGTTCTCAGATTCCACAGAAATAAGGCTAGCAAAGAGATACACCAAATACAGATGTAACTCTGTGAGATGAATTAACAGAACACTAAGCAGTTTCTCAGAAAGCTTCTTTCCAGATTTCTTCTGAGGATATTTCCTTTTTCACCATAGCCCTCTATGGGCTTCCAAATATCACTTTGCCAATTCCACAAGAACTTTCTTAGCGAAAGGCTTCTTGAGGGGAAAGCTGTAACTCTGTGAGATGATTTCACAGAACACAAAGAAGTTTCTCAGAAAGCTTCTTTCTCTTTGTTATCGTAGGATATTTCCTTTGGCCCTATAATCTTCCAAGGGATCCGAAATATCTGTTCTCAGATTCCACAGAAATAAGGCTAGCAAAGAGATCCCCGAAATACAGATGTAAGTCTGTGAGATGAATTAACAGAACACTAAGCAGTTTCTCAGAAAGCTTCTTTCCAGATTTCTTCTGAGGATATTTCCTTTTTCACCGTAGCTCTCTATGGGCTTCCAAATATCACTTTGCCAATTCCACAAGAACTGTCTTGGAGAAAGGCTTCTTGAGGGGAAAGCTGTAACTCTGTGAGATGATTTCACAGAACACAAAGTAGTTTCTCAGAAAGCTTCTTTCTCGTTGTTATCGGAGGATATTTCCTTTGGCCCTATAGTCTTCCAAGGGATCCGAAATATCTGTTCTCAGATTCCACAGAAATAAGGCTAGCAAAGAGATCCACGAAATACAGATGTAACTCTGTGAGATGAATTAACAGAACACTAAGCAGTTTCTCCGAAAGCTTCTTTCCAGATTTCTTCTGAGGATATTTCCTTTTTCACCAAAGCCCTCTATGGGCTTCCAAATATCACTTTGCCAATTCCACAAGAACTGTGTTAGCGAAAGGCTTCTTGAGGGGAAAGCTGAAACTCTGTGAGATGATTTCACAGAACACAAAGAAGTTTCTCAGAAAGCTTCTTTCTCTTTGTTATCGGAGGATATTTCCTTTTTCCCTATAATCTTCAAGGGATCCGAATTATTTGTTCTGAGATTCCACAGAAATAAGGCTAGGAAAGAGATCCACGAAATACAGATGAAACTCTGTGAGATGAATTAAGAGAACACTAAGCAGTTTCTCAGAAAGCTTCTTTCCAGATTTCATCTGAGGATATTTCCTTTTTCACCATAGCCCTCTACGGGCTTCCAAATATCACTTTGCCAATTCCACAAGAACTTTCTTAGCGAAAGGCTTCTTGAGGGGAAAGCTGTAACTCTGTGAGATGATTTCACAGAACACAAAGAAGTTTCTCAGAAAGCTTCTTTCTCTTTGTTATCGTAGGATATTTCCTTTGGCCCTATAATCTTCAACGGGATCCGAAATATCTGTTCTCAGATTCCACAGAAATAAGGGTAGCAAAGAGATCCCCGAAATACAGAAGTAACTCTGTAAGATGAATTAACATAACACTAAGCAGTTTCTCAGAAAGCTTCCTTCCAGATATTATCTGAGGATATTTCCTTTTTCACCATAGCCCTCCATGGGCTTCCAAATATCACTTTGCCAATTCCAGAAGAACTGTCTTAGCGAAAGGCTTCTTGAGGGGAAACCTGTAACTCTGTGAGATGATGTCACAGAACACACAGAAGTTACTCAGAAAGTTTCTTTCTCTTTGTTATTGTTGGATATTTCCTTAGGCCCTATAGTCTTCCAAGGGATCCGAAATATCTGTTCTCAGATTCCACAGAAATAAGGCTAGCGAAGAGATCCCCGAAATACAGATGTAACTCTGTGAGATGAATTAACAGAACACTAAGCAGTTTCTCAGAAAGCTTCTTTCCAGATTTCATCTGAGGATATTTCCTTTTTCACCGTAGCCCTCTAGGGGCTTCCAAATATCACTTTGCCAATTCCACAAGAACTGTCTTAGCGAAAGGCTTCTTGACGGGAAAGCTGTAACTCTGTGAGATGATTTCACAGAACACAAAGAAGTTTCTCAGAAAGCTTCTTTCTCTTTCTTATCGGAGGATATTTCCTTTGGCCCTATAGTCTTCCAAGGGATCCGTAATATCTGTTCTCAGATTCCACAGAAATAAGGCTAGCAAAGAGATTCCCGAAATACAGATGTAACTCGGTGAGATGAATTAACAGAACACTAAGCAGTTTCTCAGAAAGCTTCTTTCCAGATTTCATCTGAGGATATTTCCTTTTTCACCATAGCCCTCTATGGGCTTCCAAATATCACTTTGCCAATTCCACAAGAACTGTCTTAGCGAAAGGCTTCTTGAGGGGAAAGCTGTAACTCTGTGAGAGGATTTCACAGAACACAAAGAAGTTTCTCAGAAAGCTACTTTCTGTTTGTTATCGGAGGATATTTCCTTTGCCCTATAGTCTTCCAAGGGACCCGAAATATCTGTTCTCAGATTCCACAGAAATAAGGCGAGCAAAGAGATCCACGCAATACAGATGTAACTCTGTGAGATGAATTAACATAACACTAAGTAGTTTCTCAGAAAGCTTCTTTCCAGATTTCATTTGAGGATATTTCCTTTTTCACCATAGCCCTCTATGGGCTTCCAAATATCACTTTGCCAAGTCCAGAAGAACTGTCTTAGCGAAAGGCTTCTTGAGGGGAAACCTGTAACTCTGTGAGATGATTTCACAGAACACAAAGAAGTTTCTCAGACAGCTTCTTTCTCTTTGTTATCGGAGGATATTTCCTTTGGCCCTATAGTCTTCCAAGGGATTCGAAATATCTGTTCTCAGATTCCACAGAAATAAGGCTAGCAAAGAGATTCCCGAAATACAGATGTAACTCTGTGAGATGAATTAACAGAACACTAAGCAGTTTCTCAGAAAGCTTCTTTCCAGATTTCTTCTGAGGATATTTCCTTTTTCACCGTAGCTCTCTATGGGCTTCCAAATATCACTTTGCCAATTCCACAAGAACTGTCTTGGAGAAAGGCTTCTTGAGGGGAAAGCTGTAACTCTGTGAGATGATTTCACAGAACACAAAGTAGTTTCTCAGAAAGCTTCTTTCTCGTTGTTATCGGAGGATATTTCCTTTGGCCCTATAGTCTTCCAAGGGATCCGAAATATCTGGTCTCAGATTCCACAGAAATAAGGCTAGCAAAGAGATCCACGAAATACAGATGTAACTCTGTGAGATGAATTAACAGAACACTAAGCAGTTTCTCCGAAAGCTTCTTTCCAGATTTCTTCTGAGGATATTTCCTTTTTCACCATAGCCCTCTATGGGCTTCCAAATATCACTTTGCCAATTCCACAAGAACTGTGTTAGCGAAAGGCTTCTTGAGGGGAAAGCTGAAACTCTGTGAGATGATTTCACAGAACACAAAGAAGTTTCTCAGAAAGCTTCTTTCTCTTTGTTATCGGAGGATATTTCCTTTGGCCCTATAATCTTCAAGGGATCCGAATTATTTGTTCTCAGATTCCACAGAAATAAGGCTAGCAAAGAGATCCACGAAATACAGATGAAACTCTGTGAGATGAATTAAGAGAACACTAAGCAGTTTCTCAGAAAGCTTCTTTCCAGATTTCATCTGAGGATATTTCCTTTTTCACCATAGCCCTCTACGGGCTTCCAAATATCACTTTGCCAATTCCACAAGAACTTTCTTAGCGAAAGGCTTCTTGAGGGGAAAGCTGTAACTCTGTGAGATGATTTCACAGAACACAAAGAAGTTTCTCAGAAAGCTTCTTTCTCTTTGTTATCGTAGGATATTTCCTTTGGCCCTATAATCTTCAACGGGATCCGAAATATCTGTTCTCAGATTCCACAGAAATAAGGCTAGCAAAGAGATCCCCGAAATACAGAAGTAACTCTGTGAGATGAATTAACAGAACACTAAGCAGTTTCTCAGAAAGCTTCCTTCCAGATTTTATCTGAGGATATTTCCTTTTTCACCATAGCCCTCCATGGGCTTCCAAATATCACTTTGCCAATTCCAGAAGAACTGTCTTAGCGAAAGGCTTCCTGAGGGGAAACCTGTAACTCTGTGAGATGATTTCACAGAACACACAGAAGTTACTCAGAAAGTTTCTTTCTCTTTGTTATTGTTGGATATTTCCTTAGGCCCTATAGTCTTCCAAGGGATCCGAAATATCTGTTCTCAGATTCCACAGAAATAAGGCTAGCGAAGAGATCCCCGAAATACAGATGTAACTCTGTGAGATGAATTAACAGAACACTAAGCAGTTTCTCAGAAAGCTTCTTTCCAGATTTCATCTGAGGATATTTCCTTTTTCACCGTAGCCCTCTAGGGGCTTCCAAATATCACTTTGCCAATTCCACAAGAACTGTCTTAGCGAAAGGCTTCTTGACGGGAAAGCTGTAACTCTGTGAGATGATTTCACAGAACACAAAGAAGTTTCTCAGAAAGCTTCTTTCTCTTTCTTATCGGAGGATATTTCCTTTGGCCCTATAGTCTTCCAAGGGATCCGTAATATCTGTTCTCAGATTCCACAGAAATAAGGCTAGCAAAGAGATCCCCGAAATACAGATGTAATTCTGTGAGATGAATTAACAGAACACTAAGCAGTTTCTCAGAAAGCTTCTTTCCAGATTTCATCTGAGGATATTTCCTTTTTCACCATAGCCCTCTATGGGCTTCCAAATATCACTTTGCCAATTCCACAAGAACTGTCTTAGCGAAAGGCTTCTTGAGGGGAAAGCTGTAACTCTGTGAGAGGATTTCACAGAACACAAAAAAGTTTCTCAGAAAGCTTCTTTCTCTTTGTTATCGGAGGATATATCCTTTGGCAATATAGTCATCAAAGGGATCTGAAATATCTGTTCTCAGATTTCACAGAAATAAGGCTAGCAAAGAGATCCACGAAATACAGATGAAACTCTGTGAGGTGAATTAAGAGAACACTAAGCAGTTTCTCAGAAAGCTTCTTTCCAGATTTCATCTGAGGATATTTCCTTTTTCACCATAGCCCTCTATGGGCTTCCAAATATCACTTTGCCAATTCCACAAGAACTGTCTTAGCGAAAGGCTTCTTGAGGGGAAAGCTGTAACTCTGTGAGATGATTTCACAGGACACGAAGAAGTTTCTCAGAAAGCTTCTTTCTCTTTGTTATCGGAGGATATTTCCTTTGGCCCTATAGTCTTTCAAGGGATCCGAAATATCTGTTCTCAGATTCCACAGAAATAAGGCTAGCAAAGATATCCCCGAAATACAGATGTAACTCTGTGAGATGAATTAACAGAACACTAAGCAGTTTCTCAGAAAGCTTCTTTCCAGATTTCATGAGGATATTTCCTTTTTCACCATAGCCCCCTATGGGCTTGCACATATCCCTTTGCCAATTCCACAAGAATTGTCTTAGCGAAAGGCTTTTTGAGGGGAAAGCTGTAACTCTGTGAGATGATTTCACAGAACAGAAAGAAGCTTCTCAGAAAGCTTCTTTCTGTTTGTTATCGGAGGATATTTCCTTTGGCCCTATAGTCTTCCAAGGGATCCGAAATATCTGGTCTCAGATTCCACAGAAATAAGGCTAGGAAAGAGATCCGCGAAATACAGATGTAACTCTGTGAGATGAATTAACGGAACACTAAGCAGTTTCTCAGAAAGCTTCTTTCCAGATTTCATCTGAGGATATTTCCTTTTACAACATAGCCATCTATGGGCTTCCAAATATCACTTTGCCAATTCCAGAATAACTGTCTTAGCGAAAGTCTTCTTTAGGGGAAAGCTGTAACTCTATGAGATGATTTCACAGAACACAAAGAAGTTTCTCAGAAAGCTTCTTTCTCTTTGGTATCGGAGGATATTTCCTTTGGCCCTATAGTCTTGCAAGGGATCCGAAATATGTGTTCTCAGATTCCACAGAAATAAGGCTAGCAAAGAGATCCACGAAATACAGATGTAACTCTGTGAGATGAAATAACAGAACACTAAGCAGTTTCTCAGAAAGCTTCTTTCCAGATTTCATCTGAGGATATTTCCTTTTTCACCATAGCCCTCTAGGGGCTTCCAAATATCACTTTGCCAATTCCACAATAACTGTCTTAGCGAAAGGCTTCTTGAGGGGAAAGCTGTAACTCTGTGAGATGATTTCACAGGACACAAAGAAGTTTCTCAGAAAGCTTCTTTCTCTTTGTTATCGGAGGATATTTCCTTTGGCCCTATAGTCTTCCAAGGGATCCGAAATATCTGTTCTCAGATTCCACAGAAATAAGGCTAGCAAAGAGATCCCCGAAATACAGATGTAACTCTGTGAGATGAAATAACAGAACACTAAGCAGTTTCTCAGAAAGCTTCTTTCCAGATTTCATCAGAGGATATTTCCATTTTCACCATAGCCCTCTATGGGCTTGCTAATATCACTTTGCCTATTCCACAAGAACTGTCTTAGCGAAAGGCTTCTTCAGGGGAAAGCTGTAACTCTGTGAGATGATTTCACAGAACACAAAGAAGTTTCTCAGAAAGCTTCTTTCTATTTGTTATCGGAGGATAGTTCCTTTGGCCCTATAGTCTTCCAAGGGATCCGAAATATCTTTTCTCAGATTCCACAGAAATAAGGGTAGCAAAGAGATCCACGAAATACAGATGTAACTCTGTGAGATGAATTAACAGAACACTAAGCAGTTTCTCAGAAAGCTTCTTTCCAGATTTCATCTGAAGATATTTCCTTTTTCACCATAGCCCTCTATGGGCTTCCAAATATCAGTTTGCCAATTCCAGAAGAACTGTCTTAACGAAAGGCTTCTTGAGGGGAATGCTGTAACTCTGTGAGATGATTTCACAGAACACAAAGAAGTTTCTCAGAAAGCTTCTTTCTCTTTGTTATCGGAGGATATTTCCTTTGTCCCTATAGTCTTCCAAGGGATCCGAAATGTCTGTTCTCAGATTCCACAGAAATAAGGCTAGCAAAGAGATCCCCGAAATACAGATGTGACTCTGTGAGATGAATTAACAGAACACTAAGCAGTTTCTCAGAAAGCTTCTTTCCAGATTTCATCTGAGGATATTTCCTTTTTCACCGTAGCCCTCTAAGGGCTTGCAAATATCACTTTGCGAATTCCACAAGAACTGTCTTAGCGAAAGGCTTCTTGAGGGGAAAGCTGTAACTCTGTGAGATGATTTCACAGAACACAAAGAAGTTTCTCAGAAAGTTTCTTTCTCTTTGTTATCGGAGGATATTTCCTTTGGCCCTATAGTCTTCCTAGGGATCCGTAATATCTGTTCCCAGATTCCACAGAAATAAGGCTATCAAAGAGATCCCCGAAATACAGTTGTAATTTTGTGAGATGAATTAACAGAACACTAAGCAGTTTCTCAGAAATCTTCTTTCCAGATTTCATCTGAGGATATTTCCTTTTTCTCCTTAGCCCTCTAAGGGCTTCCAAATATCACTTTGCCAATTCCACAAGAACTGTCTTTGCGAAAGGCCTCTTGAGGAAAGCTGTAACTCTGTGAGATGATTTCACAGAACACAAAGAAGTTTCTCAGAAAGCTTCTTTCTCTTTGTTATCGGAGGATATTTCCTTTGGCCCTATAGTCTTCCAAGGGATCCGAAATATCTGTTCTCAGATTCCACAGAAATAAGGCTAGCAAAGAGATCCACGAAATACAGATGTAACTCTGTGAGATGAATTAACAGAACACTAAGCAGTTTCTCAGAAAGCTTCTTTCCAGATTTCATGTGCGGATATTTCCTTTTTCACCATAGCCCTCTATGGGCTTCCAAATATCACTTTGCCAATTCCACAAGAACTGTCTTAGCGAAAAGCTTCTTGAGGGGAAAGCTGTAACTCTGTGAGATGATGTCACAGAACACACAGAAGTTTCTCAGAAAGTTTTTTCTCTTTGTTATCGGAGGATATTTCCTTTGGCCCTATAGTCTTCCAAGGGATCCGAAATATCTGTTCTCAGATTCCACAGAAATAAGGCTAGCAAAGAGATCCCCGAAATACAGATGTAACTCTGTGAGATGAATTAAGAGAACACTAAGCAGTTTCTCAGAAAGCTTCTTTCCAGATTTCATCTGAGGATATTTCCTTTTTCACCATAGCCCTCTAGGGGCTTCCAAATATCACTTTGCCAATTCCACAAGAACTGTCTTAGCGAAAGGCTTCTTGAGGGGAAAGCTGTAACTCTGTGAGATGATTTCACAGGACACAAAGAAGTTTCTCAGAAAGCTTCTTTCTCTTTGTTATCGGAGGATATTTCCTTTGGCCCTATAGTCTTTCAAGGGATCCGAAATATCTGTTCTCAGATTCCACAGAAATAAGGCTAGCAAAGATATCCCCGAAATACAGATGTAACTCTGTGAGATGAATTAACAGAACACTAAGCAGTTTCTCAGAAAGCTTCTTTCCAGATTTCATGAGGATATTTCCTTTTTCACCATAGCCCCCTATGGGCTTGCACATATCCCTTTGCCAATTCCACAAGAATTGTCTTAGCGAAAGGCTTTTTGAGGGGAAAGCTGTAACTCTGTGAGATGATTTCACAGAACAGAAAGAAGCTTCTCAGAAAGCTTCTTTCTGTTTGTTATCGGAGGATATTTCCTTTGGCCCTATAGTCTTCCAAGGGATCCGAAATATCTGGTCTCAGATTCCACAGAAATAAGGCTAGCAAAGAGATCCGCGAAATACAGATGTAACTCTGTGAGATGAATTAACGGAACACTAAGCAGTTTCTCAGAAAGCTTCTTTCCAGATTTCATCTGAGTATATTTCCTTTTACAACATAGCCATCTATGGGCTTCCAAATATCACTTTGCCAATTCCAGAAGAACTGTCTTAGCGAAAGTCTTCTTTAGGGGAAAGCTGTAACTCTATGAGATGATTTCACAGAACACAAAGAAGTTTCTCAGAAAGCTTCTTTCTCTTTGGTATCGGAGGATATTTCCTTTGGCCCTATAGTCTTGCAAGGGATCCGAAATATGTGTTCTCAGATTCCACAGAAATAAGGCTAGCAAAGAGATCCACGAAATACAGATGTAACTCTGTGAGATGAAATAACAGAACACTAAGCAGTTTCTCAGAAAGCTTCTTTCCAGATTTCATCTGAGGATATTTCCTTTTTCACCATAGCCCTCTAGGGGCTTCCAAATATCACTTTGCCAATTCCACAATAACTGTCTTAGCGAAAGGCTTCTTGAGGGGAAAGCTGTAACTCTGTGAGATGATTTCACAGGACACAAAGAAGTTTCTCAGAAAGCTTCTTTCTCTTTGTTATCGGAGGATATTTCCTTTGGCCCTATAGTCTTCCAAGGGATCCGAAATATCTGTTCTCAGATTCCACAGAAATAAGGCTAGCAAAGATATCCCCGAAATACAGATGTAACTCTGTGAGATGAATTAACAGAACACTAAGCAGTTTCTCAGAAAGCTTCTTTCCAGATTTCATGAGGATATTTCCTTTTTCACCATAGCCCCCTATGGGCTTGCACATATCCCTTTGCCAATTCCACAAGAACTGTCTTAGCGAAAGGCTTTTTGAGGGGAAAGCTGTAACTCTGTGAGATGATTTCACAGAACAGAAAGAAGCTTCTCAGAAAGCTTCTTCCTGTTTGTTATCGGAGGATATTTCCTTTGGCCCTATAGTCTTCCAAGGGATCCGAAATATCTGGTCTCAGATTCCACAGAAATAAGGCTAGCAAAGAGATTCGCGAAATACAGATGTAACTCTGTGAGATGAATTAACGGAACACTAAGCAGTTTCTCAGAAAGCTTCTTTCCAGATTTCATCTGAGGATATTTCCTTTTTCACCGTAGCCCTCTATGGGCTTCCAAATATAACTTTGCCAATTCCCGAAGAATTGTCTTAGCGAAAGGCTTCTTGAGGGGAAAGCTGTAACTCTGTGAGATGATTTCACAGAAGACACAGAAGTTTCTCAGAAAGCTTCTTTCTCTTTGTTATCGGAGGATATTTCCTTTGGCCCTATAGTCTTCAAGGGTTCCGAAATATCTTTTCTCAGATTCCACAGAAACAAGGCTAGCAAAGAGATCAACGAAATACAGATGTAACTCTGTGAGATGAATTAACGGAACACTAAGCAGTTTCTCAGAAAGCTTCTTTCCAGATTTCATCTGAGGATATTTCCTTTTTCACCATAGCCCTCTACGGGCTTCCAAATATCACTTTGCCTATTCCACAAGAACTGTCTTAGCGAAAGGCTTCTTGAGGGGAAAGCTGTAACTCTGTGAGATGATTTCACAGAACACAAAGAGGTTTCTCAGAAAGCTTCCTTCTGTTTGTTATTGGAGGATATTTCCTTTGGCCCTATAGTCTTCCAAGGGATCCGAAATATCTGTTCTCAGATTCCACAGAAATAAGGCTAGCAAAGAGATCCCCGAAATACAGATGTAACTCTGTGAGATGAATTAACAGAACACTAAGCACTTTCTCAGAAAGCTTCTTTCCAGATTTCATCTGAGGATATTTCCTTTTTCACCATAGCCCTCTAGGGGCTTCCAAATATCACTTTGCCAATTCCAGAAGAATTGTCTTAGCGAAAGGCTTCTTGAGGGGAAAGCTGTAACTCTGTGAGATGATTTCACAGAACACAAATAAGTTTCTCAGAAAGCTTCCTTCTCTTTGTTATCGGAGGATATTTCCTTTGGCCCTATAGATTTCAAAGGGATCGTACATATCTGTTCTCAGATTCCACAGAAATAAGGCTAGCAAAGAGATCCCCGAAATACAAATGTAACTCTGTGAGATGAATTAACAGAACACTAAGCAGTTTCTCAGAAATCTTCTCTCCAGATTTCATCTGAGGATATTTCCTTTTTCACCATAGCCCTCTATGGGCTTCCAAATATCACTTTGCCAATTCCACAAGAATTGTCATAGCGAAAGGCTTCTTGAGGGGAAAGCTGTAACTCTGTGAGATGGTTTCACAGAACACAAAGAAGTTTCTCAGAAAGCTACTTTCTGTTTGTTATCGGAGGATATTTCCTTTGGCCCTATAGTCTTACAAGGGATCCGAAATATCTGTTCTCATATTCCACAGAAATAAGGCTAGCAAAGAGATCCACGAAATACAGATGCAACTCTGTGAGATGAATTAACAGAACAGTAAGCAGTTTCTCAGAAAGCTTCTTTCCACATTTCTTCTGAGGATATTTCCTTTTACAACATAGCCATCTATGGGCTTCCAAATATCACTTTGCCAATTGCACAAGAACTGTCTTATCGAAAGGCTTCTTGAGGGGAAAGCTGTAACTCTGTGAGATGATTTCTCAGAACACAAAGAAGTTTCTCAGAAAGCTACTTTCTGTTTGTTATCGGAGGATATTTCCTTTGGTCTATAGTCTTCCAAGGGATCCGAAATATCTGTTCTCAGATTCCACAGAAATAAGGCTAGCAAAGAGATCCCCGAAATACAGATGTAACTCTGTGGGATGAATTCACAGAACACTAAGCACTTTCTCAGAAAGCTTCTTTCCAGATTTCCTCTGAGGATATTTCCTTTTTCACCATAGCCCTCTAGGGGCTTCCAAATATCACTTTGCCAATTCCACAAGAACTGTCTTAGCGAAAGGCTTCTTCAGGGGAAAGCTGTAACTCTGTGAGATGATTTCACAGAACACAAAGAAGTTTCTCAGAAAGCTTCTTTCTATTTGTTATCGGAGGATAGTTCCTTTGGCCCTATAGTCTTCCAAGGGATCCGAAATATCTTTTCTCAGATTCCACAGAAATAAGGGTAGCAAAGAGATCCACGAAATACAGATGTAACTCTGTGAGATGAATTAACAGAACACTAAGCAGTTTCTCAGAAAGCTTCTTTCCAGATTTCATCTGAAGATATTTCCTTTTTCACCATAGCCCTCTATGGGCTTCCAAATATCAGTTTGCCAATTCCAGAAGAACTGTCTTAACGAAAGGCTTCTTGAGGGGAATGCTGTAACTCTGTGAGATGATTTCACAGAACACAAAGAAGTTTCTCAGAAAGCTTCTTTCTCTTTGTTATCGGAGGATATTTCCTGTGTCCCTATAGTCTTCCAAGGGATCCGAAATGTCTGTTCTCAGATTCCACAGAAATAAGGCTAGCAAAGAGATCCCCGAAATACAGATGTGACTCTGTGAGATGAATTAACAGAACACTAAGCAGTTTCTCAGAAAGCTTCTTTCCAGATTTCATCTGAGGATATTTCCTTTTTCACCGTAGCCCTCTAAGGGCTTGCAAATATCACTTTGCGAATTCCACAAGAACTGTCTTAGCGAAAGGCTTCTTGAGGGGAAAGCTGTAACTCTGTGAGATGATTTCACAGAACCCAAAGAAGTTTCTCAGAAAGTTTCTTTCTCTTTGTTATCGGAGGATATTTCCTTTGGCCTTATAGTCTTCCAAGGGATCCGAAATATCTGTTCTCAGATTCCACAGAAATAAGGCTAGCAAAGAGATCCCCGAAATACAGATGTAACTCTGTGAGATGAATTAACAGAACACTAAGCAGTTTCTCAGAAAGTTTCTTTCCAGATTTCATGAGGATATTTCCTTTTTCACCATAGCCCCCTATGGGCTTGCAAATATCACTTTGCCAATTCCACAAGAACTGTCTTAGCGAAAGGCTTCTTGAGGGGAATGCTGTAATTCTGTGAGATGATTTCACAGAACAGAAAGAAGCTTCTCAGAAAGCTTCTTTCTCTCTGTTATCGGAGGATATTTCCTTTGGCCCTATAGTCTTCCAAGGGATTCGAAATATCTGTTCTCAGATTCCACAGAAATAAGGCTAGCAAAGAGATCCACGAAATACAGATGTAACTCTGTGACATGAATTAACAGAACACTAAGCAGTTTCTCAGAAAGCTTCTTTCCAGATTTCATCAGAGGATATTTCCATTTTCACCATAGCCCTCTATGGGCTTCCTAATATCACTTTGCCAATTCCACAAGAACTGTCTTAGCGAAAGGCTTCTTCAGGGGAAAGCTGTAACTCTGTGAGATGATTTCACAGAACACAAAGAAGTTTCTCAGAAAGCTTCTTTCTATTTGTTATCGGAGGATAGTTCCTTTGGCCCTATAGTCTTCCAAGGGATCCGAAATATCTTTTCTCAGATTCCACAGAAATAAGGGTAGCAAAGAGATCCACGAAATACAGATGTAACTCTGTGAGATGAATTAACAGAACACTAAGCAGTTTCTCAGAAAGCTTCTTTCCAGATTTCATCTGAAGATATTTCCTTTTTCACCATAGCCCTCTATGGGCTTCCAAATATCAGTTTGCCAATTCCAGAAGAACTGTCTTAACGAAAGGCTTCTTGAGGGGAATGCTGTAACTCTGTGAGATGATTTCACAGAACACAAAGAAGTTTCTCAGAAAGCTTCTTTCTCTTTGTTATCGGAGGATATTTCCTTTGTCCCTATAGTCTTCCAAGGGATCCGAAATGTCTGTTCTCAGATTCCACAGAAATAAGGCTAGCAAAGAGATCCCCGAAATACAGATGTGACTCTGTGAGATGAATTAACAGAACACTAAGCAGTTTCTCAGAAAGCTTCTTTCCAGATTTCATCTGAGGATATTTCCTTTTTCACCGTAGCCCTCTAAGGGCTTGCAAATATCACTTTGCGAATTCCACAAGAACTGTCTTAGCGAAAGGCTTCTTGAGGGGAAAGCTGTAACTCTGTGAGATGATTTCACAGAACCCAAAGAAGTTTCTCAGAAAGTTTCTTTCTCTTTGTTATCGGAGGATATTTCCTTTGGCCCTATAGTCTTCCAAGGGATCCGAAATATCTGGTCTCAGATTCCACAGAAATAAGGCTAGCAAAGAGATCCGCGAAATACAGATGTAACTCTGTGAGATGAATTAACGGAACACTAAGCAGTTTCTCAGAAAGCTTCTTTCTAGATTTCATCTGAGGATATTTCCTTTTACAACATAGCCATCTATGGGCTTCCAAATATCACTTTGCCAATTCCAGAAGAACTGTCTTAGCGAAAGTCTTCTTTAGGGGAAAGCTGTAACTCTATGAGATGATTTCACAGAACACAAAGAAGTTTCTCAGAAAGCTTCTTTCTCTTTGGTATCGGAGGATATTTCCTTTGGCCCTATAGTCTTGCAAGGGATCCGAAATATGTGTTCTCAGATTCCACAGAAATAAGGCTAGCAAAGAGATCCACGAAATACAGATGTAACTCTGTGAGATGAAATAACAGAACACTAAGCAGTTTCTCAGAAAGCTTCTTTCCAGATTTCATCTGAGGATATTTCCTTTTTCACCATAGCCCTCTAGGGGCTTCCAAATATCACTTTGCCAATTCCACAATAACTGTCTTAGCGAAAGGCTTCTTGAGGGGAAAGCTGTAACTCTGTGAGATGATTTCACAGGACACAAAGAAGTTTCTCAGAAAGCTTCTTTCTCTTTGTTATCGGAGGATATTTCCTTTGGCCCTATAGTCTTCCAAGGGATCCGAAATATCTGTTCTCAGATTCCACAGAAATAAGGCTAGCAAAGATATCCCCGAAATACAGATGTAAGTCTGTGAGATGAATTAACAGAACACTAAGCAGTTTCTCAGAAAGCTTCTCCCCAGATTTCATGAGGATATTTCCTTTTTCACCATAGCCCCCTATGGGCTTGCACATATCCCTTTGCCAATTCCACAAGAACTGTCTTAGCGAAAGGCTTTTTGAGGGGAAAGCTGTAACTCTGTGAGATGATTTCACAGAACACAAAGAAGCTTCTCAGAAAGCTTCTTTCTGTTTGTTATCGGAGGATATTTCCTTTGGCCCTATAGTCTTCCAAGGGATCCGAAATATCTGGTCTCAGATTCCACAGAAATAAGGCTAGCAAAGAGATTCGCGAAATACAGATGTAACTCTGTGAGATGAATTAATGGAACACTAAGCAGTTTCTCAGAAAGCTTCTTTCCAGATTTCATCTGAGGATATTTCCTTTTTCACCGTAGCCCTCTATGGGCTTCCAAATATAACTTTGCCAATTCCCGAAGAATTGTCTTAGCGAAAGGCTTCTTGAGGGGAAAGCTGTAACTCTGTGAGATGATTTCACAGAAGACACAGAAGTTTCTCAGAAAGCTTCTTTCTCTTTGTTATCGGAGGATATTTCCTTTGGCCCTATAGTCTTCAAGGGTTCCGAAATATCTTTTCTCAGATTCCACAGAAACAAGGCTAGCAAAGAGATCAACGAAATACAGATGTAACTCTGTGAGATGAATTGACGGAACACTAAGCAGTTTCTCAGAAAGCTTCTTTCCAGATTTCATCTGAGGATATTTCCTTTTTCACCATAGCCCTCTACGGGCTTCCAAATATCACTTTGCCTATTCCACAAGAACTGTCTTAGCGAAAGGCTTCTTGAGGGGAAAGCTGTAACTCTGTGAGATGATTTCACAGAACACAAAGAGGTTTCTCAGAAAGCTTCCTTCTGTTTGTTATCGGAGGATATTTCCTTTGGCCCTATAGTCTTCCAAGGGATCCGAAATATCTGTTCTCAGATTCCACAGAAATAAGGCTAGCAAAGAGATCCCCGAAATACAGATGTAACTCTGTGAGATGAATTAACAGAACACTAAGCACTTTCTCAGAAAGCTTCTTTCCAGATTTCATCTGAGGATATTTCCTTTTTCACCATAGCCCTCTAGGGGCTTCCAAATATCACTTTGCCAATTCCAGAAGAATTGTCTTAGCGAAAGGCTTCTTGAGGGGAAAGCTGTAACTCTGTGAGATGATTTCACAGAACACAAATAAGTTTCTCAGAAAGCTTCCTTCTCTTTGTTATCGGACGATATTTCCTTTGGCCCTTTAGTCTTCCAAGGGATCCGAAATATCTGTTCTCAGATTCCACAGAAATAAGGCTAGCAAAGAGATCCACGAAATACAGATGTAACTCTGTGAGATGAATTAACAGAACACTAAGCAGTTTCTCAGAAATCTTCTCTCCAGATTTCATCTGAGGATATTTCCTTTTTCACCATAGCCCTCTATGGGCTTCCAAATATCACTTTGCCAATTCCACAAGAATTGTCATAGCGAAAGGCTTCTTGAGGGGAAAGCTGTAACTCTGTGAGATGGTTTCACAGAACACAAAGAAGTTTCTCAGAAAGCTACTTTCTGTTTGTTATCGGAGAATATTTCCTTTGGCCCTATAGTCTTACAAGGGATCCGAAATATCTGTTCTCATATTCCACAGAAATAAGGCTAGCAAAGAGATCCACGAAATACAGATGCAACTCTGTGAGATGAATTAACAGAACACTAAGCAGTTTCTCAGAAAGCTTCTTTCCACATTTCTTCTGAGGATATTTCCTTTTACAACAAAGCCATCTATGGGCTTCCAAATATCACTTTGCCAATTGCACAAGAACTGTCTTATCGAAAGGCTTCTTGAGGGGAAAGCTGTAACTCTGTGAGATGATTTCTCAGAACACAAAGAAGTTTCTCAGAAAGCTACTTTCTGTTTGTTATCGGAGGATATTTCCTTTGGTCTATAGTCTTCCAAGGGATCCGAAATATCTGTTCTCAGATTCCACAGAAATAAGGCTAGCAAAGAGATCCCCGAAATACAGATGTAACTCTGTGGGATGAATTAACAGAACACTAAGCACTTTCTCAGAAAGCTTCTTTCCAGATTTCATCTGAGGATATTTCCTTTTTCACCATAGCCCTCTAGGGGCTTCCAAATATCACTTTGCCAATTCCACAAGAACTGTCTTAGCGAAAGGCTTCTTGAGGGGAAAGCTGTAACTCTGTGAGATGATTTCACAGAACACAAAGAAGTTTCTCAGAAAGCTTCTTTCTATTTGTTATCGGAGGATAGTTCCTTTGGCCCTATAGTCTTCCAAGGGATCCGAAATATCTTTTCTCAGATTCCACAGAAATAAGGGTAGCAAAGAGATCCACGAAATACAGATGTAACTCTGTGAGATGAATTAACAGAACACTAAGCAGTTTCTCAGAAAGCTTCTTTCCAGATTTCATGAGGATATTTCCTTTTTCACCATAGCCCCCTATGGGCTTGCAAATATCACTTTGCCAATTCCACAAGAACTGTCTTAGCGAAAGGCTTCTTGAGGGGAATGCTGTAATTCTGTGAGATGATTTCACAGAACAGAAAGAAGCTTCTCAGAAAGCTTCTTTCTCTCTGTTATCGGAGGATATTTCCTTTGGCCCTATAGTCTTCCAAGGGATTCGAAATATCTGTTCTCAGATTCCACAGAAATAAGGCTAGCAAAGAGATCCTCGAAATACAGATGTAACTCTGTGACATGAATTAACAGAACACTAAGCAGTTTCTCAGAAAGCTTCTTTCCTGATTTCATCAGAGGATATTTCCATTTTCACCATAGCCCTCTATGGGCTTCCTAATATCACTTTGCCAATTCCACAAGAACTGTCTTAGCGAAAGGCTTCTTCAGGGGAAAGCTGTAACTCTGTGAGATGATTTCACAGAACACAAAGAAGTTTCTCAGAAAGCTTCTTTCTATTTGTTATCGGAGGATAGTTCCTTTGGCCCTATAGTCTTCCAAGGGATCCGAAATATCTTTTCTCAGATTCCACAGAAATAAGGGTAGCAAAGAGATCCACGAAATACAGATGTAACTCTGTGAGATGAATTAACAGAACACTAAGCAGTTTCTCAGAAAGCTTCTTTCCAGATTTCATCTGAAGATATTTCCTTTTTCACCATAGCCCTCTATGGGCTTCCAAATATCAGTTTGCCAATTCCAGAAGAACTGTCTTAACGAAAGGCTTCTTGAGGGGAATGCTGTAACTCTGTGAGATGATTTCACAGAACACAAAGAAGTTTCTCAGAAAGCTTCTTTCTCTTTGTTATCGGAGGATATTTCCTTTGTCCCTATAGTCTTCCAAGGGATCCGAAATGTCTGTTCTCAGATTCCACAGAAATAAGGCTAGCAAAGAGATCCCCGAAATACAGATGTGACTCTGTGAGATGAATTAACAGAACACTAAGCTGTTTCTCAGAAAGCTTCTTTCCAGATTTCATCTGAGGATATTTCCTTTTTCACCGTAGCCCTCTAAGGGCTTGCAAATATCACTTTGCGAATTCCACAAGAACTGTCTTAGCGAAAGGCTTCTTGAGGGGAAAGCTGTAACTCTGTGAGATGATTTCACAGAACACAAAGAAGTTTCTCAGAAAGTTTCTTTCTCTTTGTTATCGGAGGATATTTCCTTTGGCCCTATAGTCTTCCAAGGGATCCGAAATATCTGGTCTCAGATTCCACAGAAATAAGGCTAGCAAAGAGATCCGCGAAATACAGATGTAACTCTGTGAGATGAATTAACGGAACACTAAGCAGTTTCTCAGAAAGCTTCTTTCCAGATTTCATTTGAGGATATTTCCTTTTACAACATAGCCATCTATGGGCTTCCAAATATCACTTTGCCAATTCCAGAAGAACTGTCTTAGCGAAAGTCTTCTTTAGGGGAAAGCTGTAACTCTATGAGATGATTTCACAGAACACAAAGAAGTTTCTCAGAAAGCTTCTTTCTCTTTGGTATCGGAGGATATTTCCTTTGGCCCTATAGTCTTGCAAGGTATCCGAAATATGTGTTCTCAGATTCCACAGAAATAAGGCTAGCAAAGAGATCCACGAAATACAGATGTAACTCTGTGAGATGAAATAACAGAACACTAAGCAGTTTCTCAGAAAGCTTCTTTCCAGATTTCATCTGAGGATATTTCCTTTTTCACCATAGCCCTCTAGGGGCTTCCAAATATCACTTTGCCAATTCCACAAGAACTGTCTTAGCGAAAGGCTTCTTGAGGGGAAAGCTGTAACTCTGTGAGATGATTTCACAGGACACAAAGAAGTTTCTCAGAAAGCTTCTTTCTCTTTGTTATCGGAGGATATTTCCTTTGGCCCTATAGTCTTCCAAGGGATCCGAAATATCTGTTCTCAGATTCCACAGAAATAAGGCTAGCAAAGATATCCCCGAAATACAGATGTAACTCTGTGAGATGAATTAACAGAACACTAAGCAGTTTCTCAGAAAGCTTCTCCCCAGATTTCATGAGGATATTTCCTTTTTCACCATAGCCCCCTATGGGCTTGCACATATCCCTTTGCCAATTCCACAAGAACTGTCTTAGCGAAAGGCTTTTTGAGGGGAAAGCTGTAACTCTGTGAGATGATTTCACAGAACACAAAGAAGCTTCTCAGAAAGCTTCTTTCTGTTTGTTATCGGAGGATATTTCCTTTGGCCCTATAGTCTTCCAAGGGATCCGAAATATGTGTTCTCAGATTCCACAGAAATAAGGCTAGCAAAGAGATTCGCGAAATACAGATGTAACTCTGTGAGATGAATTAACGGAACACTAAGCAGTTTCTCAGAAAGCTTCTTTCCAGATTTCATCTGAGGATATTTCCTTTTTCACCGAAGCCCTCTATGGGCTTCCAAATATAACTTTGCCAATTCCCGAAGAATTGTCTTAGCGAAAGGCTTCTTGAGGGGAAAGCTGTAACTCTGTGAGATGATTTCACAGAAGACACAGAAGTTTCTCAGAAAGCTTCTTTCTCTTTGTTATCGGAGGATATTTCCTTTGGCCCTATAGTCTTCAAGGGTTCCGAAATATCTTTTCTCAGATTCCACAGAAACAAGGCTAGCAAAGAGATCAACGAAATACAGATGTAACTCTGTGAGATGAATTAACGGAACACTAAGCAGTTTCTCAGAAAGCTTCTTTCCAGATTTCATCTGAGGATATTTCCTTTTTAACCATAGCCCTCTACGGGCTTCCAAATATCACTTTGCCTATTCCACAAGAACTGTCTTAGCGAAAGGCTTCTTGAGGGGAAAGCTGTAACTCTGTGAGATGATTTCACAGAACACAAAGAGGTTTCTCAGAAAGCTTCCTTCTGTTTGTTATCGGAGGATATTTCCTTTGGCCCTATAGTCTTCCAAGGGATCCGAAATATCTGTTCTCAGATTCCACAGAAATAAGGCTAGCAAAGAGATCCCCGAAATACAGATGTAACTCTGTGAGATGAATTAACAGAACACTAAGCACTTTCTCAGAAAGCTTCTTTCCAGATTTCATCTGAGGATATTTCCTTTTTCACCATAGCCCTCTATGGGCTTCCAAATATCACTTTGCCAATTCCAGAAGAACTGTCTTAACGAAAGGCTTCTTGAGGGGAATGCTGTAACTCTGTGAGATGATTTCACAGAACACAAAGAAGTTTCTCAGAAAGCTTCTTTCTCTTTGTTATCGGAGGATATTTCCTTTGTCCCTATAGTCTTCCAAGGGATCCGAAATGTCTGTTCTCAGATTCCACAGAAATAAGGCTAGCAAAGAGATCCCCGAAATACAGATGTGACTCTGTGAGATGAATTAACAGAACACTAAGCTGTTTCTCAGAAAGCTTCTTTCCAGATTTCATCTGAGGATATTTCCTTTTTCACCGTAGCCCTCTAAGGGCTTGCAAATATCACTTTGCGAATTCCACAAGAACTGTCTTAGCGAAAGGCTTCTTGAGGGGAAAGCTGTAACTCTGTGAGATGATTTCACAGAACACAAAGAAGTTTCTCAGAAAGTTTCTTTCTCTTTGTTATCGGAGGATATTTCCTTTGGCCCTATAGTCTTCCAAGGGATCCGAAATATCTGGTCTCAGATTCCACAGAAATAAGGCTAGCAAAGAGATCCGCGAAATACAGATGTAACTCTGTGAGATGAATTAACGGAACACTAAGCAGTTTCTCAGAAAGCTTCTTTCCAGATTTCATCTGAGGATATTTCCTTTTACAACATAGCCATCTATGGGCTTCCAAATATCACTTTGCCAATTCCAGAAGAACTGTCTTAGCGAAAGTCTTCTTTAGGGGAAAGCTGTAACTCTATGAGATGATTTCACAGAACACAAAGAAGTTTCTCAGAAAGCTTCTTTCTCTTTGGTATCGGAGGATATTTCCTTTGGCCCTATAGTCTTGCAAGGTATCCGAAATATGTGTTCTCAGATTCCACAGAAATAAGGCTAGCAAAGAGATCCACGAAATACAGATGTAACTCTGTGAGATGAAATAACAGAACACTAAGCAGTTTCTCAGAAAGCTTCTTTCCAGATTTCATCTGAGGATATTTCCTTTTTCACCATAGCCCTCTAGGGGCTTCCAAATATCACTTTGCCAATTCCACAAGAACTGTCTTAGCGAAAGGCTTCTTGAGGGGAAAGCTGTAACTCTGTGAGATGATTTCACAGGACACAAAGAAGTTTCTCAGAAAGCTTCTTTCTCTTTGTTATCGGAGGATATTTCCTTTGGCCCTATAGTCTTCCAAGGGATCCGAAATATCTGTTCTCAGATTCCACAGAAATAAGGCTAGCAAAGATATCCCCGAAATACAGATGTAACTCTGTGAGATGAATTAACAGAACACTAAGCAGTTTCTCAGAAAGCTTCTCCCCAGATTTCATGAGGATATTTCCTTTTTCACCATAGCCCCCTATGGGCTTGCACATATCCCTTTGCCAATTCCACAAGAACTGTCTTAGCGAAAGGCTTTTTGAGGGGAAAGCTGTAACTCTGTGAGATGATTTCACAGAACACAAAGAAGCTTCTCAGAAAGCTTCTTTCTGTTTGTTATCGGAGGATATTTCCTTTGGCCCTATAGTCTTCCAAGGGATCCGAAATATCTGGTCTCAGATTCCACAGAAATAAGGCTAGCAAAGAGATTCGCGAAATACAGATGTAACTCTGTGAGATGAATTAACGGAACACTAAGCAGTTTCTCAGAAAGCTTCTTTCCAGATTTCATCTGAGGATATTTCCTTTTTCACCGAAGCCCTCTATGGGCTTCCAAATATAACTTTGCCAATTCCCGAAGAATTGTCTTAGCGAAAGGCTTCTTGAGGGGAAAGCTGTAACTCTGTGAGATGATTTCACAGAAGACACAGAAGTTTCTCAGAAAGCTTCTTTCTCTTTGTTATCGGAGGATATTTCCTTTGGCCCTATAGTCTTCAAGGGTTCCGAAATATCTTTTCTCAGATTCCACAGAAACAAGGCTAGCAAAGAGATCAACGAAATACAGATGTAACTCTGTGAGATGAATTAACGGAACACTAAGCAGTTTCTCAGAAAGCTTCTTTCCAGATTTCATCTGAGGATATTTCCTTTTTAACCATAGCCCTCTACGGGCTTCCAAATATCACTTTGCCTATTCCACAAGAACTGTCTTAGCGAAAGGCTTCTTGAGGGGAAAGCTGTAACTCTGTGAGATGATTTCACAGAGCACAAAGAGGTTTCTCAGAAAGCTTCCTTCTGTTTGTTATCGGAGGATATTTCCTTTGGCCCTATAGTCTTCCAAGGGATCCGAAATATCTGTTCTCAGATTCCACAGAAATAAGGCTAGCAAAGAGATCCCCGAAATACAGATGTAACTCTGTGAGATGAATTAACAGAACACTAAGCACTTTCTCAGAAAGCTTCTTTCCAGATTTCATCTGAGGATATTTCCTTTTTCACCATAGCCCTCTATGGGCTTCCAAATATCACTTTGCCAATTCCAGAAGAATTGTCTTAGCGAAAGGCTTCTTGAGGGGAAAGCTGTAACTCTGTGAGATGATTTCACAGAACACAAATAAGTTTCTCAGAAAGCTTCCTTCTCTTTGTTATCGGAGGATATTTCCTTTGGCCCTTTAGTCTTCCAAGGGATCCGAAATATCTGTTCTCAGATTCCACAGAAATAAGGCTAGCAAAGAGATCCCCGAAATACAAATGTAACTCTGTGAGATGAATTAACAGAACACTAAGCAGTTTCTCAGAAATCTTCTCTCCAGATTTCATCTGAGGATATTTCCTTTTTCACCATAGCCCTCTATGGGCTTCCAAATATCACTTTGCCAATTCCACAAGAATTGTCATAGCGAAAGGCTTCTTGAGGGGAAAGCTGTAACTCTGTGAGATGGTTTCACAGAACACAAAGAAGTTTCTCAGAAAGCTACTTTCTGTTTGCTATCGGAGGATATTTCCTTTGGCCCTATAGTCTTACAAGGGATCCGAAATATCTGTTCTCATATTCCACAGAAATAAGGCTAGCAAAGAGATCCACGAAATACAGATGCAACTCTGTGAGATGAATTAACAGAACACTAAGCAGTTTCTCAGAAAGCTTCTTTCCACATTTCTTCTGAGGATATTTCCTTTTACAACAAAGCCATCTATGGGCTTCCAAATATCACTTTGCCAATTGCACAAGAACTGTCTTATCGAAAGGCTTCTTGAGGGGAAAGCTGTAACTCTGTGAGATGATTTCTCAGAACACAAAGAAGTTTCTCAGAAAGCTACTTTCTGTTTGTTATCGGAGGATATTTCCTTTGGTCTATAGTCTTCCAAGGGATCCGAAATATCTGTTCTCAGATTCCACAGAAATAAGGCTAGCAAAGAGATCCCCGAAATACAGATGTAACTCTGTGGGATGAATTAACAGAACACTAAGCACTTTCTCAGAAAGCTTCTTTCCAGATTTCATCTGAGGATATTTCCTTTTTCACCATAGCCCTCTAGGGGCTTCCAAATATCACTTTGCCAATTCCACAAGAACTGTCTTAGCGAAAGGCTTCTTGAGGGGAAAGCTGTAACTCTGTGAGATGATTTCACAGAACACAAAGAAGTTTCTCAGAAAGCTTCTTTCTATTTGTTATCGGAGGATAGTTCCTTTGGCCCTATAGTCTTCCAAGGGATCCGAAATATCTTTTCTCAGATTCCACAGAAATAAGGGTAGCAAAGAGATCCACGAAATACAGATGTAACTCTGTGAGATGAATTAACAGAACACTAAGCAGTTTCTCAGAAAGCTTCTTTCCAGATTTCATCTGAAGATATTTCCTTTTTCACCATAGCCCTCTATGGGCTTCCAAATATCAGTTTGCCAATTCCAGAAGAACTGTCTTAACGAAAGGCTTCTTGAGGGGAATGCTGTAACTCTGTGAGATGATTTCACAGAACACAAAGAAGTTTCTCAGAAAGCTTCTTTCTCTTTGTTATCGGAGGATATTTCCTTTGTCCCTATAGTCTTCCAAGGGATCCGAAATGTCTGTTCTCAGATTCCACAGAAATAAGGCTAGCAAAGAGATCCCCGAAATACAGATGTGACTCTGTGAGATGAATTAACAGAACACTAAGCAGTTTCTCAGAAAGCTTCTTTCCAGATTTCATCTGAGGATATTTCCTTTTTCACCGTAGCCCTCTAAGGGCTTGCAAATATCACTTTGCGAATTCCACAAGAACTGTCTTAGCGAAAGGCTTCTTGACGGGAAAGCTGTAACTCTGTGAGATGATTTCACAGAACACAAAGAAGTTTCTCAGAAAGTTTCTTTCTCTTTGTTATCGGAGGATATTTCCTTTGGCCTTATAGTCTTCCAAGGGATCCGAAATATCTGTTCTCAGATTCCACAGAAATAAGGCTAGCAAAGAGATCCCCGAAATACAGATGTAACTCTGTGAGATGAATTAACAGAACACTAAGCAGTTTCTCAGAAAGCTTCTTTCCAGATTTCATGAGTATATTTCCTTTTTCACCATAGACCCCTATGGGCTTGCAAATATCACTTTGCCAGTTCCACAAGAACTGTCTTAGCGAAAGGCTTCTTGAGGGGAATGCTGTAATTCTGTGAGATGATTTCACAGAACAGAAAGAAGCTTCTCAGAAAGCTTCTTTCTCTCTGTTATCGGAGGATATTTCCTTTGGCCCTATAGTCTTCCAAGGGATTCGAAATATCTGTTCTCAGATTCCACAGAAATAAGGCTAGCAAAGAGATCCACGAAATACAGATGTAACTCTGTGACATGAATTAACAGAACACTAAGCAGTTTCTCAGAAAGCTTCTTTCCGGATTTCATCAGAGGATATTTCCATTTTCACCATAGCCCTCTATGGGCTTCCTAATATCACTTTGCCAATTCCACAACAACTGTCTTAGCGAAAGGCTTCTTCAGGGGAAAGCTGTAACTCTGTGAGATGATTTCACAGAACACAAAGAAGTTTCTCAGAAAGCTTCTTTCTATTTGTTATCGGAGGATAGTTCCTTTGGCCCTATAGTCTTCCAAGGGATCCGAAATATCTTTTCTCAGATTCCACAGAAATAAGGGTAGCAAAGAGATCCACGAAATACAGATGTAACTCTGTGAGATGAATTAACAGAACACTAAGCAGTTTCTCAGAAAGCTTCTTTCCAGATTTCATCTGAAGATATTTCCTTTTTCACCATAGCCCTCTATGGGCTTCCAAATATCAGTTTGCCAATTCCAAAAGAACTGTCTTAACG
Organism: Macaca mulatta; assembly: GCF_049350105.2. Lineage (NCBI taxonomy): Eukaryota > Metazoa > Chordata > Mammalia > Primates > Cercopithecidae > Macaca > Macaca mulatta. Next base: position 34,520,398 of record NC_133418.1, read on the forward strand.
AAAGGCTTCTTGAGGGGAATGCTGTAACTCTGTGAGATGATTTCACAGAACACAAAGAAGTTTCTCAGAAAGCTTCTTTCTCTTTGTTATCGGAGGATATTTCCTTTGTCCCTATAGTCTTCCAAGGGATCCGAAATGTCTGTTCTCAGATTCCACAGAAATAAGGCTAGCAAAGAGATCCCCGAAATACAGATGTGACTCTGTGAGATGAATTAACAGAACACTAAGCAGTTTCTCAGAAAGCTTCTTTCCAGATTTCATCTGAGGATATTTCCTTTTTCACCGTAGCCCTCTAAGGGCTTGCAAATATCACTTTGCGAATTCCACAAGAACTGTCTTAGCGAAAGGCTTCTTGAGGGGAAAGCTGTAACTCTGTGAGATGATTTCACAGAACACAAAGAAGTTTCTCAGAAAGTTTCTTTCTCTTTGTTATCGGAGGATATTTCCTTTGGCCTTATTGTCTTCCAAGGGATCCGAAATATCTGTTCTCAGATTCCACAGAAATAAGGCTAGCACAGAGATCCACGAAATACAGATGTAACTCTGTGAGATGAATTAACAGAACACTAAGCAGTTTCTCAGAAAGCTTCTTTCCAGATTTCATGAGGATATTTCCTTTTTCACCATAGCCCCCTATGGGCTTGCAAATATCACTTTGCCAATTCCACAAGAACTGTCTTAGCGAAAGGCTTCTTGAGGGGAATGCTGTAATTCTGTGAGATGATTTCACAGAACAGAAAGAAGCTTCTCAGAAAGCTTCTTTCTCTCTGTTATCGGAGGATATTTCCTATGGCCCTATAGTCTTCCAAGGGATTCGAAATATCTGTTCTCAGATTCCACAGAAATAAGGCTAGCAAAGAGATCCACGAAATACAGATGTAACTCTGTGACATGAATTAACAGAACACTAAGCAGTTTCTCAGAAAGCTTCTTTCCAGATTTCATCAGAGGATATTTCCATTTTCACCATAGCCCTCTATGGGCTTCCTAATATCACTTTGCCAATTCCACAAGAACTGTCTTAGCGAAAGGCTTCTTCAGGGGAAAGCTGTAACTCTGTGAGATGATTTCACAGAACACAAAGAAGTTTCTCAGAAAGCTTCTTTCTCTTTGTTATCGGAGGATATTTCCTTTGTCCCTATAGTCTTCCAAGGGATCCGAAATATCTGGTCTCAGATTCCACACAAATAAGGCTAGCAAAGAGATCCGCGAAATACAGATGTAACTCTGTGAGGTGAATTAACGGAACACTAAGCAGTTTCTCAGAAAGCTTCTTTCCAGATTTCATCTGAGGATATTTCCTTTTACAACATAGCCATCTATGGGCTTCCAAATATCACTTTGCCAATTCCAGAAGAACTCTCTTAGCTAAAGGCTTCTTTAGGGGAAAGCTGTAACTCTATGAGATGATTTCACAGAACACAAAGAAATTTCTCAGAAAGCTTCTTTCTCTTTGGTATCGGAGGATATTTCCTTTGGCCCTATAGTCTTCCAAGGGATCCGAAATATGTGTTCTCAGATTCCACAGAAATAAGGCTAGCAAAGAGATCCACGAAATACAGATGTAACTCTGTGAGATGAATTAACAGAACGCTAAGCAGTTTCTCAGAAAGCTTCTTTCCAGATTTCATCTGAGGATATTTCCTTTTTCACCATAACCCTCTATGGACTTCCAAATATCATTTTGCCAATTCCACAAGAACTGTCTTAGCGAAAGGCTTCTTGAGGGGAATGCTGTAACTCTGTGAGATGATTTCACAGAACACAAAGAAGTTTCTCAGAAAGCTTCTTTCTCTTTGTTATCGGAGGATATTTCCTTTGGCCATATAGTCGTCCAAGGGATCCGAAATATGTGTTCTCAGATTCCACAGAAATAAGGCTAGCAAAGAGATTTCCGAAATACAGATGTAACTCTGTGAGATGAATTAACAGACACTAAGCAGTTTTTCAGAAAGCTTCTTTCCAGATTTCATCTGAGGATATTTCCTTTTTCACCATAGCCCTCTAGGGGCTTCCAAATATCACTTTGCCAATTCCCGAAGAACTGTCTTAGCGAAAGGCTTCTTGAGGGGAAAGCTGTAACTCTGTGAGATGATTTCACAGAAGACACAGAAGTTTCTCAGAAAGCTTCTTTCTCTTTGTTATCGGAGGATATTTCCTTTGGCCCTATAGTCTTCCAAGGGATCCGAAATATCTGTTCTCAGATTCCACAGAAATAAGGCTAGCAAAGAGATCCCCGAAATACAGATGTAACTCTGTGAGATGAATTAACAGAACACTAAGCACTTTCCTAGAAAGCTTCTTTCCAGATTTCATCTGAGGATATTTCCTTATTCACCATAGCCCTCTAGGGGCTTCCAAATATCACTTTGCCAATTCCAGAAGAATTGTCTTAGCGAAAGGCTTCTTGAGTAGAAAGCTGTAACTCTGTGAGATGATTTCACAGAACACAAATAAGTTTCTCAGAAAGCTTCCTTCTCTTTGTTATCGGAGGATATTTCCTTTGGCCCTTTAGTCTTCCAAGGGATCCGAAATATCTGTTCTCAGATTCCACAGAAATAAGGCTAGCAAAGAGATCCCCGAAATACAGATGTAACTCTGTGAGATGAATTAACAGAACACTAAGCACTTTCCTAGAAAGCTTCTTTCCAGATTTCATCTGAGGTTATTTCCTTTTTCACCATAGCCCTCTATGGGCTTCCAAATATCACTTTGCCAATTCCACAAGAACTGTCTTAGCGAAAGGCTTCTTGAGGGGAAAGCTGTAACTCTGTGAGAGGATTTCACAGAACACAAAAAAGTTTCTCAGAAAGCTTCTTTCTCTTTGTTATCTGAGGATATTTCCTTTGGCAATATAGTCATCAAAGGGATCTGAAATATCTGTTCTCAGATTTCACAGAAATAAGGCTAGCAAAGAGATCCACGAAATACAGATGTAACTCTGTGAGATGAATTAACAGAACACTAAGCAGTTTCTCAGAAAGCTTCTTTCCAGATTTCATCTGAGGATATTTCCTTTTTCACCATACCCCTCTATGGGCTTCCAAATATCACTTTGCCAATTCCACAAGAACTGTCTTAGCGAAAGGCTTCCTGAAGGGAAAGCTGTAACTCTGTGAGATGATTTCACAGAACACACAGAAGTTTCTCAGAAAGCTTCTTTCTCTTTGTTATCGGAGGATATTTCCTTTGGCCCTATAGTCTTCCTAGGGATCCGTAATATCTGTTCTCAGATTCCACAGAAATAAGGCTATCAAAGAGATCCCCGAAATACAGTTGTAATTTTGTGAGATGAATTAACAGGACACTAAGCAGTTTCTCAGAAATCTTCTTTCCAGATTTCATCTGAGGATATTTCCTTTTTCACCTTAGCCCTCTAAGGGCTTCCAAATATCACTTTGCCAATTCCACAAGAACTGTCTTAGCGAAAGGCTTCTTGAGGGGAGAGCTGTAACTCTGTGAGATGATGTCACAGAACACACAGAAGTTTCTCAGAAAGTTTCTTTCTCTTTGTTATCGGAGGATATTTCCTTTGGCCCTATAGTCTTCCAAGGGATCCGAAATATCTGTTCTCAGATTCCACAGAAATAAGGCTGGCGAAGAGATCCCCGAAATACAGATGTAACTCTGTGAGATGAATTAACAGAACACTAAGCAGTTTCTCAGAAAGCTTCTCTCCAGATTTCATCTGAGGATATTTCCTTTTTCACCGTAGCCCTCTAGGGGCTTCCAAATATCACTTTGCCAATTCCACAAGAACTGTCTTAGCGAAAGGCTTCTTGAAGGGAAAGCTGTAACTCTGTGAGATGATTTCACAGAACACAAAGAAGTTTCTCAGAAAGCTTCTTTCTCTTTGTTATCGGAGGATATTTCCTTTGGCCCTATAGTCTTCCAAGGGATCCGAAATATCTGTTCTCAGATTCCACAGAAATAAGGCTAGCGAAGAGATCCCCGAAATACAGATGTAACTCTGTGAGATGAATTAACAGAACACTAAGCAGTTTCTCAGAAAGCTTCTTTCCAGATTTCATCTGAGGATATTTCCTTTTTCACCGTAGCCCTCTAGGGGCTTCCAAATATCACTTTGCCAATTCCACAAGAACTGTCTTAGCGAAAGGCTTCTTGAGGGGAAAGCTGTAACTCTGTGAGAGGATTTCACAGAACACAAAAAAGTTTCTCAGAAAGCTTCTTTCTCTTTGTTATCGGAGGATATATCCTTTGGCAATATAGTCATCAAAGGGATCTGAAATATCTGTTCTCAGATTTCACAGAAATAAGGCTAGCAAAGAGATCCACGAAATACAGATGTAACTCTGTGAGATGAATTAACAGAACGCTAAACAGTTTCTCAGAAAGCTTTTTTCCAGATTTCATCTGAGGATATTTCCTTTTTCACCATAGCCCTCTATGGGCTTCCAAATATCACTTTGCCAATTCCACAAGAACTGTCTTAGCGAAAGTCTTCTTGAGGGGAAAGCTGTAACTCTGTGAGATGATTTCACAGAACACAAAGAAGTTTCTCAGAAAGCTACTTTCTGTTTGTTATCGGAGGATATTTCCTTTGCCCTATAGTCTTCCAAGGGACCCGAAATATCTGTTCACAGATTCCACAGAAATAAGGCGAGCAAAGAGATCCACGAAATACAGAAGTAACTCTGTGAGATGAATTAACATACGACTAAGTAGTTTCTCAGAAAGCTTCTTTCCAGATTTCATGTGAGGATATTTCCTTTTTCACCATAGCCCTCTATGGGCTTCCAAATATCACTTTGCCAAGTCCAGAAGAACTGTCTTAGCGAAAGGCTTCTAGAGGGGAAACCTGTAACTCTGTGAGATGATTTCACAGAACACAAAGAAGTTTCTCAGACAGCTTCTTTCTCTTTGTTATCGGAGGATATTTCCTTTGGCCCTATAGTCTTCCAAGGGATCCGAAATATCTGTTCTCGGATTCCACAGAAATAAGGCTAGCAAAGAGATTCCCGAAATACAGATGTAACTCTGTGAGATGAATTAACAGAACACTAAGCAGTTTCTCAGAAAGCTTCTTTCCATATTTCTTCTGAGGATATTTCCTTTTTCACCGTAGCTCTCTATGGGCTTCCAAATATCACTTTGCCAATTCCACAAGAACTGTCTTGGAGAAAGGCTTCTTGAGGGGAAAGCTGTAACTCTGTGAGATGATTTCACAGAACACAAAGCAGTTTCTCAGAAAGCTTCTTTCTCGTTGTTATCGGAGGATATTTCCTTTGGCCCTATAGTCTTCCAAGGGATCCGAAATATCTGTTCTCAGATTCCACAGAAATAAGGCTAGCAAAGAGATCCACGAAATACAGATGTAACTCTGTGAGATGAATTAACAGAACACTAAGCAGTTTCTCCGAAAGCTTCTTTCCAGATTTCTTCTGAGGATATTTCCTTTTTCACCATAGCCCTCTATGGGCTTCCAAATATCACTTTGCCAATTCCACAAGAACTGTGTTAGCGAAAGGCTTCTTGAGGGGAAAGCTGAAACTCTGTGAGATGATTTCACAGAACACAAAGAAGTTTCTCAGAAAGCTTCTTTCTCTTTGTTATCGGAGGATATTTCCTTTGGCCCTATAATCTTCAAGGGATCCGAAATATTTGTTCTGAGATTCCACAGAAATAAGGCTAGCAAAGAGATCCACGAAGTACAGATGAAACTCTGTGAGATGAATTAAGAGAACACTAAGCAGTTTCTCAGAAAGCTTCTTTCCAGATTTCATCTGAGGATATTTCCTTTTTCACCATAGCCCTCTATGGGCTTCCAAATATCACTTTGCCAATTCCACAAGAACTTTCTTAGCGAAAGGCTTCTTGAGGGGAAAGCTGTAACTCTGTGAGATGATTTCACAGAACACAAAGAAGTTTCTCAGAAAGCTTCTTTCTCTTTGTTATCGTAGGATATTTCCTTTGGCCCTATAATCTTCCAAGGGATCCGAAATATCTGTTCTCAGATTCCACAGAAATAAGGCTAGCAAAGAGATCCACGAAATACAGATGTAACTCTGTGAGATGAATTAACAGAACACTAAGCACTTTCTCAGAAAGCTTCTTTCCAGATTTCATCTGAGGTTATTTCCTTTTTCACCATAGCCCTCTATGGGCTTCCAAATATCACTTTGCCAATTCCACAAGAACTGTCTTAGCGAAAGGCTTCTTGAGGGGAAAGCTGTAACTCTGTGAGAGGATTTCACAGAACACAAAAAAGTTTCTCAGAAAGCTTCTTTCTCTTTGTTATCTGAGGATATTTCCTTTGGCAATATAGTCATCAAAGGGATCTGAAATATCTGTTCTCAGATTTCACAGAAATAAGGCTAGCAAAGAGATCCACGAAATACAGATGTAACTCTGTGAGATGAATTAACAGAACACTAAGCAGTTTCTCAGAAAGCTTCTTTCCAGATTTCATCTGAGGATATTTCCTTTTTCACCATACCCCTCTATGGGCTTCCAAATATCACTTTGCCAATTCCACAAGAACAGTCTTAGCGAAAGGCTTCTTGAAGGGAAAGCTGTAACTCTGTGAGATGATTTCACAGAACACAAAGAGGTTTCTCAGAAAGCTTCTTTCTCTTTGTTATCGGAGGATATTTCCTTTGGCCCTATAGTCTTCCAAGGGATCCGAAATATCTGTTCTCAGATTCCACAGAAATAAGGCTAGCGAAGAGATCCCCGAAATACAGATGTAACTCTGTGAGATGAATTAACAGAACACTAAGCAGTTTCTCAGAAAGCTTCTTTCCAGATTTCATCTGAGGATATTTCCTTTTTCACCGTAGCCCTCTAGGGGCTTCCAAATATCACTTTGCCAATTCCACAAGAACTGTCTTAGCGAAAGGCTTCTTGAGGGGAAAGCTGTAATTCTGTGAGAGGATTTCACAGAACACAAAAAAGTTTCTCAGAAAGCTTCTTTCTCTTTGTTATCGGAGGATATATCCTTTGGCAATATAGTCATCAAAGGGATCTGAAATATCTGTTCTCAGATTTCACAGAATTAAGGCTAGCAAAGAGATCCACGAAATACAGATGTAACTCTGTGAGATGAATTAACAGAACGCTAAGCAGTTTCTCAGAAAGCTTTTTTCCAGATTTCATCTGAGGATATTTCCTTTTTCACCATAGCCCTCTATGGGCTTCCAAATATCACTTTGCCAATTCCACAAGAACTGTCTTAGCGAAAGTCTTCTTGAGGGGAAAGCTGTAACTCTGTGAGATGATTTCACAGAACACAAAGAAGTTTCTCAGAAAGCTACTTTCTGTTTGTTATCGGAGGATATTTCCTTTGCCCTATAGTCTTCCAAGGGACCCGAAATATCTGTTCACAGATTCCACAGAAATAAGGCGAGCAAAGAGATCCACGAAATACAGAAGTAACTCTGTGAGATGAATTAACATACGACTAAGTAGTTTCTCAGAAAGCTTCTTTCCAGATTTCATGTGAGGATATTTCCTTTTTCACCATAGCCCTCTATGGGCTTCCAAATATCACTTTGCCAAGTCCAGAAGAACTGTCTTAGCGAAAGGCTTCTTGAGGGGAAACCTGTAACTCTGTGAGATGATTTCACAGAACACAAAGAAGTTTCTCAGACAGCTTCTTTCTCTTTGTTATCGGAGGATATTTCCTTTGGCCCTATAGTCTTCCAAGGGATCCGAAATATCTGTTCTCGGATTCCACAGAAATAAGGCTAGCAAAGAGATTCCCGAAATACAGATGTAACTCTGTGAGATGAATTAACAGAACACTAAGCAGTTTCTCAGAAAGCTTCTTTCCATATTTCTTCTGAGGATATTTCCTTTTTCACCGTAGCTCTCTATGGGCTTCCAAATATCACTTTGCCAATTCCACAACAACTGTCTTGGAGAAAGGCTTCTTGAGGGGAAAGCTGTAACTCTGTGAGATGATTTCACAGAACACAAAGCAGTTTCTCAGAAAGCTTCTTTCTCGTTGTTATCGGAGGATATTTCCTTTGGCCCTATAGTCTTCCAAGGGATCCGAAATATCTGTTCTCAGATTCCACAGAAATAAGGCTAGCAAAGAGATCCACGAAATACAGATGTAACTCTGTGAGATGAATTAACAGAACACTAAGCAGTTTCTCCGAAAGCTTCTTTCTAGATTTCTTCTGAGGATATTTCCTTTTTCACCATAGCCCTCTATGGGCTTCCAAATATCACTTTGCCAATTCCACAAGAACTGTGTTAGCGAAAGGCTTCTTGAGGGGAAAGCTGAAACTCTGTGAGATGATTTCACAGAACACAAAGAAGTTTCTCAGAAAGCTTCTTTCTCTTTGTTATCGGAGGATATTTCCTTTGGCCCTATAATCTTCAAGGGATCCGAAATATTTGTTCTGAGATTCCACAGAAATAAGGCTAGCAAAGAGATCCACGAAGTACAGATGAAACTCTGTGAGATGAATTAAGAGAACACTAAGCAGTTTCTCAGAAAGCTTCTTTCCAGATTTCATCTGAGGATATTTCCTTTTTCACCATAGCCCTCTATGGGCTTCCAAATATCACTTTGCCAATTCCACAAGAACTGTCTTAGCGAAAGGCTTCTTGAGGGGAAAGCTGTAACTCTGTGAGATGATTTCACAGAACACAAAGAAGTTTCTCAGAAAGCTTCTTTCTCTTTGTTATAGGAGGATATTTCCTTTGGCCCTATAGTCTTGCAAGGGATCCGAAATATCTGTTCTCAGATTCCACAGAAATAAGGCTAGCAAAGAGATCCACGAAACACAGATGTAACTCTGTGAGTTGAATTAACAGAACACTAAGCAGTTTCTCAGAAAGCTTCTTTCCAGATTTCATCTGAGGATATTTCCTTTTTCTCCATAGCCCTCTAGGGGCTTCCAAATATCACTTTGCGAATTCCACAAGAACTGTCTTAGCGAAAGGCTTCCTGAGGGGAAAGCTGTAACTCTGTGAGATGATTTCACAGAACACAAAGAAGTTTCTCAGAAAGCTTCATTCTCTTTGTTATCGGAGGATATTTCCTTTGGCCCTATAGTCTTCCAAGGGATCCGAAATATCTGTTCTCAGATTCCACAGAAATAAGGCTAGCAAAGATAAACACGAAATACAGATGTAACTCTGTGAGATGAATTAACAGAACACTAGGCAGTTTCTCAAAAAGCTTCTTTCCAGATTTCATCTGAGGATATTTCCTTTTTCACCATAGCCCTCTATGGGCTTCCAAATATCACTTTGCCAATTCCAGAAGAACTGTCTTAGCGAAAGTCTTCTTGAGGGGAAAGCTGTAACTCTGTGAGATGATTTCACAGGACACAAAGAAGTTTCTCAGAAAGCTTCTTTCTCTTTGTTATCAGAGGAAATTTCCTTTGGCCCTATAGTCTTCCAAGGGATCCGAAATATCTGTTCTCAGATTCCACAGAAATAAGGCTAGCAAAGAGATCCCCGAAATACAGATGTAACTCTGTGAGATGAATTAACAGAACACTAAGCTGTTTCTCAGAAAGCTTCTTTCCAGTTTTCATCTGAGGATATTTCCTTTTTCACCATAGCCCTCTATGGGCTTCCAAATATCACTTTGCCAAATCCAGAAGAACTGTCTTAGCGAAAGGCTCCTTGAGGGGAAAGCTGTATCTCTGTGAGATGATTTCAAGAACACAAAGAAGTTTCTCAGAAAGCTTCTTTCTCTTTGTTATCGGAGGATATTTCCTTTGGCCCTATAATCTTCAAAGGGATCCGAAATATCTGTTCTCAGATTCCTCACAAATAATGCTAGAAAAGAGATCCACGAAATACAGATGTAACTCTGTGAGATGAATTAACAGAACTCTAAGCAGTTTCTTAGAAAGCTTCTTTCCTGATTTCATCTGAGGATATTTCCTTTTTCACCATAGCCCTCTATGGGCTTCCAAATATCACTTTCCCAATTCCACAAGAACTGTCTTAGCGAAAGGCTTCTTGAGGGGAAAGTTGTAACTCTGTGAGATGATTTCAGAGAACACAAAGAAGTTTCTCAGAAAGCTTCTTTCTCTTTGTTATCAGAGGAAATTTCCTTTGGCCCTATAGTCTTCCAAGGGATCCGAAATATCTGTTTTCATATTCCACAGAAATAAGGCTAGCAAAGAGATCCACGAAATACAGATGTAACTCTGTGAGATGAATTAACAGAACACTAAGCAGATTCTCCGAAAGCTTCTTTCCACATTTCATCTGAGGATATTTCCTTTTTCACCATAGACCTCTATGGGCTTCCAAATATCACTTTTCCAATTCCACAAGAACTGTCTTAGCGAAAGGCTACTTGAGGGGAAAGCTGTAACTCTGTGAGATGATTTCACAGAACACAAAGAAGTTTCTCAGAAAGCTTCTTTCTCTTTGTTATCGGAGGATATTTCCTTTGGACCTATAGTCTTTCGAGGGATCCGAAATATCTGTTCTCAGATTCCACAGAAATAAGGCTAGCAAAGAGATCCACGAAATACAGATGTAACTCTGTGAGATGAATTAACAGAACACTAAGCAGTTTCTCCGAAAGCTTCTTTCCAGATTTCATCTGAGGATATTTCCTTTTTCAGCATAGCCCTCTATGGGCTTCCAAATATCACTTTGCCAATTCCACAAGAACTATCTTAGCGAAAGGCTTCCTGAGGGGAAAGCTGTAACTCTGTGAGATGATTTCACAGAACACAAAGAAGTTTCTCAGAAAGCTTCTTTCTCTTTGTTATCGGAGTATATTTCCTTTGGCCCTATAGTCTTCCAAGGGATCCGAAATATCTGTTCTCAGATTCCACAGAAATAAGGCTAGCAAAGAGATCCACGAAATAGAGATGTAACTTTGCGAGATGAATTAACAGAACACTAAGCAGTTTCTCAGAAAGCTTCTTTCCAGATTTCATCTGAGGATATTTCGTTTTTCACCGTAGCCCTCTTTGGGCTTCCAAATATCACTTTGCCAATTCCACAAGAACTGTCTTAGCGAAAGGCTTCTTGAGGCGAAACCTGTAACTGTGTGAGATGATTTCACAGAACACAAAGAAGTTTCTTAGAAAGCTTCTATCTCTTTGTTATGGGAGGATATTTCCTTTGGCCCAGTAGTCTTCCGAGGGATCCGAAATATCTGTTCTCAGATTCCACAGAAATAAGGCTAGCAAAGAGATCCACGAAATACAGATGTATCTCTGTGAGATGAATTAACAGAACACTAAGCAGTTTCTCAGAAAGCTTCTTCCCAGTTTTCATCTGAGGTTATTTCCTTTTTCACCATAGCCCTCTATGGGCTTCCAAATATCACTTTGCCAATTCCAGAAGAACTGTCTTAGCGAAAGGCTTCTTGAGGGGAAAGCTGTAACTCTGTGAGAGGATTTCACAGAACACAAAGAAGTTTCTCAGAAAGCTTCATTCTCTTTGTTATCGGAGGATATTTCCTTTGGCCCTATAGTCTTCAAAGGGATCCGAAATATCTGTTCTCAGATTCCACAGAAATAAGGCTAACAAAGAGATCCACGAAATACAGATGTAACTCTGTGAGATGAATTAACAGAACACTAGGCAGTTTCTCAGAAAGCTTCTTTCCAGATTTCATCTGAGGATATTTCCTTTTTCACCATAGCCCTCTAAGGGCTTCCAAATATCACTTTGCGAATTCCACAAGAACTGTCTTAGCGAAAGGCTTCCTGAGGTGAAAGCTGTAACTCTGTGAGATGATTTCAGAGAACACAAAGAAGTTTCTCAGAAAGCTTCATTCTCTTTGTTATCGGAGGATATTTCCTTTGGCCCTATAGTCTTCCAAGGGATCCGAAATGTCTGTTCTCAGATTCCACAGAAATAAGGCTAGCAAAGAGATCCACGAAATACAGATGTAACTCTGTGAGATGAATTAACAGAACACTAGGCAGTTTCTCAAAAAGCTTCTTTCCAGATTTCATCTGAGGATATTTCCTTTTTCACCATAGCCCTCTATGGGCTTCCAAATATCTCTTTCCAATTCCAGAAGAACTGTCTTAGCGAAAGTCTTCTTCAGGGGAAAGCTGTAACTCTGTGAGATGATTTCACAGAACACAAAGAAGTTTCTCAGAAAGCTTCTTTCTCTTTGTTATCGGAGGATATTTCCTTTGGCCCTATAGTCTTCAAAGGGATCCGAAATATCTGTTCTCAGATTCCACAGAAATAAGGCTAGCAAAGAGATCCCCGTAATACAGATGTAACTCTGTGAGATGAATTAACAGAACACTAAGCTGTTTCTCAGAAAGCTTCTTTCCAGATTTGATCTGAGGATATTTCCTTTTTCACCATAGCCCTCTAAGGGCTTCCAAATATCACTTTGCCAATTCCAGAAGAACTGTCTTAGCGAAATTCTCCTTGAGGGGAAAGCTGTATCTCTGTGAGATGATTTCAAGAACACAAAGAAGTTTCTCAGAAAGCTTCTTTCTCTTTGTTATCGGAGGATATTTCCTTTGGCCCTATAATATTCAAAGGGATCCGAAATATCTGTTCTCATATTCCACAGAAATAAGGCTAGCAAAGAGATCCACGAAATACAGATGTAACTCTGTGAGATGAATTAACAGAACACTAAGCAGTTTCTCCGAAAGCTTCTTTCCAGATTTCATCTGTGGATATTTCCTTTTTCAGCATAGCCCTCTATGGGCTTCCAAATATCACTTTTCCAATTCCACAAGAACTGTCCTGGCGAAAGGCTACTTGAGGGGAAAGCTGTAACTCTGTGAGATGATTTCACAGAACACAAAGAAGTTTCTTAGAAAGCTTCTTTCTCTTTGTTATTGGAGGATATTTCCTTTGGCCCAGTAGTCTTCCGAGGGATCGGAAATATCTGTTTTCAGATTCCACAGAAATAAGGCTAGCAAAGAGATCCACGAAATACAGATGTATCTCTGTGAGATGAATTAACAGAACACTAAGCAGTTTCTCAGAAAGCTTCTTCCCAGATTTCATCTGAGGTTATTTCCTTTTTCACCATAGCCCTCTATGGGCTTCCAAATATCACTTTGCCAATTCCACAAGAACTGTCTTAGCGAAAGGCTTCCTGAGGGGAAAGCTGTAACTCTGTGAGAGGATTTCACAGAACACAAAGAAGTTTCTCAGAAAGCTTCTTTCTCTTTGTTATCGGAGGATATTTCCTTTGGCAATACAGTCTTCAAAGGGATCCGAAATATATGTTCTCAGATTCCACAGAAATCAGGCTAGCAAAGAGATCCACGAAATACAGATGTAACTCTGTGAGATGAATTAACAGAACACTAAGCAGTTTCTCAGAAAGCTTCTTTCCAGATTTCATCTGAGGATATTTTCTTCTTCACCATAGCCCTCTATGGGCTTCCAAATATCACTTTGCCAACTCCACAAGAACTGTCTTAGCGAAAGGCTTCTTGAGGGGAAAGCTGTAACTCTGTGAGATGATTTCACAGGACACAAAGAAGTTTCTCAGAAAGCTTCTTTCTCTTTGTTATCGGAGGATATTTCCTTTGGCCCTATAGTCTTGCAAGGGATCCGAAATATCTGTTCTCAGATTACACAGAAATAAGGCTAGCAAAGAGATCCACGAAACACAGATGTAACTCTGTGAGATGAATTAACAGAACACTAAGCAGTTTCTCAGAAAGCTTCTTTCCAGATTTCATCTGAGGATATTTCCTTTTTCACCATAGCCTTCTAGGGGCTTCCAAATATCACATTGCCAATTCCACAAGAACTGTCTTAGCGAAAGGCTTCCTGAGGGGAAAGCTGTAACTCTGTGAGATGATTTCACAGAACACAAAGAAGTTTCTCAGAAAGCTTCATTCTCTTTGTTATCGGAGGATATTTCCTTTGGCCCTATAGTCTTCCAAGGGATCCGAAATATCTGTTCTCAGATTCCACAGAAATAAGGCTAGCAAAGAGATCCACGAAATACAGATGTAACTCTGTGAGATGAATTAACAGAACACTAGGCAGTTTCTCAGAAAGCTTCTTTCCAGATTTCATCTGAGGATATTTCCTTTTTCACCATAGCCCTCTATGGGCTTCCAAATATCACTTTGCCAATTCCACAAAAACTGTCTTAGCGAAACTCTTCTTGAGGGGAAAGCTGTAACTCTGTGAGATGATTTCACAGAACACAAAGAAGTTTCTCAGAAAGCTTCTTTCTCTTTGTAATCGGAGGATATTTCCTTTGGCCCTATAGTCTTCCAAGGGATCCGAAATATCTGTTCTCATATTCCACAGAAATAAGGCTAGCAAAGAGATCCACGAAATACAGATGTAACTCTGTGACATGAATTAACAGAAAAATAAGCAGTTTCTCAGAAAGCTTCTTTCCAGATTTCATCTGAGGTTATTTCCTTTTTCACCATAGCCCTCTATGGGCTTCCAAATATCACTTTGCCAATTCCAGAAGAACTGTCTTAGCGAAAGTCTTCTTGAGGGGAAAGCTGTAACTCTGTGAGATGATTTCACAGAACACAAAGAAGTTTCTCAGAAAGCTTCTTTCTCTTTGTTATCAGAGGAAATTTCCTTTGGCCCTATAGTCTTCCAAGGGATCCGAAATATCTGTTCTCAGATTCCACAGAAATAAGGCTAGCAAAGAGATCCCCGAAATACAGATGTAACTCTGTGAGATGAATTAACAGAACACTAAGGTGTTTCTCAGAAAGCTTCTTTCAGATTTCATCTGAGGATATTTCCTTTTTCACCATAGCCCTCTATGGGCTTCCAAATATCACTTTGCCAATTCCACAAGAACTGTCTTAGCGAAAGGCTCCTTGAGGGGAAAGCTGTATCTCTGTGAGATGATTTCAAGAACACAAAGAAGTTTCTCAGAAAGCTTCTTTCTCTTTGTTATCGGAGGATATTTCCTTTGGCCCTATAATCTTCAAAGGGATCCGAAATATCTGTTCTCAGATTCCACAGAAATAAGGCTAGCAAAGAGATCCACGAAATACAGATGTAACTCTGTGAGATGAATTAACAGAACACTAAGCAGTTTCTTAGAAAGCTTCTTTCCTGATTTCATCTGAGGATATTTCCTTTTTCACCATAGCCCTCTATGGGCTTCCAAATATCACTTTGCCAATTCCACAAAAACTGTCTTAGCGAAACTCTTAATGAGGGGAAACCTGTAACTCTGTGAGATGATTTCACAGAACACAAAGAAGTTTCTCAGAAAGCTTCTTTCTCTTTGTTATCGGAGGATATTTCCTTTGGCCCTATAGTCTTCCAAGGGATCCGAAATATCTGTTCTCAGATTCCACAGAAATAAGGCTAGCAAAGAGATCCCCGAAATACAGATGTAATTCTGTGAGATGAATTAACAGAACACTAAGCTGTTTCTCAGAAAGCTTCTTTCCAGATTTCATCTGAGGATATTTCCTTTTTCACCATAGCCCTCTAAGGGCTTCCAAATATCACTTTGCCAATTCCAGAAGAACTGTCTTAGCGAAAGGCTCATTGAGGGGAAAGCTGTATCTCTGTGAGATGATTTCAAGAACACAAAGATGTTTCTCAGAAAGCTTCTTTCTCTTTGTTATCGGAGGATATTTCCTTTGGCCCTGTAATCTTCAAAGGGATCCGAAATATCTGTTCTCAGATTCCACAGAAATAAGGCTAGCAAAGAGATCCACGAAATACAGATGTAACTCTGTGAGATGAATTAACAGTACACTAAGCAGTTTCTTAGAAAGCTTCTTTCCTGATTTCATCTGAGGATATTTCCTTTTTCACCATAGCCCTCTATGGGCTTCCAAATATCACTTTCCCAATTCCACAAGAACTGTCTTAGCGAAAGGTTTCTTGAGGGGAAAGTTGTATCTCTGTGAGATGATTTCAGAGAACACAAAGAAGTTTCTCAGAAAGCTTCTTTCTCTTTGTTATCAGAGGAAATTTCCTTTGGCCCTATAGTCTTCCAAGGGATCCGAAATATCTGTTCTCATATTCCACAGAAATAAGGCTAGCAAAGAGATCCACGAAATACAGATGTAACTCTGTGAGATGAATTAACAGAACACTAAGCAGATTCTCCTAAAGCTTCTTTCCAGATTTCATCTGAGGATATTTCCTTTTTCACCATAGCCCTCTATGGGCTTCCAAATATCACTTTTCCAATTCCACAAGAACTGTCTTAGCGAAATTCTCCTTGAGGGGAAAGCTGTAACTCTGTGAGATGATTTCACAGAACACAAAGAAGTTTCTCAGAAAGCTTCTTTCTCTTTGTTATCGGAGGATATTTCCTTTGGACCTATAGTCTTTCGAGGGATCTGAAATATCTGTTCTCAGATTCCACAGAAATAAGGCTAGCAAAGAGATACACGAAATCCAGATGTAACTCTGTGAGATGAATTAACAGAACACTAAGCAGTTTCTCAGAAAGCTTCTTTCCTGATTTCATCTGAGGATATTTCCTTTTTCACCATAGCTCTCTATGGGCTTCCAAATATCACTTTTCCAATTCCACAAGAACTGTCTTAGCGAAAGGCTACTTGAGGGGAAAGCTGTAACTCTGTGAGATGATTTCACAGAACACAAAGAAGTTTCTTAGAAAGCTTCTTTCTCTTTGTTATGGGAGGATATTTCCTTTGGCCCAGTAGTCTTCCGAGGGATCGGAAATATCTGTTCTCAGATTCCACAGAAATCAGGCTAGCAAAGAGATCCACGAAATACAGATGTATCTCTGTGAGATGAATTAACAGAACACTAAGCAGTTTCTCAGAAAGCTTCTTCCCAGATTTCATCTGAGGTTATTTCCTTTTTCACCGTAGCCCTCTATGGGCTTCCAAATATCACTTTGCCAATTCCACAAGAACTGTCTTAGCGAAAGGCTTCCTGAGGGGAAAGCTGTAACTCTGTGAGAGGATTTCACAGAACACAAAGAAGTTTCTCAGAAAGCTTCTTTCTCTTTGTTATCGGAGGATATTTCCTTTGGCAATACAGTCTTCAAAGGGATCCGAAATATCTGTTCTCAGATTCCACAGAAATCAGGCTAGCAAAGAGATCCACGAAATACAGATGTCACTCTGTGAGATGAATTCACAGAACACTAAGCAGTTTCTCAGAAAGCTTCTTTCCAGATTTCATCTGAGGATATTTTCTTTTTCACCATAGCCCTCTATGGGCTTCCAAATATCACTTTGCCAACTCCACAAGAACTGTCTTAGAGAAAGGCTTCTTGAGGGGAAAGCTGTAACTCTGTGAGATGATTTCACAGGACACAAAGAAGTTTCTCAGAAAGCTTCTTTCTCTTTGTTATCGGAGGATATTTCCTTTGGCCCTATAGTCTTGCAAGGGATCCGAAATATCTGTTCTCAGATTCCACAGAAATAAGACTAGCAAAGAGATCCACGAAACACAGATGTAACTCTGTGAGATGAATTAACAGAACACTAAGCAGTTTCTCAGAAAGCTTCTTTCCAGATTTCATCTGAGGATATTTCCTTTTTCACCATAGCCTTCTAGGGGCTTCCAAATATCACATTGCCAATTCCACAAGAACTGTCTTAGCGAAAGGCTTCCTGAGGGGAAAGCTGTAACTCTGTGAGATGATTTCTCAGAACACAAAGAAGTTTCTCAGAAAGCTTCATTCTCTTTGTTATCGGAGGATATTTCCTTTGGCCCTATTGTCTTCAAAGGGATCCGAAATATCTGTTCTCAGATTCCACAGAAATAAGGCTAGCAAAGAGATCCACGAAATACAGATGTAACTCTGTGAGATGAATTAACAGAACACTAGGAAGTTTCTCAGAAAGCTTCTTTCCAGATTTCATCTGAGGATATTTCCTTTTTCACCACAGCCCTCTATGGGCTTCCAAATATCACTTTGCCAATTCCACAAAAACTCTCTTAGCGAAACTCTTCTTGAGGGGAAAGCTGTAACTCTGTGAGATGATTTCACAGAACACAAAGAAGTTTCTCAGAAAGCTTCTTTCTCTTTGTTATCGGAGGATATTTCCTTTGGCCCTATAGTCTTCCAAGGGATCCGAAATATCTGTTCTCAGATTCCACAGAAATAAGGCTAGCAAAGAGATCCACGAAATACAGATGTAACTCTGTGAGATGAATTAACAGAACACTAAGCAGTTTCTCAGAAAGCTTCTTTCCAGATTTCATCTGAGGATATTTCCTTTTTCACCGTAGCCCTCTATGGGCTTCCAAATATCACTTTGCCAATTCCACAAGAACTGTCTTAGCGAAAGGCTTCCTGAGGGGAAAGCTGTAACTCTGTGAGATGATTTCAAGAACACAAAGAAGTTTCTTAGAAAGCTTCATTCTCTTTTTTATCGGAGGATATTTCCTTTGGCCCTATATTCTTCCAAGGGATCCGAAATATCTGTTCTCATATTCCACAGAAATAAGGCTAGCAAAGAGATCCACGAAATACAGATGTAACTCTGTGACATGAATTAACAGAACAATAAGCAGTTTCTCAGAAAGCTTCTTTCCAGATTTCAAATGAGGTTATTTCCTTTTTCACCATAGCCCTCTATGGGCTTCCAAATGTCACTTTGCCAATTCCACAAGAACTGTCTTAGCGAAAGGCTACTTGAGGGGAAAGCTGTAACTCTGTGAGAGGATTTCACAGAACACAAAGAAGTTTCTCAGAAAGCTTCTTTCTCTTTGTTATCGGAGGATATTTCCTTTGGACCTATAGTCTTTCGAGGGATCCGAAATATCTGTTCTCAGATTCCACAGAAATAAGGCTAGCAAAGAGATCCACGAAATACAGATGTAACTCTGTGAGATGAATTAACAGAACACTAAGCAGTTTCTCCGAAAGCTTCTTTCCAGATTTCATCTGAGGATATTTCCTTTTTCAGCATAGCCCTCTATGGGCTTCCAAATATCACTTTGCCAATTCCACAAGAACTATCTTAGCGAAAGGCTTCCTGAGGGGAAAGCTGTAACTCTGTGAGATGATTTCACAGAACACAAAGAAGTTTCTCAGAAAGCTTCTTTCTCTTTGTTATCGGAGTATATTTCCTTTGGCCCTATAATCTTCCAAGGGATCCGAAATATCTGTTCTCAGATTCCACAGAAATAAGGCTAGCAAAGAGATCCACGAAATAGAGATGTAACTTTGCGAGATGAATTAACAGAACACTAAGCAGTTTCTCAGAAAGCTTCTTTCCAGATTTCATCTGAGGATATTTCGTTTTTCACCGTAGCCCTCTTTGGGCTTCCAAATATCACTTTGCCAATTCCACAAGAACTGTCTTAGCGAAAGGCTTCTTGAGGCGAAACCTGTAACTGTGTGAGATGATTTCACAGAACACAAAGAAGTTTCTTAGAAAGCTTCTATCTCTTTGTTATGGGAGGATATTTCCTTTGGCCCAGTAGTCTTCCGAGGGATCGGAAATATCTGTTTTCAGATTCCACAGAAATAAGGCTAGCAAAGAGATCCACGAAATACAGATGTATCTCTGTGAGATGAATTAACAGAACACTAAGCAGTTTCTCAGAAAGCTTCTTCCCAGATTTCATCTGAGGTTATTTCCTTTTTCACCATAGCCCTCTATGGGCTTCCAAATATCACTTTGCCAATTCCACAAGAACTGTCTTAGCGAAAGGCTTCCTGAGGGGAAAGCTGTAACTCTGTGAGAGGATTTCACAGAACACAAAGAAGTTTCTCAGAAAGCTTCTTTCTCTTTGTTATCGGAGGATATTTCCTTTGGCAATACAGTCTTCAAAGGGATCCGAAATATATGTTCTCAGATTCCACAGAAATCAGGCTAGCAAAGAGATCCACGAAATACAGATGTAACTCTGTGAGATGAATTAACAGAACACTAAGCAGTTTCTCAGAAAGCTTCTTTCCAGATTTCATCTGAGGATATTTTCTTCTTCACCATAGCCCTCTATGGGCTTCCAAATATCACTTTGCCAACTCCACAAGAACTGTCTTAGCGAAAGGCTTCTTGAGGGGAAAGCTGTAACTCTGTGAGATGATTTCACAGGACACAAAGAAGTTTCTCAGAAAGCTTCTTTCTCTTTGTTATCGGAGGATATTTCCTTTGGCCCTATAGTCTTGCAAGGGATCCGAAATATCTGTTCTCAGATTACACAGAAATAAGGCTAGCAAAGAGATCCACGAAACACAGATGTAACTCTGTGAGATGAATTAACAGAACACTAAGCAGTTTCTCAGAAAGCTTCTTTCCAGATTTCATCTGAGGATATTTCCTTTTTCACCATAGCCTTCTAGGGGCTTCCAAATATCACATTGCCAATTCCACAAGAACTGTCTTAGCGAAAGGCTTCCTGAGGGGAAAGCTGTAACTCTGTGAGATGATTTCACAGAACACAAAGAAGTTTCTCAGAAAGCTTCATTCTCTTTGTTATCGGAGGATATTTCCTTTGGCCCTATAGTCTTCCAAGGGATCCGAAATATCTGTTCTCAGATTCCACAGAAATAAGGCTAGCAAAGAGATCCACGAAATACAGATGTAACTCTGTGAGATGAATTAACAGAACACTAGGCAGTTTCTCAGAAAGCTTCTTTCCATATTTCATCTGAGGATATTTCCTTTTTCACCATAGCCCTCTATGGGCTTCCAAATATCACTTTGCCAATTCCACAAAAACTGTCTTAGCGAAACTCTTCTTGAGGGGAAAGCTGTAACTCTGTGAGATGATTTCACAGAACACAAAGAAGTTTCTCAGAAAGCTTCTTTCTCTTTGTAATCGGAGGATATTTCCTTTGGCCCTATAGTCTTCCAAGGGATCCGAAATATCTGTTCTCATATTCCACAGAAATAAGGCTAGCAAAGAGATCCACGAAATACAGATGTAACTCTGTGACATGAATTAACAGAAAAATAAGCAGTTTCTCAGAAAGCTTCTTTCCAGATTTCATCTGAGGTTATTTCCTTTTTCACCATAGCCCTCTATGGGCTTCCAAATATCACTTTTCCAATTCCACAAGAACTGTCTTAGCGAAAGGCTACTTGAGGGGAAAGCTGTAACTCTGTGAGATGATTTCACAGAACACAAAGAAGTTTCTTAGAAAGCTTCTTTCTCTTTGTTATGGGAGGATATTTCCTTTGGCCCAGTAGTCTTCCGAGGGATCGGAAATATCTGTTTTCAGATTCCACAGAAATAAGGCTAGCAAAGAGATCCACGAAATACAGATGTATCTCTGTGAGATGAATTAACAGAACACTAAGCAGTTTCTCAGAAAGCTTCTTCCCAGATTTCATCTGAGGTTATTTCCTTTTTCACCATAGCCCTCTATGGGCTTCCAAATATCACTTTGCCAATTCCACAAGAACTGTCTTAGCGAAAGGCTTCCTGAGGGGAAAGCTGTAACTCTGTGAGAGGATTTCACAGAACACAAAGAAGTTTCTCAGAAAGCTTCTTTCTCTTTGTTATCGGAGGATATTTCCTTTGGCAATACAGTCTTCAAAGGGATCCGAAATATATGTTCTCAGATTCCACAGAAATCAGGCTAGCAAAGAGATCCACGAAATACAGATGTAACTCTGTGAGATGAATTAACAGAACACTAAGCAGTTTCTCAGAAAGCTTCTTTCCAGATTTCATCTGAGGATATTTTCTTCTTCACCATAGCCCTCTATGGGCTTCCAAATATCACTTTGCCAACTCCACAAGAACTGTCTTAGCGAAAGGCTTCTTGAGGGGAAAGCTGTAACTCTGTGAGATGATTTCACAGGACACAAAGAAGTTTCTCAGAAAGCTTCTTTCTCTTTGTTATCGGAGGATATTTCCTTTGGCCCTATAGTCTTGCAAGGGATCCGAAATATCTGTTCTCAGATTACACAGAAATAAGGCTAGCAAAGAGATCCACGAAACACAGATGTAACTCTGTGAGATGAATTAACAGAACACTAAGCAGTTTCTCAGAAAGCTTCTTTCCAGATTTCATCTGAGGATATTTCCTTTTTCACCATAGCCTTCTAGGGGCTTCCAAATATCACATTGCCAATTCCACAAGAACTGTCTTAGCGAAAGGCTTCCTGAGGGGAAAGCTGTAACTCTGTGAGATGATTTCACAGAACACAAAGAAGTTTCTCAGAAAGCTTCATTCTCTTTGTTATCGGAGGATATTTCCTTTGGCCCTATAGTCTTCCAAGGGATCCGAAATATCTGTTCTCAGATTCCACAGAAATAAGGCTAGCAAAGAGATCCACGAAATACAGATGTAACTCTGTGAGATGAATTAACAGAACACTAGGCAGTTTCTCAGAAGGCTTCTTTCCAGATTTCATCTGAGGATATTTCCTTTTTCACCATAGCCCTCTATGGGCTTCCAAATATCACTTTGCCAATTCCACAAAAACTGTCTTAGCGAAACTCTTCTTGAGGGGAAAGCTGTAACTCTGTGAGATGATTTCACAGAACACAGAGAAGTTTCTCAGAAAGCTTCTTTCTCTTTGTAATCGGAGGATATTTCCTTTGGCCCTATAGTCTTCCAAGGGATCCGAAATATCTGTTCTCATATTCCACAGAAATAAGGCTAGCAAAGAGATCCACGAAATACAGATGTAACTCTGTGACATGAATTAACAGAAAAATAAGCAGTTTCTCAGAAAGCTTCTTTCCAGATTTCATCTGAGGTTATTTCCTTTTTCACCATAGCCCTCTATGGGCTTCCAAATATCACTTTGCCAATTCCAGAAGAACTGTCTTAGCGAAAGTCTTCTTGAGGGGAAAGCTGTAACTCTGTGAGATGATTTCACAGAACACAAAGAAGTTTCTCAGAAAGCTTCTTTCTCTTTGTTATCAGAGGAAATTTCCTTTGGCCCTATAGTCTTCCAAGGGATCCGAAATATCTGTTCTCAGATTCCACAGAAATAAGGCTAGCAAAGAGATCCCCGAAATACAGATGTAACTCTGTGAGATGAATTAACAGAACACTAAGGTGTTTCTCAGAAAGCTTCTTTCAGATTTCATCTGAGGATATTTCCTTTTTCACCATAGCCCTCTATGGGCTTCCAAATATCACTTTGCCAATTCCACAAGAACTGTCTTAGCGAAAGGCTCCTTGAGGGGAAAGCTGTATCTCTGTGAGATGATTTCAAGAACACAAAGAAGTTTCTCAGAAAGCTTCTTTCTCTTTGTTATCGGAGGATATTTCCTTTGGCCCTATAATCTTCAAAGGGATCCGAAATATCTGTTCTCAGATTCCACAGAAATAAGGCTAGCAAAGAGATCCACGAAATACAGATGTAACTCTGTGAGATGAATTAACAGAACACTAAGCAGTTTCTTAGAAAGCTTCTTTCCTGATTTCATCTGAGGATATTTCCTTTTTCACCATAGCCCTCTATGGGCTTCCAAATATCACTTTGCCAATTCCACAAAAACTGTCTTAGCGAAACTCTTCTTGAGGGGAAACCTGTAACTCTGTGAGATGATTTCACAGAACACAAAGAAGTTTCTCAGAAAGCTTCTTTCTCTTTGTTATCGGAGGATATTTCCTTTGGCCCTATAGTCTTCCAAGGGATCCGAAATATCTGTTCTCAGATTCCACAGAAATAAGGCTAGCAAAGAGATCCACGAAATACAGATCTCTCTCTGTGAGATGAATTAACAGAACACTAAGCAGTTTCTCAGAAAGCTTCTTTCCAGATTTCATCTGAGGATATTTCCTTTTTCACCATAGCCCTCTATGGGCTTCCAAATATCACTTTGCCAATTCCACAAGAACTGTCTTAGCGAATGGCTTCTTGAGGGGAAAGCTGTAACTCTGTGAGATGATTTCAAGAACACAAAGAAGTTTCTCAGAAAGCTTCTTTCTCTTTGTTATCGGAGGATATTTCCTTTAGCCCTATAGTCTTCCAAGGGATCCGAAATATCTGTTCTCATATTCCACAGAAATAAGGCTAGCAAAGAGATCCACGAAATACAGATGTAACTCTGTGACATGAATTAACAGAACAATAAGCAGTTTCTCAGAAAGCTTCTTTCCAGATTTCATCTGAGGTTATTTCCTTTTTCACCATAGCCCTCTATGGGATTCCAAATGTCACTTTGCAAATTCCACAAGAACTGTCTTAGCGAAAGGCTACTTGAGGGGAAAGCTGTAACTCTGTGAGAGGATTTCACAGAACACAAAGAAGTTTCTCAGAAAGCTTCTTTCTCTTTGTTATCGGAGGATATTTCCTTTGGCAAAATAGTCTTCAAAGGGATCCGAAATATCTGTTTTCAGATTCCACAGAAATAAGGTTAGCGAAGAGATCCCCGAAATACAGATGTAACTCTGTGAGATGAATTAACAGAACACTAAGCAGTTTCTCAGAAAGCTTCTTTCCAGATTTCATCTGAGGATATTTCCTTTTTCACCGTAGCCCTCTAGGGGCTTCCAAAAATATCACTTTGCAAATTCCACAAGAACTGTCTTAGCGAAAGGCTTCTTGAGGGGAAAGCTGTAACTCTGTGAGATGATTTCACAGAACACAAAGAAGTTTCTCAGAAAGCTTCTTTCTCTTTGTTATCGGAGGATATTTCCTTTGGCCCTATAGTCTTCCAAGGGATCCGTAATATCTGTTCTCAGATTCCACAGAAATAAGGCTAGCAAAGAGATCCCCGAAATACAGATGTAATTCTGTGAGATGAATTAACAGAACACTAAGCTGTTTCTCAGAAAGCTTCTTTCCAGATTTCATCTGAGGATATTTCCTTTTTCACCATAGCCCTCTATGGGCTTCCAAATATCACTTTGCCAATTCCAGGAGAACTGTCTTAGCGAAAGGCTCATTGAGGGGAAAGCTGTATCTCTGTGAGATGATTTCAAGAACACAAAGATGTTTCTCAGAAAGCTTCTTTCTCTTTGTTATCGGAGGATATTTCCTTTGGCCCTGTAATCTTCAAAGGGATCCGAAATATCTGTTCTCAGATTCCACAGAAATAAGGCTAGCAAAGAGATCCACGAAATACAGATGTAACTCTGTGAGATGAATTAACAGTACACTAAGCAGTTTCTTAGAAAGCTTCTTTCCTGATTTCATCTGAGGATATTTCCTTTTTCACCATAGCCCTCTATGGGCTTCCAAATATCACTTTCCCAATTCCACAAGAACTGTCTTAGCGAAAGGTTTCTTGAGGGGAAAGTTGTATCTCTGTGAGATGATTTCAGAGAACACAAAGAAGTTTCTCAGAAAGCTTCTTTCTCTTTGTTATCAGAGGAAATTTCCTTTGGCCCTATAGTCTTCCAAGGGATCCGAAATATCTGTTCTCATATTCCACAGAAATAAGGCTAGCAAAGAGATCCACGAAATACAGATGTAACTCTGTGAGATGAATTAACAGAACACTAAGCAGATTCTCCTAAAGCTTCTTTCCAGATTTCATCTGAGGATATTTCCTTTTTCACCATAGCCCTCTATGGGCTTCCAAATATCACTTTTCCAATTCCACAAGAACTGTCTTAGCGAAATTCTCCTTGAGGGGAAAGCTGTAACTCTGTGAGATGATTTCACAGAACACAAAGAAGTTTCTCAGAAAGCTTCTTTCTCTTTGTTATCGGAGGATATTTCCTTTGGACCTATAGTCTTTCGAGGGATCTGAAATATCTGTTCTCAGATTCCACAGAAATAAGGCTAGCAAAGAGATACACGAAATCCAGATGTAACTCTGTGAGATGAATTAACAGAACACTAAGCAGTTTCTCAGAAAGCTTCTTTCCTGATTTCATCTGAGGATATTTCCTTTTTCACCATAGCTCTCTATGGGCTTCCAAATATCACTTTTCCAATTCCACAAGAACTGTCTTAGCGAAAGGCTACTTGAGGGGAAAGCTGTAACTCTGTGAGATGATTTCACAGAACACAAAGAAGTTTCTTAGAAAGCTTCTTTCTCTTTGTTATGGGAGGATATTTCCTTTGGCCCAGTAGTCTTCCGAGGGATCGGAAATATCTGTTCTCAGATTCCACAGAAATCAGGCTAGCAAAGAGATCCACGAAATACAGATGTATCTCTGTGAGATGAATTAACAGAACACTAAGCAGTTTCTCAGAAAGCTTCTTCCCAGATTTCATCTGAGGTTATTTCCTTTTTCACCGTAGCCCTCTATGGGCTTCCAAATATCACTTTGCCAATTCCACAAGAACTGTCTTAGCGAAAGGCTTCCTGAGGGGAAAGCTGTAACTCTGTGAGAGGATTTCACAGAACACAAAGAAGTTTCTCAGAAAGCTTCTTTCTCTTTGTTATCGGAGGATATTTCCTTTGGCAATACAGTCTTCAAAGGGATCCGAAATATCTGTTCTCAGATTCCACAGAAATCAGGCTAGCAAAGAGATCCACGAAATACAGATGTCACTCTGTGAGATGAATTCACAGAACACTAAGCAGTTTCTCAGAAAGCTTCTTTCCAGATTTCATCTGAGGATATTTTCTTTTTCACCATAGCCCTCTATGGGCTTCCAAATATCACTTTGCCAACTCCACAAGAACTGTCTTAGAGAAAGGCTTCTTGAGGGGAAAGCTGTAACTCTGTGAGATGATTTCACAGGACACAAAGAAGTTTCTCAGAAAGCTTCTTTCTCTTTGTTATCGGAGGATATTTCCTTTGGCCCTATAGTCTTGCAAGGGATCCGAAATATCTGTTCTCAGATTCCACAGAAATAAGGCTAGCAAAGAGATCCACGAAACACAGATGTAACTCTGTGAGATGAATTAACAGAACACTAAGCAGTTTCTCAGAAAGCTTCTTTCCAGATTTCATCTGAGGATATTTCCTTTTTCACCATAGCCTTCTAGGGGCTTCCAAATATCACATTGCCAATTCCACAAGAACTGTCTTAGCGAAAGGCTTCCTGAGGGGAAAGCTGTAACTCTGTGAGATGATTTCTCAGAACACAAAGAAGTTTCTCAGAAAGCTTCATTCTCTTTGTTATCGGAGGATATTTCCTTTGGCCCTATTGTCTTCAAAGGGATCCGAAATATCTGTTCTCAGATTCCACAGAAATAAGGCTAGCAAAGAGATCCACGAAATACAGATGTAACTCTGTGAGATGAATTAACAGAACACTAGGCAGTTTCTCAGAAAGCTTCTTTCCAGATTTCATCTGAGGATATTTCCTTTTTCACCACAGCCCTCTATGGGCTTCCAAATATCACTTTGCCAATTCCACAAAAACTCTCTTAGCGAAACTCTTCTTGAGGGGAAAGCTGTAACTCTGTGAGATAATTTCACAGAACACAAAGAAGTTTCTCAGAAAGCTTCTTTCTCTTTGTTATCGGAGGATATTTCCTTTGGCCCTATAGTCTTCCAAGGGATCCGAAATATCTGTTCTCAGATTCCACAGAAATAAGGCTAGCAAAGAGATCCACGAAATACAGATGTAACTCTGTGAGATGAATTAACAGAACACTAAGCAGTTTCTCAGAAAGCTTCTTTCCAGATTTCATCTGAGGATATTTCCTTTTTCACCGTAGCCCTCTATGGGCTTCCAAATATCACTTTGCCAATTCCACAAGAACTGTCTTAGCGAAAGGCTTCCTGAGGGGAAAGCTGTAACTCTGTGAGATGATTTCAAGAACACAAAGAAGTTTCTTAGAAAGCTTCATTCTCTTTTTTATCAGAGGATATTTCCTTTGGCCCTATAGTCTTCCAAGGGATCCGAAATATCTGTTCTCATATTCCACAGAAATAAGGCTAGCAAAGAGATCCACGAAATACAGATGTAACTCTGTGACATGAATTAACAGAACAATAAGCAGTTTCTCAGAAAGCTTCTTTCCAGATTTCAAATGAGGTTATTTCCTTTTTCACCATAGCCCTCTATGGGCTTCCAAATGTCACTTTGCCAATTCCACAAGAACTGTCTTAGCGAAAGGCTACTTGAGGGGAAAGCTGTAACTCTGTGAGAGGATTTCACAGAACACAAAGAAGTTTCTCAGAAAGCTTCTTTCTCTTTGTTATCGGAGGATATTTCCTTTGGCAAAATAGTCTTCAAAGGGATCCGAAATATCTGTTCTCAGATTCCACAGAAATAAGGCTCGCAAAGAGATCCACGAAATACAGATGTAACTCTGTGAGATGAATTAACAGAACACTAAGCAGTTTCTCAGAAAGCTTTTTTCCAGATTTCACCTGAGGATATTTCCTTTTTCACCATAGCCCTCTTTGGGCTTCCAAATATCACTTTGCCAATTCCACAAGAACTGTCTTCGCGAAAGGCTTCTTGAAGGGAAAGCTGTAACTCTGTGAGATGATTTCACAGAACACACAGAAGTTTCTCAGAAAGCTTCTTTCTCTTTGTTATCGAACGATATTTCCTTTGGCCCTATAGTCTTCCAAGGGATCCGAAATATCTGTTCTCAGATTCCACAGAAATAAGGCTAGCAAAGAGATCCCCGAAATACAGAAGTAACTCTGTGAGATGAATTAACAGAACACTAAGCAGTTTCTCAGAAAGCTTCTTTCCAGATTTCATCAGAGGATATTTCCTTTTTCACCATAGCCCTCTATGGGCTTCGAAATATCACTTTGCCAATTCCAGAAGAACTGTCTTAGCGAAAGTCTTCTTGAGGGGAAAGCTGTAACTCTGTTAGATGATTTCACAGAACACACAGAAGTTTCTCAGAAAGGTTCTTTCTCTTTGTTATCGGAGGATATTTCCTTTGGCCCTATAGTCTTCCAAGGGATCCGAAATATCTGTTTTCAGATTCCACAGAAATAAGGCTAGCGAAGAGATCCCCGAAATACAGATGTAACTCTGTGAGATGAATTAACAGAACACTAAGCAGTTTCTCAGAAAGCTTCTTTCCAGATTTCATCTGAGGATATTTCCTTTTTCACCGTAGCCCTCTAGGGGCTTCCAAAAATATCACTTGGCAAATTCCAGAAGAACTGTCTTAGCGAAAGTCTTCTTGAGGGGAAAGCTGTAACTCTGTGAGATGATTTCACAGAACACAAAGAAGTTTCTCAGAAAGCTTCTTTCTCTTTGTTATCGGAGGATATTTCCTTTGGCCCTATAGTCTTCAAGGGATCCGTAATATCTGTTCTCAGATTCCACAGAAATAAGGCTAGTAAAGAGATCCCCGAAATACAGATGTAATTCTGTGAGATGAATTAACAGAACACTAAGCAGTTTCTCAGAAAGCTTCTTTCCAGATTTCACCTGAGGATATTTCCTTTTTCACCGTAGCCCTCTAAGGACTTCCAAATATCACTTTGCCAATTCCACAAGAACTGTCTTAGCGAAAGGCTTCTTGAGGGGAAAGCTGTAACTCTGTGAGATGATTTCACAGAACACAAAGAAGTTTCTCAGAAAGCTTCTTTCTCTTTGTTATTGGAGGATATTTCCTTTGGCCCTATAGTCTTCCAAGGGATCCGAAATATCTGTTCTCAGATTCCACAGAAATAAGGCTAGCAAAGAGATCCACGAAATACAGATGTAACTCTGTGAGAAGAATTAACAGAACACTAAGCAGTTTCTCAGAAAGCTTCTTTCCAGATTTCATCAGAGGATATTTCCTTTTTCACCATAGCCCTCTATGGGCTTCGAAATATCACTTTGCCAATTCCACAAGAACTGTCTTAGCGAAAGGCTTCTTGAGGCGAAACCTGTAACTGTGTGAGATGATTTCACAGAACACAAAGAAGTTTCTTAGAAAGCTTCTATCTCTTTGTAATGGGAGGATATTTCCTTTGGCCCAGTAGTCTTCCGAGGGATCCGAAATATCTCTTCTCAGATTCCACAGAAATAAGGCTAGCAAAGAGATCCACGAAATACAGACGTATCTCTGTGAGATGAATTAACAGAACACTAAGCAGTTTCTCAGAAAGCTTCTTCCCAGATTTCATCTGAGGTTATTTCCTTTTTCACCATAGCCCTCTATGGGCTTCCAAATATCACTTTGCCAACTCCAGAAGAACTGTCTTAGCGAAAGGCTTCTTGAGGGGAAAGCTGTAACTCTGTGAGATGATTTCACAGAACACAAAGAAGTTTCTCAGAAAGCTTCATTCTCTTTGTTATCGGAGGATATTTCCTTTGGCCCTATAGTCTTCCAAGGGATCCGAAATATCTGTTCTCAGATTCCACAGAAATAAGGCTAGCAAAGAGATCCACGAAATACAGATGTAACTCTGTGAGATGAATTAACAGAACACTAGGCAGTTTCTCAGAAAGCTTCTTTCCAGATTTCATCTGAGGATATTTCCTTTTTCAGCATAGCCCTCTAAGGGCTTCCAAATATCACTTTGCGAATTCCAGAAGAACTGTCTTAGCGAAAGGCTTCCTGAGGGGAAAGCTGTAACTCTGTGAGATGATTTCACAGAACACAAAGAAGTTTCTCAGAAAGCTTCATTCTCTTTGTTATCGGAGGATATTTCCTTTGGCCTATTGTCTTCCAAGGGATCCGAAATATCTGTTCTCAGATTCCACAGAAATAAGGCTAGCAAGGAGATCCACGAAATACAGATGTAACTCTGTGAGATGAATTAACAGAACACTAGGCAGTTTCTCAAAAAGCTTCTTTCCAGATTTCATCTGAGGATATTTCCTTTTTCACCATAGCCCTCTATGGGCTTCCAAATATCACTTTGCCAATTCCAGAAGAACTGTCTTAGCGAAAGTCTTCTTGAGGGGAAAGCTGTAACTCTGTGAGATGATTTCACAGAACACAAAGAAGTTTCTCAGAAAGCTTCTTTCTCTTTGTTATCAGAAGATATTTCCTTTGGCCCTATAGTCTTCAAAGGCATCCGAAATATCTGTTCTCAGATTCCACAGAAATAAGGCTAGCAAAGAGATCCACGAAATACAGATGTAACTCTGTGAGATGAATTAACAGAACACTAAGCTGTTTCTCAGAAAGCTTCTTTCCAGATTTGATCTGAGGATATTTCCTTTTTCACCATAGCCCTCTATGGGCTTCCAAATATCACTTTGCCAATTCCAGAAGAACTGTCTTAGCGAAAGGCTCCTTGAGGGGAAAGGTGTATCTCTGTGAGATGATTTCAAGAACACAAATAAGTTTCTCAGAAAGTTTCTTTCTCTTTGTTATCGGAGGATATTTCCTTTGGCCCTATAATCTTCAAAGCGATTCGAAATATCTGTTCTCATATTCCACAGAAATAAGGCTAGCAAAGAGATCCACGAAATACAGATGTAACTCTGTGAAATGAATTAACAGAACACTAAGCAGTTTCTCCGAAAGCTTCTTTCCAGATTTCATGTGAGGATATTTCCTTTTTCAGCATAGCCCTCTATGGGCTTCCAAATATCATTTTCCCAATTCCACAAGAACTGTCTTAGCGAAAGGCTTCTTGAGGGGAAAGGTGTAACTCTGTGAGCTGATTTCAGAGAACACAAAGAAGGTTCTCAGAAAGCTTCTTTCTCTTTGTTATCAGAGGAAATTTCCTTTGGCCCTATAGTCTTCCAAGGGATCCAAAATATCTGTTCTCATATTCCACAGAAATAAGGCTAGCAAAGAGATCCACGAAATACAGATGTAAATTTGTGAGATGAATTAACAGAACACTAAGCAGTTTCTCCGAAAGCTTCTTTCCAGATTTCATCTGAGGATATTTCCTTTTTCACCATAGCCCTCTATGGGCTTCCAAATATCACTTTTCCAATTCCACAAGAACTGTCTTAGCGAAAGGCTACTTGAGGGGAAAGCTGTAACTCTGTGAGATGATTTCACAGAACACAAAGAAGTTTCTTAGAAAGCTTCTTTCTCTTTGTTATGGGAGGATATTTCCTTTGGCCCAGTAGTCTTCCGAGGGATCGGAAATATCTGTTCTCAGATTCCACAGAAATCAGGCTAGCAAAGAGATCCACGAAATACAGATGTATCTCTGTGAGATGAATTAACAGAACACTAAGCAGTTTCTCAGAAAGCTTCTTCCCAGATTTCATCTGAGGTTATTTCCTTTTTCACCGTAGCCCTCTATGGGCTTCCAAATATCACTTTGCCAATTCCACAAGAACTGTCTTAGCGAAAGGCTTCCTGAGGGGAAAGCTGTAACTCTGTGAGAGGATTTCACAGAACACAAAGAAGTTTCTCAGAAAGCTTCTTTCTCTTTGTTATCGGAGGATATTTCCTTTGGCAATACAGTCTTCAAAGGGATCCGAAATATCTGTTGTCAGATTCCACAGAAATCAGGCTAGCAAAGAGATCCACGAAATACAGATGTCACTCTGTGAGATGAATTAACAAAACACTAAGCAGCTTCTCAGAAAGCTTCTTTCCAGATTTCATCTGAGGATATTTCCTTTTTCACCATAGCCTTCTAGGGGCTTCCAAATATCACATTGCCAATTCCACAAGAACTGTCTTAGCGAAAGGCTTCCTGAGGGGAAAGCTGTAACTCTGTGAGATGATTTCACAGAACACAAAGAAGTTTATCAGAAAGCTTCATTCTCTTTGTTATCGGAGGATATTTCCTTTGGCCCTATTGTCTTCAAAGGGATCCGAAATATCTGTTCTCAGATTCCACAGAAATAAGGCTAGCAAAGAGATCCACGAAATACAGATGTAACTCTGTGAGATGAATTAACAGAACACTAGGCAGTTTCTCAGAAAGCTTCTTTCCAGATTTCATCTGAGGATATTTCCTTTTTCACCATAGCCCTCTATGGGCTTCCAAATATCACTTTGCCAATTCCACAAAAACTGTCTTAGCGAAACTCTTCTTGAGGGGAAAGCTGTAACTCTGTGAGATGATTTCACAGAACACAAAGAAGTTTCTCAGAAAGCTTCTTTCTCTTTGTTATCGGAGGATATTTCCTTTGGCCCTATAGTCTTCCAAGGGATCCGAAATATCTGTTCTCAGATTCCACAGAAATAAGGCTAGCAAAGAGATCCACGAAATACAGATGTAACTCTGTGAGATGAATTAACAGAACACTAAGCAGTTTCTCAGAAAGCTTCTTTCCAGATTTCATCTGAGGATATTTCCTTTTTCACCATAGCCCTCTATGGGCTTCGAAATATCACTTTGCCAATTCCAGAAGAACTGTCTTAGCGAAAGTCTTCTTGAGGGGAAAGCTGTAACTCTGTTAGATGATTTCACAGAACACACAGAAGTTTCTCAGAAAGGTTCTTTCTCTTTGTTATCGGAGGATATTTCCTTTGGCCCTATTGTCTTCCAAGGGATCCGAAATATCTGTTTTCAGATTCCACAGAAATAAGGCTAGCGAAGAGATCCCCGAAATACAGATGTAACTCTGTGAGATGAATTAACAGAACACTAAGCAGTTTCTCAGAAAGCTTCTTTCCAGATTTCATCTGAGGATATTTCCTTTTTCACCGTAGCCCTCTAGGGGCTTCCAAAAATATCACTTTGCAAATTCCACAAGAACTGTCTTAGCGAAAGGCTTCTTGAGGGGAAAGCTGTAACTCTGTGAGATGATTTCACAGAACACAAAGAAGTTTCTCAGAAAGCTTCTTTCTCTTTGTTATCGGAGGATATTTCCTTTGGCCCTATAGTCTTCCAAGGGATCCGTAATATCTGTTCTCAGATTCCACAGAAATAAGGCTAGCAAAGAGATCCCCGAAATACAGATGTAATTCTGTGAGATGAATTAACAGAACACTAAGCAGTTTTTCAGAAAGCTTCTTTCCAGATTTCACCTGAGGATATTTCCTTTTTCACCGTAGCCCTCTAAGGGCTTCCAAATATCACTTTGCCAATTCCACAAGAACTGTCTTAGCGAAAGGCTTCTTGAGGGGAAAGCTGTAACTCTGTGAGATGATTTCAAGAACACAAAGAAGTTTCTCAGAAAGCTTCTTTCTCTTTGTTATTGGAGGATATTTCCTTTGGCCCTATAGTCTTCCAAGGGATCCGAAATATCTGTTCTCAGATTCCACAGAAATAAGGCTAGCAAAGAGATCCACGAAATACAGATGTAACTCTGTGAGATGAATTAACAGAACACTAAGCAGTTTCTCAGAAAGCTTCTTTCCAGATTTCATCTGATGATATTTCCTTTTTCACCATAGCCCTCTATGGGCTTCGAAATATCACTTTGCCAATTCCACAAGAACTGTCTTAGCGAAAGGCTTCTTGAGGGGAACGCTGTAACTCTGTGAGATGATTTCACAGGACACAAAGAAGTTTCTCAGAAAGCTTCTTTCTCTTTGTTATCGGAGGATATTTCCTTTGGCCCTATAGTCTTGCAAGGGATCCGAAATATCTGTTCTCAGATTCCACAGAAAAAAGGCTAGCAAAGGGATCCACGAAATACAGATGTAACTCTGTGAGTTGAATTAACAGAACACTAAGCAGTTTCTCAGAAAGCTTCTTTCCAGATTTCATCTGAGGATATTTCCTTTTTCTCCATAGCCCTCTAGGGGCTTCCAAATATCACTTTGCGAATTCCACAAGAACTGTCTTAGCGAAAGGCTTCCTGAGGGGAAAGCTGTAACTCTTTGAGATGATTTCACAGAACACAAAGAAGTTTCTCAGAAAGCTTCATTCTCTTTGTTATCGGAGGATATTTCCTTTGGCCCTATAGTCTTCCAAGGGATCCGAAATATCTGTTCTCAGATTCCACCGAAATAAGGCTAGCAAAGATATCCACGAAATACAGATGTAACTCTGTGAGATGAATTAACAGAACACTAGGCAGTTTCTCAGAAAGCTTCTTTCCAGATTTCATCTGAGGATATTTCCTTTTTCACCATAGCCCTCTATGGGCTTCCAAATATCACTTTGCCAATTCCAGAAGAACTGTCTTAGCGAAAGTCTTCTTGAGGGGAAAGCTGTAACTCTGTGAGATGATTTCACAGAACACAAAGAAGTTTCTCAGAAAGCTTCTTTCTCTTTGTTATCAGAGGAAATTTCCTTTGGCCCTATAGTCTTCCAAGGGATCCGAAATATCTGTTCTCAGATTCCACAGAAATAAGGCTAGCAAAGAGATCCCCGAAATACAGATGTAACTCTGTGAGATGAATTAACAGAACACTAAGCTGTTTCTCAGAAAGGTTCTTTCCAGATTTCATCTGAGGATATTTCCTTTTTCACCATAGCCCTCTAAGGGCTTCCAAATATCACTTTGCCAATTCCAGAAGAACTGTCTTAGCGAAAGGCTCCTTGAGGGGAAAGCTGTATCTCTGTGAGATGATTTCAAGAACACAAAGAAGTTTCTCAGAAAGCTTCTTTCTCTTTGTTATCGGAGGATATTTCCTTTGGCCCTATAATCTTCAAAGGGATCCGAAATATCTGTTCTCAGATTCCACAGAAATAAGGCTAGCAAAGAGATCCACAAAATAAAGATGTAACTCTGTGAGATGAATTAACAGAACACTAAGCAGTTTCTTAGAAAGCTTCTTTCCTGATTTCATCTGAGGATATTTCCTTTTTCACCATAGCCCTCTATGGGCTTCCAAATATCACTTTGCCAATTCCACAAGAACTGTCTTAGCGAAAGGCTTCTTGAGGGGAAAGTTGTAACTCTGTGAGATGATTTCAGAGAACACAAAGAAGTTTCTCAGAAACCTTCTTTCTCTTTGTTATCAGAGGAAATTTCCTTTGGCCCTATAGTCTTCCAAGGGATCCGAAATATCTTTTCTCATATTCCACAGAAATAAGGCTAGCAAAGAGATCCACGAAATACAGATGTAACTCTGTGAGATGAATTAACAGAACACTAAGCAGATTCTCCGAAAGCTTCTTTCCAGAGTTCATCTGAGGATATTTCCTTTTTCACCATAGCCCTCTATGGGCTTCCAAATATCACTTTTCCAATTCCACAAGAACTGTCTTAGCGAAAGGCTACTTGAGGGGAAAGCTGTAAATCTGTGAGATGATTTCACAGAACACAAAGAAGTTTCTCAGAACGCTTCTTTCTCTTTGTTATAGGAGGATATTTCCTTTGTACCTATAGTCTTTCGAGGGATCCGAAATATCTGTTCTCAGATTCCACAGAAATAAGGCTTGCAAATAGATCCACGAAATACAGATGTAACTCTGTGAGATGAATTAACAGAACACTAAGCAGTTTCTCAGAAAGCTTCTTTCCAGATTTCATCTGAGGATATTTCCTTTTTCACCATAGCCCTCTATGGGCTTCCAAATATCACTTTGCCAATTCCACAAGAACTATCTTAGCGAAAGGCTTCCTGAGGGGAAAGCTGTAACTCTGTGAGATGATTTCACAGAACACAAAGAAGTTTCTCAGAAAGCTTCTTTCTCTTTGTTATCGGAGTATATTTCCTTTGGCCCTATAGTCTTGCAAGGGATCCGAAATATCTGTTCTCAGATTCCACAGAAATAAGGCTAGCAAAGAGATCCACGAAACACAGATGTAACTCTGTGAGATGAATTAACAGAACACTAAGCAGTTTCTCAGAAAGCTTCTTTCCAGATTTCATCTGAGGATATTTCCTTTTTCACCATAGCCTTCTAGGGGCTTCCAAATATCACATTGCCAATTCCACAAGAACTGTCTTAGCGAAAGGCTTCCTGAGGGGAAAGCTGTAACTCTGTGAGATGATTTCACAGAACACAAAGAAGTTTCTCAGAAAGCTTCTTTCTCTTTGTTATCGGAGGATATTTCCTTTGGCCCTATAGTCTTCCAAGGGATCCGAAATATCTCTTCTCAGATTCAAAAGAAATAAGGCTAGCAAAGAGATCCACGAAATACAGATGTAACTCTGTGAGATGAATTAACAGAACACTAAGTAGTTTCTCAGAAAGCTTCTTTCCAGATTTCATCTGAGGATAATTCCTTTTTCACCATTGCCCTCTATGGGCTTCCAAATATCACTTTGCCAATTCCACAAGAACTGTCTTAGCGAAAGGCATCTTGAAGGGAAAGCTGTAACTCTGTGAGATGATTTCACAGAACACAAAGAAGTTTCTCAGAAAGCTTCTTTCTCTTTGTTATCGGAGGATATTTCCTTTGGCCCTATAATCTTCAAGGGATCCGAAATATTTGTTCTGAGATTCCACAGAAATAAGGCTAGCAAAGAGATCCACGAAATACAGATGGAACTCTGTGAGATGAATTAAGAGAACACTAAGCAGTTTCTCAGAAAGCTTCTTTCCAGATTTCATCTGAGGATATTTCCTTTTTCACCATAGCCCTCTATGGGCTTCCAAATATAACTTTGCCAATTCCACAAGAACTGTCTTTGCGAAAGGCTTCTTGAGGGGAAAGCTGTAACTCTGTGAGATGATTTCACAGAACACAAAGAAGTTTCTCAGAAAGCTTCTTTCTCTTTGTTATCGTAGGATATTTCCTTTGGCCCTATAGTCTTCCAAGGGATCCCAAATATCTGTTCTCAGATTCCACAGAAATAAGGCTAGCAAAGAGATCCACGAAATACAGATGTAACTCTGTGAGATGAATTAACAGAACACTAAGCAGTTTCTCAGAAAGCTTCTTTCCAGATTTCATCTGAGGTTATTTCCTTTTTCACCATAGCCCTCTATGGGCTTCCAAATATCACTTTGCCAATTCCACAAGAACTGTCTTAGCGAAAGGCTTCTTAAGGGGAAAGCTGTAACTCTGTGAGAGGATTTCACAGAACACAAAAAAGTTTCTCAGAAAGCTTCTTTCTCTTTGTTATCGGAGGATATTTCCTTTGGCAATATAGTCATCAAAGGGATCTGAAATATCTGTTCTCAGATTTCACAGAAATAAGGCTAGCAAAGAGATCCACGAAATACAGATGTAACTCTGTGAGATGAATTAACAGAACACTAAGCAGTTTCTCAGAAAGCTTTTTTCCAGATTTCATCTGAGGATATTTCCTTTTTCACCATAGCCCTCTACGGGCTTCCAAATATCACGTTGCCAATTCCACAAGAAATGTCTTAGCGAAAGGCTTCTTGAAGGGAAAGCTGTAACTCTGTGAGATGATTTCACAGAACACAAAGAAGTTTCTCAGAAAGCTTCTTTCTCTTTGTTATCGGAGGATATTTCCTTTGGCCCTATAGTCTTCCAAGGGATCCGAAATATCTGTTCTGAGATTTCACAGAAATAAGGCTAGCAAAGAGATCCCCGAAATACAGATGTAACTCTCTGAGATGAATTTACAGAACACTAAGCAGTTTCACAGAAAGCTTCTTTCCAGATTTCATCTGAGGATATTTAATTTTTCACCATAGCCCTCTATGGGCTTCCAAATATCACTTTGCCAATTCCACAAGAACGGTCTTAGCGAAAAGCTTCTTGAGGGGAAAGCTGTAACTCTGTGAGATGATGTCACAGAACACACAGAAGTTTCTCAGAAAGTTTCATTCTCTTTGTTATCGGAGGATATTTCCTTTGGCCCTATAGTCTTCCAAGGGATCCGAAATATCTGTTCTCAGATTCCACAGAAATAAGGCTAGCAAAGAGATCCACGAAATACAGATGTAATTCTGTGAGATGAATTAACAGAACACTAAGCAGTTTCTCAGAAAGCTTCTTTCCAGATTTCATCTGAGGATATTTCCTTTCTCACCATAGCCCTCTATGGGCTTCCAAATATCACTTTTCCAATTCCACAAGAACTGTCTTAGCGAAAGGCTTCTTGAGGGGAAAGCTGTAACTCTGTGAGATGATTTCAAGAACACAAAGAAGTTTCTTAGAAAGCTTCATTCTCTTTTTTATCGGAGGATATTTCCTTTGGCCCTATAGTCTTCCAAGGGATCCGAAATATCTGTTCTCAGATTCCACAGAAATAAGGCTAGCAAAGAGATCCACGAAATACAGATGTAACTCTGTGACATGAATTAACAGAACAATAAGCAGTTTCTCAGAAAGCTTCTTTCCAGATTTCAAATGAGGTTATTTCCTTTTTCACCATAGCCCTCTATGGGCTTCCAAATGTCACTTTGCCAATTCCACAAGAACTGTCTTAGCGAAAGGCTACTTGAGGGGAAAGCTGTAACTCTGTGAGAGGATTTCACAGAACACAAAGAAGTTTCTCAGAAAGCTTCTTTCTCTTTGTTATCGGAGGATATTTCCTTTGGCAAAATAGTCTTCAAAGGGATCCGAAATATCTGTTCTCAGATTCCACAGAAATAAGGCTCGCAAAGAGATCCACGAAATACAGATGTAACTCTGTGAGATGAATTAACAGAACACTAAGCAGTTTCTCAGAAAGCTTTTTTCCAGATTTCACCTGAGGATATTTCCTTTTTCACCATAGCCCTCTTTGGGCTTCCAAATATCACTTTGCCAATTCCACAAGAACTGTCTTCGCGAAAGGCTTCTTGAAGGGAAAGCTGTAACTCTGTGAGATGATTTCACAGAACACACAGAAGTTTCTCAGAAAGCTTCTTTCTCTTTGTTATCGAACGATATTTCCTTTGGCCCTATAGTCTTCCAAGGGATCCGAAATATCTGTTCTCAGATTCCACAGAAATAAGGCTAGCAAAGAGATCCCCGAAATACAGAAGTAACTCTGTGAGATGAATTAACAGAACACTAAGCAGTTTCTCAGAAAGCTTCTTTCCAGATTTCATCTCAGGATATTTCGTTTTTCACCGTAGCCCTCTATGGGCTTCCAAATATCACTTTGCCAATTCCACAAGAACTGTCTTAGCGAAAGGCTTCTTGAGGCGAAACCTGTAACTGTGTGAGATGATTTCACAGAACACAAAGAAGTTTCTTAGAAAGCTTCTATCTCTTTGTAATGGGAGGATATTTCCTTTGGCCCAGTAGTCTTCCGAGGGATCCGAAATATCTCTTCTCAGATTCCACAAAAATAAGGCTAGCAAAGAGATCCACGAAATACAGACGTATCTCTGTGAGATGAATTAACAGAACACTAAGCAGTTTCTCAGAAAGCTTCTTCCCAGATTTCATCTGAGGTTATTTCCTTTTTCACCATAGCCCTCTATGGGCTTCCAAATATCACTTTGCCAACTCCAGAAGAACTGTCTTAGCGAAAGGCTTCTTGAGGGGAAAGCTGTAACTCTGTGAGATGATTTCACAGAACACAAAGAAGTTTCTCAGAAAGCTTCATTCTCTTTGTTATCGGAGGATATTTCCTTTGGCCCTATAGTCTTCCAAGGGATCCGAAATATCTGTTCTCAGATTCCACAGAAATAAGGCTAGCAAAGAGATCCACGAAATACAGATGTAACTCTGTGAGATGAATTAACAGAACACTAGGCAGTTTCTCAGAAAGCTTCTTTCCAGATTTCATCTGAGGATATTTCCTTTTTCAGCATAGCCCTCTAAGGGCTTCCAAATATCACTTTGCGAATTCCAGAAGAACTGTCTTAGCGAAAGGCTTCCTGAGGGGAAAGCTGTAACTCTGTGAGATGATTTCACCGAACACAAAGAAGTTTCTCAGAAAGCTTCATTCTCTTTGTAATCGGAGGATATTTCCTTTGGCCTATTGTCTTCCAAGGGATCCGAAATATCTGTTCTCAGATTCCACAGAAATAAGGCTAGCAAGGAGATCCACGAAATACAGATGTAACTCTGTGAGATGAATTAACAGAACACTAGGCAGTTTCTCAAAAAGCTTCTTTCCAGATTTCATCTGAGGATATTTCCTTTTTCACCATAGCCCTCTATGGGCTTCCAAATATCACTTTGCCAATTCCAGAAGAACTGTCTTAGCGAAAGTCTTCTTGAGGGGAAAGCTGTAACTCTGTGAGATGATTTCACAGAACACAAAGAAGTTTCTCAGAAAGCTTCTTTCTCTTTGTTATCAGAAGATATTTCCTTTGGCCCTATAGTCTTCAAAGGCATCCGAAATATCTGTTCTCAGATTCCACAGAAATAAGGCTAGCAAAGAGATCCACGAAATACAGATGTAACTCTGTGAGATGAATTAACAGAACACTAAGCTGTTTCTCAGAAAGCTTCTTTCCAGATTTGATCTGAGGATATTTCCTTTTTCACCATAGCCCTCTATGGGCTTCCAAATATCACTTTGCCAATTCCAGAAGAACTGTCTTAGCGAAAGGCTCCTTGAGGGGAAAGGTGTATCTCTGTGAGATGATTTCAGGAACACAAATAAGTTTCTCAGAAAGTTTCTTTCTCTTTGTTATCGGAGGATATTTTCTTTGGCCCTATAATCTTCAAAGCGATTCGAAATATCTGTTCTCATATTCCACAGAAATAAGGCTAGCAAAGAGATCCACGAAATACAGATGTAACTCTGTGAAATGAATTAACAGAACACTAAGCAGTTTCTCCGAAAGCTTCTTTCCAGATTTCATGTGAGGATATTTCCTTTTTCAGCATAGCCCTCTATGGGCTTCCAAATATCATTTTTCCAATTCCACAAGAACTGTCTTAGCGAAAGGCTTCTTGAGGGGAAAGGTGTAACTCTGTGAGCTGATTTCAGAGAACACAAAGAAGTTTCTCAGAAAGCTTCTTTCTCTTTGTTATCAGAGGAAATTTCCTTTGGCCCTATAGTCTTCCAAGGGATCCGAAATATCTGTTCTCATATTCCACAGAAATAAGGCTAGCAAAGAGATCCACGAAATACAGATGTAAATTTGTGAGATGAATTAACAGAATACTAAGCAGTTTCTCCGAAAGCTTCTTTCCAGATTTCATCTGAGGATATTTCCTTTTTCACCATAGCCCTCTATGGGCTTCCAAATATCACTTTTCCAATTCCACAAGAACTGTCTTAGCGAAAGGCTACTTGAGGGGAAAGCTGTAACTCTGTGAGATGATTTCACAGAACACAAAGAAGTTTCTTAGAAAGCTTCTTTCTCTTTGTTATGGGAGGATATTTCCTTTGGCCCAGTAGTCTTCCGAGGGATCGGAAATATCTGTTCTCAGATTCCACAGAAATCAGGCTAGCAAAGAGATCCACGAAATACAGATGTATCTCTGTGAGATGAATTAACAGAACACTAAGCAGTTTCTCAGAAAGCTTCTTCCCAGATTTCATCTGAGGTTATTTCCTTTTTCACCGTAGCCCTCTATGGGCTTCCAAATATCACTTTGCCAATTCCACAAGAACTGTCTTAGCGAAAGGCTTCCTGAGGGGAAAGCTGTAACTCTGTGAGAGGATTTCACAGAACACAAAGAAGTTTCTCAGAAAGCTTCTTTCTCTTTGTTATCGGAGGATATTTCCTTTGGCAATACAGTCTTCAAAGGGATCCGAAATATCTGTTGTCAGATTCCACAGAAATCAGGCTAGCAAAGAGATCCACGAAATACAGATGTCACTCTGTGAGATGAATTAACAAAACACTAAGCAGCTTCTCAGAAAGCTTCTTTCCAGATTTCATCTGAGGATATTTCCTTTTTCACCATAGCCTTCTAGGGGCTTCCAAATATCACATTGCCAATTCCACAAGAACTGTCTTAGCGAAAGGCTTCCTGAGGGGAAAGCTGTAACTCTGTGAGATGATTTCACAGAACACAAAGAAGTTTATCAGAAAGCTTCATTCTCTTTGTTATCGGAGGATATTTCCTTTGGCCCTATTGTCTTCAAAGGGATCCGAAATATCTGTTCTCAGATTCCACAGAAATAAGGCTAGCAAAGAGATCCACGAAATACAGATGTAACTCTGTGAGATGAATTAACAGAACACTAGGCAGTTTCTCAGAAAGCTTCTTTCCAGATTTCATCTGAGGATATTTCCTTTTTCACCATAGCCCTCTATGGGCTTCCAAATATCACTTTGCCAATTCCACAAAAACTGTCTTAGCGAAACTCTTCTTGAGGGGAAAGCTGTAACTCTGTGAGATGATTTCACAGAACACAAAGAAGTTTCTCAGAAAGCTTCTTTCTCTTTGTTATCGGAGGATATTTCCTTTGGCCCTATAGTCTTCCAAGGGATCCGAAATATCTGTTCTCAGATTCCACAGAAATAAGGCTAGCAAAGAGATCCACGAAATACAGATGTAACTCTGTGAGATGAATTAACAGAACACTAAGCAGTTTCTCAGAAAGCTTCTTTCCAGATTTCATCTGAGGATATTTCCTTTTTCACCATAGCCCTCTATGGGCTTCGAAATATCACTTTGCCAATTCCAGAAGAACTGTCTTAGCGAAAGTCTTCTTGAGGGGAAAGCTGTAACTCTGTTAGATGATTTCACAGAACACACAGAAGTTTCTCAGAAAGGTTCTTTCTCTTTGTTATCGGAGGATATTTCCTTTGGCCCTATTGTCTTCCAAGGGATCCGAAATATCTGTTTTCAGATTCCACAGAAATAAGGCTAGCGAAGAGATCCCCGAAATACAGATGTAACTCTGTGAGATGAATTAACAGAACACTAAGCAGTTTCTCAGAAAGCTTCTTTCCAGATTTCATCTGAGGATATTTCCTTTTTCACCGTAGCCCTCTAGGGGCTTCCAAAAATATCACTTTGCCAATTCCAGAAGAACTGTCTTAGCGAAAGTCTTCTTGAGGGGAAAGCTGTAACTCTGTGAGATGATTTCACAGAACACAAAGAAGTTTCTCAGAAAGCTTCTTTCTCTTTGTTATCGTAGGATATTTCCTTTGGCCCTATAGTCTTCCAAGGGATCCGTAATATCTGTTCTCAGATTCCACAGAAATAAGGCTAGCAAAGAGATCCCCGAAATACAGATGTAATTCTGTGAGATGAATTAACAGAACACTAAGCAGTTTTTCAGAAAGCTTCTTTCCAGATTTCACCTGAGGATATTTCCTTTTTCACCGTAGCCCTCTAAGGGCTTCCAAATATCACTTTGCCAATTCCACAAGAACTGTCTTAGCGAAAGGCTTCTTGAGGGGAAAGCTGTAACTCTGTGAGATGATTTCACAGAACACAAAGAAGTTTCTCTGAAAGCTTCTTTCTCTTTGTTATTGGAGGATATTTCCTTTGGCCCTATAGTCTTCCAAGGGATCCGAAATATCTGTTCTCAGATTCCACAGAAATAAGGCTAGCAAAGAGATCCACGAAATACAGATGTAACTCTGTGAGATGAATTAACAGAACACTAAGCAGTTTCTCAGAAAGCTTCTTTCCAGATTTCATCTGATGATATTTCCTTTTTCACCATAGCCCTCTATGGGCTTCGAAATATCACTTTGCCAATTCCACAAGAACTGTCTTAGCGAAAGGCTTCTTGAGGGGAACGCTGTAACTCTGTGAGATGATTTCACAGGACACAAAGTAGTTTCTCAGAAAGCTTCTTTCTCTTTGTTATCGGAGGATATTTCCTTTGGCCCTATAGTCTTGCAAGGGATCCGAAATATCTGTTCTCAGATTCCACAGAAAAAAGGCTAGCAAAGGGATCCACGAAATACAGATGTAACTCTGTGAGTTGAATTAACAGAACACTAAGCAGTTTCTCAGAAAGCTTCTTTCCAGATTTCATCTGAGGATATTTCCTTTTTCTCCATAGCCCTCTAGGGGCTTCCAAATATCACTTTGCGAATTCCACAAGAACTGTCTTAGCGAAAGGCTTCCTGAGGGGAAAGCTGTAACTCTTTGAGATGATTTCACAGAACACAAAGAAGTTTCTCAGAAAGCTTCATTCTCTTTGTTATCGGGGGATATTTCCTTTGGCCCTATAGTCTTCCAAGGGATCCGAAATATCTGTTCTCAGATTCCACCGAAATAAGGCTAGCAAAGATATCCACGAAATACAGATGTAACTCTGTGAGATGAATTAACAGAACACTAGGCAGTTTCTCAGAAAGCTTCTTTCCAGATTTCATCTGAGGATATTTCCTTTTTCACCATAGCCCTCTATGGGCTTCCAAATATCACTTTGCCAATTCCAGAAGAACTGTCTTAGCGAAAGTCTTCTTGAGGGGAAAGCTGTAACTCTGTGAGATGATTTCACAGAACACAAAGAAGTTTCTCAGAAAGCTTC
The DNA here is from genome assembly GCF_049350105.2 of Macaca mulatta. Taxonomy (NCBI): domain Eukaryota; kingdom Metazoa; phylum Chordata; class Mammalia; order Primates; family Cercopithecidae; genus Macaca; species Macaca mulatta. The sequence goes on from NC_133418.1 coordinate 34,565,044, forward strand.
TTTCTCTTTGTTATCAGAGGAAATTTCCTTTGGCCCTATAGTCTTCCAAGGGATCCGAAATATCTGTTCTCAGATTCCACAGAAATAAGGCTAGCAAAGAGATCCCCGAAATACAGATGTAACTCTGTGAGATGAATTAACAGAACACTAAGCTGTTTCTCAGAAAGCTTCTTTCCAGATTTCATCTGAGGATATTTCCTTTTTCACCATAGCCCTCTAAGGGCTTCCAAATATCACTTTGCCAATTCCAGAAGAACTGTCTTAGCGAAAGGCTCCTTGAGGGGAAAGCTGTATCTCTGTGAGATGATTTCAAGAACACAAAGAAGTTTCTCAGAAAGCTTCTTTCTCTTTGTTATCGGAGGATATTTCCTTTGGCCCTATAATCTTCAAAGGGATCCGAAATATCTGTTCTCAGATTCCACAGAAATAAGGCTAGCAAAGAGATCCACAAAATAAAGATGTAACTCTGTGAGATGAATTAACAGAACACTAAGCAGTTTCTTAGAAAGCTTCTTTCCTGATTTCATCTGAGGATATTTCCTTTTTCACCATAGCCCTCTATGGGCTTCCAAATATCACTTTGCCAATTCCACAAGAACTGTCTTAGCGAAAGGCTTCTTGAGGGGAAAGTTGTAACTCTGTGAGATGATTTCAGAGAACACAAAGAAGTTTCTCAGAAACCTTCTTTCTCTTTGTTATCAGAGGAAATTTCCTTTGGCCCTATAGTCTTCCAAGGGATCCGAAATATCTTTTCTCATATTCCACAGAAATAAGGCTAGCAAAGAGATCCACGAAATACAGATGTAACTCTGTGAGATGAATTAACAGAACACTAAGCAGATTCTCCGAAAGCTTCTTTCCAGAGTTCATCTGAGGATATTTCCTTTTTCACCATAGCCCTCTATGGGCTTCCAAATATCACTTTTCCAATTCCACAAGAACTGTCTTAGCGAAAGGCTTCTTGAGGGGAAAGTTGTAACTCTGTGAGATGATTTCAGAGAACACAAAGAAGTTTCTCAGAAAGCTTCTTTCTCTTTGTTATCGTAGGATATTTCCTTTGGCCCTATAGTCTTCCAAGGGATCCCAAATATCTGTTCTCAGATTCCACAGAAATAAGGCTAGCAAAGAGATCCACGAAATACAGATGTAACTCTGTGAGATGAATTAACAGAACACTAAGCAGTTTCTCAGAAAGCTTCTTTCCATATTTCATCTGAGGTTATTTCCTTTTTCACCATAGCCCTCTATGGGCTTCCAAATATCACTTTGCCAATTCCACAAGAACTGTCTTAGCGAAAGGCTTCTTAAGGGGAAAGCTGTAACTCTGTGAGAGGATTTCACAGAACACAAAAAAGTTTCTCAGAAAGCTTCTTTCTCTTTGTTATCGGAGGATATTTCCTTTGGCAATATAGTCATCAAAGGGATCTGAAATATCTGTTCTCAGATTTCACAGAAATAAGGCTAGCAAAGAGATCCACGAAATACAGATGTAACTCTGTGAGATGAATTAACAGAACACTAAGCAGTTTCTCAGAAAGCTTTTTTCCAGATTTCATCTGAGGATATTTCCTTTTTCACCATAGCCCTCTATGGGCTTCCAAATATCACGTTGCCAATTCCACAAGAAATGTCTTAGCGAAAGGCTTCTTGAAGGGAAAGCTGTAACTCTGTGAGATGATTTCACAGAACACAAAGAAGTTTCTCAGAAAGCTTCTTTCTCTTTGTTATCGGAGGATATTTCCTTTGGCCCTATAGTCTTCCAAGGGATCCGAAATATCTGTTCTGAGATTTCACAGAAATAAGGCTAGCAAAGAGATCCCCGAAATACAGATGTAACTCTCTGAGATGAATTAACAGAACACTAAGCAGTTTCTCAGAAAGCTTCTTTCCAGATTTTATCTGAGGATATTTCCTTTTTCACCATAGCCCTCCATGGGCTTCCAAATATCACTTTGCCAATTCCAGAAGAACTGTCTTAGCGAAAGGCTTCTTGAGGGGAAAGCTGTAACTCTGTGAGATGATTTCACACAACACAAAGAAGTTTCTCAGAAGGCTTCTTTCTCTTTGTTATCGGAGTATATTTCCTTTGGCCCTATAGTCTTCCAAGGGATCCGAAATATCTGTTCTCAGATTCCACAGAAATAAGGCTAGCAAAGAGATCCACGAAATACAGATGTAACTTTGCGAGATGAATTAAGAGAACACTAAGCAGTTTCTCAGAAAGCTTCTTTCCAGATTTCATCTGAGGATATTTCCTTTTTCACCGTAGCCCTCTATGGGCTTCCAAATATCACTTTGCCAATTCCACAAGAACTGTCTTAGCGAAAGGCTTCTTGAGGCGAAACCTGTAACTCTGTAAGATGATTTCACAGAACACAAAGAAGTTTCTTAGAAAGCTTCTATCTCTTTGTTATGGGAGGATATTTCCTTTGGTCCATTAGTCTTCCAAGGGATCCGTAATATCTGTTCTGAGATTCCACAGAAATAAGGCTAGCAAAGAGATCCACGAAATACAGATGTATCTCTGTGAGATGAATTAACAGAACACTAAGCAGTTTCTCAGAAAACTTCTTTCCAGATTTCATCTGAGGATATTTCCTTTTTCACCATAGCCCTCTATGGGCTTCCAAACATCACTTTGCCAATTTCACAAGAACTGTCTTAGCGAAAGGCCTCTTGATTTGAAACCTGTAACTCTGTGAGATGATTTCACAGAACACAAAGAAGTTTCTCAGAAAGCTTCTTTCTCTTTGTTATCGGAGGATATTTCCTTTGGCCCTGTAGTCTTCCAAGGGATCCGAAATATCTGTTGTGAGATTTCACAGAAATAAGGCTAGCAAAGAGATCCCCGAAATACAGAAGTAACTCTGTGAGATGAATTAACAGAACACTAAGCACTTTCTCAGAAAGCTTCTTTCCAGATTTCATCTGAGGATATTTCCTTTTTCACTATAGCCTTCTATGGGCTTCCAAATATCACTTTGCCAATTGCACAAGAACTGTCTTAGCGACAGACTTCTTGAGGGGAAAGCTGTAACTCTGTTAGATGATTTCACAGAACCCACAGAAGTTTCTCAGAAAGTTTCTTTCTCTTTGTTATCGGAGGATATTTCCTTTGGCCCTATAGTCTTCCAAGGGATCCGTAATATCTGTTCTCAGATTCCACAGAAATAAGGCTATCAAAGAGATCCCCGAAATACAGTTGTAATTCTGTGAGATGAATTAACAGAACACTAAGCAGTTTCTCAGAAAGCTTCTTTCCAGATTTCATCTGAGGATATTTCCTTTTTCACCGAAGCCCTCTAAGGGCTTCCAAATATCACTTTGCCAATTCCACAAGAACTGTCTTAGCGAAAGGCTTCTTGAGGGGAAAGCTGTAACTCTGTGAGATGATTTCACAGAACACAAAGAAGTTTCTCAGAAAGCTTCTTTCTCTTTGTTATCGGAGGATATTTCCTTTGGCCCTATAGTCTTGCAAGGGATCCGAAATATCTGTTCTCAGATTCCACAGAAATAAGGCTAGCAAAGAGATCCACGAAATACAGATGTAACTCTCTGAGATGAATTTACAGAACACTAAGCAGTTTCTCAGAACGCTTCTTTCCAGATTTCATCTGAGGATATTTAATTTTTCACCATAGCCCTCTATGGGCTTCCAAATATCACTTTGCCAATTCCACAAGAACGGTCTTAGCAAAAAGCTTCTTGAGGGGAAAGCTGTAACTCTGTGAGATGATGTCACAGAACACACAGAAGTTTCTCAGAAAGTTTCATTCTCTTTGTTATCGGAGGATATTTCCTTTGGCCCTATAGTATTCCAAGGGATCCGAAATATCTGTTCTCAGATTCCACAGAAATAAGGCTAGCAAAGAGATCCACGAAATACAGATGTAATTCTGTGAGATGAATTAACAGAACACTAAGCAGTTTCTCAGAAAGCTTCTTTCCAGATTTCATCTGAGGATATTTCCTTTCTCACCATAGCCCTCTATGGGCTTCCAAATATAACTTTTCCAATTCCACAAGAACTGTCTTAGCGAAAGGCTTCTTGAGGGGAAAGCTGTAACTCTGTGAGATGATTTCACAGAACACAAAGAAGTTTCTCAGAAAGCTTCTTTCTCTTTGTTATCGGAGGATATTTCCTTTGGCCCAATAGTCTTCCAAGGGATCTGAAATATCTGTTCTCAGATTCCACAGAAATAAGGCTAGCAAAGAGATCCACGAAATACAGATGTAACTCTGTGAGATGAATTAACAGAACACTAAGCAGTTTCTCAGAAAGCTTCTTTCCAGATTTCATCTGAGGATAATTCCTTTTTCACCATTGCCCTCTATGGGCTTTCAAATATCACTTTGCCAATTCCAGAAGAACTGTCTTAGCGAAAGGCTTCTTGAAGGGAAAGCTGTAACTCTGTGAGATGATTTCACAGAACACAAAGAAGTTTCTCAGAAAGCATCTTTCTCTTTGTTATCGGAGGATATTTCCTTTGGCCCTATAGTCTTCCAAGGGATCCGAAATATCTGTTCTCAGATTCCACAGAAATAAGGCTAGCAAAGAGATCCACGAAATACAGATGTAACTCTGTGTATTGAATTAACAGAACACTAGGCAGTTTCTCAAAAAGCTTCTTTCCAGATTTCATCTGAGAATATTTCCTTTTTCACCATAGCCCTCTATGGGCTTCCAAATATCACTTTTCCAATTCCACAGGAACTGTCTTAGCGAAAGGCTACTTGAGGGGAAAGCTGTAACTCTGTGAGATGATTTCACAGAACACAAAGAAGTTTCTCAGAAAGCTTCTTTCTCTTTGTTATCGTAGGATATTTCCTTTGGCCCTATAGTCTTCCAAGGGATCCGAAATATCTGTTCTCAGATTCCACAGAAATAAGGCTAGCAAAGAGATCCCCGAAATACAGAAGTAACTCTGTGAGATGAATTAACAGAACACTAAGCACTTTCTCAGAAAGCTTCTTTCCAGATTTCATCTGAGGATATTTCCTTTTTCACTATAGCCTTCTATGGGCTTCCAAATATCACTTTGCCAATTGCACAAGAACTGTCTTAGCGACAGTCTTCTTGAGGGGAAAGCTGTAACTCTGTTAGATGATTTCACAGAACCCACAGAAGTTTCTCAGAAAGTTTCTTTCTCTTTGTTATCGGCGGATATTTCCTTTGGCCCTATAGTCTTCCTAGGGATCCGTAATATCTGTTCTCAGATTCCACAGAAATAAGGCTATCAAAGAGATCCCCGAAATACAGTTGTAATTCTGTGAGATGAATTAACAGAACACTAAGCAGTTTCTCAGAAAGCTTCTTTCCAGATTTCATCTGAGGATATTTCCTTTTTCACCGAAGCCCTCTAAGGGCTTCCAAATATCACTTTGCCAATTCCACAAGAACTGTCTTAGCGAAAGGCTTCTTGAGGGGAAAGCTGTAACTCTGTGAGATGATTTCACAGAACACAAAGAAGTTTCTCAGAAAGCTTCTTTCTCTTTGTTATCGGAGGATATTTCCTTTGGCCCTATAGTCTTGCAAGGGATCCGAAATATCTGTTCTCAGATTCCACAGAAATAAGGCTAGCAAAGAGATCCACGAAATACAGATGTAACTCTCTGAGATGAATTTACAGAACACTAAGCAGTTTCTCAGAAAGCTTCTTTCCAGATTTCATCTGAGGATATTTAATTTTTCACCATAGCCCTCTATGGGCTTCCAAATATCACTTTGCCAATTCCACAAGAACGGTCTTAGCAAAAAGCTTCTTGAGGGGAAAGCTGTAACTCTGTGAGATGATGTCACAGAACACACAGAAGTTTCTCAGAAAGTTTCATTCTCTTTGTTATCGGAGGATATTTCCTTTGGCCCTGTAGTCTTCCAAGGGATCCGAAATATCTGTTCTCAGATTCCACAGAAATAAGGCTAGCAAAGAGATCCACGAAATACAGATGTAATTCTGTGAGATGAATTAACAGAACACTAAGCAGTTTCTCAGAAAGCTTCTTTCCAGATTTCATCTGAGGATATTTCCTTTCTCACCATAGCCCTCTATGGGCTTCCAAATATCACTTTTCCAATTCCACAAGAACTGTCTTAGCGAAAGGCTTCTTGAGGGGAAAGCTGTAACTCTGTGAGATGATTTCACAGAACACAAAGAAGTTTCTCAGAAAGCTTCTTTCTCTTTGTTATCGGAGGATATTTCCTTTGGCCCAATAGTCTTCCAAGGGATCTGAAATATCTGTTCTCAGATTCCACAGAAATAAGGCTAGCAAAGAGATCCACGAAATACAGATGTAACTCTGTGAGATGAATTAACAGAACACTAAGCAGTTTCTCAGAAAGCTTCTTTCCAGATTTCATCTGAGGATAATTCCTTTTTCACCATTGCCCTCTATGGGCTTTCAAATATCACTTTGCCAATTCCAGAAGAACTGTCTTAGCGAAAGGCTTCTTGAAGGGAAAGCTGTAACTCTGTGAGATGATTTCACAGAACACAAAGAAGTTTCTCAGAAAGCTTCTTTCTCTTTGTTATCGGAGGATATTTCCTTTGGCCCTATAGTCTTCCAAGGGATCCGAAATATCTGTTCTCAGATTCCACAGAAATAAGGCTAGCAAAGAGATCCACGAAATACAGATGTAACTCTGTGAGATGAATTAACAGAACACTAAGCAGTTTCTCAGAAAGCTTTTTTCCAGATTTCATCTGAGGATATTTCCTTTTTCACCATAGCCCTCTATGGGCTTCCAAATATCACGTTGCCAATTCCACAAGAAATGTCTTAGCGAAAGGCTTCTTGAAGGGAAAGCTGTAACTCTGTGAGATGATTTCACAGAACACAAAGAAGTTTCTCAGAAAGCTTCTTTCTCTTTGTTATCGGAGGATATTTCCTTTGGCCCTATAGTCTTCCAAGGGATCCGAAATATCTGTTCTGAGATTTCACAGAAATAAGGCTAGCAAAGAGATCCCCGAAATACAGATGTAACTCTCTGAGATGAATTAACAGAACACTAAGCAGTTTCTCAGAAAGCTTCTTTCCAGATTTTATCTGAGGATATTTCCTTTTTCACCATAGCCCTCCATGGGCTTCCAAATATCACTTTGCCAATTCCAGAAGAACTGTCTTAGCGAAAGGCTTCTTGAGGGGAAAGCTGTAACTCTGTGAGATGATTTCACACAACACAAAGAAGTTTCTCAGAAGGCTTCTTTCTCTTTGTTATCGGAGTATATTTCCTTTGGCCCTATAGTCTTCCAAGGGATCCGAAATATCTGTTCTCAGATTCCACAGAAATAAGGCTAGCAAAGAGATCCACGAAATACAGATGTAACTTTGCGAGATGAATTAAGAGAACACTAAGCAGTTTCTCAGAAAGCTTCTTTCCAGATTTCATCTGAGGATATTTCCTTTTTCACCGTAGCCCTCTATGGGCTTCCAAATATCACTTTGCCAATTCCACAAGAACTGTCTTAGCGAAAGGCTTCTTGAGGCGAAACCTGTAACTCTGTGAGATGATTTCACAGAACACAAAGAAGTTTCTTAGAAAGCTTCTATCTCTTTGTTATGGGAGGATATTTCCTTTGGTCCATTAGTCTTCCAAGGGATCCGTAATATCTGTTCTGAGATTCCACAGAAATAAGGCTAGCAAAGAGATCCACGAAATACAGATGTATCTCTGTGAGATGAATTAACAGAACACTAAGCAGTTTCTCAGAAAACTTCTTTCCAGATTTCATCTGAGGATATTTCCTTTTTCACCATAGCCCTCTATGGGCTTCCAAACATCACTTTGCCAATTTCACAAGAACTGTCTTAGCGAAAGGCCTCTTGATTTGAAACCTGTAACTCTGTGAGATGATTTCACAGAACACAAAGAAGTTTCTCAGAAAGCTTCTTTCTCTTTGTTATCGGAGGATATTTCCTTTGGCCCTGTAGTCTTCCAAGGGATCCGAAATATCTGTTGTGAGATTTCACAGAAATAAGGCTAGCAAAGAGATCCCCGAAATACAGAAGTAACTCTGTGAGATGAATTAACAGAACACTAAGCACTTTCTCAGAAAGCTTCTTTCCAGATTTCATCTGAGGATATTTCCTTTTTCACTATAGCCTTCTATGGGCTTCCAAATATCACTTTGCCAATTGCACAAGAACTGTCTTAGCGACAGACTTCTTGAGGGGAAAGCTGTAACTCTGTTAGATGATTTCACAGAACCCACAGAAGTTTCTCAGAAAGTTTCTTTCTCTTTGTTATCGGAGGATATTTCCTTTGGCCCTATAGTCTTCCAAGGGATCCGTAATATCTGTTCTCAGATTCCACAGAAATAAGGCTATCAAAGAGATCCCCGAAATACAGTTGTAATTCTGTGAGATGAATTAACAGAACACTAAGCAGTTTCTCAGAAAGCTTCTTTCCAGATTTCATCTGAGGATATTTCCTTTTTCACCGAAGCCCTCTAAGGGCTTCCAAATATCACTTTGCCAATTCCACAAGAACTGTCTTAGCGAAAGGCTTCTTGAGGGGAAAGCTGTAACTCTGTGAGATGATTTCACAGAACACAAAGAAGTTTCTCAGAAAGCTTCTTTCTCTTTGTTATCGGAGGATATTTCCTTTGGCCCTATAGTCTTGCAAGGGATCCGAAATATCTGTTCTCAGATTCCACAGAAATAAGGCTAGCAAAGAGATCCACGAAATACAGATGTAACTCTCTGAGATGAATTTACAGAACACTAAGCAGTTTCTCAGAAAGCTTCTTTCCAGATTTCATCTGAGGATATTTAATTTTTCACCATAGCCCTCTATGGGCTTCCAAATATCACTTTGCCAATTCCACAAGAACGGTCTTAGCAAAAAGCTTCTTGAGGGGAAAGCTGTAACTCTGTGAGATGATGTCACAGAACACACAGAAGTTTCTCAGAAAGTTTCATTCTCTTTGTTATCGGAGGATATTTCCTTTGGCCCTATAGTATTCCAAGGGATCCGAAATATCTGTTCTCAGATTCCACAGAAATAAGGCTAGCAAAGAGATCCACGAAATACAGATGTAATTCTGTGAGATGAATTAACAGAACACTAAGCAGTTTCTCAGAAAGCTTCTTTCCAGATTTCATCTGAGGATATTTCCTTTCTCACCATAGCCCTCTATGGGCTTCCAAATATAACTTTTCCAATTCCACAAGAACTGTCTTAGCGAAAGGCTTCTTGAGGGGAAAGCTGTAACTCTGTGAGATGATTTCACAGAACACAAAGAAGTTTCTCAGAAAGCTTCTTTCTCTTTGTTATCGGAGGATATTTCCTTTGGCCCAATAGTCTTCCAAGGGATCTGAAATATCTGTTCTCAGATTCCACAGAAATAAGGCTAGCAAAGAGATCCACGAAATACAGATGTAACTCTGTGAGATGAATTAACAGAACACTAAGCAGTTTCTCAGAAAGCTTCTTTCCAGATTTCATCTGAGGATAATTCCTTTTTCACCATTGCCCTCTATGGGCTTTCAAATATCACTTTGCCAATTCCAGAAGAACTGTCTTAGCGAAAGGCTTCTTGAAGGGAAAGCTGTAACTCTGTGAGATGATTTCACAGAACACAAAGAAGTTTCTCAGAAAGCATCTTTCTCTTTGTTATCGGAGGATATTTCCTTTGGCCCTATAGTCTTCCAAGGGATCCGAAATATCTGTTCTCAGATTCCACAGAAATAAGGCTAGCAAAGAGATCCACGAAATACAGATGTAACTCTGTGTATTGAATTAACAGAACACTAGGCAGTTTCTCAAAAAGCTTCTTTCCAGATTTCATCTGAGAATATTTCCTTTTTCACCATAGCCCTCTATGGGCTTCCAAATATCACTTTTCCAATTCCACAGGAACTGTCTTAGCGAAAGGCTACTTGAGGGGAAAGCTGTAACTCTGTGAGATGATTTCACAGAACACAAAGAAGTTTCTCAGAAAGCTTCTTTCTCTTTGTTATCGTAGGATATTTCCTTTGGCCCTATAGTCTTCCAAGGGATCCGAAATATCTGTTCTCAGATTCCACAGAAATAAGGCTAGCAAAGAGATCCCCGAAATACAGAAGTAACTCTGTGAGATGAATTAACAGAACACTAAGCACTTTCTCAGAAAGCTTCTTTCCAGATTTCATCTGAGGATATTTCCTTTTTCACTATAGCCTTCTATGGGCTTCCAAATATCACTTTGCCAATTGCACAAGAACTGTCTTAGCGACAGTCTTCTTGAGGGGAAAGCTGTAACTCTGTTAGATGATTTCACAGAACCCACAGAAGTTTCTCAGAAAGTTTCTTTCTCTTTGTTATCGGCGGATATTTCCTTTGGCCCTATAGTCTTCCTAGGGATCCGTAATATCTGTTCTCAGATTCCACAGAAATAAGGCTATCAAAGAGATCCCCGAAATACAGTTGTAATTCTGTGAGATGAATTAACAGAACACTAAGCAGTTTCTCAGAAAGCTTCTTTCCAGATTTCATCTGAGGATATTTCCTTTTTCACCGAAGCCCTCTAAGGGCTTCCAAATATCACTTTGCCAATTCCACAAGAACTGTCTTAGCGAAAGGCTTCTTGAGGGGAAAGCTGTAACTCTGTGAGATGATTTCACAGAACACAAAGAAGTTTCTCAGAAAGCTTCTTTCTCTTTGTTATCGGAGGATATTTCCTTTGGCCCTATAGTCTTGCAAGGGATCCGAAATATCTGTTCTCAGATTCCACAGAAATAAGGCTAGCAAAGAGATCCACGAAATACAGATGTAACTCTCTGAGATGAATTTACAGAACACTAAGCAGTTTCTCAGAAAGCTTCTTTCCAGATTTCATCTGAGGATATTTAATTTTTCACCATAGCCCTCTATGGGCTTCCAAATATCACTTTGCCAATTCCACAAGAACGGTCTTAGCAAAAAGCTTCTTGAGGGGAAAGCTGTAACTCTGTGAGATGATGTCACAGAACACACAGAAGTTTCTCAGAAAGTTTCATTCTCTTTGTTATCGGAGGATATTTCCTTTGGCCCTGTAGTCTTCCAAGGGATCCGAAATATCTGTTCTCAGATTCCACAGAAATAAGGCTAGCAAAGAGATCCACGAAATACAGATGTAATTCTGTGAGATGAATTAACAGAACACTAAGCAGTTTCTCAGAAAGCTTCTTTCCAGATTTCATCTGAGGATATTTCCTTTCTCACCATAGCCCTCTATGGGCTTCCAAATATCACTTTTCCAATTCCACAAGAACTGTCTTAGCGAAAGGCTTCTTGAGGGGAAAGCTGTAACTCTGTGAGATGATTTCACAGAACACAAAGAAGTTTCTCAGAAAGCTTCTTTCTCTTTGTTATCGGAGGATATTTCCTTTGGCCCAATAGTCTTCCAAGGGATCTGAAATATCTGTTCTCAGATTCCACAGAAATAAGGCTAGCAAAGAGATCCACGAAATACAGATGTAACTCTGTGAGATGAATTAACAGAACACTAAGCAGTTTCTCAGAAAGCTTCTTTCCAGATTTCATCTGAGGATAATTCCTTTTTCACCATTGCCCTCTATGGGCTTTCAAATATCACTTTGCCAATTCCAGAAGAACTGTCTTAGCGAAAGGCTTCTTGAAGGGAAAGCTGTAACTCTGTGAGATGATTTCACAGAACACAAAGAAGTTTCTCAGAAAGCTTCTTTCTCTTTGTTATCGGAGGATATTTCCTTTGGCCCTATAGTCTTCCAAGGGATCCGAAATATCTGTTCTCAGATTCCACAGAAATAAGGCTAGCAAAGAGATCCACGAAATACAGATGTAACTCTGTGTATTGAATTAACAGAACACTAGGCAGTTTCTCAAAAAGCTTCTTTCCAGATTTCATCTGAGGATATTTCCTTTTTCACCATAGCCCTCTATGGGCTTCCAAATATCACTTTTCCAATTCCACAAGAACTGTCTTAGCGAAAGGCTACTTGAGGGGAAAGCTGTAACTCTGTGAGATGATTTCACAGAACACAAAGAAGTTTCTCAGAAAGCTTCTTTCTCTTTGTTATCGTAGGATATTTCCTTTGGCCCTATAGTCTTTCAAGGGATCCGAAATATCTGTTCTCAGATTCCACAGAAATAAGGCTAGCAAAGAGATCCACGAAATACAGATGTAACTCTGTGAGATGAATTAAGAGTACACTAAGCAGTTTCTCAGAAAGCTTCTTTCCAGATTTCATCTGAGGATATTTCCTTTTTCACCATAGCGCTCTATGGGCTTCCAAATATAACTTTGCCAATTCCACAAGAACTGTCTTAGCGAAAGGCTTCTTGAGGGGAAAGCTGTAACTCTGTGAGATGATTTCACAGAACACAAAGAAGTTTCTCAGAAAGCTTCTTTCTCTTTGTTATCCTAGGATATTTCCTTTGGCCCTATAGTCTTCAAGGGATCCGAAATATCTGTTCTCAGATTCCACAGAAATAAGGCTAGCAAAGAGATCCACGAAATACAGATGTAACTCTGTGAGATGAACTAACAGAACAATAAGCAGTTTCTCAGAAAGCTTCTTTCCAGATTTCATCTGAGGTTATTTCCTTTTTCACCATAGCCCTCTATGGGCTTCCAAATATCACTTTGCCAATTCCACAAGAACTGTCTTAGCGAAAGGTTTCTTGAGGGGAAAGCTGTAACTCTGTGAGAGGATTTCACAGAACACAAAAAAGTTTCTCAGAAAGTTTCTTTCTCTTTGTTATCGGAGAATATTTCCTTTGGCAATGTAGTCATCAAAGGGATCTGAAATATCTGTTCGCAGATTTCACAGAAATAAGGCTAGCAAAGAGATCCACGAAATACAGATGTAACTCTGTGAGATGAATTAACAGAACACTAAGCAGTTTCTCAGAAAGCTTTTTTCCAGATTTCATCTGAAGATATTTCCTTTTTCACCATAGCCCTCTATGGGCTTCCAAATATCACTTTGCCAATTCCACAAGAACTGTCTTAGCGAAAGGCTTCTTGAAGGGAAAGCTGTTACTCTGTGAGATGATTTCACAGAACACACAGAAGTTTCTCAGAAAGCTTCTTTCTCTTTGTTATCGGAGGATATTTCCTTTGGCCCTATAGTCTTCCAAGGGATCCGAAATATCTGTTCTCACATTCCACAGAAATAAGGCTAGCAAAGAGATCCCCGAAATACAGAAGTAACTCTGTGAGATGAATTAACAGAACACTAAGCAGTTTCTCAGAAAGCTTCTTTCCAGATTTTATCTGAGGATATTTCCTTTTTCACCATAGCCCTCCATGGGCTTCCAAATATCACTTTGCCAATTCCAGAAGAACTGTCTTGGCGAAAGGCTTCTTGAGGGGAAAGCTGTAACTCTGTGAGATGATTTCACAGAACACACAGAAGTTTCTCAGAATGTTTCTTTCTCTTTGTTATCGGAGGATATTTCCTTTGGCCCTATAGTCTTCCAAGGGATCCGAAATATCTGTTCTCAGAATCCACAGAAATAAGGCTACCAAAGAGATCCACGAAATACAGATGTAACTCTGTGAGATGAATTTACAGAACACTAAGCAGTTTCTCAGAAAGCTTCTTTCCAGATTTCATCTGAGGATATTTCCTTTTTCACCATAGCCCTCAATGGGCTTCCAAATATCACTTTGCCAATTCCACAAGAACGGTCTTAGCGAAAAGCTTCTTGCGGGGAAAGCTGTAACTCTGTGAGATGATTTCACAGAACACAAAGAAGTTTCTCAGAAAGCTTCTTTCTCTTTGTTATCGGAGGATATTTCCTTTGGCCCTATAATCTTCCAAGGGATCCGAAATATTTGTTCTCAGATTCCACAGAAATAAGGCTAGCAAAGAGATTCACGAAATACAGATGTAACTCTGTGAGATGAATTAAGAGAACACTAAGCAGTTTCTCAGAAAGCTTCTTTCCAGATTTCATCTGAGGATATTTCCTTTTTCACCATAGCCCTCTATGGGCTTCCAAATATCACTTTGCCAATTCCACTAGAACTGTCTTAGCGAAAGACTTCTTGAGGGTAAAGCTGTAACTCTGTGAGATGATTTCACAGAACACAAAGAAGTTTCTCAGAAAGCTTCTTTCTCTTTGTTATCGGAGGATATTTCCTTTGGCCTATAGTCTTCCAAGGGATCCGAAATATCTGTTCTCAGATTCCACAGAAATAAGGCTAGCAAAGAGATCCACGAAATACAGATGTAACTCTGTGAGATGAATTAACAGAACTCTAAGCAGTTTCTCAGAAAGCTTCTTTCCAGATTTCATCTGAGGATATTTCCTTTTTCACCATAGCCCTCTAGGTTCTTCCAAATATCACTTTGCCAATTCCACAAGAACTGTCTTAGCGAAAGGCTTCTTCAGGGGAAAGCTGTAACTCTGTGAGATGATTTCACAGAACACAAAGAAGTTTCTCAGAAATCTTCTTTCTGTTTGTTATCGGAGGATATTTCCTTTGGCCCTATAATCTTCCAAGGGATCCGAAATATCTGTTCTCAGATTCCACAGAAATAAGGCTAGCAAAGAGATCCCCGAAATACAGATGAAACTCTGTGAGATGAATTAACAGAACACTAAGCAGTTTCTAAGAAATCTTCTTTCCAGATTTCATCTGAGGATATTTCCTTCATCACCATAGCCCTCTATGGGCTTCCAAATATCACTTTGCCAATTCCAGAAGAACTGTCTTTGCGAAAGTCTTCTTGAGGGGAAAGCTGTAACTCTGTGAGATGATTTCACAGAACATAAAGAAGTTTCTCAGAAAGCTACTTTCTGTTTGTTATCGGAGGATATTTCCTTTGGCCTATAGTCTTCCAAGGGATCCGAAATATCTGTCCTCAGATTCCACGGAAATAAGGCTAGCAAAGAGATCCACGAAATACAGATGTAACTCTGTGAGATGAATTAACAGAACACTAAGCAGTTTCTCAGAAAGCTTTTTTCCAGATTTCATCTGAGGATATTTCCTTTTTCACCATAGCCCTCTATGGGCTTCCAAATATCACGTTGCCAATTCCACAAGAAATGTCTTAGCGAAAGGCTTCTTGAAGGGAAAGCTGTAACTCTGTGAGATGATGTCACAGAACACACAGAAGTTTCTCAGAAAGTTTCATTCTCTTTGTTATCGGAGGATATTTCCTTTGGCCCTATAGTCTTCCAAGGGATCCGAAATATCTGTTCTCAGATTCCACAGAAATAAGGCTAGCAAAGAGATCCACGAAATACAGATGTAATTCTGTGAGATGAATTAACAGAACACTAAGCAGTTTCTCAGAAAGCTTCTTTCCAGATTTCATCTGAGGATATTTCCTTTCTCACCATAGCCCTCTATGGGCTTCCAAATATCACTTTTCCAATTCCACAAGAACTGTCTTAGCGAAAGGCTTCTTGAGGGGAAAGCTGTAACTCTGTGAGATGATTTCACAGAACACAAAGAAGTTTCTCAGAAAGCTTCTTTCTCTTTGTTATCGTAGGATATTTCCTTTGGCCCTATAGTCTTCAAGGGATCCGAAATATCTGTTCTCAGATTCCACAGAAATAAGGCTAGCAAAGAGATCCACGAAATACAGATGTAACTCTGTGAGATGAATTAACAGAACAATAAGCAGTTTCTCAGAAAGCTTCTTTCCAGATTTCATCTGAGGTTATTTCCTTTTTCACCATAGCCCTCTATGGGCTTCCAAATATCACTTTGCCAATTCCACAAGAACTGTCTTAGCGAAAGGTTTCTTGAAGGGAAAGCTGTAACTCTGTGAGAGGATTTCACAGAACACAAAAAAGTTTCTCAGAAAGTTTCTTTCTCTTTGTTATCGGAGGATATTTCCTTTGGCAATATAGTCATCAAAGGGATCTGAAATATCTGTTCGCAGATTTCACAGAAATAAGGCTAGCAAAGAGATCCACGAAATACAGATGTAACTCTGTGAGATGAATTAACAGAACACTAAGCAGTTTCTCAGAAAGCTTTTTTCCAGATTTCATCTGAAGATATTTCCTTTTTCACCATAGCCCTCTATGGGCTTCCAAATATCACTTTGCCAATTCCACAAGAACTGTCTTAGCGAAAGGCTTCTTGAAGGGAAAGCTGTAACTCTGTGAGATGATTTCACAGAACACACAGAAGTTTCTCAGAAAGATTCTTTCTCTTTGTTATCGGAGGATATTTCCTTTGGCCCTATAGTCTTCCACGGGATCCGAAATATCTGTTTTCAGATTCCACAGAAATAAGGCTAGCAAAGAGATCCCCGACATACAGAAGTAACTCTGTGAGATGAATTAACAGAACACTAAGCAGTTTCTCAGAAAGCTTCTTTCCAGATTTTATCTGAGGATATTTCCTTTTTCACCATAGCCCTCCATGGGCTTCCAAATATCACTTTGCCAATTCCAGAAGAACTGTCGTAGCGAAAGGCTTCTTGAGGGGAAAGCTGTAACTCTGTGAGATGATTTCACAGAACACAAAGAAGTTTCTCAGAAGGCTTCTTTCTCTTTGTTATCGGAGTATATTTCCTTTGGCAATATAGTCTTCCAAGGGATCCGAAATATCTGTTCTCAGATTCCACAGAAATAAGGCTAGCAAAGAGATCCACGAAATACAGATGTAACTTTGCGAGATGAATTAAGAGAACACTAAGCAGTTTCTCAGAAAGCTTCTTTCCAGATTTCATCTGAGGATATTTCCTTTTTCACCGTAGCCCTCTATGGGCTTCCAAATATCACTTTGCCAATTCCACAAGAACTGTCTTAGCGAAAGGCTTCTTGAGGCGAAACCTGTAACTCTGTGAGATGATTTCACAGAACACAAAGAAGTTTCTTAGAAAGCTTCTATCTCTTTGTTATGGGAGGATATTTCCTTTGGTCCATTAGTCTTCCAAGGGATCCGAAATATCTGTTCTCAGATTCCACAGAAATAAGGCTAGCAAAGAGATCCACGAAATACAGATGTATCTCTGTGAGATGAATTAACAGAACACTAAGCAGTTTCTCAGAAAACTTCTTTCCAGATTTCATCTGAGGATATTTACTTTTTCACCATAGCCCTCTATGGGCTTCCAAATATCACTTTGCCAATTCCACAAGAACTGTCTTAGCGAAAGGCCTCTTGATTTGAAACCTGTAACTCTGTGAGATGATTTCACAGAACACAAAGAAGTTTCCCAGAAAGCTTCTTTCTCTTTGTTATCGGAGGATATTTCCTTTGGCCCTATAGTCTTCAAAAGGGATCCGAAGTATCTATTCTGAGATTCCACAGAAATAAGGCTAGCAAAGAGATCCACGAAATACAGATGTAACTCTGTGAGATGAATTAACAGAACACTAAGCAGTTTCTCAGAAAGCTTTTTTCCAGATTTCATCTGAGGATATTTCCTTTTTCACCATAGCCCTCTATGGGCTTCCAAATATCACGTTGCCAATTCCACAAGAAATGTCTTAGCGAAAGGCTTCTTGAAGGGAAAGCTGTAACTCTGTGAGAAGATTTCACAGAACACAAAGAAGTTTCTCACAAAGCTTCTTTCTCTTTGTTATCGGAGGATATTTCCTTTGGCCCTATAGTCTTCCAAGGGATCCGAAATGTCTGTTCTGAGATTTCACAGAAATAAGGCTAGCAAAGAGATCCCCGAAATACAGAAGTAACTCTGTGAGATGAATTAACAGAACACTAAGCAGTTTCTCAGAAAGCTTCTTTCCAGATTTCATCTGAGGATATTTCCTTTTTCACTATAGCCTTCTATGGGCTTCCAAATATCACTTTGCCAATTGCACAAGAACTGTCTTAGCGACAGTCTTCTTGAGGGGAAAGCTGTAACTCTGTTAGATGATTTCACAGAACCCACAGAAGTTTCTCAGAAAGTTTCTTTCTCTTTGTTATCGGAGGATATTTCCTTTGGCCCTATAGTCTTCCTAGGGATCCGTAATATCTGTTCTCAGATTCCACAGAAATAAGGCTATCAAAGAGATCCCCGAAATACAGTTGTAATTCTGTGAGATGAATTAACAGAACACTAAGCAGTTTCTCAGAAAGCTTCTTTCCAGATTTCATCTGAGGATATTTCCTTTTTCACCGAAGCCTTCTAAGGGCTTCCAAATATCACTTTGCCAATTCCACAAGAACTGTCTCAGCGAAAGGCTTCTTGAGGGGAAAGCTGTAACTCTGTGAGATGATTTCACAGAACACAAAGAAGTTTCTCAGAAAGCTTCTTTCTCTTTGTTATCGGAGGATATTTCCTTTGGCCCTATAGTCTTGCAAGGGATCCGAAATATCTGTTCTCAGATTCCACAGAAATAAGGCTAGCAAAGAGATCCACGAAATACAGATGTAACTCTCTGAGATGAATTTACAGAACACTAAGCAGTTTCTCAGAAAGCTTCTTTCCAGATTTCATCTGAGGATATTTAATTTCTCACCATAGCCCTCTATGGGCTTCCAAATATCACTTTGCCAATTCCACAAGAACTGTCTTAGCGAAAGGCTTCTTGAGGGGAAAGCTGTAACTCTGTGAGATGATTTCACAGAACACAAAGAAGTTTCTCAGAAAGCTTCTTTCTCTTTGTTATCGGAGGATATTTCCTTTGGCCCTATAGTCTTTCAAGGGATCCGAAATATCTGTTCTCAGATTCCACAGAAATAAGGCTAGCAAAGAGATCCACGAAATACAGATGTAACTCTGTGAGATGAATTAAGAGTACACTAAGCAGTTTCTCAGAAAGCTTCTTTCCAGATTTCATCTGAGGATATTTCCTTTTTCACCATAGCGCTCTATGGGCTTCCAAATATAACTTTGCCAATTCCACAAGAACTGTCTTAGCGAAAGGCTTCTTGAGGGGAAAGCTGTAACTCTGTGAGATGATTTCACAGAACACAAAGAAGTTTCTCAGAAAGCTTCTTTCTCTTTGTTATCGTAGGATATTTCCTTTGGCCCTATAGTCTTGCAAGTGATCCGAAATATCTGTTCTCAGATTCCACAGAAATAAGGCTAGCAAAGAGATCCACGAAATACAGATGTAACTCTGTGAGATGAATTAACAGAACAATAAGCAGTTTCTCAGAAAGCTTCTTTCCAGATTTCATCTGAGGTTATTTCCTTTTTCACCATAGCCGTCAATGGGCTTCCAAATATCACTTTGCCAATTCCACAAGAAGTGTCTTAGCGAAAGGTTTCTTGAGGGGAAAGCTGTAACTCTGTGAGAGGATTTCACAGAACACAAAAAAGTTTCTCAGAAAGTTTCTTTCTCTTTGTTATCGGAGAATATTTCCTTTGGCAATGTAGTCATCAAAGGGATCTGAAATATCTGTTCGCAGATTTCACAGAAATAAGGCTAGCAAAGAGATCCACGAAATACAGATGTAACTCTGTGAGATGAATTAACAGAACACTAAGCAGTTTCTCAGGAAGCTTTTTTCCAGATTTCATCTGAAGATATTTCCTTTTTCACCATAGCCCTCTATGGGCTTCCAAATATCACTTTGCCAATTCCACAAGAACTGTCTTAGCGAAAGGCTTCTTGAAGGGAAAGCTGTAACTCTGTGAGATGATTTCACAGAACACAAAGAAGTTTCTGAGAAAGCTTCTTTCTCTTTGTTATCGGAGGATATTTCCTTTGGCCCTATAGTCTTCAAAACGATCCGAAATATCTGTTCTCAGATTCCACAGAAATCAGGCTAGCAAAGAGATCCACGAAATACAGAAGTAACTCTGTGAGATGAATTAACAGAACACTAAGCAGTTTCTCAGAAAGCTTCTTTCCAGATTTCATCTGAGGATATTTCGTTTTTCACCGTAGCCCTCTATGGGCTTCCAAATATCACTTTGCCAATTCCACAAGAACTGTCTTAGAGAAAGGCTTCTTTAGGGGAAAGCTGTAACTCTGTGAGATGATTTCACAGAACACAGAGAAGTTTCTCAGAAAGCTTCTTTCTCATTGTTATGGGAGGATATTTCCTTTGGCCCTATAGACTTCCACGGGATCCGAATTATCTGTTCTCACATTCCACAGAAATAAGGCTAGCAAAGAGATCCCCGAAATACAGAAGTAACTCTGTGAGATGAATTAACAGAACACTAAGCAGTTTCTCAGAAAGCTTCTTTCCAGATTTTATCTGAGGATATTTCCTTTTTCACCATAGCCCTCCATGGGCTTCCAAATATCACTTTGCCAATTCCACAAGAACTGTCTTAGCGAAAGGCTTCTTGAGGGGAAAGCTGTAACTCTGTGAGATGATTTCACAGAACACAAAGAAGTTTCTCAGAAAGTTTCTTTCTCTCTGTTTTCGGAGGATATTTCCTTTGGCCCTACAGTCTTCCAAGGGATCCGAAATATCTGTTCTCAGAATCCACAGAAATAAGGCTACCAAAGAGATCCACGAAATACAGATGTAACTCTGTGAGATGAATTTACAGAACACTAAGCAGTTTCTCAGAAAGCTTCTTTCCAGATTTCATCTGAGGATATTTCCTTTTTCACCATAGCCGTCTATGGGCTTCCAAATATCACTTTTCCAATTCCACAAGAACTGTCTTAGCGAAAAGCTTCTTGCGGGGAAAGCTATAACTCTGTGAGATGATTTCACAGAACACAAAGAAGTTTCTCAGAAAGCTTCTTTCTCTTTGTTATCGGAGGATATTTCCTTTGGCCCTATAATCTTCCAAGGGATCCGAAATATTTGTTCTCAGATTCCACAGAAATAAGGCTAGCAAAGAGATTCACGAAATACAGATGTAACTCTGTGAGATGAATTAAGAGAACACTAAGCAGTTTCTCAGAAAGCTTCTTTCCAGATTTCATCTGAGGATATTTCCTTTTTCACCATAGCCCTCTATGGGCTTCCAAATATCACTTTGCCAATTCCACTAGAACTGTCTTAGCGAAAGACTTCTTGAGGGTAAAGCTGTAACTCTGTGAGATGATTTCACAGAACACAAAGAAGTTTCTCAGAAAGCTTCTTTCTCTTTGTTATCGGAGGATATTTCCTTTGGCCTATAGTCTTCCAAGGGATCCGTAATATCTGTTCTCAGATTCCACAGAAATAAGGCTATCAAAGAGATCCCCGAAATACAGTTGTAATTCTGTGAGATGAATTAACAGAACACTAAGCAGATTCTCCGAAATTTTCTTTCCAGATTTCATCTGAGGATATTTCCTCTTTCACCGAAGCCTCTAAGGGCTTCCAAATATCACTTTGCCAATTCCACAAGAACTGTCTTAGCCAAAGGGTTCTTGAGGGGAAAGCTGTAACTCTGTGAGATGATTTCACAGAACACAAAGAAGTTTCTCAGAAAGCTTCTTTCTCTTTGTTATCGGAGGATATTTCCTTTGGCCCTATAGTCTTGCAAGTGATCCGAAATATCTGTTCTCAGATTCCACAGAAATAAGGCTAGCAAAGAGATCCATGAAATACAGATGTAACTCTGTGAGATGAATTAACAGAACACTAAGCAGTTTCTCAGAAAGCTTCTTTCCAGATTTCATCTGAGGATATTTAATTTTTCACCATAGCCCTCTATGGGCTTCCAAATATCACTTTGCCAATTCCACAAGAACGGTCTTAGCGAAAAGCTTCTTGAGGGGAAAGCTGTAACTCTGTGAGATGATGTCACAGAACACACAGAAGTTTCTCAGAAAGTTTCATTCTCTTTGTTATCGGAGGATATTTCCTTTGGCCCTATAGTCTTCCAAGGGATCTGAAATATCTGTTCTCAGATTCCACAGAAATAAGGCTACCAAAGAGATCCACGAAATACAGATGTAACTCTTTGAGATGAATTAACAGAACACTAAGCAGTTTCTCAGAAAGCTTCTTTCCAGATTTCATCTGAGGATAATTCCTTTTTCACCATTGCCCTCTATGGGCTTCCAAATATCACTTTGCCAATTCCAGAAGAACTGTCTTAGCGAAAGGCTTCTTGAAGGGAAAGCTGTAACTCTGTGAGATGATTTCACAGAACACAAAGAAGTTTCTCAGAAAGCTTCTTTCTCTTTGTTATCGGAGGATATTTCCTTTGGCCCTATAATCTTCAAGGGATCCGAAATATTTGTTCTCAGATTCCACAGAAATAAGGCCAGCAAAGAGATCCACGAAATACAGATGAAACTCTGTGAGATGAATTAAGAGAACACTAAGCAGTTTCTCAGAAAGCTTCTTTCCAGATTTCATCTGAGGATATTTCCTTTTTCACCATAGCCCTCCATGGGCTTCCAAATATCACTTTGCCAATTCCAGAAGAACTGTCTTAGGGAAAGGCTTCTTGAGGGGAAAGCTGTAACTCTGTGAGATGATTTCACAGAACACACAGAAGTTTCTCAGAAAGTTTCTTTCTCTTTGTTATCGGAGGATATTTCCTTTGGCCCTATAGTCTTCCAAGGGATCCGAAATATCTGTTCTCAGAATCCACAGAAATAAGGCTACCAAAGAGATCCACGAAATACAGATGTAACTCTGTGAGATGAATTTACAGAACACTAAGCAGTTTCTCAGAAAGCTTCTTTCCAGATTTCATCTGAGGATATTTCCTTTTTCACCATAGCCCTCTATGGGCTTCCAAATATCACTTTGCCAATTCCACAAGAACTGTCTTAGCGAAAAGCTTCTTGCGGGGAAAGCTATAACTCTGTGAGATGATTTCACAGAACACAAAGAAGTTTCTCAGAAAGCTTCTTTCTCTTTGTTATCGGAGGATATTTCCTTTGGCCCTATAATCTTCCAAGGGATCCGAAATATTTGTTCTCAGATTCCACAGAAATAAGGCTAGCAAAGAGATTCACGAAATACAGATGTAACTCTGTGAGATGAATTAAGAGAACACTAAGCAGTTTCTCAGAAAGCTTCTTTCCAGATTTGATCTGAGGATATTTCCTTTTTCACCATAGGCCTCTATGGGCTTCCAAAAATCACTTTGCCAATTCCACTAGAACTGTCTTAGCGAAAGACTTCTTGAGGGTAAAGCTGTAACTCTGTGAGATGATTTCACAGAACACAAAGAAGTTTCTCAGAAAGCTTCTTTCTCTTTGTTAACGGAGGATATTTCCTTTGGCCTATAGTCTTCCAAGGGATCCGAAATATCTGTTCTCAGATTCCACAGAAATAAGGCTAGCAAAGAGATCAACGAAATACAGATGTAACTCTGTGAGATGAATTAACAGAACACTAAGCAGTTTCTCAGAAAGCTTCTTTCCAGATTTCATCTGAGGATATTTCCTTTTTCACCATAGCCCTCTAGGTTCTTCCAAATATCACTTTGCCAATTCCACAAGAAATGTCTTAGCGAAAGGCTTCTTCAGGGGAAAGCTGTAATCGGTGAGATGATTTCACAGAACACAAAGAAGTTTCTCAGAAATCTTCTTTCTGTTTGTTATCGGAGGATGTTTCCTTTGGCCCTATAATCTTCCAAGGGATCCGAAATATCTGTTCTCAGATTCCACAGAAATAAGGCTAGCAAAGAGATCCCCGAAATACAGATGTAACTTTGTGAGATGAATTAACAGAACACTAAGCAGTTTCTCAGAAAGCTTCTTTCCAGATTTCATCTGAGGATATTTCCTTTTTCACCATAGCCCTCTATGGGCTTCCAAATATCACTTTGCCAATTCCACAAGAACTGTCTTAGCGAAAGTCTTCTTGAGGGGAAAGCTGTAACTCTATGAGATGATTTCACAGAACACAAAGAAGTTTCTCAGAAAGCTACTTTCTGTTTGTTATCGGAAGATATTTCCTTTGGCCTATAGTCTTCCAAGGGATCCGAAATATCTGTCCTCAGATTCCACGGAAATAAGGCTAGCAAAGAGATCCCCGAAATACAGATGTAACTCTGTGAGATGAATTAATAGAACACTAAGCAGTTTCTCAGAAAGCTTCTTTCCAGATTTCATCTGAGGATATTTCCTTTTTCACCGTAGCTCTCTATGGGCTTCCAAATATCACTTTGCCAATTCCACAAGAACTGTCTTAGCGAAAGGCTTCTTGAGGGGAAAGCTGTAACTCTGTGAGATGATTTCACAGAACACAAAGAAGTTTCTCAGAAAGCTTCTTTCTCTTTGTTATCGGAGGATATTTCCTTTGGCCCTACAGTCTTCCAAGGGATCCGAAATATCTGTTCTCAGATTCCACAGAAATCAGGCTAGCAAAGAGATCCCCGAAATACAGATGTAACTCTGTGAGATGAATTAAGAGAACACTAAGCAGTTTCTCCGAAAGCTTCTTTCCAGATTTCTTCTGAGGATATTTCCTTTTTCACCATAGCCCTCAATGGGCTTACAAATATCACTTTGCCAATTCCACAAGAACTGTGTTAGCGAAAGGCTTCTTGAGGGGAAAGCTGTAGCTCTGTGAGATGATGTCACAGAACACACAGAAGTTTCTCAGAAAGTTTCTTTCTCTTTGTTATCGGAGGATATTTCCTTTGGCCCTATAGTCTTCCAAGGGATCCGAAATATCTGTTTTGAGATTTCAGAGAAATAAGGCTAGCAAAGAGATCCACGAAATACAGAAGTAACTCTGTGAGATGAATTAACAGAACACTAAGCAGTTTCTCAGAAAGCTTCTTTCCAGATTTCATCTGAGGATATTTCGTTTTTCACTATAGCCCTCTATGGGCTTCCAAATATCACTTTACCAATTCCAGAAGAACTGTCTTAGCGACAGTCTTCTTGAGGGGAAAGCTGTAACTCTGTTAGATGATTTCACAGGATCCACAGAAGTTTCTCAGAAAGTTTCTTTCTCTTTGTTATCGGAGGATATTTCCTTTGGCCCTATAGTCTTCCAAGGGATCCGAAATATCTGTTCTCAGATTCCACAGAAATAAGGCTAGCGAAGAGATCCCCGAAATACAGATGTAACTCTGTGAGATGAATTAACAGAACACTAAGCAGTTTCTCAGAAAGCTTCTTTCCAGTTTTCATCTGAGGATATTTCCTTTTTCACCATAGCCCTCTAGGGGCTTCCAAATATCACTTTGCCAATTCCACAAGAACTGTCTTAGAGAAAGGCTTCTTGAGGGGAAAGCTGTAACTCTGTGAGATGATTTCACAGAATACAGAGAAGTTTCTCAGAAAGCTTCTTTCTCTTTGTTATCGGAGGATATTTCCTTTGGCGCTATAGACTTCCACGGGATCCGAAATATCTGTTCTCAGATTCCACAGAAATAAGGCTAGCAAAGACATCACCGAAATACAGAAGTAACTCTGTGAGATGAATTAACAGAACACTAAGCAGTTTCTCAGAAAGCTTCTTTCCAGTTTTTTTCTGAGGATATTTCCTTTTTCACCATAGCCCTCCATGGGCTTCCAAATATCACTTTGCCAATTCCAGAAGAACTGTCTTAGCGAAAGGCTTCTTGAGGGGAAAGCTGTAACTCTGTGAGATGATTTCACAGAACACACAGAAGTTTCTCAGAAAGTTTCTTTCTCTTTGTTATCGGAGGATATTTCCTTTGGCCCTATAGTCTTCCACGGGATCCGAAATATCTGTTCTCAGATTCCACAGAAATAAGGCTAGCGAAGAGATCCCCGAAATACAGATGTAACTCTGTGAGATGAATTAACAGAACACTAAGCAGTTTCTCGGAAAGCTTCTTTCCAGATTTCATCTGAGGATATTTCCTTTTTCACCGTAGCCCTCTATGGGCTTCCAAATATCACTTTGCCAATTCCACAAGAACTGTCTTAGCGAAAGGCTTCTTCAGGGGAAAGCTGTAACTCTGTGAGATGATTTCACAGAACACAAAGAAGTTTCTCAGAAAGCTTCTTTCTCTTTGTTATCGGAGGATATTTCCTTTGGCTCTATAGTCTTCCAAGGGATCCGTAATATCTGTTCTCAGATTCCACAGAAATAAAGCTAGCAAAGAGATCCCCGAAATACAGATGTAATTCTGTGAGATGAATTAACAGAACACTAAGCAGTTTCTCAGAAAGCTTCTTTCCAGATTTCATCTGAGGATATTTCCTTTTTCACCGTAGACCTCTAAGGGCTTCCAAATATCACTTTTCCAATTCCACAAGAACTGTCTTAGCGAAAGGCTCCTTGAGGGGAAAGCTGTAACTCTGTGAGATGATTTCACAGAACACAAAGAAGTTTCTCAGAAAGCTTCTTTCTCTTTGTTATTGGAGATATTTCCTTTGGCCCTATAGTCTTCCAAGGGATCCGAAATATCTGTTCTCAGATTCCACAGAAATAAGGCTAGCAAAGAGATCCACGAAATACAGATGTAACTCTGTGAGATGAATTAACGGAACACTAAGCAGTTTCTCAGAAAGCTTCTTTCCAGATTTCATCTGAGGATAATTCCTTTTTCACCATAGCCCTCTATGGGCTTCCAAATATCACTTTGCCAATTCCACAAGAACTGTCTTAGTGAAAGGCTTCTTGAGGGGAAAGCTGTAACTCTGTGAGATGATTTCACAGAACACAAAGAAGTTTCTCAGAAAGCTTCTTTCTCTTTGTTATCGGAGGATATTTCCTTTGACCCTATTGTCTTCCAAGGGATCCGAAATATCTGTTCTCAGATTCCACAGAAATAAGGCTAGCAAAGAGATCCACCAAATACAGATGTAACTCTGTGACATGAATTAACAGAACACTAAGCAGTTTCTCAGAAAGCTTCTTTCCAGATTTCATCTGAGGATATTTCCTTTTTCACCATAGCCCTCTATGGGCTTCCAAATATCACTTTGCCAATTCCACAAAAACTGTCTTAGCGAAAGGCTTCTTGAGGGGAAAGCTGTAACTCTGTGAGAGGATTTCACAGAACACAAAAAAGTTTCTCAGAAAGTTTCTTTCTCTTTGTTATCGGAGGATATTTCCTTTGGCAATATAGTCATCAAAGGGATCTGAAATATCTGTTCGCAGATTTCACAGAAATAAGGCTAGCAAAGAGATCCACGAAATACAGATGTAACTCTCTGAGATGAATTAACAGAACACTAAGCAGTTTCTCAGAAAGCTTTTTTCCAGATTTCTTCTGAGGATATTTCCTTTTTCACCGTAGCCCTCTATGGGCTTCCAAATATCACTTTGCCAATTCCACAAGAACTGTCTTAGCGAAAGGCTTCTTGAAGGGAAAGCTGTAACTCTGTGAGATGATTTCACAGAACACACAGAAGTTTCTCAGAAAGCTTCTTTCTCTTTGTTATCGGAGGATATTTCCTTTGGCCCTATAGTCTTCCAAGGGATCCGAAATATCTGTTCTCAGATTCCACAGAAATCAGGCTAGCAAAGAGATCCCCGAAATACAGAAGTAACTCTGTGAGATGAATTAACAGAACACTAAGCAGTTTCTCAGAAAGCTTCTTTCCAGATTTCATCTGAGGATATTTCCTTTTTCACCATAGCCCTCTAGGGGCTTCCAAATATCACTTTGCCAATTCCACAAGAACGGTCTTAGCGAAAGGCTTCTTGAGGGGAAAGCTGTAACTCTGTGAGATGATGTCACAGAACCCACAGAAGTTTCTCAGAAAGTTTCATTCTCTTTGTTATCGGAGGATATTTCCTTTGGCCCTATAGTCTTCCAAGGGATCAGAAATATCTGTTCTCAGATTCCACAGAAATAAGGCTAGCAAAGAGATCCACGAAACACAGATGTAATTCTGTGAGATGAATTAACAGAACACTAAGCAGTTTCTCAGAAAGCTTCTTTCCAGATTTCATCTTAGGATATTTCCTTTCTCACCATAGCCCTCTATGGGCTTCCAAATATCACTTTTCCAATTCCACAAGAACTGTCTTAGCGAAAGGCTTCTTGAGGGGAAAGCTGTAACTCTGTGAGATGATTTCACAGAACACAAAGAAGTTTCTCAGAAAGCTTCTTTCTCTTTGTTATCGGAGGATATTACCTTTGGCCCTATAGTCTTCCAAAGGATCTGAAATATCGGTTCTCAGATTCCACAGAAATAAGGCTAGCAAAGAGATCCACGAAATACAGATATAACTCTGTGAGATGAATTAACAGAACACTAAGTAGTTTCTCAGAAAGCTTCTTTCCAGATTTCATCTGAGGATAATTCCTTTTTCACCATTGCCCTCTATGGGCTTCCAAATATCACTTTGCCAATTCCACAAGAACTGTCTTAGCGAAAGGCTTCTTGAAGGGAAAGCTGTAACTCTGTGAGATGATTTCACAGAACACAAAGAAGTTTCTCAGAAAGCTTCTTTCTCTTTGTTTTCGGAGGATATTTCCTTTGGCCCTATATTCTTCAAGGGATCCGAAATATTTGTTCTCAGATTCCACAGAAATAAGGCTAGCAAAGAGATCCACGAAATACAGATGTAACTCTGTGAGATGAATTAACAGAACACTAAGCAGTTTCTCAGAAAGCTTTTTTCCAGATTTCACCTGAGGATATTTCGTTTTTCACCGTAGGCCTCTAAGGGCTTCCAAATATCACTTTGCCAATTCCACAAGAACTGTCTTAGCGAAAGGCTTCTTGAGGGGAAAGCTGTAACTCTGTGAGATGATTTCACAGAACACAAAGAAGTTTCTCAGAAAGCTTCTTTCTCTTTGTTATCGGAGGATATTTCCTTTGGCCCTATAGTCTTCCAAGGGATCCGAAATATTTGTTCTCAGATTCCACAGAAATAAGGCTAGCAAAGAGATCCACGAAATACAGATGTAACTCTGTGAGATGAATTAACAGAACACTAAGCAGTTTCTCAGAAAGCTTCTTTCCAGATTTCATCTGAGGATATTTCCTTTTTCACCATAGGCCTCTATGGGCTTCCAAAAATCACTTTGCCAATTCCACTAGAACTGTCTTAGCGAAAGACTTCTTGAGGGTAAAGCTGTAACTCTGTGAGATGATTTCACAGAACACAAAGAAGTTTCTCAGAAAGCTTCTTTCTCTTTGTTAACGGAGGATATTTCCTTTGGCCTATAGTCTTCCAAGGGATCCGAAATATCTGTTCTCAGATTCCACAGAAATAAGGCTAGCAAAGAGATCCACGAAATACAGATGTAACTCTGTGAGATGAATTAACAGAACACTAAGCAGTTTCTCAGAAAGCTTCTTTCCAGATTTCATCTGAGGATATTTCCTTTTTCACCATAGCCCTCTAGGTTCTTCCAAATATCACTTTGCCAATTCCACAAGAAATGTCTTAGCGAAAGGCTTCTTCAGGGGAAAGCTGTAATCGGTGAGATGATTTCACAGAACACAAAGAAGTTTCTCAGAAATCTTCTTTCTGTTTGTTATCGGAGGATGTTTCCTTTGGCCCTATAATCTTCCAAGGGATCCGAAATATCTGTTCTCAGATTCCACAGAAATAAGGCTAGCAAAGAGATCCCCGAAATACAGATGTAACTTTGTGAGATGAATTAACAGAACACTAAGCAGTTTCTCAGAA
This sequence comes from Macaca mulatta, assembly GCF_049350105.2. NCBI lineage: Eukaryota > Metazoa > Chordata > Mammalia > Primates > Cercopithecidae > Macaca > Macaca mulatta. Next base: position 34,594,350 of record NC_133418.1, read on the forward strand.
AGCTTCTTTCCAGATTTCATCTGAGGATATTTCCTTTTTCACCATAGCCCTCTATGGGCTTCCAAATATCACTTTGCCAATTCCACAAGAACTGTCTTAGCGAAAGTCTTCTTGAGGGGAAAGCTGTAACTCTATGAGATGATTTCACAGAACACAAAGAAGTTTCTCAGAAAGCTACTTTCTGTTTGTTATCGGAAGATATTTCCTTTGGCCTATAGTCTTCCAAGGGATCCGAAATATCTGTCCTCAGATTCCACGGAAATAAGGCTAGCAAAGAGATCCCCGAAATACAGATGTAACTCTGTGAGATGAATTAATAGAACACTAAGCAGTTTCTCAGAAAGCTTCTTTCCAGATTTCATCTGAGGATATTTCCTTTTTCACCGTAGCTCTCTATGGGCTTCCAAATATCACTTTGCCAATTCCACAAGAACTGTCTTAGCGAAAGGCTTCTTGAGGGGAAAGCTGTAACTCTGTGAGATGATTTCACAGAACACAAAGAAGTTTCTCAGAAAGCTTCTTTCTCTTTGTTATCGGAGGATATTTCCTTTGGCCCTACAGTCTTCCAAGGGATCCGAAATATCTGTTCTCAGATTCCACAGAAATCAGGCTAGCAAAGAGATCCCCGAAATACAGATGTAACTCTGTGAGATGAATTAAGAGAACACTAAGCAGTTTCTCCGAAAGCTTCTTTCCAGATTTCTTCTGAGGATATTTCCTTTTTCACCATAGCCCTCAATGGGCTTACAAATATCACTTTGCCAATTCCACAAGAACTGTGTTAGCGAAAGGCTTCTTGAGGGGAAAGCTGTAGCTCTGTGAGATGATGTCACAGAACACACAGAAGTTTCTCAGAAAGTTTCTTTCTCTTTGTTATCGGAGGATATTTCCTTTGGCCCTATAGTCTTCCAAGGGATCCGAAATATCTGTTTTGAGATTTCAGAGAAATAAGGCTAGCAAAGAGATCCACGAAATACAGAAGTAACTCTGTGAGATGAATTAACAGAACACTAAGCAGTTTCTCAGAAAGCTTCTTTCCAGATTTCATCTGAGGATATTTCGTTTTTCACTATAGCCCTCTATGGGCTTCCAAATATCACTTTACCAATTCCAGAAGAACTGTCTTAGCGACAGTCTTCTTGAGGGGAAAGCTGTAACTCTGTTAGATGATTTCACAGGATCCACAGAAGTTTCTCAGAAAGTTTCTTTCTCTTTGTTATCGGAGGATATTTCCTTTGGCCCTATAGTCTTCCAAGGGATCCGAAATATCTGTTCTCAGATTCCACAGAAATAAGGCTAGCGAAGAGATCCCCGAAATACAGATGTAACTCTGTGAGATGAATTAACAGAACACTAAGCAGTTTCTCAGAAAGCTTCTTTCCAGTTTTCATCTGAGGATATTTCCTTTTTCACCATAGCCCTCTAGGGGCTTCCAAATATCACTTTGCCAATTCCACAAGAACTGTCTTAGAGAAAGGCTTCTTGAGGGGAAAGCTGTAACTCTGTGAGATGATTTCACAGAATACAGAGAAGTTTCTCAGAAAGCTTCTTTCTCTTTGTTATCGGAGGATATTTCCTTTGGCGCTATAGACTTCCACGGGATCCGAAATATCTGTTCTCAGATTCCACAGAAATAAGGCTAGCAAAGACATCACCGAAATACAGAAGTAACTCTGTGAGATGAATTAACAGAACACTAAGCAGTTTCTCAGAAAGCTTCTTTCCAGTTTTTTTCTGAGGATATTTCCTTTTTCACCATAGCCCTCCATGGGCTTCCAAATATCACTTTGCCAATTCCAGAAGAACTGTCTTAGCGAAAGGCTTCTTGAGGGGAAAGCTGTAACTCTGTGAGATGATTTCACAGAACACACAGAAGTTTCTCAGAAAGTTTCTTTCTCTTTGTTATCGGAGGATATTTCCTTTGGCCCTATAGTCTTCCACGGGATCCGAAATATCTGTTCTCAGATTCCACAGAAATAAGGCTAGCGAAGAGATCCCCGAAATACAGATGTAACTCTGTGAGATGAATTAACAGAACACTAAGCAGTTTCTCGGAAAGCTTCTTTCCAGATTTCATCTGAGGATATTTCCTTTTTCACCGTAGCCCTCTATGGGCTTCCAAATATCACTTTGCCAATTCCACAAGAACTGTCTTAGCGAAAGGCTTCTTGAGGGGAAAGCTGTAACTCTGTGAGATGATTTCACAGAACACAAAGAAGTTTCTCAGAAAGCTTCTTTCTCTTTGTTATCGGAGGATATTTCCTTTGGCCCTATAGTCTTCCAAGGGATCCGTAATATCTGTTCTCAGATTCCACAGAAATAAAGCTAGCAAAGAGATCCCCGAAATACAGATGTAATTCTGTGAGATGAATTAACAGAACACTAAGCAGTTTCTCAGAAAGCTTCTTTCCAGATTTCATCTGAGGATATTTCCTTTTTCACCGTAGACCTCTAAGGGCTTCCAAATATCACTTTTCCAATTCCACAAGAACTGTCTTAGCGAAAGGCTCCTTGAGGGGAAAGCTGTAACTCTGTGAGATGATTTCACAGAACACAAAGAAGTTTCTCAGAAAGCTTCTTTCTCTTTGTTATTGGAGATATTTCCTTTGGCCCTATAGTCTTCCAAGGGATCCGAAATATCTGTTCTCAGATTCCACAGAAATAAGGCTAGCAAAGAGATCCACGAAATACAGATGTAACTCTGTGAGATGAATTAACGGAACACTAAGCAGTTTCTCAGAAAGCTTCTTTCCAGATTTCATCTGAGGATAATTCCTTTTTCACCATAGCCCTCTATGGGCTTCCAAATATCACTTTGCCAATTCCACAAGAACTGTCTTAGTGAAAGGCTTCTTGAGGGGAAAGCTGTAACTCTGTGAGATGATTTCACAGAACACAAAGAAGTTTCTCAGAAAGCTTCTTTCTCTTTGTTATCGGAGGATATTTCCTTTGACCCTACTGTCTTCCAAGGGATCCGAAATATCTGTTCTCAGATTCCACAGAAATAAGGCTAGCAAAGAGATCCACCAAATACAGATGTAACTCTGTGACATGAATTAACAGAACACTAAGCAGTTTCTCAGAAAGCTTCTTTCCAGATTTCATCTGAGGATATTTCCTTTTTCACCATAGCCCTCTATGGGCTTCCAAATATCACTTTGCCAATTCCACAAAAACTGTCTTAGCGAAAGGCTTCTTGAGGGGAAAGCTGTAACTCTGTGAGAGGATTTCACAGAACACAAAAAAGTTTCTCAGAAAGTTTCTTTCTCTTTGTTATCGGAGGATATTTCCTTTGGCAATATAGTCATCAAAGGGATCTGAAATATCTGCTCGCAGATTTCACAGAAATAAGGCTAGCAAAGAGATCCACGAAATACAGATGTAACTCTCTGAGATGAATTAACAGAACACTAAGCAGTTTCTCAGAAAGCTTTTTTCCAGATTTCTTCTGAGGATATTTCCTTTTTCACCGTAGCCCTCTATGGGCTTCCAAATATCACTTTGCCAATTCCACAAGAACTGTCTTAGCGAAAGGCTTCTTGAAGGGAAAGCTGTAACTCTGTGAGATGATTTCACAGAACACACAGAAGTTTCTCAGAAAGCTTCTTTCTCTTTGTTATCGGAGGATATTTCCTTTGGCCCTATAGTCTTCCAAGGGATCCGAAATATCTGTTCTCAGATTCCACAGAAATCAGGCTAGCAAAGAGATCCCCGAAATACAGAAGTAACTCTGTGAGATGAATTAACAGAACACTAAGCAGTTTCTCAGAAAGCTTCTTTCCAGATTTCATCTGAGGATATTTCCTTTTTCACCATAGCCCTCTAGGGGCTTCCAAATATCACTTTGCCAATTCCACAAGAACGGTCTTAGCGAAAGGCTTCTTGAGGGGAAAGCTGTAACTCTGTGAGATGATGTCACAGAACCCACAGAAGTTTCTCAGAAAGTTTCATTCTCTTTGTTATCGGAGGATATTTCCTTTGGCCCTATAGTCTTCCAAGGGATCAGAAATATCTGTTCTCAGATTCCACAGAAATAAGGCTAGCAAAGAGATCCACGAAATACAGATGTAATTCTGTGAGATGAATTAACAGAACACTAAGCAGTTTCTCAGAAAGCTTCTTTCCAGATTTCATCTTAGGATATTTCCTTTCTCACCATAGCCCTCTATGGGCTTCCAAATATCACTTTTCCAATTCCACAAGAACTGTCTTAGCGAAAGGCTTCTTGAGGGGAAAGCTGTAACTCTGTGAGATGATTTCACAGAACACAAAGAAGTTTCTCAGAAAGCTTCTTTCTCTTTGTTATCGGAGGATATTACCTTTGGCCCTATAGTCTTCCAAAGGATCTGAAATATCGGTTCTCAGATTCCACAGAAATAAGGCTAGCAAAGAGATCCACGAAATACAGATATAACTCTGTGAGATGAATTAACAGAACACTAAGTAGTTTCTCAGAAAGCTTCTTTCCAGATTTCATCTGAGGATAATTCCTTTTTCACCATTGCCCTCTATGGGCTTCCAAATATCACTTTGCCAATTCCACAAGAACTGTCTTAGCGAAAGGCTTCTTGAAGGGAAAGCTGTAACTCTGTGAGATGATTTCACAGAACACAAAGAAGTTTCTCAGAAAGCTTCTTTCTCTTTGTTTTCGGAGGATATTTCCTTTGGCCCTATATTCTTCAAGGGATCCGAAATATTTGTTCTCAGATTCCACAGAAATAAGGCTAGCAAAGAGATCCACGAAATACAGATGTAACTCTGTGAGATGAATTAACAGAACACTAAGCAGTTTCTCAGAAAGCTTTTTTCCAGATTTCACCTGAGGATATTTCGTTTTTCACCGTAGGCCTCTAAGGGCTTCCAAATATCACTTTGCCAATTCCACAAGAACTGTCTTAGCGAAAGGCTTCTTGAGGGGAAAGCTGTAACTCTGTGAGATGATTTCACAGAACACAAAGAAGTTTCTCAGAAAGCTTCTTTCTCTTTGTTATCGGAGGATATTTCCTTTGGCCCTATAGTCTTCCAAGGGATCCGAAATATTTGTTCTCAGATTCCACAGAAATAAGGCTAGCAAAGAGATCCACGAAATACAGATGTAACTCTGTGAGATGAATTAACAGAACACTAAGCAGTTTCTCAGAAAGCTTCTTTCCAGATTTCATCTGAGGATATTTCCTTTTTCACCGTAGCCCTCTATGGGCTTCCAAATATCACTTTGCCAATTCCACAAGAACTGTCTTAGCGAAAGGCTTCTTGAGGGGAAAGCTGTAACTCTGTGAGATGATTTCACAGGACACAAAGAAGTTTCTCAGAAAGCTTCTTTCTCTTTGTTATCGGAGGATATTTCCTTTGGCCCTATAGTCTTGCAAGGGATCCGAAATATCTGTTCTCAGATTCCACAGAAATAAGGCTAGCAAAGTGATCCACGAAACATAGATGTAACTCTGTGAGTTGAATTAACAGAACACTAAGCAGTTTCTCAGAAAGCTTCTTTCCAGATTTCATCTGAGGATATTTCCTTTTTCACCATAGCCCTCTAGGGGCTTCCAAATATCACTTGCCAATTCCACAAGAACTGTCTTAGCGAAAGGCTTCCTGAGGGGAAAGCTGTAACTCTATGAGATGATTTCACAGAACACAAAGAAGTTTCTCAGAAAGCTTCATTCTCTTTGTTATCGGAGGATATTTCCTTTGGCCCTATAGTCTTCCAAGGGATCCGAAATATCTGTTCTCAGATTCCACAGAAATAAGGCTAGCAAAGAGATCCACGAAATACAGATGTAACTCTGTGAGTTGAATTAACAGAACACTAGGCAGTTTCTCAAAAAGCTTCTTTCCAGATTTCATCTGAGGATATTTCCTTTTTCACCATAGCCCTCTATGGGCTTCCAAATATCACTTTTCCAATTCCACAAGAACTGTCTTAGCGAAAGGCTACTTGAGGGGAAAGCTGTAACTCTGTGAGATGATTTCACAGAACACAAAGAAGTTTCTCAGAAAGCTTCTTTCACTTTGTTATCGGAGGATATTTCCTTTGGCCCTATAGTCTTTCAAGGGATCCGAAATATCTGTTCTCAGATTCCACAGAAATAAGGCTAGCAAAGAGATCCACGAAATACAGATGTAACTCTGTGAAATGAATTAACAGAACACTAAGCAGTTTCTCAGAAAGCTTCTTTCCAGATTTCATCTGAGGATATTTCCTTTTTCACCATAGCCCTCTAAGGACTTCCAAATATCACTTTTCCAATTCCACAAGAACTATCTTAGCGAAAGGCTTCCTGAGGGGAAAGCTGTAACTCTGTGAGATGATTTCACAGAACACAAAGAAGTTTCTCAGAAAGCTTCTTTCTCTTTGTTATCGGAGTATATTTCCTTTGGCCCTATAGTCTTCCAAGGGATCCGAAATATCTGTTCTCAGATTCCACAGAAATAAGGCTAGCAAAGGGATTCACGAAATAGAGATATAACTTTGCGAGATGAATTAACAGAACACTAAGCAGTTTCTCAGAAAGCTTCTTTCCAGATTTAATCTGAGGATATTTCGTTTTTCACCGTAGCCCTCTATGGGCTTCCAAATATCACTTTGCCAATTCCACAAGAACTGTCTTAGCGAAAGGCTTCTTGAGGCGAAACCTGTAACTGTGTGAGATGATTTCACAGAACACAAAGAAGTTTCTTAGAAAGCTTCTATCTCTTTGTTATGGGAGGATATTTCCTTTGGCCCAGTAGTCTTCCGAGGGATCCGAAATATCTGTTCTCAGATTCCACAGAAATAAGGCTAGCAAAGAGATCCACGAAATACAGATGTAGCTCTGTGAGATGAATTAACAGAACACTAAGCAGTTTCTCAGAAAGCTTCTTCCCAGATTTCATCTGAGGTTATTTCCTTTTTCAACATAGCCCTCTATGGGCTTCCAAATATCACTTTGCCAATTCCACAACAACTGTCTTAGCGAAAGGCTTCTTGAGGGGAAAGCTGTAACTCTGTGAGATGATTTCACAGAACACAAAGAAGTTTCTCAGAAAGCTTCTTTCTCTTTGTTATCGGAGGATATTTCCTTTGGCCCTATAGTCTTCCAAGGGATCCGAAATATCTGTTCTCAGATTCCACAGAAATAAGGCTAGCAAAGAGATTCACGAAATACAGATGTAACTCTGTGAGATGAATTAACAGAACACTAAGCAGTTTCTCAGAAAGCTTCTTTCCAGATTTCATCTGAGGATATTTCCTTTTTCACCATAGCCCTCTATGGGCTTCCAAATATCACTTTGCCAATTCCACAAGAACTGTCTTAGCGAAAGGCTTCTTGAGGGGAAAGCTGTAACTCTGTGAGATGATTTCACAGGACACAAAGAAGTTTCTCAGAAAGCTTCTTTCCCTTTCTTATCGGAGGATATTTCCTTTGGCCCTATAGTCTTGCAAGGGATCCGAAATATCTGTTCTCAGATTCCACAGAAATAAGGCTAGCTAAGAGATCCACGAAATACAGATGTAACTCTGTGAGATGAATTAAGAGAACACTAAGCAGTTTCTCCGAAAGCTTCTTTCTAGATTTCTTCTGAGGATATTTCCTTTTTCACCATAGCCCTCTAGGGGCTTCCAAATATCACTTTGCCAATTCCACAAGAACTGTGTTAGCGAAAGGCTTCTTGAGGGGAAAGCTGAAACTCTGTGAGATGATTTCACAGAACACAAAGAAGTTTCTCAGAAAGCTTCTTTCTGTTTGTTATCGGAGGATATTTCCTTTGGCCCTATAGACTTCCACGGGATCCGAAATATCTGTTCTCAGATTCCACAGAAATAAGGCTAGCAAAGAGATCCCCGAAATACAGAAGTAACTCTGTGAGATGAATTAACAGAACACTAAGCAGTTTCTCAGAAAGCTTCTTTCCAGATTTTATCTGAGGATATTTCCTTTTTCACCATAGCCCTCCAAGGGCTTCCAAATATCACTTTGCTAATTCCAGAAGAACTGTCTTAGCGAAAGGCTTCTTGAGGGGAAAGCTGTAACTCTGTGAGACGATGTCACAGAACACACAGAAGTTTCTCAGAAAGTTTCTTTCTCTTTGTTATCGGAGGATATTTCCTTTGGCCCTATAGTCTTCCAAGGGATCCGAAATATCTGTTCTCAGATTCCACAGAAATAAGGCTAGCGAAGAGATCCCCGAAATACAGATGTAAGTCTGTGAGATGAATTAACAGAACACTAAGCAGTTTCTCAGAAAGCTTCTTTCCAGATTTCATCTGAGGATATTTCCTTTTACACCGTAGCCCTCTATGGGCTTCCAAATATCACTTTGCCAATTCCACAAGAACTGTCTTAGCGAAAGGCTTCTTGAGGGGAAAGCTGTAACTCTGTGAGATGATTTCACAGAACACAAAGAAGTTTCTCAGAAAGCTTCTTTCTCTTTGTTATCGGAGGATATTTCCTATGGCCCTATAGTCTTCCAAGGGATCCGTAATATCTGTTCTCAGATTCCACAGAAATAAGGCTAGCAAAGAGATCCCCGAAATACAGATGTAATTCTGTGAGATGAATTAACAGAACACTAAGCAGTTTCTCAGAAAGCTTCTTTCCAGATTTCATCAGAGGATATTTCCTTTTTCCCCGTAGCCCTCTAAGGGCTTCCAAATATCACTTTTCCAATTCCACAAGAACTGTCTTAGCAAAAGGCTCCTTGAGGGGAAAGCTGTAACTCTGTGAGATGATTTCACAGAACACAAAGAAGTTTCTCAGAAAGCTTCTTTCTCTTTGTTATCGGAGGATATTTCCTTTGGCCCTATAGTCTTCCAAGGGATCCGAAATATCTGTTCTCAGTTCCATATAAATAAGGCTAGCAAAGAGATTCACGAAAAACAGATGTAACTCTGTGAGATGAATTAACAGAACACTAAGCAGTTTCTCAGAAAGCTTCTTTCCAGATTTCATCTGAGGATAATTCCTTTTTCACCATTGCCCTCTATGGGCTTCCAAATATCACTTTGCCAATTCCACAAGCAGTGTCTTAGCGAAAGGCTTCTTGAGGGGAAAGCTGTAACTCTGTGAGATGATTTCACAGAACACAAAGAAGTTTCTCAGAAAGCTTCTTTCTCTTTGTTATCGGAGGATATTTCCTTTGGCCCTATAGTCTTCCAAGGGACCGAAATACCTGTTCTCAGATTCCAAAGAAATAAGGCTAGCAATGAGATCCACGAAATACAGATGTAACTCTGTGAGTTGAATTTACAGAACACTAAGCAGTTTCTCAGAAAGCTTCCTTCCAGATTTCATCTGAGGATAATTCCTTTTTCACGAAAGCCCTCTATGGGCTTCCAAATATCACTTTGCCAATTCCACAAGAACTGTCTTAGCGATAGGCTTCTTGAGGGAAAAGCTGTAACTCTGTGAGATGATTTCACAGAACACAAAGAAGTTTCTCAGAAAGCTTCTTTCTCTTTGTTATCGGAGGATATTTCCTTTGGCCCTATTGTCTTCCATGGGATCCGAAATATCTGTTCTCAGATTCCACAGAAATAAGGCTAGCAAAGAGATCCACGAAATACAGATGTAACTCTGTGACATGAATTAACAGAACACTAAGCAGTTTCTCAAAAAGCTTCTTTCCAGATTTCATCTGAGGTTATTTCCTTTTTCACCGTAGCCCTCTATGGGCTTCCAAATATCACTTTGCCAATTCCACAAGAACTGTCTTAGCGAAAGGCTTCTTGAGGTGAAAGCTGTAACTCTGTGAGAGGATTTAACAGAACACAAAGAAGTTTCTCAGAAAGCTTCTTTCTCTTTGTTATCGGAGGATATTTCCTTTGGCAATATAGTCTTCAAAGGGATCCGAAATATCTGTTCTCAGATTCCACAGAAATAAGGCTAGCAAAGAGATCCACGAAATACAGATGTAACTCTGTGAGATGAATTAACAGAACACTAAGCAGTTTCTCAGAAAGCTTTTTTCCAGATTTCACCTGGGGATATTTCCTTTTTCACCGTAGGCCTCTAAGGGCTTACAAATATCACTTTGCCAATTCCACAAGAACTGTCTTAGCGAAAGGCTTCTTGAGGGGAAAGCTGTAACTCTGTGAGTTGATTTCACAGAACACAAAGAAGTTTCTCAGAAAGCTTCTTTCTCTTTGTTATCGGAGGATATTTCCTTTGGCCCTATAGTCTTCCAAGGGATCCGAAATATCTGTTCTCAGATTCCACAGAAATAAGGCTAGCAAAGAGATCCACGAAATACAGATGTAACTCTGTGAGATGAATTAACAGAACACTAAGCAGTTTCTCAGAAAGCTTCTTTCCAGATTTCATCTGAGGATATTTCCTTTTTCACCATAGCCCTCTATGGGCTTCCAAATATCACTTTGCCAATCCCACAAGAACTGTCTTAGCGAAAGGCTTCTTGAGGGGAAATCTGTAACTCTGTGAGATGATTTCACAGGACACAAAGAAGTTTCTCAGAAAGCTTCTTTCTCTTTGTTATCGGAGGATATTTCCTTTGGCCCTATAGTCTTGCAAGGGATCCGAAATATCTGTTCTCAGATTCCACAGAAATAAGGCTAGCAAAGAGATCCACGAAACATAGATGTAACTTTGTGAGTTGAATTAACAGAACACTAAGCAGTTTCTCAGAAAGCTTCTTTCCTGATTTCATCTGAGGATATTTCCTTTTTCACCATAGCCCTCTATGGGCTTCCAAATATCACTTTGCCAATTCCACAAGAACTATCTTAGCGAAAGGCTTCCTGAGGGGAAAGCTGTAACTCTATGAGATGATTTCACAGAACACAAAGAAGTTTCTCAGAAAGCTTCTTTCTCTTTGTTATCGGAGTATATTTCCTTTGGCCCTATAGTCTTCCAAGGGATCCGAAATATCTGTTCTCAGATTCCACAGAAATAAGGCTAGCAAAGAGATCCACGAAATAGAGATGTAACTTTGCGAGATGAATTAACAGAACACTAAGCAGTTTCTCAGAAAGCTTCTTTCCAGATTTAATCTGAGGATATTTCGTTTTTCACCGTAGCCCTCTATGGGCTTCCAAATATCACTTTGCCAATTCCACAAGAACTGTCTTAGCGAAAGGCTTCTTGAGGCGAAACCTGTAACTGTGTGAGATGATTTCACAGAACACAAAGAAGTTTCCTGGAAAGCTTCTATCTCTTTGTTATGGGAGGATATTTCCTTTGGCCCAGTAGTCTTCCGAGGGATCCGAAATATCTGTTCTCAGATTCCACAGAAATAAGGCTAGCAAAGAGATCCACGAAATACAGATGTATCTCTGTGAGATGAATTAAGAGAACACTAAGCAGTTTCTCAGAAAGCTTCTTCCCAGATTTCATCTGAGGTTATTTCCTTTTTCAACATAGCCCTCTATGGGCTTCCAAATATCACTTTGCGAATTCCACAAGAACTGTCTTAGCGATACGCTTCTTGATGGGAAAGCTGTAATTCTGTGAGAGGATTTCACAGAACACAAAGAAGTTTCTCAGAAAGCTTCTTTCTCTTTGTTATCGGAGGATATTTCCTTTGGCCCTATAGTCTTCCAAGGGATCCGAAATATCTGTTCTCAGATTCCACAGAAATAAGGCGAGCAAAGAGATCCACGAAATACAGATGTAACTCTGTGAGATGAATTAACAGAACACTAAGCAGTTTCTCAGAAAGCTTCTTTCCAGATTTCATCTGAGGATATTTCCTTTTACACCATAGCCCTCTATGGGCTTCCAAATATCACTTTGCCAATTCCACAAGAACTGTCTTAGCAAAAGGCTTCTTGAGGGGAAAGCTGTAACTCTGTGAGATGATTTCACAGGACACAAAGAAGTTTCTCAGAAAGCTTCTTTCTCTTTGTTATCGGAGGATATTTCCTTTGGCAATATAGTCTTCAAAGGGATCCGAAATATCTGTTCTCAGAATCCACAGAAATAAGGCTAGCAAAGAGATCCACGAAATACAGATGTAACTCTGTGAGATGAATTAACAGAACACTAAGCAGTTTCTCAGAAAGCTTCTTTCCAGATTTCATCTGAGGATATTTCCTTTTTCACCATAGCCCTCTATGGGCTTCCAAATATCACTTTGCCAATTCCACAAGAACTGTCTTAGCGAAAGTCTTTTTGAGGGGAAAGCTGTAACTCTGTTAGATGATTTCACAGAACACAAAGAAGTTTCTCAGAAAGCTACTTTCTGTTTGTTATCGGAGGATATTTCCTTTGGCCTATAGTCTTCAAGGGATCCGAAATATCTGTTCTCAGATTCCACAGAAATAAGGCTAGCAAAGAGATCCACGAAATACAGATGTAACTCTGTGAGATGAATTAACAGAACACTAAGCAGTTTCTCAGAAAGCTTCTTTCCAGATTTCATCTGAGGATATTTCCTTTTTCACCATAGCCCTCTATGGGCTTCCAAATATCACTTTACCAAGTCCAGAAGAACTGTCTTAGCGAAAGGCTTCTAGAGGGGAAAGCTGTAACTCTGTGAGATGATTTCACAGAACACAAAGAAGTTTCTCAGACAGCTTCTTTCTCTTTGTTATCGGAGGATATTTCCTTTGGCCCTATAGTCTTCCAAGGGATCCGAAATATCTGTTCTCAGATTCCACAGAAATAAGGCTAGCAAAGAGATCCCCGAAATACAGATATAACTCTGTGAGATGAATTAACGGAACACTAAGCAGTTTCTCAGAAAGCTTCTTTCCAGATTTCTTCTGAGGATATTTCCTTTTTCACCGTAGCTCTCTATGGGTTTCCAAATATCACTTTGCCAATTCCACAAGAACTGTCTTAGCGAAAGGCTTCTTGAGGGGAAAGCTGTAACTCTGTGAGATGATTTCACAGAACACAAAGAAGTTTCTCAGAAAGCTTCTTTCTCTTTGTTATCGGAGGATATTTCCTTTGGCCCTATAGTCTTCCAAGGGATCCGAAATATCTGTTCTCAGATTCCACAGAAATAAGGCTAGCAAAGAGATCCCCGAAATACAGAAGTAACTCTGTGAGAAGAATTAACAGAACACTACGCAGTTTCTCAGAAAGCTTCTTTCCAGATTTTATCTGAGGATATTTCCTTTTTCACCATAGCCCTCCATGGGCTTCCAAATATCACTTTGCCAATTCCAGAAGAACTGTCTTAGCGACAGTCTTCTTGAGGGGAAAGCTGTAACTTTGTTAGATGATTTCACAGAACACACAGAAGTTTCTCAGAAAGGTTCTTTCTCTTTGTTATCGGAGGATATTTCCTTTGGCCCTATAGTCTTCCAAGGGATCCGAAATATCTGTTTTCATATTCCACAGAAAGACGGCTAGCAAAGAGATCCACGAAACACAGATGTAACTCTGTGAGATGAATTAACAGAACACTAAGCAGTTTCTCAGAAAGCTTCTTTCCAGATTTCATCTGAGGATATTTCCTTTTTCACCATAGCCCTCTAGGGGCTTCCAAATATCACATTACCAATTCCACAAGAACTGTCTTAGCGAAAGGCTTCCTGATGGGAAAGCTGTAACTCTGTGAGATGATTTCACAGAACACAAAGAAGTTTCTCAGAAAGCTTCATTCTCTTTGTTATCGGAGGATATTTCCTTTGGCAATATAGTCTTGCTAGGGATCCGAAATATCTGTTCTCAGATTCCACAGATATAAGGCTAGCAAAGAGATCCACGAAATACAGATGTAACTCTGTGAGATGAATTAACAGAACACTAGGCAGTTTCTCAGAAAGCTTCTTTCCAGATTTCATCTGAGGATATTTCCTTTTTCACCATAGCCCTCTATGGGCTTCCAAATATCACTTTGCCAATTCCACAAGAACTATCTTAGCGAAAGTCTTCTTGCGGGGAAAGCTGTAACTCTGTGAGATGATTTCAAAGAACACAAAGAAGTTTCTCAGAAAGCTTCTTTCTCTTTGTTATCGGAGGATATTTCCTTTGGCCCTATAGTCTTCCAAGGGATCCGAAATATCTGTTCTCATATTCCACAGAAATAAGGCTAGCAAAGAGATGCACGAAATACAGATGTAACTCTGTGAGATGAATTAACAGAACACTAAGCAGTTTCTCAGAAAGCTTCTTTCCAGATTTCATGTGAGGATATTTCCTTTTTCACCATAGCCCTCTATGGGCTTCCAAATATCACTTTGCCAATTCCACAAGAACTGTCTTAGCGAAAGGCTTCTTGAGGGGAAAGCTGTAACTCTGTGAGATGATTTCAAGAACACAAAGAAGTTTCTCAGAAAGCTTCTTTCTCTTTGTTATCGGAGGATATTTCCTTTGGCCCTATAGTCTTCCAAGGGATCCGAAATATCTGTTCTCAGATTCCACAGAAATAAGGCTAGCAAAGAGATCCACGAAATACAGATGTAACTCTGTGAGATGAATTAACAGAACACTAAGCAGTTTCTCAGAAAGCTTCTTTCCAGATTTCATGTGAGGATATTTCCTTTTTCACCGTAGCCTTCTATGGGCTTCCAAATATCACTTTGCCAATTCCAGAAGAACTGTCTTAGCGAAAGGCTTCTTGAGGGGAAAGCTGTAACTCTGTGAGATGATTTCACAGAACTCAAAGAGGTTTCTCAGAAAGCTTCTTTCTCTTTGTTATCGGAGGATATTTCCTATGGCCCTATAGTCTTCAAAGGGATCCGAAATATCTGTTCTCAGATTCCACAGAAATAAGGCTCTCAAAGGGATCCACGAAATACAGATGTAACTCTGTGAGATGAATTAACAGAACACTAAGCAGTTTCTCAGAAATCTTCTTTCCAGATTTCATCTGAGGATATTTCCTTTTTCACCATAGCCCTCTATGGGCTTCCAATTATCACTTTGCAAATTCCACAAGAACTGTCTTAGCGAAAGGCTTCTTGAGGCGAAACCTGTAACTCTCTGAGATGATTTCACAGAACACAAAGAAGTTTCTCAGAAAGCTTCTTTCTCTTTGTTATCGGAGGATATTTCTTTGGCCCTATAGTCTTCCAAGGGATCCGAAATATCTGTTCTCTGATTCCACAGAAATAAGGCTAGCAAAGAGATCCACGAAATACAGATGTAACTCTGTGAGATGAATTAACAGAACACTAAATAGTTTCTCAGAAAGCTTCTTTCCAGATTTCATCTGAGGATATTTCGTTTTTCACCATAGCCCTCTATGGGCTTCCAAATATCACTTTGCCAATTCCAGAAGAACTGTCTTAGCGAAAGTCTTCTTGAGGGGAAAGCTGTAACTCTGTGAGATGATTTCACAGAACACAAAGAAGTTTCTCAGAAAGTTTCTTTCTCTTTGTTATCGGAGGATATTTCCTTTGGCCCTATAGTCTTCCAAGGGATCCGAAATATCTGTTCTCAGATTCCACAGAAATAAGGCTAGCAAAGTGATCCACGAAGTACAGATGCAACTCTGTGAGATGAATTAACAGAACTCTAAGCAGTTTCTCAGAAAGCTTCTTTCCAGATTTCATCAGAGGATATTTCCTTTTTCACCGTAGCCCTCTATGGGCTTCCAAATATCACTTTGCCAATTCCACAAGAACTGTCTTAGCGAAAGTCTTCTTGAGGGGAAAGCTGTAACTCTGTGAGATGATTTCACAGGACACAAAGAAGTTTCTCAGAAAGCTTCTTTCTCTTTGTTATCGGAGGATATTTCCTTTGGCCCTATCGTCTTCCAAGGGATCCGAAATATCTGTTTTCAGATTCCACAGAAATAAGGCTAGCAAAGAGATCCACGAAATAGAGAAGTAACTTTGCGAGATGAATTAACAGAACACTAAGCAGTTTCTCAGAAAGCTTCTTTCCAGATTTCATCTGAGGATATTTCCTTTTTCACCATAGCCCTCTATGGGCTTCCAAATATCACTTTGCCAATTCCACAAGAACTGTCTTAGCGAAAGGCTTCTTGAGGGGAAAGCTGTAACTCTGTGAGATGATTTCACAGAACACAAAGAAGTTTCTCAGAAAGCTTCTTTCTCTTTGTTATCGGAGGATATTTCCTTTGGCCCTATAGTCTTCAAAGGGATCCGAAATATCTGTTCTCAGATTCCACAGAAATAAGGCCAGCAAAGAGTTCCAACAAATACTGATGTAACTCTGCGAGATGAGTTAAGAGAACACTAAGCAGTCTCTCAGAAAGCTTCTTTCCAGATTTCATCTGAGGATATTTCCATTTTCACCATAGCCATCTATGGGCTTCCAAATATCACTTTGCCAATTCCAGAAGAACTGTCTTAGCGAAAGTCTTCTTGAGGGGAAAGCTGTAACTCTGTGAGATGATTTCACAGAACACAAAGAAGTTTCTCAGAAAGCTTCTTTCTCTTTGTTATCGGAGAATATTTCCTTTGGCCCTATAGTCTTCCAAGGGATCCGAAATATCTGTTCTCAGATTCCACAGAAATAAGGCTAGCAAAGTGATCCACGAAATACAGATGCAACTCTGTGAGATGAATTAACAGAACTCTAAGCAGTTTCTCAGAAAGCTTCTTTGCAGATTTCATCTGAGGATATTTCCTTTTTCACCGTAGCCCTCTATGGGCTTCCAAATATCACTTTGCCAATTCCACAAGAACTGTCTTAGCGAAAGGCTTCTTGAGGGGAAAGCTGTAACTCTGTGAGATGATTTCACAGAACACAAAGAAGTTTCTCAGAAAGCTTCTTTCTCTTTGTTATCGGAGGATATTTCCTTTGGCCCTATAGTCTTCCAAGGGATCAGAAATATCTGTTCTCAGATTCCACAGAAATAAGGCTAGCAAAGAGATCCACGAAATACAGATGTAACTCTGTGAGATGAATTAACAGAACACTAAGCAGTTTCTCAGAAAGCTTCTTTCCAGGTTTCATCTGAGGATATTTCGTTTTTCACCATAGCCCTCTATGGGCTTCCAAATATCACTTTGCCAATTCCACAAGAACTGTCTTAGCAAAGGCTTCCTGAGGGGAAAGCTGTAACTCTGTGAGATGATTTCACAGAACACACAGAAGTTTCTCAGAAAGCTTCTTTCTCTTTGTTATCGGAGTATATTTCCTTTGGCCCTATCGTCTTCCAAGGGATCCGAAATATCTGTTTTCAGATTCCACAGAAATAAGGCTAGCAAAGAGATCCACGAAATAGAGATGTAACTTTGCGAGATGAATTAACAGAACGCTAAGCCGTTTCTCAGAAAGCTTCTTTCCAGATTTCATCTGAGGATATTTCCTTTTTCACTATAGCCCTCTATGGGCTTCCAAATATCACTTTGCCAATTCCACAAGAACTGTCTTAGCGAAAGGCTTCTTGAGGGGAAAGCTTTAACTCTGTGAGATGATTTCACAGGACACAAAGAAGTTTCTCAGAAAGCTTCTTTCTCTTTGTTATCGGAGGATATTTCCTATGGCCCTATAGTCTTCAAAGGGATCCGAAATATCTGTTCTCAGATTCCACAGAAATAAGGCTCTCAAAGGGATCCAGGAAATACAGATGTAACTCTGTGAGATGAATTAACAGAACACTAAGCAGTTTCTCAGAAATCTTCTTTCCAGATTTCATCTGAGGATATTTCCTTTTTCACCATAGCCTTCTATGGGCTTCCAATTATCACTTCGCAAATTCCACAAGAACTGTCTTAGCGAAAGGCTTCTTGAGGCGAAACCTGTAACTCTCTGAGATGATTTCACAGAACACAAAGAAGTTTCTCAGAAAGCTTCTTTCTCTTTGTTATCGGAGGATATTTCCTTTGGCCCTATAGTCTTCCAAGGGATCCGAAATATCTGTTCTCTGATTCCACAGAAATAAGGCTAGCAAAGAGATCCACGAAATACAGATGTAACTCTGTGAGATGAATTAACAGAACACTAAGCAGTTTCTCAGAAAGCTTCTTTCCAGATTTCATCTGAGGATATTTCGTTTTTCACCATAGCCCTCTATGGGCTTCCAAATATCACTTTGCCAATTCCAGAAGAACTGTCTTAGCGAAAGGCTTCTTGAGGGGAAAGCTGTAACTCTGTGAGATGATTTCACAGAACACAAAGAAGTTTCTCAGAAAGCTTCTTTCTCTTTGTTATCGGAGGATATTTCCTTTGGCCCTATAGTCTTCCAAGGGATCCGAAATATCTGTTCTCAGATTCCACAGAAATAAGGCTAGCAAAGTGATCCACGAAGTACAGATGCAACTCTGTGAGATGAATTAACAGAACTCTAAGCAGTTTCTCAGAAAGCTTCTTTCCAGATTTCATCTGAGGATATTTCGTTTTTCACCGTAGCCCTCTATGGGCTTCCAAATATCACTTTGCCAATTCCACAAGAACTGTCTTAGCGAAAGGCTTCTTGAGGGGAAAGCTGTAACTCTGTGAGATGATTTCACAGAACACAAAGAAGTTTCTCAGAAAGCTTCCTTCTCTTTGTTATCGGAGGATATTTCCTTTGGCAATATAGTCTTCAAAGGGATCCGAAATATCTGTTCTCAGATTTCACAGAAATAAGGCTAGCAAAGAGATCCACGAAATGCAGATGTAACTCTGTGAGATGAATTAACAGACCACTATGCAGTTTCTCAGAAAGCTTTTTTCCAGATTTCACCTGAGGATATTTCCTTTTTCACCATAGCCCTCTTTGGGCTTCCAAATATCACTTTGCCAATTCCACAAGAACTGTCTTAGCGAAAGGCTTCTTGAAGGGAAGCTGTAACTCTGTGAGATGATTTCACAGAACACAAAGAAGTTTCTCAGAAAGCTTCATTCTCTTTGTTATCGGAGGATATTTCCTTTGGCCCTATAGTCTTCAAAGGGATCCGAAATATCTGTTCTCAGATTCCACAGAAATAAGGCTAGCAAAGAGATCCACGAAATACAGATGTAACTCTGTGAGATGAATTAACAGAACACTAGGCAGTTTCTCAGAAAGCTTCTTTCCAGATTTCATCTGAGGATATTTCCTTTTTCACCATAGCCCTCTATGGGATTCCAAATATCACTTTGCCAATTCCACAAGAACTATCTTAGCGAAAGTCTTCTTGCGGGGAAAGCTGTAACTCTGTGAGATGATTTCAAAGAACACAAAGAAGTTTCTCAGAAAGCTTCTTTCTCTTTGTTATCGGAGGATATTTCCTTTGGCCCTATAGTCTTCCAAGGGATCCGAAATATCTGTTCTCAGATTCCACAGAAATAAGGCTAGCAAAGAGATCCACGAAATACAGATGTAACTCTGTGAGATGAATTAACAGAACACTAAGCAGTTTCTCAGAAAGCTTCTTTCCAGGTTTCATCTGAGGATATTTCGTTTTTCACCATAGCCCTCTATGGGCTTCCAAATATCACTTTGCCAATTCCACAAGAACTGTCTTAGCAAAGGCTTCCTGAGGGGAAAGCTGTAACTCTGTGAGATGATTTCACAGAACACACAGAAGTTTCTCAGAAAGCTTCTTTCTCTTTGTTATCGGAGTATATTTCCTTTGGCCCTATCGTCTTCCAAGGGATCCGAAATATCTGTTTTCAGATTCCACAGAAATAAGGCTAGCAAAGAGATCCACGAAATAGAGATGTAACTTTGCGAGATGAATTAACAGAACGCTAAGCCGTTTCTCAGAAAGCTTCTTTCCAGATTTCATCTGAGGATATTTCCTTTTTCACTATAGCCCTCTATGGGCTTCCAAATATCACTTTGCCAATTCCACAAGAACTGTCTTAGCGAAAGGCTTCTTGAGGGGAAAGCTTTAACTCTGTGAGATGATTTCACAGGACACAAAGAAGTTTCTCAGAAAGCTTCTTTCTCTTTGTTATCGGAGGATATTTCCTATGGCCCTATAGTCTTCAAAGGGATCCGAAATATCTGTTCTCAGATTCCACAGAAATAAGGCTCTCAAAGGGATCCAGGAAATACAGATGTAACTCTGTGAGATGAATTAACAGAACACTAAGCAGTTTCTCAGAAATCTTCTTTCCAGATTTCATCTGAGGATATTTCCTTTTTCACCATAGCCTTCTATGGGCTTCCAATTATCACTTCGCAAATTCCACAAGAACTGTCTTAGCGAAAGGCTTCTTGAGGCGAAACCTGTAACTCTCTGAGATGATTTCACAGAACACAAAGAAGTTTCTCAGAAAGCTTCTTTCTCTTTGTTATCGGAGGATATTTCCTTTGGCCCTATAGTCTTCCAAGGGATCCGAAATATCTGTTCTCTGATTCCACAGAAATAAGGCTAGCAAAGAGATCCACGAAATACAGATGTAACTCTGTGAGATGAATTAACAGAACACTAAGCAGTTTCTCAGAAAGCTTCTTTCCAGATTTCATCTGAGGATATTTCGTTTTTCACCATAGCCCTCTATGGGCTTCCAAATATCACTTTGCCAATTCCAGAAGAACTGTCTTAGCGAAAGGCTTCTTGAGGGGAAAGCTGTAACTCTGTGAGATGATTTCACAGAACACAAAGAAGTTTCTCAGAAAGCTTCTTTCTCTTTGTTATCGGAGGATATTTCCTTTGGCCCTATAGTCTTCCAAGGGATCCGAAATATCTGTTCTCAGATTCCACAGAAATAAGGCTAGCAAAGTGATCCACGAAGTACAGATGCAACTCTGTGAGATGAATTAACAGAACTCTAAGCAGTTTCTCAGAAAGCTTCTTTCCAGATTTCATCTGAGGATATTTCGTTTTTCACCGTAGCCCTCTATGGGCTTCCAAATATCACTTTGCCAATTCCACAAGAACTGTCTTAGCGAAAGGCTTCTTGAGGGGAAAGCTGTAACTCTGTGAGATGATTTCACAGAACACAAAGAAGTTTCTCAGAAAGCTTCCTTCTCTTTGTTATCGGAGGATATTTCCTTTGGCAATATAGTCTTCAAAGGGATCCGAAATATCTGTTCTCAGATTTCACAGAAATAAGGCTAGCAAAGAGATCCACGAAATGCAGATGTAACTCTGTGAGATGAATTAACAGACCACTATGCAGTTTCTCAGAAAGCTTTTTTCCAGATTTCACCTGAGGATATTTCCTTTTTCACCATAGCCCTCTTTGGGCTTCCAAATATCACTTTGCCAATTCCACAAGAACTGTCTTAGCGAAAGGCTTCTTGAAGGGAAGCTGTAACTCTGTGAGATGATTTCACAGAACACAAAGAAGTTTCTCAGAAAGCTTCATTCTCTTTGTTATCGGAGGATATTTCCTTTGGCCCTATAGTCTTCAAAGGGATCCGAAATATCTGTTCTCAGATTCCACAGAAATAAGGCTAGCAAAGAGATCCACGAAATACAGATGTAACTCTGTGAGATGAATTAACAGAACACTAGGCAGTTTCTCAGAAAGCTTCTTTCCAGATTTCATCTGAGGATATTTCCTTTTTCACCATAGCCCTCTATGGGATTCCAAATATCACTTTGCCAATTCCACAAGAACTATCTTAGCGAAAGTCTTCTTGCGGGGAAAGCTGTAACTCTGTGAGATGATTTCAAAGAACACAAAGAAGTTTCTCAGAAAGCTTCTTTCTCTTTGTTATCGGAGGATATTTCCTTTGGCCCTATAGTCTTCCAAGGGATCCGAAATATCTGTTCTCAGATTCCACAGAAATAAGGCTAGCAAAGAGATCCACGAAATACAGATGTAACTCTGTGAGATGAATTAACAGAACACTAAGCAGTTTCTCAGAAAGCTTCTTTCCAGATTTCATCTGAGGATACTTCCTTTTTCACCATAGCCCTCTATGGGCTTCCAAATATCACTTTGCCAATCCCACAAGAACTGTCTTAGCGAAAGGCTTCTTGAGGGGAAATCTGTAACTCTGTGAGATGATTTCACAGGACACAAAGAAGTTTCTCAGAAAGCTTCTTTCTCTTTGTTATCGGAGGATATTTCCTTTGGCCCTATAGTCTTGCAAGGGATCCGAAATATCTGTTCTCAGATTCCACAGAAATAAGGCTAGCAAAGAGATCCACGAAACATAGATGTAACTTTGTGAGTTGAATTAACAGAACACTAAGCAGTTTCTCAGAAAGCTTCTTTCCTGATTTCATCTGAGGATATTTCCTTTTTCACCATAGCCCTCTATGGGCTTCCAAATATCACTTTGCCAATTCCACAAGAACTATCTTAGCGAAAGGCTTCCTGAGGGGAAAGCTGTAACTCTATGAGATGATTTCACAGAACACAAAGAAGTTTCTCAGAAAGCTTCTTTCTCTTTGTTATCGGAGTATATTTCCTTTGGCCCTATAGTCTTCCAAGGGATCCGAAATATCTGTTCTCAGATTCCACAGAAATAAGGCTAGCAAAGAGATCCACGAAATAGAGATGTAACTTTGCGAGATGAGTTAACAGAACACTAAGCAGTTTCTCAGAAAGCTTCTTTCCAGATTTAATCTGAGGATATTTCGTTTTTCACCGTAGCCCTCTATGGGCTTCCAAATATCACTTTGCCAATTCCACAAGAACTGTCTTAGCGAAAGGCTTCTTGAGGCGAAACCTGTAACTGTGTGAGATGATTTCACAGAACACAAAGAAGTTTCTTGGAAAGCTTCTATCTCTTTGTTATGGGAGGATATTTCCTTTGGCCCAGTAGTCTTCCGAGGGATCCGAAATATCTGTTCTCAGATTCCACAGAAATAAGGCTAGCAAAGAGATCCACGAAATACAGATGTATCTCTGTGAGATGAATTAAGAGAACACTAAGCAGTTTCTCAGAAAGCTTCTTCCCAGATTTCATCTGAGGTTATTTCCTTTTTCAACATAGCCCTCTATGGGCTTCCAAATATCACTTTGCGAATTCCACAAGAACTGTCTTAGCGATACGCTTCTTGATGGGAAAGCTGTAATTCTGTGAGAGGATTTCACAGAACACAAAGAAGTTTCTCAGAAAGCTTCTTTCTCTTTGTTATCGGAGGATATTTCCTTTGGCCCTATAGTCTTCCAAGGGATCCGAAATATCTGTTCTCAGATTCCACAGAAATAAGGCGAGCAAAGAGATCCACGAAATACAGATGTAACTCTGTGAGATGAATTAACAGAACACTCAGCAGTTTCTCAGAAAGCTTCTTTCCAGATTTCATCTGAGGATATTTCCTTTTACACCATAGCCCTCTATGGGCTTCCAAATATCACTTTGCCAATTCCACAAGAACTGTCTTAGCAAAAGGCTTCTTGAGGGGAAAGCTGTAACTCTGTGAGATGATTTCACAGGACACAAAGAAGTTTCTCAGAAAGCTTCTTTCTCTTTGTTATCGGAGGATATTTCCTTTGGCAATATAGTCTTCAAAGGGATCCGAAATATCTGTTCTCAGATTCCACAGAAATAAGGCTAGCAAAGAGATCCACGAAATACAGATGTAACTCTGTGAGATGAATTAACAGAACACTAGGCAGTTTCTCAGAAAGCTTCTTTCCAGATTTCATCTGAGGATATTTCCTTTTTAACCATAGCCCTCTATGGGCTTCCAAATATCACTTTGCCAATTCCACAAGAACTATCTTAGCGAAAGTCTTCTTGCGGGGAAAGCTGTAACTCTGTGAGATGATTTCAAAGAACACAAAGAAGTTTCTCAGAAAGCTTCTTTCTCTTTGTTATCGGAGGATATTTCCTTTGGCCCTATAGTCTTCCAAGGGATCCGAAATATCTGTTCTCAGATTCCACAGAAATAAGGCTAGCAAAGAGATCCACGAAATACAGATGTAACTCTGTGAGATGAATTAACAGAACACTAAGCAGTTTCTCAGAAAGCTTCTTTCCAGATTTCATGTGAGGATATTTCCTTTTTCACCATAGCCCTCTATGGGCTTCCAAATATCACTTTGCCAATTCCACAAGAACTGTCTTAGCGAAAGGCTTCTTGAGGGGAAAGCTGTAACTCTGTGAGATGATTTCAAGAACACAAAGAAGTTTCTCAGAAAGCTTCTTTCTCTTTGTTATCGGAGGATATTTCCTTTGGCCCTATAGTCTTCCAAGGGATCCGAAATATCTGTTCTCAGATTCCACAGAAATAAGACTAGCAAAGAGATCCACGAAATACAGATGTAACTCTGTGAGATGAATTAACAGAACACTAAGCAGTTTCTCAGAAAGCTTCTTTCCAGATTTCATCTGGGGATATTTCCTTTTTCACCGTAGCCTTCTAAGGGTTTCCAAATATCACTTTGCCAATTCCAGAAGAACTGTCTTAGCGAAAGGCTTCTTGAGGGGAAAGCTGTAACTCTGTGAGATGATTTCACAGAACTCAAAGAGGTTTCTCAGAAAGCTTCTTTCTCTTTGTTATCGGAGGATATTTCCTATGGCCCTATAGTCTTCAAAGGGATCCGAAATATCTGTTCTCAGATTCCACAGAAATAAGGCTCTCAAAGGGATCCACGAAATACAGATGTAACTCTGTGAGATGAATTAACAGAACACTAAGCAGTTTCTCAGAAAGCTTCTTTCCAGATTTCATCTGAGGATATTTCCTTTTTCACCATAGCCCTCTATGGGCTTCCAATTATCACTTTGCAAATTCCACAAGAACTGTCTTAGCGAAAGGCTTCTTGAGGCGAAACCTGTAACTCTGTGAGATGATTTCACAGAACACAAAGAAGTTTCTCAGAAAGCTTCTTTCTCTTTGTTATCGGTGGATATTTCCTTTGGCCCTATAGTCTTCCAAGGGATCCGAAATATCTGTTCTCTGATTCCACAGAAATAAGGCTAGCAAAGAGATCCACGAAATACAGATGTAACTCTGTGAGATGAATTAACAGAACACTAAGCAGTTTCTCAGAAATCTTCTTTCCAGATTTCATCTGAGGATATTTCCTTTTTCACCATAGCCCTCTATGGGCTTCCAAATATCACTTTGCCAATTCCACAAGAACTGTCTTAGCGAAAGGCTTCTTGAGGGGAAAGCTGTAACTCTGTGAGATGATTTCACAGAACACAAAGAAGTTTCTCAGAAAGCTTCTTTCTCTTTGTTATCGGAGGATATTTCCTTTGGCCCTATAGTCTTCCAAGGGATCCGAAATATCTGTTCTCAGATTCCACAGAAATAAGGCTAGCAAAGAGATCCACGAAATACAGATGTAACTCTGTGAGATGAGTTAACAGAAAACTAAGCAGTTTCTCAGAAAGCTTCTTTCCAGATTTCATCTGAGGATATTTCGTTTTTCACCATAGCCCTCAATGGGCTTCCAAATATCACTTTGCCAATTCCAAAAGAACTGACTTAGCAAAGGCTTCCTGAGGGGAAAGCTGTAACTCTGTGAGATGATTTCACAGAACACAAAGAAGTTTCTCAGAAAGCATCTTTCTCTTTGTTATCGGAGGATATTTCCTTTGGCCCTATAGTCTTCCAAGGGATCCGAAATATCTGTTCTCAGATTCCACAGAAATAAGGCTAGCAAAGAGATCCACGAAATACAGATGTAACTCTGTGAGATGAATTAACAGAACACTAAGCAGTTTCTCAGAAAGCTTCTTTCCAGGTTTCCTCTGAGGATATTTCGTTTTTCACCATAGCCCTCTATGGGCTTCCAAATATCACTTTGCCAATTCCACAAGAACTGTCTTAGCAAAGGCTTCTTGAGGGGAAAGCTGTAACTCTGTGAGATGATTTCACAGAACACAAAGAAGTTTCTCAGAAAGCTTCTTTCTCTTTGTTATCGGAGGATATTTCCTTTGGCCCTTTCGTCTTCCAAGGGATCCGAAATATCTGTTTTCAGATTCCACAGAAATAAGGCTAGCAAAGAGATCCACGAAATAGAGAAGTAACTTTGCGAGATGAATTAACAGAACACTAAGCAGTTTCTCAGAAAGCTTCTTTCCAGATTTCATCTGAGGATATTTCCTTTTTCACCATAGCCCTCTATGGGCTTCCAAATATCACTTTGCCAATTCCACAAGAACTGTCTTAGCGAAAGGCTTCTTGAGGGGAAAGCTGTAACTCTGTGAGATGATTTCACAGAACACAAAGAAGTTTCTCAGAAAGCTTCTTTCTCTTTGTTATCGGAGGATATTTCCTTTGGCCCTATAGTCTTCCAAGGGATCCGAAATATCTGTTCTCAGATTCCACAGAAATAAGGTCAGCAAAGAGTTCCACCAAATACTGATGTAACCCTGCGAGATGAATTAAGAGAACACTAAGCAGTTTCTCAGAAAGCTTCTTTCCAGATTTCATCTGAGGATATTTCCTTTTTCACCATAGCCCTCTATGGGCTTCCAAATATCACTTTGCCAATTCCACAAGAACTGTCTTAGAAAAAGGTTCCTTGAGGCGAAAGCTGAAACTCTGTGAGAAGATTTCACAGAACACAAAGAAGTTTCTCAGAAAGCTTCTTTGTCTTTGTTATCGGAGGATATTTCCTTTGGCCCTATAGTCTTCCAAGGGATCCGAAATATCTGTTCTCAGATTCCACAGAAAGAAGGCTAGCAAAGAGATCCACGAAATACAGATGTAACTCTGTGAGAGGAATTAACAGAACACTAAGCAGTTTCTCAGAAAGCTTCTTTCCAGATTTCATCTGAGGATATTTCCATTTTCACCATAGCCATCTATGGGCTTCCAAATATCACTTTACCAATTCCAGAAGAACTGTCTTAGCGAAAGGCTTCTTGAGGGGAAAGCTGTAACTCTGTGAGATGATTTCACAGAACACAAAGAAGTTTCTCAGAAAGCTTCTTTCTCTTTGTTATCGGAGAATATTTCCTTTGGCCCTATAGTCTTCCACGGGATCCGAAATATCTGTTCTCAGATTCCACAGAAATAAGGCTAGCAAAGTGATCCACGAAATACAGATGCAACTCTGTGAGATGAATTAACAGAACTCTAAGCAGTTTCTCAGAAAGCTTCTTTCCAGATTTCATCTGAGGATATTTCCTTTTTCACCGTAGCCCTCTATGGGCTTCCAAATATCACTTTGCCAATTCCACAAGAACTGTCTTATCGAAAGGCTTCTTGAGGGGAAAGCTGTAACTCTGTGAGATGATTTCACAGAACACAAAGAAGTTTCTCAGAAAGCTTCTTTCTCTTTGTTATCGGAGGATATTTCCTTTGGCCCTATAGTCTTCCAAGGGATCAGAAATATCTGTTCTCAGATTCCACAGAAATAAGGCTAGCAAAGAGATCCACGAAATACAGATGTAACTCTGTGAGATGAATTAACAGAACACTAAGCAGTTTCTCAGAAAGCTTCTTTCCAGGTTTCATCTGAGGATATTTCGTTTTTCACCATAGCCCTCTATGGGCTTCCAAATATCACTTTGCCAATTCCACAAGAACTGTCTTAGCAAAGGCTTCCTGAGGGGAAAGCTGTAACTCTGTGAGATGATTTCATAGAACACAAAGAAGTTTCTCAGAAAGCTTCTTTCTCTTTGTTATCGGAGTATATTTCCTTTGGCCCTATCGTCTTCCAAGGGATCCGAAATATCTGTTTTCAGATTCCACAGAAATAAGGCTAGCAAAGAGATCCACGAAATAGAGATGTAACTTTGCGAGATGAATTAACAGAACGCTAAGCAGTTTCTCAGAAAGCTTCTTTCCAGATTTCATCTGAGGATATTTCCTTTTTCACCATAGCCCTCTATGGGCTTCCAAATATCACTTTGCCAATTCCACAAGAACTGTCTTAGCGAAAGGCTTCTTGAGGGGAAAGCTGTAACTCTGTGAGATGATTTCACAGGACACAAAGAAGTTTCTCAGAAAGCTTCTTTCTCTTTGTTATCGGATGATATTTCCTTTGGCCCTATAGTCTTGCAAGGGATCCGAAATATCTGTTCTCAGATTCCACAGAAATAAGGCTAGCAAAGAGATCCACGAAACACAGATGTAACTCTGTGACTTGAATTAACAGAACACTAAGCAGTTTCTCAGAAAGCTTCTTTCCAGATTTCATCTGAGGATATTTCCTTTTTCACCATAGCCCTCTAGGGGCTTCCAAATATCACTTGCCAATTCCACAAGAACTGTCTTAGCGAAAGGCTTCCTGAGGGGAAAGCTGTAACTCTGTGAGATGATTTCACAGAACACAAAGAAGTTTCTCAGAAAGCTTCATTCTCTTTGTTATCGGAGGATATTTCCTTTGGCCCTATAGTCTTCCAAGGGATCCGAAATATCTTTTCTCAGATTCCACAGAAATAAGGCTAGCAAAGAGATCCACGAAATACAGATGTAACTCTGTGTATTGAATTAACAGAACACTAGGCAGTTTCTCAAAAAGCTTCTTTCCAGATTTCATCTGAGGATATTTCCTTTTTCACCATAGCCCTCTATGGGCTTCCAAATATCACTTTTCCAATTCCACAAGAACTGTCTTAGCGAAAGGCTACTTGAGGGGAAAGCTGTAACTCTGTGAGATGATTTCACAGAACACAAAGAAGTTTCTCAGAAAGCTTCTTTCTCTTTGTTATCGGAGGATATTTCCTTTGGCCCTATAGTCTTTCAAGGGATCCGAAATATCTGTTCTCAGATTCCACAGAAATAAGGCTAGCAAAGAGATCCACGAAATACAGATGTAACTCTGTGAGATGAATTAAGAGAACACTAAGCAGTTTCTCAGAAAGCTTCTTTCCTGATTTCATCTGAGGATATTTCTTTTTTCACCATAGCCCTCTATGGGATTCCAAATATCACTTTGCCAATTCCACAAGAACTATCTTAGCGAAAGGCTTCCTGAGGGGAAAGCTGTAACTCTGTGAGATGATTTCACAGAACACAAAGAAGTTTCTCAGAAAGCTTCTTTCTCTTTGTTATCGGAGTATATTTCCTTTGGCCCTATACTCTTCCAAGGGATCCGAAATATCTGTTCTCAAATTCCACAGAAAAAAGGCTAGCAAAGAGATCCACGAAATAGAGATGTAACATTGCGAGATGAATTAACAGAACACTAAGCAGTTTCTCAGAAAGCTTCTTTCCAGATTTAATCTGAGGATATTTCGTTTTTCACCGTAGCCCTCTATGGGCTTCCAAATATCACTTTGCCAATTCCACAAGAACTGTCTTAGCGAAAGGCTTCTTGAGGCGAAATCTGTAACTGTGTGAGATGATTTCACAGAACACAAAGAAGTTTCTTAGAAAGCTTCTATCTCTTTGTTATGGGAGGATATTTCCTTTGGCCCAGTAGTCTTCCGAGGGATCCGAAATATCTGTTCTTAGATTCCACAGAAATAAGGCTTGCAAAGAGATCCACGAAATACAGATGTAACTCTGTGAGATGAATTAACAGAACACTAAGCAGTTTCTCAGAAAGCTTCTTTCCAGATTTCATCTGAGGATATTTCCTTTTTCACCGTAGCCCTCTATGGGCTTCCAAATATCACTTTGCCAATTCCACAAGAACTGTCTTAGCGAAAGGCTTCTTGAGGGGAAAGCTGTAACTCTGTGAGATGATTTTACAGGACACAAAGAAGTTTCTCAGAAAGCTTCTTTCCCTTTGTTATCGGAGGATATTTCCTTTGGCCCTATAGTGTTGCAAGGGATCCGAAATATCTGTTCTCAGATTCCACAGAAATAAGGCTAGCAAAGAGATCCACGAAACACAGATGTAACTCTGTTAGTTGAATTAACAGAACACTAAGCAGTTTCTCAGAAAGCTTCTTTCCAGATTTCATCTGAGGATATTTCCTTTTTCACCATAGCCCTCTAGGGGCTTCCAAATATCACTTGCCAATTCCACAAGAACTGTCTTAGCGAAAGGCTTCCTGAGGGGAAAGCTGTAACTCTGTGAGATGATTTCACAGAACACAAAGAAGTTTCTCAGAAAGCTTCATTCTCTTTGTTATCGGAGGATATTTCCTTTGGCCCTATAGTCTTCCAAGGGATGCGAAATATCTGTTCTCAGATTCCACAGAAATAAGGCTAGCAAAAGATCCACGGAATACAGATGTAACTCTGTGAGTTGAATTAACAGAACACTGGGCAGTTTCTCAAAAAGATTCTTTCCAGATTTCATCTGAGGATATTTCCTTTTTCACCATAGCCCTCTATGGGCTTCCAAGTATCACTTTTCCAATTCCACAAGAACTGTCTTAGCGAAAGGCTACTTGAGGGGAAAGCTGTAACTCTGTGAGATGATTTCACAGAACACAAAGTAGTTTCTCAGAAAGCTTCTTTCTCTTTGTTATCGGAGGATATTTCCTTTGGCCCTATAGTCTTTCAAGGGATCCGAAATATCTGTTCTCAGATTCCACAGAAATAAGGCTAGCAAAGAGATCCACGAAATACAGATGTAACTCTGTGAGATGAATTAACAGAACACTAAGCAGTTTCTCAGAAAGCTTCTTTCCTGATTTCATCTGAGGATATTTCCTTTTTCACCATAGCCCTCTATGGGCTTCCAAATATCACTTTGCCAATTCCACAAGAACTATCTTAGCGAAAGGCTTCCTGAGGGGAAAGCTGTAACTCTGTGAGATGATTTCACAGAACACAAAGAAGTTTCTAAGAAAGCTTCTTTCTCTTTGTTATCGGAGTATATTTCCTTTGGCCCTATAGTCTTCCAAGGGATCCGAAATATCTGTTCTCAGATTCCACAGAAATAAGGCTAGCAAAGAGATCCACGAAATAGAGATGTAACTTTGCGAGATGAATTAACAGAACACTAAGCAGTTTCTCAGAAAGCTTCTTTCCAGATTTAATCTGAGGATATTTCGTTTTTCACCGTAGCCCTCTATGGGCT
This sequence comes from Macaca mulatta, assembly GCF_049350105.2. Classification (NCBI taxonomy): domain Eukaryota; kingdom Metazoa; phylum Chordata; class Mammalia; order Primates; family Cercopithecidae; genus Macaca; species Macaca mulatta. Next base: position 34,624,916 of record NC_133418.1, read on the forward strand.
TCCAAATATCACTTTGCCAATTCCATAAGAACTGTCTTAGCGAAAGGCTTCTTGAGGCGAAACCTGTAACTGTGTGAGATGATTTCACAGAACTCAAAGAAATTTCTTAGAAAGCTTCTATCTCTTTGTTATGGGAGGATATTTCTTTTGGCCCAGTAGTCTTCCGAGGGATCCGAAATATCTGTTCTCAGATTCCACAGAAATAAGGCTAGCAAAGAGATCCACGAAATACAGATGTATATCTGTGAGATGAATTAACAGAACACTAAGCAGTTTCTCAGAAAGCTTCTTCCCAGATTTCATCTGAGGTTATTTCCTTTTTCAACATAGCCCTCTATGGGCTTCCAAATATCACCTTGCCAATTCCACAAGAACTGTCTTAGCGAAAGGCTTCTTGTGGGGAAAGCTGTAACTCTGTGAGAGGATTTCACAGAACACAAAGAAGTTTCTCAGAAAGCTTCTTTCTCTTTGTTATCGGAGGATATTTCCTTTGGCCCTATAGTCTTCCAAGGGATCCGAAATATCTGTTCTCAGATTCCACAGAAATAAGGCTAGCAAAGAGATCCACGAAATACAGATGTAACTCTGTGAGATGAATTAACAGAACACTAAGCAGTTTCTCAGAAAGCTTCTTTCCAGATTTCATCTGAGGATATTTCCTTTTTCACCATAGCTCTCTATGGGCTTCCAAATATCACTTTGCCAATTCCACAAGAACTGTCTTAGCGAAAGGCTTCTTGAGGGGAAAGCTGTAACTCTGTGAGATGATTTCACAGGACACAAAGAAGTTTCTCATAAAGCTTCTTTCTCTTTGTTGTCGGAGGATATTTCCTTTGGCCCTATAGTCTTGCAAGTGATCCGAAATATCTGTTCTCACATTCCACAGAAATAAGGCTAGCAAAGAGATCCACGAAACACAGATGTAACTCTGTGAGTTGAATTAACAGAACACTAAGCAGTTTCTCAGAAAGCTTCTTTCCAGATTTCATCTGAGGATATTTCCTTTTTCACCATAGCCCTCTAGGGGCTTCCAAATATCACTTGCCAATTCCACAAGAACTGTCTTAGCAAAAGGCTTCCTGAGGGGAAAGCTGTAACTCTGTGAGATGATTTCACAGAACACAAAGAAGTTTCTCAGAAAGCTTCTTTCTCTTTGTTATCGGAGGATATTTCCTTTGGCCCTATAGTCTTTCAAGGGATCCGAAATATCTGTTCTCAGATTCCACAGAAATAAGGCTAGCAAAGAGATCCACGAAATACAGATGTAACTCTGTGAGATGAATTAACAGAACACTAAGCAGTTTCTCAGAAAGCTTCTTTCCTGATTTCATCTGAGGATATTTCTTTTTTCACCATAGCCCTCTATGGGATTCCAAATATCACTTTGCCAATTCCACAAGAACTATCTTAGCGAAAGGCTTCCTGAGGGGAAAGCTGTAACTCTGTGAGATGATTTCACAGAACACAAAGAAGTTTCTCAGAAAGCTTCTTTCTCTTTGTTATCGGAGTATATTTCCTTTGGCCCTATACTCTTCCAAGGGATCCGAAATATCTGTTCTCAAATTCCACAGAAAAAAGGCTAGCAAAGAGATCCACGAAATAGAGATGTAACATTGCGAGATGAATTAACAGAACACTAAGCAGTTTCTCAGAAAGCTTCTTTCCAGATTTAATCTGAGGATATTTCGTTTTTCACCGTAGCCCTCTATGGGCTTCCAAATATCACTTTGCCAATTCCACAAGAACTGTCTTAGCGAAAGGCTTCTTGAGGCGAAATCTGTAACTGTGTGAGATGATTTCACAGAACACAAAGAAGTTTCTTAGAAAGCTTCTATCTCTTTGTTATGGGAGGATATTTCCTTTGGCCCAGTAGTCTTCCGAGGGATCCGAAATATCTGTTCTTAGATTCCACAGAAATAAGGCTAGCAAAGAGATCCACGAAATACAGATGTAACTCTGTGAGATGAATTAACAGAACACTAAGCAGTTTCTCAGAAAGCTTCTTTCCAGATTTCATCTGAGGATATTTCCTTTTTCACCGTAGCCCTCTATGGGCTTCCAAATATCACTTTGCCAATTCCACAAGAACTGTCTTAGCGAAAGGCTTCTTGAGGGGAAAGCTGTAACTCTGTGAGATGATTTTACAGGACACAAAGAAGTTTCTCAGAAAGCTTCTTTCCCTTTGTTATCGGAGGATATTTCCTTTGGCCCTATAGTGTTGCAAGGGATCCGAAATATCTGTTCTCAGATTCCACAGAAATAAGGCTAGCAAAGAGATCCACGAAACACAGATGTAACTCTGTTAGTTGAATTAACAGAACACTAAGCAGTTTCTCAGAAAGCTTCTTTCCAGATTTCATCTGAGGATATTTCCTTTTTCACCATAGCCCTCTAGGGGCTTCCAAATATCACTTGCCAATTCCACAAGAACTGTCTTAGCGAAAGGCTTCCTGAGGGGAAAGCTGTAACTCTGTGAGATGATTTCACAGAACACAAAGAAGTTTCTCAGAAAGCTTCATTCTCTTTGTTATCGGAGGATATTTCCTTTGGCCCTATAGTCTTCCAAGGGATGCGAAATATCTGTTCTCAGATTCCACAGAAATAAGGCTAGCAAAAGATCCACGGAATACAGATGTAACTCTGTGAGTTGAATTAACAGAACACTGGGCAGTTTCTCAAAAAGATTCTTTCCAGATTTCATCTGAGGATATTTCCTTTTTCACCATAGCCCTCTATGGGCTTCCAAGTATCACTTTTCCAATTCCACAAGAACTGTCTTAGCGAAAGGCTACTTGAGGGGAAAGCTGTAACTCTGTGAGATGATTTCACAGAACACAAAGTAGTTTCTCAGAAAGCTTCTTTCTCTTTGTTATCGGAGGATATTTCCTTTGGCCCTATAGTCTTTCAAGGGATCCGAAATATCTGTTCTCAGATTCCACAGAAATAAGGCTAGCAAAGAGATCCACGAAATACAGATGTAACTCTGTGAGATGAATTAACAGAACACTAAGCAGTTTCTCAGAAAGCTTCTTTCCTGATTTCATCTGAGGATATTTCCTTTTTCACCATAGCCCTCTATGGGCTTCCAAATATCACTTTGCCAATTCCACAAGAACTATCTTAGCGAAAGGCTTCCTGAGGGGAAAGCTGTAACTCTGTGAGATGATTTCACAGAACACAAAGAAGTTTCTAAGAAAGCTTCTTTCTCTTTGTTATCGGAGTATATTTCCTTTGGCCCTATAGTCTTCCAAGGGATCCGAAATATCTGTTCTCAGATTCCACAGAAATAAGGCTAGCAAAGAGATCCACGAAATAGAGATGTAACTTTGCGAGATGAATTAACAGAACACTAAGCAGTTTCTCAGAAAGCTTCTTTCCAGATTTAATCTGAGGATATTTCGTTTTTCACCGTAGCCCTCTATGGGCTTCCAAATATCACTTTGCCAATTCCATAAGAACTGTCTTAGCGAAAGGCTTCTTGAGGCGAAACCTGTAACTGTGTGAGATGATTTCACAGAACTCAAAGAAATTTCTTAGAAAGCTTCTATCTCTTTGTTATGGGAGGATATTTCTTTTGGCCCAGTAGTCTTCCGAGGGATCCGAAATATCTGTTCTCAGATTCCACAGAAATAAGGCTAGCAAAGAGATCCACGAAATACAGATGTATATCTGTGAGATGAATTAACAGAACACTAAGCAGTTTCTCAGAAAGCTTCTTCCCAGATTTCATCTGAGGTTATTTCCTTTTTCAACATAGCCCTCTATGGGCTTCCAAATATCACCTTGCCAATTCCACAAGAACTGTCTTAGCGAAAGGCTTCTTGTGGGGAAAGCTGTAACTCTGTGAGAGGATTTCACAGAACACAAAGAAGTTTCTCAGAAAGCTTCTTTCTCTTTGTTATCGGAGGATATTTCCTTTGGCCCTATAGTCTTCCAAGGGATCCGAAATATCTGTTCTCAGATTCCACAGAAATAAGGCTAGCAAAGAGATCCACGAAATACAGATGTAACTCTGTGAGATGAATTAACAGAACACTAAGCAGTTTCTCAGAAAGCTTCTTTCCAGATTTCATCTGAGGATATTTCCTTTTTCACCATAGCTCTCTATGGGCTTCCAAATATCACTTTGCCAATTCCACAAGAACTGTCTTAGCGAAAGGCTTCTTGAGGGGAAAGCTGTAACTCTGTGAGATGATTTCACAGGACACAAAGAAGTTTCTCATAAAGCTTCTTTCTCTTTGTTGTCGGAGGATATTTCCTTTGGCCCTATAGTCTTGCAAGTGATCCGAAATATCTGTTCTCACATTCCACAGAAATAAGGCTAGCAAAGAGATCCACGAAACACAGATGTAACTCTGTGAGTTGAATTAACAGAACACTAAGCAGTTTCTCAGAAAGCTTCTTTCCAGATTTCATCTGAGGATATTTCCTTTTTCACCATAGCCCTCTAGGGGCTTCCAAATATCACTTGCCAATTCCACAAGAACTGTCTTAGCAAAAGGCTTCCTGAGGGGAAAGCTGTAACTCTGTGAGATGATTTCACAGAACACAAAGAAGTTTCTCAGAAAGCTTCTTTCTCTTTGTTATCGGAGGATATTTCCTTTGGCCCTATAGTCTTTCAAGGGATCCGAAATATCTGTTCTCAGATTCCACAGAAATAAGGCTAGCAAAGAGATCCACGAAATACAGATGTAACTCTGTGAGATGAATTAACAGAACACTAAGCAGTTTCTCAGAAAGCTTCTTTCCTGATTTCATCTGAGGATATTTCGTTTTTCACCATAGCCCTCTATGGGCTTCCAAATATCACTTTGCCAATTCCACAAGAACTATCTTAGCGAAAGGCTTCCTGAGGGGAAAGCTGTAACTCTGTGAGATGATTTCACAGAACACAAAGAAGTTTCTAAGAAAGCTTCTTTCTCTTTGTTATCGGAGTATATTTCCTTTGGCCCTATAGTCTTCCAAGGGATCCGAAATATCTGTTCTCAGATTCCACAGAAATAAGGCTAGCAAAGAGATCCACGAAATAGAGATGTAACTTTGCGAGATGAATTAACAGAACACTAAGCAGTTTCTCAGAAAGCTTCTTTCCAGATTTAATCTGAGGATATTTCGTTTTTCACCGTAGCCCTCTATGGGCTTCCAAATATCACTTTGCCAATTCCACAAGAACTGTCTTAGCGAAAGGCTTCTTGAGGCGAAACCTGTAACTGTGTGAGATGATTTCACAGAACACAAAGAAACTTCTTAGAAAGCTTCTATCTCTTTGTTATCGGAGGATATTTCTTTTGGCCCAGTAGTCTTCCGAGGGATCCGAAATATCTGTTCTCAGATTCCACAGAAATAAGGCTAGCAAAGAGATCCACGAAATACAGATGTATCTCTGTGAGATGAATTAACAGAACACTAAGCAGTTTCTCAGAAAGCTTCTTCCCAGATTTCATCTGAGGTTATTTCCTTTTTTAACATAGCCCTCTATGGGCTTCCAAATATCACTTTGCCAATTCCACAAGAACTGTCTTAGCGAAAGGCTTCTTGAGGGGAAAGCTGTAACTCTGTGAGAGGATTTCACAGAACACAAAGAAGTTTCTCAGAAAGCTTCTTTCTCTTTGTTATCAGAGGATATTTCCTTTGGCCCTATAGTCTTCCAAGGGATCCGAAATATCTGTTCTCAGATTCCACAGAAATAAGGCTAGCAAAGAGATCCACGAAATACAGATGTAACTCTGTGAGATGAATTAACAGAACACTAAGCTGTTTCTCAGAAAGCTTCTTTCCAGATTTCATCTGAGGATATTTCCTTTTTCACCATAGCTCTCTATGGGCTTCCAAATATCACTTTGCCAATTCCACAAGAACTGTCTTAGCGAAAGGCTTCTTGAGGGGAAAGCTGTAACTCTGTGAGATGATTTCACAGGACACAAAGAAGTTTCTCAGAAAGCTTCTTTCTCTTTGTTATCGGAGGATATTTCCTTTGGCCCTATAGTCTTGCAAGTGATCCGAAATATCTGTTCTCACATTCCACAGAAATAAGGCTAGCAAAGAGATCCACGAAACACAGATGTAACTCTGTGAGTTGAATTAACAGAACACTAAGCAGTTTCTCAGAAAGCTTCTTTCCTGATTTCATCTGAGGATATTTCCTTTTTCACCATAGCCCTCTAGGGGCTTCTAAATATCACTTGCCAATTCCACAAGAACTGTCTTAGCGAAAGGCTTCCTGAGGGGAAAGCTGTAACTCTTTGAGATGATTTCACAGAACACAAAGAAGTTTCTCAGAAAGCTTCATCTCTTTGTTATCGGAGGATATTTCCTTTGGCCCTATAGTCTTCCAAGGGATCCGAAATACCTGTTCTCAGATTCCACAGAAATAAGGCTAGCAAAGAGATCCACGAAATACAGATGTAACTCTGTGAGTTGAATTAACAGAACACTAGGCAGTTTCTCAAAAAGCTTCTTTCCAGATTTCATCTGAGGATATTTCCTTTTTCACCATAGCCCTCTATGGGCTTCCAAATATCACTTTTCCCATTCCACAAGAACTGTCTTAGCGAAAGGCTACTTGAGGGGAAAGCTGTAACTCTCTGAGATGATTTCACAGAACACAAAGAAGTTTCTCAGAAAGCATCTTTCTCTTTGTTATCGGAGGATACTTCCTTTGGCCCTATAGTCTTTCAAGGAATCCGAAATATCTGTTCTCAGATTCCACAGAAATAAGGCTAGCAAAGAGATCCACGAAATACAGATGTAACTCTGTGAGATGAATTAACAGAACACTAAGCAGTTTCTCAGAAAGCTTCTTTCCTGATTTCATCTGAGGATATTTCCTTTTTCACCATAGCCCTCTATGGGCTTCCAAATATCACTTTGCCAATTCCACAAGAACTGTCTTAGAGAAAGGCTTCTTGAGGGGAAAGCTGTAACTCTGTGAGATGATTTCACAGAACACAGAGAAGTTTCTCAGAAAGCTTCTTTCTCTTTGTTATCGGAGGATATTTCCTTTGGCCCTATAGACTTCCACGGGATCCGAATTATCTGTTCTCACATTCCACAGAAATAAGGCTAGCAAAGAGATCCCTGAAATACAGAAGTAACTCTGTGAGATGAATTAACAGAACACTAAGCAGTTTCTCAGAAAGCTTCTTTCCAGATTTTATCTGAGGATATTTCCTTTTTCACCATAGCCCTCCATGGGCTTCCAAATATCACTTTGCCAATTCCAGAAGAACTGTCTTAGCGAAAGGCTTCTTGACGGGAAAGCTGTAACTCTGTGAGATGATTTCACAGAACACAAAGAAGTTTCTCAGAAAGCTTCTTTCTCTTTGTTATCGGAGGATATTTCCTTTGGCCCTATAGACTTCCAAGGGATCCGAAATATCTGTTCTCAGATTCCACAGAAATAAGGCTAGCAAAGAGATCCACGAAATACAGATGTAACTCTGTGAGATGAATTTACAGAACACTAAGCAGTTTCTCAGAAAGCTTCTTTCCAGATTTCATCTGAGGATATTTCCTTTTTCAGCATAGCCCTCTATGGGCTTCCAAATATCACTTTGCCAATTCCACAAGAACTGTCTTAGCGAAAGGCTTCTTGCGGGGAAAGCTATAACTCGGAGAGATGATTTCACAGAACAAAAAGAAGTTTCTCAGAAAGCTGCTTTCTGTTTGTTATCGGATTATATTTCCTTTGGCCCTATAATCTTCCATGGGATCCGAAATATCTGTTCTCTGATTCCACAGAAATAAGGCTAGCAAAGAGATCCCCGAAATACAGATGTAACTCTGTGAGATGAATTAACAGAACACTAAGCAGGTTCTCAGAAAGCTTCTTTCCAGATTTCATCTGAGGATATTTCCTTTTTCACCATAGCCCTCTATGGGCTTCCAAATATCACTTTGCCAATTCCAGAAGAACTGTCTTAGCGAAAGTCTTCTTGAGGGGAAAGCTGTAACTCTGTGAGATGATTTCACAGAACACAAAGAAGTTTCTCAGAAAGCTACTTTCTGTTTGTTATCGGAGGATATTTCCTTTGGCCTATAGTCTTCAAGGGATCCGAAATATCTGTTCTCAGATTCCACAGAAATAAGGCTAGCAAAGAGATCCACGAAATACAGATGTAACTCTGTGCGATGAATTAACAGAACACTAAGCAGTTTCTCAGAAAGCTTCTTTCCAGATTTCATCTGAGGATATTTCCTTTTTCACCATAGCCCTCTATGGGCTTCCAAATATCACTTTGCCAAGTCCAGAAGAACTGTCTTAGCGAAAGGCTTCTTGAGGGGAAAGCTGTAACTCTGTGAGATGATTTCACAGAACACAAAGTAGTTTCTCAGACAGCTTCTTTCTCTTTGTTATCAGAGGATATTTCCTTTGGCCCTATAGTCTTCCAAGGGATCCGAAATATCTGTTCTCAGATTCCACAGAAATAAGGCTAGCAAAGAGATCCCCGAAATACAGATGTAACTCTGTGAGATGAATTAACAGAACACTAAGCAGTTTCTCAGAAAGCTTCTGTCCAGATTTCTTCTGAGGATATTTCCTTTTTCACCGTAGCTCTCTATGGGCTTCCAAATATCACTTTTCCAATTCCACAAGAACTGTCTTAGCGAAAGGCTTCTTGAGGGGAAAGCTGTAACTCTGTGAGATGATTTCACACAACACAAAGAAGTTTCTCAGAAAGCTTCTTTCTCTTTGTTATCGGAGGATATTTCATTTGGCCCTATAGTCTTCCAAGGGATCCGAAATATCTGTTCTCAGATTCCACAGAAATAAGGCTAGCAAAGAGATCCACGAAATACAGATGTAACTCTGTGAGATGAATTAACAGAACACTAAGCAGTTTCTCAGAAAGCTTCTTTCCAGGTTTCATCTGAGGATATTTCCTTTTTCACCATAGCCCTCTATGGGCTTCCAAATATCACTTTGCCAATTCCACAAGAACTGTCTTAGCGAAAGGCTACTTGAGGGGAAAGCTGTAACTCTGTGAGATGATTTCACAGAACACAAAGAAGTTTCTCAGAAAGCTTCTTTCTCTTTGTTATCGGAGGATATATCCTTTGGCCCTATAGTCTTTCAAGGGATCCGAAATATCTGTTCTCAGATTCCACAGAAATAAGGCTAGCAAAGAGATCCACGAAATACAGATGTAACTCTGTGAGATGAATTAACAGAACACTAAGCAGTTTCTCAGAAAGCTTCTTTCCTGATTTCATCTGAGGATATTTCCTTTTTCACCATAGCCCTCTATGGGCTTCCAAATATCACTTTGCCAATTCCACAAGAACTGTCATAGCGAAAGGCTTCCTGAGGGGAAAGCTGTAACTCTGTGAGATGATTTCACAGAACACAAAGAAGTTTCTCAGAAAGCTTCTTTCTCTTTGTTATCGGAGTATATTTCCTTTGGCCCTATAGTCTTCCAAGGGATCCGAAATATCTGTTCTCAGATTCCACAGAAATAAGGCTAGCAAAGAGATCCACGAAATAGAGATGTAACTTTGCGAGATGAATTAACAGAACACTAAGCAGTTTCTCAGAAAGCTTCTTTCCAGATTTAATCTGAGGATATTTCGTTTTTCACCGTAGCCCTCTATGGGCTTCCAAATATCACTTTGCCAATTCCACAAGAACTGTCTTAGCGAAAGGCTTCTTGAGGCGAAACCTGTAACTGTGTGAGATGATTACACAGTACACAAAGAAGTTTCTTAGAATGCTTCTATCTCTTTGTTATGGGAGGATATTTCCTTTGGCCCAGTAGTCTTCCGAGCGATCCGAAATATCTGTTCTCAGATTCCACAGAAATAAGGCTAGCAAAGAGATCCACGAAATACAGATGTATCTCTGTGAGATGAATTAACAGAAAACTAAGCAGTTTCTCAGAAAGCTTCTTCCCAGATTTCATCTGAGGTTATTTCCTTTTTCAACATAGCCCTCTATGGGCTTCCAAGTATCACTTTTCCAATTCCACAAGAACTGTCTTAGCGAAAGGCTACTTGAGGGGAAAGCTGTAACTCTGTGAGATGATTTCACAGAACACAAAGAAGTTTCTCAGAAAGCTTCTTTCTCTTTGTTATCAGAGGATATTTCCTTTGGCCCTATAGTCTTTCAAGGGATCCGAAATATCTGTTCTCAGATTCCACAGAAATAAGGCTAGCAAAGAGATCCCTGAAATACAGAAGTAACTCTGTGAGATGAATTAACAGAACACTAAGCAGTTTCTCAGAAAGCTTCTTTCCAGATTTTATCTGAGGATATTTCCTTTTTCACCATAGCCCTCCCTGGGCTTCCAAATATCACTTTGCCAATTCCAGAAGAACTGTCTTAGCGAAAGGCTTCTTGAGCGGAAAGCTGTAACTCTGTGAGATGATTTCACAGAACACACAGAAGTTTCTCAGAAAGTTTCTTTCTCTTTGTTATCGGAGGATATTTCCATTGGCCCTATAGTCTTCCAAGGGATCCGAAATATCTTTTCTCAGATTCCACAGAAATAAGGCTAGCAAAGAGATCCACGAAATAGAGATGTAACTTTGCGAGATGAATTAACAGAACACTAAGCAGTTTCTCAGAAAGCTTCTTTCCAGATTTAATCTGAGGATATTTCGTTTTTCACCGTAGCCCTCTATGGGCTTCCAAATATCACTTTGCCAATTCCATAAGAACTGTCTTAGCGAAAGGCTTCTTGAGGCGAAACCTGTAACTGTGTGAGATGATTTCACAGAACACAAAGAAATTTCTTAGAAAGCTTCTATCTCTTTGTTATGGGAGGATATTTCTTTTGGCCCAGTAGTCTTCCGAGGGATCCGAAATATCTGTTCTCAGATTCCACAGAAATAAGGCTAGCAAAGAGATCCACGAAATACAGATGTATATCTGTGAGATGAATTAACAGAACACTAACCAGTTTCTCAGAAAGCTTCTTCCCAGATTTCATCTGAGATTATTTCCTTTTTCAACATAGCCCTCTAGGGGCTTCCAAATATCACTTTGCCAATTCCACAAGAACTGTCTTAGCGAAAGGCTTCTTGTGGGGAAAGCTGTAACTCTGTGAGAGGATTTCACAGAACACAAAGAAGTTTCTCAGAAAGCTTCTTTCTCTTTGTTATCGGAGGATATTTCCTTTGGCCCTATAGTCTTCCAAGGGATCCGAAATATCTGTTCTCAGATTCCACAGAAATAAGGCTAGCAAAGAGATCCACGAAATACAGATGTAACTCTGTGAGATGAATTAACAGAACACTAAGCAGTTTCTCAGAAAGCTTCTTTCCAGATTTCATCTGAGGATATTTCCTTTTTCACCATTGCTCTCTATGGGCTTCCAAATATCACTTTGCCAATTCCACAAGAACTGTCTTAGCGAAAGGCTTCTTGAGGGGAAAGCTGTAACTCTGTGAGATGATTTCACAGGACACAAAGAAGTTTCTCATAAAGCTTCTTTCTCTTTGTTAACGGAGGATATTTCCTTTGGCCCTATAGTCTTGCAAGTGATCCGAAATATCTGTTCTCACATTCCACAGAAATAAGGCTAGCAAAGAGATCCACGAAACACAGATGTAACTCTGTGAGTTGAATTAACAGAACACTAAGCAGTTTCTCAGAAAGCTTCTTTCCAGATTTCATCTGAGGATATTTCCTTTTTCACCATAGCCCTCTAGGGGCTTCCAAATATCACTTGCCAATTCCACAAGAACTGTCTTAGCAAAAGGCTTCCTGAGGGGAAAGCTGTAACTCTGTGAGATGATTTCACAGAACACAAAGAAGTTTCTCAGAAAGCTTCTTTCTCTTTGTTATCGGAGGATATTTCCTTTGGCCCTATAGTCTTTCAAGGGATCCGAAATATCTGTTCTCAGATTCCACAGAAATAAGGCTAGCAAAGAGATCCACGAAATACAGATGTAACTCTGTGAGATGAATTAACAGAACACTAAGCAGTTTCTCAGAAAGCTTCTTTCCTGATTTCATCTGAGGATATTTCGTTTTTCACCATAGCCCTCTATGGGCTTCCAAATATCACTTTGCCAATTCCACAAGAACTATCTTAGCGAAAGGCTTCCTGAGGGGAAAGCTGTAACTCTGTGAGATGATTTCACAGAACACAAAGAAGTTTCTAAGAAAGCTTCCTTCTCTTTGTTATCGGAGTATATTTCCTTTGGCCCTATAGTCTTCCAAGGGATCCGAAATATCTGTTCTCAGATTCCACAGAAATAAGGCTAGCAAAGAGATCCACGAAATAGAGATGTAACTTTGCGAGATGAATTAACAGAACACTAAGCAGTTTCTCAGAAAGCTTCTTTCCAGATTTAATCTGAGGATATTTCGTTTTTCACCGTAGCCCTCTATGGGCTTCCAAATATCACTTTGCCAATTCCACAAGAACTGTCTTAGCGAAAGGCTTCTTGAGGCGAAACCTGTAACTGTGTGAGATGATTTCACAGAACACAAAGAAACTTCTTAGAAAGCTTCTATCTCTTTGTTATCGGAGGATATTTCTTTTGGCCCAGTAGTCTTCCGAGGGATCCGAAATATCTGTTCTCAGATTCCACAGAAATAAGGCTAGCAAAGAGATCCACGAAATACAGATGTATCTCTGTGAGATGAATTAACAGAACACTAAGCAGTTTCTCAGAAAGCTTCTTCCCAGATTTCATCTGAGGTTATTTCCTTTTTTAACATAGCCCTCTATGGGCTTCCAAATATCACTTTGCCAATTCCACAAGAACTGTCTTAGCGAAAGGCTTCTTGAGGGGAAAGCTGTAACTCTGTGAGAGGATTTCACAGAACACAAAGAAGTTTCTCAGAAAGCTTCTCTCTCTTTGTTATCAGAGGATATTTCCTTTGGCCCTATAGTCTTCCAAGGGATCCGAAATATCTGTTCTCAGATTCCACAGAAATAAGGCTAGCAAAGAGATCCACGAAATACAGATGTAACTCTGTGAGATGAATTAACAGAACACTAAGCTGTTTCTCAGAAAGCTTCTTTCCAGATTTCATCTGAGGATATTTCCTTTTTCACCATAGCTCTCTATGGGCTTCCAAATATCACTTTGCCAATTCCACAAGAACTGTCTTAGCGAAAGGCTTCTTGAGGGGAAAGCTGTAACTCTGTGAGATGATTTCACAGGACACAAAGAAGTTTCTCAGAAAGCTTCTTTCTCTTTGTTATCGGAGGATATTTCCTTTGGCCCTATAGTCTTGCAAGTGATCCGAAATATCTGTTCTCACATTCCACAGAAATAAGGCTAGCAAAGAGATCCACGAAACACAGATGTAACTCTGTGAGTTGAATTAACAGAACACTAAGCAGTTTCTCAGAAAGCTTGTTTCCTGATTTCATCTGAGGATATTTCCTTTTTCACCATAGCCCTCTAGGGGATTCCAAATATCACTTGCCAATTCCACAAGAACTGTCTGAGCGAAAGGCTTCCTGAGGGGAAAGCTGTAACTCTTTGAGATGATTTCACAGAACAGAAAGAAGTTTCTCAGAAAGCTTCATCTCTTTGTTATCGGAGGATATTTCCTTTGGCCCTATAGTCTTCCAAGGGATCCGAAATACCTGTTCTCAGATTCCACAGAAATAAGGCTAGCAAAGAGATCCACGAAATACAGATGTAACTCTGTGAGTTGAATTAACAGAACACTAGGCAGTTTCTCAAAAAGCTTCTTTCCAGATTTCATCTGAGGATATTTCCTTTTTCACCATAGCCCTCTATGGGCTTCCAAATATCACTTTTCCCATTCCACAAGAACTGTCTTAGCGAAAGGCTACTTGAGGGGAAAGCTGTAACTCTCTGAGATGATTTCACAGAACACAAAGAAGTTTCTCAGAAAGCATCTTTCTCTTTGTTATCGGAGGATACTTCCTTTGGCCCTATAGTCTTTCAAGGAATCCGAAATATCTGTTCTCAGATTCCACAGAAATAAGGCTAGCAAAGAGATCCACGAAATACAGATGTAACTCTGTGAGATGAATTAACAGAACACTAAGCAGTTTCTCAGAAAGCTTCTTTCCTGATTTCATCTGAGGATATTTCCTTTTTCACCATAGCCCTCTATGGGCTTCCAAATATCACTTTGCCAATTCCACAAGAACTGTCTTAGAGAAAGGCTTCTTGAGGGGAAAGCTGTAACTCTGTGAGATGATTTCACAGAACACAGAGAAGTTTCTCAGAAAGCTTCTTTCTCTTTGTTATCGGAGGATATTTCCTTTGGCCCTATAGACTTCCACGGGATCCGAATTATCTGTTCTCACATTCCACAGAAATAAGGCTAGCAAAGAGATCCCTGAAATACAGAAGTAACTCTGTGAGATGAATTAACAGAACACTAAGCAGTTTCTCAGAAAGCTTCTTTCCAGATTTTATCTGAGGATATTTCCTTTTTCACCATAGCCCTCCATGGGCTTCCAAATATCACTTTGCCAATTCCAGAAGAACTGTCTTAGCGAAAGGCTTCTTGACGGGAAAGCTGTAACTCTGTGAGATGATTTCACAGAACACAAAGAAGTTTCTCAGAAAGCTTCTTTCTCTTTGTTATCGGAGGATATTTCCATTGGCCCTATAGTCTTCCAAGGGATCCGAAATATCTGTTCTCAGATTCCACAGAAATAAGGCTAGCGAAGAGATCCCCGAAATACAGATGTAACTCTGTGAGATGAATTAACAGATCACTAAGAAGTTTCTCAGAAAGCTTCTTTCCAGATTTCATCTGATGATATTTCCTTTTTCACCATAGCCCTCTATGGGCTTCCAAATATCACTTTGCCAATTCCACAAGAACTGTCTTAGCGAAAGGCTTCTTGAGGGCAAAGCTGTAACTCTGTGAGATGATTTCACAGAACACAAAGAAGTTACTCAGAAAGCTGCTTTCTGTTTGTTATTGGATTATATTTCCTTTGGCCCTATAATCTTCCAAGGGATCCGAAATATCTGTTCTCTGATTCCACAGCAATAAGGCTAGCAAAGAGATCCCCGAAATACAGATGTAACTCTGTGAGATGAATTAACAGAACACTAAGCAGTTTCTCAGAAAGCTTCTTTCCAGATTTCATCTGAGGATATTTCCTTTTTCACCATAGCCCTCTACGGGCTTCCAAATATCACTTTGCCAATTCCAGAAGAACTGTCTTAGCGAAAGTCTTCTTGAGGGGAAAGCTGTAACTCTGTTAGATGATTTCACAGAACACAAAGAAGTTTCTCAGAAAGCTACTTTCTGTTTGTTATCGGAGGATATTTCCTTTGGCCTATAGTCTTCAAGGGATCCGAAATATCTGTTCTCAGATTCCACAGAAAGAAGGCTAGCAAAGAGATCCACGAAATACAGATGTAACTCCGTGAGAGGAATTAACAGAACACTAAGCAGTTTCTCAGAAAGCTTCTTTCCAGATTTCATCTGAGGATATTTCCAATTTCACCAGAGCCCTCTATGGGCTTCCAAATATCACTTTGCCAATTCCACCAGAACTCTCCTAGCCAAAGGCTTCTTGAGGCGAAACCTGTAACTTTGTGAGATGATTTCACAGAACACAAAGAAGTTTCCCAGAAAGCTTCTTTCTCTTTGTTATCGGAGGATATTTCCTTTGGCCCTATAGTCTTCCAAGGGATCCGAAATATCTGTTCTCTGATTCCACAGAAATAAGGCTAGCAAAGAGATCCACGAAATACAGATGTAACTCTGTGAGATGAATTAACAGAACACTAAGCAGTTTCTCAGAAAGCTTCTTTCCAGATTTCATCTGAGGATATTTCGTTTTTCACCGTAGCCCTCTATGGGCTTCCAAATATCACTTTGCCAATTCCACAAGAACTGTCTTAGCGAAAGGCTTCTTGAGGCGAAACCTGTAACTCTGTGAGATGATTTCACAGAACACAAAGAAGTTTCTTAGAAAGCTTCTATCTCTTTTTTATGGGAGGATATTTCCTTTAGCCCAGTAGTCTTCCAAGGGATACGAAATATCTGTTCTCAGATTCCACAGAAATAAGGCTAGCAAAGTGATCCACGAAATACAGATGTATCTCTGTGAGTTGAATTAACAGAACACTAAGCAGTTTCTCAGAAAACTTCTTTCCAGATTTCATCTGAGGATATTTCCTTTTTCACCATAGCTCTCTAGGGCTTCCAAATATCACTTTGCCAATTCCACAAGAACTGTCTTAGTGAAAGGCCTCTTGAGGGGAAACCTGTAACTCTGTGAGATGATTTCACAGAACACAAAGAAGTTTCTCAGAAAGCTTCTTTCTCTTTGTTATCGGAGGATATTTCCTTTGGCCCTATAGTCTTCAAAAGGGATCCTAAATATCTGTTCTCAGATTCCACAGAAATAAGGCTAGCAAAGAGATCCACGAAATACAGATGTAACTCTGTGAGATGAATTAACAGAACACTAAGCAGTTTCTCAGAAAGCTTCTTTCCAGATTTCATCTGAGGATATTTCCTTTTTCACCATAGCCCTCTATGGGCTTCCAAATATCACTTTGCCAATTCCACAAGAACTGTCTTAGCGAAAGGCTTCTTGAGGGGAAAGCTGTAACTCTGTGAGATGATTTCACAGAACACAAAGAAGTTTCTCAGAAAGCTTCTTTCTCTTTGTTATCGGAGGATATTTCCTTTGGCCCTATAGTCTTCCAAGGGATCCGAAATATCTGTTCTCACATTCCACAGAAATAAGGCCAGCAAAGAGTTCCACCAAATACTGATGTAACTCTGCGAGGTGAATTAACAGAACACTAAGCAGTTTCTCAGAAAGCTTCTTTCCAGATTTCATCTGAGGATATTTCCTTTTTCACCATAGCCCTCTATGGGCTTCCAAATATCACTTTGCCAATTCCACAAGAACTGTCTTAGAAAAAGGCTCCTTGAGGCGAAAGCTGAAACTCTGTGAGAAGATTTCACAGAACACAAAGAAGTTTCTCAGAAAGCTTCTTTGTCTTTGTTATCGGAGGCTATTTCCTTTGGCCCTATAGTCTTCCAAGGATCCGAAATATCTGTTCTCAGATTCCACAGAAAGAAGGCTAGCAAAGAGATCCACGAAATACAGATGTAACTCTGTGAGAGGAATTAACAGAACACTAAGCAGCTTCTCAGAAAGCTTCTTTCCAGATTTCATCTGAGGATATTTCCATTTTCACCATAGCCCTCTATGGGCTTCCAAATATCACTTTGCCAATTCCACCAGAACTCTCCTAGCGAAAGTCTTCTTGAGGCGAAAGCTGTAACTCTGTGAGATGATTTCACAGAACACAAAGAAGTTTCTCAGAAAGCTTCTTTCTCTTTGTTATCGGAGGATATTTCCTTTGGCCCTATACTCTTCCAAGGGATCCGAAATATCTGTTCTCAGATTACACAGAAATAAGGCTAGCAAAGAGATCCACGAAATACAGATGTAACTCTGTGAGATGAATTAACAGAACACTAAGCAGTTTCTCAGAAAGCTTCTTTCCAGATTTCATCTGAGGATATTTTGTTTTTCACCATAGCCCTCAATGGGCTTCCAAATATCACTTTGCCAATTCCACAAGAACTGTCTTAGCAAAGGCTTCCTGAGGGGAAAGCTGTAACTCTGTGAGATGATTTCACAGAACACAAAGAAGTTTCTCAGAAAGATTCTTTCTCTTTGTTATCGGAGGATATTTCCTTTGGCCCTATAGTCTTCCAAGGGATCCGAAATATCTGTTCTCAGATTCCACAGAAATAAGGCTAGCAAAGAGATCCACGAAATACAGATGTAACTCTGTGAGATGAATTAACAGAACACTAAGCAGTTTCTCAGAAAGCTTCTTTCCTGATTTCATCTGAGGATATTTCCTTTTTCACCATAGCACTCTATGGGCTTCCAAATATCACTTTGCCAATTCCACAAGAACTGTCTTAGCGAAAGGCTTCCTGAGGGGAAAGCTGTAACTCTGTGAGATGATTTCACAGAACACAAAGAAGTTTCTCAGAAGGCTTCTTTCTCTTTGTTATCGGAGTATATTTCCTTTGGCCCTATAGTCTTCCAAGGGATCCGAAATATCTGTTCTCAGATTCCACAGAAATAAGGCTAGCACAGACATCCACGAAATAGAGATGTAACTTTGCGAGATGAATTAACAGAACACTAAGCAGTTTCTCAGAAAGCTTCTTTCCAGATTTCATCTGAGGATATTTCGTTTTTCACCGTAGCCCTCTATGGGCTTCCAAATATCACTTTGCCAATTCCACAAGAACTGTCTTAGCGAAAGGCTTCTTGAGGCGAAACCTGTAACTCTGTGAGATGATTTCACAGAACACAAAGAAGTTTCTTAGAAAGCTTCTATCTCTTTGTTATGGGAGGATATTTCCTTTGGCCCAGTAGTCTTCCAAGGGATCCGAAATATCTGTTCTCAGATTCCACAGAAATAAGGCTAGCAAAGAGATCCACGAAATACAGATGTATCTCTGTGAGATGAATTAACAGAACACTAAGCAGTTTCTCAGAAAGCTTCCTTCCAGATTTCATCTGAGGATATTTCCTTTTTCACCATAGCCCTCTATGGGCTTCCAAATATCACTTTGCCAATTCCACAAGAACTGTCTTAGCGAAAGGCCTCTTGAGGGGAAACCTGTAACTCTGTGAGATGATTTCACAGAACACAAAGAAGTTTCTCAGAAAGCTTCTTTCTCTTTGTTATCGGAGGATATTTCCTTTGGCCCTATAGTCTTTCAAGGGATCCGAAATATCTGTTCTCAGATTCCACAGAAATAAGGCTAGCAAAGAGATCCACGAAATACAGATGTAACTCTGTTAGATGAATTAACAGAACACTAAGCAGTTTCTCAGAAAGCTTCTTTCCAGATTTCATGTGAGGATATTTCCTTTTTCACCATAGCCCTCTATGGGCTTCCAAATATCACTTTGCCAATTCCACAAGAACTGTCTTAGCGAAAGGCTTCTTGAGGGGAAAGCTGTAACGCTGTGAGATGATTTCACAGAACACAAAGAAGTTTCTCAGAAAGCTTCTTTCTCTTTGTTATCGGAGGATATTTCCTTTGGCCCTATAGTCTTCCAAGGGATCCGAAATATCTGTTCTCAGATTCCACAGAAATAAGGCCAGCAAAGAGTTCCACCAAATACTGATGTAACTCTGTGAGATGAATTAACAGAACACTAAGCAGTTTCTCAGAAAGCTTCTTTCCAGATTTCATCTGAGGATATTTCCTTTTTCACCATAGCCCTCTATGGGCTTCCAAATATCACTTTGCCAATTCCACAAGAACTGTCTTAGAAAAAGGCTCCTTGAGGCGAAAGCTGAAACTCTGTGAGAAGATTTCACAGAACACAAAGAAGTTTCTCAGAAAGCTTCTTTGTCTTTGTTATCGGAGGCTATTTCCTTTGGCCCTATAGTCTTCCAAGGGATCCGAAATATCTGTTCTCAGATTCCACAGAAAGAAGGCTAGCAAAGAGATCCACGAAATACAGATGTAACTCCGTGAGAGGAATTAACAGAACACTAAGCAGCTTCTCAGAAAGCTTCTTTCCAGATTTCATCTGAGGATATTTCCATTTTCACCATAGCCCTCTATGGGCTTCCAAATATCACTTTGCCAATTCCACCAGAACTCTCCTAGCGAAAGGCTTCTTGAGGCGAAAGCTGTAACTCTGTGAGATGATTTCACAGAACACAAAGAAGTTTCTCAGAAAGCTTCTTTCTCTTTGTTATCGGAGGATATTTCCTTTGGCCCTATACTCTTCCAAGGGATCCGAAATATCTGTTCTCAGATTACACAGAAATAAGGCTAGCAAAGAGATCCACGAAATACAGATGTAACTCTGTGAGATGAATTAACAGAACACTAAGCAGTTTCTCAGAAAGCTTCTTTCCAGATTTCATCTGAGGATATTTCGTTTTTCACCATAGCCCTCATTGGGCTTCCAAATATCACTTTGCCAATTCCACAAGAACTGTCTTAGCAAAGGCTTCCTGAGGGGAAAGCTGTAACTCTGTGAGATGATTTCACAGAACACAAAGAAGTTTCTCAGAAAGATTCTTTCTCTTTGTTATCGGAGGATATTTCCTTTGGCCCTATAGTCTTCCAAGGGATCCGAAATATCTGTTCTCAGATTCCACAGAAATAAGGCTAGCAAAGAGATCCACGAAATACAGATGTAACTCTGTGAGATGAATTAACAGAACACTAAGCAGTTTCTCAGAAAGCTTCTTTCCTGATTTCATCTGAGGATATTTCCTTTTTCACCATAGCACTCTATGGGCTTCCAAATATCACTTTGCCAATTCCACAAGAACTGTCTTAGCGAAAGGCTTCCTGAGGGGAAAGCTGTAACTCTGTGAGATGATTTCACAGAACACAAAGAAGTTTCTCAGAAGGCTTCTTTCTCTTTGTTATCGGAGTATATTTCCTTTGGCCCTATAGTCTTCCAAGGGATCCGAAATATCTGTTCTCAGATTCCACAGAAATAAGGCTAGCAAAGACATCCACGAAATAGAGATGTAACTTTGCGAGATGAATTAACAGAACACTAAGCAGTTTCTCAGAAAGCTTCTTTCCAGATTTCATCTGAGGATATTTCGTTTTTCACCGTAGCCCTCTATGGGCTTCCAAATATCACTTTGCCAATTCCACAAGAACTGTCTTAGCGAAAGGCTTCTTAAGGCGAAACCTGTAACTCTGTGAGATGATTTCACAGAACACAAAGAAGTTTCTTAGAAAGCTTCTATCTCTTTGTTATGGGAGGATATTTCCTTTGGCCCAGTAGTCTTTCAAGGGATCCGAAATATCTGTTCTCAGATTCCACAGAAATAAGGCTAGCAAAGAGATCCACGAAATACAGATGTATCTCTGTGAGATGAATTAACAGAACACTAAGCAGTTTCTCAGAAAGCTTCCTTCCAGATTTCATCTGAGGATATTTCCTTTTTCACCATAGCCCTCTATGGGCTTCCAAATATCACTTTGCCAATTCCACAAGAACTGTCTTAGCGAAAGGCCTCTTGAGGGGAAACCTGTAACTCTGTGAGATGATTTCACAGAACACAAAGAAGTTTCTCAGAAAGCTTCTTTCTCTTTGTTATCGGAGGATATTTCCTTTGGCCCTATAGTCTTTCAAGGGATCCGAAATATCTGTTCTCAGATTCCACAGAAATAAGGCTAGCAAAGAGATCCACGAAATACAGATGTAACTCTGTGAGATGAATTAACAGAACACTAAGCAGTTTCTCAGAAAGCTTCTTTCCAGATTTCATCTGAGGATATTTCCTTTTTCACCATAGCCCTCTATGGGCTTCCAAATATCACTTTGCCAATTCCACAAGAACTGTCTTAGCGAAAGGCTTCTTGAGGGGAAAGCTGTAACGCTGTGAGATGATTTCACAGAACACAAAGAAGTTTCTCAGAAAGCTTCTTTCTCTTTGTTATCGGAGGATATTTCCTTTGGCCCTATAGTCTTTCAAGGGATCCGAAATATCTGTTCTCAGATTCCACAGAAATAAGGCTAGCAAAGAGATCCACGAAATACAGATGTAACTCTGTGAGATGAATTAACAGAACACTAAGCAGTTTCTCAGAAAGCTTCTTTCCAGATTTCATCTGAGGATATTTCCTTTTTCACCATAGCCCTCTATGGGCTTCCAAATATCACTTTGCCAATTCCACAAGAACTGTCTTAGCGAAAGGCTTCTTGAGGGGAAAGCTGTAACGCTGTGAGATGATTTCACAGAACACAAAGAAGTTTCTCAGCAAGCTTCTTTCTCTTTGTTATCGGAGGATATTTCCTTTGGCCCTATAGTCTTCCAAGGGATCCGAAATATCTGTTCTCAGATTCCACAGAAATAAGGCCAGCAAAGAGTTCCACCAAATACTGATGTAACTCTGCGAGGTGAATTAACAGAACACTAAGCAGTTTCTCAGAAAGCTTCTTTCCAGATTTCATCTGAGGATATTTCCATTTTCACCATAGCCCTCTATGGGCTTCCAAATATCACTTTGCCAATTCCACCAGAACTCTCCTAGCGAAAGGCTTCTTGAAGCGAAAGCTGTAACTCTGTGAGATGATTTCACAGAACACAAAGAAGTTTCTCAGAAAGATTCTTTCTCTTTGTTATCGGAGGATATTTCCTTTGGCCCTATAGTCTTCCAAGGGATCCGAAATATCTGTTCTCAGATTCCACAGAAATAAGGCTAGCAAAGAGATCCACGAAATACAGATGTAACTCTGTGAGATGAATTAACAGAACACTAAGCAGTTTCTCAGAAAGCTTCTTTCCTGATTTAATCTGAGGATATTTCCTTTTTCACCATAGCACTCTATGGGCTTCCAAATATCACTTTGCCAATTCCACAAGAACTGTCTTAGCGAAAGGCTTCCTGAATGGAAAGCTGTAACTCTGTGAGATGATTTCACAGAACACAAAGAAGTTTCTCAGAAGGCTTCTTTCTCTTTGTTATCGGAGTATATTTCCTTTGGCCCTATAGTCTTCCAAGGGATCCGAAATATCTGTTCTCAGATTCCACAAAAATAAGGCTAGCAAAGAGATCCACGAAATAGAGATGTAACTTTGCGAGATGAATTAACAGAACACTAAGCAGTTTCTCAGAAAGCTTCTTTCCAGATTTCATCTGAGGATATTTCGTTTTTCACCGTAGCCCTCTATGGGCTTCCAAATATCACTTTGCCAATTCCACAAGAACTGTCTTAGCGAAAGGCTTCTTGAGGCGAAACCTGTAACTCTGTGAGATGATTTCACAGAACACAAAGAAGTTTCTTAGAAAGCTTCTATCTCTTTGTTATGGGAGGATATTTCCTTTGGCCCAGTAGTCTTCCAAGGGATCCGAAATATCTGTTCTCAGATTCCACAGAAATAAGGCTAGCAACGAGATCCACGAAATACAGATGTATCTCTGTGAGATGAATTAACAGAACACTAAGCAGTTTCTCAGAAAGCTTCTTTCCAGATTTCATCTGAGGATATTTCCTTTTTCACCATAGCCCTCTATGGGCTTCCAAATATCACTTTGCCAATTCCACAAGAACTGTCTTAGCGAAAGGCTTCTTGAGGGGAAAGCTGTAACTCTGTGAGATGATTTCACAGAACACAAAGTAGTTTCTCAGAAAGCTTCTTTCTCTTTGTTATCGGAGGATATTTCCTTTGGCCCTATAGTCTTCCAAGGGATCCGAAATATCTGTTCTCAGATTCCACAGAAATAAGGCTAGCAAAGAGATCCACGAAATACAGATGTAACTCTGTGAGATGAATTAACAGAACACTAAGCAGTTTCTCAGAAAGCTTCTTTCCAGATTTCATCTGAGGATATTTCCTTTTTCACCGTAGCCTTCTATGGGCTTCCAAATATCACTTTGCCAATTCCAGAAGAACTGTCTTAGCGAAAGGTTCTTGAGGGGAAAGCTGTAACTCTGTGAGATGATTTCACAGAACTCAAAGAGGTTTCTCAGAAAGCTTCTTTCTCTTTGTTATCGGAGGATATTTCCTATGGCCCTATAGTCTTCAAAGGGATCCGAAATATCTGTTCTCAGATTCCACAGAAATAAGGCTCTCAAAGGGATCCACGAAATACAGATGTAACTCTGTGAGATGAATTAACAGAACACTAAGCAGTTTCTCAGAAAGCTTCTTTCCTGATTTCATCTGAGGATATTTCCTTTTTCACCATAGCCCTCTATGGGCTTCCAAATATCACTTTGCCAATTCCACAAGAACTGTCTTAGCGAAAGGCTTCTTGAGGGGAAAGCTGTAACTCTGTGAGATGATTTCACAGAACACAAAGAAGTTTCTCAGAAAGCTTCTTTCTCTTTGTTATCGGAGGATATTTCCTTTGGCCCTATAGTCTTCCAAGGGATCCGAAATATCTGTTCTCAGATTCCACAGAAATAAGGCCAGCAAAGAGTTCCACCAAATACTGATGTAACTCTGCGAGGTGAATTAACAGAACACTAAGCAGTTTCTCAGAAAGCTTCTTTCCAGATTTCATCTGAGGATATTTCCTTTTTCACCATAGCCCTCTATGGGCTTCCAAATATCACTTTGCCAATTCCACAAGAACTGTCTTAGAAAAAGGCTGCTTGAGGCGAAAGCTGAAACTCTGTGGGAAGATTTCACAGAACACGAAGAAGTTTCTCAGAAAACTTCTTTGTCTTTGTTATCGGAGGATATTTCCTTTGGCCCTATAGTCTTCCAAGGGATCCGAAATATCTGTTCTCAGATTCCACAGAAAGAAGGCTAGCAAAGAGATCCACGAAATACAGATGTAACTCTGTGAGAGGAATTAACAGAACACTAAGCAGTTTCTCAGAAAGCTTCTTTCCAGATTTCATTTGAGGATATTTCCATTTTCACCATAGCCCTCTATGGGCTTCCAAATATCACTTTGCCAATTCCACCAGAACTCTCCTAGCGAAAGGCTTCTTGAGGCGAAAGCTGTAACTCTGTGAGATGATTTCACAGAACACAAAGAAGTTTCTCAGAAAGCTTCTTTCTCTTTGTTATCGGAGGATATTTCCTTTGGCCCTATACTCTTCCAAGGGATCCGAAATATCTGTTCTCAGATTACACAGAAATAAGGCTAGCAAAGAGATCCACGAAATACAGATGTAACTCTGTGAGATGAATTAACAGAACACTAAGCAGTTTCTCAGAAAGCTTCTTTCCAGATTTCATCTGAGGATATTTCGTTTTTCACCATAGCCATCAATGGGCTTCCAAATATCACTTTGCCAATTCCACAAGAACTGTCTTAGCAAAGGCTTCCTGAGGGGAAAGCTGTAACTCTGTGAGATGATTTCACAGAACACAAAGAAGTTTCTCAGAAAGGTTCTTTCTCTTTGTTATCGGAGGATATTTCCTTTGGCCCTATAGTCTTCCAAGGGATCCGAAATATCTGTTCTCAGATTCCACAGAAATAAGGCTAGCAAAGAGATCCACGAAATACAGATGTAACTCTGTGAGATGAATTAACAGAACACTAAGCAGTTTCTCAGAAAGCTTCTTTCCTGATTTCATCTGAGGATATTTCCTTTTTCACCATAGCACTCTATGGGCTTCCAAATATCACTTTGCCAATTCCACAAGAACTGTCTTAGCGAAAGGCTTCCTGAGGGGAAAGCTGTAACTCTGTGAGATGATTTCACAGAACACAAAGAAGTTTCTCAGAAGGCTTCTTTCTCTTTGTTATCGGAGTATATTTCCTTTGGCCCTATAGTCTTCCAAGGGATCCGAAATATCTGTTCTCAGATTCCACAGAAATAAGGCTAGCAAAGACATCCACTAAATAGAGATGTAACTTTGCGAGATGAATTAACAGAACACTAAGCAGTTTCTCAGAAAGCTTCTTTCCAGATTTCATCTGAGGATATTTCGTTTTTCACCGTAGCCCTCTATGGGCTTCCAAATATCACTTTGCCAATTCCACAAGAACTGTCTTAGCGAAAGGCTTCTTGAGGCGAAACCTGTAACTCTGTGAGATGATTTCACAGAACACAAAGAAGTTTCTTAGAAAGCTTCTATCTCTTTATTATGGGAGGATATTTCCTTTGGCCCAGTAGTCTTCCAAGGGATCCGAAATATCTGTTCTCAGATTCCACAGAAATAAGTCTAGCAAAGAGATCCACGAAATACAGATGTATCTCTGTGAGATGAATTAACAGAACACTAAGCAGTTTCTCAGAAAGCTTCTTTCCAGATTTCATCTGAGGATATTTCCTTTTTCACCATAGCCCTCTATGGGCTTCCAAATATCACTTTGCCAGTTCCACAAGAACTGTCTTAGCGAAAGGCTTCTTGAGGGGAAAGCTGTAACTCTGTGAGACGATTTCACAGAACACAAAGTAGTTTCTCAGAAAGCTTCTTTCTCTTTGTTATTGGAGGATATTTCCTTTGGCCCTGTAGTCTTCCATGGGATCCGAAATATCTGTTCTCAGATTCCACAGAAATAAGGCTAGCAAAGAGATCCACGAAATACAGATGTAACTCTGTGAGATGAATTAACAGAACACTAAGCAGTTTCTCAGAAAGCTTCTTTCCAGATTTCATCTGAGGATATTTCCTTTTTCACCGTAGCCTTCTATGGGCTTCCAAATATCACTTTGCCAATTCCAGAAGAACTGTCTTAGCGAAAGGTTCTTGTGGGGAAAGCTGTAACTCTGTGAGATGATTTCACAGAACTCAAAGAGGTTTCTCAGAAAGCTTCTTTCTCTTTGTTATCGGAGGATATTTCCTATGGCCGTATAGTCTTCAAAGGGATCCGAAATATCTGTTCTCAGATTCCACAGAAATAAGGCTCTCAAAGGGATCCACGAAATACAGATGTAACTCTGTGAGATGAATTAACAGAACACTAAGCAGTTTCTCAGAAAGCTTCTTTCCAGATTTCATCTGAGGATATTTCCTTTTTCACCATAGCCCTCTATGGGCTTCCAATTATCACTTTGCAAATTCCACAAGAACTGTCTTAGCGAAAGGCTTCTTGAGGCGAAACCTGTAACTCTGTGAGATGATTTCACAGAACACAAAGACGTTTCTCAGAAAGCTTCTTTCTCTTTGTTATCGGAGGATATTTCCTTTGGTCCTATAGTCTTCTAAGGGATCCGAAATATCTGTTCTCAGATTCCACAGAAATAAGGCTAACAAAGAGATCCACGAAATACAGATGTAACTCTGTGAGATGAATTAACAGAACACTAAGCAGTTTCTCAGAAAGCTTCTTTCCAGATTTCATTTGAGGATATTTCCTTTTTCACCATAGCCCTCTATGGGTTTCCAAATATCACTTTGCCAATTCCACCAGAACTGTCTTAGCGAAAGGCTTCTTGAGGGGAAAGCTGTAACTCTGTGAGATGATTTCACAGAACACAAAGAAGTTTCTCAGAAAGCTTCTTTCTCTTTGTTATCGGAGGATATTTCCTTTGGCCCTATAGTCTTCCAAGTGATCCGAAATATCTGTTCTCAGATTCCACAGAAATAAGGCTAGCAAAGAGATCCACGAAATACAGATGTAACTCTGTGAGATGAATTAACAGAACACTAAGCAGTTTCTCAGAAAGCTTCTTTCCAGATTTCATGTGAGGATATTTCGTTTTTCACCATAGCCCTCAATGGGCTTCCAAATATCACTTTGCCAATTCCACAAGAACTGTCTTAGCAAAGGCTTCCTGAGGGGAAAGCTGTAACTCTGTGAGATGATTTCACAGAACACAAAGAAGTTTCTCAGAAAGCTTCTTTCTCTTTGTTATCGGAGGATATTTCCTTTGGCCCTATAGTCTTCCAAGGGATCCGAAATATCTGTTCTCAGATTCCACAGAAATAAGGCTAGCAAAGAGATCCACGAAATACAGATGTAACTCTGTGAGATGAATTAACAGAACACTAAGCAGTTTCTCAGAAAGCTTCTTTCCAGGTTTCATCTGAGGATATTTCGTTTTTCACCATAGCCCTCTAGGGGCTTCCAAATATCACTTTGCCAATTCCACAAGAACTGTCTTAGCAAAGGCTTCCTGAGGGGGAAGCTGTAACTCTGTGAGATGATTTCACAGAACACAAAGAAGTTTCTCAGAAAGCTTCTTTCTCTTTGTTATCGGAGGATATTTCCTTTGGCCCTATAGTCTTCCAAGGGATCCGAAATATCTGTTCTCAGATTCCACAGAAATAAGGCTAGCAAAGAGATCCACGAAATACAGATGTAACTCTGTGAGATGAATTAACAGAACACTAAGCAGTTTCTCAGAAAGCTTCTTTCCAGGTTTCTTCTGAGGATATTTCGTTTTTCACCATAGCCCTCTAGGGGCTTCCAAATATCACTTTGCCAATTCCACAAGAACTGTCTTAGCAAAGGCTTCCTGAGGGGGAAGCTGTAACTCTGTGAGATGATTTCACAGAACACAAAGAAGTTTCTCAGAAAGCTTCTTTCTCTTTGTTATCGGTGTATATTTCCTTTGGCCCTATCGTCTTACAAGGGATCCGAAATATCTGTTTTCAGATTCCACAGAAATAAGGATAGCAAAGAGATCCACGAAATAGAGATGTAACTTTGCGAGATGAATTAACAGAACGCTAAGCAGTTTCTCAGAAAGCTTCTTTCCAGATTTCATCTGAGGATATTTCGTTTTTCACCGTAGTCCTCTATGGGCTTCCAAGTATCACTTTGCCAATTCCACAAGAACTGTCTTAGCGAAAGGCTTCTTGAGGCGAAACCTGTAACTCTGTGAGATGATTTCACAGAACACAAAGAAGTTTCTCAGAGAGCTTCTTTCTCTTTGTTATCGGAGGATATTTCCTTTGGCCCTGTAGTCTTCAAAAGGGATCCGAAATATCTGTTCTCAGATTCCACAGAAATAAGGCTAGCAAAGAGATCCACGAAATACAGATGTAACTCTGTGAGATGAATTAACAGAACACTAAGCAGTTTCTCAGAAAGCTTCTTTCCAGATTTCATCTGAGGATATTTCCTTTTTCACCATAGCCCTCTATGGGCTTCCAAATATCACTTTGCCAATTCCACAAGAACTGTCTTAGCGAAAGGCTTCTTGAGGGGAAACCTGTAACTCTGTGAGATGATTTCAGAGAACACAAAGAAGTTTCTCAGAAAGCTTCTTTCTCTTTGTTATCGGAGGAAATTTCCTTTGGCCCTATACTCTTCCAAGGGATCCGAAATATCTGTTCTCATATTCCACAGAAATAAGGCTAGCAAAGAGATCCACGAAATACAGATGTAACTCTGTGAGATGAATTAACAGAACACTAAGCAGTTTCTCAGAAAGTTTCTTTCCAGATTTCATCTGAGGATATTTCGTTTTTCACCGTAGCCCTCTATGGGCTTCCAAATATCACTTTGCCAATTCCACAAGAACTGTCTTAGCGAAAGGCTTCTTGAGGCGAATCCTGTAACTCTGTGAGATGATTTCACAGAACACAAAGAAGTTTCTTAGAAAGCTTCTATCTCTTTGTTATTGGAGGATATTTCCTTTGGCCCAGTAGTCTTCCAAGGGATCCGAAATATCTGTTCTCAGATTCCACAGAAATAAGGCTAGCAAAGAGATCCACGAAATACAGACGTATTTCTGTGAGATGAATTAACAGAACACTAAGCAGTTTCTCAGAAAACTTCTTTCCAGATTTCATCTGAGGATATTTCCTTTTTCACCATAGCTCTCTAGGGCTTCCAAATATCACTTTGCCAATTCCACAAGAACTGTCTTAGCGAAAGGCCTCTTGAGGGGAAACCTGTAACTCTGTGAGATGATTTCACAGAACACAAAGAAGTTTCTCAGAAAGCTTCTTTCTCTTTGTTATCGGAGGATATTTCCTTTGGCCCTATAGTCTTCAAAAGGGATCCGAAATATCTGTTCTCAGATTCCACAGAAATAAGGCTAGCAAAGAGATCCACGAAATACAGATGTAACTCTGTGAGATGAATTAACAGAACACTAAGCAGTTTCTCAGAAAGCTTCTTTCCAGATTTCATCTGAGGATATTTCCTTTTTCACCATAGCCCTCTATGGGCTTCCAAATATCACTTTGCCAATTCCACAAGAACTGTCTTAGCGAAAGGCTTCTTGAGGGGAAAGCTGTAACTCTGTGAGATGATTTCACAGAACACAAAGAAGTTTCTCAGAAAGCTTCTTTCTCTTTGTTATCGGAGGATATTTCCTTTGGCCCTATAGTCTTCCAAGGGATCCGAAATATCTGTTCTCAGATTCCACAGAAATAAGGCTAGCAAAGAGATCCACGAAATACAGATGTATCTCTGTGAGATGAATTAACAGAACACTAAGCAGTTTCTCAGAAAGCTTCCTTCCAGATTTCATCTGAGGATATTTCCTTTTTCACAATAGCCCTCTATGGGCTTCCAAATATCACTTTGCCAATTCCACAAGAACTGTCTTAGCGAAAGGCTTCTTGAGGGGAAAGCTGTAACTCTGTGAGATGATTTCACAGAACACAAAGTAGTTTCTCAGAAAGCTTCTTTCTCTTTGTTATTGGAGGATATTTCCTTTGGCCCTATAGTCTTCCATGGGATCCGAAATATCTGTTCTCAGATTCCACAGAAATAAGGCTAGCAAAGAGATCCACGAAATACAGATGTAACTCTGTGAGATGAATTAACAGAACACTAAGCAGTTTCTCAGAAAGCTTCTTTCCAGATTTCATCTGAGGATATTTCCTTTTTCACCGTAGCCTTCTATGGGCTTCCAAATATCACTTTGCCAATTCCAGAAGAACTGTCTTAGCGAAAGGTTCTTGAGGGGAAAGCTGTAACTCTGTGAGATGATTTCACAGAACTCAAAGAGGTTTCTCAGAAAGCTTCTTTCTCTTTGTTATCGGAGGATATTTCCTATGGCCCTATAGTCTTCAAAGGGATCCGAAATATCTGTTCTCAGATTCCACAGAAATAAGGCTCTCAAAGGGATCCACGAAATACAGATGTAACTCTGTGAGATGAATTAACAGAACACTAAGCAGTTTCTCAGAAAGCTTCTTTCCAGATTTCATCTGAGGATATTTCCTTTTTCACCATAGCCCTCTATGGGCTTCCAATTATCACTTTGCAAATTCCACAAGAACTGTCTTAGCGAAAGGCTTCTTGAGGCGAAACCTGTAACTCTGTGAGATGATTTCACAGAACACAAAGACGTTTCTCAGAAAGCTTCTTTCTCTTTGTTATCGGAGGATATTTCCTTTGGCCCTATAGTCTTCAAAGGGATCCGAAATATCTGTTCTCAGATTCCACAGAAATAAGGCTAGCAAAGAGATCCACGAAATACAGATGTAACTCTGTGAGATGAATTAACAGAACACTAAGCAGTTTCTCAGAAAGCTTCTTTCCAGATTTCATCTGAGGATATTTCCTTTTTCACCATAGCCCTCTATAGGCTTCCAAATATCACTTTGCCAATTCCACAAGAACTGTCTTAGCGAAAGGCTTCCTGAGGGGAAAGCTGTAACTCTGTGAGATGATTTCACAGAACACAAAGAAGTTTCTCAGAAGGCTTCTTTCTCTTTGTTATCGGAGTATATTTCCTTTGGCCCTATAGTCTTCCAAGGGATCCGAAATATCTGTTCTCAGATTCCACAGAAATAAGGCTAGCAAAGAGATCCACGAAATAGAGATGTAACTTAGCGAGATGAATTAACAGAACACTAAGCAGTTTCTCAGAAAGCTTCTTTCCAGATTTCATCTGATGATATTTCGTTTTTCACCGTAGCCCTCTACGGGCTTCCAAATATCACTTTGCCAATTCCACAAGAACTGTCTTAGCGAAAGGCTTCTTGAGGCGAAACCTGTAACTCTGTGAGATGATTTCACAGAACACAAAGAAGTTTCTTAGAAAGCTTCTATCTCTTTGTTATGGGAGGATATTTCCTTTGGCCCAGTAGTCTTCCAAGGGATCCGAAATATCTGTTCTCAGATTCCACAGAAATAAGGCTAGCAAACAGATCCACGAAATACAGATGTATCTCTGTGAGATGAATTAACAGAACACTAAGCAGTTTCTCAGAAAACTTCTTTCCAGATTTCATCTGAGGATATTTCCTTTTTCACCATAGCTCTCTATGGGCTTCCAAATATCACTTTGCCAATTCCACAAGAACTGTCTTAGCGAAAGGCCTCTTGAGGGGAAACCTGTAACTCTGTGAGATGATTTCACAGAACACAAAGAAGTTTCTCAGAAAGCTTCTTTCTCTTTGTGATCGGAGGATATTTCCTTTGGCCCTATAGTCTTCCAAGGGATCCGAAATATCTGTTCTCAGATTCCACAGAAATAAGGCTAGCAAAGAGATCCACGAAATATAGATGTAACTCTGTGAGATGAATTAACAGAACACTAAGCAGTTTCTCAGAAAGCTTCTTTCCAGATTTCATCTGAGGATATTTCGTTTTTCACCATAGCCCTCTATGGGCTTCCAAATATCACTTTGCCAATTCCACAAGAACTGTCTTAGCAAAGGCTTCCTGAGGGGAAAGCTGTAACTCTGTGAGATGATTTCACAGAACACAAAGAAGTTTCTCAGAAAGCTTCTTTCTCTTTGTTATCGGAGTATATTTCCTTTGGCCCTATCGTCTTCCAAGGGATCCGAAATATCTGTTTTCAGATTCCACAGAAATAAGGCTAGCAAAGAGATCCCCGAAATAGAGATGTAACTTTGCGAGATGAATTAACAGAACGCTAAGCAGTTTCTCAGAAAGCTTCTTTCCAGATTTCATCTGAGGATATTTCGTTTTTCACCGTAGCCCTCTATGGGCTTCCAAATATCACTTTGCCAATTCCACAAGAACTGTCTTAGCGAAAGGCTTCTTGAGGGGAAACCTGTAACTCTGTGAGATGATTTTACCGAACACAAAGAAGTTTCTCAGAAAGCTTCTTTCTCTTTGTTATCGGAGGATATTTCCTTTGACCCTACTGTCTTCAAAGGGATCCGAAATATCTGTTCTCAGATTCCACAGAAATAAGGCCTGCAAAGAGTTCCAACAAATACAGATGTATCTCTGTGAGATGAATTAACAGAACACTAAGCAGTTTCTCAGAAAACTTCTTTCCAGATATCATCTGAGGATATTTCCTTTTTCACCATAGCCCTCTATGGGCTTCCAAATATCACTTTGCCAATACCACAAGAACTGTCTTAGCGAAAGGCCTCTTGAGGGGAAAGCTGTAACTCTGTTAGATGATTTCACAGAACACAAAGAAGTTTCTCAGAAAGCTTCTCTCTCTTTGTTATCGGAGGATATTTCCTTTGGCCCTGTAGTCTTCAAAAGGGATCGGAAATATCTGTTCTCAGATTCCGCAGAAATAAGGCTAGCAAAGAGATCCACGAAATACAGATGTAACTCTGTGAGATGAATTAACAGAACACTAAGCAGTTTCTCAGAAAGCTTCTTTCCAGATTTCATCTGAGGATATTTCCTTTTTCACCATAGCCCTCTATGGGCTTCCAAATATCACTTTGCCAATTCCACAAGAACTGTCTTAGAAAAAGGCTCCTTGAGACGAAAGCTGAAACTCTGTGAGAAGATTTCACAGAACACAAAGAAGTTTCTCAGAAAGCTTCTTTGTCTTTGTTATCGGAGGATATTTCCTTTGGCCCTATAGTCTTCCAAGGGATCCGAAATATCTGTTCTCAGATTCCACAGAAAGAAGGCTGGCAAAGAGATCCACGAAATACAGATGTAACTCTGTGAGAGGAATTAACAGAACACTAAGCAGTTTCTCAGAAAGCTTCTTTCCTGATTTCATCTGAGGATATTTCCATTTTCACCAGAGCCCTCTATGGGCTTCCAAATATCACTTTGCCAATTCCACCAGAGCTCTCCTAGCGAAAGGCTTCTTGAGGCGAAAGCTGTAACTCTGTGAGATGATTTCACAGAACACAAAGAAGTTTCTCAGAAAGCTTCTTTCTCTTTGTTATCGCAGGATATTTCCTTTGGCCCTATAGTCTTCCAAGGGATCCGAAATATCTGTTCTCAGATTCCACAGAAATAAGGCTAGCAAAGAGATCCACGAAATACAGATGTAACTCTGTGAGATGAATTAACAGAACACTAAGCAGTTTCTCAGAAAGCTTCTTTCCAGATTTCATCTGAGGATATTTCGTTTTTCACCATAGCCCTCAATGGGCTTCCATATATCACTTTGCCAATTCCACAAGAACTGTCTTAGCAAAGGCTTCCTGAGGGGAAAGCTGTAACTCTGTGAGATGATTTCACAGAACACAAAGAAGTTTCTCAGAAAGCTTCTTTCTCTTTGTTATCGGAGGATATTTCCTTTGGTCCTATAGTCTTCCAAGGGATCCGAAATATCTGTTTTCAGATTCCACAAAAATAAGGCTAGCAAAGAGATCCACGAAAAACAGATGTAACTCTGTGAGATGAATTAACAGAACAATAAGCAGTTTCTCAGAAATCTTCTTTCCAGATTTCATCTGAGGATATTTCCTTTTTCACCATAGCCCTCTATGGGCTTCCAAATATCACTTTGCCAATTCCAGAAGAACTGTCTTAGCGAAAGTCTCCTTGAGGCGAAACCTGTAACTCTGTGAGATGATTTCACAGAACACAAAGAAGTTTCTCAGAAAGCTTCTTTCTCTTTGTTATAGGAGGATATTTCCTTTGGCCCTATAGTCTTCCAAGGGATCCGAAACATCTGTTCTAAGATTCCACAGAAATAAGGCTAGCAAAGAGATCCACAAATACAGATGTAACTCTGTGAGATGAATTAACAGAACACTAAGCAGTTTCTCCGAAAGCTTCTTTCCAGATTTCATCTGAGGATATTTCCTTTTTCACCATAGCCCTCTATGGGCTTCCAAATATCACTTTGCCAATTCCAGAAGAACTGTCTTAGCGAAAGGCTTCTTGAGGGGAAAGCTGTAACTCTGTGAGATGATTTCACAGAACTCAAAGAGGTTTCTCAGAAAGCTTCTTTCTCTTTGTTATCGGAGGATATTTCCTATGGCCCTATAGTCTTCAAAGGGATCCGAAATATCTGTTCTCAGATTCCACAGAAATAAGGCTCTCAAAGAGATCCACGAAATACAGATGTAACTCTGTGAGATGAATTAACAGAACACTAAGCAGTTTCTCAGAAAGCTTCTTTCCAGATTACATCTGAGGATATTTCCTTTTTCACCATAGCGCTCTAGGTTCTTCCAATTATCACTTTGCAAATTCCACAAGAATTCTCTTAGCGAAAGGCTTCTTGAGGCGAAACCTGTAACTCTGTGAGATGATTTCACAGAACACAAAGAAGTTTCTCAGAAAGCTTCTTTCTCTTTGTTATCGGAGGATATTTCCTTTGGCCCTATAGTCTTCAAAGGGATCCGAAATATCTGTTCTCTGATTCCACAGAAATAAGGCTAGCAAAGAGATCCACGAAATACAGATGTATCTCTGTGAGATGAATTAACAGAACACTAAGCAGTTTCTCAGAAAACTTCTTTCCAGATTTCATCTGAGGATATTTCCTTTTTCACCATAGCCCTCTATGGGCTTCCAAATATCACTTTGCCTATTCCACAAGAAATGTCTTAGCGAAAGGCATCTTGAGGGGAAACCTGTAACTCTGTGTGATGATTTCACAGAACACAAAGAAGTTTCTCAGAAAGCTTCTTTCTCTTTGTGATCGGAGGATATTTCCTTTGGCCCTATAGTCTTCCAAGGGATCCGAAATATCTGTTCTCAGATTCCACAGAAATAAGGCTAGCAAAGAGATCCACGAAATATAGATGTAACTCTGTGAGATGAATTAACAGAACACTAAGCAGTTTCTCAGAAAGCTTCTTTCCAGATTTCATCTGAGGATATTTCGTTTTTCACCATAGCCCTCTATGGGCTTCCAAATATCACTTTGCCAATTCCACAAGAACTGTCTTAGCAAAGGCTTCCTGAGGGGAAAGCTGTAACTCTGTGAGATGATTTCACAGAACACAGAGAAGTTTCTCAGAAAGCTTCTTTCTCTTTGTTATCGGAGTATATTTCCTTTGGCCCTATCGTCTTCCAAGGGATCCGAAATATCTGTTTTCAGATTCCACAGAAATAAGGCTAGCAAAGAGATCCCCGAAATAGAGATGTAACTTTGCGAGATGAATTAACAGAACGCTAAGCAGTTTCTCAGAAAGCTTCTTTCCAGATTTCATCTGAGGATATTTCGTTTTTCACCGTAGCCCTCTATGGGCTTCCAAATATCACTTTGCCAATTCCACCAGAACTGTCTTAGCGAAAGGCTTCTTGAGGGGAAAGCTGTAACTCTGTGAGATGATTTCACAGAACACAAAGAAGTTTCTCAGAAAGCTTCTTTCTCTTTGTTATCGGAGGATATTTCCTTTGGCCCTATAGTCTTCCAAGTGATCCGAAATATCTGTTCTCAGATTCCACAGAAATAAGGCTAGCAAAGAGATCCACGAAATACAGATGTAACTCTGTGAGATGAATTAACAGAACACTAAGCAGTTTCTCAGAAAGCTTCTTTCCAGATTTCATGTGAGGATATTTCGTTTTTCACCATAGCCCTCAATGGGCTTCCAAATATCACTTTGCCAATTCCACAAGAACTGTCTTAGCAAAGGCTTCCTGAGGGGAAAGCTGTAACTCTGTGAGATGATTTCACAGAACACAAAGAAGTTTCTCAGAAAGCTTCTTTCTCTTTGTTATCGGAGGATATTTCCTTTGGCCCTATAGTCTTCCAAGGGATCCGAAATATCTGTTCTCAGATTCCACAGAAATAAGGCTAGCAAAGAGATCCACGAAATACAGATGTAACTCTGTGAGATGAATTAACAGAACACTAAGCAGTTTCTCAGAAAGCTTCTTTCCAGGTTTCATCTGAGGATATTTCGTTTTTCACCATAGCCCTCTAGGGGCTTCCAAATATCACTTTGCCAATTCCACAAGAACTGTCTTAGCAAAGGCTTCCTGAGGGGGAAGCTGTAACTCTGTGAGATGATTTCACAGAACACAAAGAAGTTTCTCAGAAAGCTTCTTTCTCTTTGTTATCGGAGGATATTTCCTTTGGCCCTATAGTCTTCCAAGGGATCCGAAATATCTGTTCTCAGATTCCACAGAAATAAGGCTAGCAAAGAGATCCACGAAATACAGATGTAACTCTGTGAGATGAATTAACAGAACACTAAGCAGTTTCTCAGAAAGCTTCCTTCCAGGTTTCTTCTGAGGATATTTCGTTTTTCACCATAGCCCTCTAGGGGCTTCCAAATATCACTTTGCCAATTCCACAAGAACTGTCTTAGCAAAGGCTTCCTGAGGGGGAAGCTGTAACTCTGTGAGATGATTTCACAGAACACAAAGAAGTTTCTCAGAAAGCTTCTTTCTCTTTGTTATCGGAGGATATTTCCTTTGGCCCTGTAGTCTTCAAAGGGATCCGAAATATCTGTTTTCAGATTCCACAGAAATAAGGATAGCAAAGAGATCCACGAAATAGAGATGTAACTTTGCGAGATGAATTAACAGAACGCTAAGCAGTTTCTCAGAAAGCTTCTTTCCAGATTTCATCTGAGGATATTTCGTTTTTCACCGTAGTCCTCTATGGGCTTCCAAGTATCACTTTGCCAATTCCACAAGAACTGTCTTAGCGAAAGGCTTCTTGAGGCGAAACCTGTAACTCTGTGAGATGATTTCACAGAACACAAAGAAGTTTCTCAGAGAGCTTCTTTCTCTTTGTTATCGGAGGATATTTCCTTTGGCCCTGTAGTCTTCAAAAGGGATCCGAAATATCTGTTCTCAGATTCCACAGAAATAAGGCTAGCAAAGAGATCCACGAAATACAGATGTAACTCTGTGAGATGAATTAACAGAACACTAAGCAGTTTCTCAGAAAGCTTCTTTCCAGATTTCATCTGAGGATATTTCCTTTTTCACCATAGCCCTCTATGGGCTTCCAAATATCACTTTGCCAATTCCACAAGAACTGTCTTAGCGAAAGGCTTCTTGAGGGGAAACCTGTAACTCTGTGAGATGATTTCAGAGAACACAAAGAAGTTTCTCAGAAAGCTTCTTTCTCTTTGTTATCGGAGGAAATTTCCTTTGGCCCTATACTCTTCCAAGGGATCCGAAATATCTGTTCTCATATTCCACAGAAATAAGGCTAGCAAAGAGATCCAC